>NC_086106.1:104463045-105688879 GCF_963921235.1 Mobula hypostoma | reverse complement strand
CTGAATCGGGTTTATTGTCACCTCTTCCTAGAGATGCTGCCTGGCCTGCTGTGTTCTTACTCACTCTTCCTTCAGTTAGTCCTGACGAAGGGTCTCGGCCTGAAACGTCGACTGCACCTCTTCCTAGAGATGCTGCCTGGCCTGCTGCGTTCACCAGCAACTTTTATGTGTGTTGCTTGAATTTCCAGCATCTGCAGAATTCCTGTTGTTTATTGTCACTGAGATAGGTTGGGAAATTTGCTTTGCAGTAGCAGGTCAGTGAAAGACAAAAATTACCATGTCATATGAAACAAATGGTACAAAAGACAAAATGAGGACCATTCATGGACCATTCAAATCTTGATGGTGGAGAGGAAGAATCTGTACTTAAAACGCTAAGTGAGTCTTCAGTCTCTTGAGTCTGAATGGTATTAACATGAACAGGGCATGTCATAGATGATGACCTTTTAATGATTTTCTGATTGAACACGTGATCATTTTTATTAGCCATCCCATTGTCAATAACAGGTTTCATATATTGTCTCATTCAGGGAATGCAGCTGGTTTGAGCATTCATTGCTGCATCATTTTGGACCACAAAACTTCTTTATGGACCTACTCTTGTCTTCAGATTATCCTGGAATCTTTATTCTCTCTACTATCAGCTCTCCATTATTTTCACTCTTGCATTCAACAGTGTGATGGGTTCATTGACCAAATGGATTTTAATTTTGGTGGTGGTGTTGCTGCCCCCGACCCCAGCCCTCACTCAGCTTGCAGTCTTCTCTAGTTTCTGTCCTCGATTTGTGAGACCTTACTCCTGCTGTTCACCCACATTGCCGATAAATTGTTGTCAATCAACTTTCTCTCTCTCTGACTCTCATATTAGCTGGCAATGTTAAATGTTCCCCAAGTGACTATTCGTGCTTCTTCAAATATGCATCATTGTTACTCAGAACCAGCCTGCATCCCAATCTTCTACCTCTCCTTTCAATGTCCTGAATTCATTATCCCCTCAGAAATCCATGTTCATCTTTCCTGGAATTCCTTGAGTGAATCCATACATCAGATGTGTTTTTCTTCCAAGTTGCTAAATGTGGGAAGAAGTAATCTCAAACTGCGTTCTTTCCAATCTTTCTCTTTGTATCCTTTCAAGATGGTCTTTGTTCAAACCTTCGTTGTCAGGCAACTGGATAAGATTGGATTCTGTTGTGTTCTCCTCTATCCAATCAGAAAATAGGTGTAACGGTTATTCCTTTGCCAATAAACTTAACCTTGTTGACTTGCCTCTGTAAAGATCTGCCCTTATTTTATTTCTCATCTATACGTTGAACCAGAGTAGATCATTAATCTTCACATGTTCACTACACTTTATACTACCTTGCCCCTGCTAAATATTGGTAGGTCTGTAGACAATTTTGTTAGGGCTTTGGTTTTCTCTTCTCCTCTTCTCCTCTCTCCCCCCCGCCCCCAAATCAGTTCCCAGCTCCACCAGCTCCATCTTCTTCTCCAGATGCATCAGATCTGCATCAGATTTGATTTAGGACGTAACTTTGCCCGGCCAGTTCCCCTTCTGTGGCTCTTGAGCCTAGCCCTGTCTCAGAATGCGACGCTAAAGCCCCAAATCGTGTCTGTTTTCTCTAGAGCAGGGATTCCCAACTGAGGGTCCACGGCCCAGATGCTTAACGGTATTGGTCCATGGCATGAAAAAGGTTTGGAGCCTCTGTTCTAGACTTTTGCAAAACACGGATCTCCCTTGTTCTGTGATCTGCAAACATGATGCCACACAATGTATCATGCTGATTTCAATTGGCTTCCCATTAAGGGATTCCTCAATTTCATTTTAAGCCCCATATCCATCCTAGAAAATCAGTGTCAGTTTTTGGCACTTCAAACTCCTTAAACCTAATTGTTCCATCAGGGGTGGTTCTACTTCCAGCTGTCAAATCATCTGCCCTGACTAGAGCATTTACTTTACTCATAGAGTGATTTCGAGGCAACTAGGTAGTATTGATGAGTCATGGCCAACTCTAGGATGTTACTTAATTTATTGTAAAATTGTTTATGTCGATATGGCTGGCAGCGGCTATAATATATTCATAGTTTAGAATTGATTTGGATCAAAGCACATTATCCTTTTAGTTTGATGTGAGGTTGTCACTGAGCACAACATTGTTTATGCAGTTAAATAGAGCCACAGTCTTAATTAAAGATTGCAATAGATTGATAGCATTTGATTTTAACATCTGTTAAAGAACAGAAACATTACAATATCATTTTATCTGTGGTGGAGGCCAGGTTACTTGGAGCCAAAATAGTTAAAGGATGGAGATCTGGAAACCCAGAGACAGAGAATTCATTGTAAAATGTTTAGAGTCATAGAGAAGCCTACTCCTATTGATCTGCACCAGGACCATTGCCCTCCATATTCTTACTATATTTGTACCTATCTGAACTTCGCTCAAACGTTGAAATTGAGCTCGCGTGCACCACTTGTGCTGGCAGCTCATTCCACACTCTCACTACAGAATGAAGTTTCCCCTCATCTTAAACTCTTCTCCTTTCACCCTTAACCCATGACCTCTGGTTGTAGTCCCACCCAACCTCAGTAGAAAAAGCCTGCTTGCATTTACCCACTGTACACCCTTTATAATTTTGCATACCTGTATTAAATTTCTTCTCTATGTTTTACATTCTAAGGCAGGGGTCCCCAACCTTTTTTGCACCACGGATTGGCTGACTTGGGGGGTGGTTGTTCAAATAGGGTTAAACTCACCTCAACATCTCTTTTACAGTTAGGGTTGCCAACTTTCTCACTCCAAAATAAGGGACAAAAGTAGCAGTCAAATCCCGGGACACTTGTGTTTACCCCGTGAAAGACTACCATGACCGTGAATCCTTGCATGGGCACCTCTGTGCACATGTGCGTACGTGCTGGTTTTTTTTTCCACAAATCGGTTTTGGTTGAATCTTCCCGATTATACTGTACATACATTATTTCTACTTTATATAGGCTGTGTATTTATCATATTCCTGCTTTTACTGTATGTTAGTGTTATTTTAGGTTTTATGTGTTATTTGGTAAGTTATTTTTTTGGGTCTGGGAAAGCTGAAAAATTTTCCCATATAAATTAATGGTAATCGCTTCTTTGCTTTATGCCATTTCAGCACGAAAGGTTTCATAGGAATGCTCCCCCTTAGCGGGGGAAATACGGGACAAACCAATTTAGCCCAATATACAGGATGTCCTGGCAAATGCGGGACAGTTGGCAACCCTATGTTCAAGTTGAACAGTGCGTGACAGGGAATGAGGAAAGGTGCAGCTGACTGGTATCGTTTCCTCGTGGCCCGGTGTTTGGGGACCACTGTTCTAAGGAATACAGTCCTAACATGTTCAATCTTTTCTTGTAACTCAGGTCCTCCAGACCCGACAACATTCTTGTAAATTTTCTCTGGACTCTTTCAACCTTGTTTACATCTTTCTTGTAGGTAGGTGACCAAAAACTGCACACAATACTCCAATTTAGACCTCACCAATGTCTCCTACAACTTCAACATAATATCCTATCTCCTATACTGAATACATTGATTTATAAAGGCCAGTGTGCCAAATGCTTTCTTTATAACCTTATGTGCCTGTGACTGAATTGTGTACTTGTATTCCCAGATCCCTTTGTTCTTCCATGCTCCTCAATGACCTACTATTCACTGTAAACCGACGCTGGTTGGTCATGTCAAAGTGCAAAACCTCACACTTGTCTGCAACAAATTCTATCTGCCATTTTTCAGCTAATTTTTTCGGCCGATGCAGATCCCACTGCAAGCCATGATAGCCATCCTCACTATCCAGTCCTCCCCTCCCCCCAAATCTTGGTGTTGTCGCAAATTTGCTGATCCAGTTAGCCATATTATCTTCCAGATCATGGATATAAATGATGAACAGTTCAGGACCCAGCACTGATCCCTGTTTTACTGCACTAGTCACAGGTCTCCAGACAGAGGCATCCATCTACTACCACTCCCTGGCTTCTCCCAGAAAGCCAAAGTCTAATCCAGTTTACCACTACATCCTGAATGCCGAGCGACTGAACCTTCTTGACCGACCTCCCATGAGGGACTCTTGTCAAGTGCATTACTAAAGTCCATGTAGACAACATCCACTGCCTTGCCTTTGTCCACTTTGCTGGTAACTTCCTTGAAAAGCTCTGATTGATTAGACATGACCTACCACACATGAAGTCATGCTGACTATCATTAATCGGTCCATGTCTATCCAAATACTTATATATCTGGTTTCTCAGAATTCCTTTCAATAACTTTTCCACAACTGATGTCAGGCACACTGGCCTATATTTTCCTGTTCTCTGTTTAGAGCCTTTTTTAAACAGCAGAACAACATTGGCTATCCTCTAATCCTCTGGTAATTCTGTCACTAAGGATGTTTTAAATATCTCTGCTAGGGTCCTGCACTTGCCTCCTGTAGGGTCTGAGGGAACACCTTATCCACCCTGATTTGCCTCAAGGTAGTAGTAAACATTCTCTATAATCTGTACAGGGTCCATGAAGTTGATGCTGCTTTGCCTCACTTCCATAGATTCTGTATCAGTCTTCCAAGTAAATACAGATGCAAAGAATGCATTTAAGTTCTCCCCCATCTGTTTTGGCTCCACACATGGATTATCATTCTAGTTTTCTTGAGGACCAATTTTGTCCCTTGTAATTCTTTTGCTCTTAACGTATCTAGACATTAGAATACTACAGTATAGTACAGGCCCTTCAGCCCTCGATGTTGTGCCGACCCATGTATTCCTTAAAAAAAGTACTAAACCCACGCTACCCCGTAATCCTCTATTTTTCTTTCATCCCCATGCCTGTCCAAGAGGCTCTTAAATACTTCTAATGTTTTAGCCTCCACCACCATCCTTGGCAAGTCATTCCAGACACCCACAACCCTCTGTGTATTTAAAAAACACCAACAACAACTTTCCCCTGATGTCTCCCCTAAACTTCCCTCTCTAACTTTGTACATATGCCCTCTGGTGTTTGCTATTCGTGCCCTGGGAAACAGGTACTGGCTATCCACCCTATCTATGCCTCTCATAATCTTTTAGACCTCTATCAAGTCCCCTCTCATCCTTCTACGCTCCAAAAAGAGAAGTCCCAGCTCTGCTAACCTTGCCTCATAAGACTTGTTTTCCAATCTAGGCAACATCCTGGTAAATCTCCTCTGCACCCTCTCTATAGCTTCCACATCCTTCCTATAATGAGGTGACCAGAACTGAACACAATACTCTTTTAAGTGTGCTCTCACCAGAGATTTGTAGAGTTGCAACATGACCTCTCTACTCTTGAACTCAATCCCCCTATTAATGAAACCTAACATCCCATAGGCCACCTTAACTATCCTATCAACCTGTGCAGTGACCTTGAGGGATGTATGGATTTGAACCCCAAGGTCCCTCTGTTCACCCACACTCTTAAGTAACCGACCATTAACCCTGTACTCAGCTTTCTGGTTTGTCTGTCCAAAATGCATCACCTCACACTTATCCGGATTGAACTCCGTCTGCCACTCTTCTGCCCAACTCTGCATCCTGTCTGTATCCACCTGTAACCTTTGACAACCTACAGCTCCATCCGTAACTCTTCCAATCTTCATGTCATCCGCAAACTTACTCACCCATCCTTCCGCCTCTTCATTCAGGTCATTTATAAAAATTACAAAGAGCAGGGGTCCCAGGACAGATCCTTGCGGCACTCCACTAGTCACCGACCTCCAGGCAGAATACTTTCCTTCCATTACTACCCTCTGCTTTCTTCCTGCAAGCCAATTTTTTATCTAAACAGCCAAGGTCCCACTGATCCCATGCCTCATGACTTTCTGGATGAGTCTCTCGTGGGGGACCTTGTCAATATCTGTAGAATCTCTGAGGATTCTTCTATACCTCGTCTGCTTGAGCAGCTTCATGCCTTCTTGTAGCCCTCCTGATTTCTTTCTTAAGTGTTCTCTTGCATTTCTTGTACTCAATAAGCACCTCATTTGTTCCTACTTGCCTATAGCTGCTATGCACTTCCTTTTTTTTCTCTTAACCAGGGCCTCAAAATCAAAACCAAGGTTCCCTACTCTTGTTATCTTTACCTTTTGTTCTGGCAGTCACATACAAGCTCTGTACAGTAGTCTCAAAATTTTGGTTTTGAAGGCCTCCACTTTCCAAGTACACTTTTGCCAGAAAAGTGTTTATCCCAATACACACTTGCCAGATCACTTCTGATTCAAAATTGGCCTTTCTCCAATTTGGAATTTCAACTCGTGGACCAGACCTTTCTTTTTTCCATATTTGCTTTTAATCTAATGGCATTGTGGTCACTGGATGCAAAGTGCTTCTGGACATAAACTTCTGTCATCTACCCTGTCCCAATTCCAAGTGTTGGTTCATGGCTTGAGCTCATCAGCCTTTCCTGTGATACTTCTTGCATTGAAATATATGCAGCTCTGGACACTGGTTGAACTATGCTTAACTTTTTGATTCCTGACATTGAGGTCTTGTGAACACCTGCCTCCACAGCCTCTCCTCCAGCTGTTCTGGCACTCTGGTTCCTACCCCGCTGTAACTCTGCTTGAAGTTTACCGTGCACTATTAATAAACCTTCCGGCTAGGATATTCGTTCCCCTCCAGTTCAGGTGCTAACTGTCCCTTCTGTACAGGTCCCACCTTCCTTGGAAGAGAGCCCAATGAACCAAAAATCTGCCTTCTCTCCTACACCAACTTCTTAGCTATCTGTTAATCTGTATAACCTTCCTAGTTCTGGCCTCACTAGGACGTGGCACAGGTAGCAATCCTATGATCGCAACCCTGGAGATCCTGCTCTTTAAGTTAACACTTAACTCCCCGAGCTCCCTATGCAGAACCTCGTCATTCGTCCTTTCAGTGTTACTGATACCTACATGGACCATGGCCTCCGGCTGTTTACCCTCCCACTTAAGAATGCTGAAGTCCCGGACCCTGGCATTGAGAGGCAACATACCATCCGGGAATCTCTTTCTTACCCACAGAACTTCTGTCTATTCCCCTAACAAACAAATATTCCACCAGCGTGCCTCTCTGTGATAATTGTGAATTAATTTTGACATGATTTGTCAGAAACATGCACTTAGTGACCACTTTGGTATACATGTTCACCTCGTTAATGCAAATATCTAATCATTCACTCATATGTCATAGAAACATAGAAAATAGGTGCAGGAGTAGGCCATTCGGCCCTTTGAGCCTGCATCGCCATTCAGTATGATCATGGCTGATCATCCAACTCAGAACCCTGTACCTGCCTTCTTTCCATACCCCCTGATCCCTTTAGCCACAAGGGCCATATCTAACGCCCTCTTAAATATAGCCAATGAACTGGCCTCAATTGTTTCCTGTGGCAGAGAATTCCACAGATTCACCACTCTCTGTGTGAAGAAGTTTTTCCTAATCTCGGTCCTAAAAGGCTTCCCCTTTATCCTCAAACTGTGACCCCTCGTTCTGGACTTCCCCAACATCGGGATCAATCTTCCTGCATCTAGCCTGTCCAATCCCTTTAGAATTTTATACGTTTCAATAAGATCCCCCCTCAATCTTTTAAATTCCAGAGAGTACAAGCCTAGTCGATCCAGTCTTTCATCATATGAAAGTCCTGCCATCCCAGGAACCAATCTGGTGAACCTTCTTTGTGCTCCCTCTATGGCAAGAATGTCTTTCCTCAGATTGTCAGTCCACAAAAGCATGCAGACATGGGCAGTAGATTCAGACAGGGTGGTTTGAATATCTAGAAACTGCTGATCACTTGGGATTTTCATGCACAGCAGTCTGTAGAGTTTACAGAGACAAAAAACAAAAAAAAATCCATGAGCAGCAATTCTTTGGGCAAAAACACTTTGTTGAAGTGAGATATCGAAGGAGATTGGCCAGACTGTTTCAAGCTGGCGGGAAGGTGATAGTCACTCAACCACGTGTTAAAACAGCAGTGTGTAGAAGAGCGTCTCTAAACCCACAACACATCAAACCTGAAGCAGATGGACTACAGCAGCAGAAGACCACAAATATACATTCAGTTACCACAAAGGTTGTTCCAGTGGATTGGCTAGGGAACGATGCTGATTGTTCAGGTAGATGTGGTGAAAGTAGAATTTCTTGATTTTTTAATTTAAAGATTGACTGAGCCTTAGTTTTTGTCTCGAGCTGGCAAGTGCACCTAAAACATTTTGGAGCATTTAATGGAAATGGTATAGGAAGTAATTTATATGTGTGCAGTGGGATGCAATTGAGATGTTTATTGGTTTGATTGAAGTTAAATTTCCACATAGTTATATTGTGGCTGCTGCTGATTGCATTCATATGAGATGTTGTTCTGCCAAGGATTACTTGCAGGCCAAAATGTTGATTTTTTTAAAATTCCGATATTGGCAGCAGACCAACGCTTTAATTCATAATATATTTATTTGGGTGTCAAGCCAGCTTGTGCTTGTTGATTTTAGACTGGTTATCCATGAGTGATGCACTTAAGATTCATAGAGTTATGCAGCAAGAAAACAGACTTTTTGGCCCAACTTGTCCGTGCTGACCAAGATGTTTACGCTGATTTCACTTACATGCATTTGGCCAATCTCCCTCAATCTTTCCTATCTATGTACCTATCCAGATGTCTTTTAAACTTTGTAATAGTCCTGGCCTCTATTACCTCTTTTAAAGCTTAGTCCATAGTACCCACCACCCTCTGTGTGTGGGGGGTTGGGGGAACACTTGTTCACGATTTGTCCTGAGCAGCTGCGTAATAGATGGTAACAGCTGATTTATAGGCTGTTCCCAAGTATGTACGTGTACACATGTACGTACACACACCCACACCCACCACCACCCTGGACGATCAACCCAATGAATGACTTATATTGGTCTATTGGTCTTGTTGGAGCATACTGCAGCTTGATGCAGCCAATCCAAATGCTTTGTGGGGTAGATTCACAATCTAGGGTCCTTCCGCCATTGAGAGGCTGAGTTTACCAAGTAGTAGAGACGATTATGTTATGTTCAAAAAGCTGTGCTAGTACTACGATGTATAGACTGAGCAATACTGAATGTATTGACTAGATGACACTCACGATGTAATGGGTTTTACATTGTATTCTTGTGTGCATTTTTTATTATGAATAAAGTTTACATTTGAATTTCATGTTCAATTTTCTTACATTTGGCACATTTTCCTCTGAATCTTTCCCATGCATCTACAAACGTACTTGTCTGAATGTTTCGCAGATGTTATTGTAAGAGAATCTTGAATGGACCTTTTGATCTGACAATCTATCTCATTATGATTTTGCACTTTATCATTAACCTGTACTTCACTCTTTTGGCTCTTTATTCTGCATTGTTGTTACTTTACCTCATTCTAGCTCAATGTACTGTATAATGATCTGTGTAAAGAGTTTGCAAGACAAGTTTTTCATTATATCTCGGTTCATGTGACAGCAATAAACCAATGCTAATAAATGTACCTGTCTCTGCTCCCTCTTTTATAAGCTCTTTCTCCTCTGATCTTAAACCTATGCTTCCTAGTTTTAGAACAAAAGACAGGTTTAGAATTTTACAATTGTTTGCTCCATGATGACTAATTTATTATCCCTCTCAACCCCATTTTCCTGCTTTCTCCCCATAACCTTCAACGCCCTTACTAATCGAGAATTTATCAGTCTCCACTTAAATATACTCAGTGTGTAGTGTTCTCGTGCAGTGTGTTGAAACTCTGACTAAACACAAAGTTAAACCAGAGCCAATGAAGACAGCGTTGTGATAGGTTAACCATTTACTGTTCACTCTTCCACATTAACATCGTATGGTGAAAACTGTTGATTTAAAAAAAAAATACAAACATATACAGTGTCTGTTTCATTCTGGAGACCACGCGTGCTCTTCTTTTAGCGTGTGCCTCCAGCTGCCCCGAGTAGCGAGTGAAGGGGATCCCGTCAAACCGCCGCCAGGCTCGAGCCCACCCCGCGTTTGAAATTGAAAAGCCGACACGCACCACCCAAACCGCCGCTTCCTTAACAGAAACTGTGTTAATATTTTTTACTTCAAATACTTTCATAGGAACTTACGGCGTTGCTTCTATAATGTTTCTTTGTGGGTAGAAACGGAGCTCTTCACGATCATGCTGCACGCATGGCACCCACCTTCACACCTTCTCCGAACCGGAGGTTACACACAAGACGTGGCGAGACATCATCGCATGCCGTGATATACCATAGACAATGAATTTACCTTTGTTATACTGTAACTTAATTATCAACCTTTAACTTTAACTAGAAAATAGTTACCAACAAATTATTTAAAGCGTAGACCCAACAAAGTCAAATTAAGGGCAACACACAGTGACTTAGCCTCCACAGCCACTTGTGGCAATGTATTGCACAGATTCACCACCCTCTGTCTAAAGGAACACCTCCTAATCTCTGTTTTAAAGGGCCATCCTTGTATTCTGAGGCGATGCCCTCTGGTCTGAGACTCCCCTGTATTGGAAACACTCTCTTCACATCTAATTTAGGCCTTTCAATATATGATAAGTTTCATTAAGATCTGCTTCGTTCTTCTGAACTCCAGTGAGTATAGACTCCGCAGCCCTGGGAAATCAAGACCTATTGACCCTAATAGAGAGTATTTTAGCTTTCGGTTATACTATGATGTTTGTTTTGGTTCTGGCAAAGATGTTAACCATATTAAGTTCTTGTATTTTTGTCATGTTATCTATAGACTTATTCAGTTATTCTGTGAAGTGCAAGTAAGCTGATTACTCATAGCTATAAGTTAGAAATGCCAAGATTGAACTTTTTTTTTTGCTGCTAAATTAAACATCTAATTTGCTAAATTTAAATATCAACTTGCTGATAGCCTTCACGTATGAGAAAGGTTCTACTGCTAAATCCTGATCTGCCGTTTTCTCTACCTTCTCCTTGGAAACGTTAACCACTTCTCAGCAAATTCAGCCTTGCGTGTGTTTCGTACATTTGCTTAGAAATACAGGATTTTGTGTATTCACCTAGAAAATTAAAAAGTTGCTAGTGCAAGCTTGTTTTTCATCGGTATATCTCACTGAAGCACGTTTATATTTCTGTACTACAAGCTCTGCTTCAGGAAATGGTTTAACTAGATCTCATTGTATTGAATATAAGCACAAGTTGTACTTCCCTGCCAAAGCAACCCACCATACAGTGCTGAAAAACCATCTCCTTTTCTCCTATCTATAATAATCCTTAAATCATTTGCATTCTATCTGTCCTGGATGTATATGAATGTCAGGAATGTGTTGATTACTATGACTCGGATCACCATTCTGACCCGTTGCAGCTTTCACTTAGTTCTCTCTCCCACCCCCCAATTAAGTTTCTTTTGCCATACTCTTGAAATGATTCTCTCCTCTGTCACTGAGTATATATACTTCAAGAAGCTTTCCTCCTCCTCCTTCCTCAGTCTCATTCCCACTGAATGAACTAACCCTTCTGATACCATGCTAACTGATTGTTTTCTATATTTACAAGTGGGTACCAGAACAGGGGCAAGGACAGGACCTTTTTGAGCCTGTTGTACCATTAGGTATGATCATGGTTTATTTACCATTTCAATGCCAGATCTAGCTCTCCCCATGGTCACCTGATGATGTTTGTCTCTGGAAATCTATCTGCTATCTTAAATATAATTATTGACTTTGCCTCCACTCCTGTGATATAAAACTCCACGTTTACACTCTGAAGAAATTTCTTTCTCAGTCCTTATCCTTGTCCTGAAACTGACCCCCTTGTTCTTGACCTCTGACCCAGTCAGGAGCTTATTATTTTATGTTTCAGTAATGAAATTGCATCTCATTCTTCAATAGCACAATTAAAAAGAGGCATACTTGACCCTCCAAGTATCATATCGATTGATTTCTGCTCCTTGTGCTCTTCCATTTTTAGGATCTGCCTTCCACTAATAAGATGTTACCTCTTTGCTACTTTTGCCTTCCTATTCAATATCTTGAACATAAGATCATAAGACATACTGTAGGAGCAGAATCAAGCCATTCAGCCCATCGAGTCTGCTCTGCCTCATCATGCTTGATTTATTATCCTTCTCGACCCCATTCTCCTGCCTTCTCCTTTGATGCCCTGATTCATCAAGATCCTGTCCATCTCTGCTTCAAGTATACTTGGATGACTTGGCCTCCACGGCTATCTGTGACATTGAAGTCCACATACTCACCAGCCTTTGGCTAAATAAATTCCTCCTTATCTCTGTTCTAATTGGACATCCCTCTATTCTGAGGCTGTGAACTCTAGTTGGAGACTCCCCCACTATAGGAAACGTTAGATTATTAGATTATGAGGACGCACAGTCCTCTTTTATTGTCATTTAGTAATGCATGCATTAAGAAATGTTCCTCCGGTGTGATATCACAAAAACACAAGACAGACCAAGACTGAAAAACTGACAAAAGCCACATAATTATAACATATAGTTACAACAGTGCAAGCAATACCATAACTTGATGAAGAACAGGCCATGGGCACGGTTTTAAAAAAAAAAGTTCAAAGCCTCTCCAAAGTCCCACATCTCATGCAGACGGGAGAAGGAAGCAAACTCTCCCTGCCGTGAGCCTCCAGCGCTGCAAACTTGCCGATGCAGCATCCTGGAAGCACCCGACCACAGTCCAACTCTGAACTGTCTGAAAACTTGGAGCCTCTGACCATCCCTCCGACACCGAGCACCATCTCTGCCGAGCACTTCGACCCCAGCCCCGGCCACCGGCAACAGGAAAAGCCGAGGATTTGGGGCCTTCCCTCCAGAGATTCTTGATCACACAGTAGCAGTGGCAGCGAACCGGGCATTTCAGAAGTTTTTCCAGATGTTCCTCCGTGCTTCTCACGTCTGTCTCCATCAAATCAGAATTGTGCATGGTCCCTATTTAACAAATACTATATCATTTCATCGGAAAGGCCAAGCGCGCTGTGTCGCGCCGCCATCTTCTCCTCCCGCCTCCCCACATATCATCTCCACATCCACTATATCTCGGCCTTTGAATATTCAATTGGTTTCAATCAGATCTCCCCTCGTTCTTCTAACTTCAGCAAGTATGAGCCCTGGGCTATCAAATGCTCCTCTATGTTAACCCTGTTGTTCCTGGGATCATTCTTGTGAATTTCCTCTGGACCCTCTCCAATGCTAGCACATCTTTTCTTAGATAAGGGGCCAAAAACTGCTTACAATACTCCCAAGTGTGGGCTGACAAATGCCTTATAAAACCTCAGCATTATATCCTTGCTGTTGTATTCTAGACCTCTCGAAAAGTTTGCTAACATTGCATTTGCCTTTCTTGTCAATGACTTAACCTGCAAATTAACCTTTAGGGATTTCTGCACGAGGACTCCCAAGTCCCTTTGCACCTTTGATTTTTGAATTTTCTCCCCATTTATAAAATAGAGTACAGCTTTATTCCTTCAACCACAGTGCATGACCATATACTTTGTTGCACTATATTCCATCTGCCACTTCGTTGCCGTTTTGTGGAACAGCAATGGCAAGTGTTTCTGGGAATAATGCGGAAGGTGCAGGATCAGTTCATTCCAAAGAGGAAGGAGGATCCTAAGGGGAGTAAGGGGAGGCCATGGCTGACAAGGGAAGTAGTGGACAGTATAAAAATAAAAGAGAAGTATAACATAGCAAAGACAAGTGGGAAGCCGGAGGATTGGGAAACTTTAAAGAGCAACAGAAGGTAACTAAAAAGGCAATACGCGGAGAAAAAATGAGGTACGAAGGTAAACTAGCCAAGAATATAAAGGAGGATAGTAAGAGCTTCTTTAGGTATGTGAAAAAGAAAAAAACAGTTACACAGAAACGGGTGAATTTATTATGGGGAACAAGGAAATGGCAGACGAGTTGAACAGGTACTTTGGATCTGTCTTCACTAGGGAAGATGCAAACAATCTCCCAGATATAATAGTGTCAAAGGACCTAGGGTAATGGATGAACTGAAGGAAATTTATATTAGGCAGGAAATGGTGTTGAATAGGCTGTTGGGTCTGAAGGCTGATAAGTCCCTGGGACCTGATGGTCTGCATCCCAGGGTACTTAAGGAGGTGGCTTTAGAAGTCGTGGACGCATTGGTAATCATTTTCCAATGTTCTATAGATTCAGGATCAGTTCCTGTGGATTGAAGGGTGGCTAATGTTGTCCCTCTCTTCAAGAGGGGAGGAAGAGAGAAAACAGGGAATTATAGACCGGGTAGCCTGACATCAGTGGTGGGAAAGATGCTGGAGTCAATTATAAAAAATGAAATTATGACACATCTGGATAGTAGTAACAGGATTGGTCCGAGTCAGCATGGATTTACGAAGGGGAAATTGTGCTTGACTAATCTTCTAGAATTTTTTGAGGATGTAACTATGAAAATGGACAAGGGAGAGCTAATGGATGTAGTGTACCTGGACTTTCGGAAAGCCTTTGATAAAGTCCCACATAGGAGATTAGTGGGCAAAATTTGGGCACATGGTATTGGGGGCAGAGTACTGACATGGATTGAAAATTGGCTGGCTGACAGGAAACAAAGAGTAGCGATTAACAGGTCCCTTTCAGAATGGCAGGCGGTGACCAGTGGGGTACCGCAGGGTTCAGTGCTGGGACCGCAGCTGTTTACAATATACATTAATGATTTAGATGAGGGAATTAAAAGTAACATTAGCAAATTTGCCGATGACACAAAGCTGGGTGGCAGTGTGAAATGTGAGGAGGATGTTATGAGAATGCAGGGTGACTTGGACAGGCTGGGTGAGTGGGCAGATGCAGTTTAATGTGGATAAATGTGAGGTTATCACTTTGGTGGTAAGAACGGGAAGGCAGATTATTATCTAAATAGAGTCAAGTTAGGAAAAGGGGAAGCACAAGGAGATCTAGGTGTTCTTGTACATCAGTCACTGAAAGCAAGCCTGCAAGTACAGCAGGCAGTGAAGAAAGCTAATAGCATGCTGGCCTTCATAACAAGGGGAATTGAGTATAAGAGCAAAGAGGTCCTTCTGCAGCTGTACAGGGCCCTGGTGAGACCACACCTGGAGTACTGTGTGCAGTTTTGGTCTCCAAATTTGAGGAAGGACATTCTTACTATTGAGGGAGTGCAGTGTACGTTCACAAGGTTAATTCCCGGGATGGCGGGACTGTCATATGTGGAAAGATTGTAGCGACTGGGCTTGTATACTCTGGAATTTAGAAGGCTGAGAGGGGATCTTATTGAAACATATAAGATTATTAAGGGATTGGACATGCTGGAGGCAGAAAGCATGTTCCCGCTGATGGGTGAGTCCAGAACCAGAGGCCACAGTTTTAAGAATTAGGGGTAGGCCATTTAGAACGGAGTTCAGGAAAAACTTTTTCACCCAGAGAGTGGTGGATATATGGAATGCTCTGCCCCAGAAGGCTGTGGAGGCCAAGTCTCTGGATGCTTTCAAAAGAGAGATGGCTAGAGTTCTTAAAGATAGCGGAATCAAAGGTTATGGAGATAAGGCAGGAACTGGATACTGATTGTGGATGATCAGCCATGATCACAGTGAATGGTGGTGCTGGCTTGAAGGGCTGAATAGCCTACTCCTGCACCTATTGTCTATTGTTTTCCCAGTCTAAGTCCTGCAGACACCCTGCTTTCTCAACACTACCTGTCCCTCCACCAATCTTTGCATCGTCTGCAAACTTGGTCACAAAGCCATTGATTTCTTCATCCAAATCATTGACATATAATGTGAAAATAAGTGGCCCCAACACCGATCCCTGCAGAACGACACCTTTAGCCACCAGCAGACAACCAGAATAGGCCCTGACTCTTTGCCTCCTGCCAATCTTCTATCCTTGCTTGTATCTATCCTGCAATATCATGGACTGTTAAGTTGCTAAGTAGCCGCATGTGCCGCAGCTTATCAAAGCCTTCTGAAAATCTAAATAAACAACATCCCTTGACTCCCCTTTGTCTGTCCTGCCTGTTATTTCCTCAAAGAATTCCAACAGGTTTGTCAGGCAAGATTTCCACCTTAACGAAACCATGATGACTTTGGCCTAGTTTGTCATGTGTCTCCAAGTACCCAGAAACCTCATCCTTAATAATAGACTGCAACATCTTTCCAGCCGCTGAAGTCAGGCTAACTGGCCTATAATTTCTTCTTTTCTGCCTCTCTTCCTAAAGAGTAGAGTGATATTTGCAATTTTCCATTCCTCTTGAACCATTCCAGAATCTACTGATTCTTGAAAGATCATTATTAATTTGTCCAGTCTCCTCAGCTACTTGTTTCAGATCTCTTGAGCACAGTCCATCTGGTCCAGGTGACTAATCTATCTTAAGACCTTTCAACTTCCCACAACCTTCTCCTTAGTAATAGCAACTACACTCACTTCTCATCCTGACACTCTTGAATTTCTGGCATTCTGCTGTTATCTTCCACAGTGAACACTGACACAAAATATTTATTAGGTTTGTCTTTTAAGAAATATTAAGAAATATTTATTTCTTTGTCCCCCATTACTACCCCGCCAGCGGTCCGATATCCACTCTCACCTCTTTTTATTTATCTGAAAGAAACTTGCTGTATCCTCTTGGCTAGCTTACCTTCATATTTCATCTTTTCTCTCTTTATAGCCTTTTTTAGTTGCTTTCTGTTGGTTTTTAAAAGCTTCCCAATCCTCTACCTTCTTGCAACACACATCAAAGTTGCTGGTGAACGCAGCAAGCCAGGCAGCATCTGTAGGAAGAGGTTGCAGTCGACGTTTCAGGCCGAGACCCTTCGTCAAGACTAACTGAAGGACGAGTGAGTAAGGGATTTGAAAGTTGGAGGGGGAGGGGGAGATCCAAAATGATAGGAGAAGACAGGAGGGGGAGAGATGGAGCCGAGAGCTGGACAGGTGATGGGCAAAAGGGGATACGGGAGGATCATGGGACAGGAGGTCCGGGAAGAAAGACAAGTGGGGGAGGGGGGACACAGAGGATGGGCAAGAGGTATATTCAGAGGGACAGAGGGAGAAAAAGGAGAGTGAGAGAAAGAATGTGTGCATAAAAATAAGTAACAGATGGGGTACGAGGGGGAGGTGGGGCCTTAGCGGAAGTTAGAGAAGTTGATGTTCATGCCATCAGGTTGGAGGCTACCCAGACGGAATATAAGGTGTTGTTCCTCCAACCTGAGTGTGGCTTCATCTTGACAGTAGAGGAGGCCGTGGATAGACATATCAGAATGGGAATGGGACGTGGAATTAAAATGTGTGGCCACTGGGAGATTCTGCTTTCTCTGGCGGACAGAGCGTAGGTGTTCAGCAAAGCGGTCTCCCAGTCTGCGTCGGGTCTCGCCAATATATAAAAGGCCACATCGGGAGCACCAGACGCAGTATATCACCCCAGTCGACTCACAGCTGAAGTGTTGCCTCACCTGGAAGGACTGTTTGGGGCCCTGAATGGTGGTAAGGGAGGAAGTGTAAGGGCATGTGTAGCACTTGTTCCGCTTACACGGATAAATGCCAGGAGGGAGATCAGTGGGGAGGGATGGGGGGGACGAATGGACAAGGGAGTTGCGTAGGGAGCGATCCCTGCGGAATGCAGAGAGAGGGGGGGAGGGAAAGATGTGCTTAGTTGTGGGATCCTGTTGGAGGTGGCGGAAGTTACGGAGAATAATATGTTGGACCCAGAGGCTGGTGGGGTGGTAGGTGAGGACCAGGGGAACCCTATTCCTAGTAGGGTGGCGGGAGGGTGGAGTGAGAGCAGATGTACGTGAAATGGGGGAGATGCGTTTAAGAGCAGAATTGATAGTGGAGGAAGGGAAGCCCCTTCCTTTAAAAAAAGGAAGACATCTCCCTTGTCCTAGAATGAAAAGCTTCATCCTGAGAGCAGATGCGGCGGAGATGGAGGAATTGCAAGAAGGGGATGGCGTTTTTGCAAGAGATGGTGAGAAGAGGAATAGTCCAGAGAGCTGTGAGAGTCAGTAGGCTTATAGTAGACATCAGTGGATAAGCTGTCTCCAGAGACAGAGACAGAAAGATCTAGAAAGGGGAGGGAGGTGTCGGAAATGGACCAGGTAAACTTGAGGGCAGGGTGAAAGTTGGAGGCAAAGTTAATAAAGTCAACGAGTTCTGCATGTGTGCAGGAAGCAGTGCCAATGCAGTCGTCGATGTAGCGAAGGAAAAG
The DNA here is from genome assembly GCF_963921235.1 of Mobula hypostoma. Classification (NCBI taxonomy): domain Eukaryota; kingdom Metazoa; phylum Chordata; class Chondrichthyes; order Myliobatiformes; family Myliobatidae; genus Mobula; species Mobula hypostoma. The sequence continues at coordinate 105,670,690 of NC_086106.1, read as the reverse complement.
TGGGGGACAGATACCAGAATAGGCACGGAACATAGATTGTTCCACAAACTTTACCTTCTTGCTAATTTTTGCTATATTATATGCCATCACTTTTGCATTTATGCTTTCTCTGACTTCCCTTGTTAGCCACTGTTGCCTCATTCTCTCTTTAGAATACTTCATCTTTGGGATGTACGTTTCCTGCACCTTCCAAATTGCTCCCAGAAACTCCAGCCATTGCTGCTTTGCAATCATCCCCGCTCATGTCCCCTTCCAGTCAACATTGGCCAGCTTCTTCCTCATGCCTCTATAATTCCCTTTACTGTAATACCGGATTTCATCTTTTCAAAATGCAGGGTGAATTGTATCATATTATGATTATGCCTCACAAAGAATTTCTAATCAAATCTATGTCATTATGTAACACCCAATACAGAATTGCTGTTCCCCTAGTGGGCTCAACTACAAGCTGCTCCAAAAAGCCATTTCACAGGCATTCTACAAATTCAATCTCTGGGATCTAGCATCAACCTGGTTTTCCCAATCTACCTGCATATTGAAATCCCTCATGACTATCACAATATTGCCCTTTTTGCTTGCTTTTTCTATCTCCCTTTATAGTTGTAGCCCACATCCTGGCTACTGTTTGGAGGCCTGTATATAACTCCTATCTGTGTTTTAATACCCCTTAAATTTCTTAACTCTACCCACAAAGGTTCGATATCTTCGGATCCTATGTCACCTCTTTCTAAAGATTTGATTTCAAGTTTTTTTTTAACCAACAGAGTCACCCTAACTCTCTGACTATCTGCCTGTCTTTTTGACACAATGTGTGTCCTTTTATACTAGGCTCCCAACTATAATCTTCTTTCAGCCATGACCTCACTAATTTTTATAGATGCACTGTAGAAAGCATTCTTCTAGGGTGCGTCACAACCTGGTATGGAAGTTGTCCTGTCCAAGACCGAAAGAAGCTGCAGAAGATCGTGAACATGGTGCAGCACATCACACAAACCAATCTTCCGTCCGTGGGCTCACTTTACACCGCACGCTGTCGGAGCAGTGCTGCCAGGATAATCAAGGACACGACCCACCCAGCCAACACACTTTTCATCCCTCTTCCCTCTGGGAGAAGGTTCAGGAGCTTGAAGACTCTTACGGCCAGATTTGGGAACAGCTTCTTTCCAACTGTGATAAGACTGCTGAATGGATCCTGCCCCGGATCTGGGCTGTACCCTCCAAATATCCGGACCTGCCTCTGGGGTTTTTTTGCACTACCTTACTTCCCATTTTTCTATTTTCTATTTATGATTTATAATTTAAAATTTTAATATTTACTAATTTTAATTAATTAATATCTTTAATATTTAATACTTGTAATCCAGGGAGTGTGAAGCGCAGAACCAAATATCGCTGTGATGATTGTATGTTCTAGTACCAGTTGTTTGGGGACAATGAAGTATAAAGTATACCTGTCAATCTCCAACTGTGCTATAAGATCATCTGCCTTGTTATGTATATTGCATGCATTCAAATATAAGTCATTCAGTCCTGTATTCATCGCCGTTTTTGATTTTTGGCCCCCTGTTACACGTTGACTTCGTCCTATCATCTACCTGTTCTTCCTCGACAGGCAGCCCTATCACGCTGTTTCCCATGACCCTGCCAAATTAGTTTAAACCCTTCAGAACAGCTCTAGCAAACATGCCCGCAAAGGTTTGGTCTCCCTCGGGTTCAGATGAATGCAGAACTCTGAAATCCTGCCCCCCGCAGCAACTTGTTGGCTCTGAATTCTTTGGTCTTTATTTTTTTAAATACTTAAGTATATCCATATTTAGTTCAAATAATTTTAAACTCTGGCACCTATGATAATCAACAGTCTTGGTCTCATTCTGTTTATCACTCTTAAAATAAGAACATACAAGGAATTTGTTTACGCAAACACGAGGAATTCTGCAGATGCTGGAAATTCCTTCAACACACATCAAAGTTGCTGGTGAACGCAGCAGGCCAGGCAGCATCTCTAGGAAGAGGTACAGTCGACGTTTCAGGCCGAGACCCTTTGTCAGAGTCCTGACGAAGGGTCTCGGCCTGAAACGTCGACTGTACCTCTTCCTAGAGATGCTGCCTGGCCTGCTGTGTTCACCAGCAACTTTGATGTGTGTTGAAGGAATTTTTTTTTGTATGTGTACTTGATAGTTTTTGAACATTTAATATGCGGGTAGGGTATAGAATTCAAATAGCTTTTTGTGTTCCTTCAGAAGTCTTCTATTTGTTGCATAGATATTATCAGAAAGTAAGCTGTGTGAATTTAACTGATAGTTCCCATTATTTTGTTCTTCACTACTTTGTATTGGTTTTTGGAGAGTGACATGGAGAATTGACCTCTCAGTGCTAGTTTCTCTTGTTGAGTTTCTGCCAACTGGAACAGCCCTCTGGAGAATTCAGTTGAGTATATGAAGCTGTGTTTCCTGCATAATAACAGTTTTCCACTTAATTTGGAAGCAGTTATATTGTTTGATGTCAAAACACTGAAGCAGCTCTTCATTTAGATTGAACTGGGAATTGGAGCCCAAATCCATAAAATGATGGGTGATTGGTGATGGAATAAGACGGGCATTATTTATATATTGCCAAAGGAAACAAGCAGTTAGATTATTGGCTATTTGCCACCTTTACCTCAGCATAGTGTCTTTCACTAGTCTGGTAGTGATAAACTTGGCAATATTACATATTTTAGAATTCTAATAGAAATGTGTTGACATCTTTACTATAACAAGCTATTTATTGCAGGTAGTTAAGGGAACAGTGCTTCACTGATTACCAAGGAAGTGAGGAATGATGCTTAAAGAAATTAAAGTTTTCAATTTTAGTTACAGATGTGCAGAAAAAGTAAGGGCTGTTGTAAATCTCAGTGTCATGTGCATGATGTGAACAAAGTATTTGATGCAGAGTAATTAGAACAGTTTCATCACAAGTCATGTTGCTCCCATTATTGTAGCACACCATCAGTTATCATTTATGTACAACCTCAAGCAAATAACTTGTAGTTTTAAAATGAATTCCAGCTATTGTGTGCAGTGACTGAGAGAGCTTTGAACTATGGGCCTAAGCTCAAGCGCTGCTGGAGTGATTATACCCAGTTTCAATGTGCATTTTGTTTCAGATGGCCCAGTTTGAGATTGTGAGTAGTGGAAAGGGTCTCATGGGGATATAGACAACGTAAGTGGGTGAAAATGTGTCACATTTCCACCATCTTATGTTGTGTTTGCCATCATCCACCTTGGAAGAAACAAAAGCAGAATTTTTAAACTGGTTGACAGTTCAAATGTACCCAGCTATGCTTGTTGATAAATCACTGAAAGCAAGCATGTAGATGCACCAAATGATTTAGGAAGGGAAATGATACATGATTGAAGGTTGCATAGCTAGTAGAAATGCTGCCTCACAACTCCATTGACTGGGTTCAGTCCTGACCTGTGCTGCTGTGTGTGCAGTGTCCCTATGATGACATTAGTTCCTTCCAGGTCCTGTGGTACAGTGCCTATAAAAAGTATTCAAACCATCCACCCCCCAGATGTTCTCATGTTGTATTGTTTTATAACATTGAATCACAGTGGTTTTAATTTGGATTTTTTGACACTGATCAACAGAAAAGATTCCTGTCAAAGTGAAAACAAATTGGTTTATATTTATTACAATTATTGAACACAAAAATCACCTCCTTCAAGTCAGTATTTAGTAGATAAACCTTTGACAGCAATTACAGCCTTGAGTTTGTGTGGCTACGTGTCTATCAGCTTTGCACATCTGGAAACTGCAATTTTCCCCCCATTCTTCTTTACAGAACTGCTCAAGCTCTGTCAGGTTGCATGGGGATCGTCAGTGAACAGCCCTTTTCAAGTCCAGCCACAAATTCTCAATTGGATTGAGGTCTGGACTCTGACTTAGCCACGCAAGGACATTAACTTTGTTCTTCAGCCATTCCTGTGTAACTTTGGCTTTGTGCTTGGGGTCTTTGTCTTGCTGGAAAACAGAGATCTGCATTAGGTTTCCCTCCAGGATTTCCCTGTGGTTTGCTGCATTCATTTTACCCTCTACCTTCACAAGCCTTCCAGGGCCTGCTGTAGTGAAGCATCCCCACAGCATGATGCAGTCACCACCATGCTTCATGGATGGTGTTTTTTTTTGGATGTGCAGTGTTCCGCTTGACACCAGACATAGCATAAGATCTTCCAACTGACTTCAGAGTCTCCCACATGCCTTCTGACAAACTCTAGCCAGAATTTTGTAGGATTTTTTATCAACAGTGGCTTTCTCTTTGCTACTCTCCCATAAAGCTGTGACTGGTGAAGCACTCGGGCAATAGTTGTATGTGCAATCTCTCGCATTTCAGCCACTGAAGCTTGTAACTCCTCCAGAGTTGTCATAGGTCTCTTGGTGGCCTCGCTCACTAGTCCCCTTGCACGGTCACTCAGTTTTTGAGGACTGCTTACTGTAGGCAGATTTAGAGCTATGTCATATTCTTTCCATTTCTTGATGATTGACTTAAGTATACTCCAAGGGATAGTCAGTGATTTGAATTTTTTTTTTGTAGCTATTTCCTAACTTGTGCTTTTCAATAACCTTTTTGTGGAGTTGCTTGGAGAGTTCTTTTGTCGTCTTGGTGTAGTTTTTGTCAGGATATTGACTTGCCAGCAGTTGGACCTTCCAGATACAGGCATATTTTCAGTAGAATCAATTGAAACACCTTGACTGCACACAGGTCTCCAAAACAGATCTCCTTTTAACTACTTGTGTGACTTCTAAAACCAATTGGCTGCACCAGTGATGATTTGGTCATAGTCATACTTTATTGATCCCAGGGGAAATTGGTTTTTGTTACAGTTGCACCATAAATATTAGCAATAAAACCATAAATAGTTAAATAGTAATGTGTAAATTATGCCAGGAAATAAGTCCAGGACTAGCCTATTGGCTCAGGGTGTCTGACCCTCCAAGGGAGGAGTTGTAAAGTTTGATGGCCACAGGCAGGAATGACTTCCTATGATGCTGTGTTGCATCTCGGTGGAATGATTCTCTGGCTGAATGTACTCCTGTGCCCAACCAGTACATTATGTAGTGGATGGGAGACATTGTCCAAGATGGCATGCAGCTTGGACAGCATCCTGTTTTCAGACACCACAGTCAGAGAGTCGAGTTCCATCCCCACAACATCACTGGCCTTACGAAGGAGTTTGTTGATTCTGTTGGTGTCTGCTACCCTCAGCCTGCTGCCCCAGCACACAACAGCAAACATGATAGCACTGGCCACCACAGACTTGTAGAACATGCTCAGTATCGTCCGGCAGATGTTAAAGGACCTCAAGTCTCCTCAGGAAATAGAGACGGCTCTGACCCTTCTTGTAGACAGCAGGAGTGTTCTTTGACCAGTCCAGTTTATTGTCAATTCATATCCCCAGGTATTTGTAGTCCTCCACCATGTCCTCCCTGACCCCCTGGATGGAAACAGGGGTCACCGGTACCTTAGCTCTCCTCAGGTCTACCACCAGCTCCTTAGTCTTTTTCACATTAAGCTGGAGGTAATTCTGCTCACACCATGTGACAAAGTTTCCTACCATAGCCCTGTACTCAGCCTCATCTCCCTTGCTGATGCATCCAACTATGGCAGAGTCATTAGAAAACTTGTTATATTAAAGGATGGTGAATACTTGTGTAATCAATTATTTTTCTGTTTTATATTTGTAATTAATTTAAATCACTTTGTGGAGATCTGTTTTTACTTTGGCACGAAAGAATATTTTTCTGTTGATCAGTGTCAAAAAAAAGCCAAATTAAATCCACTGTGATTCAGTATTGTAAATCATGAAAACTTCCAGGGTGGGGGGGGGTGAATACTTTTTATAGGCATTAGTGTAAATGGAGGCTAAATGGTCAGCAGAGACTCAGTGGCTGAAAGATGTGTTTCCATGCTTTATCAGTCTACAAAGCTGAAATGTGTCATGTGGCTGTAAGTGTATTTTGACTGTCTCCAGGACATTTGGTTCTAATAAGCCCATCATAATTAAACTTTTCACTTTGAAGCATTGGACTAATCTGTTGAAAAAGGTATGGTCTGTTGAGGTATGTGCTTTCATAAGAGATTGATTAGATTAATTCTCATTAGCCATGCAGTTCATTGCTATGATTTTTTTTGTTTTCAAATTGCTATTAGTAATTGTAGGGATTTTGATTTTGTTTTCTATTTGATGCAAACTTAAGCTAAGTTTGCATGCACTTGTGCTTCCTCAGCAATCCTGTATTTACTACAAAGACCGATGATTCAGCCAAATTTAACTATTTCTCCCATACTATACATTAGCTTCTTCCTACCCTTCCATTTTTTAACTTTTTAGTTCATGAAATGTAGCCTTAAAAGAAAATCTGTTAATTGGTTTGCATTTATTACCTATTGATGTCACTCCTGTATACATTGAATATTCTTCCTGCTAAAACTTAACACCATTATGGTAGTTGCACGTATCATTTATTTGATAATTACATGTCCACTCTAATGCCTATTTCTTGTAATTTGCTGCATTACCCTTTTAAAAAGTTTCATCTTCTTGGACTTAATTTTTAAACCCAAGTTTGAAATTCCAAGATGTGAACCACAGTTTTTTCAAAATTCCATTTCCCAACTTTTATCTGAATGACCAGTAGCTGTTTTTGATTTGTTTTGTAGCTGACTTGCTTTACATTCTACTGTTTGTATGCTACTCCCAAGTGCTATGATCACTGTCGTGGTTGTTCCTGTTTTTCTGAATGTTCCCCTGTTGAAGAGCTTGGGGAAGTTATGAAATCTAATATATTTTTAAAAAAGCCCTTTAATTTCTTGAAGGCTGCCTCAGTGTTAAGTTTGACCAGCCATTTAGCCCAAGAAATCTTAAAGCAGATTATGGTACATTACTTACAGAATTCCATCTTCCTTTTTCCTTCATAGCCTTATCCACCAGAAATTTATTGATGTTGGTCAAAAGAAATTCTAATTTAAGCAGTAACCATTACATTTTAAGAGGGATTTTAATTTCCCAAACCCAGTTGAAACCTTCATTTATTGTCAGATCATCCCATCTGTACTTCCCTCAAACAGTTTAATTTTGAGGAGGATAAGTTACATTTTTTATACAAGTCTGCCCTTGATCCTATAAATGGTGGTAATCTACTGTCTCCAAGACCTTTTTTTGGCTCAAAAACTCCATATTTCAGATTGAAAGTCTGAAATCTTAATAGTGAATATTTTCATTTTTCTGAAACAATGGATACTTTAATCCTCTTGATCCTTCAGAGGTCCCAGTCTTCCAGATTTGAGTGAACAGATTTGATTTGTTTTTCTCAGATCTCCTTTTGCTTGCCCACATTGAATTTCATCTGCAGTGGTTATGCCTTGCCACTTCCTCTCCTGCTTCAGAACTTTAGTTTCTGTAATTGATATAACATTCCCTTTTATTCAAATAATTCTGGTAATGCTGAAAACCTGAGGTCTCAGGTGCGTTTTTCTGTCCTCTGTCTTACACTGTCACGGAATACATCCAAATCCTTGTGAATTAAATTTTCAGTGCACACATTTTCAATGGAGCAATTTATATTACAGTCGAGAAGGAGGCTCTTCATAAATTCGATTCATGTTGGCTCCCGGCCAAGTAATTCCACCACTTCAATTCCCATTCTTTTTCCCCTTGTATTCTTGTATTTTAGTTTCTATTCCATATGTCCATCAATTCCTCTTTAATTTTTCTTACATGAACCTAGAAACTGGTAGAACTGCTGCCTCATGGCTCTGATCATCTGGTGCAATCTATGTAAAGATATCTGAGATGAGCAATTATCCCTGCAACTGTATCCCAAAGATAGACAGTTAAATTGGCCTTTGTAAGGAGAAATAGATTCCTGTGTTTATGGGGATATGCAAGAGGATAATTTTACATATTCTCTGTGGGATGTGGGAGGAAACCAGAGAAATGATTGGAAAACCAATGTCATGGAGAGAACATTGACACCAATGTCAGGATTGAACCCAGAGTACTACTTGCTGCACCACTAGTTATGATGTTCTGATAGGTGATGTGTATAAAGTGAATAGGAAACAATATGGGTTTCTCATGTTTTCAGAATGTCTAAAGTGGGTTGGGACTTCATTAACTTATATTGGATATAATGTACAAATTAAGGAATAAGGGGGAGGTCACCCAGTCACCCCAAACCTGCTCCTGCATTTTTAATAAGATCCTGGCTGATTTGATTATAACTCCAGTTCCACATTCGTGTTACTCTGAAGTAACCATTCATCCCTTTGCTTATCAAATCATCTCTATCTGTTCCAAAAAATTGAATGGCTGAACAGATTAGATTGGGCAAGTGGCTTAATTCTGCTCTTATGTCATAGGGTCTTGTCTAAACATTTTTCCCATGCTTGGCTTCCATAACCCTTTGAAGTGTTCCATAAAACCTGAGACCTTCTGAAGAGGGCGGGGAATCACCTTCCCTGTTTAGTTGAGCTTTTATTAGACGTCTCTCGCATGTATCATTTAAGTTGCTTCTTGCTCTCCTAAAGAAGTTTGTGTCTGTTACGCCACTGACTCCAGCCAGCGTAGCTCTCCAAGTCATTGAGGCACACGAGCCTCCAAAATCAACGACAAGGTTGTGGTCCTCTTGGAGGTGATCTCCTAAACTGCCAATAGAAACTTAGTTTTTCTTTTGTTAAGACTGCCTGACCTTTCCAGCTATCATTCGAGGTAACCTCTGAACTTTTGATTTCCATTCTTCCAGTATCCCAGATGTACTCTCAACACTGCCCCAGATAACAGAAGTATAACCTTCCTACCTTGCAGTTCAGTTTCCCCAGTTTAAAAAGAAGTTAGCTTTCTTAATTAGTTCTAATATATGCATTGAAGGCTTCTGTGAATCATTCAGGAGAAATCATGTGCACCTTGGCGATGTGTTGTCTCTCACCATTTAAATACTGTATTTAAATTGTATTGAAGTTCAATTGTCATTCAACCATGCACATGTATACAGCTAAATGAAACATTGTTCTTCCGAGGTCAAGGTGTGAAACACAGTACTTATGGTCACACGCAGCATTTATAATTGTTAGGATAGCACATACAGTCACAATTCCCTAAGTGGCATGGCCACGGTATATTCTGGTCAAGATGGCCAATTTAATTTCTCTCCCATAGTTTTCCCTTCTTAAAATCTTTATCCACTCCACCTGTGTTCCTTTGTGATTGAAAATCAATTAAAAACTTACTGATTTAGGGAATCTGATGTAGAAAAGAGGAAAAAAAAAGCAAATGCCCAGCAAATCAGATTTGAATTGTGACACACATAAAAGTTGCTGGTGAACACAGCAGGCCAGGCAGCATCTCTAGGAAGAGGTACGGTCGACGTTTCGGGCCGAGACCCTTCGTCAGGACTAACTTAAAGAAGAGCTAGTAAGAGATTTGCAAGTGGGAGGGGGAAATCCAAAATGATAGGAGAAGACAGGAGGGGGAGGGATGGAGCCAAGAGCTGGACAGTTGTTTGGCAAAAGGGATATGAGAGGATCATGGGACAGGAGGCCTAGGGAGAAAGAAAGGGGGAGGGGGGAAGCCCAGAGGATGGGCAAGGAGTATAGTGAGAAGGATAGAGGGAGAAAAAGAATATATATAAAATAATAAAATAACAGATGAGGTACGAGGGGGAGGTGGGGCATTAACGGAAGTTACAGAAGTCAATGTCACCTCCGCCTCGTACCCCATCCGTTATTTATTTATTATATATTTTATATATATATTCTTTCTCTCTCTCTCTGCTTTTTCTCCCTCTGTCCCTCTCACTATACTCCTTGCCCATCCTCTGGGTTTTTCTCTCCCGCCCCCCTTTCTTTCTCCCTAGGCCTCCCGTCCCCTGATCCTCCCCTATCCCTTTTGCCAATCAACTGTCCAGCTCTTGGCTCCATCCCTCCCCCTTCTGCCTTCTATTATTTCGGATCTCCCCCTCCCCCTCTCAAATCTCTTACTAGCTCTTTAAGTTAGTCCTGACGAAGGGTCTCGGCCCGAAATATCAACTGTACCTCTTCCTCGAGATGCTGCCTGGCCTGCTGCGTTCACCAGCAACTTTGATGTGTGGTGCTTGAAATTCCAGCACCTGCAGAATTCCTGTTGTTTGGATTGTGATTCGGATTTATTTATCACATGCACATCGAAGCATAGAGTAAAATGCATTGTTTATGTTAAGAACCAACAAAACCTAAGGAATTGGCTGGGGGGGGGCACAAGTGTTGCCAGACATTTCAGTGCCGACATGACATGTCCACGATGCTCTGCAGAACAACACAGAACACAACAAACAACAAAACAAATCCCTTTCCTCCTTCCCTCCCTTTGAAGAGAGGAAACCTAGAGTTAATACCAGTGGATAATTTTGCAGCAGAGTCAGCTAGTTTTGAGCCAGAGGAAAAAGTGAATTAGCTGAAGCTGATGAATTTTGTTTCAATTCTTGAAGCTGCAATGTGCCCAGACTAAAGATACTGTTTCTCAAGCTAGTGTTGGGCCTCCTTATTCCTCTTTCTGCAGTATTTATTTCATAATGTATTGTAGTTTTTGCTGTATTGTACTGCTGTTGCAAGGCAACACACTCCGCAACATACAAGGCAATGATAGTAAACTTGATGGTGAAATGTTTCAGGAAGCCACAGACAGATCTGCTTGGCATGGAGAATTAAAGTGCCAGACAATTGGAACTTCCATAGATAAGTATTTACCCATAAATGAGTAAGCCTTTCTTGGTATTTCTTTACTTTCTGCACAAAAAGAAATAATGTCTTAAATTTAGTTTTTTTTTGCTTAAAATGCATTCAGTAGTAAAAGATGTTTCATGTGTATCAGAAACTGCAAGTTTAAGTCATTAGTGTTATGTGTTGTACTAAGAATTTAAAATCTTAATCTGATGTAAGTATTCAGAAGTGATTTATAGTTATGGTAACTGATAGTTGTGTACTTGATCATTTGGTAAAAGATGTATGGGTTGTGTAAACCCTGGACTTTTGAATGGCCTGATCTGATTAATTTCAGCCTGAATCATAAAACTGAAATTACTGGTCTGAGCCCAGAGATCCATTGCAAGCAAGTAGAAAAACACAGTGTCAAGTTTGTAAATGGTGTCTTCTCACTGTTAAACAGTGATGATCAGGAATCACCAATTGGCTGGAATATTGAGATGAAGTTGAAGTCGTTCCATGGTCTTTAGTCATTATTGTTATTTTCAGAGAGAATGGGAGAAAGCATAACTTAATTTAGGTGTATCACCTGACTTAAATTTGCTATCACTTTTCAAGACTCTAATGAAGAATTGTCATCAATTTCCTGGTTGTACAGTGACTGTTTAACTGTCTGTTTGTAGCGGTCTTTGCAAAGGACTTGTTTAACCAATATTTCTCTCTGTATTTCCCTATAGTTTGTGTGCACTATCTTAAAAAAATGGATGCTGGCAGTGTTGCAGAATCTACCAAATGTCTTCCTAAAGAAAGTGTCCAAAATAACAGTAGTAATCGGTCAACTGTGGTCATGGATATTTCATTCGATTCTGCAGAGCCTTGTTCAGAAAAGGCTCAAAATTCCACTACTGATGAAGGAAGTTCTCTTAAGCCACCCCCTGTTAATGAGCAAGTCACAGTAAAACTGAATACTGATGGAGGCAATGAGGTGTGGATTAAACCAAAAAACTTCAGCGAAGGAAATGGTGAAAGAAGAGAACTTGGGGCATTTTATAATGACTCTCCTTTAGGGAAAGGACACACTGGTCCTTCGTTATACAGACTGAATGATCCTTGCAGACCAGATGAAGAGGGAAGTGCTATGGATTATATGTTAGAATCAGTGGAAGCTGCATCCAACAAAGGGACAACTGATGTGAAAGAGATTTCTGCGAATGACCGTGCTCTGCTTTCTTCTGAAAACCAACCTGAGCACATGGACACATTATTGAAGGCGGATGGCCCAGAAGCACCTGAAACAGAGAGGCCTATGGACAATGTAGTTGTTAAAGGCAGTGCAGCAATAGAGTCTAATTTGGAAGGGAATGATGAAATGGTTGATGATGGTCAACACCCTCCCTCTGATAAAGAGGGCAGATCACTATTGCCTCAGGGTGAAGATGTGACTGAACTGCCTCGTGTCAAGGCCGAGGAGCCTCGGACCACAGAAGTAATCTGTGAAGCAGCTGATGCACAAGATAATGCTTTGGAAGGGAAACAAAAGTCTGGAAAAGAAAGTAACACTTGTAAGTCTAGATCTAAAAGATCTTCCAGTGCAGGATCTTCGACAATGATTGAAGGTGAGCATCTATTATTTTCTGGAACTGGTTCTCTCAGCTTCCTGTTATAGATCAGTAGGTAAAAATATCATAGAACATAAAACAGTACAGCGCATTACAGTACCCTGACCATGATGAAGTGCTGACTTATATAAACAAATTCCACGATTAACCTAACCCTTCTCTCCCTTAACCGTCTATTTTTCTTGTATCCATTGTCTATCTAAATCTCTTAAATGGCCCTGTTGTATCAGCCTCTAACACCCACCCTCCAGTTCTGCATTCCAGGCACCCACCATTCTGTGTAGTTAAAAAAGCACTACCTCTGACATCTCTCCAAGCTTTACTTCACTCAATTGAAATGAGTGTTCTTCGGTATTGGCTATTGCCCCCTGAGAAAAAAGTCTGACCACACTGTCTATTCGTCTCGTAATTTTATACACTTCTGTCAAGTTGATAAAGGGCTTATTGAGGGTTAGACACAACACCTATCCCCCTTTTCTGTAAAGAGAAAAGCTCTATCTTGCTCAACCTATCCTCATGCGATTGTGCACTTTCCTTCATTGCACCAGCAACTTCTCCTGTTCCCAACTCCCCAAATGATACTTCAATGAATCCCTGGTGGCATAAAAGTTGTACCTTGCATGAATTTATTCTGGTAGATGCTGGTTCTTTACTTAAGTACACAAATAGAGGAAAAAATATATTGGAACCACTTGTATGGTCTGAGTTCTGAAGGCAGATAACCCCTCTATATTCTCCAGCTTTTCTATCAGATTCCTGTTCTATTTCCTCATAGAATCTCTTTTAAGCAACAGTTGCAAATATTTCCCTGGAGAGTACAAGCTAACCTTCTGTCTCATTTTCAGTTATTTCTAGCCTATACATTCATCTTCTAAAATTTATTCTGTAATTTTGTGGTTTTCATACAAAAAGTTCTCGCCTCTATGGTAAGTCAAAGTAAAAGCAGAAGAGAGGGCACACAAGGAAGCCAAAGCTAGTGGGAAGATGGAGGACTGGGAAGCTTTTAAAAACTTCGAAGGAAACTAAGAAGGTCATTAGGAAGGAAAAGATGAATCATGAAAGGAAGTTGATGACTAATATCAAAGAAGATACTGAAAGCCTTTTTTTAAAGTATATAAAGGGTAAAAGAGAGTTGAGGGTAGATATAAGGCTAATAGGAAATGACACGAGATATTGTAATGAGAGACACAGATGGCAGAGCAACTGAATGCATGTTTTGCATGGCTTCATAATGGAAGACATCTGCAGTATACTGGACACTCAAGAGCGTCAGGGAAGTGAAGTTCGTGCAGTGAAAATTACGACTGAGAAGGTGCTCAGGAAGCTTGATGGTCTGAGGGTGGATAAATCTCCTGGACCTGATGGAATGCACTCTCAGGTTCTGAAGGAAGAAGCTGGAGAGATTGTGGAGGCATTACTAACAATCTTTCAAGAATAGATTCTGGCATTGTACCGGATGACTGGAAAATTGCAAATGTTACCCTGCTATTTAAGAAAGGTGGGAGGCAGCAGAAAGGAAACTATAGACCTGTTAACCTGACATCAGTGGTTGGGAAGTTGTTGAAATCGATAGTTAGGGATGAGATTATGGAGTACCTGGAGGCACATGACAAGATTGGCCTAAACCAGCATGGTTTCCTGAAAGGAAAAATCTTGCCTGACGGATCTACTGCTATTCTTTGAGGAAATTACAAGCAGGGTAGACAAAGGAGATGTAGTGAATTTGGATTTTCAGAAGGCCTTTGACAAGGTGCTGCATGGGAGGCTGCTTAGCAAGATAAGAGCCCATGGAGTTACAGGGGAGTTACTAGCATGGGTGGAGCATTGGTTGATCGGCAGAAAACAGAGAGTGGGAGTAAAGGGATCATATTCTGGCTGGCTACCGGCCATCAGAGGAGTTCTACAGGGGTTGGTGTTGGGACTGCTGCTTTTTACAATGTATGTCAATGATTTGGACTATGGGATTAATGGATTTGTGGCTAAATTTGCTGATGATACAAAAATAGGTGGAGGAGCAGGTAGTGTTGAGGAAACAGAGAGCCTGCTGAGAGACTTAACTAGTTTAGGGGAATGGGCAAAGAAGTGGCAAATGAAATACATTGTTGGAAAGTATATGGTCATGCACTTGGTGGAAGAAATAAACGGGCTGAGTATTATTCAGATAGGGAGGGAATTCAAAATGCAGAGATGCAAAGGTACAAGATACCCTAAAAGTTAACTTCCAGGTTGAGTTGGCGGTGAAGAAGGCGAATGCAATGTTGGCATTCATTTCTGGAGGTATAGAATATAAGAGCTGGGATGTGAAGTTGAGGCTTTATAAGGCACTCGTAAGACCACACTTGGAGTGCTGTGTGCAGTTTTGGGCTCCTTATTGTAGAAAAGATGTACTGACATCGGAGAGGGTTCAGAGAAGATTCATGAGAATGATTCCAGGAATGAAAGGGTTATCGTATGAGGACTGTCTGGCAGCTCTTGGACTGTATTCCCTGGAGTTCAGGAGAATGAATGGCGATCTCATAAAAACATTCTGAATGTTAAAAGGCCTGAAGGGATTGGATATGGCACAGCTATTTTGAATGATAGGCAAGTCTAGGACAAGGGGGCATGACTTCAGGATTGAAGGATGTCCATTTAGAACAGGAATGCGGAGAAATTACTTTAGTCAGAGGGTGGTAAATCTGTGGAATTTGTTGCCACGAGCGGCTGTGGAGGCCAAGTCGTTGGTGCATGTAAGGCAGATATTGATAGGTTCTTGATCAGCCAGGGCATCAAAGGGTAGGGGAGTGGGGATGACTGGAAGAATTGGACAGCAGATGATTGAATGGTGGAGAAAACTCGATGGGCCGAATGGCCTACTTTTGCTCCTTTATCTTATGGTCTTAAATAGGTCTTTTTGATTTAACTTGGTGACTTTTGTATATCAAGAAAGACCCTCTTGAGTTTTTAGTTTAAATAAAGCTTCCCCTCATAAAGTTGTCTGATAAGAGCTTGGTAATGCTCTGTACTATCTTTTCCATTGCCTGTAATATGGAGGTATTGCATTAAAGCAGGAGCCAATGAGCTGGAGACCCTATTGGGTTTGCAGCAGACGCAATGTTTTACCTGATTTATTTGATTGTGAATGGGACCCTCAAAAAAAAAAGTTAATTTGATCTTCCCATATCAGTTCAGATGGTGGAATATGGAGCAACGGACTGGAGGAACTCAGTGGGTCAAAAAGAATTAGTGTGTTGGGAGAAGGATTTGTTGATGTTTAGGCGCGAAACTTTGAACCATAACTAGAGCGGAAAGGAAGATAGCCAGTATAAGTTGGAGTGGGGATGGTGAGACAGTGGCTAGTAGATGATGGGAGTGGAGGATGACAGAAGGATTTCAATAGGGGAAGGGTCCAGTTTGGAGAGAGGCGGGTAGATAAAGAGGTGAAAAGGCTAGGAGAGAAGCAAGCAAGGCTACCTTTCTTGGAATCTGATAAGGAAGGAAGGATTCCCACAAAGACCTGTAAACCCCTGACCTTTTCCATGGCCAGGTTGAGGCCCAATGCAGATTATTCTATCAGGGTGGTCCACAACCCAACTGTATGAAGATTTGATTTTACCAATTTCAGTTAACTCTCACCTGTGATTTATTCCCCCCCCCCGCAGTCTTCTCACTTTAATCTATTTTTCATCACCCATCATTTTTCCCCTCCTGTTTCCATTCACCTACTACACATATATTTTACCCTACACATCCCCTCTCCCCCATAAAGTTCCTGACCTTTCCCCTAAAGGTTCCCATTACCACCAGCTGATCAGATTCTAGTGTTTCTGTTCCTACTTTATTATCTTCCTAGTTGTCTCCTCCCTTCCATCCACCCTCTCCATCTGGCTTTTTCTTTGCTTCCATTTTTCATACACTTGGCTCTGTCTCCCAACTTAACTCTTCCCCAAGTCGCTCCATCTATCCATCGTCCTTTAAATCTTCTTCAATGCACCAGTCAGCTTCTGGCCTCAGTTCTCACCAATCCCCTTTGTGTACCAGCCATTTTCCTTCTCAACTCTTAGTTCTTCTGCAGTGTTGACAGTCTCTTCACCCCCACCTTCACCTCCATACAAATGCTGCTCCATCAACTGGGTGCTCCAGTAGTTCTTTGCTCCTGATTCTGATTTCTTTTCAGTACTGCTCCTGACTTAAATCTGTCCTGTCCTGACTTCTACTGGCTTTACTGGAAAACTGCTGTATTGTTTGTATAAAAGCTACTGATGTTTGTTTGAAAGTTTGATCCTGCATGCTTACAATAATTATTCTAGCCTAGCCTAACCCTCTTTCTGAAGAATAATATCTAATAGGAATTTTGCATCATTTTCTGATTTACCTTTTTGGAATAGAAAAACCATAATTTAAGAATAGAGTAAGATAATTGGAATTGACCTTTTGTTTGATAAAGAGTTGAATCCAATTTAATGTGTTTTTCCCTCAAAAGCTGGAAATTAGTCCTCTTCAATTAGGGTTTTTAGTTTGGATATCAGTTCCTGGGCTTTCCATGTGGTGTGTTCCAGATTTGAATATTCCCATGTGGTGACGGGGAGTTGTACAAACTCTGGGATTAAAATAATTTTCTCTTTCCCTTTATTATTATTTTCATACTGAAATTTTTGGCTGCTGACTCACTTGGGATGTTTATCCTAACTAGTGTAGTTTTTTCAAAATCAGATGACACTTTTTAGTTCTTGAAATGGTGCCATCTGATTATAGTGCCTCTCCATGTTGATACTTACAGAATGCATCACAGTTTCAATAATATATATCTAAATAAAAGTTGATATTTTGATAAAGATAAAATTTGCTCTATATTTACTGCATTGCTAAGTTCTGTGTCACCCACAGACATTGGAATTATATTTGCAACATTGTTGTTCGTCCATCATTGACATCGATGAGGACCTCGACACCATAATGATGGTGTCGAGACTAGCACGTGATTTGGATTTAAGTGAGGGAAAGTTGCGCAGCATCAGCCTCACTCTCTCTTCCCAATTCCCATCTGGATCCAGTGGCGAGACAGAGTCTGACGGCTGGAGATGGGACTAGGCGCAGTGGATGACCAGGACGTCTTCTGTGTCTTGTCCTGCTCTACACGTTCCACGATGCTTGCAGAGACCGCCTTCCTGACCGTTGGACCTTCCTTGGGTCTCGTCCGCTCAATCCGCTGGAGTCTGTCTTCACATGCTGGGATAGACAACTCCCTATCTCACCGAGGGGTTGAGACCCGTCGGCTACCCTCATCTGGTTTAGCCGGCTTGTCGAAGCCGTTGCCCGGGGTGTAGCCACTGTCACATGCAAACAGCTACGGGGAGCCATGGGTGAGAGCTGAGTGCCAGGTGGGGACCAAAGGTGGACTAACCGCCCTGAAAAGGATGCGACATGTTCCTCCACCAGAGGTGCTACCCCTCCCTGACACCTCATACACCCCATTTGCAACAACTACATCAAAGAACAAAATTACTAGTTTTTTATGCTTTCTGGAGGCACTAACTGTGTATATCTCTATCATAAGGTTTTTGTTCATCAGAACAAAACTTATTTTCTGACATCATTGAAAATATCAGATGGCATTTGTCTTTTGAAGTCTACATTCAGGTTTTCAACAGATAATTCATCAAAGAACTTAAAAATGTATGAGTCAAGTGCAATTTAATTTGCCTTTTATTTTTCTTTTATTAGTGTAGACTTAATCATCCTCCCAGAACTAGCAGGCTAGTTACCAATTTTACACCTTTGCACTCTTTATGAATGGGTTATAGTATTGGCAATCCCCCCTGTTCTTTGGTACCATGTTCATATCCAAGAAGTAGTGAAAGATTTGAGTTGCATCATCCTTTATCAATTTGCCCTAATAATTACTTCTGCAACATTATCTGCCCTCTTCATGAGGAAAAGATGCGAAGGTCTCATTGGGAACTCCAGTCACATACTCTGTACAAGAAGATTTTTTTTTGTCTGTAATTGCCATGCTGTTTTTAAACTGTACTGTTCCTATTTGTAATTTTTTGGGTTCCCTTTTATGATGCTTTCTATTTTTTTTCCCTTGGCACTTTGTGTTGTCTTTATTTAAAATTCTCCCCTAACCGAGTGTGTTCTTTGTTCTCAGCTTGTATTCTAAACTTGACATTTGTCAAATACCATAAATAACTTTATCTGTCAGGGATATTTGCTTTTCAATGTTCTGCCTTTACATTTCATGGGAATGTTTCTCTTTTTGCTCAACTACAGCTTCCTTGGGAAATCTCCCCCGCGCGCCCCCCCCCCCATTAAGATGGCTAAATCCCTTCATAAGTCATTCAAATGGACTCCCGACTGGGTCTATTCACTGATTTTTTTTATATAGCTTCCATAACTAGGTGAAACGTGATAGACTTATGATCATGTTTACACATAATATCAATATGTGTAATTCATGTATCACACTTCATTCCTTTAATATATAATTAAGCCTGGTTCTCTTATTGAAAACCCAATGTGAAAATAGTGCTGCAGGATAACACAATGTCTGTGCTGACATGGATTTGTTTTATAGTAACCGCTGAATTCCATGGAATCCAGTGCATGATAATTTGGTTGTATTTAAAAAGCCTCCAATATACAAAGAAAGATCGAGGGGATTCTTTGCCCTTCAAAATAAAACTTGTGTTCGTCACCTTCCCAATTCCTCTCATCCTAATTTTGATTCTCTTTTACGATCTCTTTTAGTTACGAGCTTTCTTATCCCCTGTTGGAAGTACCTGCTAAGTTACAGCACTGTTTAGTGAATTTAGTGAGAATTGATCAGTCCGCTGTTTTACCATGCAGGTGAATGAATAAGAATGACAGCTGCTTGGGTGCTTGTATTTAAAAAAAAATCTGATCAGTGTTCTTTCTAATTTACTAAAGGTTGGAATGCTTTCTCTGTCATTCAAGAGTGAAGTCAGTGATCAAACAGTGGATATTAGCATGACTTAATACAGTAATTGCTTAAGATTATGGCAACAAAAAGAGTAGCTAACTTGCTGCTTTTAAACAAAATGAGACCTGTTAGTTTTATCCACACTCACCCCGTCTAATAAGCTACAGGAAATTTTTGCCATTGTTTGTCCTCCAGAAGCCCTTCTAAGGCTTATCAGGAGGCTGCAGCATTATTCTTTGAAAGTTTGTGTTTTTTGGTTTTGGGAAGCAGATTAAACCTCATCTTTCCTATATTGGTGGCCCCTGAAGTACATTAACCCTCTTGTTAGCAGCTTGCTGACTTAAAACGGCAGCCGTTTTGGCACTATTTGACACAAAAGTGTAAACTAATATTCTAATACAATGCTGAAAAAAGGAAAAGTAAAATTATTCTAAAAGGCTTGGTCAGTTGTTTGCTCAAATGAATGTAAATGTCTATTTATATATATGCATTTGTGCAATTAAGAGTGAACACCTGCAGAACAGGAAAGATACAAGTATGAATTGAAGATTGGCTGACTGGTAGTGTGGGAATGAAAGGCTGCCAGAGAATAGTGCTGTTCCGCAGGGGTCAGTTTTGGGATCCCCTTCTCTAAACGTTGTATATCATTGATTTGGATAATGAAATTGGCCTTGTGACCGAGTTTGCTGATGATACAAAGATAGGTTGAGGGTCAGGTGGTGTTGAGGAAGCAGGGAGTTTGCTGAAGGACTTAGATTAGGAGAATGGGCAAAGGAGTGGCAGATGGAATACAGTACGGTCATTCACCTTGGTAGAAGGAATAAAGGCATAGACTATTTTGTAAATGGTGCAAAGGGACTTGGGACTCATGCAGTATTCCCTAAAGATTAACTTCCAAGCTGAGTCAGTGGTAAGGAAGGCAAATGCAATGTTGGCATTCATTTGAGAGGGCTAGAACATAAAAGAAAAGATGTAATGTTCAGGCTGAATAAGACATTGGTCAGACTGCCCTTGGAGTATTGTGAGCAGTTTTGGGCCCCTTGTCTAAGAAAGGGTGTGCTGGCATTGGTGAGGGTCCAGAGAAGGTTCAGGAGAACGATTCCAGGAATGGAAAGGTTAATGTGCGAGGAGTATTTGATGGCACTGGGCCTGTACTTGCTTGTGTTCAGGGAAGAATGGGGAGGGGTGAGATCTCATTGACTATTCATTGAAATCTATTGAATAGTCAAATGCCTAGACGGGGGTGAGGGACATGCTGAGGATGTTTCCTGTAGTGGATGAGTCTAGGAATAGACGGCATAGTCTCTGAATATAAGGATGTTCCCTTTAGAATAGAAATAAGGAAGAATTTCTTTAGCCAAGAGGTGGTACATCTGTGGAATTCTTTTCTGCAAATGGCTGGGGAGGCCAAGCCATTGGGTATGTTGAAAACGGAGGTTGAAAGTTTCTTGATTAGTAAGGGCATCAAAGGTTAAAGGGAGAAAGCAGGAGATTGGGGTTGAGAGGGAAAATAAATCAGCCATGATGGAATGGCAAAGCAGACCTGATGGGCTGAATGGTGTAATAATTCTGCTTCTATATCTTATATCTTAAGTCACGTCTACACTTTTAATCAATGAATGCAGAAAGGGGTTCTGATCGTTCAGTGATAATGGTGACTGACTGTGGTGAACAACGAATGGAATGGCACATGAGGGTAACAGTTGCACCTTCAAACTGACGTGCTTTTATTTTCTGTTTCTGTTCAAACTGTCATGCATCATTGATAATTCCAGTTGATAGAGTTGTAAGGTGACTTGTGTTGAAAGCCAGCAGCTTCACTTCACACCAGCTGTTGTTGTCTTGTGAGGAAAGTGCCGTTAGAAGGCAATCAAGGTCAAATCAACTTTGGCAAGGGGTTACAAGAAAACCTCATACAGGGTTGAAATTTGCATTTGGCTGTTTGCTAGTACTCCATTTTTAGCCAACTCACCATCACCCTCACCTGTACTTTCCAACCCTCAACTCAAAATGGGCTTCTAGAATTTTACCATCAAACTGTTTGAAATCTGATGAAAAGTAAAATGCCATCTGAATTGTTTCGAGGATCTTTAGCATTGAATGCTAATAAATATTTATTGCACCACAATTGTTACTCTTTTCCTCTGTCTCAAAGTGGTTGCCCCAATTAGCCGAAGTTTCGTGGAAATAGTTTAAAAGGTATTTTAAAGAAAGTCAAACTGAGTAACAAATTATGTATTTAAATGAAATACAGAACAAATTAGAACACTATCAATAGTGCTACAGTATAAAACTCTATTTGTTCCTAATACTTATGGAGGAATTCATGCAGTGCACGCAATGGAAAAAAAATCAGTGTCGATACCTAGTGCCTTCATACAAAGCTGTTGGCGATTGCATCCTCCAAATCTTCATTTTCATTGTAACATTCATGATGATTGTCGATAGATAGTTTCAAATTCTTCATAGTTCCTAACTTGAAGTAGTGAAATTGTTTAACTTTCACTTTTGGTCGTTTCTGGCATCTCCAAGCCCACATGCTTGAAGCCGCAGTAAGCAAAATAGTTGTGAGCTGTTTTATTGTCCATTTCTTGCCAACTATTTTTGAACACACAAACAAGTGCGTGCAACTGACAATAGTTAGAACCTGTTTGGCAAGTCTCCTGCTCCAATTAAGTGGCATAGTGTCCCAAATAAATCAAAAGGATCCCAGCAATTTTCTGGATTTGATTTTGTTCCTTAAGCATTGTCCCAACTGAGCTGCTGTCGCAATTAACTGGAATCTGCTGTATCCACAAAGATTTTAGAGTTTGGTTGCAGCTAAGTAAACAGAAATGGAAAATATCAATTCTTAGGATGTCTGGTTGTTAATATGAAATGATGCTTCTAAGTTTAGTGAGCTAAGGGAACATAAATAGAACAACATTTGACTCCTTGTGTCTTGTGAAATTATTGAGATCATATCTGATCTTGTTACTTTTGTGCGTTTATCTGATATCCCTTGTATATAAGGATCTATTGTCTGTGGAATTAAGTCACTTAAATTATGATTTGATTCTCAACAATTGTTGGATTGCTGAGGACATCTGGTTTTACAACTCTATGGTTCAATGGTCAGTATAATATTTAAATAAATTATTGACAGTATTTAAAATTCACAGCTGCCATGGTAGGATTTGAGTTTTGGGTTTTGTCCAGGCCTTAATTTAATTGTTGCACCACTGTTATTCCCTGGGACACCCTAACACAGGGGATAGGTGATGCATCAGTGTAATTTTTGGGAACAGCACGAGATTATACCAGTTGCGGAAGCTCGGATGTTAAAAATAAATTGTGTTTCTATCCTCTGTGTCCTATTTGACATGTATCCTACATGTAGCGGCCTTATAGATTTGTTATACTAACATGATGCGCCCTCAGCTCAAACATACGGTTGTTCATGAGTCAAGGGTATGCATTTGATCCTTCATTAGCAATTGACAGTTGTGAAGCGATGAAACTTTAGTTTTATTCTTTGGAGTAAATGGAGACTATCTGGCTGAGATCAAAAAGATGTTTGAGCACATGTATTGGAGGATATAGGGATTGTGCAGATAAGCATTTAATGACACATGACAGTGATATTAAACCTGATACTGAAAGTGTATTTGACGGACAGAATTGGCCATTGTATTGATGCTGCTGGCTTTTGGATCCAAATGGTCTACTCCTGTTTCTTATTTTTACCTTGTGTTATTACTGTATTAAGGAAAAATGTGTGACATGATTACAGTTCCTGTTTGCACCTTTTTGATTCCTTTTATTAATTGTACATGTGGTGAGCTACTTAATTCAGTACTTAACTGAATGCCATTCTAGTTGGGTGTGAACTTTGTTGCATCAAAGGCAATGCAATAATCCTTGCAAACAAATTGTCTTCTGCAGATAGTTACAATTTCATCATTATCCTTTTGCAAGAAGTTTGTGAACACTTTGCAGTTACCTGAATTTCTGCATTATTTACTCAAAGTGTGGTCTGATCTTTTAAGTCACAATTAGACAAACACAATCTGCCTAAACTAGTAACACACACACCTTTCATGTCTTTATTGAACACATTGTTTAATCATTCACAGTCCAGGCTGGAAAAAAGTAAGTGAATCCTTGTATTTATTAACATAGTCTGACCAGAAACCAGATTTCCTGTAGCTCAATTGGGTTAAGGTCTGGACTATGACTTGGCAATTCCAAAACATGAATTTTCTTCTTTTTAAACCATTCTATTGTTGATTTGCACTTGTTTTTCGGATCACTGTCTTGTTGCATCATCCAACTTCTATTAAGCTTCAGGTGATAGACTGCTACCCTGACATCCTCTTGTAAAATTTCTTGATACAATTTTGAATTCAGTGTTCCCTCAATGATTGAAAGCTGTTCGGGCCCTGAGTGTGCAAAACAGCCACAAACCATGATGTTTCTTCCACCATGCTTCACAGATGACATGAGGTTTTGGTGTCGGTGTGCAGTGCCGTTTTTCCTCCAAACATAGTGGTGTGCAATTCTGCCAAAAAAGTTCAACTTTTGTCTCATCTGTCCAAACAATACTGTCCCAGAAGCGTTGTGGAACATCCAGGTGGTCTTTTGCAAACTTGAGACGTGCAGCAAAGAGGTTTTTTTTGAGAGCAGTGCTTTCCTCCGTGGTGTCATTCCATGAACACCATTGTTCAGTGTTTTCCTGATAGTGGACACATGAACAGAGACTTTAGCAAGTCGTAGAGATTTCTGCAGGTCTTGTGCTGTTACCCATGGGTTCTTTTACACCTCTTTCAGCAACGCACATTGTGTTCTTGGTGTGATCTTTGCAGGATGCCCACTCCTAGGGAGAGTAGCAACAGTGCTGAATTTCCTCCATTTGTAGACAATTCCCCTTACTGTGGACTGATGAACACTCAGATCTTTAGAAATGCTTGTACCCTTTTTCCAGCTTCGTAGATCTCCACAGTTCTTCTAAGGTCCTCTGAAAGTTGTTTTGATTAGGGCGTAGTGCACATAAATAGAGCTTGCTCTTCTCAAGAAACATCTGTCAGTAACCTGACTTCGTGTTTTTATTTTTTTTAATTTATATTAAAAAAAATATGTAGTAGGGCACCCCTACAACCCACACCTCCAATCTCATCTCATTGATTGGAACACCCGTCCCAAATAGCTTTTGTAGAAGGCATTACCCCGGAGGTTCACATTCTTTTTTGAACTTGGGCTGTGATTGTTTAAATGGTGTACTTAGTATCGATGAGAAGATGTACAATTGTATGTGTGTTATTAGTTTTGGCAGATTGTGTTTGTCTTTTATTATGACTTAGATGAAGATCAGACCACAATTTATGAGTAATTAATACAGAAAACCGGGTAATTGCAAAAGGTTCACAAACTTTTACAACTGTACTCTTTCAGGACCATCTTTCCATTTCAGCATTCTACTGTCAACATTGAACCCTTACCCTTGTATTGCTTACACCCAGACTGTTTTAGAGGTATTAAGTCTGTTGATTTTTATCTTGCCTTGGGGATCAAAATGCTTCGGTTAGGCAATAGTAAGTGTTAATTTCACAAATTTATTGCACATGCCCTCTGTTGTGGACATGTCTCACAGTAAATGGATGAGACAGAAATGTTAGTCATGAGGAATTAACATTTTACTTGACACTGGTACCTAATTCTGCTGCTATGTCTTATAGTCTAAATTAATAAAATATCTGAAGGAAAACTATTGAAAGGATATATATAGATATATAGATAGAGAGATAGGTGTGTGTGTATATATATATATATATATATATATATATAGGCAGATGAATAGGAATAATGGTATAGCTCTGTCAAAGACACACGACAAGCACAGTGAAACAACTACCTTCTTGTGCTGTTCGGTGATTCTGCATCTGATTTCACTGTGCTAGTTTCTGTAGTGTGGAGGAATCCATGCAAAAGTGAAGCAATAACTTACAAAAAAGAAACAAATCTATAAAGTTAGGCAGCATTAGCACCATTCAAAGTCTGATGGTGCAAAATTTCAGTTGTGAACAAAAGAGAATGCCGGTCTTTTTCGTAACAGTACAAGTACACCCAAAAAAAAAGAGCCACATTCACAATTTCTTTGAAAGCTAGCAGATAAACCTGATATTATGCCAAAATCACAAAAACATAGTGTCAGTAAGCATGTGGTTTTGGTATAATGAAAGATATGGATTTATGTATTAAAAGAGTATGTAGGGTGGAAGATGAATTTCCACTGCAAATAGGAAATTCATCGTATGTTTACATTTATAGGGTTTGAGGCTGGTGGGGGATGGGGAGCACTTAATAGTCCGTATCTTTTGGCTTCAGTGCCCCCTCACTGGGGACATGGGTGCTGTGGTAACATTACTTTTCAAACCTATGACCACCATCAGCTAGATGATTAACAGCAGCAAAAGTTGGGGATGCCTTTACCCTCAAGGTCCTTGTCAAGCAACTCATCTCAGCCTCATTGTAACTGTGTTTAAAATCCTTTTACTCATAGTGTAATATTTCTGAGAAAGTTCAAGAAGTAGCTTATTACCATATTTGTCGAGGCAATCTATGAATGGATATTAAAATAGCAAGAAGAAATCCATTGGACTATTTTCCATCCTATATCTGTTAAGGGGTACATTTGTTTTATTCATGAAGTTTAGTAGGCAACAACAGGAAACAATAAAGCAGTGCGTGGGCATTTTTGAGACACCTAGGAAGAAAGTAGGAGGCATTGAATGAGATATCCAGTACTGCTATTCACTGTGCTGATGGAATTTTACAGGACATTACTGTTAAATCCAGTACAAAGGGTCAGCTCTTATTGGCTTTGTACATCTGTCCATGAAAGCATAGGCAGGATCAGCATTGCCACGTCCTTTTGGACAGAAAGTCCTAGCTTCACACCATAATTTGAAGTACAGGTCCGAAATCCTTGGGCCCAGTTGCATTTTGGAATTCAGAATTTTTTGGATTTCAGAATCCCTCCTTATTGCGGATACAAAAAAACATGTATGCTCAAGTCCCTTATTTAACCTGTCTTAGTGTGGTGCACTTCTGGACCTGGCGGAGCTCCGGACCTGCGCACATCCTCCCGTATACTTTAAATCATCTCTAGATTACTCACAATACCTAATACAATGTAAATGCTATGTAAATAGTTGTTATACTGTATTGTTTAGGGAATAATATCAAAGATTTTTTATTTCCAACAAAAACATTCAATAAAACATAAAAATACACAGCTTCAAACGAACCGAATCAAACACATGGTAAATGACTTACTGGAATAAATGTGGAACGTCACTGTCACTATAAAACTTCAGTAACTTGTCTTTCTGTTTCTTTAAATCATATACAGTGATAGTTCCGACACCATATCCTTCAGTAAGATGCTGCACAGACATATCACGATCACGCTTCTGCAATAACTCCACTTTCTGCATTATTGATAATGATAGATGCTTCCTTCTCTTTTTCTCATTATTACCCATAGGGGTATCTGTGACTCTTTTTGACATTTTCACAGTGAAATTAAACACAATGTCAACAGTGAACACAAAATATCAGCGAACAGCAAATGCACATTTAACCAGTACGAGCGCTGAGCCACAACTGACGTCTGGCAGCCTCTGCTAGTGCTGCCACGTCACACCTGAGTGACGTCAGCTGTTGGCGAGGAAAAACTTTGGTTTTCGGAGCTTTTTGGATTTCAGAATTTTGGATAAGGGATTATGGACCTTACCATCCTGCTAAATGGGCATAATTCTGCAAAGACTAGCAGCATGAGACTGGCTGTCTGGGAGCTGCTGTAGATTATTAGCAACAGCTGAATTGTGTCGCAGCACAATATGTACATTTAAAGTACCTAGTACATCCGTCACTTTATTACTGACAGCATGTCAAAGAATCACATGTGGTTCAGTGAGGAATGTAAAAGAGTATTCCAGGAATAGCATCAAGAGTTACCTAACAATAAGATGCCAACAATAGTGGAGTCAACATCTGAAAAAAATACACAACAGAGCTTGAACCATTTACAGCTGTCCTTGTAATGAAAAGGTCAAATAGATTCATTTTCTGAGTCTTGGCATCACTGAAGGCTTCTTCACCCAATTTGGTTTGCTTCATAATATTAAGGAATAGTTGAATGAATTAAAAACAGCAAGTCTTCTGTGCCAGTACTTACTAGCACTCCATGCCAGCATTTTTAGATAATGCTACAATAGAATTATTTACCTGGTGTGTAGGAAATTATCCTGATATGTCACAAATATAAAAAGCCAGAGAAATTCCGTTTGGTCAGCTGTCACTCCATGAGCCTACCTTCAGCAAGGTGACAATTTTTTTTTTGGGCACCGTGTCATCAAGTGTAACTGATTTATCAGCTTGGGTTTTGTCAGGGCCACTTGGTTCCACATTTCACTAACCTGGGTCTGAGCTTGGAAATGGAAGCCGAATTCCGGAAGTGCTTTGCTAACTGGAAATGGTGGAGCACCTAGTCACCAGTGTCCAGAAACTTAATAGGATGAGGCAAATGAGGAGAAAAGGAAGTTGGGGCTTCCCAAGAAATTTGATTTCTCATGATCTCCCACTACCTAATAAGACATAAGCTAGGAATATGTTGGGAAAGTTTTCCTTTTACCAATGTACCAATGCCCATAGCCGTGTACTTTTAGATAAGTAATAAAGATGTACTCGATAGAAGAGGTGGTTCAACTCTGACAGTATCTGAATACTTATCCTTCTTCCTAGACATTTATAACTTGGTATTCTTTAAACGGGAGTAAAGGGTGCTGGAAACCACCCTTTAGAGACTAGAGTTCATCTTGATCAGGAAAGGAGATCTTTCAAATTTAAAACAGCAGTTGACTTAACTTATCTTGAAACTAACAAGCAAATTGCACAAAATGCGAGAGCTCAGTGAAGGCTAAAGAATAAGAAAATGGGAATGCAGTGATTCAAGAAGGAGCAAAATGTTGGAGGAACTCAGTAGGCTACGCAGCATACGGAAAGGAGTGAACATTCGACGCTTTGGGCCAAGACCCATCTTCAGGACCAGAAAGGAAGGGAAGAGGGGGTGGCAGGGGTGTTAGTGGGGGGAAAGGGGAGGAAGAAGTACATGGTGATAGGTGAAACTGGGAGAGAGGGAGGAGGTGAAGTAAAGAGCTGGGAAGCTGATTGGTGAAAGAGATAAAGAGCTGGAGGAGTGGGGGGATCTGATGGGAGAGGATAAAAGACCATGGATGATGGGGTGGGGGGGGAGAGTACCAGAGGGAGGTGAGAAAGGATAACAGGAATGGGGAGTGTGAAAGCGAGAGGGGGATGGGTGGTGGCAATTACCAGGAGGTCGAGAAATCGATGTTCATGCCTTCAGGTTGGAGGCTACCAGTATACGGACAGTCGAAGCCTACATTGGTATTGCTCCCCAACTCTTCCTGTGCTGCACCAATGACTGCATTGGTGCTGATTCCTGCATCCATGCTGAGCTCATCGACTTCATCAACTTTGCTTCCAACTTCCATGCTGCCTGTTTCTCGATTGATCTCTCTGTGTGTCTCTGTCTTCATTTCTGGAGACAGTCCATCTACTGATATCTCGTTTATTACAGCTACCTGGGTTATACCTCTTCCCACCCTGTCACTTTTAAAAATGCCACCCTCTTTTCTCAGTTCTTCCGTCTCTGCTCTTGGGGTGAAGCTTTTCATTCCAGAACAAATGAGATGTCTTCTTTCTTCAAAGAAAGTCCTGATGATGGATCTCAGCCCAAAATGTTGACTCTATTCACTACCATAGATGCTTCCTGACCTGCTTGAATTCTTCCAGCATTTTCTGGGTGTTGCTCTTGATTTCCAGCATGGGCAGAATATCTTGAGTTGGTGAGGAGGGAGATAGTTTGTTGGAAGGCTGAATGTCGCCCCCTGCTGATTTCTGGTGACCCTACACTCTGAACCATAAACGCTGTCGACTTTCACTAATCCGACTACCTGTAATCTGGTTCCTTGGATAATCCAGCATTGATTTCAAATTTTCTGCGCAACTGTAATTTCAAATTTCCTGGGCCACTGTACCAATCTGCTGTGCATTGTTTTGGTTGCGCTAGATCTGTTCACGTGTTGGTGCGTTTTGTAAGCACAGATAGGTGATTCCTGCTTGTTTTCCTGCATTAATATCATTTGCGTGACGCGCGGCTGCCCGGCACCCACCAGCAGCAGGGGAGCTAGCGCGCACTGGGTCAGTCCGCCTTCTCACCCGCTTGCCGGCAGCCGCACACTGCCCTCCGGCGTCACCCGGCCGGCACTCTGTTCTCTTCTGCCTACGACCTCAGATCAGACGTGGCGACCCGCTGAATTTAAGCATAAATTTCCTAAGCGGAGGAAAAAAAATTAACGAGGATTCCCTCAGTAACTGCGAGTGAAGAGGGAAGAGCCTAGCACCGAATCCTCGGCTGCCTGGCGGTCACGTGAAATGTGACGTATAGAAGACCTCCTTTCTTCGACTTCTGCTGACCCAGATGTGCTGCCACTAACATCAACAGGTTTTGAAGAAACTCTTGTGCCAGTTTCAGCACCAGTTCCTGATACTTCACTCATTTTTCAAGATGAAGATGTTGATGATCCTGACAACCCCACACTTGTGGACATGTAACTTTGCCGGAAGGTATATTAAACGTCTCACTTTTAGAAGTGGAAGTGCTCAACTGTTCTGTATGAGCTAATTCCTGTACATTTACCTGTGCCCTTTATTTTATCTGTGCCTGTACAGTATATTGATTAAAATTTCACTTGCTACTCATTTAATATTTCTGTTCCATTATTATCTAACTTGTACTGATTTGCATGATATTTTAAAGGTATGATGAAGTGGTTAGCTATTGTTTAATGTGATCCTTCTGTAATTCGGTTTTTTCACTAATCTGGCACTCCTCAGGTCCCAGTGGTGCTGGATTTTAGAAGATCGACCTGTATATACTCTTCAAGGCATTAATTTTAATATAAAATTAAACAGTTAATAAAAACTCTTGTTGAAAGCTAAAATTGAAACAATTCATTACTTGTTATCTATTTTGTGCAATATATTTTAGCCTCCCAGTTCCTGAATTTTAATTTTTTTTCATGACGTGAAAGTTTAGGCTGACTTCTATTTGTTTTAGTTAGCAGTTTTGCCATATCCAATGGCATTGAATTAAATGCCTTTTGATTCTGTACCACGTTGAACTGTTAGAAGCTTGTTTTATGTTCTAAGATAAATGCCTAATTACTTTTTTTTACTTTATTAGTTAAAGTGGGAAAATCATCTTCATGTGAAACTGATACTGCAAGTGAAGATGTTGCGAAAGCTGAGAAGGATATGGTATTTATTTTCTGTACTAATTCTTACTGTGAAGTTAAAGCAATTCCTATTGATTACCACCGTGAGTAATGATAGTTCAGAAGAAACTGTGGTGTATTTTTCAGGAAAGTAAGGAAAAAGTCCAAAAGCCCTTGAAAACGGAAAATTGTTCATCCTCTAGGAAAACAAGTGGTAAGAGAAGCCGCTTATCATATTTTGGTGCATGTGTAAAGAATACCAGCCATATTTTATAAAGAGAAGTGTTTTTTGGGTCTATCAAGTTGAAACAATGACACAGTCGAGGAACAATTTAAAGAGGTGAGCAGGGCAATAATGAGGGCTTAAAGTAAATTTCAGAAGTTTGTCAAAAGGATTGATAGAATCGTGTACTTGACATGGAGGAAAGCAACTTGTGTGAGTTTGCAGAATGGTTTTTATATGGTGTTCAAAGAGCTTATCCTCAAGTTGATGATTGAGCTAAGAGCTTTAAACAAAAATGAAAAAAATTGGAGTTGGCTTGGAATTGGTGGGATGTGTTGAGGCCCTCCATTGGTCAGGGTTGTCCATGAGTATTGTGTTCTAGCTGTCTTTGTGATGCACAGCCAGGGCATTACAATACGAAGAGCAGGCTGTGGCCCATGCAGCAGCAGGCTCCTCCTCTCCTTGCAGCTGAGAAATTCGTAGGAACGGCAGTAACTGATACAGTTTGGCACCAGTGGTAGTGCAGAAGTTGCCAGTAAGCGAAGAACTCAACGTAGGATTGCTTTAAGGACCTCAGCTCTGGATTTTCCCTCGGGGGTTTACTCCTGAACCCTCCCTCGTGAGTGGGTATAGCCGCAAGGCAAAAGGGGTTTGAGATCAGAGTTTTCCTTCTCCTAGATGAGCTGCCAACCACGGCTGATGAGCCCCATCTGCCCTGTGACTGGGTTTAAGATGCCAGTAAGAAAACGTGCCTTTGCCCACTTTTTTTTAATCAGTAGAAATTGTTTTCCTGTTGTAGTACCTAAGCCACAAATAAAGGCCAGGAGCTGAACTTGGTTTTCAGAGGCTATTTGAGATGCATGCCATTGGGAGCACTTAATAAGTAATGTGAGCTTATCCCCACTACCTCCCCTAAGGAACCCGAGATGTGTAGATTAGTTAAATTATATGATACAAAAGCGGCCTGTGGCTAGAACATTAAATAATTTGATTCTTGAAAACATTGAACCAGAATTGATAGTGAAATAGAAGATTGAAGTGCAGATATTGATTCAGTGACTCTTTTGTCAATAATCCAAGTGAGACTGTGAAGTTCTGCTGTGGCCCAACAGGCTGATGTATAATTAGCATGAATACAATTGCAAAGAGTTGAGTTGGTGCTTAAATTCAGATATTTTAAATGCATAATATTGGATGGAAAGTTTTCTTGCAGTTCTTGAAGATAATTAGTGGATAAGAAACCAAAACTACATGCAGGGTTATACAACTGTTAATGATGGGAGCAATATCTTTTGTCTTTTGGTTCAGAGTAGAAACTGGTAATTTGTAAGTTCGAGCCCAAATTTCTGTGTTCTGCTAAATTAGCCTAAAGTACCTGGATATTACTCCCTCCACTATTGATGCTGCCCTCACCCACATCTCCTCCATTTTCCGAGTGTCCATGCTCATTGCCAGATTTACTCACCATCTGTACCTTAACTGTGATAGAGTTCCTCTTATCCTTACTTGCCACCCCATCAGCCTCCACCATCTCCAAAGGGATCCTACCTCTGAAGCGGCCTAGGTGCTACATCTGCACATCCACCTCCTCCTTCACCTCCATTCAGGGCCCCAAGCAGTCTTTCACCTGCGAGTCTGCTGGGGTCGTCTGTTGGATCTGGTGCTCTTGAAGTGGTTGTCTCTACCTTGGTGAGATCCATCATAAATTGGAGGACTGCTTTGTTGAGCACCTCTGCTCCATCTGCCACAAATGGAACTTTACGGTGGCCAAACATTTAAATTCTGATTCCCATTCCAACATGTCTTTCCGTGGCCTCTTCTTGTGCTAAGATGAGGCCATCCTCAGGGTAGAGGAAAACACTTTACATTCAGTCTGGGTAGCCTCCAACCTGATGGCATGAAACTGGATTTCTTAGGTAAAAAAAATCTATTCCCCTGCCTGTTACTTCCTCTTGGGTCCCCTCCTTTCTTTTCTCCAATGGTCCACACATATCTCCTATTGAAGCCCTTCCTCTTTAACACTTGACATTTGCCACCCACCTGGTTTCACTTATCACCTTCCAGCTAGCCTCCTTCCCCTCCCTCCCCCTTTTTATTCTGGCATCTCTCCCCTTTCTCAGTCCTGAAGAAGGGTCTCTCAGCAAAATGTCAATTGTTTATTCATTTCCATAGGTGCTGCCTGTCTTGCTGAGTTCATCCAGCAGTTTGTGTGTGTTGCTTTGGATTTCCAGCATCTGCAGACTTTCTCGTGTTTACTATGAGCAATGCTGTTGTGCAGATTCTTTCTAATTGTCAGTATTTTAGTTAACTTCCCAGATTTGCACCTTGAATCTTTCCATAAAACCTGTGAACTTAACCATGTGCTATACCTTCTGCAAATTCGGTGGCTTTAGATAAATTGAAATTGCTTTAAATTTGAAGATCATTATTCAATACTCAAGCAACTTGTCCTGAAAGTACAGCCCAAAATTCCAAAAAGAAGCAATGAAATAAAGCTTTAATAATGGTCAAGTGTGTGATGTATTGATGGGATAAAGTCTGCAGCTGCCTAACCTGATAGCAGGTTAGAATTACAGAGAATGGCTCCTGCAGTTTCCCCTGTTCTTGTCATGTCCACTTTCTGTGTGGGTGTGGAGTATAGATACTTTTTTTTTGGTTTATAATTATTATTGTCTTTCCAAATTGATTTTCTTGATCTGCAAGTTTTTAAAATTAACCAGTTACAGAACAGGAGAATGAGGGCACACTAGTTGAATCTAAGTCAAATACACTACACAATTTAGATCATAGAAACATAGAAAATAGGTTCAGGAGTAGGCCATTCGGCCCTTTGAGCCTGCACCGCCATTCAGTATGATTGTGGCTGATCATCCAACTCAGAACCCTGTACCTGCCTTCTCTCCATAACCCCTGATCCCTTTAGTCACAAGGGCCATATCTAACGCCCTCTTAAATATAGCCAATGAACTGGCCTCAACTGTTTCCTGTGGCAGAGAATTCCACAGATTCACCACTCTCTGTGTGAAGAAATTTTTCCTCATCTCGGTCCTAAAAGGCTTCTACTTTATCCTTAAACTGTGACCCCTCGTTCTGGTCTTCCCCAACATTGGGAACAATCTTCCTACATCTAGCCTGTCCAATCCCTTTAGGATTTTATACATTTCAATAAGATCCCCCCTCAATCTTGTAAATTCCAGCGAGTTTAAGCCCAGTCGATCCAGTCTTTCGTCATATGAAAGTCCTGCCATCCCAGGAATTAATCTGGTGAACCTTCTTTGTACTCCCCCCTATGGCAAGAATGTCTTTCCTCAGATTAGGGGACCAAAACTGCACGCAATACTCCAGGTGTGGTCTCACCAAGGCCTTGTACAACTGCAGTAGTATCTCCCTGCTCCTGTACTCGAATCCTCTTGCTGTTAATGCCAGCATACCATTCACCTTTTTCACCGCCTGCTGTACCTGCATGCCCACTTTCAATGACTGGTGTATAATGGCACCCATGTCTCGTTGCATCTCCCCTTTTCCTAATTGGCCACCATTCAGATAATAATCTGTTTTCCTGTTTTTGCCATCAAAGTGGATAACCTCACATTTATCCACATTAAATTACATCTGCCATGAATCTGCCCAGTCACCTATCCTATCCAAGTCACCCTGTATCCTCTTGGCATCCTCCTCATAGCTAATACTGCCGTCCAGCTTTGTGTCATCCGCAAACTTGGAGATGCTGCATTTAATTCCCTCATCTAAGTCATTAATAAATATTGTAAACAACTGTGGTCTCAGCACTGAGCCTTGCGGTACCCCACTAGTCACTGCCTGCCATTCTGAAAAGGTCCCGTTTATTCCCACTCTTTGCTTCCTGTCTGCCAACCAATTCTCTATCCACATCAATACCATACCCCCAGTACTGTGTGCTTTAAGTTTGCACACTAATCTCCTGTGTGGGACCTTGTCAAAAGCCTTTTGAAAATCCAAATATACCACATCCCCTGGTTCTCCCTGTCCACTCTACTAGTTACATCCTCAAAAAATTCTTTGAGATTCGTCAGACATGATTTTCCTTTCACAAATCCATGCTGACTTTGTCCAGTGATTTTACTGCTTTCCAAATGTGCTGTTATCACATCTTTGATAACTGACTCTAGCATTTTCCCCACCACTGACGTTAGGCTAACCGGTCTATAATTCCCCGGTTTCTCTCTCCCTCCTTTTTTAAAAAGCGGGGTTACATTAGCCACCCTCCAATCCTCAGGAACTAGTCCAGAATTTAAAGAGTTTTGAAAAATTATCACTAATGCATCCACTATTTCTTGGGCTACTTCCTTAAGCACTCTAGGATGCAGACCATCTGGCCCGGGGATTTATCTGCCTTTAATCCCTTCAATTTACCTAACACTTCCCTACTAACATGTATTTCCCTCAGTTCCTCCATCTCACTAGATCCTCAGTCTCCTACTATTTCTGGAAGATTATTTATGTCCTCCTTAGTGAAGAGTTTGCAAGATGGCTATTCCCGGGTTCCCAATGCTCCTCTCCTGCTACTTTAGTTTTTTTTTTAAAATAGCATATTCCAAGTTAACTCTCCATTTTATTTTAGAAAAAGGAAGGATATCTTGTTTATTTGAATTATTTTTCTTTAAATTTTTGTAAGTGTGAAGCAAATAATAGTATAGGTATGTTTAAGAGAATCTATTCTAGATGATCACATTAGGAGTAGGCTCTGGTGACCTTGGGTTAGGTGAAGTATGATACGGGTGGTTATGTTGATGAACATATTCCAGTATGCAGCAGTTGGGCTTAAAATCCTAAGTTATATATTTTCACACTTTCCCCATGTGGTACACTGATAAATTAGGGAAGTAGTACTGTCTTTGCTACGTTTGGGCAGTGTGTGTTAACTCCATTATCAACACCACTGGCACCAGTTTTAAATAATCCACTTTCTGAGTTAACAAACTTTGGCGTCTCAAGATGATGTGTTTTGGGAATTTGTACACTGATTGAAAATTAATTAGCTGAGACACTAATTTGGGAGCTGAAGAAACGTTCTGTCAGAATGGATCTTAATCTGTAGCAATGGCATATTTAAAAAATGCTGCCAACCAGTCTCCTGAATGGGGTTTTGTTGTACTTGCATTGCTTGAAGATGCATTAAAAGGAGATGTTTTGTGCTGTGGTATTTTAGCTTTGTTTGTCTTCCTGTCTGTTATTTTTCTTTCCAGCAAAGGATAACTCCACCATGACAAATAATATAAAGCAGGAAGACGACTATGTTTCACGACGGCCAAGACGCACCACGAGGTTATCCCTACAAGCAGCTCAGGCTCAAGCTGAAGCCCAGGCTCCATCTACTCGGCCCCAAAGGTCTTCACGATCCCTGGTAAAAGTAACGTGTGCTAATTGCAAAAAGCCCCTGCAAAAGGGGCAAACAGCTTACCAGAGAAAAGGAGCACCTCAGCTCTTCTGCTCTTCTTCATGCCTCACAGCCTTTTCTCAGAAACCGTCTTCTCCCAAGATCTGCACATTCTGCAACAAGTGAGTATTTTTCTTGTCTCTGTTTTTGATTAAAGCTAGACATGATTACATTAGACCACAATACTTTTCTAAAAACTTGGTATCATCTTTAGACTTGCACGGGTCTTTGTTTTGTACTAGTCTGTTTATCCCTTCAGACATTACAGTACTAGGAGACATTGGTTTCGTTTCCCATAGTCCAGAGATTCTAACACAAAAGGGAATTGGGTATTATATCTATTTCTGCTGGTTATTGAGGCTAAGCACGTGAGATGGGAACTAAAATTCCAATGGAGAGGCACACCTGGAGGTTAAAATGCTTTATCTGAACTGCATTGTAACTGACTTGCAATATATGTTGCTTGTTCCTTTCTATTGTGTTTTCAGCTTGGTTTGGCAGAACAAATGAAAGTGCTTTTACAGTCCTACTGTCATTTGTGCATAACAGGATACCATTTAATTGGTTTCTTTACAAATTTAGAAATACTTCTAAAGGTTTGTTAAATCTGGCAGCCATGTTGGGATCTTTGTGACTTAAGCCAACCTATTTTGATTATTTTTGTTTTAGCAATGTAATACATTAGCTGATTGGGATATTTTAATAATTATACTAAGATGTTTAACATAATAAAACTTGTATATGTTTAAATTTAAAGCAGTGAATAAAGAATCAGCTGAATGAGTGGGAATTATTATGTGTTGTTTTGTGGAATAATGATAAGGTGGATATTTATGTGGTGAAATGCTGTGCAGTGCCTTAGAAATTACCTAGATCCATAAACTCAGTACAGACTACATAAATAATAAACTGGGAATGGGTACTCAGTGGAATTTGATTCTGCCAGGTAACTACAACATAGTGGAATCCATATGTCAAGACTCAAATCAATTTAATAACTGAACATTTCAAGCTATTATCTAGTGATAGTCTGAAGAGGTCGGTGTGACTTTTAAAAAAAAAAGTTGTACAGTAAGTCATGGCAAAGCGATTGCCGTGGCCACACTAACAGGATTAATTTTGGAGGCCACCATGATGAATTCTTTCAGTTCTTTAATGAGGAAGCAGATTTTAGTCTGGTTGTTAGAGTGGAAACTGCTCAAGTTTTGCAGCCAGTGTAGAAATGGGTGTCCTCATTGGTCTCTGGTAGTGGAATTCAGAGTTGTGAGAACTTTGTATTTCCAGTGTTGTCTCTGCGTTCTTTCTACACTCTTTTATATCTGTTGAGCTGTTTCCTCGTGCGTCTGTTTTGCCTTTATTTAGCATTGTCAACATCCTGTGTGATGTTTTTGTAGTGCTGATGTGCAAATTTTTTCTGTTGATTTAACTGCACAATATTCCTTCATATCCTTCTCATTGCGTTATTTTTTTTCTCATTGTGTGGAATTTCAGCATAACTCATCGTTTCATCATTTTCCTCTGTTCTGAAAATATTGTTCCCAATCACATTAATGTCTCTGACCCAAAAACAATAGTTTTCTGGTTGTGATGGTCTGAGTCTGCAATGTTATTCTGTATATACATAACACTGAAGCATGATTTCAGTATCTTTAGTGTTCATCGTTGTGTTTTTACTTTTTCCATTTCATCTGTTGTTTTTATCTTTGGATTTGTTGTCTCCTCTCGCTCTTTGGTATCATATTTTCGTATTGTGATTTGAATAAGCTTTCTACTTGGTGATAATGCTGACCCTCTTCTATCTGAAAACTAGACTTTCCCTGTCTTTTGACAGTGCCGCGGGAATAATCCACGCTCATCCTCCTGCAATTTTAAGATTAACATTTTTCAGGATTTAGGGGAAGGCATTAAAATTTCAAAAACTCTTTGAATGCACTGTTTTGCTTGATTGCAGAGATATTGTGAATACAAAGGAATTGGTTGTGTCACAAGCCGGGTCAAGTCAGGCTTTCCAGGAATTCTGCAATGCTACATGTCTGTCACTTTATGAGGCCAAACTGCTTAAGCCAGCTTCATCAGATGAGTCAAGATGCAGTATCTGCAATAAAAAAGGAAAGGTGGGTTTTGACATCTCATTTAAAATGTCTGCTTTACTTGTTTCTCGTGTATATGGTTATGACAGGTGAGCAAATTCTATTTTGCTTAAATGATCAAGGTTCTGTGCTTGTGATGTGCTGAAGTTCCATATCATAATTTCAAATGGAAGGAGAAAATTGTTCTTTAGAATCTTCAGAAGGAAATAAACTATTCATGTCTGCATTGGATTTCTGTAGTACTGTGCAAAAGTCTTGGGCACCCTAGATTTTTAAAATATGGTTTTAGGTGGTATGGCCTCCACAGAGCTCTGAACTCAAATTCATCGGGACTGTCTGGGATTATCTGGAGAAGAGAAGCAAATGAGACAGCCAAAGCCTGCAGGAGAACTGTAGCAAGTTCTCCAAGATGCTTGGAACAACCTACCAGCTGACTTAGAAAACTGCACAACTCCATCACTTTGATATAGTTTTAAAAGCAGTGTGGTCACACAACGTGTTGATTTGATTTAGTTTTTTTTTAATGTTTATTGCTCTTTATAGTATTTTTTTGATATTTAGAAACTTGTTTTTGTTTCATTATTTTGAAAGATCTTTGCTTTATGTATTTTTTTTTACTTGTGCCTAAGATTCACAGTCCTTTCAAGCAAATCACTTTTACAGGTTAGATGCAAATGGACCTCATTGCATTGACCTCTCTGCACCGAAGTTCTTTTTTCAATTCTTATGTCCTGTATCTTCTTGTATTTCTTTAAGGTGTCATCATTCCTATGGGTGAAATGAGGCTAGAGGAATTTTCAGAAATTACTTGCCCATCATTGGCTACTCTTGAGCTTCAATGTAAATGTTATTCATAACTTCATAGTTAAATGATATTGTAGCCTTTGCTAAAGTAGCCTATATGAATGGGGTATAAAGACCGCTGTTGGATAATAATATTCCAACAAAAAAATATGATTGTGTTTCTCCTCCAAATCATCCCTCAGTGAGGTGCTAAGTGTAATATTTAACAGATACAGCATTAAATTGCTACCTGTTATTTTTATTGCATTGATATTCAGCACCATCAATAGGAAGTAACTGTATGCTTTATTGTGCAAGCTTGTTAAAATGAGCTGGGATGTAAATTGCTCTTTTACAATTGTTTTAACATTTTTCTACCACCTCTTCTACAGATTTTGTATTCCTTTTTGTTAATTCCTCAAAATCTGTGCAAAATACTGATGCATTTCATAGTCATACTTTATTGATCCCGAGGGAAATTGGTTTTCGTTACAGTTGCACCATAAGTAATTAAATAGTAATAAGACCATAAATTAAATAGTAATATGTAAATTATGCCAGGAAATAAGTCCAGGACCAGTCTATTGGCTCAGGGTGTCTGACCCTCCAAGGGGGGAGTTGTAAAGTTTGATGGCCACAGGCAGGAATGACTTCCTATGATGCTCTGTGTTGCATCTCGGTGGAATGAGTCTCTGGCTGAATGTACTCCTGTGCCCAACCAGTTCATTATGTAGTGGGTGGGAGACATTGTCCAAGATGACATGCAACTTGGACAGCATCCTCTTCTCAGACACCATTGTCAGAGAGTCCAGTTCTATCCCCACAACATCACTGGCCTTATGAATGAGTTTGTTGATTCTGTTGGTGTCTACTATCTTCTTTGATTATCTTCTTTAATACTGCGAAGGCATTATAAAGAATTAATGTATCTAATTGCAAAATTTAGCATATTTTGCTTGAATTTGACATCATTGATGCTCATAAATCAGATTGTCTTGGTTCTGGTAATTCCTGTACCTGCCTGGCATTTGTGGTAACAATCTTCCAGATTAAACAGCAGAACAATTACCATGGCATACTTGCTAATTGGACTGTAATACATATTATTTGATTCAGATCTGTATTGTTCTTCCAACAGTGATCAGCTGAGG
The DNA here is from genome assembly GCF_963921235.1 of Mobula hypostoma. NCBI lineage: Eukaryota > Metazoa > Chordata > Chondrichthyes > Myliobatiformes > Myliobatidae > Mobula > Mobula hypostoma. Next base: position 105,630,427 of record NC_086106.1, on the reverse strand, counting down.
AGATAAATTTGTTTTATGTTTATTAAGCAGTAAATAGTTAAGAGGATGTGAGAACACAGTTCTCAGAAATACCATTACAAAATCTTTATTATCCCTTGGTGATAGAAGATACACTTGCAATTACATGTCACTAATTGACTTCAGCCACCACATGAAATATGCATTTTCATATGTTGTTTCCCAATAGTATAATGAATTGAACATGCTGTAAAAATTTTTTTGAGTGGTATAAGCATAATTTAGTTGAATGTAGAATGTAGAAACTTGGGTTTTTTATGGATCTGCTGCTTGTTTTTTTTTAAACCTAGTTTAGTAACTTTAAACCTATCTATCTTTGTTTGCTGAAGTGTGGATATTTAGTAGTGTAGAACATTTGGCCTATTATTCACATTATTAAACAATGTTAACACTTGTTAACAAAAGTAAAATTCTCTGGAATACTTAGTTAGTGGCAAAGTGATCCCAAGTAAATCGTGAGTGCTCAGGCCCCAAGGCACAACTGGTAAGTGCTGCCAAAGGCAATGAGTGATAGGAAGCTTTGCTGTCAGGATTGTAATATACCTGCCCCATGACATTTTCATGTTGCATTAACCTGCATGCTATTGTTTTTAGATTCTACATGAAGTCAGTAATGGAAATGTGGTACATCGGCTGTGCAGCAATGCATGTTTCAGCAAGTTCAGAGCAAGTAATGGCTTGAAAACTAACTGTTGTGATAACTGTGGAGTTTACTTTTATAACCGAGGATTTATGCTTCAGTACCTATATCATGAAGGCCAACAAAGGAGGTTCTGCAACACAGGCTGTTTGAATATGTATAAAAAGGTAATCTTGTCATTTTCTGTACGTTACTGACGTCCTTTTCACTTTTCCCAAAAAAAGATGTGTACTTATTTCTTTCTGTACTAAATTATTTTTCTAATTTGGGCAGCAGGCAGGCAACTGTCTACTTCCAGGCTTCCTTGAAGTTCAGAAGCCACCGATATGACAGAAGAGAAAAATTACATTTATGTAGCAATTTTTCCTTACGAGCTTTTCAAAACATTTCACTGAGGAATGAATCATGAAATAATTAAATTCCAAACAGGTCTGTTTTCATGCTGATAATTGAGACAACGGATCTAGCATAGGCATGATAGAGTTACCTATTCTTGAAATAATATTGCAGCAGGAATATGAATGATAGGTTATTTTTTAAAACTGAACTCTGATAGTGTTCCAGCTACCTTCCTCTATTGCTTTCGTCCAGATTTTATGCTTACATGTTGATATGTCACATGCACAATGTTTTAACTGATGGTTTGGGACCTGATTTTTTTTCTCTCCCCCCGCCCCCCCCCCCAGATTTTTCTTTCATTTCTCACTTCCTTATTGAACCAATGTTAATGGTTGAAATGTAAAAGCCTATTGATGAAAAAATCAGCATTTGTAAAGAGGAAAAAAATTGTGTGTAATTGGAGCTTTAGTGTTGTATTAAAAGCTGATGGCACAAATTGCTGTTTCGATTCCAAGATAACGTAATCTCTGATTGTTCAGTTATTTGTAAGTAGACCATTCATTAGCAGTACCACTATCTGATAATGGGTGTTTCTGATGTATTTTGTGCCCTTGGCAAGTTTCGTCCAGTCTTGAACATTTGTAGATTTTCCCCGGTGTGTTAGTATTATGTAGCACAAGTTTGAAAATTATTCTCATTTGTATTGATGTTCCCAGTCCTGGTCATGTTTTTGGAAGATGCTGAAGCACCAAACAAAAAAAAACTGGTGAAAATAGAAGCAAGCTGTTACTGTAATTCTAAAGGATGCATGTGCCCTGATTCCATTTGTATTGACCTCTATAAGGAAGAACTACTTTCATACAATGCGGCCAAAGTGTTACAAATTTTTGGGTAATAATGCTGACTGACCATAATGCTTTGCTTCTAAAAATAAAACTAGACTTTTTCACGACTTCACAAGAACCTGTCTTGCGAAATGTTCTTGAAATGCATCACATCTTTTACAGTATCATTTGTAATGATTGGTGTACCACCCTGCCCTTTCGTTCAGTGACACTCATCTGGTCAAATTGAATTTCACTACTCCAATACCTGCCTCAGATAATCAATATTCCTTTACTTTCCTACTTTGCATTTGTCTGAATCATTTTAATATGGTGAAGAGCCTACTCTCATCTTTGATATGTTTCTGAAGCCATCTTGTTAATATCAGTTTTATCCACCACCTTCTCACAGTGACAAGCCTTCAAAGTATTTTGTTCTTGACTTTGCTTCAACAGTTCTGTTGTTTCCTTCATTCATATTTTTTGTCTCTGGTGATTGGTTTTCTATCCTACACGTTCATGAATTTAACTGTTCAAAATACTTTGTCCCTGGCACTAAGTCTTCATAAATTATGACTCCATGCTTGTTCATCCCTCCTGGGTCCAAATTCATTAAAGCCTTGATTTGCTACTTCAGTTTCCTCTGTGGCTGAACCTCACTGATCCATCTCTTGATCTTCCTGCAGTCTTAATCCCAGCATCATTTCTACTTTTTAATTTTTCTGTCTTCCTGGTATGTATGCAGAAACTATTTTGTGTCATGGAAGCGCAAGGTGTTTATTCAGTTGTGTATCCCTTTTATCTATGGATTAGTTCGGGCTGCAGTCTGGAAACAAGTTACCCATTTCCACTTTTGAAATTGATTATCAGTGGTCTAGTTTGTTATCCCATCCTCATGAATATAGATGTTTGCACCAGCTTTATTGCTGTTTAATGGTGAACTAAAGAGTAGTTGCAAAAGTACAGTCAGAGATCTTGAATCCTGTACTAAATGATGCAATTCTTTTCGGTAAAATGTTATTCAGTCCACACTTGGAATATTGTGAGTAGTTTTGGGCCTGTTATTAAAGAAAGTAAGTGCTGGTGTTGACAGGGTCCAGAGGTGGTTCATGAGAATGATATCGGGAGTGAAAGGGTTAATTAATGTATGAGGAGTGTTTGATGGGTCTGGTCCTGAACACGCTGGAGTTTAGAAGATGAGGGGATCTCATGAAACCTTTTGAATATTCAAAGGTCTCGATAGAGTGGATATGGAGAAGATGTTTCGAATCGTAGGCGAGTCTAGGACCAGAGGGCAGTGCCTCAGAATACAAGGACGTCACTTTGGAACACAGATGAGAAGGAATTTCTTTAGCTAGAGGGCTGTGGTGGCCAAACAACTGGGTATATTTAAACTAGAAATTGATGGGTTCTTGTTTAGTAAGAGTAAAGCGATAGTAAATCAGCCGTAATGGAATGGTGGAGAGACTCCATGGTCTGATTCTGCTCCTATGTCTTATGGTCTTAAAATAGGTATTAGTTATTGTAAAATAGGTATTAGCCAGATTTGGGAACAGCTTCTTTCCAACTGTGATAAGACTGCTGAACGGATCCTGACCCGGATCTGGGCCGTACCCTCCAAATATCCGGACCTGCCTCTGGGGTTTTTTTTTGCACTGCCTTTACTCTCCATTTTTCTATTTTCTATTTATGATTTATGATTTAAATTTTTCATATTTACTATCGATTTGTAATCCAGGGAGTGGGAAGCGCAGAATCAAATATCGCTGTGATGATTGTACGTTTTAGTATCAATTGTTTGGAGACTATAAGGTGTATAAATTCTTCTAAAAATCGTTTTCATTTGTCTTTTATATGTGTGTATTTTTAATTGTTGCTTCAATTAATGAGATGGGTGATCTTGGAATGATGCAGCACTTAAACAATTTACTCATTGTATACTACTTCCTTGAATGAGCCTTTCACTTGGTTCCACTCCCCTGCTCATTTGCACTCTTGCAGGATTTCTGCTTTGGGTGTGTATCCAAAATACCATTAGAAAGTTATTGTTAAGTCTGCTTTTATCCCACTCTTTCTTATGCAAACATCTATAGAATTAAACAGTTGTTTTCTGGGCTGCGCCTAGAGTACCTATTATCTGTTGTAGGATGTTTAATGTTCATTCCAGTTATACCAGGAAATTATATTTAAACTTCTTGTGGTGCTAGCATAAATAGAGTCATACAACATGGAAATATCCTCAGCGAGACTGCTAAAAACAAATCATCTACATTCAGCCAATTGTACATGAATTCTATTTGAATCTTTTCTTATTCCCTGCAAATTCTACCACTTGCCTATGCATTCGGGACAGTGTACAGAGGTTAAATAGTCTATCAACGTGCATGTCACTGGGATGTTGGAAGAAGTCCAAATGGCCACCCAGTTCCTCAATGGCATATGTCTGTGCTGTCGTATAACAATTAAACAGACATTAATGTCTCATTTCATTTTGTAATTATTTCTGAAGCTCAATTATTTATAATATGTTTCTATCTCTCCACTACTCAGAAAAACACTAAAGTACTTCCATGTGCTTGGTGCAAGACTTTGGGTAAGAACTTCGATATGATAGCAAACGTGGATACCACTGGGAAGATGGGCTTCTTCTGTTCATTGTGTTGCATCACCTCATACAAAGTGAAACAATCTGGAACAATAGGTATGAATGGTTTAAAATTTCTGTCTTGTGCTCTGCTATTTGCTATTAAGTGAAATGGCTTTCTAACTGTGTTGCATTGAGCATTGTAGGATATGAAAAAGGCGTAAGCTTGTTTGACTGAAACAAAGGATGGATAGATGTAGCCCATTGTGATACAAGAGATAATGTCATGAATAGTTTAGTATTCATGACATTAGTCAGAATCCTTGATAAACAAGAAACCCAGTCAGCCCTTTACGCCGTTTTAGAAATGTGTGTCAGAAATCTAGTTTGCCTTTATGAACAGCTTGTGGGGCTAATGTCCACTAGCTGAGTGCAGGGATCGGTGTGAAATTAGGAAGGCTTTTTGTTTGCTGTCATAAACCAGTGATTCTGGTAAATGCATTCTGTTCAGAATGCTGAATTGTCTTTAGCTGGCTCATTTCTGTTTGGTATGAAGCATCTCTTAACAGCTAATATTAGGTGGTGTTTCATAAGCTTTTTTGGTGCGGCAGAACGAAAGTTATTGTATTAATCACCCTCTAGTGCTTTCTCTGTTGGCACTAAGCTTGTTTATACAAGAGTGCTGCTGGTTGAGGCAGTCTGGCTGAGAGTAAGTGGCTTTTATATTCCTTAGCTGAGACATACATGGGCATGTCTGGTAGTTGTTCATCTACATTTAAAAGTATAGCACTGAGATTACAAAGACAGTTGAATGGAGATAATCACAGTAAATTGTTCATATTTTAATACTGTCCAGTGTTTTCTACTTAAATGTACATGTAAATGGATGATGAGTAACCATGAGCTATTTATACTTGCTCTCACATTTGAACCTGCACTTTTTGAATTAACTGAGCAGTAATTCTTTTTACTGTCTAATGGCGAGCAAATGTGAACAGTGGATGTTTCATTTTATTGACAGGACCCAAGACAAAATGCAGATTTTGTAAAAAGAATCTTCCAGAGCAGGTTTATTATAACATGACCGACCGAGTTGTGCATCAGTTTTGCAGCCCCAACTGTTGGACTAATTTTCAGGTAAGTTTTCTATAAATAATTTTTTTTTTTAGTTTCATTATAGTGTAATTATTAATCAGACTGATGTTTGCTTTGCAAGTGATGTGGGGTAAGTAGTCTTAGTTAAACCTTAATAGCAATAATTTATTGTTCCCTTTATTTCAACTGACAGCAGGAGCAGGCAGCTAGTTGTACAGACTTTATAACTTCTTCCATTTCCACAAGCTTCCTCCTAGAGAAAATACAGTATATTGTAAGGCATTAAAAAGATTGAAGTGCTGTTTAGTAAAGGTTCCATAAGATCTTGAGATATAGGATCGGAATAAGGTCATTTGGCCCATCGAGTCTTTGGTGATCATAGGAAGCATACTCTCCACATCCACTCTATCAAGGCCTTTCAACATTCTGTAGGTTTCAATTAGGTCACCTCTCATTCTTCTGAATTCCAGGCCCAGAGCCATCATGCGCTCTTCATATGATGAGCCTTTCAATCCTGAACTCATTTTTGTGAACCTCCTTTGAACCCTCTCCATTATCAACACATCCCTTCTAAGATAAAAGGCCCAAAACTACTCACAGTACTCAAGTGAGGCCTCACCAGTGCTTTATAAAACCTCAAGATTACACCCTTGCTTTCGTATTCTAGTCCTCTTTGAAATGAATGCTAACATCGCATTTGCCTTGGCACTACAAGAGGCTGAGCAACTATAGATTGGTGTACGAATAGAGGGCAGAGTACTGGTAGCTCAGGATAGTCATTGTTGACAGAGCACAGTTACTCTGCAAAGTAGACATCTAGACTACACCTGGTTTCGCTGGTGTAGAAAAGGTCATCTTGAGAACACCAAGTGCAACTGAAGAAGGTGGAGGTGCATGTGAATCTGTTCCTCGTCTGCAGGGGTTGTTTGGGTCCTCGGACGGTGGTGACAAAGAAGAGGTTCCAGGATAAAGTGTCTGGGGATGGAGAGGGATGTACAAACCATGGAGTCACAGAAACAGGTGGAAAGGCATAGCTGACCAATGTGGGATTATATTGCAGCTGGTAGAAATATTGTAGTAATTGTTTATGGTTGTGATTGACCTTGAGGGATGAATTTCAGATATGTTTTAACCCTTGAATTGAGCAGCTGCACATGGATCTTGGATTCCATCCCTAAGAGTACCTATCCACTATTTTTCAGTTAATTTTGAAATTTTATTCTTGCAGCAATCAAGTCCTGAAGGCAGCATCCAACTTAGTTGCACCTATTGTCACAATATTTTCAGTGGGAAACCAGAAATACTGGACTGGCAGGTAAGGCATTGTGAAGTGATTACACACTGCATGAACATGTAGAGTAGGAGAAAAAGACTAATAAGTCGATCATCTGTTTATGGTTTGGTAGCGGCATTCCAATTAGCCAAGTTTCATTTTGCCAAGTACTTCAGTTGTGGTGGAAAGTGTTTTGATTCAGAAAGCTGAGGTTTGGTTGAAGTATTCTGGTGATGATTATAAAGTGTGAAAGTGGATTTTGTGGAGGAGAGGGTAATGTTAAGCTGAGGAAATGGGAATTATGTAAGGGCTTCTATGATGAGACTGACAACCAAAATGCTCTGTAGGTATTAAAAAAGCTTTTAATGCAAATTTTATAATATTTAATAGAAAATAGCAAAGGCCATTTTTGCAATTCTGTGGTTCTGTATTTGGCTCCCACTCTTGGAATTACGTTTCACTGTTCGTTTGTTCTCTTTGATTGTTGGCTACTATAGAAAAATCATTCAGAAGTCTAATTTTACTAGCTTTTAACATTTTTGTTGCCAGCTGCTTAATAGAGAAGGATTTTTAAAACATTGATATTTGGGCACTTCTTTCTAGGGAAGCGTTCGTCAGTTTTGTTGCAAAGTATGCTGTGAAGATTACAAGAGACTACATGGTGTTGTTTCGGTCTGTGAATATTGCAAACAGGAGAAGATTCTGCATGAGAAGATTAAATTTTCAGGAGTAGAGAAGAATTTCTGTAGTGAAGGTATGAACATAGAGTAACAAAGCAGATCTGTTGCAGATGCAGGATTATTGGATCTGTTGTGACACAAGAGGTGAAGCCTCCAAAAACCACAACTAAGATGGTGTTATTTATAATATTATCCATTATGGATCCCCTTCTTTATTCTTGACTGTCTATATTCCCACTATATCTCTTACTTTTGCTGTCAATTGGAGTGATTATTGCTCAAAACTTTGAATACCCTAATACACATTAATAAGTCCCATATATTAAGAAAACCATTATGATGAAGCCCATTCTAGAGCTTAACTTCCTTTGTTGCATGTTATTCTGTTTTTTAAAATAATTTTGTATCTTTTAAATATTGCCATCGTTAACAAATATTTCACAGAATTGATTTCCTGGAACGTAATCCCCCATAATGTGGTATTACTGTATACTAAGTTTCGTTGTGGAGAATTTCATTTTCTTGTTGGCTCAGACATGCTTGCAGAACAAGGAGATGTTAGTGAATGTCTGATAGCTGTCTTAAATTAATATATTCAATATTAAGTATGATGACCTCATTGTAATTTGGAAGCAATTTTCCAGTGGCCTTTACTGCAAGGTTCTCTTCCTCTTCACCTCCACCTCACTACCCCTGATCCATTTTTAGTCTATAGTTTCCCGCTATTTTCCCTCTATTTTGCTCTCAACTCAGATCCTGTCAGTTAGAGTTACTTTAGTTTCCATGATCCCTCCACTCCGATCTAGATAGTCAATGACGCCTTCAAAGGCTCCATTCTAGATGAATTGAAGAAAGCTCCCTTTCTGCAGCCACTAACTCTTTAAAAATAACTGTCATTACCTCAATCCAAAACACACTACTCACAACTAGCAATGAGCCGGCAACCTTTTTGCTGCCCAAGGCCTTTAAATTTCAGAGTTATACCCTGCCTGAAAATTTTTCTGTCTAATGTCACCTTTTACTCTCTTTATAATTACTATTCATTATTTTTCCCTTTTGGGCATTCACTAAAGCATTTAATATGAGTAATCATGCTGCCCTTACCCATTTCCTCTGCTTCACTGGCCAGGTCCTCCACACTAATGTTAGGTCTGTTTTTCCTAAGACAGTGGCATCATATACTGCCCAGTGCTGTGATTCAGAGCATATATATTTGCCTACAGTAAGATTTTGCACGTCCATTCCTGCCTAAAGTGACCCAGCAGAAAACCCATCCATCTCTTTTGTTACCTTAATATCTATTATTTCACCAGTTTTTCAAGTGCATTACTTCTAGCTTTCTGAACTCATTTGCCCAAATTGTACAGCAAACCAAGTCTCCCCTAATTTTCACAGTGCTTATTTGTATGGATGCAATGCAGAATAATATTTTTGAGTGTATCTCTGTACATGTGACAATCTATACCAGTTAACTATACTAAACTAGAATGGCAAATGAATTCTTTTTAACTAAGTATGGTGTTGCACCTGGGATAACTTTTTTTAAAGAGTTTTGTTTTCTTTCCCCAAAGCTCTCTGATGTTTGCAACCGGTCTCCCATTAAGCCATATTTTTCTGGCTTCAAAACAAACCTGTCCTTCGTCAGCTTTAAAAAAAAAAAAAAAAAAAAAAAATCCTTTATTTTCTTTTATTCCTTTATTTTTTTGAAGGCATTGATCCCTGGCTGATTTTTATCCCCTCAGCTCTAAAGTTCATTCAGGTTTTGATGGATAAGTTTACAGTTTGTTCATGGTGGAATCCTCTTCTGCTATCTCAACACATTGCATTGATGGGTGTGGGAAGTTTGAGTTGATAGGAAGTTCTGGTTTCTGTTTGTGAATTAATATTGAATAGTCTTGGAAAAAGGAAGTTGATGTTTCTCCACTCGTGGATGAGAGTAATTTGTAAGTTAGCCAACATGGCTTTTTTTTTTGCTGTGTTTCTCTGTGAACTTATTTTGGATACAAAAGATCAGCTGTGCTTCTATCAATTTTAACAGTCTGCCTCTCCCAGAGAAAGCAATTTTTGTATTGCTATTGCTGGAAGAGATCAGCACAAATAAAGTATAAAGTTTATATGACACTTTTGTACATGAGGCTTCATTAGTTTTTGAATGACCTTCACTTGCACTTAAATACAACAAAACTAACAATCTGAAGTTGGTTCAAATATGTAGCTTTTAAAACTAATAATACGTTTAAGTTAAAGAGTTATACAATTTCAAGGTGAACTGCAATGGGCTATTTAAATTAGCTATAAATCTTTTTGCTCAACTTGGTGTGAAAAATCAGATACATACTAGTGGTTTAATAAAAATGTGTGGTCAGTAATTTCAGTGTCATAATGAAATCCTCCACTTGCAATGCTGTGGTATTTGAAATAGTCCAATGCACTCGAGCAATGTTTGGGTTTTGGGAAACAAAGTATGACCATTTGTTAGAAAATGCCATCATCATGATGCAAATAGGTAGTATTGAATACCATAAGATGTGACAGGGCATGTATTAAATTATAGAAGGCACCCATTATTCATACAAAGGTGTGCAAATTTTAATGGTTGTAGCAAAATTTTGATTGAAAAGCTCATAGAATATAGTAGCTGCCTTTTAGTTAGGCAATTGGATTTGCTTCTACCAGCTGGGTAAATTAGTTTTTGCTTGTACCAATGGATATAGTTCCCATCCTAACTGCCATGTTGTCTTGTCTGCAGAGTACTTTGATATTATTAGTATGAAAGCACACATTATGTTCTAGAGCTAAGTGTTCCATTATGGTACAGGTGGCATCTCTTTGGGCAACTATTGTAATTCAACCATTGCCTGGGTTCACCTTTTGCTTTGCAAGTGCTGTATGTTCTTCTTATTTGCATTCTAATTTTCAGCTTTGTGGTGCCTTCGGGAGCGGGCTTTCTAGGCTCTGCAAAGGTGATGCACACTTCAAGAGGATATAGTTGGGAAGTAACAGGTTAATTTTGGGGAAGGGCTGTATCTTTGCAAAAACTGGGTGCTTGGTTCTTCTAGGTATTGGTAGGTTTGCTGCAGCCTTCTTGACATGCTTTAATTTTCTTTCTTCGTGTGCATTGTCTGCAGGTTGTGTGCTTCTTTATAAGCAGGACTTTACCAAAAACCTGGGCTTGTGCTGCATCACGTGTGCTTACTGTTCCCAGACCTGTCAGAGGGGAGTGACCAAAGAGCTGGATGGAAATACATGGGATTTCTGTGGGGAGGAATGCAAAAGCAAATACCTACTGTGGTACTTCAAGGTCAGTAGGAAGTTGCATATCATTAGTTTTCTGGCTCTTGCATTCACCCTCACATTCTTTTTTTTCTCTTCCTTTCTTGGGCAAAGGATCTTGAAGATTTTATACCTATAGATTAGTGGTATATAATCAGTGTTTGAGTATCAATGTGAGATTGTAGTGGATGACAATTTATTTCCACCCTTTCTAGCCTTGTATTGCCATGTTCAAATGTAGTACACCATGTAACTTCTCCAGGAAAAAAAAACAACATGCTTACCTTAAACTCTGTAGGTTTTCTATGGTACCTTCATCTTTTGTGTGGCTGATACCACGCAAGGCATTGCTTACTGCTGGAACTGATAAGGTATGAAGTTTGAAGAGTGATTGAAGCCAGAATAGTTAACCAAGCATGTTCAGTTTTTTAAATATTAAAAAAAAATACAATGTGGTTGAAATTAGGATGTCTACACTAAGTTAATCTTTTGTTAACTGATTTTTTTTTTGTAATGAAAAGTGCTTTCATCTGTCTAAACAACTATTTTTCGCACCCTATTATTTAGGTGAATTGTAAAGTTATGGTAGTTGTATATGTTTTTTCCTTTAGACCAAAGTGTTAAAGTTTTGCATGGCTAGCATGCAAGATTTCATCCTCCCATCTCCCAATAGGTTGATTATTGTTCGGTATGGTGCAGTTGAATTGCATCCTAGACTGCTGAGGGAGTCTCAGGAAACAGCAGTTCTGATCTAAATTCCAAAGAGCTCGGTATTGAAATGAACTAGATGTCCTGAAGAAGGGTCTCAGCCCGAAACGTCGACTGTTTATTCTTTTCCATAGATGTTTCCTGACCCGAGTTCCTCCAGCGTTTTGTGTGTTCTAGATGTATTGAGGCCTCTTGATGTTAAAGCAAATTTCAGTGTGGAAAATAAGTTAAAGGATGTGGAAATAGAACTGTCACTGATGTTTTCTTTCGTCTCTGTGGTCAGACCAGTCTCCAGATTGTATGTGCAAATATTAATTACATCCAACATTTGAAATCTGCAAACATTGGAATTACAATATTTAGGGTGATTAGATAATATAAAATTAGAGTGTCTGATTGATAAAGGATTGATAAAGATTTATGGATTAGGTGGATATTTGTCCAATATGATCTAATGCAAAGAAAGGTGAAGTACTAATTTTTCATGGGGGAGATGTAGGGAGCAAAAAAATTCAAGAAGAGTGTATACAGACCCTTTAAACAGAAGGAGAAAATTATTTTGTTTTTGGTATTTGAGGGGCATTTAGGTTAAGAAAAAAAGACTTCAATTTTGAGGAGAGGTGAAGGAAAAATGTATAATTATGCTCATTTAGATGGCTGTGATAAAATAAGCAATGTTGATTGGATAATCAATAATTTAGAACAGGAATGGGAAGTTAAGACTAGAAAACAACGGCAAATAGATCAGTGCTTGCAAAAAGGTTTGAATGTAGAGCATTTCTGAGAATAGAAGTGAATAGATATTAAAAAGGGAGATGAATTACTGGCAAATATGGTGAAATATCAGGAAACTATCTTATGGAAAATGGGCTTAAAAATGTCGGGCTGATGGGCCGCTGAGTTATAAAAGTATTTCCATAATTGACAAGGTAAGTTCCTTCTTGGTTGCTGAAGAGGCTAGTGGTTAGTAAAGATGCACTTACCCTGAGTGTTGGTTCTGGGAATTTATGGACTGGGGCAGAAAAATCAGAAAATTAAAGTAATGATTTTGATGATTTCCCTTTGTGCCATCATGGTCTATGATTAGTGTCTGTATATATTTTATATAAGAATTAAAGTAGAAAAAATGATCATTGTACTCCGTTCAAATGAAATCTGTTCTTTAATATTACATATCCCAACATTAGTTATCTTGGCAGTTTTTTAAAAAAATGTTTCTTTCACTGTTTCTCCACAGGCATATTGTGAACGTGGATTATGTAGCCACTCTTAAGCAGAAGCACGGACGTTTTCTTACAGATGATATTGTTGTATTTAGGACATTTAATTTTGCCGTATTGTCATTCAGCTTTGGAAACAAATTTTACCTTTCTCCCCTTCCTCACAGAGTAATGGATCTGTGGAACAAACTCCTAGCAAAAGCAGTTAATGATGTCGATTAACTCCATTTAAAAAAAAAATGGCTGGATAAGTATCTGGCTAGAAATACGATTTATGGTTTTAGAGATAGGTGCAGACACAGATCATCAAATGCTTCATGGAACACTGGTTCCTATGCTCCTGGGACCATGGAATTGTCAACTGCGAAGAACAACTGGCCAGGTTTGACTGATTGTGGATAGATTTTGTGGAGACATTGTTATTCTTGAGGGGGCGAAGAAATTTTGCAGAACTTTCCCTCCAGTCACTGAACGTACGTGGTAGAGTCCTTGAGAGGGCAGGTTGTACACGGTCTTTGGAAGGAACAGGCTTGATGGACTGAACGGCCCCTTTCTCGTTCCATGCTTCATGTTAACAGCTGTGACCTGCCTTGTGCAACATGTTTGTTTGGGTGCGGAAGGTGACTGCTTCCTAATTGTTCACTGTGTCCTTCAGGTAGCCAGATGCCATGCCTGCAAACGTCAGGGCAAGCTTCTGGAAACGGTACACTGGCGCGGGGAAATTAAACACTTCTGCAACCAGCAGTGCCTCTTGCGCTTCTACAGTCAGCAAAACCAGCCCAATCTAGCGACGCAGAAGGGACCTGAAAGTCTGCTCAACAGTAAGTGGGGAGAGAAAGCCGCATGTTGTAGGCAGTGGACGTGATAAAGTAGTAGAGCAAGTTGCACTGCAGTACCAAGCGGTGCTTTGCTAACCGCAGATTTAATAGCTGTTGATCTATTAGTCATTTCGCGGCAACCATTGAGGTGCGACGGCTTGACCATTCTTTGCTGGGAGACCTGATCTTCACTGTATCTGTGCATCTCTGTACACTTGTCACTGTAGGTAATTCATTTACACTGTCCATAGAGGCCCATTAGTGATATGCGCATTGTCTCTCAGCATTTTCACTACTGAGTGCGAGATGAAAGTCAAACCTGAACTGAGTAACGTAATGATAAACCTGACAGTGTACATTCACTTGGAAGAGATAAGCACTATCAGGATTGCAGCCAGTAATTGTGTGTTCATCATCTCATGAATTGCTGCAGCTTTGCTTTTATTATTTTGATCAAAATCTCTCAGTTTATTGCTATCTTAATTACATTCCCCACACATCTTTATCCCTCCTGCACTCTTGTTCTGAGGAATGGTTAGCTTGGCCACTACTTGCTCATTTCAGTTCTACACCTGCCTCTTCAGAAATATCCACTGCATATCCATTTGAGTAAAAATGGTTTGTTTTATCATTGCTTATTAAGAATTGCTTCCCTGTCTTCTTTTAGTTAGGAATTTATGTGCGCATTGTTTGGTTTTGCAGGATGTGGGGGAGGTAACTAAAAATTTTATTTTGAGTGCTGAGAGATACTAGAGTGGTTCAGTGATGACACTTATTCCTATTTCTTTGACCATGCAACAGACCTTTGGTTTGCTTTGCATTAGTGGTAGATTGATGGTTGACAACTTGATTTGAAATTCAGGCATGAATGCTGATAATTATATAAAGTGAATCCTTCCCCAGCACTCATCTTGGCATTTCGTAAAAAACCTATTTTTAAAGAGGATCTTTCATGGAATAGCTGTTTTTCTTTTGGTAACTAACAAGTCCATGAATGTGTTTAACAAAAGCTGGTTGTGGTTAATTATACACTTCATGATAGAATTTGCTTACCTGTCATATGGTGTCAAAGGATCTTTGTTGTGGCAAGTCAGTGTTCATCTAAAATGCGGAATGCAGCATTTATTGACTGAAGCATCATCCTTGATTATATACTTATATTGTGAAGCATGAATTCTTCTGGCTTTGGTGACAATGTTATCAGTGACCCAAGCTCACCAGAGGGTTTTGCAGTGCTGTTTGCACACTCTTTCGGCGAGTTTTGCAATTTCAGTTTGTCTTAGGACATCATGAAATGCAATGTATAAACTTTTTTATATGGAGTTACTAAAAATATATATTTGAAGCCAGCTAGGTCCTCTAAGATAGCTGCCCCAACCCAACTTTGATTATTCTTCCATGATGATTTCAAAGTTTCATAGTTGAACAGGTTTTTAAAAAAAAAATTTAAGTAGTTCGTAATCAAGAATTTAGATCTTGTGTGTATGGTTGGTGTTCCAATTTCTTTAATTGTTTCAACTGTTTAATAAGGCAACAATTTTATTAGATTAGTAAAATTTTAAAGAATGTATTTCAAGGGACTTGCTGAGTTAAAAAAAATTGCTTCTTGTAATGGTGATTAACGTTTGAGAATTGGTAAGTTCGTTTAGATTATTGGTGAGGCAGGTTTTGATTATTGCTTCACTACCACTTGGTCATCACAGATAAACCTTTCTAGTATGATTTTCGCTTTGTGCTGCCTGCTGTACAGAATTGTTTTACTTTTCAGCTCTTTCCCTTTTGTCTTAAAACACCACCACCAGTACCATAACATATTTTTGCCCCAACCCTTTTTGCAAGGAGTATGAATTCATGGTTGTTACTGTACGACAGTGGAAATTCTGTCTGTAATTTTCCTTGCTGGTTCAGGGTTGTAAAAAGTAGTAAGTTCTTCTAAATAGGAATAGGCCATTTGGCCTCTCAAGTCTGCTACGTTATTCAATAAGATCAAGAATAATTTTTGGCCTAAAATGTCAAAAATGCTCCATTTAACCATTTAAATTTTATTTGTTTGCAAAAGTAGCTTTAGTGAAAAGACAGTTACATGAACCGTCTCCTGAAAACCTACAATGAAAGGCCCAGAGCATCCTGATAAACCATGCTATTTAATTTATAATTTAGCATTTATGTATTTCTGTTCTGTGGTTCATTAAATACACAGCATTATATGGATTGCTGGACTATTTGCTCCTGGAATTTGGATCAATATAATGTGAATTATAACAACTGCCATATTAGGGCTTTGCTTTGGCTTCGGCATAATTAACTGAGATTAGAGTGAAATGTTGCATTGGGCATCTGAAATTTTATATAATGCCCAGTCACTTGTGAAAAATAACCAGTTTCCATCTTGAAATTTAGTCATTCAGAGTTGTATAAAGTTGTGAAAGCATTAATCTGTAAAACTCCTAAGATGAAATACTGTTAGGTGTTTTATTTATCCATAGCTTGCACACATTACTGGCAAAGGCCATCATTTATTGCTCTTATTTACCACTGCAGTTTATATACTCATGGAATTGGTCTATTAATGAATTTTGAGTATCGAGGAATAATGTGCTTTCTAACTGAAGTATATTGGCTTAAGAGTAATTTTGTAATTTCCTTCCTTGCTGGTGTATTATTGATTATACATTAAAGGAGTGAAGTGGCAATACTCCCAAATTCACCATGTATTCTTCAAATCCAGTTGCACTGAATTGAGGTGTAAGATATTTTAAAAGGGGGGAATGAATGTGATAGTTGTTTGATTTAAGTCATGTTATTTTTGCCCCTTTATTGAGACCTGGGATTTGTGCTGGTGTTGTGTCAGAGCACTGCATTTGGATAACTGCTGTTGTATGCTTCTACAACAGTATCGCAATTCAAAGTAGTCAATAAAATGATAAACTGCAGCTGACACCTCAATCTTGTTGAAGGACTGTATTGCTTAAGGTAGATTCTACATCTGTCAAGTGGATTGTTTAGTTACTGTTACGGATACTATTTTCTTTGCTCCAGAGCTCTTTAAAATAATTCAAATGTATTTAAATTCCCCAGTTGCTGTGATATGATTAGCAGCGGCTCTGGGATACTAATGCAGTAAAATATCTAGCTTGCATGTGGAAGCAAATAAAATCAACCGTACGCACTGGCATCACAAAACTGCTGGCCACACACATACTTAATTATGTGGTTTGTATGGTATTGTAATTCACTTCTGTTGTTCAGGAAAGCCCTAGAAATCTCTCAAAGAAATGCTCTTCGTAGCACACGCCAACCTGCTCCAGTCTGTTTTGAAATAAAGCAATGCAAGGTAATGTTTGTCCAATGTTGTTCATGACGGAAATCCTGATAATAGATAGATGGATAAAGTTATGGGTAAGGAGAGGGGGGGTGGTGAAGCAGGTAAGTGGAGGCATTAGCAATGATCTTCCAAGAATCGGTAGGTTCTGGAATGGTTCTGGAGGACTGGAAAATTCAAATGTCACTCCACTCTTTAAGAAGGGAAGGAGGCAGAAGAAAGGAAAGTTATAGGCCAGTTACCCTGACTTCAGTGGTTGTGAAGATGTTGGAGACTATTATTAAAGATGAGGTTTCAGGGTGCTTGGACAAAAGTCAGCATGGTTTCCTTGAGGGGAAATCTTGCCTGACAAATCAGTTGAAATTCTTTGAGGAAGTAATCGGTGGGATAGACAAAGGAGAGAGTCAGTGGATGGTGTTTACTTGGGTTTTCTGAAGACCTTGGACAAGGTGCCGCACATGAAGATAAGAGCCCATGATAGAACAGGAAAGGTATCAGTGTGGATAGAAGATTGGCTGACTGGCAAAAGGCAAAGAGTTGAAATAGACAGGGCCTATTTTGGTTGGGTACTGTTAACTAGTTGTGTTTCTTTTCATGATGTATGTCAGTGATTTGGATGATAGATTTGATGGTTTCGTGGCCATATTTGCAGACAATACAAATATAGGTGAAGGGGCAGGCAGTATTGAGGAAGCAGGGTTTCTGCAGAAGGATTTAGACATATTGGGGAAAATGGGCAGATGGAATACAGCATCGGGAAATGTATGGTCAGACACTTTGGTAGAAGAAATAAAGGCATAGGCTATTTAATAAACAGGGCAAAAATTTAAGAATCAGAGGTGCAGAGGGATTTGAGATCCTCATGCAAGATTTCCTAAAGATTGAATCGGTGATGAGGAAGACAAATGCAATGTTAGCATTCATTTAGAGAGAATTAGAATATAAGAGCAAGGATGTGATGCTGAGGCTTTGTAAGGCATTGGGTAGACTGCACCAGGAGTATTGTGAGCAGTTTTGGGCCCTTTATCCAAGAAAAGATGTGCTGTCTTTGGAAAGGGTCACAAGAACGATTCCGGGAACGAGGAATGTTTGATGGCTCTGGGCCTGTACTTGCTAGAGTCAGGGAATCTCATTGAAACTTTTTGAATACTGAAAGGCCTAGGTAGAATGGATATGGAGGGGATGTTTCCTATAGTGCAGGTTTCCCAGCCTTTTTTATGCCATGGGGCCCCACCAATAACCAAGGGGTGTGTGAATCCAAGGTTGGGAACCCTGCTCGTAGGTGGGTCTACGACCAGAGGGCACAGCCTCAGAATAGAGGGGCATCTATTTAGAACAGAGATGAAAAGGAATTTCTTTAGCCAGACGGTGGTGGTTCTGTGGAATCCATTCCCACAGACAGCTTTGGAAGCCAAGTCATTGAATGTATTTAGCGGTGGTTGATAGGTTCTTAGTTAGTCAGGGCATCAAAGGTTATGGAGTGAAGGCAGCAGACTCAATGGGGGTGAGTGACCTAATTCTACTCTTGTGACTTAAAGTCTTATGGTATGGATGCATGTCCTGTTCTGCAAATATTTTTGTCAGGTGTTTTGTTCCTAGGAGTGTCAATAATTTAGAAGGTGAGGAATGTGGTATTTCAAGTAATTTTTTTCTATAACGTGGGGTATTTGGAAATGTGAAGGATGATTGGACTGCACATCATTTGATTTACATTTCATTAATGAAAGAACCAATTGGCTTAATGTTGCATTTAAGGTTCTAAAGCTAAAATTTTCTCATTGTGCCTTATTTTTAAAACATTCTGCTCCAAGATATTGTGCCTTGATTGTGTGCTGAAACACATTGACTAAGGTTGGTAAGACCTTGGAGTTCAGGCTATGAAAATTGCATGGTTTCCTGATCCTCCTGTGGGTTAACTCTACTTAAATGGAGAACTTTGTGGAGGCAGCCTAATATTGCTGTGGTTCAGGTGGTTTGATGACATAGACTGCCATGGCTTTATTGTACAATGCGATTGGGTTTGTGGTGGATTTCCTGGTGAGGATCTTGTTTTGCAATCATCCTGGGACAAAAGGGGGATAATATTTTTGAAGCTGGCCAAGTCTGACGAAGAACCTCTATAATCTCTCCTGGTTGACAGAATGGAGTTTTTTTTTCCATTGGTGAAATGCCATGAACTGTGGTTGATGCCCATCTCTAGTTTCCTCCCATGTTAGTTTGCTATTGTACAGCAGCTGCCATGCGGGTTTGATCAATTTCAGGTCCTGGTCTATTGGCAAGATGATCTAAGTTTGGTTTACAACAATTAACAGTGCTTTAATAGGATATTTTTCATCTGAAACTGACTCAAAGGAACCCATTAATGTCTGCATATGTCCTTCTGTAAAGATAAAATATGAGGAAAGTACAAAAATTTATTTTTCTGCCTCAGTAATTATATCCATTCTTGGTGAATTATCAATGGCAAAGCAAAGTTACTAATATCTCATTCAGGAGTCTCAGTTTTAGATTCTGCAAAAGGTTTGCAGACTTCTAGCCTGATAAATAACTCAACATAGTAAGAAGTGATTTAAAAACACCTTTGTGTCTTTGGTCATTGAGTGCATTTCAATTGGCTTTTTTTAAAAGCAAATAATGACTTCACTGTATTTTCTGTGTCTCGGAAATGTCCTCCCTTTAGAACAATGAACTCTTTCTGCCTTGATTTTGCAGAAATTTGAAATCAGTAGATAATAACTAAATGTTTTCATTGAATTTGATTCTGTTCTATGTGAACAGTAGAATTGTGTTTCGGCCTGGAAGTGGTAAAGTTGAGTTTTATTGTTGACTAGATGAAGTTTCTTTTACGTGTAACATCCGCATTGAGTGAGTGCAGTTTTCCTAGATCCAGATTTAGTCACATTTTACTTTGCCTCATTTAAATCTCAGTTGGAGTTAACTTGGTGTGGATTGTAGTTTTGTGCAGTGGGCTCATGCCTGGTTAGGTACTTATTTGAACCCCTCTGGATTCATTTTACATTTCGAGTAGTGCAGAGATATGACCCATTGGCCAAGCCGTAATCCAAGCCCAAATCCCGGATGTCAGAATGTGCTCCACAAAGCCCTCTTGAGCCCATTCATTCAGTTGCCAACATTTCAAAAATGTTTTTTGTTTCATTTAGTCATGCAAACAAATGCATTAAACATGTATGAAATTCCCTAAAATGGAAAAAAATAATTTCACTAATTGTGTTTTGTCCCAGAACCTCTGGCTTGTATTATGCCGTGCACATGTTGCACGACTAGCACAGACGAGTGCAATTACAGAGATGTGCAGTGGTGACCTCAAGTGACTTCCACGTTATGTGGGTGATTTTTTTTTGCAAGTTAACAACTTACTGAGGTTTTGTAAACATGCACACCCAGAATTGTGCGCAAATTCGAATGTGCACAGTCACAAACATCGGCTCAGTTTGTTTCAAACAATCTGTGTCTTTTGTTTGCAGATGAGGCGCAGGAGTCTAAGAATGCGACGTCTCCAACTCCCTCTCCGACTCCCTCTCCCACGAAATTTGAAGTAAGTAAAGTTTTTTTTTGTTTTGAATGATCTTCCACCTACCATAGGAGTGGATTGAAATGTTTTTTTTTTGCCATTTTAACTCCACATTCAGTATGCTTCCTCCCATGCCCCGGGTACTAGCTGAACAGTTGAGGGATTGAACTCTGAATGTCCGAGGTATGTGCATCCATATTCCATTCATAGCTTTTTGAAACAAGGTAGTTGGTTCCAGTAATAGAAAGGTTCCCGTGGAAATTGGTTGCACTCTGTACAATTCAGGCATGTTGCACATATGATCATAAGTCAGGAAGCAGCAGTATTATAATTTTAAATCAATTAAGTCTTAAACTTTTTTGTGTTATTCTGCAGAATATGAGATTTTGTTTCTGAATTTGCGTACTGCTGCTTAAACGTAATGGATACACAAATGTAAGCTTGAACTTACAAAACGCTGTAGCTTATCAAGCTCACTTTCTCAACAGACCGTGCACAATCTGTCCTGTGATGGATTCCTTGCCACCAGTGTAATCATAAGAAGGAAAGTTCTGCAAAATAAGTGGTCTCCAGTAATCAAAACTCCACAGTTTTTATCTTGTATTTGTATTACTCGCTCAAAACTAGACAGCTGCCCTCCACAATCCCAGCATTGCAAGAATCGCACTGTTCCATGGAGCATTTGATTTATCTTTGTGCTTATCCTACCTTCAAATCCATTATTAACCATTTACTTTATATAACTTTTATTTATTAAGGAGTTAATCAGCAAAGCATTGGTAAAAAGCAGTGTGAATGCTGAATATCTGAAATAAAAACAAAAAAATGCTGGAAACGTACAGGCCATTCAACATCTGAAAGAGAAAAATAGGTAAAGTTTCAGATTTGACTCTTCATCAGAATTGTGTATTTAAGCATATTTTGTTTGTATTTCAGTTTGTAAAGCATTAACTGCTTTTATTGCGAGTTGCTTGCACAGATGCACGACCCCAGGAAGGGGGAGGTGGCATTGCACTGAAAATCTTCAGTATTACTTGTGTCCAAAAAGATTGTTTTCAATCAAATGGAGGGTAATTCTGTGCATATATAATCAGAGTTCCTTCCCTTCATCTGCTTGTTTGTATTTTTATTTGAAAAAAAAGATTAAAAAAAAAATAGATTTCTTGGAAATGCATTACAGTTGTGATTGCAGACGGGGGAGGGGGTTTCTGGTCCTCTTCTGTCTGCTCGGTTATTGATTATGATCATATTTTGATTTTAATATTTGGGATTCTGTTCATTAGGTGAGAAGGGACAGGAGCCTTAACTGTAATAATTCATCTCCACAGCTGTAGAGTACTCAAAAAGTTAGTGCATGCTATACATACTTATGAATGGCAGCACCCTCAAATAATGAATAATCATTAAAACTCCACTAAAAAGAAGCTGTATTTTGTTGGGGATCCGAGATGGGGAAAATATAATGTACTGTTGATTGCAGTGACCTGAAGATAGGAGTTCTTGTGTTCGAAGAATAAAATCAAATCTTGTATTAAAATTGTGGAGAAATTCTGGGATTTGGAATGTTGTGTTTTCAGTTATCACATTGTTTTCATAACATTTAGTTACATTCCATATATTCTTTGACAAATTATCAATGATTTTTTTTTTCATTTTCCCACCCTCCCTTCCCCCTCCACTCCCCCACCCTCCCCTTTTTAACCCTACTAACCCATTCTGGGGTTCATTTGTGATTACAAGCAGCACTCTGGTACCTCACCCAGTGGCCATTCTTCACGTGCAAGCTTGGGCAGTGAATGTGAGGGAGACAGCACAGCTCAACCTGATCCTGTCGTCTCTTCAATGACCACACAGGTACACTTGAGCAGGCATCTCCAGATAGTAATTTGGAACAGAAACATGCTGTGATTTGTGTGGAGGGAGGCCTCATGTTTTGGTCCTACTACCCCCATGACTGAAATTGGCTGACTGTCTCAGACAAAAAAGTTCAGCCTAGAAATTTCCTTGTCTTTACAGTTTATATGTGTGATATATCAATTTGGGGTAAAATTGCTTGTTCATTTTTCTAGTAATATAACTGTCCTGTATATTTCTAATTTTTAAAATATTTTTTGTTAGGCATCTGTACAGACTCGATCGTCAAAACAACCTCCACCGCCGCCGCCGCCTCCACCACCTTCACCACCATCTCCACCTCCTGTGACACTGAAGAACAAGGCAATACTGTGCAAACCCTTGACTCAAAATAAGGGCATCTCCTGTAAACCTGAAATGAAGTCCAAAGGATGTCAAACAGGTAAATAATGAAAGTAAAGATTAAATCTGTATAGTGGATTGTAGAAGAACATAGCCATTTATTGTTAAGTGAACACAGAACATTACCATACAGTATGGGCCCTACAGCCCAAAATGTTAAAACATAGAAACGTGGAAAACCTACAACACAATACAGGCCCTTCGGCCCACAATGCTGTGGCGAACATGTACTTTAGAAATTACCTTGGGTTACCCATAGCCCTCTATTTTTCTAAGCTCCATGTACAGGAGTCCCTTTAAAAAATCCTATGGTATCTGCCTCTACCACCATCGCTGACAGCCCATTCTATGCACTCACCACTCTCTGTGTTTTAAAAAAAACACACTTAACCCTGACATCTCTTCTGTACCTATTTCCAAGCACCTTAAAACAGTGCCCTCTCGTGTTAGCCATTTCAGCCCTGGGAAAAAGCCTCTGACTATCCACATGATCAATGCCTCTCAGCGTCTTGTACGCCTCTATCAGGTCACCTCTCATCCTCCGTTGCTCCAAGGAGAAAAGGCCGAGTTCACTCAACTTATTCTCATAAGGCATGCTTCCCAATCCAAGCAACATCCTTGTAAATCTCATTTGCACCCTTTCTATAGTTCTTCCTGGAGTAAGGTGACCAGAACTGAGCACAGTACTCCAAGTGGGGTCTGACCAGGGTCCTATATAGCTGTAATATTGCCTCTCAGCTCTTGATCTCAATCCCACATTTCATGAAGGTCAATACACCGTATGCCACCTTAACCACAGAGTCAAACTGCGCAGCAGCTTTGAGCGTCCTATGGACTCGGACCCCAAGATCCCTCTGGTCCTCCACACTGCCAAGAGTCTTACCATTAATACTATATTCTGCCATCATATTTGACATATCAAAATGAACCACCTCACACTTATCTGGGTTTAACTCTATCTGCCACTTGATGTCCTGCTGTAACCCTGACAGCCCTCCACACTATCCACAACACCCCCAACCTTTGTGTCATCAGCAAATTTACTAATCCATCCCTCCACTTCCTCATTCAGGACATTTATAAAAATCACGAAGAGAAGGGGTCCCTGAAGCACACCACTGATCACCAATCTCTGTGCAGAATGTGACCTGTCTACAACCACTCTTTGCCTTCTGTGTGCGAGCCAATTCTGGATCCACAAAACAAGGTCCCCTTGGATCCCATGCCTCCTTACTTTCTCAATGTTGCGCCCATCTTTGATTTACTCTAAATCAATCTAACCTTTCCCTCCACTCAACTTATTCCTCTTATCATCTTGCACACAAGTGGAAGATGAATTAAGCTCTTTGCATGTTCTTTTAATTTTGTAATATTGACCATATAAAGTAAATCGGTGATGTTCCCAGACAAATAATCCAGGTGGTAGAGACCATGAATTCCCATTCCATGGACAGTAGATATGAAAAAAGGCATGATAGTTTGTCCCTGGGGCTTCCCTTCATTTTGTCTTCAGTTATTTTAAATTTGAGAATGCTGAAGTATACTTTTGTTTTCTGTAATCTTAAAGCTTCCATCAAGAGGTGGGGGATTGGTAAAGCACGTCACCTGAATCGGTCTGATTTTGGTTTCAATCTTGACATTGCCCATCGTTATGGGTCCTGTTCCTTTGGTAGTATTTGTAAATATCTTATTCAGAAGCAGAGTCTGCCAATCTCACAGCCTGTCTACATGCAAATACTCTATGTATTCTAGGATTGACAGTTATTGTACATTGCTCAACACATTAAATATTGGGATGCCTCAGCTAGGAAGAGTACTTTTAGTCAGATGTTCACCATGCTTTGTTTTATTCCACATTGTGGTCCTTACTTATACAACACAGATCTATAAGTCTTGGATTATCAGATCATTTGTCACTATTTTTAAAGTAGTTTTTCTGATTAATGACAGAATGTGTTTTTTATTGTTTGGGGAAGGATTGGTGGAATTTGAAGTTTCACACTGCTTACAAAAAGCATTAAAAATTTCTAACGAGATCAGATCCGTAATTTTGAGGCAGCAATGGAAATTAAGCATTCCAACACACTTTTGAAAATCTGTTTAATTTCTGTTTCAGAAGAGGAATGGAAGCCACATTTGATTGTGGTACCCATCCCAGTGCCAGTCTTCATACCAGTGCCTATGCATATGTATTGTCAAAATACCCCAGTGCCTTTCTCTATGCCAATCCCGGTAAGTTTTACAGCTCATATTTCAAAGCCTTTTGAGTCAAATGTGCTTATTTACTTGGTAGCCGTTGTCAATCAGGATGAATTTATTTCTCCTGTTTAGGATTACAGTTTAAACGTATGATTGATTGAAAGTCATGAGAATGATTAAAGCATTAAACTCTGCTGCTTCAAAAGAGTTTTGATTGGCATTTAAATTTACTATAATTTTTGTCTGTTAAAGCTAATAAAGTAATTAACACGGTGGGAAATAGAGATATTTCTATAGAAGGGTGTCAGACCAAAACGTTGAACTGTTTATTCCTCCTCCATAGATGCTGCCTGACTTTCTCTAGCATTTTGTGTGGTTTGCTCAAGATTTCCAGCATCTGCAGAGTCTTGAGTTTAGGAAGTGTGTGTGTATGTGTGTGTTTTTTTTTGTGCCTTCATTTCCCCCCAACCTAATTTTTTTCTCTGTTCATCTGACATGAGGGCTATTCTGTATTAGTATTTCTGAGAACTATTGTTTGTGCAGGCAAGTTGTTTTTTACACAGTGATAAATGTTTGAAACCTGCTGCCAGGTTGGTGGTAGGAATGGATATGCTAGCAATGTTTAAGAAGCATTTAGACAGACATACTAAATGAACAGGCGAAGAATGGAAGGGTATGGACCAGATGGGATTTGTTAGATTGGCATTGTTGTTGGCAGAGACATGTGGGCTGTAAGGCCTGTTCTGCTGGCCGACGACACAAGGGACTAAAGATACTGGAATCTGGAGCAGCAATCAGTCTGCTGGTGGAACCCAGCAGTTCAACCAACAAGCTACTAAAGGAACTCAGTTGCTCTGTTCTTGTGCTGTATTGTCCTATAGTGCTTCTGATACCTACTTTAAAGGATTGGTTGTTTGATACTTCAAATCACTTGTGAATCTGCTGTATTTGGTTATTCAGTTTCATTTTGGGATGATAGAACTTCTGGTAATTCCGTCATAATCTGATGGAATTATTATATGTTGAATGTTTTAATCAATTTTAGGCACAGCAGGAAACTATACCAACTTTTGCAAAGGTGAGAGGGCTTTGTGGAAGGCAGCAGTTACTTTGCATTATTACTGAGGATATTGCATTAAAAATGCTTGGTTTATTGTAACATTGAATCAGGTTTTTAGGTCTAGCAAGCGAGACAGAAAACACTGCAAATAAGCATATTCATTATTTATTTACTTATTTAGAAACATTTTAAAATATCAACCAAACATTCATGTTCCCCAAAGTACAGACACTACAAAGCTGAATATTCAACAAACACACTTAGCTAAAAGCTCGTGCAGAGCATACCTTCCCAGTGATATTGGTATTCCCAATTGCCTTAAAGGAAGAGAGAGCAAGCCTCTTCCACCTGTTGTTTTAGACCCGAAGTATTTGAAATTGGACTCTAGATGGCTAACCAGTGGGAAAGCCAGCTGCAATTTATAAACTAACCAATCACGACAGAGCGATTTCCAACAAGCAGAATAAACCTCACGCCCCACACACATTTATACAGAGTTTTCAGAGGATTAGAGTGGTCTTGAGAACAAATGATGTTATTTTAATGGGAAGACTAGAATTGTTGAGTAAAAATATCTTGTAATATCTAGTTAAACATAAGGGCAATGTGATATTTAGGGATATAACATCTACATTTGTTGGGGAGTATAAGATATCTATGTTTTGCGGAAATGGTGATTATTGAGTTGGTCGATATCAAGTCCTTGAAGTGTTTTCGATTGTGGACAGTAATTTGGGGAATAGGTTTAATTGCATTCACACATAAAGAAAAGTGGAACAAAATGTACAAGGATAGATAATATTGTTAGTGGATCTCCTATCTTACTTTGATAACAAGCTGTTGTGTGGTTTGTAAACCAGGTCCCTATTCCGATGTTCCTTCCTACCACTTTAGACAGTGCTGATAAAATAGTAGAGACGATAGAGGAACTGAAAGTTAAAATCCCTTCAAACCCATTTGAAGCTGACATACTCGCTATGGCAGAAATGATAGCAGAAGCTGAGGAAATGGAGAAAGCTTCATCGGACCTTTGTGGTAAGTGTAATTTTCATTTTATGACACTCTTCTCTATAAACATTGTTCCAAAGCCTGATCTGCAATGTGAATCTTTTTTGAGGCTTTATGATTTCGAAGTATTACACCCATTCTTCCTTGCTACCTAAATTTTCTCACAGTGAGTTGCCCTAAAATGTGCACCTGTTCTGTAACTTTCTGATCCTAGTGCATCACGTAGTTTCAAAAGGCTTCCAAGGAGAATCAGAAACTTTCCTTGATTTTAATATTTTGGACGACTTGTTCTGGGTCCAGCACATAAGTACAATTCCTAAAGAAACACTGCACCTATACTTCCTTGGAGTTTGCAACAATTTGGCATGACATCTAAAACTTTGACGAACTTCTGTAGATGTGGAGTGGAGAGCATATTGACTGGCTGCGTGGTGTGGGAACACTCATGCCCTTGAACGAAAATCCTACAGAACATTGCGGATATGGCTCGGCCCATCATAGATAAAGCCCTTCTAAGCATTGGACATCTACAAAAAAAGCTATTGCAGGAAAGCAGCATCCATCATTAGGGATCCCCCACCACTCAGGACAAGCTCTCTTCTTGCTACTGCCATCAGGAAGAAGGTACAGGAGCCTCAGGGCTCACACCAGCAGGTTCAGGAACAGTTATTGTTATTCAGGCTCTTGAACCAAAGGGGATAACTTCACTCACCTTCACTTGCCCCATCATTGAATTGCTCCTACAACCTGTGGACTCACTTTCAAAGACTCTTCATCTCATGCTTTCAATATTTATTGCTTATTTTTGTATTATCATTTCTTTCTTTTTGTAGTTGCACAGTTTGTTGCCTTTTGCACACTGGTTGAATACCCAAGCCGGTGTGGTCTTTCATTGATTCTATTTTAGATCTATTGAGTACGCCACAAGAAAGTGAATTTCAGGGTTGTATATGGTGACACATATGTACTTTGGTAATAAACTTACTTTGAATGCGTTACCTGTTACTTATTTAAGAAATGAGTCAGTGCTCTTATTTGTTTGATCTTTATGTGTAGCATCCTTAAATGATCATACGTTAATTGAGCACATGAATGAAAAGCAAAACAGCTTGAGTAAGAAAGAGTTTTTAAAAAAGATGTCCAGTTTTACTTATTAGGTTTACATTAAGGAATAGGTATTTAGCATCTGTCTCTGGCAAATTTCTCATCGAAATTCCTTGCGTGCGTAGATAGGATGTTGTCATTACTGGCAAAATCAGTGTTCGTTAACTATGATAAACTAACTTCAAGATGGTAGGAGAGCATCAGCAAAGATGATAGGTGAGTGCCAATCAAGCAGGCTACACAGTAAAACATAATTACAATTTCTTTATCTGACCCAGATCTTGCTAGCAATCAGAGTGCTGATGGCCTCCTAGAGGACTGTGACTTATTTGGACCTGCCAGAGATGATGTCTTGGCCATGGCAGTTAAAATGGCTAATGTCTTGGATGAACCAGGACAGGATTTGGAAGCAGACTTTCCCAAGAGTAAGTATGAGCAATTGTTGTACTACTTTAAACTAATCAAAGTCGGGTTTGTGCAATGTGCTGCGAGCCAGTTTAACTTTTTTTTTCTTCCTATAATTTAGACCATTATAAATTTCAATATACTGCTAATCTGATTCATGAATTTGAAAGACTTTGCTTTTCCATAAGACAAAGGAGCAGAAGTAGGCCATTCAGCCCATCGAGTCTGCTCCGCCATTTTATCATGAGCTGATCCATTTTATCCTATTTAGTCCCACTGCCCCGCCTTCTCATCATAACCTTTGATGCCCTGGCTACTCAGATACCTGTCAATCTCTGCCTTAAATACACCCAATGACTTGGCTTCCACTGCTGCCCATGGCAACAAATTCCATAGATTCACCACCCTCTGACTAAAAAAATTTCTTCGCATTTCTGTTCTGAAAGGGTGCCCTTCAATCCTGAAGTCATGCCCTCTCGTACTAGACTCCCCCATCATGGGAAACAACTTTGCCACATCCACTCTGTCCATGCCTTTTAACATTCGAAATATTTCTATGAGGTCTCCCCTCATTCTTCTAAACTCCAAGGAATACAGTCCAAGAGCGAACAAATGTTCCTCATATGTTAACCCACTCATTCCCAGAATCATTCTAGTGAATCTTCTCTGTACTCTCTCCAACGTCAGCACATCCTTTCTTAAATAAGGAGACCAAAACTGCCCACAGTACTCCAAGTGAGGTCTCACCAGCGCCTTATAGAGCCTCAACATCACATCCCTGCTCCTATACTCTATTCCTCTTGAAATGAATGCCAACATTGCATTCGCCTTCTTCACTACTGACTCAACTTGGAGGTTAACTCTAAGGGAATCCTGTACGAGGACTCAAGTCCCGTTGCATCTCAGAACTTTGAATTGTTTCCCCATTTAAATAATAGTCTCAAACAACAGGAATTCTGCAGATGCTGGAAATTCAAGCAACACACATCAAAGTTGCTGGTGAACGCAGCAGGCCAGGCAGCATCTATAGGAAGAGGCGCAGTCGACGTTTCAGGCCGAGACCCTTCGTCAGGACTAACCTGACGAAGGGTCTCGGCCTGAAATGTCGACTGCGCCTCTTCCTATAGATGCTGCCTGGCCTGCTGCGTTCACCAGCAACTTTGATGTGTGTTAAATAATAGTCTGCCCGTTTTCTTTATTACTCTTGTTACAAAAGGTAGCCATTTAGCCCTTTGTGTCCAAGTCACTTCCCAGAAAAACAATCCTGTTAGTCCCAATTTTTCTCTTCCCTTATTTCCCTGTAATCTTGCTACTTTATCTTCCTTTGACCTCTTTGCTACCCACCCACACCAAAGGCAAATTAACGTACTGGCGTGTCTTTAGGATATGGGAGAAAACCAGAGTAGAAACATAGAGAATAGGTGCAGGAGTAGGCCATTTGGCCCTTCGAGCCTGCACCGCCATTCATGGCTGATATTCCAACTCAGAACCCTGTACCTGCCTTACCCCCCTCTCCATACCCCCTGATCCCTTTAGCCACAAGGGCCATATCTAACTCCCTCTTAAATATAGCCAATGAACTGGCCTCAACTGTCTCCTGTGGCAGAGAATTCCACAGATTCACCACTCTCTGTGTGAAGTTTTTCCTCATCTTGGTCCTAAAAGGCTTCCCCTTTATCCTTAAACTGTGACCCCTCAGTCAGGACTTCCCCAACATCGGGAACAATCTTCCTGCATCTAGCCTGTCCAATCCCTTTAGGATTTTATATGATTCAATAAGATCCCCCCTTAATCTTCTAAATTCCAGTGAGTATAAGCCTAGTGGATCCAGTCTTTCATCATATGAAAGTCCTGCCATCCCAGGAATCAATCTGGTGAACCTTCTTTGTACCCCCTCTATGGCAAGAATGTCTTTCCTCAGATTAGGGGACCAGAACTGCACACAATACTCTAGGTGTGGTCTCACCAGGGCCTTGTACAACTGCAGTAGTACCTCCCTGCTCCTGCACTCGAATCCTCTTGCTGTTAATGCCAGCATACCATTCGCCTTTTTCACCGCCTGCTGTAACTGCATGCCCACTTTCAATGACTGGTGTATAATGACACCCAGGTCTCGTTGCACCTCCTCTTTTCCTAATCGGCCACCATTCAGATAATAATCTGTTTTCCTGTTTTTGCCACCAAAGTGAATAACCTCACATTTATCCACATTAAATTGCATCTGCCATGAATTTGCCCACTCACCTAACCTATCCAAGTCACCCTGCATCCTCTTAGCATCCTCCTCACAGCTAACACTGCCACCCAGCTTCGTGTCATCCGCAAACTTGGAGATGCTGCATTTAATTCTCCTGTCTAAGTCATTAATATATATTGTAAACAACTGGGGTCCCAGCACTGAGCCTTGCGGTACCCCACTCGTCACTGCCTGCCATTCTGAAAAGGTCCCGTTTATTCCCACTCTTTGCTTCCTGTCTGCCAACCAATTCTCTATCCACATCAATACCATGTGCTTTAAGTTTGCACACTAATCTCCTGTGTGGGACCTTGTCAAAAGCCTTTTGAAAATCCAAATATATCACATCCACTGGTTCTCCCCTATCCACTCTCTAGTTACATCCTCAAAAAATTCTGTGAGATTTGTCAGACATGATTTTCCTTTCACAAATCCATGCTGACTTTGTCCGATGATATCATCACTTTCCAAATGTGCTGTTAGCACATCTTTGATAACTGACTCTAGCAGTTTCCCCACCACCGATGTCAGGCTAACCGGTCTATAATTCCCCGGTTTCTCTCTCCCTCCTTTTTTAAAAAGCGGGGTTACATTAGCCACCCTCCAATCCTCAGGAACTAGTCCAGAATCTAAAGATTCTGGCCGTAAGTACACATGGAAACTGTACGAAGTACACTGCAGAAAATTAGGATCAAACCTGAATTCTTGAAGCTGAGAGATCGTGTAGTGGTAACTGTTTCACCAGCACGTTTTCCACTTCCACGCAAGCAGTGGAACAGACGTTTCACAAATAACTTTTGTTCTGATGGATGCAACTTCATAAAGATTAATACCACTTTGCAAAAGGTCTTACGATCAGATAAAAGATTGACATGGAACTCTTTAGCATTTCCATAGCCTGGAACTACCCCCAGTGCTTATTCTAGACAGTTCATATTTTGGTGTGTTGTCACTGTAGTAACAAATGATTTATTACCTGATTTGGTAAACACCCAAAAGCAGTAGTATGATAATGATTAGTGCCTGCTTTAATAAAAGGATTAATATTGGCCAAAGCACCAATGATCATGTTTCTAATCTTTGAAATATTACCTTATGGTCTTAGCCCTTACTAGAGAGAGCAGGTAGGATCGTGGTCCAGTCTTTTCTCTTGCCCAAAAGACAGCATGTACAGAGATGCATTAGTTGGGCACACTACAGATTATTTTTATTGTGGAATTAACAGCTCCAGCATGATCCATTAAAAGTAGAACTTGTTCAGGTTTGTGAAACAAGGACACATTTATAATTACACTCCATTCTGGAAATATTGATTTTTCACATGTAACCTGGGAATACAGCCTATGTGATCTTACTTAATGTCCAACACTTCTACCTCGTTACTGAGCTAAAGATGTATAATTATTATCAGTTTGCCAACAGTGCTAATTCCACGCCAATGTTGTTGAAAGCTGTAATCACTTGCAAGTGCATACTTAGACGTAGAATTTTGTTCTTTATATTCCAGCTCCATTGGAACTTAATACGGGTGTTGATTTCCTTTTTGACTGTGGGCTTGTAACAACAGATGAGGAGCAACCGGAATCTGAAATGCCACGGGCTGTAAGAAGGGTAAGATTTCTTTAAGGATTTGTATAGTCAAAAGGGATATGACTGTCACAGCAGTCAGTCAGTTTGTGTTGTGGTATTTTAGCCCAAAACAAACTGATGTAATTGAATCATGGCAAAGGAGGCAGGCATTTGGCTCAGTTTTTCTATATCAGTTCCTAGCAGGCAGACCAATTTCATCTGTCCCATTTCCCCACTAATTTTTTCCATAAACTTGCAGTTATTTCTTTTCAGGTACCTGTCCACGAAGTATCTGCTGATTTACTCTGTCTGTTCAAGTTATGATTTTTATGTGAAGATGGCAGATTATCTTTGGTCTGTCTTAAAGAGCAGTTTTTGATGTTCATTTTATTTCTTTTTCCCTTACAGGGCCAAAAGCGGCTAATGCTTTCAGAAAGCTGTTCTCACGATTCTCTCGCTAGCCAACAATGTTGTACAGGATTAAATTACTCATACGGGGTAAATGCCTGGAAGTCCTGGGTCCAGGCTAAATATGCCAGTGGAGATGGCAGTAAAAGTGAAGAGCTCAAGTTTGGACGTAAGTACATAGTATCTTCATTTTTTAAAAGAAGAGCAAAGATGAAGCTGTCCTTTTATGTTCTTTGTCCTCTGTTTGACCAACATTGCTAAAACAGTGCTGAAGTAGACCTGAATGAAATAGCACCATTTTCAAACCTACAGGTTGCAAGTAAGTGTAGTGTCCCAATCTTCCATTTGTTGGCTTCGAATGTGAAATTTCTGTGGCTGCCACAGGACAATTTTAAATGGTAATGGGATAGAGCTGTGGAATACTTACAGCATGTAAGGTGTTCCAGAGTTCTTATTCAGTATACAGTACATATGAGTAATCCAACCAGTATTTCTTTGCATTATTCTCATGTGACTGCAGTTACTTACACTCAGCCGTTTACCCATTTTAAATTTGAATTCTGTTCAAATGCTGTCTTCATGTTTTACTGACCTCTCAGATTGTCTTGCTAATTTCTTTTTCAAAGGAGAGCAACCCCAGCTGCTTGAATCTGCCCTATAAACTAAACTCCTTCCTTGAATTGTTCCATTTGGTTTCATCTACCCCCTTACATTTGTCCTGAAGTGTGGCACCCATAACTGGAAGCAGAACACCAGTTTTTAGCTGAGCAAATGTTTCATAAACAGTCATCTTAATTTGTATTGAATGGTGAGGCAGGCTTTGAGGACCAAGGTGTCCTAGCCTGTCATTTTCTTGTGCTATTTCATTTGTGCTATTGTCATTTGGTGTTGCTCCATTTCTAGTGAATGGACTTTTCATGGTTCCATAGAATGTGAATAATAAACGTGCAGCATGGCAACGGGCTCATCAAGTCCACACCAATCATCAGATACCAACTTGTATTGATCTTGCATTAACCCTCCTTTTTATTTTCCCTGTATTCCTATCAACTTCCTTCAGATTGTACCACTCTCCCTCCATGATGACTTGGTATTCCTGGAAGGGTAACTTACAGTGGCCAAACAAGCCCCACATTTTTTGGAATGTAAGAGGAAACAGGAATATGTGGAGGAAACCCACAGAGTTACAGAGAAAACATGCAAGCTCCACACAGCCCGTGGTCAGGGTTGCCTTGGGTCTCTAGTACTGTTAGGCAGCAGCTTTACTTGACGTGCAAGTAAGCATGTCACTGGTCTCCTAAATTTAAAATAGAATTATAATTTCATTTTAATTAAGTCATAATTGGACTGAAAGAGATATTTTACTTTGGGTAATTTGGGATTTTTAACTTTTTTGCGCATGTTGTGGATTTGGGATGGGTCCTGGAATTGTATTCCATTTTGAAAATCCTTTTCTTATCATATAGCAGTAACAATTCTGAAAATTTAGTCCAGTAAAGGGTTAATGCCCATACCAAGAGTGGAGAATATCAGCTGTATGCTATCTTGTTGTTCTTGCGGAACTACTTATCCTATTTTCTTTTCTTCTTCTTCCCCATCAGCTAAACCAATGAGAATTAAAGAAGATATTTTATCCTGCAGTGCTGCAGAACTAAATTATGGTCTAGCCCAATTTGTTAAAGAAGTACAGAGGCCAAATGGAGAGCGATACGAGCCGGATAGTGTGTACTATTTATGTCTTGGAATTCAGCAGGTGTGGTTCACGAGTTTAAATTCGTGTGCATTATTTCAGCATGTTGGTATTTTTAACTCTTTTACACCAAGAATCACAAGATTACAGTTCTTTGTACAGGCCACTCAATCAAGATTGTTGTTACAAATGGAGGGCACAGAAGGCTTATGACTTGTTTTTCTCAGCAAAGGAGAAGATTATTGAAACTATTTCTACAGACCATACACTTCATTTCAGTAGAATGCTTTGATTCTTGCAGTATGTTCTTTTAAGAGTTGCGATCAAGCTAATGTATATTTTAGTGGTTGTAATGTCCTCACAGCATTCTCCATCTTCTAGCAGGCGGCTGCTACTTTTTCCATGTCTGTAACGTTACCAGCTTCCATCAAAGTCAACTCATTATTATCTCTAACCTATTCCAATTATTTTGTGGCCAGCTTCCCACCTATTTCTCTACATAAAATTGTGATGATTTAATCCACTCTCTTTCGACAATCTTTTTTTTCGTATTATATTGGTTAGTCCACAGATGTTGCCTCAGTTTTAAAAGCCTTGTTCCTTCATGGCCTCAGTTACCCAACCCCACTGTTGTATTTGGACAAAATAAATTAGTTTGTTGATTATTTTATTAAGAAGTTTGTCAATTTATCATGGTTCCAATACAAATTTCTTTGAACCTTCCTTGGGTTGGTTCTGCTTTGTGGGTGCTCTTCCACTAGATGGTGCAAGAGCCTAAGAAAGCTGTTTGCTTTTATTGGCTATTCCCCCATTCATTGATATGAACTTAATAGGATGTAGTTATGCTTGGACATTCACAACTTTTAATTCAAACAGCTTTTATCCTGAGCTCTGAATTTTTTCATATCATTTCACCACTGCATTTTCAGTAGGAATAACTATTAACTGGTATTGAAGTGTTATGGTAGTTTAGGTAACAGAAACTTGCACCTATGGAATTCCTAAATCACTACCAAAAAAATCTCAGACATGGAGTGTCATA
The DNA here is from genome assembly GCF_963921235.1 of Mobula hypostoma. NCBI lineage: Eukaryota > Metazoa > Chordata > Chondrichthyes > Myliobatiformes > Myliobatidae > Mobula > Mobula hypostoma. The sequence continues at coordinate 105,595,124 of NC_086106.1, read as the reverse complement.
AGAACAGGAATTTCATATTTCATAGGAACACGAATTTGCTCTTATGAAATTTATGTGGGGATAAGAAACAAACACAATTCAGCTCTTTTTTTCACATGTGCAGATGATGAGACTTTGTATTGCAGGAAATCACTGAAAGTTGTTTGTCTTGTTTTAGAGTAATACTTTTGGTTTTACTGTCTTGGGATTTGCTAGACTTAAAATCAGTCTGCTTCACTCAACTGCGTCTAAACTGAAATGTTACTCCTACAGTTAAACTGATACGGCTGAAGCCCTTGCCTTCGACTCAATTGCAGGTGTTATACCCAAGGCTAATTCACAATAGATTGTTGACCCCAAGTTGATCATTCTTCCCATATACCTTTTGTGTCAAAAACTGCAACTGTATGCTTTCCACCCCTGACCCTACTGAATCCAGAAATAAGTTTACTGCCAACAACATGGCTTCATTGGTCAGTGCACTCTGTAGTACAGTGCTGAGTTATGTGAATACCTAGCTCTGTTAGATTCTGTGACCAGAGCAAGGTATTGGTTTTGATTTTGGTCACTTGCATCTCTCGTGATTTTGGAAAATCTATCTGGAAGATACTTCTGGGTGTTGACTTTTATTTACCTGTGGATGTTTTCTGAATGTGGACAAATTGGATATGAAAGCTTGGATATCCAAAGTGTTTGATTAGACATAACTGGAGTGTCATTTTTCATAATCTTGTGCCTTACAAGAATAGATCAGTAAATATCCTACCGCCTGCTAAGTTAGAGCCATAAAAGGAATTTGTATGCTTTGGGAAATAGCCGTACGATCAAAATCCAGACGCATCTATGCACCTCAAATGTTTTTTTTAAAGCAAAGGACATAATGTAGCACACCATCATATTCTCTGGTAGTTGAAGGTGACAATTCCTTTACACTATCCCTAATTCATGTGTTGTTCCCTCCTGCTTCAAATTAACAAACCTCTCCAATAGAGACTTAATTGTATGTTGTCTCCCCAACCTTCAGTGTTTAGCTCTTCGCTGACAGTTAATAATGTGATTGGTTGCAACAAAATGACTTGAGCGGGAACAAAAATGAATGCAGCAAATATTTAAACAAAGTTTAAATTAAACTACCTATGGCTAAAAGTACTTTTTCTTCTCTCCCCCCCCCCCCCCACCATATGAAGTGTTTAGTTATTGCACCGTGTAACAATTTCCCCTTTCTAATCTGCTTTATTACAGTTTTTGCTTGAAAATAACAGAATGGTGAACATATTCACTGACCTTTATTACCTTACATTTGTCCAAGAATTAAATAAAATGTTACAAGGCTGGCAACCAAGTTTGCTTCCAAATGGTAAGTGCTGCAGATTTATCAACTTTTATTAAAAACTGTTGTCCAAGTATTCATGGTCAGTAACTGATCCACCAACTTATCTTCAAAGTCTTAATTAAACTCTTTAAAGCAGGAGTTCTAACCAAGATATTAACCTTTCACTTTCCTGATGCTGCCTGATCTATGTATTTATAGTATCTCCTAGTTTTTCAAAAATGTCTGATGTTTGAAATATTAGTAATGATGTAAATACTGTATTCCACTTTGTTTCTGAGTCTTTTAGTATTTCCTAATTGTATACCGTTCATATTTCCCTGTTTGTACCGGATCACGAAGTATTTAATACACATGTTCCTCAACTTTTCCCGGTGCAAAACTGTGATCAACTAACTGAGTTATATTTCCCATCCCTTTCATCATTTCCATTTGGGTGTACTTGTCCAGACTTCTGAAAAATGTGGACAGTGATCAGCAGATATTTATACCAACCTTTCTTGGATCTTAAAAACTCTTGGGGGTTTTTTTTTCTACCAATGTGGTAAGAGAGGACAAGGTGTATCTGGGAATGAAATCCGGTTGAAGGTGACAGAAATTAAGGATAATGATCCATTGAATGGGTTGGGATGAAAGGAGTGGATCAGGGGAGGCCTGTCCTTCCTTGTTTTGGCTAGGAAGAGAGCCCTTGATATTTAAATTACTGGTACACTGATCCCAGTCCAATTCATGTGAAGCCCTTGTTTATCCCCTCTATTATACGTCTCCCCGAGCCACAACGCCACTATGTTTTGAGACTATTGCCATACGTACTATGTTTCATGATATCCTACCGTACAAGTGTGAATTTGATTAACACAGTGAATTCTTTTGTTAGGTTTAATATTCTCCCGGGTGGAAGAAGAGCATCTCTGGGAATGTAAGCAACTGGGAGTATACTCGCCCTTTGTTTTACTAAATACACTCATGTTCTTCAACACGAAGTACTTTGGGTTGAAGTGTGTGGAAGAACATATGCGGCTGTCCTTTACCAGTGTTGTTCGGCAATCCAGGAAATGCACAACACCAAGGGGGACCACAAAAGTGGTCAGCATTCGCTATTACATGCCAGCTCATTACAAAAAGGCAAGAGACCAAGGTGAGTCTTCCGCATATGGGAGAAGTAGTGAATAATTTATTAGAAGAATAAAGTTAAGGCAATGTAGACTGAAGAGAGTAGCTCTAGTCTTATTATCCTGCCATATTCCGTTTGCTTGTTACAGTTGAAGTTGGATTGTAGTTTTATTTTTCCAGAGCTTAAAAACAAATAGCAACTGCCAGTCATTACCTTTGCTCAGATATTTAAAGTGATGGCCAGAACAGGTGTTAGTATTCATATAAATCTATAAGGGTTAAAAATGTTTGGGACCAAATCATTGAACTGACCCTGGTTGTTTGCCACATACTGACTGTGGATAAGTATGGCAGGGATACTAAATCAGCACTTGTAATTTCTTGACTGCTTCCAACCAGAAAAATAACTAAGTTCATTTCTGTTTATGATCCATGTCAGCATTGATTTAACCTGAAATTATTAGTTTTCTCCTCCACAGATTTAAATTTTTCTTTTCCATTAAGTTCTGCTAACTTTGCTTCATTCTCAGGCTAAACAGATCTCTCAATCCTCTCCCATCCCCCATTTTGACCTCCTATTTTTAAATCTGCTTTTCTATTTATATCCTGAGTGTACTTTAAGACTGAAGTCTTTCCTCTGTGAAGCAGACATAATGCCTTTGTAGAAGACCTGCAGTCTATGGTAATGATCCTCTCATTTGCATTCAGTTCCACTCTGGAGATATGACTCTTTTCCTACCCTAATGCAAATGTATGTAAGATAATTGGATTAACTGATGAAATAAAAAATAACAATCTTCGTTTTGCTTGCTGACTGTGCTAGGTTTACTCATTTCTGCTTCCTCATAATTGGCTTTCCTGGGTCAGGAAGGAAAGTTAAGGAGGGATTTCATCTCTTAATCTGATAACTACATAGGTTACTATCTATAAAGTATAAAAACTGGTTTAGCTCTAGACCTTCTGTGGTCAGGTGCTTTGTGTCACACCTGCTGAAAATATCTACCGTACGTGGTTTAGTTGTTGCATTTTGCCTTGACCCTTGGTTCAGAGTGCAAATGACATGATCGGACTCTACGCAGCAGCAGTGTCTAGAGAATGTGCATCTGCAGAGTACAGGATTAGGATCAGCTGAATGTACTTCACAAAAGAATAGTACATTAATGTCGGCTCTGACTCAGTGTCTGGGTTATAAAGATTGCAGGTTCAACTTCACAGGAAATGTTATTGAAAAGTCTCTGCACCTGTTCTCTAACCCGTCCAGTATAGCCTGAGGAACTGTTATATTGTTTAGGAGTGCTGTCTTTTTGAGCAGGGGTTCTTAACATTCTTTTAATGTTGTGGACCTTTACCATTAACCAAGGGGGTCAGTGGGTCCCAGTTTGGGAACCCCTGTTTTTGGGTGAGCCTTTATATGGCCTTTTGACGTACATGTTGTATATCCTCTCAAAATATTTTTTAAAAGCACATGGGTGTAAACCAGTGCATTCTTGGCCATTATTAATAGTATTGTTAAAAACATTAATAATTGTGGGTTCAATTTTGCTGAGTTTAAATATAGGCTCTGTGGTTTTAGACCATAAGTCATAGGAGCAGAATTATGCGATTCGACCTGTCAAGTCTTCTATGCCATTCTGTTACGGCCGATTTATTGTCTCTCTCAACCCCATTCTGCTGCCTTCTCCCAGTAACCTTTGATGCCCTTACCAATCAACAACCTATCAACCTCTGCTTTAAATATACACAATGACTTGTCCTCCACAGCTGTCTGTGCATTGAATTCCACAGATTCACTACCCTCTGGATAAAGAAATCCCTCCTCATCTCTCTCCCAAAGGGATGTCCTTGTATTCTGAAGCTGTGCCCTTTGGTCCTAGATTTCCCCAAGAGCATAGAGCAGTTCGGACCACAGTGTTGTACCGAACCAATTAAGTTAATAATCAAATGGCTAATAACTCATTTCTTCTGCCTACACAATGTCCATATCATTCCATTTACCTCACATTCATGCACCTCTCTAACTGTCCCTTAAAAGTCTTCATGTATCTGCGTTTACCACCACCACCCCAGGCAGTGCATTTCAACCACCCACCACTCCGTTTATATAAAAAAGAACAACTTGTCCCTCACACCTTCTTTGAAATTACTCCCTCTCACTTTAACTGCATGCCCTCTGGTATTAGACATTTCAACCCTTGGTGTAAAAAAAATGCTGCCTTTCTACCCTTTGTCTGTCATAATCATATAAAACTCTGTCAGATCTCCCTTCAGCTTCTGCTGCTCCAGAGAAAACAACCCAAGTTTGTCTAACCCTCGTTATAGCACAATCCCTCTAATCTAGGCAGGATCTTCTGCACACTCTTAAAGCTTTGACATCCTTCATACAATGGGGTGACTAGAACTTCATACAGTACTCCAGGTGCAACTTAACTAGAGTTTTATAATATTGCAACTTCCTGTCTTTTGAACTCAGTATCTCGACTAATAAATGCAAACATGCCATGTCAACACACACAAAATGTTGGAGGAATTCAGCAGGTCAGGCTGCATCTATGGAGATGAATCAAAATTTTGGTCTGAGACCCATCTTCAGGACTGAAATGGAAGGGGAATTAAAAAGGTGGCTGCAGGAGAAGGAGGCTAGCTAGAAGCTGATATGTGAAATTGAGTGGGTGGAAAAGGTAAAGGGCTGGAGAAGGTGGAATTTGATATGGCATGATTTTTGACCCTATGCCTTCTTAAACCACCTTAACAACTTGTGAAAGGAGAATCCTATAGGAAACATTCTCCCCACATCCAGTCTATCTAGGCCTTTCAATATTTGATCGGCTTCAATGAGATTCCCATCATTCTTCTAGACTCCAGTACAGGGCGAGAGTCATCAAATGCTCCAACATCAGCGATTCATTTTCTGTAGTTCCATTGGCGATACAGCATTTTAGTATATTCTGGGAGGCTGTTAATGGAATGAATGCATGGTAGACAGTGGGCAATAACTGAATGGCCCCTCATGTCCATGAGTCAGTGCCCTGACGTGAATGTACAAAATGAATTTGGGATTTTTAAAAAATTGAATTTGTATAAACAATTTGGATCCTGACATCTTCCAGCACTAACGTCAAAAGCAGATTGTTAAGCTATTAACATTTATTGGTGGTTTACTCAAATGACATGAAGTACTAAGATGTAAATAAGGTTTACTCAGAAAAGAATGAATTGGAATTTTATGAAGACCATTATTCCTGTTGATAATGACTTAGTTTTACTGTTCTGTTCACAGGCAGCACTGTAGGAAAGAGGAAACGTGAGGAGGAAGTTGCTGTTTTTGAACAGAGGGAAAACAGAATGAATCCATTAAGATGCCCTGTGAAATTTTATGAGTTCTACCTCTCAAAATGGTAATGTATCTAGTTATTTCCCTAATAGATAAAATTGCTGTTTTTATGTGGGGTGCATTTCTGTGATCAAGTTTGAGAATGCAAGCACTGCGAATGGAATAATTTACATTTGAGTACCCATTGTTGGTAAGGATAAGTCGAGTATTTTGAAAACGATTTTGACATCAATTTGGTTGCATAGAATTTCCTACTTTGTATAACTTGCAGCAGTGAAACAGCATCATGCTCTTGGTATTGGTGGCAGCTAAACCTTATGGTCGGTTATTGCCAATAAACAGAATTGACCATAGAGTAACACAGCATGACAACAGACCCTTCAGCCCAATTGGTCTATGCCAGTTACAGCATCCTCTCTGCAAGTCCCATTTGCCCATGCTTGGCCCAAAAACCCTCTTTTCATACAGGTATTCAAATGCCTCTTAAATAATGCATTTGTACCCACGTTAGCCACTTCTGGCAGCTCATTCCAGATATTCACTAGTTCCTGTGAAAAGAAGTTGCCTCTCAGGTCTCTTAAATCTCTCCTTTCCAGCTTGATGTCTTTGCTGTAGCAGGGCGTTTAAAACTGTACTCAGTACTCCATGACTGGTCTCGCCAGTGACTTTGATATCTGCAACATAATGTCCCTTCTCCTAAACTCGAGGCCAGCATGCTAAAGGCTTTTCTTAAACAGGATGGTCACCTCCAGTGAACTCTGCACGCATACTCCCAGGTCCCTCTCCTCCACAACACCTAGTCAGTGTCCTGGTTTTCACTGGTCTATCCGAGTTTGATTGTCGAAAATCTATTACTTCACATTTGTCCAAGTTGAAATCTATTTTCCATTCCTCAGTCCATCTCCCTAACTGATCAAACTGTGTAATTCAACAAAAAGTAATCCATTTGATAATTTTTTAAAAATTTGACTACTGTAATAGAAGAGAATATGTTTATATGTCTAATGAACAAGTTTCTGCCAAACACTTCCATCTGGTACTGCTATTTGTAAAGCTGCAAATCAGTGAAGGGACATTGTTGCCAGAGAGATTATTTTGTGACAAAATGCACATCCTCTCCTCCTGCCACAAAATAATCTCTCTGGCAACAGCATCTCAAAATCAAGTCACTGAAAGCATTGAGACTCCATGCCTTTTAATACTTCGTTGTTTATCATATAAAGTAAGTCAACAGACATTATCACCTAGAATGGTGTATTCAGTCTGATAAAGCCATTGAAGTCAATTTGTCTGCCATCAAGGTGGGGACTAGCAGAGCTTCAGGCAAAGTGTATTTTACAGAGAAGAAATTTACTTACTTATTTAGAGATACAGCTCAGAGTATGCCCTTCCGGCTCGTCAAGCTACACCACCCTGCAAACCCTAGCAATCCTGTTTTTAACCCTAACCTAACCACAAGACAATAATGCTGTGGAAGGTAACCCATGCACCCAGATAAAGCCCATGCCTCTCCACAGGGAGAGCATACAGACTCATGCAGATGACGCTGGAATTGGACTCTGAACTCTTGATGCCCCGAGCTGTAATAGTGTTGCACTAACTACTACACTACCGGCAAAAGTCTTTATCCAGGATCTATTTAAAATTGGTTTCTACAATCCGCAGTTGATAGTTCTTGTGATGTAATTTTCTTAGAATTTCTCTGATTGCTGATTTTAATTGAGTTTTATCAAGAAGATATTGAACTCATGTAAAACAATTTCATCTAACAGTAATGCATTCCTTTGGCATGACTGATGGGTGAATGATCCCATCAAAACCATTCTTTCTAAGAAGTATATAATGATCTGTGTCACTATATTTAGTTCCATGATTGAAAGCAAATTTCACTATAGAGTCCAATGAAAGCACTAGCTTTCTAACAGGACTTGCTGATTATGTATGGTTTCATACTGCTCTTGGGAATCAGCTTCTTAGTTGTGTCAGAAGAAAAGGAAAAGGAGTTGTGCGCAAGGTATTCTTAGCTTCTGCAATACTTGGAAAATAATTTGGCATGTATTTGTTTGCAGAGTGCATTGCTGCAGTGGACAGGAACAACAAAAATGAATACTGATCTTTCATGTATTTTTTTTCTTGTTTTTGTATTTCTGTAGCCCTGAGAGTATGAAGAACAGGAATGACGTTTTCTACTTGCAGCCAGAACGCTCTTGTGTGGCAGAAAGCCCTTTGTGGTACTCTGTTATTCCCATGGATCGGAGTATGTTGGAGAGCATGCTGAACCGAATCATGGCTGTGAAAGAAATCTATGATGACTATTCGAAGGATTCACTAGAAGATGACGACGTTGAAGGATGATGTGTAGTAGATGTTGTACAAAGTTCTGTAACTTTTTATTTAGAAAAACAATGGGTCATTATAGGCTGGCCTACTTGGTGCTGCGGAAAAAAAATACTACACACGTACTTGCAGAGTCATGTGGCCTGTTTGTGAGAGCAGAGATGGTTAGACTATCACCATTGTTTGGAGACAGTATCCCTTTTAGCTTGAGTGCACTTGCTGACAATCGGGTGTACATTACATTCTCTAGAGACCAAAAAAAAAATTGCTTTGAACCTAAAGCTCTTGCAGTCAATAAGCAAGCAGCTTTGTACTTGCTCTAAATGGAAAAGTTGACACGGTTAGCAGTGTACATGCTGATGCAGTGGGAGAATCCTTCATCCAATTGCAGTTCTTGGGATTTTAACATTGCTTTAAAAAATGGTCCAGCAAAGTGGGATCTCATGCGCTGCCTTCTAGAACATTCCACTTATTGCCGCCATTTTATTTTTAGATGAAGAAGAACACAATAGCAGAAGCATAGGGTAATCTCAAGTCTGTGACTGAGTTTAACTATTATTGGAAATTAGTTTCACTGCTCATCAGTAGAAGGAAGATTTGAAGGCAAATGGTGGAAGCATATACTTCCAGAGTCGTATGTCATACTAACCCTTATCTGGAATATCCTTGAATTCAGCTTTTACATTAAAAGTTTATTTTCAACTGTCTCCCTGAGAAATATGCAGGAGGAATGGACAAGGAGAATTCTAACCAGAGTACAAGATTAGTATTTTTTAAATATTCTTTTGTAAGTAATTTGAAAGGTGAAACAACTACTGCCAGTAAAAGGCACATGTTCCTAAAGGGGACTTTTTGTAGAACAGTTTGCTAGGTCTTAGCTCAATTTAAAGAGTGAATAAATATTTTGAGGAAACTTCTGTCGGAAATGAAGACTGGAACTTGAGTATAACAAATTGTCCTTTCCTATACTCTACTGAAATGTTTGCTGATGTTTGAAATTATAAAAATATTTGATTCTATTTTGTGTATTTTTAATTATAACCAAAAAAGGCTGTGAACATTTATAGTTAATACCATAAGTAATAGCACAGTGGACTTTGCAATAGAGGGTGAGAAAATTTTTTTCATGTGGGTAGTGTTTTATTTCCTATAATTTCTGACTCCAGGTTTTTAATTTCTGTTGAAATAGTACTTTGTCATTCCCGTGTGTCATCTATGATATTCGTACAGTGGGAACATTAACCTGTGCAATAATGTTTCATCACTTGATCTGTAAGATTGTCCAGCTAAAATCCTCTTAAAGAATGCAAATAGCGAATTAGAATTTTGAAGTAATACACTTTTTTAAAAAAACGTAAAAGGATTACATCTTTTGCTGGTGACTAATAGATTGAGCTGTTTGCCTCTGGTTTGATTTTTGTTGAGCAGGAATACTTACTGTATCAATGTGCTACCAGGCCGGTCAGCTGACCTGTTAAGAAATTCAGTATTTGAAGGAACGCAGGAGGAAAGGGGATCAAAAAAAAAGGGGATACTGTCTCTTGTGTGTTTTTCTGTATTATATTATCAAATAAAGCTGTTTCATTGAGTTAGATCAGTGTAAACAATGTTTTAAAATGGTAGACATCTGCACAGTATTCATTTGGTAACCTGAAGGTTTGCCAAGGTGACATGCATTTTTAAAAAAAAATTAAAGCTGTTTATGCAAACTGAATGGACCTGATGCTGCAGGTTTATAAACTGCTGTACCACAATCATAAACTCCTATCACAGTAGATGAAAGCAGTTAAGTTTCACTTGATCATTTCAAAAATTGTACTTTTTGGGTGTGATGTAAAATTTAGGAAAAAATTACATGTCCACAGTGAATCAGTTTTAGGGTATTTAGTGTAGGGACACTATAATGACCCTTTTTTTATATCTTATGTTGAATTGTAATCTGTAAAGAACTATGTCTCCTCCACTTAAAAGAAATTCCTGGTAGATGGGTTGGATGAAATGCTAATCTTGACCTACGTTGATTGGTTTAATGGTTTTGAAATACTATCTTTTGCCTTTAAATTAAATATAGAAAAGGTGGTCTGAGTTTGTTAAATGAAAACTGCTTGTGGAAATGCAATCGTTCATTCTTTTAGACTCTTTCTAATAAACAATGTGTCCACCATTGCATTGTATTGGGATTCAGTTAGGGTGTGTTAAATTGCGGTCTCTCTCACCTTGGTAATGGGCATTGGTTATCTTTGTTGTCTCTAAGATTAACCACACTGATATATGTCACTGTATAAATTGATGACCAAAGTTGAACTATGTCATTTTATTGGGGAAAAAATGTGGAAAAGTGACTGGAAAACATAAAGATAATTTGTGTTCTCCCATTACAATTTTGTGTTTTGTATATTTGCTAGTCCTTAACAGTCTGTAAAGAATACTCAAACCTTCTTGCTCAACTTGGCTGTGATAAGAATGATTTCAGACAGTGTGCATCTTTTATGTTTGAAGCTATTAGTAAGTCTCAAGATCCTTTTTTTTTTGCCATAAGAGTCTGAAGTATTGCTAAATCATTAGTGTTATGCCTGGGATATTGCACTGCTGTGTTGTCTAACCCTCTTCCGTCGAACATTTATTACTTTTCACACCACAGTGCTTTCTTTCAGCTACCCCAAGCTCACTAAGATAATAATGATGAATCTCATCAAAGAAGTTCAACTGATTGCAGGTACTTTGTTTTGGAAGGAGTAGTGGTCACCTTTGGCAGTTTGCCATGTCTGTGCTGAACTGAACAGTTTTGTTGCCAGTTTAGACTTGTTTAGCAGAGGTGGATCTCTTTGATTACATAGCACTGATTTTGCAGTTGTGTAGTGAAAGTTTCAATCATCACTCAACCTATTACCCCACCAGAAAAAAAAAATCAGAAATTACATTCCATTCTCTGTTAAGTGTGACACATGACTGAGATTTTGCAATCCTTGTGTCCAAAAAGTAGATTGGAATGAGGTAAGGTCTCAGAAAGGGGCTAATGAGAGTCTTCAGAGCTCCCAACTCTCATCTTGTATTTTCTGTACTCCACTCATGAGCTCACAGACCTCGTAATATTGACAGGTTGTTTTGTGAGAATAGCTGTACAAGTTTTGTAGCCATGGCATTTGAATGTGCCCTTTTAATCATGAAAGACTGGATGTTGCTTCAGAAGACTTTATATGCTTGGAAGAGTTTGGGCAAACGGTCACACATTCCTTGCCCCGGATAAGATTATTTGATGTGGCATGAATTAAGCATCAGGCAGGGTAGTTTCAGGACAACTATCCCTTTGTTTCCAAGTCTGCTGCGTCATCCTTTGAGCTCTCCTAGCAGTGTTTGGCTTCAGGTTCCACATCTGCCATATCCAATGTTTGAGGGCACTTTGGTGAATGCACAGCCAGCATGTGAACAATATAGAGTAACAAAGCTAATGTCATTGTGACTAGATAATAGTAGGAACTCAGACCATGTCAAATTTTGGGTTTGTCAACCCTTTTACCAGCTTTCTTGTCTATATATTTCTACTTACGATGCACACACAATCCTGCTAAATATTTACACTGCTAAAAGAGTTCCAACCCTATTTGGAAAAGTATTCAGTGTAGTTTGAGCTCAGTGATTACATTTTTAAATGTGTCCTTGCTTTTCAATAAATCTGTAATAGTTTTTCATTGAACAGCACTGGTTTCACCTTTTTATATAAACTGCTCCTTTTATTAATTGTTTTCTTCTGCTTCTGCAATTCTTTCACTAAACTGGGTAATAAGTTAAGCTGAATTTTGTTTCTTCCTCCTTTGGCATGAAATAGGTTGATGACTGCGAAGGGAAGAGCAGCAAACACTCTCAGCTGTTCTTTCCTTTTACACAGCTCTTGTTCTTTTAGTTCCTTTATGAACAGGGTTGCATGACTAAGAGCAAGTTTACAGCCATGTTCAGAAGTTACTGGAAATCAGTTCTAATGCCATTTGTAATGCAAGTGTGAAAATTTATTCAATTCTAGCAGAGTTGTTATTCTATTCTTTTTAGAGTAATATATAGATATAAAACCTAACTCTGATGTCCTCATTTTTTTTATTCTCCTCACTGAATTCTCATGCTTTTGCTGTTAGAAAACGCTTCACTGTAAATGTAGGTGATGAGAAGATGTACTGTGGGGTAATATGCAGGCACGTGTCTGAATGGAAGGTTAATCTTTGTCTTGTCAGACATCAAATGAGAATATTATCTTTTCTGATCAATAATCTTTCATCTGTTTTCACCACTTGAGTATTCCCAGTATTTTTATTGTTGCTTTGGATTACCAAAGGCTGCAGTATTTTGTGTTTTTAATTTGTTTCATTTTTAATTTATTTATTGAGATACAGTGTGGAATAGGCTGCGCCATCCAGCAATCCCAGAGTTAACCCTGGCCTAATCACGGGACAGTTTACAATGATCAATTAACCTACCAATCAGTATGCCTTTTAACTGTAGGAGGAAACCCATATGGTCACGGGGAGAACGTAGAAACTCCTTACAGAAAGCAGCAGAAATCTTCAGTTGACTTGTTCTTGTTGTGTTCTTGAGTTTAGATATTAAGGTACTGGATTTTACAATAGATTTTAATGCAAAAGATAATTACTCCAATTTGACTGAGCCTCTAATTAAGTTAAATTAATCACTGTTCATTTGAATAAAAGTTACCTTTTAAAAGACCCTTGTGTTTGCAGTAATTCATGTAATAAGGCTTTTGCCCCTAAGCACCTTGCAAGTGTAAGTAACTCTCAACTTGGTGATATTTGCAAATTAATTAAGCATAGTCACTAGAGACGTTACCAACTTGCTCAATATAGGCTAAGGTAGCACAGTGGTTAATAAACTGAAGGTCTGGAGTTCAACAGCATCTTTCGCCTCCAAAAATCCAAGTTGAGGAATTTAAATGTAATTAAATAGTATTCACAATTACAGGTCTGTAAAATCCATTGGTTAGCTCGTATACTTTTGAGGAAGGAAGCTCTTGCCCACTCTACACCTCAGTATAGGGCCGATGTAGTTGGCTCTCCAGAGCTTTCTGACTTGCTTTAAAAGGCCTTTTGATTCTGGGCAATTTGGAATGTGTGATAAATGCTCATTTTACCAAAATCACTCATACCCTGTGCACAGTTAAAATACCTATTCAAAGTTTGTTGCAATTAGATTTCTAATGCATTTGATAACTTAGATTCATGTACTGTCATTGCTCTATTACATGAGAGATCTGGATGAGAAATTATTCACCACAGTTTTGCTTGTACATCCAAATGTAGATTCTGATTAGGATACAAGAACTAACTAGCTTAATATAAATTCAGTGAATGCAATGTATTGTGTTTAATAGCATTGGAGTTCGGGTTTAAATGAAATGCATTACAATATACTTTGTGTAATTGGTTCACATGCCCATCCACTAAGTTACAAGGAAGAGAATAGCATTTATTTAACATAAGTAAAAGATGTTTGCCTTATAATTGCAAATGTAATCTTGACTCAACTGTATCTCAACGCCTACCATACAAAACCAACACTGTCTAAACTGGAGAGAGTTCTGTCAATGAGTTAACTCATGGCACTATAATCATTTGCCATTCCAGTAGAAACCGTGGGGAATACTCCGGAGGTCAAGGCAACATCTATGGAGAGAGAAACAGTTGATACTATGAGTTTGCTGAAGTTGAATAGAGAATTTATTCTGCAGCCAACATTTAATAGGATATAATTCAATGTTTACTCTTTATTTGATACACAGTGCTAACATAAATGATACAAATTTCACTGCTTTTATTTTTGCAGCCAGTTAATTTGTGAATCTGGTTAGTTTACCTGAACAAACTGAGAAAATGATTTCTTTCGACGTTATTGTGAAGCAAATGGTTTGACGTTAGTTTTGTTTTTAACTCTTTTAATCATCATGTTTCCTTGGTTGGTGGAAGTGATAATTATGTGGATTATTTAACTGCCAGATGTGTTTCTGTTATCCACTTCCATCACCCCACTCCAACAGCTATCACCTTGAAAGACTTGCCCAACTGGATATTCATTGTGTGACCAAGAGCCAAGGTGATTGACATTCGAAATCTCCTGTATTCTGGGGTTGTCACATTTGATTACCTGTTTCTTTTTCATTTCATATATGAGGGGCAGGTTGTGCTTCACGAGACTGAATTCTCTGAGGATATGACAAATTATATTGATAGAGACAGCAGTGGATGTGTATATGGATTTTAGTAAGACATTCGACAAGGTTCCTCATGGTAAGCACATTCAAGAAAGTTGGGTGGTATGGGATCCATAGAAATTTGGCCACAAGGATTCAGAATTGGCTTGCCCACAGAAGATGGGTCATAATTTGCCTGGGAATCAATACTCAGTGGTGTTCTGCAGGATCTATTCTGTAACCCCTGCTCCTGGAGATTTTTATAAATGCTTGGATGAAGAAGTGGTCGGTTAGTAAGTTTACAGCTGACACAAAGGATGGTGTGCATAGTGTAGAAGTTTGTCATAAGTTACAAGTAATCAATAGGATGCAGAGCTGGGCTGAGAAGTGGAGATGGATTTCAATCCAGAAAAGTATGAAGCGATACACTTTGGAAGGTTGAATTTGAAGACCAAATACAGAGTAAATTCATAACAGTGTGAAGGTACAGAGGGATCTTGGGATTCCTCAAAGCTCTACAACTTTGATAGGTTAGTTAAGGCATGTGATGTGCTGACCTTTATTAGGGGATTTGAGTTCAAGAGCTGTGAAGTAATGTGGGGGGCTCTATAAAACCCAGGTTAGACCATACTTGGAGTATCGTGTGCAGTGCTGGTCATCTCACAGGAAGGATATCTAAGTTTTAGAAAAGGTGCAGAGGAGATTTGTCAGGACGATGCCTGGATTAGAAAGCGTGTCTTATTCTCTTTGGAGTGAAGGAGGATGAGATGTAACTAGATAGTGGTGTACAAGATGATACGAGGCATAGATCGAGTGGATAGGCAGAGACTTTTTCCCAGGGCAGAAATATCTAATACAAGGGCGCATGACTTTAAGGTATTTAGAGGAAAATAAAGGTGGGGGGGGGGGGAATGTCAGATTTTTGCACAGTGGTGGATGCATGGAGCACTCTCAGTCATAGTCATACTTTATTGATCCCGGGGGAAATTGGTTTTCGTTACAGTTGCACCATAAATAATAAATAGTAATAGAAATAGCAATAGTAATACTACTATTAGTAAATAGTAATAGTCATGGAAATAAATAGTGATAGAATAGTAATAGATAAATAATAATACGTAAATTATGCCAGTAAATTATGAAGTAAGTCCAGGACCAGCCTATTGGCTCAGGGTGTCTGACCCTCCAAGGGAGAAGTTGTAAAGTTTGATGGCCACAGGCAGGAATGACTTCCTATGATGCTCTGTGCTGCATCTCGGTGGAATGAGTCTCTGGCTGAATGTACTCCTGTGCCCACCCAGTACATTATGTAGTGGATGGGAGACATTGACCAAGATGGCATGCAACTTGGACAGCATCCTCTTTTCAGACACACACTCTACCAGGGGTGTTGGTAAATGCACATATATTGGGAACATTTAAGATACTTGGGCACATGGATGTACAAAAAAAATTGAGGTCTATGTGGGGAAGGGTTAGATTGATCTCAGAGTAGGTTATAGGGTTGGCACAGCATCGTGAGCTGAAGGGTCTATTATGCTGTAATGTTTTGTGGCCCTTTCTGCGAGGGCAACACAAATGAGCATGACTGGCATGGTTGCGGTGGAATAAATAGACGTCTGTGACTGAATCTAATGGTGCTGGCTTGTAATGCTTTGTATCACATTTATTTTCACAGAATGTTACCAAGAACTTGTAGAAGTTCTTACATTTGTAGTTTCATTACAATTATTCAGTTTTAATTTTTTTTTACTTTATTGCTAATTTGAATGGAAAAAGTGTTCTCGGGGCATAAGGTAATGGGAGAATTTTTTTTTAAATTTGCTTGTAGCTTCTGTCACCCATCATTACAAGTGAAATATGATCAATCTACACGGAAAAATGTTGAAGTGCTGGGGAAAGTATAAATTAATTCAAAATGACTTGGTACTGCCACAAATCAACATCCCAGTATTAATTAGTTTTAATTAATGAATATATTGCATATCTTCTGATGATTTATCGGGGGTGTTAACTTAATGTATTCAACCATTAGATGGTGGTATTCCCTTCAGTAATCTGCAATCTCATTCAATCATATATTAATATGAATTTGGATCTTAATTCTAATGCATTAATTTTACAGTAGTAAACTTTAGTATCTTTAAAATCGTGAGTAGAAGAAACATCTGCAGTTTATTACCTAAATGCAGACTAAAACAAAATTATGAATGACGGCACAGGGAAATAACAACAAAAGTAGGTCACATGGCGTCTCAAGCCTTCCCCACCGTTCAATATGATCGGGGCTGATCTATATTGGTCTGAACTCCTATGCCAGTTCAGTAAGACTTTCAACAGACTTTTTAATTTAAAAATTTTAATTATATTTGTATAAATATTTTAATAACTGCTAAAAATCATCTAGTTGCAACTACGAGTTTAGCATTATTTACTAATTTATATTGTTGGTATCTAACGACTATGAGCCTTTTTGTAAATGTCTTTTAAAAAAGATGATTGGAATTGACATTCTGCGTGTTTTTTTTACACTTGTGATCTTTGCTGGCAGGAGTGAGTTCCTACTTGGAGACTTGTCATAAACTGTCATAACTTCTTTAAAAAAATCATGAAGTTACAAAATGCCGGGTTTGATTGTTTACTCAGTTCCATCTACTTTCACCCACTCTGGTAGTTTTATGGTTGTCATAACGGCGATGAGCTTTTTTCAAATGTTATTTATATAATGAGTTGAATTCAAATTTCTCAGCTGCTATGTTGAGATTCAAATTTTATCTCGGTTAAATGCTAGCTGCTGGTCCAGTTAGCAGTACACTTCCTTCCCCATCATTGCTCGTGTTCATTACATAATATCACAGTCGTATCACATTTGACCTTTTTCCCCTTAACATTTTCTAAACAAAATAACTTGTACAAGCTTTCACTCTTAATTCCACGTGTATCCCTAGCGGTCTTTCTTTTCTAAGCTGGCCTTCAGTGACCGGTGTTGTTAGTGTTACCCACATTTTATGTTAAAGAATAATTGCGACCAAGATGCAATTGTGAACTTGTAAATCGGAGGCGAAGTACCTCGAGTTCATTTTAGAAGTCACTGTTGAAAATGCCAACCTTCCCTTCCTACCTAAGGTTTTCAAATACTGTGTGATATTAAGTTAGACTAAATCATCTAGCTGGCTTCGGTTGAGACATCATCTTGGTTCTATTTTATCCCCTCTACCCCTACAAACAATCAATTTCTGATGAGAATCCCTTATGGTGGTCTGTAGAATCAGAAAGGAATTCAGGCATGAAGGATATAATTTGGTCCATTGTATCCATATCAACCCAAAAGGGTTTCACATCCCTATTCCTTAGGCTTTAGTTGTAATGACGGTTTCTTCTTCCATGTCCATTTCAGGCAGTAAGGTGTAGCTACCCAAAGTTCAGTAAATGAACTTTGTTTACAAGTTGTTCCAGCAGATTGTTTGTTGCTTCAGAATGCAGCATCTGCCGTTTCAGGTGTTTCTGTCTAATCTTTCAACCAATTAATTTGAATCTATGCCCCTAACCCCAGTACTGACCTCTCACTTATTAAAAAAGGGATTCTTGTTCCGACGCCTCATCGTGGGATGATTTCTTGAGGCGTACAAGACACTGTGTAGCATTGAAAAGCCCCTCCGTAGGTCGGGGCCGACCATGGATGTTGAATCATTACGCTAGCCAGGGCAATACAATCTAGACGGCATCTGTTGCTTTGGAGCAGGCTCTCCCTCTCCTGATGAATCTAAAGGAACGGCAGAGACCAATACAGCTTGGCAGCAGTTGCCAGTCAGTGTTGAACTCAACGTGGGACTGCCCTGGGGACTCCAGCTCTGTATTTTTTTCTCGGGGTTTACTCCCGAAGCCTTCCCCATGAATGGATATAGCCGCAAAGCAGCGGAGGCTTGAGATCAGAGTTTTCCTTCTCCAAGATGAGCTGCCGCTAACCACGGCGGCGAGCCCCGTCTGCCTTAAACGATTGGTTTTAAGGTGCCAGTAACCTACCTTTTCTCCTCTTCCTGTGAGTTGAACCAATGCTGCCGGGTTTGGCAGGCAAGCCGCACCTAAAGGCAAAGGGATTAACTTGGTTGTCAGAGGTTCTTTGAGATGCACGCTCTTTGGGAGCATATAAATGGAAGTCTTAGATAATCTGTGAATCTGGCTTGAGCTTCCACATTTAAAGACGTATTGCTACAGCTTTTGAAACGATCCGGAAGTTTTAAACTGCAAAATGGGGGTTTGGGGGGTGTGGCTGGTATGGAATATACTTGCAGCATGCTAGGAATGTTATATAACTATAAAATTCTAAGCCAATGTTAACATTCAAATTACTGCTTACTGTTCAAAGAGCCAAAATAAAGTCTTGTAAATACACAATAAAACCCTAATGAAGTAGAAAAGACAAGTTCACAATTTCAAAGGTTCACTGGTGGAACCTGTATTTTCTGAAGTTCTAACTGGCCTGCCACTTTTTCAGGTAGTAATTGCTTCAGATAGTCTTGATGTTCCACAAAAAGAAAACGCCCACAATAAAGACGGAAGAAAAGAAAATCTCAATGATTATAAAAGGCATTGACTGGAAAGGGGTAAGTGCTCAAATGAAAAATGTCAAACAAAACATTAAAAGCTCAAAAAAAGGAATGCACGTGTTTAATACTTCAGTCTCTGTTGCCTAATTTGTTGGAACAGTCTACATTTTTATAACATGACCTTGATTCAATATTTGTGTCTGTGTTGTTGTTCAGTCTAACAAGCAAAAGCGGATAAATGAATAATTATAAATACTGTGCTTACTGCAAAATGCACTTCTGGGCGTGAAAGAACCCTTCTGCCATTTTCCTGGGTCTGAATATTTTTAAAACTCTTTTTTCAGTGGTTCTACTTTTGCCCCCTTTCCTCGAACTTTTTGCGTTTCAGTGGTAGTGCGGTGTTCTGATGATAGGTATTCTAGTAGCAGGCTGTTGGGAGTCACTGTGGAACAGGAATGAAGTCCTTTTTATCTTCTTTCTCTGGCACATCTCCTATCCACTTTAATACACCTCAATCTCTGCTAATGACCTCCAAGATGGCCGAAAGAACTAAGAGATACAGGGTTTGTGTCGGTCCTACACATGGAAGCAGGAGCAGATCACTCTGCCAGTTGTTCCCTGTCAGCCAATCAGTTAGTCCATTGCTGATTGCCACCTTAATACCATTCAGATCCTTTGGTTCATATTCCCCCACCTGACAAAGATGTGCCATTTCAGTCTTAGAAACTGCAATTCATCTCTGAAGATTATGGAAAGTAGTCAGGATGTTTTCCTCCTTGTGAATGAAAAATGTGTATATTGAGTTCATACTGAAATAACCCATTGATACAAATTATAGATATTCAAAGTGGTCACAAGCTTGATTTATTACTTAAAGCAGGGGTCCTCAACCTTTTTAATGCCGTGGACCAAAGCCATTAATCAAGGAGTCTGTGGACACTAGTTTGGGAAACCCTGATTTTAAAGTCTCTGATGTTAACAGGGTGCACTCAGCTTGGATAGCAAATCGACTGAGATATGTAGAGTAAAGTTATCAAATGAGTGAAGTATGCCGCAGACATGTGGACATCCCCGCAGGAATGACTTGTTTGATTATAGACAGCATCATTTAACATTTGGGAGGATAGTGACAAAGCTTGGGAGAGCATGGACTCGTTAATTGGGCAAGGAATAAGGCAGGTGAAATTCCTCACGTCAAAGTCTGGATTGAGAGAGAACAGGCAATATGATCTCGGGAAAATTGGTAACCAAGTTTCCAAAATAGCGGGGAATAAGGACAATTGTTAATGTGCCTAAACAACTAATGGGAAAATTTCATTACTAATTTTCAGAATTAAACTTGGTACATTCAGTACAAGAAATGGATAATGATTACAGAGGAAATGGCAGAATGCCCGGATTAACGTGATCTTTTTTTTCCAGAAAAGCCAACACAAGTGAAGTGAACAAAATTACCTCTTTCTCTGCAGATTCATTCTAAAGATTATTTTGGCTAAAGTTGCTTGATAGTCAATTGAATAATCTTCATTAAGTGTACTTTTGCTAAGGAATTAGTAGTTTAAAATTTACTTTTTTTACTTAATTTGGGATTGGTCTTCAATTTATTATCTAGATGTTATGTTTGGAATAATATTCAGGCCATACAGTGTTTAAGGGAAATTGTGGTGTAATTTAATAATGCCACATAAAACAGGACATGGATTCATATTGTGATTGTAACCTCAAGCACACCATCTAATGGAAAAGGTTGCTTTTAAAATGAGAAATAATTCATTTCCTGTCACTGGTACTCGCAAATGGTAATGCTTTGAACTGCAGCCAGTGGTTAACAGCATCATAAATGAGCTGCTAGCTCATATCCACAGGTCTAAGACTAGTATTCCACAAAAAGGATGGAATATTTCTCTATCAAAATAAAGGCACCATATTATTCCTTGAAGGTACTATGTTCTTCCTTTTCAAAAAAATAACAATAAAAGGGTCTGAAAACACAAAAGGACAAAACTGAATATTACTTGGGATGTGCAACGGTTGCTCAAAGTTCTTAAAATGGTTGCAATCATCAAATGAAAGGGATATTGTTTTAAATCTATGCTGATGTACGTGCCACATGACACTGTTCAAATTCCTTTCACAAATCATTTCATTGTGCCTCAGGTTCCTCACGCTGTAAAGAAATAATATCTGGTTTACAGTTGGTTCTTTAGATACGGTACAGTTATATCTTTTTGTCCCCCTGAACAACATTGGTGGGGCAATTCTCTGTTCACAGAGAGAATCTTTTTTTTTAGATAATTTGTTGTATTATTAAATTCTTTGAGATTGCATTCATAGTTGTAGAAAGATACAGCTGAGTACATTGTTTCTTTTTTGATATTTTGACTGTTGGAATACATTTTATAAACTGTGGTCTTAATCTTAGCCATGGTCCCGTGGTGCAAGGCATTAGTTGCAATTTAAACAATTTTCATACACAAGCTGATGGTGTCTAAACAAGAATGATGTTAGTGGAAATGTGGGAATAGGGCACCAAGTAGTGTGAGTGGTGAAGGTCTGAGGTGAAGAATAGATTGCAAACTTGTGTACTTTGCTGAAGAGGGATCTGAATCAGCACTTCAACTGATGTGGAGACACCATCTTTTTCTGTCCTCCCAGATGGGACTTTACATTTCTGACTCCATGGGACTTGTAGGCAAAGGAATGCTCCAAATTTATTAGAGAAAGCTGGAAATTCAAAGAAAATTCAACATTTCCACTTCAGGATTAAAGGATAAAACAGTCACAAAAGGTTATTAAATGGAGCAACTAAATTTGTCTAACTTTCAGAAGCAATAAATAAAGTAAAATGTTTTAAAACAGATGAGGGAAGGTACCCTGCAAGGCAATTTCAGTGCATATGTTTAATATTCTCAGAGGTTTGATAAAACTAATCGGTGTTTGAATTGATTTTTAGGGGTATGCATATAACTGGACAAGACCAGCATCAGGTTTGGGTGCTCAGTTTCCCTTGAAAAGTGTGGTGGTGAGGCACCTTCTGGAATTGCTGCAGATGGCTTGTATCCTTTGAAATGTATGGCCAGTGTTGAATATTCAGATATTGCCATAATTACCAAGCTAAGTGGTTTGAGTTGGTGAGAGTTTTGCAAAGATATTAATAAAACTAAGCATACGAAGTCAAGTCTTTTTGCATCTCACAGCTCAGAAACAAATCTCTTGCTGATCGTGTCATTGCAATTCCTTCTCTGTTCACAGCTGGGTACCATAATGTAAGGAAACGTGCTGGGCAGCTGTCCTGAGGCAAAGAGATAAAGAACTGCTACATGATAATGGCTTCACTGCTGTAGCACTCACTTTGAATGTTGTACTTGCAGGGCGGAGG
Organism: Mobula hypostoma; assembly: GCF_963921235.1. Lineage (NCBI taxonomy): Eukaryota > Metazoa > Chordata > Chondrichthyes > Myliobatiformes > Myliobatidae > Mobula > Mobula hypostoma. The sequence continues at coordinate 105,572,918 of NC_086106.1, read as the reverse complement.
AAGAGAAAAACAAGCATGGGTTTCCTGTTCCTGATTACTCTTCAGTGTTCTGTGAGTCTCCAACGCAGTTGAGAATGGCTGTGCTGGTAAGTTCAAACTATTTCCCAGTAACCCACAAAGACTTCACCTTACCTCGAACAATTGATGAGAGGTGGGCTTACTGACAACTTCACAGCTGTGGCTCCACTTTTTTTTAAAAACAAAAACTCCTTTAGTTCAGAAGATGACAGGTTAGTGCTTTCACATTCCAGTCAATCCGTTGCAGCAAGTAGCAATACCCCAGGATGGTGAAGCTTTTTTTCCTAAGGCTCCAGAGGTTCTACATTTGTGCTCAGGCTTTTAAATGTAGAAAGCCACAAGCATGTCATAAAATCCTCTTTTTTTGTACAAGAAAAGAGTGTCAGTGTTTGTGTGTTTTCCAGTGCTTCACTTCATTCCTCTTATACTTACCAACAGCTTTTACTGTTAACTGATTCTGACACATAACCTTGAAAACCTTGTATCCCCTGAGAACCATGTTCTAGAAACTGTTGTGAATTTCTGCAATTCTATAGGATTCTGTTATAAGTGTTGGAAAAACAGCCAAAAGAAACTGGAGAACACCAATATCTCTGAAGTAAAGTGGCAATGAGTGCATCTATTAGCCCTGACTGATGCACAAATAGAAACTTCTGGAGCGAAAGGTACCAACATAACATAACAAAATGATGGTGGGTGATGACATTGGGCTGGATGTTGCAGGAATTTTCTTGAGTTGCAATAAGGTATCATCAGATTTGAGATTCCCACATCTGGATGCAGAATCTCCAATGTCATTAGCAGTTGTCAGTCTGATGTTTGCAATGCTGGTGGAATATAGCAGTAGTGTGTGAGGTGCATCATTGCTCAATCACTGCTGGGATATCCCAGCACAGGGATAGCAGCTCCATCGATTTGAATGGAAAGTAATGGTTGTGAAATCACTACCTGTGCTTTATGTTTTCTTCTGTTTAGTTTAATTACATATTTGAGATTTTAGTTTGAGCTCCCCTTGGAAGCTGGTCTCGCTATATTCGGCTGCTGGCAATCTACTATTTGTTTCCCTGCAGCCATATAACAGTCTCTGATGCTGGGGATGATTGTTGCCAAAAGACTCATCTTGAGGGAATGGAAATCACCTTCTCCCCCTTCCTTTCGGAGATGGATGGCTGATATGATCTCAGTCATACAGATGGAGAAACTTAGGTTCTTGAGAACCAATTCAATTATAAAATTTTCAGCTATCTGGAATCCATTTCTTTCCTACCTGGATGAGGCCGGGGGTGGATGAGCGATTTCCCCCCACCCCAGCTGATTGCTCACGGCCCTCATTTGAGATTTAATGTTTAGTATTTTTGAGCACTTTGTACAATAGGCATCCCTCTAATGTTATGTCCCCTTTTTTTGGCTTATTTCATTTTTATACATGTCTTTGCTGGTATGTTCTTGTTGATTTCATTTTTTTTTTAATTTTTGAAAATAAAGTATTAAAAATATTTGAGATTTTAGTTTTAATTGTATTTTTAAATTAAAGATAATTTTGAATAACTTTCATAGATTTTTGTTTCCAAATGTTAGTGGATGAAAGTGAAAATTCTGAGGAGAGGTCTTTAATCTGAAATATTAACACTTTTTTACTTCCCCAATTGCTGCCTGACTGGTTGAATGCTTCCAACACTTTCTGATTTATTTCATATTTCAAGCATCTGCAGTGTTTTTGGACTTATTACTCTCTCTGACCCCTCCATTGTGACAGGATTCACACCTGAGAGCTCCTGTAGCTTTGCAAAGACTTGTTATTAAGGTCAGAGGTGGCTTTGTGCAGGAAGGTACTGGGAGGAGATCCCCACAGGACTAGTGACTTACTGGCCACAATATCCAGGTTATAGCTAACATTAAGGCAGTGCAAGTCTGCAGAAAAGTGGAATATAGAGGTAAATCTTCCAAAATCAATCCAGATAGGTAGAAGGTGTACACATATCTAAAACAATCATGCATATTTATTGATGAAATAAGCTAAGCTTTCTGTCACCACATTTTGAATGGTTATAATCATGCTTAGAATCAAATCAGGAAAGTAACAGAAATACAACAAATGAAATTCAAGATGAATCTGTTAACACAATGTGGAATAAATCATCATTGAAAACAACATCATGTGGACAGTATAAATGGCCTTGAGATATTGCCCAGGAATTTGCAGTGAGAGTTGTACTGGGGTTAATAGTGTCGCTATTCTTAAAGTTTAAATGGCATAACAACTTCCAGTGATCATATAGTTATGGTTAAATATGGAAATAATGAATATGGTGTTAGGGCTTCCTGTTGTTTCCAAAAGCTTCATTATAGGGGCATCTTCTGAAAAGTTTATAACTAAAAGGTGCAACTGTAGATGCTGCACTTGCATGATAGCACCTGAACTTTAACATGGAAGTTTGGGGCTTGTCCATTCTATTGAAGGTGATTTTACAATGGAACGCAACATCCTAATCTACACTACCTCTTTAGAAGGGAAGATTAGTTTTTTGTGTGTGGGATCCGATCCCTTTAGATTTAAATTATGAAAAAGTTAATTCTGATGAACGTTTTCTTTTAGCTCTGCTTTATTTACCTCTTTGTACATGAAGGGCATATGATGGTTTAGTCTCCATGTGCCTCATGTTTCTACAGCATTGTTTGTTGAGAAGAATTCTCTGTTCACACAGAGCCCCGCACCAAAATGGCATTCTAACCACAGTTTCCAGCGCAAAAAATATAGAAAATCCATGGGCAACTGCAAAGGTGATGAACGACTGGACTCATTTTTGCTTCTGACTGCAAAGTTCTGGTCAATAAAGAGAAAAGGATGTGCAACGTTGGGCAGATCAGGCTGAGCTGTCATAAAGAAATGGTTTATCAAGTCAGATGACCTTATCGGTTCCTGAGCATTTTTATCAAGCATCACAAAAGAACAATTGCCGTAAGAAAGGCTTGTACCAAATAATTTTTCTTGTCTGTCAACAGATAACACAAACAGGGAAATCATGCCAAATTACGGCATTGTATTATGATTTCTTTGTAATAAAGAATGACGAAAACAGTTTTGCCTATTTCAATGGGAAATTCTTGTTTTCCTGAACATTGTCATGAAGATAATAATTCTATAAGCCCTCCAGCATTTGAGGGATTGTAAATGTATCTAAAGCTTGGGCTCAATTTTTTTTCATTTTAAAAATATGAGTAGGCTAGATATCTCCACTTATCATATGATAGGAACATGTAGTTTTAAAATATGGCACTTTTGAAAATGCATTGCTGTTTAAAAAGAGGAATTTTGTTCTTAAGTCTTCTGGAGTAATACACTAAAATACTGGAGGAAATCAGCAGGCCAGGCCGCATCTATGAATGGAAGTGGATAGTCAATGTTTCAGGCTGAGATGATTACCTGGAGAGAGAGCAACCTTTTCTGTAAAGCTTGGTGCTTGTCGTATCTGGGGTGGACCCTCAGGGCCAGGGATGACTTGCTTCCTCTTTAGTTCTGTGAACTTTGAAGGTGAGCAACAAGCTCTGCTATGGGTAGGATTAGAAATACTTTATTGAGTGTATTGTCTTTGTCTACTACTCCTGCTGTCTTTACACGTTCTTCATGTTCTCCTGCTACAGGGAGTTAGTGTGTCTGTTTCTGACATGTTTCTTCGTTTTCCCTAGTCAGAAGCCAGGGATCTTATGAATCAGTGAAGATGTTTAGTTTTTTTTTTGGGAATGTTCTGAAAATATAATTAAAGTGTCTTCTCTGTCCTCCTGAAGATCTCTTGACAAGTGTTGGGCAGCAGATAATATGGCCTGGTCACTGAAGCGGGTTGAGCAGGTTTAAAACCTCTGTTGAAGCCGTGCACCCAGGAATGAATACTGATCTTTGAATGCTTCTGGAGAATTTTCTAGGGACACCATTGGCGATATTTTTTCATTGAAGTTCTTTGAGGAGTCTCCTGTACAATGCCCATGTTTCTGAAGAATGCATGTGGGCAGCACCAGTTCTCAAAGACTACGATCCTGCTGCCTAAGATCTTGTCTTTGTGTGCTCTTTCTCATTTGGCTAAAAGTCATGCTGGCACACTGTTGTGAATGTAGACACTAAGAGGTAGTTCATAAGATACTGGAAGTAATTCACTTTGACTATTTATTATACAAATGTAGATATTGTTTGACAGAGAAGAGTTTTTGCGTGGGTTAGGTTTGATGAAGACTACATTTTAGTTGATTAAAGTATGTTTTATTCTAGACTTCAAGAATCAACAATAATTCATAGCTCAGCCTCAGTATGTATGAGCATGGATTAAATGTTGCTTACATTGACTGAGATCAGAATAAAACAGAGTAATTTTGATTCTAGAATGGAAGCAATAAATATTGAATGTTTCCTCATTTATCCTGTAGATTAACTCTGCTGCTGTTAGAGACCACTACAGTACATAAATAAACCCTTCAGCCCATCTAGTCTGTGATGAACTGTTATTCTACCTAGTCCCATTGACCCACAGTGTGGAAATTGTTAAAGGTGAGCTGAGGTATTGCAATGAGTGAGATTGACAAGGTATCCAATATGATGTCATAGCCGTGCTTGGTCCAGGTATGCAGTGGGACTAGATTTGTGGAGAACCCGGTGATTGGCATCATATTATGTAGTCTCTGTGCAGTAATGAAAAATATATGAAGACATCCACATTTGACAAGGAATATCCACAAATCTGATGAAGCTGGCAGAGTTGAAAGCTTTGGTGAGATGTATCAAGGTGTGCGTTGGATTAGCCCCATGAAGTGAGGGCGGTTGTGGGAGGCATCTAAAGTGGTCTTAGAGGAGCAGATGGAGATTGTCTCTGGGATTTGCCCTATTCATTTCCAGAGCATGATCCAGGACCTGCCTTGAATGGTTGGCGAGCAGCCTTGTGGCTTGAGCGAGTGGTAGCCAATCAGAGAGATGGGGAGACCAAGCAAGGGAACGAAAGAAGGAAGAATGGGTTGGACGGGGGAGTATCAGAAATGAGGGACCCGAAGGAGAGTGGGGTGGTAGGGAAGGGGCTGAGGGCAAAACATGCTCACAATAAATACAAACCAAAATGACTGAAGCAATTATTGAGAAGAACGCAATTTTGTTGTCATGTTGGACATATCTCTCTGGAGGTTTCATTGGATTCTTTGGATGTTCTCAAAGTTCAAATAGAATGATTTCTCAAGAATTCTGCTCAATGCCCCCAGGCCAGGGACTCAAATTGTCAGATCGTCTGATTTGCTGCGGCTGCTTCCTTTGCTTCGTTCACTGTTCCGTCTCTGATCGGTGACTGAGATGTGCTTGCTGGGGAGCGAGCTATGATCCTCCCGACTCCCACCCCTGTCATCCATTATGGCAAAGTTCTCTCGGTTTTGCTTCGTGGAGACATTGCCATTGTAAGGGTGGCACACTGGATCAGGTTCTGCCAGTGGGGGGACACTGTAAAGCTGCGGTCTAGTGTGGCCCGCAAAGTATTGGTAACCTGGGGCGCAGGGTCCTATTCTCTCGCTTGCCAGTGTGCCATTCTGTTTACAGGCAGCTTGGGTGGCGTGATTGTTCTTGGTGGCCCTTCTGCATTTCTTGATTCCCAGATGACATATCTCAATGATGTTCAAAAGTAGGGACAGGCAAGCCATGGCCAGCATGAATATAATGAAAATAGTCTTCTCAGTGGGCCGGGAAATGTAACAGTCAACAATGTTAGGGCAAGGCGAGTAGTCACATTTGTAAAGAGGTTTCAGCTCAAAGCCATAGAGATAATACTGGGCCCATATAAAACCAACTTCGAAGAGAGTTTTAAAAATTATATTAAACAAGTAAGTTCGTAGAATAGCTCCTTGCAGTCTAATTTTACCCTGGTCATGCAGCATAGGGCACTCGATGTTCCTGGCATTTTGCATCAGTGCTTCCTTGTCTCCAGGGGGATATCTGCTCAGCTTGCCTCTCTCCCTCTCCTTCTCCTTCTGCTTCTCCTCCATCCGCACCAGAAGGAAGATGTGGCCCAGGTAGACCAGCGTGGGAGTGGACACAAAGATGATCTGCAGCACCCAGAACCGGATGTGGGAGATGGGGAAGATCCTGTCGTAGCAGACGTTCTGGCAGCCAGGTTGCTTGGTGTCACAGGTGAAGAAGGATTGCTCGTCCCCCCACACTTTCTCGGTGGCTGTCCCCAGCACCAGGATGCGGAAGACGAACAGCGATGTCAGCCACACCTTCCCTACCACGGTGGAGTGCTCCTGGGCACTTTCTAGTAAGTTGCCCAACAAACTCCAGTCACCCATTCTTTCCTGCTTTTAGCCTGTTGGGAAGAACAGGAGACCAGAAGTCAGTAGGATTCACGTTCCAAGTCGGTTTTGTTGATTAAAGTTCTATCGATAGGATCAGTCTACATACTGCCCATTACTCTCCAACCCCAACCATCGGCAATCTCAAGCTCATCTAGCTCGAGATAAAAATTAAACCACTAAAGACCTCACAAAATAAAACTAAGTTCTAAGTGGATATGATGAAAACCTAAACTATTAATTCTTTTTCTTTACACAGATGCTGCGTTATGAGTTTCTTAAAAGCATTCTCTACCTTTACTTAACAGTTATTTCTGTAATAACTGCCTCTCAACCTTGCAATACACCATATAATCCAGATACCAATTTTACATGTGAAAACAATGGTCAGTTATCAAACAATAAAGTTTAAGGAAAAATTGGGCATTTTTTTTTTAACTGCGATGCTTTTAAGAGACCATAAGACAAAGGGGCAGAAGTCAGCTATTTGGCCCATCAAGTCTGCTCCTTCATTTTATCATGAGCTGATCCATTCTCCCATTTAGTCCCACTCCCCTGCCTTCTCACCATAACCTTTGATGCCCTGGCTACTCAGATACCAATCAATCTCTGCCTTAAATACATCCAATGACTTGGCCTCCACCGCTGCCTGTGGCAACAAATTCCATAGATTCACCACCCCTTGACTAAAAAAATTTCTTCACATTTCTGTTCTGAATGGGTGCCCTTCAATCCTTAAGTCATACCCTCTCGTACTAGACTCCCCCATCATGGGAAACAACTTTGCCACATCCACTCTGTCCATGCCTTTCAACATTCGAAATGTTTCTATGAGGTCTCCCCTCATTCTTCTAAACTCCAAGGAATATAGTCCAAGAGCGGACAAATGTTCCTCATATGTTAACCCTCTCATTCCCAGAATCATTCTAGTGAATCTTCTCTGTACCCTCTCCAACGTCAGCACATCCTTTCTTAAATAAGGAGACCAAAACTGCCCACAGTACTCCAAGTGAGGTCTCACCAGCGCCTTATAGAGCCTCAACATCACATCCCTGCACCTATACTCTATTCTTCTAGAAATGAATGTCAACATTGCATTCGCCTTCTTCACTACCGACTCAACCTGGAGGTTAACCTTAAGGGTATCCTGTACGAGGACTCCCAAGTCCCGTTGCATCGCAGAACTTTAAATTCTTTCCCCATTTAAATAATAGTCTGCCCGTTTATTTCTTCTGCCAAAGTGCATAACCATACACTTTCCAACATTGTATTTCAAGAGGATGGAAGTGATAAAAATGTTGAAGGTAAGGGTTTGGATGAAAAGTGCAATCTCTGCAATTAGACCAAAAGAGCAAAATGGAGATTACCTCAAAGGACTGTTCTGGGATCCAAGAATATGTTTGTTTTGTGCTACCAGTGTCCAAATGTGCACCCAGTGCCTGGTCAGGAAGACTGATGAATAGGGATTGAACAAGACAGCTATACTGTTGTTTTAACTACTTTAAAATTTCCTAATGCTTTTAAAATAAGCATTTTGAATTAAGGCCAAAATGACAAAAACTGAAGAGTCCAAATGATTTGATTTTTTTTTAGCCTGCTGGTGTCACAGAAACGGGCAATACTTTAACCGTATCATTGTATTTGCGTTTGGCTCTAATAGCTTATATTAACAAATCCTGGTGATCTGGTCTAAAATATATCCACCAGTGGGGCTGAAGAACAAGGAAGAGATTGTTTCAGATCTTCAGGTTCATGAAATTTAAATGCAGTACAACAGTATGTAAATTTTCAGGCACAGCTAAAAATGAGTAACTGTATTTTGAAGCAAATTGCCACCATTCAAAAGGTGAGAAATGATGTACAAGGTGCAGTTTGTACTGCTCTACCCTTGGGTAAGGCAAAAATACTAATGTCTTAAACAGTATTGAAGATGTGATGGTGGAAAATTATTAGTTTATCTGCTTTCTGTGTCCAACTTAGAAATGAAATGTTTGGATTTATTTAATACAAAGGGTCAACAAATATAAAATCAATTATTAATAATGAATAAATTCTACACACACTCTAAATTTGTTTTTGAACAGTTTTATGTCTCTCACATTCACTATACAAAGTGGACATAAGATGGATTGGTCCCCTGTTTTACATATAATGTTGACATGCCTATACTTTTAATACATGGTGGAAAGGAAAAACTTGAAATGTCTATATTTATGTGGAAATGGGACATGTGAAAGCCCAAATGTAGGCAAGATTCAAATTCCTTGGCTGATCTACAGATTAATTCTGGTTGGACAGTTTGCTTCTCTTTTGCCTTGCTGAAAATGGCACAGAATTTACAATATTAAAATCAATCTATTCCGTGGTACAACACTCATGGAAAATGGTGGAGGCAAATAGCCTCTGGTATAGAGAGATAACAGACTGTCTCTAAACCAGATGACAGCAAAATTCATTCTGTTTACAATCAGAAAAATCCATCTTAAGTGATTCGAAACAGAAACGCTGTGGTCAGATAGATGGGCTAAAAACTTTCATTAATGACCTGCCCTACCAATGTTTGGTTACTTTCATAATTTTGGATTGCAAATTAAAAATGACAAAAGGAAAAACATGTCAGTTTATTTGCAGATTATTATTCCCAGACAGGAGGTGGTCAGTATTTGGCTTCTATGTTGTAGTTCACTGGTAATTGCAGAAGAAAGCGCCTTTTATGCGAAACAGATTCTGCGAAGCCTATCACTTGGAACTCCATGCAAGAGAGCTGCAAAGTACTTGACAACAGCCCTCAGCACCATTGAGCACACCTACAAGGAGCACTGCCACAAGAAAGCAGCATCCATCATCAGGAAAGAGGCACAGGAGCCTTGGGTCCCACATCACCAGATTTAGGAATAATTATTACTCTTCAACCATCACTCACCTCAACACTAAAGTGATTCCACAATCTATGGACTCACTGTAAATTATAACTCATGTTCACAGTTTTTAAAAAAAATTTGCACAGTTTTATTCTTTCGGTTGTTTATCAGTCTTTGTAGTTTTTAATTCATTCTATTTCTTTGTTTTACTGTGAATGCTTGCAAGAAAAAGAATCTCGAAGTTGTATATGGTGACATACACATACTTTGATAATAAATTTTCTTTGAACTTTAAAGGGTCAACATTATTCCAACAGGCCTTGTTGAGGTTCTTTAGAGACGCGCATTGAGCTGTGATGTGCAATACAAGTGTGCTTGATGAAGATATCTTTGTCACTTCTCACTGGAAAGTAGGTCAATTACAAAGTGTCATTTCACTGAATAGTTCTCATGCATCTCCTGACAATTGGTCACTACCTGCTCTCTACTTAAGCACAGGGAGCCCATGGCAAGGAAACTAAAGCAAGGCACCAAAAAAACTGAAGGTTCTTTCAAATATTTTTGAAGAGTATATCTAGCATTCTGGATCACTTAAGAAATTTATCCAGTTAGCATAGCAATTTGGAAGCACCCAAGCTCCAGTCCCATCTGTGATTAGTTGACTGCAAAATAGCAATAAATACAGTTGATCTCGGTGTTTCTGAATGAGATTTGGAAGTAAGTAATATAATTAAGATACTGTACAGCAATATGGCATCCGAGACTAATAAGCTAGAAATGCAAGTTCATACTGCAACAGAGAACTTTCTTCATTACTCTCATTAAACAGCCTAGAATTAAAAGGCTAATATCAGTTCTTGTTATTTAAATTATAATTGATCAAAGGATACCAGATGATTTGGCAGATAAAGATTTGCAAGCATCTTGGGGGGAAAAGAAAGATCAGTCTCTTTGGACACTAATTGAATATTACAGTAAGTTGGAACTCTTCCTCAAATACATGTGAGAGAACATTTAGATTGACGAGTATCAATAAGTAACAAAACTGTTTGTATATAAGTAATCAAAAATGCAACAAAGAGCAAATTATGATGCTAGGAATCACATGGACCATCGTGACTCAGTCACAATGTTCTACTTTGAGCATTCAGACCTTTTTCATTTGAGCCGCCACAAGTACAGCATTCATTTCCTTCATAACTCTACAAATCTTTATTGTTAATATCTCGTTTCTTTTGTGCTTTATGGGGCACATGATGGGGTGGGGGGAACCAAGCACCAATAAATGATTAACTTTACCAACTTCCAGTGGTTTTGATTTGATACTGTTGTGAAGTTTGTTTCTTCATTAACCACAGGAATTATTTTAATTCTATGTACAATTTTGATGCTTGTGAATTAATAATTAGGGGAGGAATTCAGTCTCCCATGCTAATGGGACCATGTGGCCCCACCACTGAGTTGGGGACCACAAATTTCAACCTTGTATTTATTGTACTGAACTTAAGTTCCTTTGATGTATTATTTCTCAGATTTTCATACAATTAGGCAGCATTCAATATCAAGGCAGGTTTTGAATTTGCATTTACATCAGTTATTAGGATGTGCCAAAGTATCTCCCATTCACCACAGTGCCTTTGACTATCAATCCAGGGGATGTAAAAATGTTCGAGGCCATTTGCATTTTATTAATCTTAAGCAGTTCAATTCACTTTTTGAAAATGGATATTAACCAGATGCAAAATAAATCATAAGATTCATTTTAAAGTATTGAAATAAATTTCATCCATTTTTACTACTGTTCAGTAATTTTGTTTCATGCTTTAAAAGTACAGTTCCAATTGATTAATATTTAGCACAGAGTTAAGGGTAAATTCCATATTATGTTCTTTGAAGTGAAAGGAGGAATTAATTCATAATAGATCAATAGGGAATGGAAAGGGACATTTGATGTGAAAATAACCCTGAGCAAAATAAAAGTTTGAATATTATGTGTGATTGGGAATGGTATCCGAACAATTCTGCAGATTGAATGTGTGATAGGGAAGTGTGTGGAGGATGAGAGATGGTAGATGCACAATAATGGAGCTTCCTTCACACACATCCTGTTTAAGTCACTCAATTCTTTTCATAGATTTCTGGCTATGGGATGCTAACAAACAGTCTCCTTGTGATACTCGCTGACTTCTTTCACAGCAGCTTGTGCTGTTTAAAGCCTTTCTTTTGAACAATAGTCAGGAAGAAACATTTTCAGTTTACACCCTTGGGAATGCTCAATTATGTCAACACCAAGACAATAGGGCAGCTGCCCGTCTGTTTCTCTCCTATTTTTGTCACACTACTCCTAACATCATTAAATACTGAGAAAATCAGTACGATCATGGACTTCAAACAAATTTATTCCTTAATCCTTAATAGTTTTGCTTTTGAGGAAGCTTTCAATCAAATTCATATCCTGGAACAGCTGTGAAGTATCCAGCTATTAAAAGAAAAAGTACAGCCTTTCCATAATGTTGAATGCACTGCCAAATGCGTCATGCAACAGATGTGCAACCTACTGCAGCCCACCTGCCTACCCCTCCCCCACCCCCAGTTGAACTATTTTTTTCCACTAAAACTGAGATAAAAATAAAAGGTCACAAATCTAAGAGGCAAAACTTCAAGTAATCTCAGCCAGCTATTAAAAGCAATTTCACACCCCCTGTTACACTTAAATATGTGAAAATGTTTTGCAAGAAATGCATAATGGTAACACTGGTCTTTAATAACTATACTGGTCCCATAAAGGTTTAGTTGGTAGGTAAACAGTTTACGTAGATCCTGATTTGTGTTCTGGCAGTGCAGGAGGAGAGATATAATTAACCTCAGCATCCTTGGATTAGGAACTATAAACAAATTATTAACAGCCCTTCTGATCAGTATCTTAGAGTTCCAGCTTTGTTGTGGAAACGTGGACACCAACTGAGAGAGCATCGAGCTATTATGTCAAAATGCTGAGCGTGACCATAATTCCCTCTTAAGAATGAATAGCACTGTGCTGGCACACCATTGCAGAATGGCTGCCTGATCAAGATATCATACATAATTCACTACCTGTGGAACTGTATCTTAACAGGAGCTGAGACTTTCTATTTTGAATTCACAGTGGCCAACCCCTGTACCTGTTTCTGTCCTTCATATGTTATTAATCTAATCAGTTTTGCCTTTCAAAGTTTGATTTAGCAATCTATCAGCATTTAGGGACTACTTTTGGCATGTCAGTGTCAACTCATTACTGATACATACTTATTTTTAACTTGAAAACAGAAAGAAAATGCATTTGTGCCCTGCTACTGTGCAACACTAGCCCCTTGTATTTTTTTAGGTGGAGCTATTTTTTTTTATCAAGATGCTATCTGATGAATTTAGTACCTAGTGAGTCTTCCTTTTGTATTCCTATTAAAATGCTGTAAAACCAGAAACTATCAGCTGTCAATGAAACAGGATTTAAGCAAATTCAACTTTATTAGTTACTCCAATCAACAAAGTTACGGTGTTCTATTCCCAGTTAATGGCATTTCGCAGTTAGAAAAGCAAAATATTTCCTGTACTTTTTTTTCACTTCTTTCCTCCTTTTTGAGGCACCAGAAGTTCGTGGATATCTTATCTAAGTAACCTTCTTCACGAGCCCAGGCAATGAGAGACCCGTCTTTCTGCATCTTAAAATGTGAAGTTGAGGTCTGACCTACGAGGGGAGATTAATAAGTTTGTGGCCTAAGGTAGAAGGAGTCAATTTTAGAAAACCGAGCACATTTATTTTTCAATATAGTCCCCTCCTACATGTACACACCTAGTCCAGCTGTTGTGGAGCATACGGATCCCTTCTTTGTAGAAGTTGGTGTCTTGGACCTCCAGAAAGTGGTCCACAGTAAGGGTGATTGATAAGTTTGTGGCCCAGGGTAGAAGCAGATGAGTTATACAGCTCTTGTTACATGCACGTGCAGTTCAGCTCTTTGAGTGATTATGCAGAAAGTTTGAAGTTAAGAACTCATCTCCTGTTACTTTAGACCATGAACTTATCAATCACCCCTGCTGTGGACCACTTCTGGAGGTCCAAGATGCCGACTTCTACAAAGAAGGGATCCGTATGCTCCACGACCGCTGGACTAAGTGTGTAAATGTAGGAGGGGACTATGCTGAAAAATAAATGTGCTTGTTTTTCTACAAACATTGACTCCTTCTACCTTAGGCCATGAACTTATCAATCACCCCTTGTGTTGCAGATGGCTTCGGTCAATATTCTTTTTTCCCCACCCAGGGTGCTGGAGGCAGCTGGCTTCATGTTACCCTGTGATACTTTGCAAAGTTCAGATTTCAGGCCTGCAAGAAGTTGATATGCTGGTGACTTAGTTCTTTCAATAATCAGTTTTTTTAAAAAAAATTCCTAAACAATGTGTACTGCAGTTGGAAGCAATGCTGAATTGGCTTGGATATATGAATGAAGCCAGCCAAATAGATGGAGGATATGGAGCTTATTTGGACTGGTGCCATTGTTTATTCCATTGAGTATGGCTGAACTTACTGCATTATAAGTGGCTAAAAAGCAAATGGCAGGCATAATAAATATTGTTTTTAAATGAGTGTTGAAAAAAATTAAAGATTTTTGCATCCCAACAGGGATCCATGTTTTTATTATTGGTCTCTATACAGACATGTTTTTTTATTGCACTCCTGACTTGTGTGTAGTTTTGGTCTTGGCACAGACTTGCTTCCTCACAGGAATCAACGTGTATCATTTTGGTCTCTATGCAGATGCACTAGATTGATTTCTGAAACGTCCAGTAAAGAAGCACCTGGGCTGGTTGATATTCATTTAAATTCAGAAGACAGTCATGCAAAATTCCAAAGGGTTTGAAAGGCTGCATGTCAAAATGCTGTTTCTTATCATCTTAAAATTTAGGACGAGGGGATACCGTCTCAGGAAAAAAGATGGGTATTTAAGATTGAGATGAGAGGATCTTTTTTTGTTATGCAGTAATTTTCAAGTCTTTGAAATTCTCTCTTCTGTGGGAAAAGAATGTTCAGCTGTCCAGAGTGCTCAAGATAGATCATAAGAATTTTTTCGTCTGAGGTAACGAGCACGAGAGTGGAGGTGCCAGCTCAGCAATACTTTAAACGAATGGTTGCAGCAGACTCCAACGGCCATATGACCTACTTAGGATTCTTTATCTTTTGTTCTTATAGCATTATTTTCAGAATCAGAATTAGGTTTTATATCACAGACAAATGTCATGAAATTTGTTTTGTGGCAGCAGTATATTGCAATACATTAAAACCTATAAATTACGGTAAGAAATATATACAGTAAATGCAGAAGTCTTACTGTATTGCATTTAAAAGTTCTGTAAGGTGAAGATGCTTTCAAAAATAATGAAAAGTTTCTAAATACCAAGAAATTTATTATAAAGAACAGTAAACAGCAAACAACGAAATCAAATCAATATTTACTGTGACTACGCTTTGCCTTTAAAATTACGTCTATTCTCTTAGGTAATTTTTGGTGAAAAGAGAGCTTGTCCTATGTGATGGGTGTTTTTAACGATAGATGCTGCCTTTTTAAGCTAATGCCTTTTGAAGATATTCTCGTTTTTTTGTATATAGTGCAGCACAGTTTTTGAAACGTGAATATTATCTTTGAGTTGTAAGTGAACTGGTAATAATCTGACTGAAAAGCCATGATGGTAGAAATGGATAATTGTATTTCTATCCCGATTTCCCTTTGAGAAGGTGGAGTGGTGGGCAGCCTTCATAATTGCTGTAGACCTTCTGCTGAAGTTGTTAACTAGAATGGTGTTGGACAGGGTGATCCACCAGTTGCAAAGTGAAGCACTGTGATACATTCCAAACCAGGATCGTAATCAACATTAAGGAAAACCTGCTGGAGGTGATGTTCCTATGCTCTTGCTGCCCTGACCTTCTGGTAGCAGAGATTGTAGGTTCGTCTTGCTAAAGTAGCCTAGCTAAGTAACTGCAGTGCATCTTGTAGATGCTACATACCATGGGCACTAGGGACCTATGGTTCAGGGCAATAGATAATATTCCAGTCAAGTACACTGCTTTAGTCTGGATGGTGTTGAGCATCTTGGATGCTATTGGAGTTCCACTCAAGGAGGCAAGTGGTGAGTTTTTCATTTGATCCCTGACATGCATTTAAAAATATTGGAGAGGCCTTGGTTTGCCATGAGGAGAGTCACATTTCATGGGGTAACCAGCCACTGATCCACTCTCATAGCCATGGTATTTAAATGGGTGGTCCAACTGATCAATATTGAACTCCAGGTGAGAAATTCAGGCAAGATGATGCCCTTTAATCTCAAGGGTGGGTTGTTATTCGCTCCCTGTTTCGTGGGTGGTCATTGTTTGCCACCTTTTGTGGCATAAATGTAACTTGCCACTTACCAGCAGCTTCCTGAATGTTATGGCATGGACTACTTCTCTTCTCAATGTTTCTCTCAGTGCTAATTTTATTTTATTGAATCCACTTTGCCATTGCTATTAAGTACTAAGAGTGTTCTGAAGGTTTAGGAATGTGGCATTGGAACTGCTTGAGTGTAAATAGTTGCAACTATTTCAAGACCTGTTGAGCTCTTGAAACATTAATGTCAGTTCACATCTCATTCAGACTTGTGCAAGAAGAGTTTTCCTCCTGTAACTGACTGCAATACATACTTCAAAAGGGCCACATTTACAGATTGTATCATGTACCAATGTACATGAGCTAATGTCCTTCATTATCTTTTGAGGAAAACTATAATGTGTTCTTCAGAGCAAAATACAAAATGCTGGAGGAACTCAGCAGGTCAGGCAGCATCTAATAAAGGGAATAAATATTGCTATTTCAGGCCAAGGCCCTTCATCAGGACTGGAAAGTAAGGGGGAAGAATCCAGAGTAATGACTTCTTTCACATATTTTAATTTTTGGGGACATTTGGTGTCATTGGTAAGGATAGCATTGATGGTACTCCCCAGAACTCCCTGGCATGTAAGTGCAATTGTGAAGAAAGGCAAGGCAGCACCTCTACTAGCAGGAGTTTGTGAAGATTTGGCATGACATCTAAAACTTTTCACTACACATCTATAGAAGTTTGTCAGAGTATATAGATTGACTGCATCACAGACTAGTATGGAAACACCAATGTCCTTGAATGGAAAATCCTACAATAGCTACAGTAATGGATATGGCCCAGTCCAACATGGGTAAAACCCTCCCCACCATTGAGCACATCTACATGAAATGCCATGGCAGGAAAGCAGCACCTATCATCAGCAACCCCCACTGCCCAGGACATGCTGTTTGCTTCCTACTGTCATCAGGAAGAATGCACAGGAGCCTCAGGACTCACACCATCAGGTTCAGGAACAGTTACTACCCCTCAACCACCTGGCTCTTGAACCAAAGGGGATAACTTCACTCAACTTCACTTGCCCCATCATTGGAATGTTTCCACAACCTATGGGCTCACTCTTCATCTAATATTCTCAATACTTATTGCTCATTTATCTATTATTATTTATTATTGTATTTGCAAAGTTTGTTGTCTTATGCACATTGGTTGAACACCCAAGCTGGTGTGGTCTTTAATTGATTATGTTATAGTTATTATTCTATGGATTTATTGAATATGCCCATAAGACAATGAATCTCAGGGTTGTATAGGGTGACCTATATGATAATAAATTTACTTTGAATATCGATTAACCTTTAGAAAGTTTTGGTGAACCACCTTCTCAGACTATTAGTCTATTAAAAATAGTGTTAGACATGGAGTTTCAGGTTTACATCCAGCAATGTTGAAGAAAAAGTTATTATGTATCTAGATTGATGAAAACCTGCAAGCAATGTGGACATGGGAACTGTCCTCATCCTTCCTGAAAGTAAAGGTGGCAGACTTTCCTGATTTAGTAGCTGATTCACACGGAAGTTGCGTTGTGCCTGTGATAGAGTCAACCATTGATTACAAGAGCAGCTAAAAGCAAGCAAGGAAATAACAGATAGAATACAAAGTGGAAAGAGATGAGATCAACCAAATTGGATACAAGGAACAGTGTTCTTCTAAGGAGTGAATGATTGAAAGCTGTTGGCTTTGAGAGGGATTGGGTACTTGCAAGTATAACAGGTATTTTGGAAGACAAACAGGATGTTGGTCTTTATTGCAAGCCATTTGAGGAAAGTAATAGAGATGGTTTGCTCCGTCTATAAAGGACCTTGATGATACCATGCTGGAATACAACAGGTCAACGGCAGATGCCATCTCTCTGGCCCTACATTTCTCCTTAGAACACCTGGAGAATAAAGACGCATACATAAGGCTCCTTTTCATTGACTACAGCTCTGCCTTTAATACCATCATTCCAAATAAATTGATTCCTAAGCTCTGGAACCTGGGCCTTAGCACTCAGATCTGCAGCTGGATCTTCAACTTCCTCACAGACAGGACCCAGGCTGTAAAAATAGGGGACAAGCTCTCCTCTACAATCACTCTGAGCACCGGTGCCCCACAAGGCTGTGTACTCAGCCCCCTGCTGTACTCACTTTACACCCATGATTGTGTAGCCAAGTTTCCATCAAACTCAATATATAAGTTTGCTGATGACGCGACAATTGTAGGCCGTATCTTGGGTAATGATGAGTTTGAGTACAGAGAGGAAATTAAGAACCTGGTGGCATGGTGTGAAGACAATAACCTATCCCTCAACATCAGCCAGACGAGGGAATTGGTTGTTGACTTCAGAAGGAGTAGTGGGCTGCACGACCCCATTTACATCGGTGGTGCACAAGTGGAACAGGTCAAATGCTTTAAGTTCCTCGGGGTCAATATCATGAATAACCTGACTTGGTCCAACCAAGCAGAGTTCACTGCCAAGAAGGCCCACCAGCGCCTTTACTTCCTGAGAAAACTAAACAAATTTGGCCTATCCCCTAAAATCCTCACTAATTTTTATAGATGCACCGTAGAAAGCATTCTTCTAGGGTGCATCACAACCTGGTATGGAAGTTGTCCTGTCCAAGACCGAAAGATGCAGCAGAAGAACGTGAACACAGCGCAGCACACCACACAAACCAATCTTCTGTCCGTGGACTCACTTTACACCGCACGCTGTTGGAGCAGTGCTGCCAGGATAATCAAGGACACGACCCACCCAGCCAACACACCTTTCGTCCCTCTTCCCTCTGGGAGAAGGCTCAGGAGCTTGAAGACTCGTACGGCCAGATTTGGGAACAACTTCTTTCCAACTGTGATAAGACTGCTGAATGGATCCTGACCTGGATCTGGGCCGTACCCTCCAAATATCCGGACCTGCCTCCCAGTTTTTTTTTGCACTACCTTACTTTCCATTTTTCTATTTTCTATTTATGATTTATAATTAAAATTTTTATATTTACTAATTTTTATTATTTTTAATATTTTAATATTTAATATTTGTAATCCAGGGAGCGGGAAGCACAGAATCAAATATCGTTGTGATTATTGTATGTTCTAGTATCAATTGTTTGGCGACAATATAAGTATAAAGTATACAAATCTTGTCCTCTTACTCAAGGAAAGATATACTTACCATGAAGATTTATTAGATTGATTTCTGGGATGGAGGGGTATCCTATGAGAAGATGTTAAGCAGACTGAAATAGTCCTATGTTATCTTACGCTTCAGAATTTCTGAGACCCACCATTCCATGGATGTTGTGTCCCAGCTGTCTACATAATATACAGGCCAGTATGCAAGCAAACCAGGGCAGTACGATATGGAGAGCAAGCTGTTGCCCATGCAGCAGGCCTGTCCTCACCACGCAGCTGATGAATCCAAAGGAATGGCAGAGACCGATACAGTTTGGCATCGCAACAGTTGCCAGTCAGCATTGAACTCAACATAGGACTGCCTTAGGGATTCCAGCTCTGGATTTTTCCTTGGAATTTACTCCCAAAGCCTTTACTGTGAATGAGTGTATCTGCAAGGCAGTGGAAGTTTGAGATCAGAGTTTCCCTTCACCTAGATGAGCCACCAGCATGGTTGACGAGCCCCATCTGCCCAAAGTGACCGGTTTTAAGGTGCCTGTAACCTGTTTTTGCCCCTTCCCCTCTCAGTGGAAATGGTTCCACTGGGATTAGTAGCTAAGCCGCGTGTTAAGGGCAGGAGCTGAACTTGGTTGTCAGAAGCTATAGCCGGGGGAGGTAGTGGGGATCAGCTCGCACTACCTATTTAATGCTCCCGAATGACGTGCATCTCAAATAGCTTCTGAAAACCAAGCCCCTGGCTACAACAACCTTAAAGAGCCATTAAACTGAAAAAAATCAAATATTCAGAAATATAGAAATTCAAATAACCCTTGAGAATTAATTAATATTTGTAAAATTCTCAGTGATTAGTAGTGTAAAACAGTAGAACCTGGGGTACAAGATCAATCATGATCTTTCTCAGAGGAACAAAGGACAGAATGATTCTATTTCTTACAGAAACATCCTCTCATGTTTCACCTCCATTGTCCTTCACAATGGATCGGCTTTATGCTGCATAGATGGGCTCTGGCTTGCTAGATTATTTCTAATAGTGATTTCTCTTTATTATTCCATCCTTTTGTTCTTCACATATAAACTGCACTTGGTGACGGCTTCAGCACATGTGGGTCATCTTCTACATGAAACCAGTAAGTCCCAGCTCTATGTTGCCCCTGCCTCCACTGCATCGATAATGTCACTTGTTTGTCCAACATCCAGTCCTGGATAAGGCACTGGGAAGATTGATCTTCACAGGTGGTCCAAAGGCTCCAGACTCTTATTACCAATTCCATTCCTATCTCAGCCAATTCAGACTGGAACTATAATATTCACTGTCTTTGATTTTAATTTGATCCTAATTTGAAGTTCCAACTTCAGATCCTTTCCATTCTAACCATTGCCTACTTTCACATTTCACTGTTTTCGACCGCTCTGCCTATGATGGTTCATCAATATGAAACTTGTTATTTCTGCTTCATTGTGTTCAGTTCTCTTCTGACCAATCTCCTATACTTCCTCTGTAAACAACAGCTCACTGAAAGCTCCATTTGTGACTAGTCTATTCTACAACGTCTTCAGAGACATGCACACCTGAGTAAAACCAGACAAACCTCTTAGAACAATAATAATTTACTCATAGAGTTGTATAATAATAGCTCATGGAAACAGGTCCTTTGGCCCAAGTCATCCCTGCTTACTGTAATGAACTACTCTCCATAAATGATTGTAGCTCAATGCCAGGGAGCCTTTAAGTCTTTGCAACACATTCTGAGTCTTGTTAACGTGCTGGAGGAATTCAGCAGGTTGGGCAGCATCCGTGGAAACGATCAGTCAACGTTTCGGGCTGAGACCCTTCGTCAGGACTCAACCCAAAAGGGTCTCGGCCCAAAACGTTGACTGATTGTTTCCACGGATGCTGCCCGACCTGCTGAGTTCCTCCAGCGTGTTGTGAGTGTTGTTTTGACCCCAGCATCTGCAGAGTATTTTGTGTCTCTTGAGTCCTGTTGTTCTTCATATAATCTTTCCCAGACCTCAAGTTGTATTCCATATAATTCTTCCCTCAAGTTGTGTGAAATTTGCTCTAAAACCTTTGTTATTCTCTGTATAACACACCACCAGGCATCTGGTATTCTTTATGCAACTCATTCCCATTTATGTGAAAGCTTATTTGTGAACAAGGAAATGCAGATCCTTAGTAACACTGAGGCATAATTTAAGCAATTGCTTATATTTATAGCTTGTGGTAATGGTTTGGATATAAAACAACATAAGGTTTTAGTTTAAATTTCTTGAATTTGGAAAGAAGCCTTTATTCTATTCTTAGTGAACTAAATTACAAATTAAGGTCATTTATCCAAAATCTGACCACTTAGACATCTACTAGCTCTTATTATGTCCAACTCTGAATTTATTTTGAAACACTCCAAAAAAGACTTGTATTTATGTAGCATCTTTCCTGTCCTTTTCTGCATGTTCTATATACAATCAATAACCACTTTATTAGGTATCTCCTATACCTAAAGTAAGTGGCCACTGAGCGTACATTTGTGGTTTTCTGCTCATATAGGTTCGATGTGTTGTGTGCATTCAGAGACGCTCCTCTGCACACCACTGTTGTAATGTGTGACTATTTGAGTTACTATCGCCTTCCTGTCAGTATGAGCACAACTGGCTGTTCTCCTCTGACCTCCTTAACAAGCTGTTTTTGAAAATTGCCACTCATGGGATGTTTTTTGCTTTTCTGCACCATTCTCTATAAACTGCAGAGACTGTTGTGTGTGTGTGTGTATATATAAAAAAATCCCAGATCAGCAGTTTCTGAGATACTCAGACCACCCATCGAGCACCAATAATCTTTCCACAGACAATGTCACTTAGATTGCATTTCTTCCCATTCCAATGTTTAGTTTGAACAGCTGAACCTCTTGACCATGTCTGAACGCTTTTACGCATTGAATTACCGCCACATGATTGGCTGATTGGATATTTGCATTAATGAGCGGGTGTATCTAATAAAGTGGTCACTGAGTGCAGTTCACAAAAAAAAGTTAATCTCAAGTTTAGTCGTGTATAAAACACAGCAGCAAATTAAAGCACAGCAAGATCACATATACATCAATATAATAAATAATATATATTTTTGAAATATTATTTGGCTGATAACAATTGGCTAGGATATTGATGATTATTTTGCTGTTTTTCAAGTTAGTGCTATTTGCTTCACTAGGACAGTTGACAAAGTTTCAATTTACAGTACTGTGCAAACGTCCTAGGCACTAATATACACACACACACACACACACACACACACACACATACCACACACACACACACACACATACAAGCACGAGGAATTCTCGGACAAAGGGTCCCGGCCTGAAATGTCGACTGTACCTCTTCCTAGAGATGCTGCCTGGCCAACTGCGTTCACCAGCAACTGTGTTGTGTGTGTGTGTGTGTGCGCCTAAGACGTTTGCACAGTACTGTAAATCTGGTTGGAGCAAAGGATGTTGGGAATGGCAAGGGTAGAGTGCCCTGGGAGGGGTGAGGGACAGGTGGCAGAGAAGGAGTGCCAGGGGTGGGGGAGGGGTGTTTGATGCGGGTGCAGACACACCTAGCCCTGAGACACCAGGCAAGTTCCTTTTATTCCAAATAATTGGTATATTGATCATTACAGAATGTCCCTCTGGTTCTTTCTGGTCCCTCTCCTCTCCTTTCCCACTTTCCCAACCGTAATTCCCCTCTCCCTCCCCTATTCCCACTCTCAATCCACAATAGAAACCCATATCAGAATCAGGTTTATCATCACTCATGTATGTCATGAAATTACTACAGTACTGTGCAAAAGTTGTAGGTACCCCAGCTATACTGTATATACTGCATGTGCACAAGACTTTTGCACAGTACTGTATTTTTTATCTCAAGGGAAGCACCTCTGACGGTGCAGCACACCCTCCGTGAAGGACTAGATTGTCAATTCAGATTATATGTGCTCGAACCATTGGCTATAATTGCCGGACAATTTAATTTAATGCACCAAATAATTCCCTCATAATCGCTTTGATGTCTTTACTTGTCATATAGCAAACTTAATTCAATAACTAGATGACATTGAGATAAGAAGATGGTTTGTACTTCGTGTTTGCTTTGTCACTGCTGTAGTGAAAATTTAGAGCCTTCTCACATTAATCTTCAGTGGAATTTTCTATTTATTGAGTTGTGATGACAAGACTGAAATGTTAACTATTTTCCCTGTCGGAACTGATGATCATTTCCACTATTTTTTATTCTGTTTTCTATTTCACTACCTAGTTGGAAAAGATCCTGCAACAATATACACAAAATGTTGGAAGAACTCAGCAAGTCAGGCAGCATCTACAGTGCTCATAAAAAGTATTCATCCCCTTTAGAAGTTTTCATGTTTTATTGTTGCACAGCGTTGAGTCACAGTGGATTTAATTTGGATTTTTTTGATACTGATCAACTGAAAAAAGACACTTTTGTGCCAAAGTAAAAACAGATCTCTACAAAGTGATCAAAATTCATTATAAATATAACAAACAAAATAACTGATTGCATAAGTATTCACCCCCTTCAAGTCTTCTTTACAAAAATGCTCAAGCTCTGTCAGATTGCACGGGGATTGTGAGTGAACAGCCCTTTTTCAAGTACAGCCACAGATTCTCAATTGGATTGAGGTCTGCACCCTTGACTTAGCCACTCCCGGACATTAATGTTGTTGTTTTTAAGCCATTCCTGTGTAGCTTTGACTTTATGCTTGGGGTCATTGTCTTGCTGGAAAACAAATCTTCTCCCAAGACAGTTTTCTTGCAGACTACATCAGATTTTCCTCCAGGATTTCCCTGCATTTTGCTGCATTCCTTTTACCCTCTTCCTTCACAAGCCTTCCAGGGCTGCTGCAGTGAAGCATCCCCACAGCATGATGCAGCCACCACCATGCTTCACGGTAGGGATGGTGTGTTTTTGATGATGTGCGGTATTTGTCTTATGCCAAACATAGTGTTTAGTTTGATGACCAAAAAGCTCAATTTTGGTTTCAGCAAAGGATAGAACCTTCTTCCAGCTGACTTCAGAATCTTCCACATGCCTTCTGGCAAACTCCAGCCAAGATTTCATAAGAGATTTTTTTCAACAGTGGCTTTCTCTTTGCCACTCTCCCAGAAAGCTGTGACTGGTGAAGCACTCGGGCATCAGTTGTTGCAAGTGCAGCCTCTCCCATTTTATCTACTGAAGCTTGTCACTCCTCCAGAGTTGTCATAGGTCTTGGCCTCTCTCATTAGTCCCCTTGCATGGTCAAGTCACACAGTTTTTGAGGACAATCTGCTCTAGGCAGATTTACAGCTGTGCCCTGTTCTTTCCATTTCTTGATGATTGACTTAACTGTACTCCAAGGGATATTTAGTGACTCGGAAATTTTCTTGTATCCATCTCCTGACTTGTGCTTTTCAATACCTTTTTGCAGAGTTGCTTGGAGTGTTCTTTTGTTTTCATGGTGTAGTTTTTGCCAGATACTGATTCACCAGCAGTTGGACCTTCCAGATACAGGTGTATTTTTTTTTACTAAAATCAGTTGAAACTCCTTGACTGAACACAGGTCTTCAAAAACAAATCTCCATTTAAATAATTATGTGACTTATAAGCCAATTGGCTGCACCAGTGATGATTTGGTGTATCATATTAAAGGGGTGGGGAATGAATACTTATGCAATCAATTATTTACTGACTTATATTTCTAGTTAATTTAGATCACTTTGTAGAGATTTGTTTTCACTTTGACACCAGAGTCAGTTGATCAGTGTCAAAAAAGCCAAATTAAATCCACTGTGATTCCATGTTGTAAAACAATAAAACATGAAAACTTCCAAAGGGGGTGAATGTGTTTTGCAAGCATTGAATGCAGGGGAATAAATCAGATGAAGGGTATCTGCCTGAAATGTTGACTGTTTATTTTCCTCCATAGATATTGCCTGACTTGCCAAGTTCCTCCTGCTCATCTTCCACTACCTGTATTTTTATGTAGGTTATTTATGCTGGTCTTGACGAGGTCTTAACTATTTTTAATATCTCACTTATTTTTAAATAGCGGCAATCTTCAAAGTAGTCCTGTCAGCCTTTCCTCTTTTATTTTGGTCACCTAATAAATGATAGGCTAAAGCCCTAATTTTGGGATCTGAGCACTAACTTAGTTTTGGTCTTAAGTACAGTAGTGAGGGAGCACCACAAAATGGGTTTAGCTGTTTTGGTGAAACCCACTTATTTAGACCCAGTCTGCCCTCTAGAAGTCTGTCCTGATAAATACTAATCTTCAACCAATATTCAAACAGTTACTTTATATTTGTTGTAGGAGCTTACTAGGTACAAATTTATTTTGACAGTTCCTACTTGCAATGATTATACTTTAATATTACTTATCCAGCTGTAAGACACTTTGGGTCATTTTGGGGTGTGAAAGGTGCTATATAATACCAGTCCTTTTACTCCTTTATTTCTTTGTATCAGTAATAGAATCCATTTCATCATGTGTTGTACATACATGATTTTTGATCATTATTCTATTGTCATTTTAAATGGAGAATGTAATCTTGATCCTGTCCTATGAATAACTGTTCATAGGTGAGAGTGTATTGACATTGTTGGTCACACTGTGTCAGCAAAACATCATTAACCATGTTTTATGGAGCAAGTTAATATTATCAGAGAGATGCAAGAGATTAGCAAGATGGCACCAGAGCATATCAACTGGTTTTGCAAACTGCTCCATACACATTCACTCATTACTTCTATTATAATCATTCTACTCTTTTAAATCTAAACTCTATTTCTAAGAACTACCACACACCTTATTCTGCATTGTTATAAAGAATATTAAATGGTTCCCTTGTACAATAAGATGGACTTTTGACCTCAGAATCTGCCTTGTTATGATCTATTGTTTACCTGCACTGCACTTTCTTTGTGCCTTTCGCACTTTATTCTGCAATGTTATTCTTTTACCGTGTTCTACTTCAATGCAGTGTGTAATGCGTTGATCTGTATAAACAGTATGCAAGATGAGCTTTTCATTGTACCTTGGCACATGTGACAAAACCAATGCCAATACCAATTATAGATGCTGGAACTTAGAGCAAAAAAATGAGCTGCTGGAGGAACTTAGTAGGTGAGGCAGCATCTGTGGAGGCAAAGGATAGTCAACAACTCAGATCGAGACTTTGCATCAGGACTGAGTGTTTCAAGTAGACACTTCCTCCAATATAGCCTTGATGACTACGGTATATTGAATAGCCTCAAATTCCTCCTCACTTGGATCCGTCTATTGCTTGCTTGCTCCTGCCTAGTCCCTCAGTAGGGGTGAGACTGGAGCAGGTAAGTGATTGGTAGATCCAGGTGAGAAGGGATTGATGGCCAGATAGAAGTTTGTAGGGACGGAAGGATGAGAGGTAGCAGTAGAGGTTAGAATGTAATAGCAGAGACAGCGAAGGGCAGCAGATTCTGGAATCTGAGGAGAAAAGAATATTTTTGGATGCACTCTGTTATATTTGAATGGATTATTGCTCGATCTGAAATGGTACTGAGCTACACACTTGGGGTGAGTCATGTGCCATCTCCAGTGTCTTCTAATTTAGGTGGAGTAGTGACAGCAACCATAGCTTTGCTCAGGCTACTAGTGACTCTGGACCAGATAAATTGACCTGGATTTCAAAATATGGTCTTTCGTGTCATCTTCTGTGTGCCTGAGTGTTCCTGAAAATAAGTTGCATTTAACAGCCTGTTCTCATGCCATGGTAAGCTATCATGGAATCTCTCACTGTCAAAAATAACCAATGAAAAGATAGGGAGGTGCATAAGGAATTAAGGCAATTGTGGAAATAGGAAAACAAATTTAAAAATAATTGTGTTATATTCATCGTGGCTATCCCTTGAGGTCGAGGATGACGGTCTTTGTTCTGTTGATCTACTTATGGGCTCTCGAGTGGCTTATGAGTCCAATCTTGGCTTTGAAAGTTCTTCTGCATTCGGGACAGGTAGTTCCAGATGGCAGATCAGGCTTTGGTTGTTGCTGCCTCTCTTCCCATTTTCTTCTCTTTTCTTCTAATTCTGCACATCTGTTGGCTTCGAAAGTTGCTGTTCCTTCTCAGATGATGGCTTGCCAGAGTTTCCTGTCCTTGGCATTGGTTTCCCAATTGTTGATATTGATGTTACATTTCTTCATGTTGGTCTTTAAGACATCTTTGAACCTCTTCTGTTGTCCGCCTCTTTTACGTTTGCCTTCTTTAAGCTGGAAGTAGAAGATTTGTTTCGGCAGACATTCGTCTTTCATCTGAACAACATGACTGCTCCATCTTAGTTGGTTTTTGATGACGTAGGCTTCAATGCTTATTGTTTTTGCTTCATTTAGCACACTGACATTGGTTCTTCTATCTTCCCAGCTGATATTTAAGATGTTTCGAAGACAGCGTTGATGGAACTTTTCAAGTGCCTTCAGCTGTCGTCGATATGTTGTCCAGGTTTCTGATGCATACAGGAGCATTGGGATTACCACTGCTTTGTACACTAACATTTTGGTGTCTGTTCGGATGTCACGATCATGAAAGACTTGTTTGGAGACTTCCAAAAGCTGTTCCAGCGCATTTAAGATGATGTTGGATCTTGTCATTACAGCAAACCTGTACTGATACTCTGCAGGCTGCTCCAAGCAAACCTCAGAATTACCACAAGTTTTACTGATATCACCCAGCCTAATCACATTTCATATCCTTACAGTCAGCAAATCTTTCATAATCTTCATATCCACAATTTGAAGATCTCAATCGGTGTGTTATCTTTCTAGATTATTTACCTAACTCATTTGGAGGGGAATACACAGTCAATGTTTTGGGCCTGAAGTATTCACCAGTTCCTTTAGCAGTGGGATAATCTCCTTTCCAAGTACAGCCTCAGACTGAAGCTGGCAATTCATGCCCACGCCATACTTGATCAGGGGTCCTGATCTCATATCTTACTCATCACAGAGGCTTCCATCTCCATGACATCATCAGACCTTTCCCCATCTCAGCCAATGAAGTACATGTGATTTGTCACTTTGCCTGCTCCTATTTCCTTGCATGTAAACTTCAGTTTTCCCAGAGCCTTGCTGCTCATGGTAAGCTCAATTCACTCAATCATCACTCCCATCCTTCTGAGCTAAATTCTTCCTGCAGCTTGGCAATTCAAAGCAAAAATATTGCCTTGTCGTTGTCACTCTATGGTCTAACCCACTTCATAGCTCTTTAACATCCTGCAGATCAATATGAATGAAATTGATAACATGCAATGAATTTGGTGCTTTTCTGATTCAGTCAGTTGGGTGTCCTCACAACTGATAGCTCCCAATTATCAGCTCTGAATGAGAAACATACAACTTCATACCTCATGCTAATGAATACCATATGCACAACCAATGTGCACAATTTGTCTTCTTTTGCACATTGGCTGTTTGCCAGTCTTAGCTTATGTATAATGTTTCATAAATTCAATTACATTGTGAGAAAATGAATCTCAAGTACATACTTTGATATAAATTTATTTTGACTTTGACTTGACTTTGGCTAACAGGCAGAGAATTTCAATGGTACCTCATTTGTATTAGTCTTCTATGGATTTTGCTGTCAGGACCTTGGTGGAATTAACTATATGATAGTTTACATTTGTTCATTTAAATGTTTTCCACTTAATTTAAAAAAATAGCTACATATCAGATCTGGAAGATATAGCAGGGTTTCTCAATGTTCACAGCAAGCATTCCTATTACTGCTATGCCCCAATTCATATTTGAATTCCCAGACTGACATGCATGCCTCTCCTGCCATGATAAGGCCAAACTCAGATTGGAGGAGCAACACCTCATATTCTGCTCAGGTAGCTTCCAACCTGATGGAATTAACTTCAATCTGATTGAATTCTGCTCATTTCTCTGCCCTCCCTCCTTCTCTCTTTTTTCCCATTATTCATTCTGTTTACCCTCCTACTCCTTGTGTTCTCCTCCACCGCACTCATAATCTGCCTATCACCTCCCTCTGGTTCCCCTGCTCTTTCCCTTTATTTCAAGGTCCATTGTCCTCTCCTGTCAGATTTCTCCTTCTTCAGCCCTTTACCTCTTCCATCTATCCCCTTCCTGCATTTTACTTCATTCCTCACCTCCCCACCATCCTACCTTCCTCCTCGCCTGGTCTCATCTGTCACCTGCTGGCTTATCCTCCTGACCCTCCCACCAACTTCTTATTCTGGCTTCTGCCCCCTTGCTTTCCAATCCTGATGAAGGGTCTCGACTGTTTTTCTCCCTCCATAGATCTCCATGAATCATTCTTGTAAGTAACTTCATAAAGTTGGCAATTCACTAGTGATTGTTCATTCAAAGTTTTGTGCCATGAGCTCATGCTCATTAAAATCTGGCTCTAATTTTCTTGCTTGTGATGGGGCTCTGGGAGAAATCTCTGACCCTCAGTTGTAGAAAGAGACCTGGTTTGAGACCTTATAGAAAGACATGGCTTCCCTGAGGGCAGCAAAGTGGCACAGCCACCGACCCACAGCGCTAGAGACCCAGGTTCAAAGGTTTTAGATTAATTTGCCACTATAAATTGTCCCAAGAATGCAGATGTGATAGATTCTGGGGATAATTCATGAGTATGAGGGGTGGATAAAAGAAAAATAGGATTGACCTCACTCTGCTGAAGAGCCTGTTTCCATGCTATGTGTCTCTATGACTGTATTAATGTAAATGGGCGTTTGACTGTCATCATGGATTTGATGGGCCGAAGGGCCATTTTGTGCTGTCCGACTCGATGACAATATCTCATTAGACATTGACTGCATGTAGGGGATAGAGTGGTTTGGATTCTAATGGTATCTGCCCTTTGAAAGGTGAGTGTAACTTCTGTGAAATGGGGGGGGGGGGGGAAGCAGATGTTCGCTCTTTGCTTTTCTTTATTTAATTCCCTTTGAGAAGACCCGCAGTTCTCGACGTGATTTTATCACAGTGCACCTTTTGCTCTCTGTGACTGAGCTGCAGTCAGAGCTCAGCCCTCCCTGGATCAGGACATCTGCAGACATGGGGCTTTTGAAGCTGACCTTGTCCCACTGGGCACCAGAAACTTTCCCATGTTACCCATAATCATCTGCATTTTCACTATCCCATCAGACCTGTTTTCCAAAGTGAATGAAATGCCTGTTAATAATATGCCAGACTTACAAAGCCACGGTCTGAATCTCAGTCCTGTTATCAGTGGTTGCTGCCTTTTCCTTTTTCCTGCTTTCGTAGAAACAGAAAATAGCCGTGGAGTTGTACAACATGGTAATGAGTCCTTTGGCTCAATTTGTCTGTGCTGAGCTAATAGTCTATCCTGGTCCCATTCACCTGTGGCCCAAATTCCTCAAGGGTTCCAACCTTTTTTATGTCATGGACCCTTCCCATTAATCAAAGGGTCCGTGGACGCGCAGTTGGGAAACCCCTGCATCTAAACCTCCTTGTCCTGGTGTAAATGTCTTCTAAGCATTCTAACTGTACTTGTCTTTACAGTTTCCTTTGGCACCACGTCTTGTGTAAAAATGTTTCCCCTCAGGTCCTTTTAAGGTGAGAGGGGAATGATTTAAAAAGTACGACCTCGAACTTCGGACACCCTCACACGGAAAAAGACTGACCATTCACTTTAATCCGTCATGTGCTCCTTTATGCATTTTTCAATATGTATAAGGTTACCCTTCAGCGCCGCATACAAAGGGAAATGGAAATGGCCAAACTGAAGAGGAAGAGGAAAGCAGCTGTGACAAAGGAAAAAGGAGAGAAACTGGGTAATTTCGGGAAGAGCAAAATACTGTGGAAGCTGCAGGTGGTGCTACACGATTGAAAAGTGTCATTTAACCACTGGCTAGATGTGCACACGTTGACGTGGTTCACTGTGCTTGAAGATCAGACTCTAACAGGCAGCGGTGAGACACTGTCGGCTCTGGTTTACAGTCAAATTCATGTTCCAGGAATTAAACCATAAAACCACAAGACACGGGAGCAGAATTTGGCTCATCGAGTCTGCTCCGCCATTCAATCATGGCTGATCCTTTTTTTCCCCCATCTACTCCCCAGTTCCCGGCCTTCTCCCCGTAGCCGTTGATGCCGCGTCCAATCAAGAACCTATCAATCTCTGCCTTAAATACACCCAACGACCTGGCCTCCACAGCTGTACGTGGCAACAAATTCCACAAATTCACCACCATCTGGCTAAAGAAATTTCTCCGCATCTCTGATTTGAAAGGGCACCCCTCTATCGTGAGGCTGTGCCCTCTTGTCCTAGACTCTCCCACCATGGGAAACACCCTTTCCACATCTACTCTGTCTACGCCTTTCAACAGTCGAAAGGTTTCAATGAGATCCCCCATCATCCTTCTAAGTTCCAGCGTACAGAGCCCGAGCGGCGTGGTTTTCCTCCTCGCAGTGGAAGTATAATCAGCTTTGTCTCATAAACCGCGGCGGCGAGGGAAATATTTTCCAAACTCTAGCACAATTCTAGGACCCTTGTTCCCACGCAATAGTTTTAAGATCTTATTGGTAATATTGTTAGATAAATTACTCCAATAAACTAATAAACTCAGTGTAAAGATATTCTGTTGTAACTTTTTGTTTAGAAACAAGGCGCATTTTCCTTAAAATGCTAGAGTTGGCTTCTCGTCAAACTCTACATGTAAAAAAAACTTCTTCGTCTCATACTGTGAGCAGAATGATTATCAACAAGTATTTCAAACGGCCAAACCATCACAATTACCTGACTGCCAGGAGATTACATCAATCAGAGCAGCTCCCAGACTGTGTGCCTCGGCAGACTCCTCTCACGGGTACTCCTAGACCTTTTGCCTGGCCGCTATAGAATCATTTTTCGAACCTTGTTGATCCTCTGCCCGTGAACATCAAGAAAATAAAACCGCAAAATAAAACAAAGATCTTTTTAGATGGTGCCTGAAACTGGCCCGAACTGAGGGAAACCACTTTCGCATGTGATCTCTATCCTTAGTTTAGTTCATACACAGTGTAGTCTTGAGTCCCACTGCCCGATAACTCCGTATTTGAATGAATTCTTGACTGTGAAGTTGGACAAGGATGAGTGACGGTACCACTAACCAATGACACCTCCGCACAGCTCCAGACCCGTTCTAAAAATAAACACGGTTGCGCTGGTTTTGGGGTGGGACTTGTTTTTATCAATCTCACGCTGGAATTCGGATGGGTAAATTGCCTGCCTGACTGCCCGTGTTACAGTCTGGCTACGACCGAGATAGCTGAGAGCACCGTGCTGTTCTTATCCCGTGTCCACTGGTTTCAGTACAGTTAGTTCGGTACTCGCGAAATAATGAACTTGTCAGAGTTAATCGTTAGTGATTCCCAAGAAGTACAGAGTCAGGACTTGGTCAATAGATGAATACATTTCACTTTAAACCACAAAATCACTTTGAAAATTGATCAACTGCGGAGCGTTGCTGTCCTTGAAGGAATTAACACCATAAATTCACATGCGCCCTTCTTCCAAATATTTACTCTATTTAAAATAGGAGTCTTGCATCATGGCGACAAATAACGCCGTTTGAATCGAGGTTAGAGACAGAACTGACCAGGCAGTAGTTTCTTCAAATGATACATATAACACACAACCTTAAACCCCAGCAGTTCATAAGCGTTTAATCGACGCAGAAATAGTGCCGAAAACCTTCGTTCATTACTTTAGAGGGAGAACGACAAAAACTTTTACAAACTATATTTAGAGTTTCGGCGTGTAATGTTTACAGGGAACAGGCTGTGTAGCCCAGAATGATTTGTGCCGTTTTGACTGACGGAATGTGTCCGGTTGCCATCTCACGGATCCATTCCTGCAGGTCAGCTGTGGCTTCGCGGGGCACCCTGGCCTCTGAGTCACAAGTTCCAGCACGACCCCAACTCCTCCGTAGGGACTCCAACAATCACCCAAGCCGACACAGATCTGAGGCAACCAAGTATTGCCGGACGTGAAGCGCCGGTCGACGAAGACATTAAACTGAGACATCCTATCGGATAGATGAATAAGATATCTTTGTGGTATCCAATCATTGCCCTGATCAACCTTTGTACCTCAATCAACATCCAGGATGCAAACTATATGCCAATGATCTCAACACAAGTCCATGTTGAATATACGAGGGATGATTGATAAGTTCGTGGCCTGAAGTAGAAGGAGTTGAGTTATACAGCTCTTGTTACGCGCACGTGCAATCCAACTCCTTGACTGAAAAAGCAGAAACTCATCTCCTTCTAATTCAGGCCACGGACTTATCAATCACCCCTCGTACAACTGGTTTCTGCATTTCTTACATTACTACAGTGACTACACTTCATAAATAAACTAAAAACATCTTTTATCTCACAGTGACTAACATCGAGTTCCGTCTATCCATTCTAATGGCTACGGAACTTTATTGACTCTTGGTTAAACATCACTCAATGTTAAAATATTTTTATGAATTTCTCAATGGCTACACTCTCTTTATCTCTGCAATCTCCCTCCATTCTAAAATTCCATTTTATTTATTTATTTATATAGAGCGATATACTGTAGCGCGAAACCGGCCCCTCCGACCTATCGAGCCGCACCACCCGGCAAACCACCAATTTAACCCCGAGCCTAATCACAGGACAATTTACAATGGCCAATTAACCTTCTAACTGGTCGGCCTTTGGACTGTGGGTGGACACCGGTGCACCCGGAGGAAACACACATGGTTTATGGGGAGAACATATACTGTAAACTCCTAAGGTAGAAGGAGATGAGTTACCAGAACTGAACTTCATACTCCGCAACTCCCTGAGCTGTAACAGCGTCGCGCTAACCGCTGTCGTGATAAGATACCTGTGTTTCTTTCATTTTGCTGCCGTGTACATCTCGAATTTCATCGCTCCTCCGCCTACCGAGATGCATGGGAAGTAGAACTTCTTCTTAACCCTAAATCGGTCTCCTTTTTTTCTTTACGCTCTTCCTTTACGATTTTTATGTCCCTTTATGTGGCATATTGTCGATTTTAATCTGATGACACTTCACTGAAGACCTTAAATATTTTTTCACACCACAAGTACGGCATAACTGTTGTAAAGCATCTTGTGGTTCGTGGAGTCTTATAAAATCCTACATATACACCCGAGTCCTGATGAAGGATCTCGGCCCAAAACATCGACTGTTCACTCTTTTCCATAGATGCTGCCTGGCCTGCTGAGTTCCTCCAGCATTTTGTGTGTGCTGTGCCTTCCGAAATGAGATTGGTTTATTATTGTCACATGTATCGAAATACAGTGAAGAGTTTGTCTTGCAGACTGTTCATACAGATTAAACCATTACACAGTGCATTGAAGTAGAGCAGGGTAAAACAATAATGCAGAATGAAGTGCAACAGCTTCAGAGAAAGCGCAGTGCAGTAAAACAAAGGAGCAAGATCAAAAGGAGACAGATTGTGAGGTCAAGAGTCCATCTTATTTTACTGGGGAACCATCTAATTAACAGCAGAGTAGAAGATGTCCTTGAGCCTGGCAGTATGCGCTTACGGTTTGCTTTCATATGATATGCTAGACACCAAATACCCCCCAACAATGATGTGTATTTAGAATAAGAAATGTGATAAATCGGTAAAATTAATGGCACGCTATTAGACTCAGATATTTTCCTCACCTGCCTATCAGCTCTCCTTGGTGTCCGTCCTCGTCCCCTTTCTCCCATGGTCCACTCTCCTCTTTTTCAGCCCTTTATCTTTTCCACCTATTACTTGCCAGCCTCTCACTTCATCAACCCCTCCCTCACCACCTAGCTTCACCTCTTGTACTCCTTCCCCTCCCCTTAACTTTTTATTCTGGCTTCTTCTCCCTTCCTTTCCAGTCTAGATGAAGGATCTGGACCCGAAACGGAGTCGACGCCTTTTTCATGACCTGCTGAGTATTCTCCAGCACTTCGTGTTTTCTGTCCTAAATTTCTGTATCGATTTGGAGTGCAAAATATGCTCACCGGAAACATTTCACGTCAATTAAACATTAAACATGCAACAAAACACTGGAATATTTTATAATTTCAAAAGATATCTGCATTATCAAGCAGATACAATTATTAATAACCCATAAATAACTAAGCTGTTTGCTAGAAGCTGTAATAACCTTTCCCCAGTGAATCTCTCCCCCTCATATCATGATATATTATTTACAGAACAACCTGTATAATAATTCGGATGTGTTGTATAGACTGAAAAAAACAATGCAGTTGGTATGTATTGTAAAGTTCGCGTCTATATCTGTTTATATAAGACACTGGGTTTATTGTTTGCGAACTTCTGAATTTATCGCTATGTTTTCTCTTTTTCTTGGTAAGTTAAATCTTCTTATCTGTTCTTGGTTTCCAAAGCCTTCTGTGGCAGGAGGATGGAATGACTAAGAGAAGGGTGAAACCATTCCAGTGGCAATATTTTGGGTGTGCAAGTTCTTGGCCAAGACTCTGCACTTCCTCTGACACTGCGGAGATCACTGTGGCGGAGGGGGAGTGTGATGGTCAATCTTCCCTTTGCGGTTCCTCTCCGTCTGGCACCGAATACTGTTGACTCCTGCCAGCCATGAGTTTCTGGACCTCAGTAGAATGTGAAAACAAACAATACGTTTCTGGACCATTTCTGCCTGTGCAGCTAACCTTGTTTCTATCGGAACATCACTGCATTAATCTACTGCCCTCAATGGCCTCGATAAGGATGTGCCGAGTTGGATGTGTTTGGGGTCGCTGCGTTTGTACTATGACGATCACGTATGTATTCGAGCAGCCCAACGACATTTTCTACTTATTCCTTACTTTCAGCATGTCACATCATCCAAGGTTCGCAAAGGAGTGTTATCAAACAAATTTTGACAGTAAGCCACATAAGGAGATATGAGACCGGCAAGAGAGTGGTTTTAAGGGACGGCATAAAGGAGGGAATCACAAGCGGTCTCCAACACCACCACTGATCTCATCAGCTCTGGAGAACTCCCATCTACTGTCACCAAACGCGTAGTTCACTTACCCCTACCCAAGATCCACAAACTTGATTGTCTGGCTAGGCCCATTGTCTCTGCTTGCTCCTGCCCCACTGAACTGGTGTCCTCATAGCTCGGCTCCATCCTATCCTTCTTGGTTCAGTCTCTTCCCACCTACATCCGCGAAACTTCTCACGCTCTCGATCTTTTCAATTCCCTGACCCTGACCGCCTCATTTCCACCATGGATGGCCAGTCCCTATAAACTTTATTTCCCATCAAGAAGGCCTTAGGTTTCCGCTTCTTTCTCGATAAAAGAACCAAACAGTTCCTCTCCACCATCCTCCTTCTCCGTCTGGGAGAACAGGCCCTCACCTTCGACAATTTTCCTTCGGATCTTCCCACTTTCTCTAGTCTCGAAGCGTCGCCATGGGCACCCACGTGAGCCCCAGCAATGCCCGCCTTTTCGTTGGCTACAGCGAACAGTCCATGTTCCAAGCCTTCCATGGTAATACTCAACAACTCTTTCGCCGCTACCTTGACGACTGTATTTGCGCTGCTTCATGCGCCCAAGCTAAGCTCGTCCATTTCATCAACTTTACCTTAAACTTCCACTCTGCCCATAAATTCACTTGGTCCATTTCTGACACCTTCCGCCCCTTTCCTTTCCAGGATATCAGAGATGTCCACCTTCTTCAGAAGATAACTGGGATTTCCCTTTTTCCACCATTGATGCTGCCCTCATCGACATCTCCTCCATCTCCCAACATCCGCCCTCTCCCCACTTTTCCACCTGTTTAACAGTGATAGAGTTCGGCAACACTTCACCTGCGAATCTGTTTGGTTCATCTATCGTGTCCGTTACTCCCGCGGCGGCCTCCTCCGCATTGGTGAGACCCGTCCAAAATTGGGGGACCGCTTCTTCGTCACCTCCGCTCCATCCACCAAAATCGGAACTTTTCGGTAGCCAACTATTTTAATTCCGATTCTTATTCCAGCTCCGACATGTCGGTCCATGGCTTCCTCTTGTATCACGACGAGCCCGCCTCCAGGGTGGAAGAGCCACACCTTATATTCCATCTGGTTAGCCTCCAACCTGATGGCAAGGATATCGATTTCTCATTCCGGTAAAAAAAAAAGCCCCTCGCTCCCCTCTTCTTCTATTCCCTGCTCTGGACTCTTACCTCTTCGCCCCACTTGCATGTAACCTTCCCCTGGATCCGCTCCTCCTTCCCTTTCTCTAATGGTCCACTCTCTTCTCCAGTCAGATTCTTTCCTCTCCAGCCCTTGACCTTACCCACCCAACACACACAACATGCTAGTCGATTTTGTGTGTGTTGGGTGCGTAAGGTCAAAATTGCTCCAGCATTTTGTGTGTGTTTCGTTGAATTTTCAGCATATGCAGATTTTCTCATATTTCTGACCTTGCCCAGGCACCTGGCTTCATCTATCGTCTTCTAGCTATCTCCCTGCACTCAAATTGATCTGGTCCATTTCCGACACCGCCTCCCCTTTCTCGATCTCACTGTCTCCATCTCCGGAGACAGCTTATCAACAGACTCTCACAGCTACCTGGACCATACCTCTTCCCACCCTGTTACTTGTAAAAACCCCACTCTCTTCTCTCAATTTCCCCGTCTCCGCCGCATCTGCTCTCAGGATGAGGCTTTTCCAGAACGAAGGAGATGTCCTCCTTTCTCAAAGAAATGGGCTTCCCTTCCTCCACCATCAACGCTGCCCTCAACCGCATCGCTTCTATTTCACGCACGTCTGCTCTTACCCCATTCTCCCGCCACTCTACCAGCGATAGGGTTCCTCTTGTCCTCCCCTACCACCAGCCTCCGCGTCCAGACATAATTCTCCGAAACTTCCGCCATCTCCAAAGGGATCCCACCACCAAGCACATCTTTCCCTCCGCCCCCCACTTTCTGCTTTCCACAGGGATCGCTCGGCTCCCGACTCCCATGTCCATTCGTCCCTCCCCAGTGATCTCCCTTCTGGCACTTATCCTTGCAAGTGGAACAAGTGTTACACCTGCCCCTACATCCCCTCCCTCACTACCATTCAGGGTCCTAAACAGTCTTTCCGGGTGAGGCGACACTTCACATGTGAGTCTGTTGCGGTCATATATGGTGTTCGGTGCTCCCGGTGTGGCCTCTTGTATATCGGTGAGACCCGGACGTAGATTGGAAGACCGCTTCACCGAGCACCTGCGCTCCGTCCGCCAGAAAAAGATGGATCTCCTTGTGAGCACCCATTGTAATTCCACTTCCCATTCCCGTTCCGATATGTCCATCCATGGCCTCCTCCACTGTCGTGGTGAGACCACACTTAGGTTGGAGGAACAACAACCTACATTCCGTTTGGGTCGCCTCCAACCTTTTGGCATGAACATCGATTTCCTGAACTTCCGGTATATCTTCCCACCCCCCCCCCACCCCTTTCACCACTTCCCATTCCTTTTTCCCTTTCTCACCTTTATCTTCTTGCCCGCCCACCGCCGCCCTCTGGTGCTCCTCCCTCCTTCCAAAGCCTTCTGTTTCTTTCATCAATTTACTTCCCCGCTCTTTACTTCAGCTCTTCCCTTTCCGGTTTCGCCATTCACCTTGTGTTTCTCTCTTCCCTCCCGCTACCTTTTAAATCTACTTCTCAGCTTTTTTTTTCCTTCAGTCCAGCGGAAGGGTTTCGGCCGGAAACGTCGACTGCTCTCTTTTCCTGGATGCCGCCCAGCCTGCCGAGTTCCTTTAGCATTGTGTGTCTGTTGATCGGATTTCCAGCATCTGCATTTTTTCTCTTTTTTATTCCTCCCCTTCTCCCACTTTTTGATTATGGCATCTTCCCCTTTCCTTTCCGGTCCTAAAGAAGGTTCTCCGCCTAAAACGTCGACTGTTCATTCATCTGCATAGATGCTGCCTGACCTTTCGAGTTGCTCCAGCATTTTGTGTGTGTTGTTAGAAAGGCAGACTGCAGCGAAGTTCAGTAAGAGAGCCCGAGGATCTCGGCAGGTGATAAATCGACTACAATCGGGCAATGCATGACAGTAACATGAGAGGAAAATAGTATCTCTGAGGAATGTGGGGATGGAGAGGACTGCATAGATGAGAAGAATGAAGTCTTTGAGGGATTTGCAAATAAGTATTTTAACACTGAGCGTTACTTATAGAACAGATAGAGCGCAGGAGAGAGTCTCTCCCTCCTCGCGGATAGCGCAGCTTTTCACTTCTATTAACACTCCAACATCTGGCCTGCACTCCTACCTATTCACCTATGGTAGACGCGTCACAAATCGCAAAACACTGTCTCAACAAACAAACAGGAGACATCTTCAAAAGACAATGCCTCATTAAGGACCCCCAACACCCAATACATGCCCTCTTCGCATTTCTACCATCAGATAGGACGTATCGGACGTGAAGACGCACATACAACCTTTTAGGAAAAGCTTCTTCCCTTCTTCCATCAGATTTCTGAAGGAACCCATGAACACTACCTCACTACTTCAGCACCACTTATTATAGTTTCAATATGTTTATTTTAATTTATGAATTGCTCTGTACCGCTGCCGCAAAACAACAATTTTGAGGACATAAATTAGTGAAAATAAATCTGATCCTGATTCTGAACTCCTTAACTTGTCCACGCCAAACCAATTCATACCATTGTTGATCCTGGTACACAGCCTGGTAGTTTGAGGATGATGTTGCCTCATATATAATTATTCTTTATTTCACATCTCTTTTCCCTCTCATGCCAAATCTTTACTGGCTTATAAGATTCAGATAGTTACTACGTGATGCTATTACATCTCGCAAAATACCCCGCTAGCACAGGGCCAGGAGATAAATCACCAGCAACCGAGAGAAAAAAACCGCCGTTACTCCATCTGCCATTTTGTGACCACAGGGTATTCATTCCAGAGGCAGGATCCGCATGTGATAATATCAGTGGGCCGCAGCCATTCCGGGTAATGGAGATGGGGATGGGAGATGTCAGCTCTGCACAGGATGTCTTCTGGGCTCCGCTTCTCAGAACTCAGGAAGGCCATCTGTAGACGAGTGTGAAATGCAAGTTACCTAGGGCATCCCCCACTCGCACCCGGGAACCCACAGACAGTATGTCGCAGCTCCGCGGGAACCCGGCATCAATCTTGAAACGTTGAGGTGGCCATCCCCACATATCTGCCCATGAATCCCGCGGCGTGAATGAACGTGCATCCTGCAAGGGCGGATCTGATTTCTGGTAAGTTCCCAGAGCTGTCATCAATACCTTCAATGACTGGAGATTTGAGGGTACTTTGGCTCTGCAGTATTTTGTCTTTCCAGCAGATTACTGGCATCGTAGGTGCCTGAACCCCGAGGTGTGACAGCAGCTAACCAGAATACTAATCTGCTGCTCACTTTCAAGATGACAGCATTTATTCTCTTTACTATCACCTTGCCACGTTGTTACAGCCAGCTGGGTCACCTATTGCAACTGATCAGTGACCAAATAACCTGATTTTAATTGCATGAGTTGAGTGCATGGTCCTTGTTATCTCGTCCTCTGAATCCAGCTATCCATCTCGCCTAGACTGAAATATGGCTACCTCCAAATGAATAGACTCGATGATGCGGATGTTCAGACAATAGTCACACATTCAAAGACCCAACGGCATTTCCTGAAAGTGAACAATTCACGCCCATGGGTCGAGTCTATCACAACTTTGGAAGACCACAATTTGGTCAAATTCCACACAGAGAGAGGTCAACACAACATCCTAATTGCAATTGATGTGAACCCCCTCCCACCCGCAGCGACGGGAGTCTGGCTGGAGATTTACCGCTCCAAGGGCTCAGACATTGGCCATCTTGCTTTGAAGTTTTTAGACCGTATGACCTCGGAGTAGAATTTAGCCATTTAACATATCGAGTCTGCTGCGATCATGTTTGATTTATTATTCCTCTCAACCCCATTCTGCAGCCTACTCCCGTAACCTTCGACGCCCTTACTAATCAAGAATCTATTAACCTCTGCCTTAAATATACCCACGACCAATTAATTCCACAGATTCATCACCTTCTGACAGAAGAAATTCGTTCTCATCGCCGTCCGTTCTAAATGGAAGTCCTTGTATTCTGAGGTTCTGCTCTCAGTCCTAGACGTTCCCCACTGTAGGAAACATCCTAGTATATGTTCCTTTTTAGACCCGTTGTTCCAGAAGGTTCTTGGGGCTTACTCTGTGTGGCAGAAGCTCCTCCAGTCATCTTCCATTGGCGAGGAGGTTTCATTCCCAACCTCTCCCTCCCACCGACAACGCGGGGAGATCAGTGCTGAAACAACCTTCTTCCGGCAGAAATAGAGAAGCCTTTGCCCTCCAGGTTGCAGACGATATCCATGGCCCTGGCAGCTCCAAAGCGCACTCTTGTTTAAGACAACCAACTCACTTCTAGACGAAAGCAACTGTCAATGATTCAGCATCGCCGAAAGGGACTTAGGTGTAGAAATGTTCAGATTTAGTTCCCGGTGGGTGCTGCAACTTGTGTGCTGGTTACACTTGCACAGCCCCAAGTGAGCGGGGGGGGGGGTAGGGGAGTGGGGGGAGGAGGGAATAGACTCACGTTACCACCAGACGAGACACGCCGCCATCGCGTTGTGCTGTACTCGGCGACCATCATGTGTGCGTGGACTCTTGCGTTTCCGAGCTGTTAGTGACATTAGATTTGCACTTCGTTCTGCAATTTTGAATAGCACAAATGCAGGGACCTGCAATGCACAAACCAAACATTCATTGGGTGAGCAAATCCGCTTGACACTACTATTTCTTTTCTATGTCACGCAAGGATAAGAGGAATTAAATCTATCCGCCAATTCGGAATTAAAAATCTAGTGTCAGTTATGGTATATATACAATAATTGAATTGTTGTAAACACACAAGGTTCTTCACTTTCAAATCTCTTACTCACTCTTCTTTCAATCAGTCCTGACGAAGGGTCTCGACCCGAAACGTCGACTGTACCTCTTCCTAAGGATGCTGCCTGGCCTGCTGCGCTCACCAGCATTTTTTGTGTGTGTTGCTTGAAATTACAGCACCTGCAGATTTCCTCGTGTCATGGTTCTTCAAGGTTTTATTGGGAGCGAGAGAACATGCCATCCTTCCCTGAGCTGGCTTACAGGTGACACGCTGTCTGCGCGCAGTTCGCACGCTCTATGCGTGACTGGCTGGGCTGTCTTCTTGATGTTTTAGTTTCGTCTCATATCGCGTGGATGTGTGCGTGGGTT
This sequence comes from Mobula hypostoma, assembly GCF_963921235.1. NCBI lineage: Eukaryota > Metazoa > Chordata > Chondrichthyes > Myliobatiformes > Myliobatidae > Mobula > Mobula hypostoma. The sequence continues at coordinate 105,530,886 of NC_086106.1, read as the reverse complement.
AAACTGGCCTTAATGGAGATTAATGGCCAAAACAATCAAGGGAGGATGGGCATATATGAGAGAGAATAAATGTAAGAATAAATAGAGTGGGATTGCATGGGTTCATTAGGCTGTCATTATGGGAATTAACATGGTTGGCTTTTAAACGACCTTTCACCCAGCAAGCAACTGAACTGTGGGAACAGTTAGAAGATGAAGAATCCTGTGTTTAACATACCAAATGAATGAATTAACAGGAAACTGGTTGCTGGGTTCTCCTTTTGACTTTTAATCTCTAAAGCTCAGATTCACATGGAGCAGTTTAGTTCCCTTTGTTACTGAACAATATTTATAAATAACCACTAAGATAACCCCATTCAGTAAATATTTACATGCAAAATCAAATTCAAACAACATATGGAATCGTGTGGTGTAGCTCATGAGAAAAATAATAACCCAGGAGCAAGTTATTCATTTGCACAGTTTTTGTCAAAGCAAGAGTTTAAAATTAAAAAAAAACAACGCATTTTTCACTATCTGCTAATGTCAAGATTCCCTCCCGTGTAGTGCTGAGAAAAATTGGCAGCAGGGTTCCAGGTCTGATCTGCTGCACGGCCGTGATGTCCCACGTTGCACGGTGGTGTAGCAGTTCGATCGACGCTACTCACATCAGGGTGTTGGAGTCTGGAGTTCAATTCAGGCGCTGTCTGTATGCTATGTTTTCCCTGTGGCTGCGTGGGTTTCCTCCGGGTGCTCCCCTTTCCTCCCAGTGTCCAAGGACACGCCGGTTAGGAGGCTAATTGGTCGTTGTAAATTGTCCTGTGTTTAGGTTAGTGATAAACAGGTGGTTTGTTCGACAGTGTGGCTGAAGTGCCTGTTTCATGCTGTATCTCTAAATAATAAATAATATTTCAATGATTCCTACTGTATGGAAATAGAAAATGAAAAAAAAATAGAGAATGCTGGAGATACTCAGGACCCAATGGTACCTGTGGAGGGAGAAGAAAAGGAAATAATCTTGGTCAACGAAATTCAGAATTTTCAGGGGTTTTTTTTCTGTCAGGTTTGCAGCATCTGCAGGATTTTATTTTTCACACACTGTAACTCTGTATGGGAAAATCAATATTTCAAAATCACCCATGTGCCACAGCTGAAAGTATCTGGGTGACAGTGGAAAGAGATGCTAAGTTTCAAATCTCGAACCTGTTGTTAGTACTGACAAAAGCTTTCCAAACGGAAATGTGTCTCCCTCTGTGAATGTTGCCTGTTCTGCTGAATGTTTCCAGCATTTTAGAGTCTGAGTCATGAGTCATTTTCTGCTTTCATTTCAGAAACTGTTCAGTTTTGTGAGTCACTGAGTTTGATCATTGTCAAAACGCATGTCTAAGACATAAAGAATTGGTTACAGAGGCTCAAAATACTTTTTCTAAATATACCATACCAGTAAAGTATAAAAGCAATGGTACCAATTGGTGGTAAGTCTGCCTTCAAAATGATTCAGTTACTTTCTGTATTGAATAATGCTTTCATGGTAAAAAGTTAAAAGTTTATTTTTATGAAGTTATAATTAGTTGGGTTACTCAATGTGCCAAAAGAAAGGAAAAATTATGACCTTCAGCAATTGGATATGATGCATAACTTTAGTCAAGTGAAGTTCATTGTCATTTAGCTATATATATGTATACTGTACTGTCAACCAGGACAATGTTTTTCTGGACCAGGGTGTGAAGCACAGTCATACACATAACACACAATAACTTAGGAAAGTAAGAATTAAGTCTACAAATGAATTTGCAATTAATAAAGTGCATACATTAAATACTGTAGGATACAGAACAAATTAACTGGTGTCACTTTGAATGCGATGCGGCAGGAAGCTCAGAAGCCTAATGGCCTGAGGGAAGAAGCTGTTTCCCATCCTGACCATTCCTGTCTTTATGCATTGGAAAGTCAAAGAGGATGCTGGATGGATGGGTGGGATCCTTGATGATACTAACGGCCTTGCATATGCAGCGCTTCTGAAATTTGTCTCCAATGGATGGTAGGGAGACCCTTGATCCTCTTGGCTGTTCTCACAGTCCTTTGTCGGGATTTCTGGTCCGGTGCTCTGCTGCTCCCAAACCAGATGGAAATGCAGCCTGTCAGGATGCTCTCAATGGCGCTCCTGTAAATTTCGGTTAAGATGGGGGGGGGGGCGGTGTTGGTGGTGAGAGGAGAGCCTCGCTTGCATGAATCTCCTCAGGAAGAGGAGACGCTGCTGTGCCTTCTTATCCAAGGTGGTGATCCAATTCCAATTCCAAAATTAGCTAAATATATCTCAATGAAAATAAAGGGAATGTTGGCATTCTTGGATGGCCAGGGCTGGGTTACACAATGTGACACTGTTAGTGTGCAACCTAATTTCAACAAAAGCTTCTTCCCCGCCACCATCATATTCTTGAACCAACATAAATAAAATCACAACACTGCCTTGGACTATATATTTCTCACATCAACTTCTACTCCTGCTGTTATATTTATTTTTCTTTATTTTGTCATGTAACTTATGTGTAATTATGTGAATTTATATTTACAATAACTTATGTCTATCATGTTTGTAATGTACTGCGCTGCTGCAAAATGCTAACTTCCATGGCAATTATACCCTGTGCATGCATACCTGTGACAATAAATTGAACTTGAACATGAATTTCCATCAGATAAATGGTGAAGGCTTGAGATGTGAAATAAGCCACATCCAACCAGTAAATAACATGTTACAGTTCAGTCGTTCATAACAATTGATCAGATCCATAACCAACCCTTTAAGAACACTTTCTTCCCACTGCCATCAGATTTCTGTATGGGCCATGAATACTATCTCACTATTTCTCTTTTGCACTATATTTATTTTTTTATTGCAACTTATAGTAATACTTGCACTGTACTGATCTCACAAAACGACAAACTTTATATACCAATGACAATAAATCTGATTCTGATCAATTAACCAGGGGTTAAAGACACCAAACTAACATGTCACTTCAGAGAACTTTACGTTTTGTGTTCCTCCTTCGCTTACACCCTCCAACCCCCAATTGTCCACTCTAAATATAAACTTCAAATTATTTTTTTTTTGTTTTTGTGGTTTGTTCCACAAGATTTTTTATTTTACAGATACTGGTGGATGAGTGGAACACACTGCTCAGGGTAGTGATGGAGGCAGATACATTAGGGACATTAAAAAAAATCTTATAGATAGGCACATTACTGATAGAAATATGGAAGGCTATGTAGGAGAGGAGAGTTAGATAGCTCCTAAGTAGGTTAAGAGACTAGCACAACATCATGGGCTGAAAGGCCCATGCTGTGCTGTAAAGTTCTATGTTTTATGTTCTCTCTACCTATCTCTGACTGGGGGCATTCCCTCCTGCATTCAGAGGTCACAAACTCAGTTTGAAGTCCAAGTTCAATTGCTGTGCCATTCCCCACCCAAAGTGAACAATTCAATTAGCAGAAAATAATCAGACGGTCTTGCCTCTGAAACTGAACATGGTCAGAATCACAGGGATAGGGCGGGAAGAGCCTTTGTGGCTTACAGCATAATCATTTGCTGTGTTTGATTGGGGGCAGAATCAGCAATTGGTTCATCAACCACCAGATGCAAAGGCAGGCAGGAATACCACAAAATAGATCATAATAATAGCTTAGAGACAGACTTATTAATTCCTCAGTCCATTATATAAGGAGCACAGGGAAACTTGTTAAGATAAATACTTTTTACAGCATTTGAATTTCCTGGGCTCATTGAGGTTAAAAACAAAAATATTAAATATTTTTATTTTGTTGCATAAAGAAAATAGTTTTGCATAGACAGAAGCAACTCTTGTTCTTATCACTCTTTACTACTCTTAACAATTTGGTGACGAAAATGTAACTGTAAAACTATGATTAGCACTATACCTAAAAGGCATTTCCCTTTGAAAGATGCAGAATGCCTAACAGTGAATTGTTAATTTAAGAAAACCCATTTGGTTCATTAATATCTTTCAGAGAGGGAAATCTGAGGTATTTACCTGAGCTAACTTCCATGTGACTCCAGACCAACAAATATGGATGACTTTTAACTGACTTGACAACAACTCAAGGGACAGTTAGGGATGGAAATCTTTCACTGCAAGTCCCTGCAAAGGATTACAAGGACCGCTGAGAGGATCACAGGGGCCTCTCTTCCACCCATCAGAGATATTTATCCAGAGCTCTGCGTATGCAGGGCATTTGGCATCATTAATCATCCCTCCCATCTGTCCAACAAACCTTCAGGCAGGAGGTACTGTAGCATAAGACAAGAACTGTTAGGATGGGAAAGAGCTTCTTCCCCTGTGCTGAAGGATTACCGAACTCCCTTCCATCACCCAGGTCTCATCATGTATGGAGCACCAACAGCGTTATACTGTTTACTTTTTAACTTGTGTTGTAAATGCACCTTACTATTTGTTCACTTATCTCTGTATAATACTACTTTAAGTGTTGTGTGTGTGAGTTATACGTACTGTGTTGTGTACCTTGGTCCAGAGAAATGTTGCTTCGTTTGGTGGTATACATGTGTATGGTTGATGATAGAAAATTGAGCTTGAACTCGAAATAAATGCCAGCCTTGTTAATGATACCCATGTTCACAGAAAGGAAAAACTCTCCATAATGGTCTTTCTTCAACATCATGAGCCCAGACATACAGACTGCAGTTTTAAAATTGTATCACATAGATTTAAAAGCAATTCACTCACCAATTGAATTGTTCAGTACATACCATCCTAAAGTACAGGTAATACTTAGGTTCTTTCCCTTTACGTAGACTGTTCTCAACTCAGTACGTTACCTTAAATGTAGTTAACAAGAGTATCTGTTGATTCTTCTGTTGAATATCTGTTGAAATGGTGAAGAAGCCATTCTTTACCACCCGGGTTGTAGAGTAGGTGACATTTGAAATTGAACTTTGCTGTCTCTTAAAATAGAAAACAAATTTATTCAATTGTGTAAATAAATAAAAGCAGATGATAAGCCCGCGTTTGGACCATTTTCACAGACATTTTATATTTCTACATCTTGTTGAGAGTTTCAGCAAGTTATTAAGGCTGATTCATCTACTGCCAAATCCAAAGACAAAGAAGTGCGATGCTTTGTTTTTGCTAATCCTATATCAGCTAAAGAATGATTTACTAGAAATCTTACAAGAATAGAATGGCTCATTTGATGGAGTTAACAGATGTCTTTGATAGGTGATGGTCCTTTGTTTTATCTTAAGGTAAGATTCTCCCTTTACATTAGATTTTTGGTTTTATAGAGAATGCAAGTGCAACAATAGATATTAAATCACCCTTCTCTATCTCACACCCACTCATTGTTCGCCTGTGTTAATATGTTTACATGTGGTTCCAGAACAACCATTCTCTGAATATTTTCTTTGCTGGGGAGTGCTTTATTGTTTCATGTCTTCTGACCTTGCTGAAGTTAAGATTGGAAGGTTAGTTAAGCAGGAAATTGAATAAACCTTCCAGAAAAATTTGCTGTCTAAAACATCACATCTATCTACCAGTGCTCTTTTAAGTAAAGCCACCCTAAAATTCTCTTCTACTTGTAGAGTACAGGGAAAGATTAGAATTAGTAGAACTTACAGCCATTTGATTCCAATATCTTCTTCAGCAATTTCTGGTTGATGTGAGGACAGGGAATATTCTCCTGTCTGGATCTTTGTGTCCTGGTAGCAGTTTTGATGCATGTCTATAGTATAACTGGTCTAAATTGGGAATCCTGTCATACACGCAGTGGCTATTTTATCATGTACACCTGTACACCCTCTCTTCAATGCAAGTATCTGATCAGCCAATCAAGTGGCAGTGACTCAATGCGTAAAAACATGTAGACATGGTCAGTTGTTTTTCAGACCAAACATCACAATGGGGAAGAGACGTGATCTAAGTGACTTGGACCATGGAATGATTGTTGGTGCCAGATGGAGTGGTTTGAGTATCTCAGAAAATGCTGATCTTCTGGGATTTTTGCGCACAATTGTCTCTATAGAGTTTACAAAAAACATCCAGTAAGAAGCAGTTCTTATCGGTGAAAATGCCTTGTTAATGAGATGGGTCAGAGTAGAAAAGCCAGGCTGATTCAGATCATAAGATCATAAGCCATACGGATAGAATTAGGCCATTAACCCATCGTGTCTGCTCTGCCATTTCATCACGGCTGATCCATTTCCCTCTCATCCTCATTCTCCTGCCTTCTTCACATAACCTTTCATGCCCTGACTCATCAAAGATTTATTAATCTCCGCCTTAAATACACCCAATGGCCTGGCCTCCACAGCCACCTGTGGCAACGAATTCAACAGATTAACCATCAACCATCCCCTGGTTAAAGAAATTCCTCCTAATCTCCATTCTATGGTGATGTCCCTGTATTCTGAGACTGTGCCCTCTGGTCCTATTCTCCCCCACCAAAGGAAGCATCCTTTTCTCAACCACTCTGTCTAGGCCTTTCAACATTTGATAGGTTTCAATGAGATCCCCCCTCATACTTCTAAGTCCCAGTGAGTACAGGCCCAGAGTGATCAATCACTCCACATACGATGTCTTTCATTCCCGGAATCATTCTTGTGAACTTTCTCTGAGATTTCACCAATGTCAGCACATCCATTCCTAGATAAGAGGCTTAAAACTGCTCACAAAACACCATGTGAGGCATCACCAGTCCCTTATAAAGTCTCCAGCATTACATCTTTGCTTTTATATTCTAGTCCTCTTGAAATGAATACTAACATTGCATTTGCCTTCCTCACCACAGACTCAGCCTGCAAACTAATCTTTAGGAAATCCTGCATGAGGACTTCCAACTCTCTTTGCACCTTGGGTTTTTGAATTTTCTCCCCATTTAGAAAATAATCTATGATTTTATTCTTTCTAACAAAAAGCATGATCATACACTTCCTGACTCTGTATTTGATCTCCATATATTCCCAGTCTTCGCCTCCGATCAACCAGTCAATGCTCTATCCATGTTAATATCTTTCCTGTAATACCACGGGCTCTTAACTTGTTTATAAGCCTCCCATGTGGCACCTTGCCAAAGGCGTTCTGAAAATCCAAGTGCACAATCCACCAATTCTCATTTGTCTATCCTCTTTGTTATTTCTTCAAATAATTCCAACAGATTTGGCAGGCAAGATTTTCCGTTAAGGAAACCATGCTGCCTTTGGCCTATTTTATCAATCTACATCCAAGTACTGTGAAACCACATCCTTAACAATCGACTCTGACATCTTCCCAACCACTGAGGTCAGGCTAACGGACTTCAATTTCTTTTACATAGAAACATAGAAAATAGGTGCAGGAGTAGGCCATTCGGCCCTTCGAGCCTGCACCGCCATTTATTATGATCATGGCTGATCATCCAACTCAGAACCCAGCCTTCCCTCCATACCCCCTGACCCCTGTAGCCACAAGGGCCATATCTAACTCCCTCTTAAACATAGCCAATGAACTGGCCTCAACAGTTTGCTGTGGCAGAGAATTCCACAGATTCACCACTCTCTGTGTGAAGAAGTTTTTCCTAATCTCGGTCCTAAAAGGCTTCCCCTCTATCCTCAAACTGTGACCCCTCGTTCTGGACCTCCCCAACATCGGGAACAATCTTCCCGCATCTAGCCTGTCCAATCCCTTTAGGATTTTATACGTTTCAATCAGATCCCCCCTCAATCTTCTAAATTCCAACGAGTACAAGCCCAGTTCATCCAGTCTTTCTTCATATGAAAGACCTGCCATCCCAGGAATCAATCTGGTGAACCTTCTTTGTACTCCCTCTATGGCAAAGATCTCTTTCCTCAGATTAGGGGACCAAAACTGCACACAATACTCCAGGTGTGGTCTCACCAAGGCCTTGTACAACTGCAGTAGTACCTCCCTGCTCCTGTACTCGAATCCTCTCGCTATAAATGCCAGCATACCATTCGCCCTTTTCACCGCCTGCTGTACCTGCATGCCCACTTTCAATGACTGGTGTATAATGACACCCAGGTCTCGTTGCACCTCCCCTTTTCCTAATCGGCCACCATTCAGATAATAATCTGTTTTCCTATTTTTGCCACCAAAGTGGATAACTTCACATTTATCCACATTAAATTGCATCTGCCATGAGTTTGCCCACTCACCCAACCTATCCAAGTCACCCTGCATCCTCTTATCATCCTCCTCACTGCTAACACTGCCACCCAGCTTCGTGTCATCCGCAAACTTGGAGATGCTGCATTTAATTCCCTCATCCAAGTCATTAATATATATTGTAAACAACTGGGGTCCCAGCACTGAGCCTTGCGGTACCCCACTAGTCACCGCCTGCCATTCTGAAAAGGTCCCGTTTATTCCCACTCTTTGCTTCCTGTCTGCTAACCAATTCTCCACCCACACCAATACCTTACCCCCAATATCGTGTGCTTTAAGTTTGCACACTAATCTCCTGTGTGGGACCTTGTCAAAAGCCTTTTGAAAATCCAAATATACCACATCCACTGGTTCTCCCCTATCCTCTCTACTAGTTACATCCTCAAAAAATTCTATGAGATTCGTCAGACATGATTTTCCTTTCACAAATCCATGCTGACTTTGTCTGATCATTTCACCGCTTTCCAAATGTGCTGTTATCACATCCTTGATAACTGACTCCAGCAGTTTCCCCACCACCGACGTTAGGCTAACCGGCCTATAATTCCCCGGTTTCTCTCTCCCTCCTTTTTTAAAAAGTGGGGTTACACTAGCCACCCTCCAATCCTCAGGAACTAGTCCAGAATCTAACGAGTTTTGAAAAATTATCACTAATGCATCCACTATTTCTTGGGCTACCTCCTTAAGCACTCTAGGATGCAGACCATCTGGCCCTGGGGATTTATCTGCCTTCAATCCCTTCAATTTACCTAACACCACTTCCCTACTAACATGTATTTCACTCAGTTCCTCCATCTCACTGGACCCTCTGTCCCTTACTATTTCTGGAAGATTATTTATGTCCTCCTTAGTGAAGATAGAACCAAAGTAATTATTCAATTGGTCTGCCATGTCCTTGCTCCCCATAATCAATTCACCTGTTTCTGTCTGCAGGGGATCTATCTAAAAGTCTTTATCAGTCTTTTCCTTTTTACATATCTATAAAAGCTTTTACAGTCCGTTTTTATGTTCTCTGCCAGTTTTCTCTCATAATCTTTTTTCCCCTTCCTAATTAAGCCCTTTGTCCTCCTCTGCTGAACTCTGAATTTCTCCCAGTCCTCAGGTGAGCCACTTTCTCTGGCTAATTTCTTCTGCCTCTCTTCCTTCTTGAAGAGTGGAGTGACATTTGTAATTTTCCAGTCCCCCAGAACCATTCCAGAATCTAGTGATTCCTGAAAGATCATTACTAATGCCTCCACAATCTTGTCAGCTACCTCTTTCAGAATCTTGGGGCGTAGTCCATCTGGTCTGGGTGACTTATCTACCTTCAGACCTTTCAGTTTCCTAAGCACCTTCGCCCTGGTAATAGCAATGCACTCACTTCTGCCCCCGACACTCTTGAACTACTGACAGGAAGATGACAGTAACTCAAATAACCACATGTTACAACATTGCTTTGCAGAAGAACATCTCTGAATGGACAACACATCAAGCCTTGAAGTGGGTGGCCTACGGCAGCAGAAGACCATATATGTACACTGACTGGCCACTTTACTAGGCACAGGAGACATTTGACACAATGGCCATTGAGTGTATGTCCTAGGTAGGGCAGCACAGTGGTACCACAATCAGTGCTGCCACACAGCTCAAGTGGTGAAGTTTCAGTTCTGAGCCCCCACACTGCCTGCTTCCAATTTGCCTGTTCTCCCTGTGGCCATATGGGGATTTCCCTGGGTGCTCCCATTCCCTCCCACATCACAATGAAATGCTGGTAGGTCAACTGGCTGTAAATTACCTCATAATGAATGCAAATGCCAAGGGAGTTGGGCAGGGGGGTTGCAAAGTGGGAGCCACACAAGAGGAAAGAAGTGATAGGCATAGGAATGAAGGGGAATAATCTTGGAGGAAATATACATTTGATGGGTTGAATGCTCTCATGCTACATTGTAAGCTAATATGACGAATAAGTCTACTTGTAATCATATGCTTTAAGGACAGGTATTGGTGCCCTTTTGGGATTATGCTTATAGCGTTGCTTGTCCCTGTTTTCAGATGATGGCCTAAAAGCTCTCTCAGTTTATGCTATGTTGCTTCCATCATTAAAGGCACAGACTTGTGCCATGGTTTTTTCTGGCCACTGGTAGTACACGACTGTGGTGTCACCATCATTGGCTTTACTAATGCTCCAGTAATGATCTTATACATGGAGTTGGACATATAATTAGTGGGAGGCCAAAGTGGTGGGTGAAAATATTGCCCTATGAAATTACTGATGGTAATTTGGCACTTCTGAACCATTAAGTGAATATTTCAGGATTCCTGCATTACGCCTAATTTATCAACTATCAACTAGGTTGTATAGTTAATTTGGTTACTAGTAAAGGATGGGGATATATTTTCTAGGGTATCAACTTCTGGTTGCTATTCAATGATAATAGTTTGTCACTAAAACATCCAGACCTTGCTTGTTTTGAACTGCCCACTTTATTTCAAAAAGATCATAAAGATGGTGGAATAAAGAAATCAAAGTTTGGAGAGTTTCTGAAGTTAGGGTACATTTCTGGGTTGTGAGGCAACTTTAACAAAGAACTTTCTTGGACTCAAAAATACATGAAGGTATTCCAAATTTCAACTTTGTGTGCATGAATATTTTTGAAAAAAATATGATATAACATCCAGACTGTATTTGATGGAGTCCATTGCACAATTTATCTCATGACCTAGTATTCAATATTTCCTGACTTTTCGCAATCTTTTTCATAAAAATTTTGGACAGGTTTCAGAATCTCTATCTTTTCACCTCTGGCCGTTTTGTTCCTTCAAGGCATTCTTGTGCTGTGCCAATAAACTGTCTTCATGAAGTGTCTCTTTGTTCCTTGTCTGTGGACATGGAAATGTAACTGAGAAATCTTAATATTGAACTGTGAATTCAAACATAATGGTATCTTTTAAATAAGAAAGTAGATAAGAATCAAGGAACAGTAATGCATTGTTACCGATGCTAATTTCCAAATGGAGTAAGAATGAATCTCTTTCTATTATAGAGCCCTAAATGTTAAATGCAAGAAATATGTTGCAGATTATTTTTCTTCCATGAACATTTTAAGCTCTGTTAGCCCCCTTGAACAGCCAAGTAAAATTATATTCAACTCTTCACAATATAGTGGGTAACTATTTTCTAAGTACCAAACTAAATGTAGAAATAAAAATGTTTAAAAAAACAGTGGAATCTGGAACAAAGGCAGCAAATGCTACATAAACACAGCAGTCACTTAGCTTTGGTGGATGGAATGGATAATTAGTGTCTTTAGACTAAACATAGAATGCTCTTCTGAGGTTTATTTTGTAAATTTTGAGTTGAAACTCAGTACATTAAGTTACAACTGGGACAAGCCTGGATCCCTTAACATCTTCAAGCTTTACAGAAATTGAAGGACCTTCAACATTTTAATAATTGAGCAACAATCCAATAAATATAATGTATGAAGGTTTGCAAGCAATGTATAAAATTATGAAAACTACTAAAACTGAGTTTTTTTTTGCTTTTGTTATATACTTAAGTATAGTCTTCTTGTTTTATTTCCTTAATTATTGCATGATGGTGCTGGCCCTATAGTTTTTGAATATTTTTCTTTTATTGATATTGTATTAATGAAAAATGTTGTGATTATTGTTGACTAGCTGTTTTTTACATTCTGGCTTACATTTTAGTCAGAGAGTAATAAGAGCAAAGCAGGATGCACACAGGCCCTTTGTCCCAAACAGTCCATGTCAACCACAATGCCCTTCTAGTTGGTCCCATCTTCCTGCCTTTGGGCCAGGACCCTCCATGTACCTATCCAAGTGTTTCTTAAATTATACTAATACACCTGCTTCAGCCTCTCCCTCTGGCAGTTCATTCCATATTTGCACCATCCTCTGTATGAAAATACTGCCTCCCAAGTCTGTTTTAAATCTTGTCCTTCTCACTCTAAACCTTGTTTTGCTCTACCTTCCCTGGGGAAAAGACTGCTAATATCCATCCTAGCTATACCTTTCATAATTTTAACAATTCTATAAGGCCACTCCCAAATTTCCTATGTTCCAAGGAATAAAGACCTTGGATTTTGATTTACATAGTGTCTTACCTTGATTTTTCTCCTTTAGACAATGGAAGACTTCATTCTGCATTGCTCTCTCATGAAAATCAAACATGAAAAAATCAAATCTTGAGAAGTCATGGCTTATGGACCCTAATAGACACCATATATCTGTCTACCTGTTTAAAGACGATTGAATGCTCTAGTACATTAAGATGGACTCTCAACCTTACAATCTATCTTGTTATGATCTTGCACCTTATTGTTTTTGACAAGGTCCCACACAGGAGATTAGTGTGCAAACTTAAAGCACACGGTATTGGGGGTAAGGTATTGGTGTGGGTGGAGAATTGGTTAGCAGACAGGAAGCAAAGAGTGGGAATAAACGGGACCTTTTCAGAATGGCAGGCGGTGACTAGTGGGGTACTGCAAGGCTCAGTGCTGGGACCCCAGTTGTTTACAATATATATTAATGACTTGGATGAGGGAATTAAATGCAGCATCTCCAAGTTTGCGGATGACACGAAGCTGGGTGGCAGTGTTAGCAGTGAGGGGGATGCTAAGAGGATGCAGGGTGACTTGGATAGGTTGGGTGAGTGGGCAAATTCATGGCAGATGCAATTTAATGTGGATAAATGTGAAGTTATCCACTTTGGTGGCAAAAATAGGAAAACAGATTATTATCTGAATGGTGGCCGATTAGGAAAATGGGAGGTGCAAGGAGACCTGGGTGTCATTATACACCAGTCATTGAAAGTGGGCATGCAGGTACAGCAGGCAGTGAAAAAGGCGAATGGTATGCTGGCATTTATAGCGAGAGGATTTGAGTACAGGAGCAGGGAGGTACTACTGCAGTTGTACAAGGCCTTGGTGAGACCACACCTGGAGTATTGTGTGCAGTTTTGGTCCCCTAATCTGAGGAAAGAGATCTTTGCCATAGAGGGAGTACAAAGAAGGTTCACCAGATTGATTCCTGGGATGGCAGGACTTTCATATGAAGAAAGACTGGATGAACTGGGCTTGTACTCGTTGGAATTTAGAAGATTGAGGGGGGATCTGATTGAAACGTATAAGATCCTAAAGGGATTGGACAGGCTAGATGCAGGAAGATTGTTCCCGATGTTGGGGAAGTCCAGAACGAGGGGCCACCGTTTGAGGATAGAAGGGAACCCTTTTAGGACCGAGATTAGGAAAAACTTCTTCACACAGAGAGTGGTGAATCTGTGGAATTCTCTGCCACAGCAAACTGTTGAGGCCAGTTCATTGGCTATATTTAAGAGGGAGTTAGATATGGCCCTTGTGGCTATGGGGGTCAGGGGGTATGGAGGGAAGGCTGGGGCGGGATTCTGAGTTGGATGATCAGCCATGATCATAATAAATGGCGGTGCAGGCTCGAAGGGCCGAATGGCCTACTCCTGCACCTATTTTTTATGTTTCTATGTTTCTATGTTTATCTGCAGTATATTTTCTCAGTTACACTTTATTCTGCATTCTATTATTACTTTATCTTGTTCTACCTCAATATACCGTATAACTAATTGGTCTGTATGAGCAGTATGCAAGAAAAGTTTTAAAAATTGTATCTCAGTACATGTAACCAATTCTAATTCCAATTCTATCTTTACTGCTATCAATGCAACCAACAATGGACACATGACAGAAATAGAGTTTTATAAATACCAAATGGAAGTTTGATAAATATAAGAAAGAAGAGATTCAAGAGACTTCCGATGGAGGAATCTGGAGCAACAACAATTTTCTGGAGGAATTCCATGGGTTGGGCTGTGTTTGTGGATTGTGGGGAAGGATTGTCAAAGTTTTGAGTCAACACCCTGTGTAAGAAAATGTGCTCAGAATTAAGATGAAAAAATTTCCGTCAAATTTAGCTTGAGGTTGTGCACTTAGACAAAATTTTGTACAGCATATAGATAGAACATACAACATAGAACATTTTACGTTAGAAAATTTGATTTTCTTGCAGTGGGATTATTTTTAAAAACTCTAATGAAAAGGGGCTTGAAAACCAATGAATAAAAGAAATGTGCACGCTCTTTAAAGTTTGTTGAAAACAGTCATTGGCTGCCATTTAGACTTGGACTTTAAGAGAACATTGCTTTTGAATAAGAGTTATCAACAAAATTGTAAATTCAACCAGAACTGGGATTGGTCACATGGCCTCCACAATTTGGACCACATGGTCTTCCCAGGAGTACAGATGTGCAACATCCCCATCCTGTGGTCATTTTGAGAACAGTTGCAAATGTGAGTTCAATACCATGGATAAACTGTTGCCATTTGTTTCTAAACAAAAGGGGCAATGTTCACAATGAGGATGTAAATTCTATGAGGATGTCATGGGACTTTGTTCAATTCTACAATGTATGGACTCCTCATCATGTAAATGGATTGGTTTGTTACCGTTAGATAGATTCAGGGCCATCTGAATCAGTGGCACAATTGACTGGATTGTGCCAATGCACTAAGTGACTGGCAGCTGTGTGTGATTTCCCCTCATCCTCTACACTGCTGACTTTCCAATGTCAGGATGTGTCAGAAAGGAACAGCAAGTATCCACGAAAAGGAGCTGGCCCTGAATCTGTCAAGCACAAAGATGGTAAAAATGTTCTTTGTCAGTTGCTTATCTTTTTAGTGGGCATTTTGTTCCCATAAGGCAGACATTTGTTCAAATGCTTCCTCCCATTCTTTTGTAGAAAAGGATAGTCGTCCTAGATAATCAAGAGTTGTTAGGCTTTTTATCTAAAATATCTCCAACACAAACCTATATCCTGTTATGCATCAAATTAGAGTTTGTGATGAAGTTTGGTATTATTGCAGTGAAATGTTTTGTAATTATGGTGGGAGGAGGGAGAATGGAGGAAATTGCCTTTGTCAGGATATAGACACACCCACAGTCTGTATTCACGGTGGAGAGTATCCTGACTGGTTGCATGGCGGCCTGGTGTGGAAACACCAACACCCAGGAATGGAAAAATCTAGAATAAGTGGTGGATAAAGCCTGGTCCATCACAGTCAAAGTCCTCCACACTACTGAATACATCTACAAGGAGCACAACCACAAGAAAGTAGCATCCATCATCAGGGATCCCCACGATCCAGGCCATACCTTCTTCTCACTACAGTCCTTGAGAAGGAGGTACAGAAGCCTTCATCCTCATAGTATCAGGTTCAGGAACAGTTATTACCTTTCAACTATCAGGCTCCTGAACCAGTGTGCAGAACTTCACTCACTGCAACACTGAACCATTTCATAGCCAGTGGACTCACTTCCAAGAACTCTACAGCTCATGTTTTCAGTATTACTTATTTCCTTATTATTTTTTATTTTCACAGTGTGTCTTCTCTTGCATATTGGTTGTTTGTCAGTCTTTGTATCTAGTTTTTCATTGATTTTACTGCATTTCTTTGATAACTGTGAACACCTGCAAGAAAATGAATTTTAAGGTAGTACTGTATATGGTGAAATGTACGTACTTTGAGAATAAATTTACATTGAACTTTGAACTTAAGTACTGAATGATGGTGAACTTTCCACCTCAACTATGTATAAATAATTATGATAAAGCCAGACTGCAACTTATTTTACTCTGCTCCAGTTAAGTTCATTGTCAGATAATCATCTGTCATGATGATGCCCGAGTATTTATTTACATTTTCAGACATTTCTCCACCTGTGGTCTATCCGAGCTAGGCAATAAGACATAGGAGCAGAATTAGGCCATTCAGCCCATCTGGGCGTCTTCAATAAACCAAAAGCTTCATAAAATTAAAAATGTCAAATTACTTCACAATTTCATGGAAACAGTCTCACAGAATCTGAAATTTATTTTATTGATTTAGATGAAAAAATGATATTATACAACACTTAATTTGTCCAGCCAAACAATATTCAAGTAGTTTTGAATGAAACTTTTAACTTGCATTGAATAAAGGTACCACCTTTCACACACATATATACGAGTGCGGTTAGTTTATTCAGTTAATGATTAGTACAAATATCACATTAAAATTTTGAAATGCATGAACGTGGAATTTCCATTTCATTTAACATAAAGCAGGGCAGACAATATTTCAATATTTACACAAAACCGAACAAAGAAAATATTGCCGTTATCAAATCAAGAAACATTGAGCAGAATTAAATTGGCCACAAAATATTCATTCTAATGAACGTTGAAACTTCTGCTGCTCATTGCTAATTATCTTTGAACAAAACTACAACATTACAAAGATGGTGCGACTTTAAAGAAAATAAAGTTGCTCGTTACAATATAGGGATTCAGACACTTGCGGGAAAATGTAAGTTAAGTTTTGTTTTTCACCATTGTATAGGAATCATAAGTTTAAGTTACTCAATCAGATTTAAAAGATCACTATTTCCGACTGAGATCTCAAAATGTATATTTTATATAAATGTATTGAGTTTTAAGAACAGTTTTAATCCATGTATACATTTCGAAATAAATAGGGTTGCATTACTTCACGGCACTATATTTTCAAAGTAACAAGACTGAACAGAAATGCGCAGCAATATCAGACAGCAAAATAGCGGAGGACACGTCTAACCATATCATACACCGATCAGTGTTTTAATGTAAACACTCCCAGTGGGGCTGGTGTACGTAGCCAACATGAAATCAGAATCCCTTATCTCTCCGCCGTGTCGCTGTGTTATGGGTCGCGGTTAATTTTCATCCCCCGGAGGAGATTCTTTGTGTAAAGATTAATAGCAGATGTTTTCCTCTATTACATAAAAACAGATTCAAGAGGACAGAGTCTTGTTGCCGTTAAGCATTGTGCTGTGCATTTAATTTGAGTGTCTAGTGGGCCCCGTTTATAACTCCGCGCCCTCGCATTTCCGTCTTGGAAGGTCAATTCAGAGTAGCCCAACATGAAGAGGTTTAGGTCCAATGGAACTATAGATTCGCCCAATGAACACAGCGTTGAAAAGGGAGCCCTGATTCCTTGAAATTCCCAGAGATCATAAAACACAGCATTTACACAGAAATCAGAGGGCAAAATGGAAGTTTGCTTTTTATATTGGAAGTGTCGGAGAGGAACATTTAAGTGTCCCTGCCTGTTCCCCGCTCCGCACACACCACCCCCCCCCCCACCCCGCCCCAGTATATCGCTGTGAAGAGTAGCAACATCCCCGTCAACTGCCGGGGACACCCGACTCCTTTTCATAGTGGAAAAGCAGCATTCGGGATCGGATTAAGGGCCGTTTTTTCCCCTCAGGTCTATGCATCGAAGCAAACAATTGTCCCGTTTAAGCGGCGGAAGGAACACAGCACCCCACAACCTAACCAGCTGCCCGCCTGTCAGCCACAATCTGCCCCATCTGTGAAAAAGTCTCTTTACCCACTGGCCTCATTAGCCTCCCAAGAACCCACAGAACTACAGTAGAAGTTTCTCGATCTCAAGGGTTCGTCATCACAGATTGTGTAAAGAAATCTGAAATTATGAGTTGGTAAGATTCACTCTGATTATAGGCATACACGTGTGCACACAGATGTTACATTTATCTGAAGGTGTGCTTATGAGTAATATTAGAATCAAAATAATAAATGTCTTACGCTTAAAATAAACCCCAGCAGAAGATTGCTCATTTGAGTGAATGACCAGGAACAAAGTTCACCTCTCTAAACTAATGAAGAAAGGTTCTGTCAAATGTCTCCCTCCCCGCTTGTAAAAGGTAAATCAAGCATGATTCAAGACCATTGTCGATTAGGTTACATTATTCATTGGATGACCACGGTTCTATCTCGCGCCAAATTCCATTAGTTTTGTAAGACCATTGTATAAGGTATACATTACACCAGTGATATTAAACCTGATTTTGATTCGGAGACCATGAGGCATAGGAGTAGAATTAGGCCATTCGGCCCATCGTGTCTTCTCCACCATTCGATTATGGTTGATATATTATTCCTTCTAACCCCTTTCTCATGTTTTCCCCTTGTGACCTTAGACGCTCTTACTAATCAAGAACCTTTCAATCACCACTTTAAATATACCCAATGACTTGGCCTCCACAGCTTTCTGTGGCAATGAATTCCACTGATTTAGCACTCCCTCGCTAAAGAAATTCCACCTCATCTTTGTTCTAAAGGGGCGTCCTTGTATTCCGTTTCAAAACTACCATTTCCGTTCCACATATAATTTTCAAAAATCTTTGCATGACGAATATTCCTGCCGTATTACTGATATCAAATCTGCTCACGCCACTGCCCAAAGTGAACCGAGCACACATCACCGAAGGGACATTAAATATGTGCGAAACTACTGTGGGTGTGTCGACTGTGAATGCCCCCAAGAAAATGAATCGCAGGGCAGCATATGGTGACATAAATATACTTTGATAATAAATTTACTTTGATCTTTGAAACTATGTGCCACAGGTGAATGAAAATATTTTGTTTTCTTTTGATCTACAAACCTATAGAGTATTTTCACTTTTTAGCCTTTTATCGCACAAAATACCCATAAGCAGCTTTAGTAGAACGGGTTGTGGTTTAAAGGAAAACCACTCAATTGTTCTCCACACACAAAATTCAGAAATGAAAGGAAGACTTTTTTTTGATAATCTCAAGAATCCAAATGAATTTAGCCTAGGTATATGTAGAGATTGCCACTGGCGGTGATGGTCTAGGGCTGCACGTTACCTAGCAAGATCCTGAATTCCTCCCAAACTGAAAGCGCTCAGAGTTACTGCTGGATCCCCAGCATCCCCGAGTTGCTGTTCGTTGGGCGATGTTCAACTAAGGATAGAGATCAGTTCGCCTGCCAGGGAAATGATACCCAGAGGGGGGTAAAGGGAGTGAAAGCGATAAATTTGGATTGTAAGAAAAACATTTTCAGGATAGGCCACAGTTATCACCACATCCAACTACCACGGGATCTTTCACTGCCGCAACATTAGAGTACTATGTTCAAAAATCAAGGTCATTGTTTGCTGAAAACAGACACTCCCTTCAGCTGTGTGAGCATTGTTTAGTTTCTTCGAAATAATCCGAATATATTGCAAAGTATAATGGAACAAAATATTTTAAATGTGTGCTCCACGTCCAATCACATTACAGTCACTTTATTGTTACTCAATATCTAACTCTGATGTTAGAGACAGATTTAAAGCTACCTGCCCATTCATTCTTACCGTTCGTTCAGTAGCAGCAGATTTAAGTTGTGTAAAACTCTCCACGTGTCAGAACAGACGATGAATAAATATTAATGTAAGTTTTAAACGTTGCATATTAATGACATGAATTAACATAGAAAATAACATTAACAACTGAATTATGAATGATCTAAACCAATGAATTCATTAAGCTGAAAAACTTAAATTCATATTCTGTTCAACAGCGAAATGAGCATGAATCCCAGGGGTTTCCTTGTGTGAGGTGTTGAACCCAAATTCAGATAGATTTGCACCTTAAATTTAGATCATTACTCTACAATTCAGTGTAACAGTAGGAAACAGCATAATCTTAATCCAGTTTTTTTGAGATTCATGCAACAATGAGAAATTATTAGAATGAAATGTCTTTCAGCGAAAATCAGAAATGATATATGGTCCATGGAATTCCAAAGTCACGAAGTCAGCGCTCGATTCCCTGGACAGCATGAAATGACAAGCTTTGATGACATTAGTTTATGTGAACATAATCCGAGAATTCACGAATGTCTGGCGGGTGAAGCTTTGAACACTGGTGTGGAGGATCTCAACGTTAATTTTAAAACAATCTGGATTTCTGACGAGGAAAATCGCAGCCTTGGTCCATTATGAAGTTTGGGCGTCAATCTGAGGAACACATTGTGTTCGATGAAGGAAATTGTAAATGGCAATCAAATAATCCTAGAGTGGCTCATGGTAGAGCTGTGAGGGGGATTCGCGTGCCCAGAAATGTTTGTGCGAAGATCCTGGCGTCACCAATGGGAAATTCTGAGCTATCGTCTCGAATCCCGGGGTATCCAGTAGTGCGTGTGGAATCAGTTCTCGGACTCGGAAAGAGTCTTCAGGCATCTGTAATAGCAGGAGACTTTTATTCTTTAGAGATTAATGCGGGATGGTTGGATGAATGGAGGTTAGTCTTTCGTTGGATTAGTTGTTTTGATGTGTGCTGTTATAACACCTATTTATACAACATATGCATTAATTATTGTGGCAGAAAAACTGCTTTGGAACCAATTACCTCGATGCTGATTCAAAGTATTGTCGCGAGGACTCACCAAACCCGACAAACTAAAATGGCAATATTAGATTTACCGTATTCAATTTATAGCACTTCTGAAAAATTATCATCTAATCGAAATGAGTGGGACCCCGCAGACTCTTCTCTCCCCGGCATAAGGGAGATCGAAGAGAGGACAGCCCATCATGGTCTGACCACGGCAAAAAAAAGAGAAATGGATTAGATCAAAAGTTTGCAAGAAAGAGAATATACACTTTCTAAAATAATCTGTTAATCATAAACACGAGAAAGTCGGCACATGCTGGAAATCCGAAGCAACACATAAAATGCCGGAGGCACTCAGCAGCGTCCATGGAAATGAATAAACGGCCGACGTTTCGGGCCGAGACCCTTCATCAGCACTGAGAAGGAAAGGGGAACACGCTAGAATAAAAAGTGTGGGGTGGGATGTGGGGCGGGGGCACAGAAGGCTAACTCGAAGGTGAAGGGCAAGGAATCTGTTAATCTTTAATCAGGTCTATTACAGACCTATGTTTGGTCGCGATAACACAGGTAATATTTTCCTAATGTCTGATAGACAACTGCAGGCCGAGCTGGCACCACATTAGTAATAATATCTTCACAATAAAGGTATAGATTGAATAGAAAACCGCAATAGAAAATCACCCTCCACCTCGTTGACATGTTAGGTATATTTCACGATCGTATACTATCACATTTCCTTTTTCGGTTTCTGAAGCGGACGGTGTTGACAACATGGAAATTGCTTTGATTTATCTGCAGATTTTAGAACTGGTTTATTGATACTGTTTTTATTAAATGAATTATTGATTCACTATGTCGAATTCCAAAGAAGCAAAGGGTGTGAAGCGCGAAAGGATTGTTAGTTTATTTAAAGCGGAATGGCTTAGTGACTATTTCAAACAACTTTAATAACATGAAAATATTGATATTATTACATGCTGTCATATAGTATATGAGAAATAAGAATCATTGATGTGTACTATTTTATTGATTTTAAACAATAAATAAAAAACCGGACTTGGTAGTTTATTATCCTTAGAATAGCTCCAGGTTTACTTCCACTGAAAAATTCAGTGCGCACATGTTGTTGTCACTGGACAAACAATCGCACAGCACAAGATTTTTGCGCAGACTAGTCATTACAAACGAGAGGGAACATTAGTTAAGTATGGGCGGTTAGATTAATTCTAATACTTCCTTCACGTTTTCTCAATAATGAACTCCACTTTAGGAGAATGTACTTGACTGCACCAAAGTAACATGTCCTTTCACCTGTGAGGAGACATTGCCAACTTTGCCAATTACTGCTCTACAAAGAATATTTTTTCACTATGGTCTCACAGAAATATTTACTGTGATTGTCCTTACTTATTACAGGCAATGAAATGTTAATTCCATTATCATCCTGAAGAGGGGTCTTGGCCTAAAATGTCAACTGTTTATTCATTTCCATAGCTGCTGCCTAACTTGCTGAGTTCCTCCAGCATTATGTGTATGTTGCTCTGGATTTCCTGTATCTGCAGAATCTCTTGTGCTTATCATTATCAGAATGCTTTGAAAGAGCCAATTTCCACCTGGGCAACACACAAACAATGTTGAGGTAACAATCATTTTGTTCTCCTTTACACTTGTGTATTGAAGAATGACAAAAAACAATCCGGGATCTTGAATAATACAGCTAACATTCATCTATTAATCTTTGTTATTGTTACTCAAGGTTTTGTTAATGCACCATTGCGATAAACAAAATCATCTTGAAAATGCAAGTTGCATTTTGCTGGAAATTACTTACTGTGCTTTCATTTTAGCAAAATTCATGAATGTACACTTGAGTGTTAAGTAGGCTAGAGAAAATTATGCCAGTTCTTGCACAGATTAAATGTTTGGACAATACTTGTGACCATTAAACTGATACATAATTATTTATTATCGTCATTAACAATTGGAACTCTTACCTTTTGGGTTAATCAAGTCAGTTGAAAACTAATGCCTTCTTCTCAGACTCAGAATGAAATTCCTTACTCCAGCAATGAGGTTACTGTTCTATTTCTAAAACCAATCAACCTATCTTAATAATTATATGATAAAATATTTAGACTATTTACATGTATCTTCCATACATTGCATCATTGTTATTTTCTGTAAGTAATAAAATATAAGCAAGAAAACAATCTTGTATTATTTTTTAACTGGATTGTCCTACAGAGGACTGGAAGGCTTGATGGTTTAAGTAGCCTCTTTCTGTGCTATAACAATTCAATAATTCTACAAAATGTAGGTGTGCTATACTTCTGGAAAATAAATGAAACAAGAGAATCAATCTTTTAATTTAGAATTTATCTATAACTTTACTTAGAATGTATTTATCAGTTTAACTGATTATGCACAATTCGGCTATAAGTTTTGGAGTTCAACTTAAGGGGATGTTCAAATCTTACCAGATCTACCTTTTTCAAAGGAAGATGAAGGGAATGATATAATTTAGCCCTTCATTAATATTGCTTTTTTGCTAGCCCCGTATATATTCATGAGCTTTTCTTCAAACACAGCACTTTCTTTTCATACTGCATGTTTGTCAAACACTCCCAAAATACATACTTATAAAATTTAATTTCTTTCTTCCTTCAATTTCTGTTAGAATAGGAATTTCTCAAATTTCTGGAATCTTCAGTATTAAGATACTTTGTCATACACTTTCAGAATATGTCTGATACTTTCTAACTTTGGATCGACAGCATACTATTCTCACTTTTGTTCTCTCATCTCTACTGTTCCCGCTAAGCTGTTCAGATGCAGCCTACTGCTGTGCAGCATGACTTTTATAAAATGTTAATATAATTTTGAAATCTGTTAAAATATGTAATTGTGAAATACACTGCAATTATGTATTAATGAACATATTCCATAACTTTTCTGTCCAATAAACATACCACAGCCTTTACTTTGAAACAGTTTCAACATATTTACATTGGTAGCTCATTGTTAACACACTGTCGACTGCTGAAAGCTGACACATATTACAAACAAAAACATTTAAAGTGCTGCACAGTTTTCAGGCTCAGGGCAATGGTTGGTCTGCACAGATACTGAAAAAAAATGAGTAGGAATGTTGCTAACATCCTCCTGATCTTACCTTTGTTTTGACGGCTCACCTTGCCTCCCTCTCTCTACATTTCTTACAACTCTTCTGTCTAACCCTCTAGAAATGCATGTTCTAAAACTCTTATGAACTTTTATAGATGTATGGTGTGGAGTATATTGACTCCATTACAGCCTGGTATGGAAACACCAATGTTCTTCAACAGAAAAACCTACAAAAAGTAATGTATATGGCCCATCATGGGCAAAGACCATTGAGCACATCTACATGAAACATTGTTACGGGAAAGTAGAATCCATCATTAGGGAAGCACCACCCACGACATGCTCCCTTCTCGCTGCTGCCATTAGAAAGAAGATACAGGAGCCTTAGGACTCCCACCACCAGGTTCAGGAATAGTTATTACCCCTCAACCATCAGACTCTTGAACCAAAGGGGAAAACTTCACTCAACTTCACTTGCCCCATCATTGAAATTTTCCCACAACCTATGATCTCACGTTCAGGAACTCTTCATCTCATGTTCTCAATATTTACTGCTTTTTGATTTATTATTATTATTATTATTTCTTTCTTTTTGTAGTTGCTCAGTTTGTTCTCTTTTGTACACTGGTTGAATCTCCAAGTTGGTATGGCTGTTCAATAATTCTATTTTGGTAATTATTCTGCTAAGAATTTACTGAATATGCTCCAAGATAAAGAATCTTAGAGTTGTATATGTGACATACATATACTTTGACAATAAGTTTATTTTGAACTTTGAACTTTCAGCTTTCTAGTTTCCAGTTCATCAGTATTTGGATGTAGATTAACTAGGTCCTTCTCTCTGTCCCTACATTAAGTAGATGAGCAATATTAGGTTGCTTTCATCTATAGACCTCATTCATTTTGGAGGCTAGCGAGAAAATGGAAATATTTTTCCCTGAGTTGCAAGCTCCTTCATGCAGTTTAGTAGTGACTACACTTCCAAAGTATTTTGTCAGCTGTAGAGCATTTTGTAAGGGTTGTAAAACCGTGGAACTTGCGCTTTAGATTTTTTGAGCATTGGTGTGATTCTATCTGAAACAGTGTGAACAATATTGTTCTCCTTATTTCACAAAGGAAGTTAATGAACTGGAAGCAATAGCAAATTGCTAGAGGAACTGAAAAGCTTAGGCAGGATTTGGGAGACAAAGTGATAGAGGACATTTCAGGCTGAGATCTGCCATTAGGACTGAGTGTGTGGGGGAGAAAGTCAAAATGAAAAAGGTGAAATGGAAGTCTGGGCTCTGGTGGCTGAGGGTGGAACTAGGTGAAAGTGGACAGGGAATGATGGGCAATGGGGTGGAGTCAGGAGACAGCAACACACATCAAAGTTGCTGGTGAACGCAGCAGGCCAGGCAGCATCTCTAGGAAGAGGTACAGTCGACGTTTCGGGCCGAGACCCTTTGTCAGGAGACAGTAGTTGGTTGGTGATGGGTAATAGAAACAGATAAGGAGAGAGAGGAACAGCTGCCAAGTTGGTGGTGGTGGGGGTGGGGGTTGGTGGAGGTAGAGACGAAAGGCTGCTGCTGCTGGGATCTGATAAGTAAGGAAGGTGATATGTGAAACCAGAGAAGGGAGGGATGATGGGCAGATAGAACCAGCTGGGGGAGGGGAAAGGAGACACAGTAGGTAAAGTTTGGCGAAGACAGGCACATGGAATCTGGCAGGGGAGAGGAACAAAAGTTGGTAATTGATTTTTGTGGAGTGGGATTGGAAAGGGGTTGTGGCTTAAGGGTTGCGAAACTACCTCGATGGAATAGGAGGTGTTATTCTTCTGGTTTATGTGTGGCCCTACTCAGGCTGTGGAGAAGGCCAAGGGTAAACAGGTCAGAATACAAACAGGAAAGGGAGTTGAAATGGCAACTGGGAGCCGAAGGTGGCTAATGCAGACTGAGCACAATTACACTACTAAACGGTTGGCTTAGTCTGAGCTTGGCTTCACTGATGTAGATGAGGTAACACTGAGAATACTGAGTGACGAACGAGGTTGGAGGTTCGCCTCACCTGGAGGTGCTGTTTCGGTGCCTGGATGCTGGTGAAAGAGGAGGTACAGGGACAGGTGTTGCTTCTCCTGCTGTTGCAGGAGAAAAGTGTCAGGGAATGGGGAGGGGTGGGTGGTAGATAACCAGAGAGTCGTAGAGCACAGAAACAGGCCCGAATGGTTCATGCCAACTTAAGTGCCCACGGTTGGCCTATATCCCTCTAAATCTTTCATATTGATGTACCCATCAAGGTGTCTTCTAAATGCTGTTAATGTACCTGCTTCAACCAGTTCCTCTGGAGACTCATTCCATATATGGACCACCCCCTTGGGTGAAAAAGTTGCCTCTCAGGTTTCTATGAGGGAATGGTCCATATAGAAAGCAGAAATGGGTGGGGGGGGGCAGGGAGAGCAGAGGTGAGGGGGAAGATGTGAGTCGTGGTAGGGTCCTTTTGTTACTGGTGGAAATGATGAAGAAGAATTCAGACACAGGTAGGGTGAAAGGTGAGGACTATAAAACATAGAAAACCTACAGCACAATACAGGCCCTTTGGCCCACAAAGCTGTGCGAAACATGTCCTTACATTAGAACTACCTAGGGTTACCCATAGCCCTCTATTTTTCTAAGTTCCATGTACCTATCCAGGAGTCACTTACACCCTGTCGTTTCCACCTCCACCACTGCCGCTGGCAGTCCATTCCATGCACTCACCACTCCCTGCATAAAAAAATTACCCCAGACATCACCTCTGAACCTTCTTCCAAGCACCTTAAAACTATGCCCTCTTGTGCTAGTCATTTCAGCCCTGGGAAAAAGCCTCTGACTATCCACACAATCAATGCCTCTCATCATCTTGTACACCTCTATCAGGTCACCTCTTATCCTCCGTCGCTCCAAGGAGAAAAGGCCAAGTTCACTCAACCTATTCTCATAAGGCATGCTCCCCAATCCAGGCAACATCCTTGTAAATCTCCTCTGCATCCTTTCTATGGTTTCCACATCCTTCCTGTAGTGAGGCGACCAGAACTGAGCACAGTACTCCAAGTGGGGTCCAGGGGAACTCTATTTCTGTTCTCTCTGGGGTTGAGTAGGATACAGTAGAAGTCACAGGACATTTCAGATGTACACTACAGAAACTGGAAAGCCTCATCTTGAGAACAGAAGCAACAGAGGTGAAGAAACTGAGAAAAAGGGATATGAGACCCTGGCTGCATTGAAGACAATTCAGAGAAGTTCAATAAATTAATACTTGAAAAAGTGGGCTGTCTGATGAGGAAAGGGGTTAGGCAAGCTGGGGCTGTATCTGCTAGAATCTAAAACACAGAGAAGAAACTGACTTAATCATCTGGGGCCCTAAGAGAATGAGGAGAGCCTGTTTTCTCTTGTGGGACAATTTAGTCATCACTGTTCTCAAATAAGGGATTGAAACCAAATGAAGTAAAATAAATTCCTCTCAAATGGGCAGAGCCTTTGGAACACTCCCGCTTAAAAAGAGGTGGAATCTGAGTCTATGATTTGTTTGTATGTCAGCCAGAAAAGCAAAGAGATGAAATATTACTAAGGTCAGGGGGGAATGCAGAATTGAATTTACAAACAGATCAGTCATGGTATAATTGAATGCAGAAAACCAACTCAAGTGGCTGGGTGACCTACTCCTGTTCCAAATTTGCATGTTTGTATGTCTGTATGAAATATATTAATGAATGTAAATAATTTACAGGCCCCTTTTCTCTTAGTACTTCTTGTGAAGGTTTAGCTTCTTGTTGGGATTTTATCCCTCATGATTCGGAATCAGAATCAGAATCAGACTTAATATCATCCCAAATACTTTACCCCAATTTAATATTCATCATGCATGATCCTTGATAAGCACTGACTAGCAAGCTATTTAACTCCGTGTGGTATTAGTAATAGTCTGATCTTATTCTCAATGTAGCTAAAAGTGACATTTCCCTATGTAAGTCAGTAACAGCAAACATTAGCCCTCCCAACAACAAGCTAGATCAATAGACCTGGTACATAATGCACCACCAAACCTTGGATTTTCTTGATCTTTTCTGAACCCAGGTGATACTCTTACCTCTCAAGCACCGGAACAAGTCTTAAGAACCACTTCCACTAGGATTTACAGAAATACTATCTTTATGTGCAGGCAACACATTTGTTGGTCAATACTTTCCTCTTAGTAAAGTTAATTTGAATAAGTATTTCTAAATAAGAACAAGTATTTCTTAAACAGTAGGTAAGTCCAAAGAGCACTACTAACACACCCATCACATTATACAATGAGACTCAATCAAATATGAAACAGTGCCTTCAAGTCATTATTATTTTCTCCCATCTTCCTTAATTCCAATTCTCCTTTGCTGTGAATAAATATTCTAATGAGAGAATGAATAGGGGAATAAACAAGTCATATTTATGAGCTATGAATATTATTTTTCCTTAATTGCAAATGTGTGGATGGCAGTGGACTGGGTTATACGTTGATGATTTTTCCTCTTTCCCTCCCTTCAGGATTTACATGTATCACAGGCCAAATCCAAAATGAAATAAGTAGCGCCCAGCTCCTAGTGAGATACTTTTTCAGACCAGATGCTAGGAGACAAGGTATGAAGGCTGATGAGGGTTGTACGGAAAAGTACGTGAAGGAAGATCATGCTTGATCCTACTGAATGGCGCTGTAAGCACTTGGAGCCAAAATGGTTATTTTTACTTTTATTTCTTAATTATTGTGATGCTAAAGGGATAAAGATGACTTTACTACAAATTTCTCTCTCCACAGAGCTGCACTAGGGAGTATGAGTGTGGTTGAGTGTTAGATCTGACTTTCATTAGTGAAATGACTCTGACTAAATCAACTGGGTAATCATTGGACAGGCATTTATGGACAGCCTTCAGAACCTTGCTCTTTCCACTGGTCAATATCTGGAGCTGAGTAACAATGGTGTTCAATGTGACCTTGAGGTGAGTTTATAACCACAATTCTATTTCTTTGGAAAATTTTGAACTTCCATTGCTGTGGCAATCCCATTCCTGCCACTGCCTCAATTTGTTTGTTCCTTAAATCCTTAGGCTCTTCTTTTTAAACTCTAAATTTGACATTTACTCCTACTGTCTTCCTATCTTCATCCACCATAATCTTAAACTCAGCTAAATTCAGCATTTGTTCACCCAACAGTATGTGTTCAGCAATGCGTCAATGTTCTTTATTCTTCTTTATAAATCCATCAGTGGCAGTAACACCCCCCATAACTCTATGCTTGTATATCTGAAGCCCTAACCATCATACAACCTTCTCAGGATATCTTTGTTCTTCCACAATCCTCTCAGCAGGAGTTTCCTGGTGATCAAATCTTCAGATGATTGGACTCAATGCTCCAAAACTGCTCCCCTAGGCCTTCTGCATTTCTAACTTATCTCAACTCTTATAGGACATACCTTAAAACAGTAGAAATGCTGGAAATAATCAGCAGCTCTAAGGGGCCATCATTATCCTGAAATGTTAACTTGGTTTCTCTTTACATGCTGCCTGATCTGCTGAGTATTTCTAACGTTTTCTCATTACATTGTGGATTTCACATTGCAGAGCAATAGGATGTAACACCAATTTAGCATTGATCAAATCAACAATAAATATATGCAATGCTTGTGTGGTGTTAACAACTATCAACTCCAATATTTGTTCACAGGAATCAACGGTGCAGGCCTTATGTTGTGTGATTATCAACAGAAGCTAACAACTGCTTGGTATGAAGCCACATACGTTTTAGTGCAGTTAAATGGCAGGTGCCTTGCATCTCTTGGCATTTCCAACCTAACCGTCATAGTTAGACAACATCCACACTGACTACAATGTCCTCCAGTCTGTTCATCCATTATGTATTTAGGAATTTCTCCAGATAAATCTCGCACAGGAGTTCCCAACCTGGTGTCCGCGAACCTCTCGGTTAATGGTATGGGGTCCATGGCATAAAAACCGTTGGGAACCCCTGATCTCGCGGAAGAGTGACGAATATTCTGACGGAAAGGATTGTGTTTGTGTTGTAGTTTCAGGGTTAACGGCAATCTTGCTGCTGAAGTAATGTTAAACAATCAAGAAATTACAAGGGTTACCTGTTGACCAAAAAGGCAGGTGTCCTGTGCACTCATGCACAACACCTACTCTGTGGTATCTAATGGTAACCACAGTCGTAGCTACCTTAAAGGTACCCGGGCGAGGCAGCAAGCGAACAGTGACGTGACACAGGTGACACCAGACCCTTCAGCATAGACACGCTTTGTTTAGCACAATCCGTTCTCCTTTTAAAGAATAATATTTAAACGCAAGTCATCCACTAACAAACTCAAAATCTATTCAACTGATGAAGCGCGTGGCCAGAAACGGCAATTAAAAGATTGCTGTAAAAATAAGGAAAATATATATTTCATAAATAATTCTAACATAGGGGCCAAACACTACGCGTCTTAAGGCAATTGCTACTACAATGGCCAGTACTACAATGGCCACAATTTCAGCAAGGCGTTTGAAAGTCAAGGTTCAATCACTTTCTGAAGGAATAGGTGGAAAAGATGCATTCAAACACGTTAGAGATATTAACACAGTCGTAGGAGTGGGGCGAGGGGTTTACGTTAATAAAAATAGTTCCTTTAGCAAGGCAGCAGGTATTTTTAAGTTCAAGCGGTTCTACAAGAGTCTTTATTAGAACTTTTGCGAACAGCGTTCATTTTATTGTTTTTCAGAAAGGCAGCATCATGATTTGACAGCAACTCACGAATTTCATTCTGTCTGGATTGTGGAAACTTACGCCCGTAAAATGCGCTTCTACTGGATCTCCTTTCTTTGTTTTGACACAGTCTCACACAAGCCTTGATGATCAAGTAGCCCACCTCTGCTATATTCAGAAGCACGCAAACGCCCGACACCGCCAGCATGAAGATGGTGAAGATGGTCTTTTCGGTGGGTCTGGACACAAAACAGTCCACCGTATTGGGGCAAGGGAAGGCGTCGCACTTGACCAAGCGGATCATCCTGAAGCCCGGGTAGATTAGATAGAAGATGTACAAGAAGGCGACTTCGAAAATCACCCTGAAGATGATACTGATGACGTAGGTCCACCAGAGAGACCCAGTGATGTGCATTCTGCGCTTAGTCACTTTCTCAATGTCCATGTCCCCAACTTCTCCAGCCAGCTGCTTGACCCGGAAGATCTTTTTTTCCACATGGTGCTTGTGGGCAACGTGCATGGCCACTAGTAGGGCGGGAGTGGAGACCAATATCAGCTGCAGGGCCCAAAGCCTGATGTGGGAGATTGGGAAGAACTGATCGTAGCAGACACTGTTGCAACCCGGCTGCTGAGTGTTGCACGTGAAGCCGGTCTTTTCATCGCCCCAGACGCTCTCTGCGGCCACGACCAGCACCATGATCCGGAAAATGAAGAGAACAGACAGCCAGATCCGCCCGATGCCCGTCGAGTGCTTGTTCACCCCTACCAGGACAGTGTAGAAAACTGGCCAGTTCATCTCCCCTCAGTTCAGGAAAGGAAAATAATAAATTAAGTTGCCAATTCCTCCGTGTCAGCACCAACCCGACCCCTTTTGTAAATGGTGATCATATGGTCTGGGCGTTCTACATATTCAATTTGCATACAACGATTCTTTTTATTGCGCTAACAAAACAGTATTCAATTCCGACTCCTTCATCTCCACCTACACTAGATAAAGGAATCTGTGTAGTCACAAACGCAGCATGTGCCTATTATCCATTGTATTAATCCATGCTATCCCCTTCCATACATGGATATACTTTGAGTGAAAAGAACCTGAGAATGAAACAATTTTTCCTTATTGTTTCATTTAATCATTAATATTTTAATTTTATTTTAATTTATGGAAATTTCTACAGGCCAGCAAAAACAATAATAACGCAAACGTTTCTTCAGCGTTGGTAATGAATGAAATGATGTGGGTAAGTTTAAGAACATCTTGAATATTTTGTAGCTTTATTCAATTGTAAGATATATTAATCAAAATGCTTCAGGTCAGTGCAATTTTGGCATTTGTGCATTAAAATAAAAAGGGGAATGTGTGTTCTTCTTTTGGCCCTTGGAGTTCCCCGAACAAGCTGTTTCATCTGTATGCTGAATTTGCTAGTAATGATAACAGGGTACCACACTGGTCTCAATGGTTCATAATGTATTAGAAGTGAAATCAACCGTTGCCCCAGTTAAAAGTCGAAAGCAAGTTGCATTTATTTGACATTCTCAACAAAGTGAACATATTCCAAGGTACTTCTCTGTGGCATTAGCAAATAAAAAATGCCAGTAATTCAAAAAAGAGATATTAATTAAGGCACGGGACCAATGGTGTCTTGAGAATGTGTAGTAGTATCTTTTAGAGAGGGAATTCTGTCAAGGCAGCTGAAGGTAGGATATCCAGAAGAGTAATTCACGTCAGAACGAACCCAAGGATCATAAGGAAATAGAAATTTTGCAAGTGTCAAGACCATACTTAAAACACTTTGAGAAATCCAGAATACAGATTTTGCTGGGATGAAAACCAGTGTAGACTAACTGGCTCAGCCTGATGGGTGAAAGAAGCATGTGTGAGTTAGGATATAGACATGAGAATCTTTGATAAGTACAAGTTTCTCAAGGGTACAGAATGGGAGACCAGTAAGGAAAGAAATTACGTTTAAAGATGAGCTGATAGAGTGGTATAAATGGATATTGTTACTGAAATATTAAGAAGTGCCTGCCGAATAGAGCAGGTATGATCAGAAACACCTCGAAGTCAGTGGAATATCGATAGAAAGAGGCCAAGGAATGTAGTCAGTTTGTGGTTGTGGGGTGGTAATAGTTTTGCTTTTCTCATCAGTAAGTTGAAGAAATATCTATACATCCAAGATTGAATGCGGGGACCAACAGGACAAATAACAACTGAAGTACTGGCAGAGATGGTAAGGGTGATATCATCAGTGACATTGTGTTTCTGGATGATGTTACCAAGGCAAAGCATCTGAAAGAGAAATAGAGGAAGCCTACATCTTATTTGAAAAATAGAGAGGAATTAGTGGAAAGTTAGGGTGTAAAGGGGATGAAGAGGGGTAGCTTTCCATGGTTATAATCATGTAGGGTGGCATTTGTGACTTTGATAAGACTTTTAATTGCTGCGTTGACAACATTTCTTGGAGAGGAAAAAAGTGAAGCATATGTTCTAGTTAGCAAGTGATTAGGCTTGGATTTTTTTGGAAGGTGGAAGGAAGAGGAAATCAAAACAGTGTTTCTCTGGGGCAGGAGTTCCCAACCTGGGGTCCATAGACTCCTTGCTTAATGATATTGGTTCATGGCATTGAAACAGTTGGGAACCACTGCTGTGGGGTCAAGGTGCGAAACACAATACTAACAGTCACACACAGCACATATAACTATGATAGCAGAAAAACATACAGTTACAAAAATAAATAATAATATAGCCCAAGTCCCTGAGTGTTATGTCCTGTAGATTGATGGTGCAGGGATGTTGTCCTGGAGCCAAGTTTCTGCAAGAACAAGCACGCAGCAGTTCCTCATCTCATGCAAGTGAACAATATCAGCTAAAAAGAGGTAAAACAGTCAATATTGGACAGCGATGTGCATCAAACAACAGTGTGAAATGAAGAGATTTTACATCCTGACAAAATTGTCCTGGTGATAACTGTCTAATTAATTGATTATTCCTAATGTGTGAGATAAAGTAATTCCATTAGATTATTGATGAGCAATATCACTTAGTTTTATTGTCTTCCTCTAATGCTCAAAATCAATAACCTTCAAGTATAATTACTGAAAGGTGATCATAAAATGGAAATATAAAGTGATTTTTTTAATCATAGATTTTCAAAGCTAACTTCACGGCAAACCATGTAGAGGTTATGTACAAACAAGAGAATCTGCAGATGCTGGAAATCCATGCAACACACACAAAATGCTGGAGGAACTCAGCAGAAGGCAGCACCTATGGAAAAGTGTACAGTTGACGTTTCAGATCGCGATCCTTCATCAGGACTGGAGAAAAACACGATGAGGTGTCAGCATAAGAAGGTGGGGGGGGAGGGGTGGAAGAAACCCATGGTGATAGGTGAAACTGGGAGGTGGGAGGGATGAAGTAAAGAGCTGGGAAGTTGGTGAAAGAGATACGGGGTGAAAGAGATAGGAGAGGACAGAAAGAAAAGATAGAGGAGCACCAGAGGGAGATGATGGGCAGGTAAGGAGATAAGGTGAGAGAGGGAAAAGGAAATGGTGAAGTGGGGGCATTACTGGAAGTTTGAAAAATTAGTGTTCATGCCATTAGGTTGGAGGCTACCCAGACGGAATATAAGGCGTTGTTCTTCCAACCTGAGTTTGCCCATGACCGTAGAGGAGGCCATGGACTGACATATTGGAATGGAAATGGGAAGCGGAATTAAAATAGGTGGCTACTGAGAGATCCGGCCTTTTCTAGCGGACGGAGTGTAGGTGCCTGTGAAGCGGTGTCTTCCAATCTATGTCAGGTCTCACCGCTACACAGGAGGCCACACCAGGAGCACCGGATACAGTAGACGACCCCAACAAACTTACAGGCAAAGTTTTGCCTCACCTGGAAGGACTGTTTAGGGTCCTGAATGTTCCTGAGGGAGGAGATGTAGGGGCAGGTGTAGCACTTGTTCTGCTTGCAAGGATATGCCAGGAGGGAGATCATTGGGAAGGGACGAATGTAGGGAGCGATCCCTGTGGAAAGCAGAAAGTGGGATGGGGGTGGGGGGTCGGAGGGGAAGATATGCTTGGTGGTGGGATCTTGTTGGAGATGGTGGAAGTAATGGAGAATTATGTGCTGGACATGGAGACTGGAGGGGTGGCAGGTGAGAACAAGAGAAACCCTGTCCCTGGTGGGGTGGCAGGGGGATGGGGAGATGGCAGATGTGGATGAAATGAAAGAGATGCGGTTGAGGGAAGCATTGGTGGTGGAGGGAGGGAAGCCCCTTTCTTTGAAGAAAGAGGATACCTCCTTCATTCTGGAATGGAAAGCATCACCCTGAGAGCAGGTGCAGCAAAGACGGAGGAATTGAGAGAAGGAGGTGGTGTTTTTACAATTAACAGGGTGGGAAGAGGTACAGACCAGCTAGCTGTGAGGGTTAGTGGGTTTATAATAGATAGGCTGTCTCCAGAAATAGATTGAAAGGGGAGGGAAATGTCAGACACGGACCAGGTAAATTTAAGGGCAGGGTGAAAATTGGAGGCAAAGTTGATGAAGTCGATGAGCTCTACGTGGGTGCAGGAAGCAACACTAATGCAGTCATCGATGCAGCATAGGAAAAGTTGGGGTGTGATACCAGTGTAGGCTTGGAACATGGACTGTTCCACGTAGCCGACAAAAAGGCAGGCATGGCTGGGACCCATGCGAGTGCTATGGCTACTTGTTTTGTGTGAAGGAAGTGGGATGAGCCAAAGGAAAAATTATTGAGAGTGAGAACAAGTTCTGCCAGATGGAGGAGAGTGCTGGTGGAGGGGAACTGGTTGGTTCTGGTGTCCAGAAAAGAACAGAGAGCTTTGAGGCCTTCCTGGTGGGGGATGGAGGTGTATAGGGACTGGACATTCACAGTGAAAATAAGATGATTGAGGGCAGGGGTCTTGAAATCATGAAAAGATCAAGAGCGTGTGAAGTGTCACAGATGTAGGTAGGAAGGGATTGAAGCAGTGGGGATAAAACAGAGTTGAGGTATGCAGATATAAGTTCAGTGGGGCAGGAGCAAGCTGAGACAATGGGTCGACCTGACAGGCTGGTTTGTGGGTCTTGGGTTGGAGGTAGAAACAGGAGGTGCGGGGTGAGGGGTCTATGAGGTTGGTGGCAGTGGATGGGAGATCCCCAGAGTTGATGGTGTGGGAGACAATGGCCTGGTTCTCCTTAGTGGGATCCCGTTCGATGGTTAAGTAAGAAGAGGTGTCTGACAGCTGTCGTCAGGCCTCAGCAAGGTAGAGGTCAGTCCACCAGATGACTCCAGCACCCCCCTTATCTGCAGGTTTGATGGTGAGGTTAGGATTAGTGTGAGAGAGTGGAGAGCGGTGCATTCGGACAGAGTGAGGTTGGAATGGGAGAGAGGAGTGATGAAGTCGAGACAGTTGATGTCCCATCAACAGTTAGCAATGAAAAGATCCAGAGCAGTTTTTGGGGATTTGTCCTGTAATTTCCTGGAAAGGATGGTTTATTGATGCTGGGTGATACAGTAAATTCTGGGATTTTAGTTTCTCACTGCTTAATTTTAGAGCTGTTGGGATTCAACAGTTTACTCCCATGCTGAGGTGAGGAATGAGATCAAGGACAGAATTCTCCTGTCAGGCTTGGGCAGCTCCTGCTGCTGGTAAAGAAAACCAATAGGACGGAGGGTGGGGCTGAGGTTGGGAGAGTTGGAGAAGTATGGTGAATTTGGAGAATGATGAAACATAGAAACATAGAAACATAGAAAATAGGTGCAGGAGTAGGCCATTCGGCCCTTCGAGCCTGCACCGCCATTTATTATGATCATGGCTGATCATCCAACTCAGAACCCAGCCTTCCCTCCATACCCCCTGACCCCTGTAGCCACAAGGGCCATATCTAACTTCCTTTTAAACATAGCTAATGAACTGGCCTCAACAGTTTGCTGTGGCAGAGAATTCCACAGATTCACCACTCTCTGTGTGAAGAAGTTTTTCCTAACCTCGGTCCTAAAAGGCTTCCCCTCTATCCTCAAACTGTGACCCCTCGTTCTAGACCTCCCCAACATCGGGAACAATCTTCCTGCATCTAGCCTGTCCAATCCCTTTAGGATCTTATACGTTTCAATCAGATCCCCCCTCAATCTTCTAAATTCCAACGAGTACAAGCCCAGTTCATCCAGTCTTTCTTCATATGAAAGACCTGCCATCCCAGGAATCAATCTGGTGAACCTTCTTTGTACTCCCTCTATGGCAAAGATGTCTTTCCTCAGATTAGGGGACCAAAACTGCACACAATACTCCAGGTGTGGTCTCACCAAGGCCTTGTACAACTGCAGTAGTACCTCCCTGCTCCTGTACTCGAATCCTCTCGCTATAAATGCCAGCATACCGTTCGCCTTTTTCACCGCCTGCTGTACCTGCATGCCCACTTTCAATGACTGGTGTATAATGACACCCAGGTCTCGTTGCACCTCCCCTTTTCCTAATCGGCCACCATTCAGATAATAATCTGTTTTCCTATTTTTGCCACCAAAGTGGATAACTTCACATTTATCCACATTAAATTGCATCTGCCATGAGTTTGCCCACTCACCCAACCTATCCAAGTCACCCTGCATCCTCTTAGCATCCTCCTCACTGCTAACACTGCCACCCAGCTTCGTGTCATCCGCAAACTTGGAGATGCTGCATTTAATTCCCTCATCCAAGTCATTAATATATATTGTAAACAACTGGGGTCCCAGCACTGAGCCTTGCGGTACCCCACTAGTCACCGCCTGCCATTCTGAAAAGGTCCCGTTTATTCCCACTCTTTGCTTCCTGTCTGCTAACCAATTCTCCACCCACACCAATACCTTACCCCCAATACCGTGTGCTTTAAGTTTGCACACTAATCTCCTATGTGGGACCTTGGCAAAAGCCTTTTGAAAATCCAAATATACCACATCCACTGGTTCTCCCCTATCCACTCTACTAGTTACATCCTCAAAAAATTCTATGAGATTCGTCAGACATGATTTTCCTTTCACAAATCCATGCTGACTTTGTCCGATCATTTCACCGCTTTCCAAATGTGCTGTTATCACATCCTTGATAACTGACTCCAGCAGTTTCCCCACCACCGACGTTAGGCTAACCGGCCTATAATTCCCCGGTTTCTCTCTCCCTCCTTTTTTAAAAAGTGGGGTTACATTAGCCACCCTCCAATCCTCAGGAACTAGTCCAGAATCTAACGAGTTTTGAAAAATTATCACTAATGCATCCACTATTTCTTGGGCCACTTCCTTAAGCACTCTGGGATGCAGACCATCTGGCCCTGGGGATTTATCTGCCTTCAATCCCTTCAATTTACCTAACACCACTTCCCTACTAACATGTATTTCGTTCAGTTCCTCCATCTCACTGGACCCTCTGTCCCTTACTATTTCTGGAAGATTATTTATGTCCTCCTTAGTGAAGACAGAACCAAAGTAATTATTCAATTGGTCTGCCATGTCCTTGCTCCCCATAATCAATTCACCTGTTTCTGTTTGCAGGGGACCTACATTTGTCTTTATCAGTCTTTTCCTTTTTACATATCTATAAAAGCTTTTACAGTCCGTTTTTATGTTCTCTGCCAGTTTTCTCTCATAATCTTTTTTCCCCTTCCTAATTAAGCCCTTTGTCCTCCTCTGCTGAACTCTGAATTTCTCCCAGTCCTCAGGTGAGCCACTTTCTCTGGCTAATTTGTATGCTACTTCTTTGGAATTGATACTATCCCTAATTTCTCTTGTCAGCCACGGGTGCACTACCTTCCTTGATTTATTCTTTTGCCAAACTGGGATGAACAATTGTTGTAGTTCATCCATGCAACCTTTAAATGCCTGCCATTGCATATCCACCGTCAATCCTTGAAGTGTCATTTGCCAGTCTATCTTAGCTAATTCATGTCTCATACCTTCAAAGTTACCCCTCTTTAAGTTCAGAACCTTTGTTTCTGAATTAACTACGTCACTCTCCATGTTAATGAAGAATTCCACCATATTATGGTCACTCTTACCCAAGGGGCCTCTCACGACAAGATCGCTAATTAACCCTTCCTCATTGCTCAAAACCCAGTCCAGAATAGCCTGCTCTCTAGTCGGTTCCTCGACATGTTGGTTCAAAAAACCATCCCGCATACATTCCAAGAAATCCTCTTCCTCAGCACCTTTACCAATTTGGTTCACCCAGTCTACATGTACATGATGAGCAGGGAGATGGGAGGGACCTGAGAAAGGGAGGAGAGAGGAGAAGCAATGTGAGAGGGCAAAGGGTGCTGAGTGAACAAAACGAAAATGGCCCTGGATGTAATTCTGAAAATGATTCATTCAGTGAAATATGGACAACAGTGTTGATTGAAGACTTTATACATTTTGACAAAATACAACTGTCCAATTAATTGATTTTTCCTAATGTGTCAGCTAAAAGCAATTCCTGTATAGGTTCACTTTCAAGCACTCTATAACTCAGTATTATATATTTACTTTTTCCATTATTTGACCAATTTACCTTCTATTGCACATTGGTTGTTTGTCAGTCTTTGTTTTTTTGTAGTTTTTAAGATACATTCTGATGTAGTTCTTTATTTTCCTGTAAATGCCTGCAAGAAAACAAATCTCGGGGTAGTATATGGTGATATATATGCACTTGTTAATAAACTTACTTTGAACTTTGACAATAATTGGAGATTCTTTTATGCTCTCAGCATCGAGACTTTCAGTGATGAATCCCATTTTGACATATTTGAATGTGCCAATGAACAAGTTTACCATGCCATTTAAAGAAGACAGTGGCTAATCTAATTGTAACTTTGATTTTGCATTTGTGTCTACCTACAAAAATCCTACACCCCTTTGCTTGCCATCTACTTATGCCTTAGAAATATTCAAAGGTTCTGCCTGTGCCACACTTAGGGAAGTTAGTTCCAAAGGCTTGTGGTTCTCTGTGAGAGAAAACATGGTCTCATCTCTATCTTAAATGGGTGACTCTTAATTTTAAAATGGTGACCCCTCGTTCCAGATTGCTCCGCATGAGAATGCTGGAAATGTGAGCAACACCCACAAAATGCTGAAGGAGCTCAGCAAGTCAGACATCATCTGTGGAGGGGGATATACAGGCGACGTTTTGGGCCAAGACCCTTCATCAAGACTGGAAATGAAGGGGGCAAAAGCCAGAATAGCCTTTATAATTCATTACAACCTGCTTCACTATCAACAAGACCCACTAATGTAGTATCATCAGCGAATTTGCTAATCATGCCCTTTTCATTCATATCCATTTAAAAAAATTAATTTACAGGATGTGGGCATTTCCAGCTAAGCTGGCATTTATTGCCCATCCCTAATTGCCATTGAGAGACATAGAAAACCTATAGTACAATACAGGCCCTTTGTCCCACAATGCTGTACCGAACATGTTCTTACTTTAGAAATTTCCTCAGTACCCTTAGCCCTCTATTTTTCTAAGCTCCATGTACCTATCTAGGAGCCACTTAAAAGACCCTATTGTATCCGCCTCCACCACCGTCACTGGCAGCCCATTCCACGCACTCACCACTCTCTGCGTAAAAAACTTACCCCTGCCTTCTCCTCTGTACCTAATTCCAAGCACATTAAAGCTACGTCCTCTCGTGTTAGCCTTTTCAGCCCCGGGGAAAAACCTCTGACTATCCATATGAACAATGCCTCTCATCATCTTATACACCTCTATCAGGTCACCTCTCATCCATCATCGCTCCAAGGGGAACAGGCCAAATTCACTCAACCTACTCTCAACAAGGCATGCTCCCCAATCCAGGCAACATCCTCGCAACTCTCCTCTGCACCCTGTCTATAGTTTCCACATCCTTCCTGTAGTGAGGTGACCAGAAATGAGCACAGTACTCCAAGTGAGGTCTGACCAGGGTTCTATATAGCTGCAACATTACCTCTCAGCTCTTGAACTTAATCCCACAGTTGATGAAGGCCAGTACACCATATACCTTCTTAACCATATAGTCAACCTGCGCTGCAGCTTTGAGTGTCCTATTGACTCAGTCCCCAAGATCCCTCTGATCCTCCACACTGCCAAGAGTCTTACCATTTATACTATATTCTGCCATTGTATTTGGCCTATCAAAATGAACCACCTCACACTTATCTGGGTTGAACTCCATCGGCCACTTCTCAGCCCAGTTTTGCACCCTAATGATGTCCCATTGTAACCTTTGACGGCCCTCCGCACTATCCACAACACCCCCAACCTTTGTGTCGTCAGCAAATTTACTAACCCATTCCTCCATTTCCTCATCCAGGTCATTTATAAAAACCATGAAGAGAAGGGGTCCCAGAACAGATCTCTGAGGCCCACCACTGGTGACCAACCTCCATGCAGAATATGACCCGTCTACAACCACTCTTTGCTTTCTGTGAGCAAGCCAGTTCTGGATCCACAAAGCAATGTTCCCTTGGATGCCATGCCTCCATACTTTCTCAATAAGCCTTGTGTGGGGTACCTTATCAAACGCCTTGCTGAAATCCATATACGCTACATCTATTGCTCTTCTTTCATCAATGTGTTTAGTCACATCCTTAAAAAATTCAATCAGGCTCGTAAGGCATGACCTGCCTTTCACAAAGCCGTGCTGACTATTCCTGAGAAGGTGGTGATGAGCTGCTCTTGAACAAGTCCCTGAGGTGTAGGTACACTCATAGTGCTGTTAGGGAGGGAATTCTGTGATTTGGACCCAGTGACAATGAAGAAATGGCACTATGTTTCCAAGTCAGGATGGTGAGTGACTTGGAGGGGATTTCCAAGTGGTGGTGTTCCCAGGTATCTGCTGTTCTCGTCCTTCTAGATGGTAGTGGCTGTGGGTCTGGCAGGTGCTGCTTTAGGAACTTTGGTGTGTTGTTACAGTGCATCTTGTAGACTTGCATCTAGTTACAGTGCCGCAACTGTTTGTCAATGCTGGAGGGATTGGATGCTTGTGGAAGGGATACCAATCAAGTGGGCTGCCTTGTACTGGATAGTGTCGAGCTTCTTGAGTGTTGATGGAGCTGCAGTTATGCCCCAGGTGAGTGGTGAGTGTTCCATTACACTCCTGAGCTGAGCCTTGCAGATGGTGGGCAGGTTTTGGGGAGTCAGGAGGTGAGGTACACACTGCGGGATTCCTAGCCTTTGACCTGTTCTGGTAGCCACGGTGTTTATATGACTTAGAACAGTTCAGTTTCCTGTCAATGGTAACTCCCAGGATATTGATAATAGGAGATTCAGTGATGGTGATGCCACTGATATCAAGGGACGAAGGTTAGAGCCTCTCTTGTTGCGTGGCTCGAATGTTACATGCCACTTGTCAGCCCAAGCCTAGATATTGTCCAGCTGCATTTGAGTATGAACTGCTTCACTATCTGAGGAGTCACGGGGATGTGCAGAACATTGTGCAGTCATCTGCAAATATCCTCACTTCTGACCTTATGACGGAAGGAAGGTCATTGATGAAGCAGCTGAAGATGGTTGGTCCTAGGACACTCCCTGAGAAACTCCTGCAGTGATGTCCTGAGGATGAGATGATTGACCTCCAACCACCACAACCATCTTCCTTTGTGCCAGGTATGATACCAACCAGTGGAGGATTTCCCCCTAATTCCCATTGACTCCATTTTAGCTAGGGCACCTTGATGCCATACTCAATCAAATGCTCCTTTGATGTCGAGGGCTATCAATCTCACACCTCACCTATGGTATTTAGCTCTTTGGTCCATATTTGGACCAAGGAAGTGATGAGATCAGGAGCAGAGTGGCCTTGACGAAATCCAAATCCAAATTATTTACATAAATAATGAATAACAGAGGTCCCAACACTGACACCTGGGACACCCCACTAGTTGTTACCACTATTAATTTTGATTCCTCTGTTAGCTCTTCCAATGACTGGAAGTACCTTCATAAAACATCTGCAATCTCCATTCCTTATGTCCTCTTCAAATCTTATTTTGCTATGTAACTTTGTATCATCAAAAGCTTAATAATCATAAATATGCACCCTTCATCCAGGTCAATTATATACATTACAAAAAGCAGAAGCTGTGATACCAGTGTGCCTGGATTTAGATTAGAAAATGTTATGAACCTCCATGCACAAGAATGTCCATAAGGTCAGAATCAGAACCAGGTTCATTATCACCGACATGTGAAATTTGGCAGCAGTACAGTGCAAGACACAAAATATTGCAGTAAGTTTTGATATTAAATAATTCATGCAAAGGAGGAATAGTAGTGTTCATGGGTTCATAAATTCAAAAATTTTATGGCGGTGGGAAGAAGCTATTCCTAAAACATTGTGTGTGGATGTCCGGGCTCTGGTACCTCCTCCCTGATCGTAACAAATAACTGGGAGGATCCAGTGTTCCACCTATGTAGTATACCCCAACCCTCAATTAGATTTACAGAAAACAGTTAAATGATACCTGTACTGAACCTAGACAACAGCAGAACATATGAGAATCTGCTGTTTATTGATTACCGATCTGCATTCAACACCACCATCCCCTCACTACCAATCAATAAGCTTCAAAACATGGGCCTCTGTACCTTCCTCTGCAACTTGATTCTTAACTTCCTCATCAGGAGGCCGTAGTCAGTGTGGATCAGAAATAACATTTCCTTCTCGCTGACAATCACGGATGCACCTCCAGGATATGTGCTTAGCCTACTGCTCTAGTCTCTCTACATTCATGACTCTATGGTTACACACAGCTGAAATACCGTCTGTACTTCTTCTTCTTATAACATAGAAACATAGAAAATAGGTGCAGGAGTAGGCCATTCGGCCCTTCGAGCCTGCACCGCCATTTATTATGATCATGGCTGATCATCCAACTCAGAACCCCGCCCCAGCCTTCCCTCCATACCCCCTGACCCCCGTAGCCACAAGGGCCATATCTAACTCCCTCTTAAATATAGCCAATGAACTGGCCTCAACTGTTTCCTGTGGCAGAGAATTCCACAGATTCACCACTCTCTGTGTGAAAAAGTTTTTCCTAATCTCGGTCCTAAAAGGCTTCCCCTCTATCCTCAAACTGTGTCCCCTTGTTCTGGACTTCCCCAACATCGGGAACAATCTTCCTGCATCTAGCCTGTCCAATCCCTTTAGGATTTTATATGTTTTAATCAGATCCCCCCTCAATCTTCTAAATTCCAACGAGTACAAGCCCAGTTCATCCAGTCTTTCTTCATATGAAAGTCCTGCCATCCCAGGAATCAATCTGGTGAACCTTCTTTGTACTCCCTCTATGGCAAGGATGTCTTTCCTCAGATTAGGGGACCAAAACTGCTCACAATACTCCAGGTGTGGTCTCACCAAGGCCTTGTACAACTGCAGTAGTACCTCCCTGCTCCTGTACTCGAATCCTCTCGCTATAAATGCCAGCATACCATTCGCCTTTTTCACCGCCTGCTGTACCTGCATGCCCACTTTCAATGACTGGTGTATAATGACACCCAGGTCTCCTTGCACCTCCCCTTTTCCTAATCGGCCACCATTCAGATAAAAATCTGTTTTCCTATTTTTGCCACCAAAGTGGATAACTTCACATTTATCCACATTAAATTGCATCTGCCATGAATTTGCCCACTCACCCAACCTATCCAAGTCACCCTGCATCCTCTTAGCATCCTCCTCACAGCTAACACTGCCACCCAGCTTCGTGTCATCCGCAAACTTGGAGATGCTGCATTTAATTCCCTCATCCAACTCATTAATATATATTGTAAACAACTGGGGTCCCAGCACTGAGCCTTGCGGTACCCCACTAGTCACTGCCTGCCATTCTGAAAAGGTCCCGTTTATTCCCACTCTTTGCTTCCTGTCTGCTAACCAATTCTCCACCCACACCAATACCTTACCCCCAATACCGTGTGCTTTAAGTTTGCACACTAATCTCCTGTGTGGGACCCTGTCAAAAGCCTTTTGAAAATCCAAATATACCACATCCACTGGTTCTCCCCTATCCACTCTACTAGTTACATCCTCAAAAAATTCTATGAGATTCGTCAGACATGATTTTCCTTTCACAAATCCATGCTGACTTTGTTCAATCATTTCACCGCTTTCCAAATGTGCTGTTATCACATCCTTGATAACTGACTCCAGCAGTTTCCCCACCACCGACGTTAGGCTAACCGGTCTATAATTCCCTGGTTTCTCTCTCCCTCCTTTTTTTTAAAAAGTGGTGTTACATTAGCCACCCTCCAATCCTCAGGAACTAGTCCAGAATCTAACGAGTTTTGAAAAATTATCACTAATGCATCCACTATTTCTTGGGCTACTTCCTTAAGCACTCTAGGATGCAGACCATCTGGCCCTGGGGATTTATCTGCCTTCAATCCCTTCAATTTACCTAACACCTTTTTCTTCTTTGAGTTTTTACGGCAGTTGGCATCCACATTGTTGCATTACTGCCATCTTCAGGATTTATTGTCCTTCATTGTCCATTCACTTTAAAGCCGTCTTTCCAGTCCCGTCGCCCTTAAAAAAACTAAACAACCATTTCCTCTCCTGATCACTCTCCCCACATTCCAATAAACCTTTAACACTGTTCTCTAC
This sequence comes from Mobula hypostoma, assembly GCF_963921235.1. Taxonomy (NCBI): domain Eukaryota; kingdom Metazoa; phylum Chordata; class Chondrichthyes; order Myliobatiformes; family Myliobatidae; genus Mobula; species Mobula hypostoma. The sequence goes on along the minus strand of NC_086106.1, from coordinate 105,485,995 downwards.
CAGTCCTATTTTGCGTAATTGTTGTAACATTTGTTACCTTTCCTGTGCAAATTTCTGAAATGAAATAAGGATATGCTCTCCTGTTTCAGTTTCCTGACATAGATCGCAAAAATCTGTTGGATGCTTATTTATGATGGCCAGAGTGCCATTAAGGTTGCTGTGCCCATTTCTCAGTCTACTTATAATTACTTGCTCCTTCCGCTTTAATCCCCTACTTCTTCCCATATCTACTCTGTTCTGAATTGAATGTAAACGTCTTCCTTTTATTGCTGTATCCCAATGCTGCTGCCGCTGTTGATTTATCCTTCTCCACACTATGCTCTTCCCCTCTGATTTTGATAGTTTAATATTGACCTCTACAGATCCTTTTTTAGTTGCTGCTTTTGCCAGCTTATCTGCGGTTTCATTTCCCATAATACCTGAATGTGCTGGAACCCACATGAATGCGATATTTTTGCTTTGTCTAGCCAGTCTTGAATTTGCAAACAGGATTTCATAAAGCTGATCCAGGTGACCTCTAGCTGTACCCGCCTTAATGCTTGCAAGGGTCTGTAAATGTGCCATTGACACCACTGTTGTTGGCAGAATCTCAGAAGGCGTACAGGAATAATATAGATTGGCTGGTTGAATGGCGTTTCAAAAACAACCTTGGGCTTACCATCAACAAGACCAAGAAATTGATTGTGGACTTCTGGAAAGGGAAGTCATAAGAACATGCACCAGTCCTCATTGAGGGATTAGTGGTGGAATGGATAAATTCCAGGCAGTCAACATCTTAGAGAATCTATTCTGAGCCCAACACATTGATGCAATCATGAAGAAGATAGTTCTGTGATCCTCCATCATTCAGAGTTTGAAGAGATTGTATATGTCACCAAAAACCCTTGCGAGTTTCTCCAGAAGAACAATGGAAAACATTCTGACTGCACAAGATCAAAACAGGATGCAGAGGCCTGCTCCACTCTGGCATGAGCCTCCACACCATCGAGGACATCTTCAAGAAGGCAACGTCCATTATTAAAGACCCTCACCATCTGAGACATTCACTTCTCATTACTCTCATTGGGAAGGAGGTGAAGACCCATATTTTATGTTTTAGAAACAGGTTCTTCCCCTCCACCATCTGCTAGAGCTGACTTCGCGTGCTGGGACAGGCACGTCACTAACTCACCAGCTGGCTCTTGCCAGGTTTCGCCCGCCTGTCGAAGTGGTGTACCGGGGTGTGGCCTGGCCACTGTCGCTTGTAAACAGGTATTTGGAGCCACAGGTGAGAGCTAAATGTCCAGAAGGGACCAAAGGTGAGTGAGCTGCCCCAGAATGACCACGACAAGCCCCTTCACCAGAGGAGCTCCCCCTCCTTGGACACCCAGTACACCCAATTCCATTATACTTCTGTCTCAAATGAACACACTTCACAACAACAAACACAAAATACTGGAGGAACTCAACAAATCAGGCAGCATGTTTGCAGGGGAATAAACAATTGATGTTGACATAAACTCCCGATGATGAATCCCGATGAAGGGTCCCTTCTCGAGATGTTGACTGTTTATTTGCCCTCTATAGCTGCTGCCAGACTTGTTGAGTTCCACCAGCATTTTGTGTGTGTTGCTCAAGATTCCTTGCATCTGACGAATTGCTTGTGATGAAAATCTCACAACCTATGACAGTGATAAAAAATTTGATTTCTATTCCGATCTGACATTTTGCTTAACAAAGGCTCTTGGAAAATGTTTTGAGGTGTTTGATGATGTTGAAGAATCTGTATGAATACAGGTTACAGTTGGCTGTGAATGGAAGTAATAGTAGAGGGACAAATTGACTGTGAATTATTATTACCTGTTTGCTTCAGACAAATATCATTCCCAAAATGCCTTCAGTGGACTTTCTCACTTACATCTTTTGAAAATAAATGTATTTCTTGTTACATACACCTGTTAGGGTGCATTCTCCAGTTACCTTATAAGGTTACTGTATCCTTCAGCCAGGAGCAGATGTTATCAGGTGGTTCCCAACCTTCACCGAGTGTTTCGACCCTTAACCATGACACTCTCCAGTTGATGGGCCAGCAGTGGTGGCCAGATCATTGCCCATCTGCTCCTGGCTTCCAGCTCCCCTCCTCTTGCCTACTCCAAATCCAACAAGAGGCTTGTTCTGCCTCTTCCCCCATCCTACGAGCTGCTTGTTTTTTGCTCCTTTTGTCCAGGCCCAGAGCTGACAACAACCGCCATGCTGGTTTGGCTGGGAAACCTTTGCAGCCGATCTCCACAGGGAACAACCATGCCTGCCAACCCTTGTCTTTACACTCCTGCACTAAGGGCTGGTACTTCAAGGCCTTTCTCTCGTGGACCTCTTCCCATCCCTCCTCCCATGGCACAGTCAGCTCAACCAGAATTATTTTCCTGTCTTCGGTTGACCACAGTACAATGTCCGGGCGTAGGGTTGTGTGCACCACATTTGGGAACTGCAATCTCTTTCCAACATTGACCCTCATCTCCCAGGACCTGGCCGTTACCAGCGGATTGGGCTTTGGTTGTTTGGTTACGAAAGGCCTGGCTCCATCGTTGATGAAGGTGATGGCCTTCCTCAACTCTGTGCCAGCTGTCCTCTTCTTGCATCTCTCCCGCTCTAGTGTGTCAGCAAGAGCCAGAAACACCTTATCATGGCGCCACCTATACCGTCCTTGAGTTAGAGCTGTTTTACACCCGGACAGTATATGTGCCAGTGTCCCCTTTTGACCACAGAGCTTACAGTTCGGGTCCTCTCTCATCCCCCATGTGTACAGATGTAATGGTGAAGGAAGGGTGTCATACACGGATTGCAAGAGGAAGGAAGTACGGAAGGGCTCCAGTCTCCATAACTCTGCCCATGAGATCTTGTGCTTGGGCAGATCCCATTTTGTCCAGGCACCCTGGGATCCTTGTTCCACTGCCTTTGAAATCCGCTTCTCTTCCTCACGGATCCGTACTTCTGCCTGTATGATGTCTCGCCTGTTCCTTATGCTTGCGTTTCCCCACTGCTGGAAGTGAACTGAGCCGAGGTCTTGCCGCCCGACGCAAGGGTTGCCGATGATATCTCGCAGCTTCAGAGAACACACTGCCTCCTCCACAGCTGCGTTGGCTGCCCACTTGCGCCCAGATCTGGTTGTAATGCCTGCCTGCTTTATCAAGGCATCATTGGAATCTCTCAAGCTTAATAAGGCTCTGCATTTTGCCACCTTGAATTCCTCCACAACAGGTGACAGGGGAAGCTGCAGTTGCCCAGAATGAATGTCGAGGCCCACTGAAGAGAAGCTTGGGGGAACTCCCAACCATCTCCGCAGGTGCTTGTTGGTTTTCCTCTCGATGCCCTCTACGGCAGTCATGGGGAACTCATAAAGCGTGAAGAGCCAGAGAAGCCTGGGCAGAATGCCGTATTGGTACAGCCAGCTCTTGAATTTACCCGGAAGTCCGGATTTGTCGATCTTCTTCGGCCATTCGTCTGTCCGCTTCTAGATGTTTCTCAATCTCTTCAACTGGAGTTGCAAGAGACATCATAGCTTTATCAGATACCAAGTGGTTCTCTACTCTTGATGCTGCATTTCAGGCAATAAGTGGAGGCACTTTGATTAGCACGACTATGCAGTTCCCACTCCCTGTGGAACATTGACATGCACACATTTATTCTCCTTCTCACCTCTTTAGCATTTGGTTGCCATTTGGTGGCAAAAATAGGAAAACAGATTATTATCTGAATGGTGGCCGATTAGGAAAAGGGGAGGTGCAACGAGACCTGGGTGTCATTATACACCAGTCATTGAAAGTGGGCATGCAGGTACAGCAGGCGGTGAAAAAGGCGAATGGTATGCTGGCATTTATAGCGAGAGGATTCGAGTACAGGAGCAGGGAGGTACTACTGCAGTTGTACAAGGCCTTGGTGAGACCACACCTGGAGTATTGTGTGCAGTTTTGGTCCCCTAATCTGAGGAAAGACATCTTTGCCATAGAGGGAGTACAAAGAAGGTTCACCAGATTGATTCCTGGGATGGCAGGTCTTTCATATGAAGAAAGACTGGATGAACTGGGCTTGTACTCGTTGGAATTTAGAAGATTGAGGGGGGATCTGATTGAAACGTATAAGATCCTAAAGGGATTGGACAGGCTAGATGCAGGAAGATTGTTCCCGATGTTGGGGAGGTCTAGAACGAGGGGTCACAGTTTGAGGATAGAGGGGAAGCCTTTTAGGACCGAGGTTAGGAAAAACTTCTTCACACAGAGAGTGGTGAATCTGTGGAATTCTCTGCCACAGCAAACTGTTGAGGCCAGTTCATTAGCTATGTTTAAAAGGAAGTTAGATATGGCCCTTGTGGCTACAGGGGTCAGGGGGTATGGAGGGAAGGCTGGGTTCTGAGTTGGATGATCAGCCATGATCATAATAAATGGCGGTGCAGGCTCGAAGGGCCGAATGGCCTACTCCTGCACCTATTTTCTATGTTTCTATGTTTCTATATATTATGGTGAAAGATGGCTACGAGATGGGGGCATAGGGTGGTGTGCACTCGAACAGCATGTCAATTATATTGTTTTTTCCCCTATTAATATCAAATTGCAGTTTCCACTAAACATTACGAGCATGGATTTTAGTGTCAAGATTGAAAACATCCTAGCATTGTCAATATTCTGTGAAAATGCAACCATCTTTTTCACTTCTTCTATGCCTTTTACGTTTACTTCTCGTCTTGGATGTGATTCTGGAACTGTTGCAGCCTGTGTTTTGCTGATTGGAGATAGTTTAGGTGCTTCGGCGCTCTGCCGTCTCCAAGAGGATTCCAGGAGGCAGTGGCAACGTGAGCGAACCTCGTGATGAGTAGGGTGCAGGATGGCGCGCAAGCCGATGTTTGACCCCATTCGCCGACTATAGCTTCCATTGTTCGCCGATGAAAGTGACGAGGGAGACTGAAGCACCAAAGCGAGTGCTGACCGGTGAGCGCTGGCTGCCTGTCTTTTGATCACTCTGTACCAGGGGGAGAAAGGTCTGCAGTTGGGCTAGGAGAGTATTCATTTCTTTGTGTGGGAAGAGGGATTGGGGGACGGATCGATGCACCTGATCCGTTTTGTTTTTCTGTGTAGGAGAAAGGATTTGGGGGTCGATGTGCGTGATCCGTTCTGCTCAGTTTTTGTGTGGGAGGAGGGATTTGGGGGTTGATGTACCTGTTCTGTTTTTTTTTGCGGGGAGGTGGGATCTAAGGTGCTGCCTTTCTTTTCTCTCTTGGGTTTTATGGCTACCTGGAGAATTGAAGAATTTCGGAGTTGTATACTTTGATAATAAATGAATCTTTGAACCTTTGAAATGGATTTTCTCTCAATTTTTTTTTAGAGATATAGCATGAAACAGGTCATTCTGGCTCAACAAGTCACACTACACAGCAACCAATGTATTTAACACTAGCCTAATCATGGGACAACTTAGGAATGAATCTACTAATCAGTGTGTCTTTGGACTGTCGGAGGAAACTTTAGCACCAGAGGAAACGTACAGGGTCAAGGGGCGAATGTACATACTCCCTATAGACAGCGGTGGAATTGAACTATGAACAACAAGGCTCTGAGATGTAATAGCATCACGGTAAGCATTATACTGCCGTGGGCAAATTGTGGCTTTTTCTTACAAAACTTCATCAGAAGTATGCTAAATTTCAGTAATTAATCTGTGTCAGATAACCACAGTGGGAAAATGAAGCAATGCCAAATTGTGTCAATAATAATGCTTATTCAGTCAACTGCCATCACATTTATGCCGTAAATGCTCTTTGGAATGATGGGCAGCCTCAGATACACCGTTCCTTGTTGACAATAACATGTTGCATCATAACTAGCATTCTCAGTAAATGCGACAGTAACCTTTTGTTCAATTTGTAAAACAAACCTACACATAATTCCCTTTCACTTGTTTGAGGCACAGTAAAGTTCAAGACATTGCGTAGTTTGACGCTCGTTGTCATACAATAGCAGTAAAGGGCAGTGTGTGAACTTACACCACATTTAATGAGAGGTAGAAATTACTCATTTTAAAATCGCTTCATGCAGATTTCACAAAATGCTGATAAAAACAGATTTGAAAATTTCCTGTTTTATCATAAGCCTTTCTCCTTGTATTTATTTATTTTTTTAGCAAAAGCAAGTGCATCAGTCTGGGAGAAAAAGATGTGTTTAATTCATTATTTTAAATTTGATTTTTTGCTATAAATCAAATGCGAGCAAGAAGCAGCTATGAGATGAATGGTATGTATTGACTGTAGTATAACTCTACTGGTGAAAGGGCCTGAATGTGAATAGAAAATGTACAGCAATCTGGCAGGCATTTGCAGAATGCATTCAATCTGTGATCTTAACTAGTGGATGCAGAGCAGACCCATTTTCAGTGGAGGCCATTGTCAAGGCGAGGCTGTGTTAATGCCTAATCTTTCATATTTAATGATGCACCACACCTCCAACAAGTCTTCCTGCTGGAGTGGAGTTAATCTAGAGGGTGAATCAGAAACTATTTCACTGATATTACCCCTATCCAGAAAGAAGATCATCCCACTGTGTAACACTGACCTGTAGAACACAAATCTCACGTCGAAGCTCCAAGTCGAGTTGAGTTTCAGGTTGTGTTCATTATGCTATGTATCAGGGTATATGGGGTGTCAGGGAGGGGTAGCACCTCTGGTGGGGGAACATGTTGCGTCCTTTTCAGGGCGGTTAGTCCACCTTTGGTCCCCACCTGGCACTCAGCTCTCACCTGTGGCTCCCCGTAGCTGTTTGCATGCGACAGCGGCCACACCCCGGGCAATGGCTTCGACAAGCCGGCTAAACCAGGTGAGGGTAGCCGACGGGTCTCAAACCCTCGGTGAGATAGGGAGTTGTCTATCCCAGCATGTGAAGACAGACTCCGGCGGATTGAGCGGACGAGACCAATGGAAGGTCCAACGGTCAAGAAGGCGGTCTCTGCAAACGTCGTGGAACGTGTAGAGCAGGACAAGACACAGAAGACGTTCTGGTCATCCACTGCACCTAGTCCCATCTCCAGCCGTCTAGACTCTGTCTTGCCACTGGATCCAGATGGGAATTGGGAAGAGAGAGTGAGGCTGACGCTGCGCAACTCTCCCTCACTTAAATCCAAATCACGCGCTAGTCTCAACACCATCATTATGGTGTCGAGGTCCTCATCGACGTCAATGATGGATGAACAACAACATGTATCAGTACAGTGAAAAACCTGCTTGCAGCAATGTTGCAGGCACGTGGGTTCAGACTCCACACAGAAATATACATAAATTATACATGACAGGGAAGAAAAAAAATAGATTCCGCAAAACAAGGTGTTGGTGCAAAAGAGGGCAGAGTCAAATCTATGCTAGTACAAGAGGTGGCCTGTACTGTTCCGTGGCTGTGGAAGAACTAGGGTTGCGCAGATTGGTTTGAGAACCTGGTGGTTGTAGCTGTTCCTGAACCTTACGGCTTCGCTACCTGCAGCCAATGGACGTACCTCCAGCGTTAAGAAGAAAGGTTCACTGAAGGATACAAGAGAAAGGGTCCTACTTTTGTAGGTTTTCAGAAATAAAATGGCAGAGGAGTTTAAAGATTAAAAAAACCGTAAGAACTCTTTTGTTGTCCTCCAAACGCAGAATGTAAAGCATGGTAAAGAAAAACTTAATGTAACTTTGTCATCACGTCAGACCAGCCTGTTAAAGTGAACTCCAACAGAATGTCGGAGATTGTGAATTATGCATATTTCCATTCATTACATTATCCTATACAGGTGCCCCCCCGCCCTAGAATTAACTAAAACCAGCATCGTGAGACTGTCCAGAGCTCGGTTGAGCCGCCCGGCTCGGGTCCGATGTTCCATGGATGGAGGAACAGCAGGTGCCTCTGGCTCGTCCAGGGGCGTGTTGCCACACTCACGGTCATGTTGTGACACCAGGAGCATGGTCGTGAAATCTGACAAATCTTGGCAGGCTGGTTTAAGGCAATCTATCAAAATATAGGCCGCCATGGCGTCAGAAGTAAAATCACCTGACACTCATTGGCATATGGCTGCCCATATACCAACTCAGCCGCAGACAACTGCAGCTCCTCTTTTGGAGCTGTTCTGAGCCCCAGAAGGATCCAAGGGAGATGGTCATGCCAATGCTCATCCATAAGGGAAGCCCTCAGATCAATCTTTAAGGAGCAGTGAAAACACTTGCGTCGGCCATTGGACTGTGGGTGATACGCTGTGTTGTGATATAACCTAACGCTGAGGTTCTGGGCCATCGCAGTCCAGAGGTCCGATATGAATTGGGGACTGTGGTCAGAGGAAATATTAGATGGGGTGCCAAACCGAGCAAAGCAGGAGCTGATGAATACCTGAGCCACATCTGTGGCCATCGTCGATGTTAGAGGGACAACCTCTGGCCACCTGGTGGTTTGGTCCTCCATGGTAAGAAGGTGCATAAGACTGTGGGAAAGAGGATCAACAAGGTCCACATTGACATGGTCAGACCATCGCTCGGGGATCTCAAAAGCTGTCAATGGTGCTTGACCATGACGGTTAATTTTTGCCTGCTGGCACTCAACACAGGCTGTGCTCCAATCACGTACATTCTTTCTAAGGCCATGCCACTTTAGTGCAACCAATTTCTGTGAGTTAAAAATAACATGCCTCCAGATTGTGGGCACTATGGGGCAAAGGTGACCGGTTGAGACATCAAACAGGAGAGAAACCCCAACTTTCCCAAACTTAATGTTAGTCAACCGCAGGCCCATGAGTGCTGTTGTGTAAGCCTGGACCTCTGGGTCTCTAGTTTTGTTAGCTCAATCCCCGTGTGTATGGGCTCAACGGTTGGCCATGAGAAGTGATCAGGCATGGAGCTATTTTCCTTCTTGATATTTTGAATATCAGTTGTGAACTCTGATATGTAGGCTATGTAGCGATGATGCCGTGTAGAACAAGGGTCTGATACTTTGGCCATCGCATGCACAAAGAGTTTTTGTGGTTAGTAAAAGTTGTGAAATAGTGACCCTCTAGAAGAAAATGAAAGTGGTGGATAGCCAAATAGAGACCGAGAAGCTCATGGTGAGATGTGCTGTACTTCCTTTCGGGGGGAGGGAGTTGCCAGTTGAAGAAGGCAAGTGGCTGCCACCTGCCTCCAACCAACAGCTCGTGCACAGCACCCACAGTGTAGTGTGAAGTGTCAGTAGTAATGGTTGGTTATAGGTACGTTGAGAACAGGTGCACCAGTAGGGTTGCATTGGAAAAAGGTCATTTGGTGTCATCAAATGCTCGGGTCATGTCCACTGACCAGTCAAGTACATGATTAGGGACATTGCCTTTAAGGGTACTATACAGGGGAAGTATACATTCAGCAGCTCGTAGGATGAAGCAGAGATAGAAATTCAGCACACCTAAAAACTCCTGTAGTTTTTTAGTAGTGTGGGTTGGTGGGAAATCCATAACAGTGGCTACTTTTGATGGGAAGGGTTTCGCATTTCCTGCGGGGATGTGATGGCCGAGAAAGTCAATGGTGGACAACCAAACCTGGCATTTATCAGGATTAATAATCAACCCATGTCAGCTTAAGTGCTGGAAAAGTGTGCAGAGTTGAGATGGGTGTTTGGATTTGGATGCACTGGTGACAAGTATATCATCCAGGTAAACAAAACGAAAATCTAGATCTTTTAATACAGAGTCTATCAGCTGTTGGAAAATCTGTGCTGCATTTTTCGGCCCAAACGGCATGCGTAGAAACTCAAAAAGGCCAAATGGGGTTATCACAGCCATTTGGGGAAATGTCCTTTGAGCCCTCAGGCACCTGGTGGTGGCCCCTAACTAAGACAACTTCAGAAAAAATTAACTTTCCAGCTAAACAAGCCAAAAAGTCTTGGATATATGGGACTGAGTAATGATTAGGGGTGGTGAGCTTGTTAAGGTGTCGGTAATCGCTACATGGCTGGTAACCACTATTGGATTTAGGGACCATATTGAAGGGCAAAGCCCAGGGGCTATTCGACATGCGAACAACGCAAGTCTTTCCACGTTGGCAAACTTGGCCTTTGCAGTTGCCAACTTTTCTGGGTTGAGTCTACACGTGTAGACAGGGACCGACAGGCCGGTTGTGGTGGAAATGTGGTGCTGGACCCCATGTTTAGTGACTATACTTGGGAATGTGGGCTTGGCGCCCAGCATTCGAGTGAACTCACACGCAGGGGTGCATGCAATTGACAAAGTCACTGTGGGGAACTCACCGGGGGAACAGAGTAAGGACCTAAAGTCCTTGAAATCCACAAGCCAGCAGTTCTTAAGATCAATCAATAGTCCTCGGGCACACAGGAAATCTACACTGAGCAGAGGTCTTGCCACTTTAGCCAGAACGGAGTCCCATGTGTAACATTGCCTACTGAAGCAGAGTGTCACGTGTCGTGTTCTGTAAGTCTGGATCCTGCTGCCGTAGGTGGCCTCCAGCAAGGTTTCCTCACTCTTTGCATTCTCATCAATAGGCGATGCTGGCAGCGCACTCACTTGAGCACCCGTGTCACGCAGGAAGCGTCGCCCTGAAAGGGTGTCCATAATGAACAGTAGGTGTCCCTGGCAGCTGAAACCCACAGTGTTCACAGACCTCTGATGTCCCAATGTGCTGGCACTGTCAAAGCTGCAGGGTGGTCAGCACCTCCTGGTGTTTGCACGAAAGCGAATGAGGTAAAAGCGCAGACCCAGCGTTGTCTGTTTTGCAGCTGCGGCGTGCTTATGTTGCAGCGGGCTTACTGAGGTAGGGAAAGGAGGAGGAATGATGCTCAGCTGCCTAGCTGAGTGTAAACTATCAGCCATTTTAGCAAGCTCCCCATAGTCCTTCACAGGTGCATTAGCGAGGGCTATGTGAACTTGGTCAGGCACTTGCTGCATGAAAAATTCTTTAAAAATAAAACAAGGTTGGTGATTTCCTAGGAGGGACAGCATGTGTCCACTAGCTCTGACGGCTTAGCCTTGCTGAGACTGCGCAAGGAGAGCAACTGTTTGGCGTGCTGAGACTCCGATAATCCAAAAGGTGAGTTCTCAGCAATCGATATTTATCGTGCTCAGCGGGTGCTCAAATAGACTCACCACTCTGGCTGCTGTGGAATTACTGAGTGACGCGACTACATAGTCGTATCTGGTGTCATCCGTGGAGATTTCTTGCAGCGTGAAATGGCTTGTACAAACCAAGCATTGGCATTTTGCTCCTGAGACTCTGGTAGTTTCAAAGCGACTGAGTTGGCCGACATGTTGAATAACTCTGGCATCGGGCTCACCAATGTAGGTTTTCAGAAATAAAACAGCAGAGCATTTTAAGTTTAAGGAAAACCATAACAACTCATTTATTGTTCTCCAAACATAGAATGTAAAGTGTGATAAAAACTTCATGTAATTAAATCATCACGTCAAACCAGCTTATTAAAGTGAACCCCGATTCAATGTCAGTGGTTGTGAATTATGCACGTTTCCACCCATTATATTACCCTACTTGTTTAACATACACAAAAGCAAAATCCCTCTAACAATCTGCTTCTACTGCACAGCATCACCCTTCAAAAGTAAAGACCTAGACCAAGAAGCTGGAAAATGTGGACCACATTCTATATCTCAATAGTTGTCTCTCAATAACGGGAAGCATGGCATATAAAATTCACATCACCTTCAGAGAATCAGCACTGCCTACGTGCTGCAGAGGAAAAGAGCTCTTGAATATCAAGCAACACACACACAAAATGCTGGTGAATGCAGCCGGCCAGGCAGCATCTATAGGAAGAGGTACAGTTGATGTTTTGGGCTGAGACCCTTCATCCTGACTGTACCTCTTCCTATAGATGCTGCCTGGCCTACTGCGTTCACCAGCATTTTTTGTGTGTGTTGCTTGAAATTCCAGCATCTGCAGATTTCCTTGTACTTGAATATCACCATCACAAGCTCATAGTTCTTGATCCCTGCTCGACTTCATACCTCTGACATGCGGATCGCTTGCAAGCAGGCAACTCAAAACACTGGAGATGTGCCACCAAAGCTGAATCCAAAGGAACACTTTAAACTTATTGGCAAATCCACACTAATGTGCTCTCCTAAGTCACCGTGTCCACGAGACCATAGGATATAGGAGCAGAATTAGGCCATTTGCCCATTGCGTCTGCTCCGCCATTTCATCATGGCTGATCCAATTTTCCCCTCAGCCCCAATCTCCTGCCTTCTCCCTGCATTCCTTCATGCCCTGACCAATCAAGAATCTATTAACCTCTGCCTTAAAAATATACATAAAGACGGCCCCTACAGCTCCCTGTGGCAAAGAATTCCACAGATTCACCACTGTCTGGCTGAAGAAATTCCTCCTCATCTACATTCTAAAAGGACACCCCTCTATTTTGAGGCCATGTGCTCTGGTCTTAGACTCTCCTAACATAGGAAACATCCTCTCTACATCCACTCTATCAGGGTCTTTAACCATCCGATAGGTTTCAATGTGATCACCCCTCATTCCAGAAACATCAAACCCTCTTCACATGGCAAGCCATTTAATCCTGGAATCATTTTCATGAACCTCCCTAGAACCCTCTTCCATTTCAGCGTATCCTTTTAATGATAAGGGGGCCAAATCTGCTCATAGTACTCCAAGTGAGGCCTTACCAGTGCTTTACAAAGTCTCAACATTACATCCTTGCTTTTATATTTTAGTTCTCTTGAAATGAATGCTAACATTGAATTTGCCTTCTTCACCACAGACTCAACCTGCAAATTAACCTTTAGGCAATCTTACACAAGGACTCCCAAGTCCCTTTACAGCTCAATTTTTTGTATTGTCTCTCTATTTAGAAAATAGTAACCCTTTCATTTCTTCTACCAAAGTGTATGACTATACAATTCTTGACATTGTATTCCATCTGCCATTTATTTGCCCATTCTCCTAATCTGTCTAAGTCCTTCTGCAGCCTCTCTACTTCATCAAAACTACCTGCCCCTCTACCTATCTTCATATCGCCTATAAACTTTGCAACAAAACCATCATCCAAATCATCGACATATCGCGTAAAAAGAATCAGTCCCAACACAGACTCTTGTGGATCACCACTCGTCCCCAGGATTGAGACTTTAATTGCAATTAGCTGGATCCTGGATTTTCTCACTTGCAGACCCCAGTAAATTTGGATTGGCAAAAACATCTCCTCCAGGATCTCCATCAGCTCAGATGCACCACAAGGCTGTGTGCTTAGTCCCCTACTCTACTTGCTTTACATTTATGACTGTGTGGCCGAGCACAGTTCTAACACCGTGTTCAAGTTTGCTGATGACTCCACTGTTGTGGGCCATATCAAAGGTGGTGATAAATCAGCATACAGGAGGGAGACTGAAAATTTTGCCAAGTGGTGTCATAACACCAACTTCTCACTCAATGTCAGCAAGGCTAAGGAACTGATTGTAGACTTCAGGAGGGGGAAACCAGAGGTCCGTGTGCCAGTTCTCATCCGAGGATCAGAGTTGGAGTGTGTCAGTAACTTTAACTTCCTGGGTATTACTATCTTAGCGGACCTGTAAGTGTAATTACAAAGAAAGCATGACAGTGCCTCTACTTCCTTAGGAGGCTGCAGAGATATGGCATGACATCAAAAACTTTGACAAACTTCCATTGATGTGTAATGGAGAGTATATTCACTGGCTACATCGTGGTCTGGTATGGGAACACCAAAGCCTTTGAACAGAAATTCCTACGAAAGGTAGTGGATCCCGCCCAGTACATCACGGTAAAGCCCTCCCAACCACTGACCACATCTACATGAAACATTGTTGCTGGTTAGTGGCATCCATCATCAAAGATACTCATCACCCGGACCATGCTCTTTTCTCTCTGCTGCCATCAGGCAGTAGGTACAAGAGCCTCAGGACTTGCACTACCAGGTTCAAGAACAGTTACTACCTCTCAACCATGGCTCTTGAGCAATGCACTCATCTATTGAGATGTGCCCACAACCAATAATCTCACTTTAAAGGCTCTTTATCTTGTTATTTATTTATATTTACATTTGCACGATTTGTTGTTTTCTATGCGGTACTTGATCTTTCATTGATCCTGTTATAGTTACTATTCTATGGATTTGATCAGTATGCCTGCAGGAAAAATAACTTCAGGGTTCTGAGAGGTGATGTATATGTACACTGATAATAAAATATGCTTTGAAATTAATGGATCAGCCATATTATCACGTCTCACACCAGATTCCCTGATTAAATAGACTATTTCATGCATCATCTCATCAAGAGTTTAATAGGTAGAGAGGGAAATATTTCAGAGATGTTCTCAATATCCCTTGGAAATGTGTAACATTGCCATTGACATCGGAATCATTGGATCATGACGACACAAAATGGAGTAAGAGCATTTTGAATGGATTTGAGAACCTCAAATCTATTTGTTGAGAGCACACAGAACCCAGATAAATAGTGGAAGAGGCGCACCATTTCACAGACCACTTGCCTGACTGCACAGTTAACCACGTCCTGCCTCACCTGTGACAGCCTGCAGGTCCCACGTTGGTTTCATCAGTTACCTCACAACTTAATAAACCAGAGTAGTAGAAAGTCCTTCAAGCTTGCTAGAAGGGAAAAGGAGGAATCCTTTGCCAAGGAGTGCAGGATAGAATTATTCTGGTAAAAAGCCCTGTTTCACTTACAACCTTAAGCAATTAGACCCAATGTTTCTTGGAGACCTGAACTTCTATTATGAATCTGGGTCTGCAAAGAAAATAAAAGTAAAAAGTGCTGGAATAACAATTTCAGAAAATTGCTTTAAGTGCACTCATATCCTCCGCCTTGAGGTCAAAACAATTTAAAAGTATAATCAGGGGACATGGCAGATTTCCAATCTCTGATAGTCTAGCATCAAGCTGTAATAGACCAAGTATTTCATGGTGAGCTGCAGAATTAAACTATTTGTACATTTTCCAGGCAACATGCCTCACCTCAACTTATGAGGGGTTTCGTCTGAAACACTAGTCTGAAGGAAAAGAAAAAAAATCGGAGGCAAAGAGTAGAGAAGCACAGAGATGGAGAGAGGACAAGAGAACAAAGAGGTGTGAGTAGTTAGTTTGTGGATGACACAAAATTTGGTGTTGGTGTGGACAATGAGGAACAATGCCTAAGAATACAGCATGATATGGATCAGAAGGGAAGTTGGGCAGAGCATTGGGCAGATGGAATTTGATCCTAACAGGTGCAAGAAGATGCATTATGGATGTCAAGGTGATCATGGCTGGGTTAGGCTGTTTCTGTGTTGTGTAACTGTATGATTTTAAGTAATTTGGGAAAGGGCATACGGTATAAGGTAAAACATTGGGGAATATTGATGATCAGTGGGACCTCTTGATCCAAATCCATTGTTTCTTTGTAGCACAGCTTGATAGGGTGGCGAAGGAGGTATATAGCATACTTGTCTTCATAGATTAGGGCATAGAATATTAAGACTTGAAATGTTGTAACTTTTCAAAGGACAGGTTAGGGTGTGCTTGGTATATTGTAAGCTGCTCTGGTTGCCATACTACAGAAGAATGTGAATGTGATTGTGCTGGAGAGAGTGCAGAGGAGATTCATCAGGATGTCACCTAGATTGTAGGACTTTATTTATTAGTCCCTCTATCGCCCTATTTAAAAAGGGAAAAAGCATCAGGGCAATAAGCACACCAATATAGTAAAAACAGCTTGTAGTAAGTACTCCTGTTGCTAGTTTATAGACCAGAAAATGGCTGCAGCAACATCACTTGTAGAAATCAGTTCAGGAATACTGGGCACCATATTGGGAACTGCCAGGTATCGGCTTTCCTACAATTATTCTCCATCTTCCTTGCTTGTAATCCTCTATTAATTTTCCCTTCTCCATTCCTCCATCTCACCTGCTCTTCTTTTTCACCATTAGTGAAGATCCAAAGCATCATAGAATCCTAATAACTTACAGCCATTCAACTACTCACATTTGCCTGTGCTTGGTCCATATCCCTCTAAACCTTTCCTATCTATTTACCTATCTCAGGCAATTCATTTCATGCCAGCCAGGGTAGCAGTCCAACTTCCCAGTACTTCGGTCCGTGGTGTTGTATGTTAGAACTCAACAAGTACTCAGATACTTTCTAATTGAGATGAGGATATCTGTCTCCACCACCTTTTCATCAATATATTCCAGAAACCCATCACAATTAAGGAAAAAATATTTCCTCAATTTACTATTATTATTATCACCAATTATCTTAAATAAGAATTACTGGCTATTGACTTGAGCTTCAGGAAATAGTAGGCACTGTCTGTTCTCCAGAACTGAGCGCTGAGTACATTTTATGTCATAGATAATGTCTCCCTTCTGAGCCAGAAAGTTATAGGTTCAAAACTCATTCCAGAAATTTTAGCATAACCCTGAGACTAGCACAGTGCTGAAGGAACATTAAATTGGAAGAGGTGCTAGATTAACATAAAATGTTAAGTTCATCCTTGATTCTTTATTTTAGATTCAATTCCCTTTGCTGTTGGTCAGGAGTTTGCACGTTCTCCCTGTGAGTGCGTGCTTCTCCAGTTTCCTCCCACATTCCAAAGACGTATGTATGAGTTAGGGTTAGTAAGTTGCAGGCAAGTTATACCGGTGCCGGAAGAGTGGAAGCACATGTGGGCTGCCCCAGCCCATCCTAGATGCAAGCAACACAATTTACTGTTTGCTTTGATGTACAGTATGTATGACAAATAAAGCTAATATTAAAACTTTAACGCGATCCCCGGCACTGTTTTGAAGATCAGGTGCTTGTTCTCAACCTAAGAGTAACCTGGTCATTATTTTGTACCATTGTAGGCATGCTGTGTAAAAATGGGGAGCCACATTTCCTATATTGCGATAGAGAATGCTTCAGACACAGGAAATCAGAAATAGAAGAAGAATGTTGGAAAACCCAATGAATCAGGAAGCACTTGCGAAGACAGAGGAACTGAGTTAGTGTAACAGGTTGATGGTCTTCCATCAAACTTAGCCAGTGTTGATCCAAACTGGAAAACCTGGTTACTGAATTCAAGGTTGAGGTGCAAGGGCTGCAGTGTGCTCATTGGCAAGATGAGAGCTTACGTGGGGATCCAGTGGGACAGTGTAAGAGATGTCAGAGCGCAAGTGATTGGAGAATTGGTGTCAGGGAACCAAAACCTCAGCGTCATCCTAGTGGACTGAACAGGCGCATTCTTCAAGGCAGTTTCACAATTTGCTTTTTAATTTCTCCAATATAGTTAAGACTAATTTGTGAACACTGAGTGTAGTACACTAAATTGTAACAGGTGAATAGCTTCTTGGATGGAGTGCTTAAGTGGTTTGAATGGTGGGAACAGTTTATAGAAATTCTGATCCAAAGAGAAACCTTTTAAAATAAAAGTTGCCAAGTATTTATTAAAATGAAGGAGCATTTGCAGTAGCAGTAAAATAACACATGGTGGCAATACATTTCAGTGTAGATTACAGGATTACTACTCCACTGTACAGTTACCTGTTGGTATCACACCCTTTAAATCCAAATTTAAGACTGGAGAGTGTCACACAGAAGGATACAGTGGATGACGTTTTACAAACAAGGTAACTGGTAGATAGAAGAGTATGACACACAGAACAGTGGAGAGACTCAGCAGTACCTATGGAGGGAAATAAACAGTTGATGGGTCTTGATATGAAATACTGACTGTTTATTTCCCTCTGTAGATGCTGCCTGACCAGCTGAGTTTCTCCAGCACTTTGTGTGTGTTGCTCAAGATTTCTTGCATCTGCAGAATCTTTTGTGCCTCAGATCGAAGAGTATTATGTTTTTATGGCTGAGTGTTAATTTAACAGCTGAAGTTGCTTGAATATGGTACAATGGCTATAAATGTGATCCCAAAGATCTGGGTGAAAGTAAAATAAGCCACAAGCTATGGGATAATGAGTGGGACATGTCAGAATTTTCAGGTTTTGGAATTCAGAATCATTATTTTAAGTGTTATCTTTGCAGAAATCAGGGGAGAAATTCATCTTTCATTTTTGCTAGTGTAAGGGGGTTTCGTCTTTTATGTTACTGCGTAGGCTAATTAAAATGGCTTCTTTGTTATGTTATACTTGGGAATGCTTCTTTGTTATGTTAAACGCTGAGAAAGTTCTTGCGCTGGCAGCTTGTTTTGGGTTAGACCGTGATAAGAAAATGTTACGAACCAATTGGGATAATTGTTATGTTTTTGGTGTACCTGAAGATATTGTATGCGCGGGGTTTTGGGGGAGAAGTTGGGAGAGAAAGAGACAGAGGATGGGCGAGGTGCTGTGAGTCCGCTAACGGGGTCGGACCCCGAGCGGAGCGTTCAGCGAGGAGAGGAGACGGAGACGGACTCGTGTGGAGCATCTGGTTGACCACTGTGGTTGGTCCCAGGCGGCCGGTCGAGGTGGTCCGAGGGGTTGCAGGGTGAAGAAGAAGGGTCCTGAGCTCCAACTGTTTGTGCACGAAGAGATTGAACTTTGATAAGTGTGGCACCTTTTATTTTCCCTTTATATTTTATTCTCTATTAATTATATAGTTCCAGTAATATCTATAAACTGTACGTCATTTAATTGTATCTGGTGTATTGTCTGTTATTTGGGCGGGGTGGGGTACATCACACAGCATCCATACAAACCCAGTTTGGCGGGGCCAAGGGCTGTTTCCCTAGACGACAGCGAGCCGAGTGACCCTGAGGGTGGCCAGGGGGGCTACACTAGTAACTACTACCTCATTCTGGTCTTAGTGAAGTCAGGGGGAACCCCTCTAAAGCCTATTCACCCATCCTACCGATTCTACAGACTTTCACTGTAATTCGTCAAATCACCCTGAGACCGTGCCCTTCTGTCCTCCTGCTAACATTTTATTGAAGGTCCTTCAGTGGTTTATTTCAGGCAACCCACTCCCAATCTTAATCACATCACTCTTGCCGGCCAGTGAATCTTTGGTTGTTAAGGTCCTTCCTAATTTTGTAAGTTTCCACAAAAGGTATTTTGTAATATCTCTTAATTTGGATTTGTTAACATGTAGTGAAGTGTTGATGACTGAAATATAAATATTGGAGACTCAGCCACTTCATTTTGAAACGCGAGTAGTTCTCCTGCTTCCAGCTAACACAGGATGAACAGGAACATTGTCAGTCAACGTGATTTTGTGCATGGTAGGTCATGTCTAGTCGATCTTACAGCTTTTCGAGGTTAACAGAAAAGTTCACGAAGGAAAGGTAGTAGAGGTTGACTACATGGACCTTAGCAAGCCCTTTGACAATGCTACACCTGGAAGGCTGGTCCAGAAGGTTCACTTGCTTGGGATTCAGGATGAAGCAGTAAATTGGATTCAGCATTGGATTAGTGGGAGAAGCCAGAGAGTGATAGTAGAGGGTTGCCTCTCTGACTGGAGGCCTGTGACTAGTGGTGTGCCGCAGTGATCGGTGATGGGTATATGGTTGTTTATCATCTGTGTTAGTGATTTGGATGGTAATGTGGCAAACTGGATCAGCAAACATGTGGATGATACTAAGACTGTGGTTGTAGTGGACAGTGAATAAGACTATTAAAGCTTGCGAAGTGACTAGGACCAGCTATGAAAATGGGTTGAAAAACGGCTGATGGAATTTCATGCAGACAAATGTGAGTTGAGTTGTTACTCTTTGTGAGGCCAACCCCTCCCACCCCACCCCGGGAAGACTTGCACAGTGAGTGGTAGGATACTAAGGTATGTTATAGAACAAAGGGACCTGGGAATACAGATTCATAATTCCTTGACGGTGGCATCACAGGTAGAAAGGATGGTAAAGAGAGCTTCCGGAACATTAGCTTTCATCAATTAGGGCAATGAGTACAAAAATTGAGATGTTATATTGATATTATATAAAACTTTTGTGAGTATTGTGTGCAGTTAGGTTAATCAGTGGACCTCAGGAGAATGAGGGGAGATCTTCTAAAAGTATACAAAAATTATGAGAGGTATAGATAAGGTGAATGCTTGCAGACTTTTCCCCCTCAGGTTGGGTGAGACTAGAACTAGACGCCATTGCTTTTGGGTAAAGGGGAACCATCTAAGGGGAATTTTACAGGGAACTATTTCACTCAGAGGTTGATGGGAGTGTGGAACAAGCTGCTAGTGGAAATGGTAGATACGGGTTCTGTTGTAATATTTAAGAGAAATTTGTATACATACATGGATGAGAGAGGAATAGAAGCTATGATCTGGGTGCGCGTATATAACCAGGCTATCACAGACTAGATGAACCAAAGGACCTGTTTCTGTCCTGCAGATCTCTATGATTCTAAGTCTCAAGCATCAATCTAAAACAAAGTTTCAGAGAGTATGCTCAAATATGGACTAACAAGAGAGACGTTCCAAGTGAGGACAAGAAAAGAACAGGGATAAACCCAGTCAGCATTTGTGGGATTAATACCCAGCTAGAGTTGATGAAGTTAAAATTATCCATATAATCTAACTCTGAGGGCCATCAGTTTTCTATTACCCTAGCTTTTATGTAGACAAGAAATAATGAGATAAACTTCATAGACATACATCCAAATTGTGCTGAGAGGAACTGCAGTGAGTATAGAAACTGGTCCAGACTTCCTTCAAGGTTTCTGATATTCCCCTCTAACTCTGCAAGGTTGATGAGCCACAAGAAAATGATTGTTGATATTTCTCTCATTTTCTGGGTTGCTTTTCAAGGCTAGAATCAATATCCATAAAAATATTATCTAGACTAGAGGTAGGACCCTTTCAAACTGATGGTTCTCAAACCCCTAGTGAGAAGGTGACTTGCCTTTTTCACGGTGGCTGTTAAAACAAAGGAGTATTTATATATTAGGCTTAACAAATCTAATACAATATTTCAGATTCAAGGCCTCAGTTCTTCAGGCATGAGGGCTTGATTCCGAAATATGTATTTGTTCAGTTCAAGTATATCATTTGGGTCAGCATGTTTCCAAAAACATATGGAGCACTTAAAACAGAAACTGTCATAGTCTGGTCCATGAAGTCTGCATTCTGGTTCACGGTCCGGTCCGTGGACTCAGGACTCCGGGTCTTCCAGCTGTCCCTTGTTTTGGTTGAGTTAATCATAGGCACCTGATTCCCACCTTGGGGCTTGGAATTTAAGTAGCCTTGGGGTTGAGCGTGAGCTGCTCGGTTGTCTTGTCAAGATTTCATGGGAGCAACCTGCTGGTGAAAGGCTGGGGTGGCCACTTGTCATCTTTGGGCCGTGTTGGAGAACCAGCGCTTCATGGAGCCATGCTGTCGGTAGTCGGAGCTGTCTTTGTGGTATGGATTTGGCTGTTTCCCGGGCCAGCTGAGTGGCTGCCAGCCACTCCGAGCTAGGTAGGGATCCGGTTGTTTCCGTAGCCAGCTAAGGTTGCTGGCTGAACTGTGACTCAGAGCAACCCCGATGCAGAGATGGAACTCTGTCATTCTTTGGTGTTTGTCTCTTCTTGTCCTCGCCTCCATGAGGTAAGTCAGGCCATTCTGCCATTGACCTGCAGGGGGATCTGTCTTGCTTTGTCCTTGCCTACGTGGGGTAAGTCAGGCTGTTCTGCTGTTGCCCTGCAGGGGGATTTGTCTTGTCTTGTCTTCGCCTCCGTGGGATAAGTCAGGCCGTTCTGCCGTTGCCCTGCTGGGGGTCCTGTCTTGCCTTGTCTTGTCTTTGCCTCTGTTGGGTAAGTCTGGCCGTTCAGCCATTACCCGACGGATGGTCCTGTCCCACCTTGGTGTGGAGAAGAAGTTGAGTCCCGGTTTGTCTAAGTGTAAGTCCCGGCTCTATGTCTATGTTCTTTCCAGTCTCATGTTGGTGTCTTGTTAAAGATGAGTCCCGGCTTTTTGAAGAATAAGTCCCGGTTCTATGTTGATGTACAGTTCCCAGTCTGTCTCCAAGCTCCAGCCTCCGAGTTATCAGCCTCCGCATTTCAAGACCCCAGCCTGTCTCCAAGCTCAGGCCTCAAGACCCCGGCCTGTCTCCAAGCTCAGGCCTCAAGACCCCGGCCTGTCTCCAAGCTCAGGCCTCAAGACCCCGGCCTGTCTCCAAGCTCAGGCCTCAAGACCCTGGCCTGTCTCCAAGCTCAGGCCTCAAGACCCCAGCCACGTCCTGTCCTGTAATCATGTCATGTCCTTGCCTGATTCTGGGGCCCGAGCCCGAGGCAAGACCCAGGTTCTGGGTCCTTGTCCAGTCTCGGGCTCGGAGTCCAAGCCCAGGCTCCTAGTGCATAGTTCCTTGTCCGGGTTCCCTGTCTTGTCCTTGTCCTAGTCCTAGTCTGCATTCTTGCCCTGGTCCTTGTCTGTATCCTGTCATGTCCCTACTCTAGTCAGGTCCTGTTCCTTGTACTTCAGTGTCTGTGTCTTGCATTTGGATCCGCCATCAGCGTCCCTTTGTGACAGAAACAGAACAGCACAAATGCTAACACACATCGCTGGCACCATCTGCCCAAGTATGTTCCTCTCCTTATGCCCTATCATCAGTAGTCTTTACTTTCCTCTGGTCCTTTAAACCCTTACTTAAAGCCCACCAATCTGGATTATCTCTATCTCAACATCCCTTTAACTTCTGATGATGCTGCTATGATTCACCCTTCATAAAACTAAATTGTGGTTACTAAATTTTCTCCCCATCTTTAAGCTAAATTTTAAGCACCTGGATAGGGAAAGATGTGCCCTAGTATCCATGCTCTGATCTTTATCTACATTTTAGAAGTTGTATTTGGTGTTTATTAATTACCACTCGGCTTTCAACACCTTTACCCCATCAGTACTAATTACCAAGCTTCAAAACCCGGGTGATCAGTAATAACATCTCGCTGGAAATCAACACAGGCACACCTCAACTCACTACACTCATGACTGTATAGCTAAGCACATCTCAAACGTCATCTATAAATTTGCCGGTGATATCACCGTTGGTAGAATCTCGAATGGCGACAAGGAGTATGGCACAGCGGGTTGGGTGGTATCAAAACAACAACCTTATACTCAGGGTCAGCAAGACCAGGGAATTGCCTTTTTCCCAATGAGGGGTTGGTGGTGGAAAGGATGAACAGCTTCAAGTTGCTGGGCATTTTGACTGGTTGCATCACAGATTGATAATGGAGACTCCAATGCACAGGATTGCAAAAGGGTGCAGAGAATTGTAAACAAAGTCAGCTCCATCACAGGCACGGCTCTCCCCACCACTTGAGTAACCTTCAAGAGGCAGTGCTTCAAGAAGGCAGAATTCATTGCCAGTCTTTGATCCCTCATCATCTGGGTCACAACTGATTTGTTACCACCATCAGAGAGGCGGTACAGAAGACTGAAGGCCCATACTCTAATTCAGAAACAGCTTCTTCCACTCGGCCATCATGTTTCTGAACACTAACTTGTCCCTTTTACTTTACACTATTTACATTTTGTTCCTTTGCACTGCGCTGCTGCCTCAAAACAACAAATTTCACATCATATAAATCAGTGATTATAAATATGACCCTGTTTGGGCATTATTTGTAGTAGTGTCTGATATTTTTTCTCCAATTGCAGGACAAGTAATACAGTATCTTTCCTTGTCACCACATTATCAGATAACCAAATTTCAACACAAATGATCTAAAATTGTTTAAATAATAGATGAATTACATTGTAAACCTATACACTATAAGTAACATTTCACAAGAAAAGATTAGGCTGTCAACTTTTCCCCGCACAGAAGAATAAAGATCATTCCCTCCTCTACTTGTTATAAAACATGTTGTAACAGCCTCTGAAATTGCATCATGCACACGTTTGCTTAGTATATACATAGCAAGGGATCTTTCTGGAAAGAAATGAGATCTCTTAGGATTT
Organism: Mobula hypostoma; assembly: GCF_963921235.1. Classification (NCBI taxonomy): domain Eukaryota; kingdom Metazoa; phylum Chordata; class Chondrichthyes; order Myliobatiformes; family Myliobatidae; genus Mobula; species Mobula hypostoma. The sequence continues at coordinate 105,462,137 of NC_086106.1, read as the reverse complement.
ATGGGATGGTCAAAATATTGCTGTTTTTTGGATGTACTGTAAATGATGCAATTCTATCACTGATTTCCTTAATATTCTATTGAGTGCTATAGAAGAGGACAAGATTTGTAAATTCACACATGCAGAGTACAGAATGCATTCAGTTTCCCGAAACAGACATCCCTTACATTAAGTATGAGATTTATTCACTTGATTATTTTAAAATAAAGATATTTTAAAGAAAATCTGTACTCCTGCTGTACAGTCCTACTTCCTTGTAATGTGGCTGCTCTGATAGAAAACATTCATTGTAAAGTGATACACTATATTTTGTCACTGAAGCTCTGAACCACAAAATATTTGTTAAGTATAAAATTAAAAGTTGAATAAGAATGAAAAAGAATGTCTTTTTAAACAGTAAAAGAATTGACAAAGAAGCTCAAATAATATTTGTCGACAGAAACAAGTTTAAGGCTGGCAATTTCAGAGTGACAAAATTTTGGCAGAGTTGCAGTTTTAAACATCTGGAACACAGGCAGAATCAAAGCTGCCTTTCATTTCTTTGCAGCAGAATCTACCAATCAGCAGTGGACACGGCAATTCCCCATCTCCTTTAAGTCAGCAGGAAGCAATAGCAAGAAAGTAATTCATCTACCATATATTTCAAGTTTTTAATGTCATTTTCCATCTTTATTCAAGCATTTTAAGAGCAACTGGATATTTTTACAATATATATGCAAAGAAAGATTACAAACAGCTTAGTAAGGAGCATAAGTCCGTTTGAGTAGCTCAGTGCATAAAACATTTGGGGGATATGGTATCTCAAATCAGTGTATGTTATTGAAACATGCATTAAAATGCTGACTGTTCTCCATGTGTCACAATTACTTTGGCTATGTGGAGGTCCTGAACTCGCTGGCTAATTTTTGTCAGCATCTTCCTAATCACATTCATCAGGACTTATGCAAAGTTAGTCCTGGTGCAGGAACAGAATCCAATGATTTTATCTATGATGGTCCTTGATATTAATCAAGTAATTTATTTTTTTTAAATTAAGTGAGTTTACTTAAGCAAGTTTCTTCAACTTTTAGCAATTCTAAGATTTTATTTTTAAAGCAACACCCACAAAAAACTAGAGGAACTCAGCAGGTCAGATGCAACTATGGAAAAGAAAAAACAGTTGACATTTTGGGCTGAGACCCTTCTTCCGGACTGAGAAGGAAGGGGGAAAGATGCCGGAATGAAAAGGTGGAGGAGGCTAGCTGGAAGGTAATAAGCGAAGAAAGGTGGGTGGAATGGAAAGGTCAAAGGCTGGAAGAAGAAAGAATTTGATAGGAGACTGGACCATAAGAGAACAGGAAAGAGCTGGGGACTCAAGGAGAAGTAAAGGGTCAGAGAGGGGAACAGTGGAAGTGGGGGGGGGGGGGATTTGTTTACCAGAAGGAGCAGAAGTTTTGTTTTGTTTGTTTAGAGTAGAGAGAATGCCAGGCAGGATGTTGGGATGGTCCTCTTGCAGGATGTGGGAAGTCAGGGAGACCTCCGGTCTCCCTGACAACGACACCTGCAAGAAGTGCATCCAGCTGCAGCTCCTAACAAACCACGTTAGGGAACTGGAGCAGGAGCTGGATGAGCTCCGGATCATTCGGGAGAATGAGGAGTTTATAGATAGTAGCTTCAGGGAGGTAGTTACGCCAAAGGAGCAGCGCACAGGTAGTTGGGTTACCGTCAGGCGAGGGAAGGGGAAAGGGCAGGCAGAGCAGGGTTACCCTGGGGCCATTCCCCTCAACTACGTGTACTGATTTGGATACTGCTGGGGGGGATGACTTACTTGGGACAAGCTGCGGCAGCCGGATCACTGGCACTGAGTCTGGCTCTGCAGTGCAGAAGGGAGGGTGGAAGAAGAGGAGAGCGGTAGTGATAGGGAACTGGATAGTTAGAGGTACAGAAATGAGGTTCTGTGGTCGTGACAGAGAATCCAGGATGGTTTGTTGCCTCAGGGTCAGGGATGTCTCTGATTGCATGCACAGCATTCTGAAGTGGGAGGATGATCAGCCAGATATCATGACGTAGGAAGAAAGAGTGGGGAGGTCATGAAGAGTGAGTATAGAGAGCTTGGTAGGAAGTTAAAAAGCAGGACCTCAAAGGTGGTAATCTCAGGATTGCTACCTGTGCTATGTGCCAGTGAGGGTAAGAATAGGATGCTCTGGCAGATGAACACGTAGCTGAGGAACTGGTGTAGGGGGCAGGGTTTCAGATTTCAGGATCATTGGGACCTCTTCTGGGGCAGGTGGGACCTGTACAAGAGAGACGGATTACACCTGAACTACAAGGGGACCAACATCCTTGCAGGGAGGTTTGTTAGTGCTATTGGGGAGGGTTTAAACTAGATTTGCAGGGGGGTGGGAACCAGAGTGCCAGAGCAGATAGCGGAGTGGGGGTGAAAATGAATGACGTTAAAAGTTCATGCGAAGTCACAAATAGAAGAGTTGTGTGTGGTGGTAATTATCTTCTGAGGTGTGTCTATTTCAATGCAAGGAGTATTGTGGGGAAGGCTGATGAGTTGAGGGCATGGATTGACACATGGAATTACGACATTATAGCCATTAGCGAAACTTGGCTACAGGAGGGGCAGGACTGGCAGCTTAATGTTCCAGGGTTCTGATGTTTCAGACGTGATAGAGGCAGACGAATGAAGGGTGGGGGGGGGGGCGGGGTGGCATTGCTAGTCAGGGAAAATGTTACAGCAGTGCTCAGGCAGGACAGATTAGAGCGCTTGTCTACCAAGACCATATGGGTGGAGCTGAGAAACAGGAAAGGTATGATCACATTAATGGGGTTATATTATAGAACACCCAATAGTCAGTGAGAATCAGAGGAACAAATCTGCAGAGAGAGAGAGCAGACAACTGCAGGAAACTTGAAGTTGTGACAGTAGGGGATTTTAACTTTCCACATATTGATTGGGACTCCCATACTGTTAAAGGTCTAGACAGGTTAGAGTTTGCAAAATGTGTTCAGGAAAGTTTTCTAAATCAATATATAGAGGTACCAACTAGAGAGGATGCAATATTAGATCTCCTATTAGAAAACGAGTTAGGACAGGTGACGGAAGTGTGTGTAGGGGAACACTTTGGTTCCAGTGATCATAACACCATTAGTTTCAACTTGATCATGGATAAAGATAGATCTGGTCCTCGGGTTGAGGTTCTAAACTGGAAAAAGGTCAAATTTGATGAAATGAGAAAGGATCTAAAAAGCGTTGATTGGGGCAGGTTGTTCTCTGGCAAGGATGTGATTGGTAAGTGGGAGGCCTTCAAAGGAGAAATTGTGGGAGTGCGGAGTTTGTATGTTCCTGTCAGGATTAAAGGCAAAGTGAATAAGGAACCTTGGTTCTCAAGCAATATTGGAACTCTTATAAAGAAGAAGAGAGAGATGTATGACATGTATAGAAACATAGAAAATAGGTGCAGGAGTAGGCCATTCGGCCCTTCGAGCCTGCACCGCCATTTATTATGATCATGGCTGATCATCCAACTCAGAACCCCGCCCCAGCCTTCCCTCCATACCTCCTGACCCCTGTAGCCACAAGGGCCATATCTAACTCCCTCTTAAACATAGCCAATGAACTGGCCTCAACAGTTTGCTGTGGCAGAGAATTCCACAGATTCACCACTCTCTGTGTGAAGAAGTTTTTCCTAATCTCGGTCCTAAAAGGCTTCCCCTCTATCCTCAAACTGTGACCCCTTGTTCTGGACTTCCCCAACATCGGGAACAATCTTCCTGCATCCAGCCTGTCCAATCCCTTTAGGATCTTATACGTTTCAATCAGATCCCCCCTCAATCTTCTAAATTCCAATGAGTACAAGCCCAGTTCATCCAGTCTTTCTTCATATGAAAGTCCTGCCATCCCAGGAATCAATCTGGTGAACCTTCTTTGTACTCCCTCTATGGCAAAGATGTCTTTCCTCAGATTAGGGGACCAAAACTGCACACAATACTCCAGGTGTGGTCTCACCAAGGCCTTGTACAACTGCAGTAGTACCTCCCTGCTCCTGTACTCAAATCCTCTCGCTATAAATGCCAGCATACCATTTGCCTTTTTCACCGCCTGCTGTACCTGCATGCCCACTTTCAATGACTGGTGTATAATGACACCCAGGTCTCGTTGCACCTCCCCTTTTCCTAATCGGCCACCATTCAGATAATAATCTGTTTTCCTATTTTTGCCACCAAAGTGGATAACTTCACATTTATCCATAGGAAAAAGGGAGCAAATAAGATGCTTGAGGAGTATAAAAAGTGCAAAAAATACTTAAGAAAGAAATCAGGAGGGCTAAAAGAAGACATGAGGTTGCTTTGGCAGTCAAGGTGAAGGATAATCCAAAGAGCTTCTACAGGTATATTAAGAGCAAAAGGATAGTGAGGGATAAAATTGGTCCTCTTGAAGATCAGAGTGTTTGGCTATGTATGGAACCAAAAGAAATGGGGGAGATCTTAAATGGTTTTTTTGTGTCTGTATTTACTAAGGAAACTGGCATGGAGTCAATGGAAATAAGGCAAACAAGTAGTGAGGTCATGGAACCTATACAGATTGAAGAGGAGGAGCTGCTTGCTATCTTCAGGCAAATCAGAGTAGATAAATCCCCAGGACCTGACAGGGTATTCCCTCGGACCTTGAAGGAGACTAGTGTTGAAATTGCAGGGGCACTGGCAGATATATTTAAAATGTCGGTCTCTACGGGTGAGGTGCTGGAGGATTGGAGGATAGCTCATGTTGTTCTGTTCTTTAAAAAAGGCTCAAAAAGTAATCCGGGAAATTATAGGCTGGTAAGTTTGACATCAGTAGCAGGTAAATTATTGGAAGAAGTACTAAGAGATAGGATCTACAAGTATTTGGATAGACAGGGACTTATTAGGGAAAGTCAACATGACTTTGTGTGTGGTAGGTCATGTTTAACAAATCTATTAGAGTTTTTCAAGGAGGTTACCAGGAAAGAGGATGAAGGGAAGGCAGTGGATGTTGTCTACATGGACTTCAGTAAGGCCTTTGACAAGGTCCCGCATGGGAGGTTAGTTAGGAAGATTCAGTCACTAGGTATACATGGAGAGGTAGTAAATTGGATTAGACATTGGCTCAATGGAAGAAACCAGAGAGTGGTAGTGGAGGATTGCTTCTCTGAGTGGAGGCCTGTGACTAGTCGTGTGCCACAGGGATCAGTGCTGTATATCAATGATCTGGATGCTAATGCAGTAAGTTGGATCAGCAAATTTGCTGATGATACAAAGATTAGAGGCGTAGTGGACAGTGAGGAAGGTTTTCAAAGCTTGCAGAGGAGTTTAATACAGACAAGTGTTAAGTATTGCACTTTGGAAGGACAAACCAAGGTAGAACATACAAGGTAAATGGTAGGGCACTGAAGAGTGCAGTAGAACAGAGGGATCTGGGAATACAGATGCAAAATTCCCTAGAAGTGGCGTCACAGGTAGATAGAGTCGTAAAAAGAGCTTTTGGTACATTGGCCTTTATAAATCAAAGTATTGAGTATAAGAGTTGGAATGTTATGGTGAGGTTGTATAAGGCATTGGTGAGGCCGAATTTGGAGTATTGTGGGCAGTTTAGGTCACCAAATTACAGCAAGGGTATTAATAAGGTTGAGAGTGCAGAGAAGGTTTACAAGGATGTTGCCGGGACTTGAGAAACTCAGTTACAGAGGAAGGTTGAATAGGTTAGGACTTTATTCCCTGGAGCGTAGAAGAATGAGGGGAGATTTGATAGAGATATATAAAATTATGATGGGTATAGATAGAGTGAATGCAAGAAAGCTTTTTTCACTGAGGCTAGGGGAGAAAAAAAAAACCAGAGAACATGGGTTAAGGGTGAAGGAGGAAAAGTTTAAAGGGAACATGGGGGAGGTGCTTTTTCACACAGAGTGGTGGGAGTGTGGAATGAGCTGCCAGATGAAGTGGTAAATGCAGGCTCACTTTTAACATTTAAGAAAAACTTGGGCAGGTACATGGATGAGAGGTGTATGGAAGGATATGGTCCAGGTGCAGGTCAGTGGGACTAGGCAGAAAATTGGTTCAGCACAGCCAAGAAAGGCCAAAAGGCCTGTTTCTATGCTGTAATGTTCTATGGTTCTATGGTTCTAAGGACAATTCGATACATCAGGTTGGAGGCTACCAGGATGGAATACAAGATGGAATATTCTCCATCCTGAGAATAGCCTTGCCTTGGAATGGGAATTGAGATCTCTGGACATCAGGAAGTTGATCCCTCGATGAGGACTGGTGTGTCTTCCCTCGATTTCCCTTTCCTTGGTCTTACTGATTTTGAGTGCAAGGTTGTTGTTACATCATCACTTAACCAGCTGATCTATCTCACTCCTATATGCCTCGTCACCATCTGAAATTCTGCCAATAATAGCTCTGTCATCAGCAAATTTATACATGCTGTTTGAGCTGTGTCTAGCCCCAAAGTCACGGGTGCAGAGAGAGTTGAGCAGTGGTGGGCTAAGTATGAATCCTTGATGTGTGTCAGTGTTATCAGTGACATGGAGATGTTATTTCTGATTTTCACTGACTGTGGTCTCCCGATGAGGAAGTCATGGATCCAGGTGCAGAGGTCCAGGCTTTGGAGCTTATTGATTAGTACTGAGAGTATGAAAGCATTAAACAGCAGCTTGATGTAGGTGAATCAAGGGAACAGCCAGTGAGATTGCATCTGCTGTTGAGCTATTGTGGCGATATGCAAATTGCAGTGGGTCCAATCCTTGCTTAGGCAGGAGTTGTTTCTGGCCCTGACCAGTCTCTCAAAGCACCTCATCTGAGTAGGTGCTACTGTCCTATAGATGTGTGGTGGAGAGTATACTGACTGTTTGCACCACAGTTTGTTATGGGAACATCAATGTCCTTCAATGAAAAAAGTATTGGATACAGCCCAGTCCATCAGCTCTCCCAATGATTGAACCTATTTATATATATATATAGTAGTGCAAAATAAAACAAAAATAAAAAGTAATGAGGTAGTGTCCATGGGTTCAATGCCCATTTAGAAATCAGATGGCAGAGAGTAAGAAGCTGTTGCTGAATCAATGATTGTGTGCCTTCAGGCTTCTGTACCTCCTTCCTGATGGTAACAAAGAGAAGAGGGCATGTCCTGGGTGGTGAGGTTCTTTAGTGATGGATGCTACCTTCCTAAGGCATTACTCCTTGAGGATGTCTTGGATACTATGGAGGCTATGGTACCCATGATGGAGCTAATTTTACAAGTTTTTGCAATTTACTTCGAACCCACCTCACAACCTCAACCCATACCAGACGGTGATGCAGCCTGTCAGAATGCTCTCCTGTACATTCGTCAAAGTTTGAGCATTTTAGTTGACAAACCAAATGCCCTCAAACTCCTAATGAAATATAGCCACTAACTCGCCTCCTTTATAGCTGCAACAGTATGTTGCATCCAAGTTAGGTCCTCAGAGATATTGACAACCAGAAACCTGAAATTGCTCTCTCTCTACTTCTGACCCTTCTAAGAGGATTGATTTGTGTTCCCTTGTCTTCCCCTTTCTGAAGTCTACAATCAGCTCTTTGGTCTTGAAGCAGATGGGATAACTTCATTCACCCTAACACTGAACTGATTCCACACCTATGGACTCAACATGTTCTCAATATGTGTTGCTTATTTATTATATTTTTAAAAATTTTTGTATTTGAACAGCTTGTTGCCTTTTACACACTGATTGTTTGTCCATCCCGCTGGGTGCAGCCTTTCATTGATGAATCTCAGTGTTGTATATGGTGACATAGATGTACTTTGATAATAAATTCATGAACTTTGTACAACATTGGCTTCATTAGAATCCTTGGAATTTACTGAACTGGAGTGGAAGCAAGAACATCAACAGACCTTGATGTCAAAATAGCTATGGCTGAAGTTGATAAATCATACAGCAACAAAAGGCCCTTCAGCCCACCAAGTCTGTGCAGACCTTAAAGCTCCCAATTACACTAATCCCATTTTATTCTCCCACACCTTGCTTAACTTTCCCAAATAGCAGCACTCACTCGCACACTTGTGGCAATTTACAGGGCCAGTTAACCTTTTACCCCACATGCCATTTGGATGTGGGAGGAGTCTGACATGCCTGGGGGAAAAGCCAAGCGGTAACAAAGAGAATGTACAAACTCTGTACAGACAGTACCAGAAATCATGACTGAAGCTGAGTCAATGCAGCTCCACTAGCAATGCAACTATGCCAACTGAGGAGCTTTGAATATTAGTTAATAAATTGTGTGAAAAAATTAATAGAATGTATGGGTTTATGTGGAATGAAATCATGCTTTATTTATAGAGTGATGTGATCAGGACATGTCTTACATATAATGGAAATCCAGGCAAACTGCAATTTAACTGAGCAACAATTAGTGAATTTAAATTAGATACAGAACAAATTAGAACACTACCAATAGCACTACAGAACTATAAAACTGTATTAGTTATCAGAGGAATTTGTTTGTTCATTTACAATCAATCAAAAGAACACAGCAATGAGCACAGACACCTAGTGCAGATCGTGGACTGCCTTCATTCATTGCTTTAGAAGGTTGCACATTCTAAATCTTAATTTTCATTGTAACATTGAAGACAATTGTTGATGCTTTCAAATTCTTCGTAATTCTTGTTGAAGTAGTGTTTAATGGCCATAGCAGTGCATGGAACTGACAGCAGATAGAAATTTTGGAAACAGTTTGCTACCTCAATTCAGCAACATAGTCTCCCAAATAAATAAACGGGAATTCCAGCTATTTTCTCAATGTAGTTTTGGCTCTTTCCGAGTTGTCCTAAATAAACTGCTGCTCTGAATAACTAATATCCCAATTAACAGGACCCCACTATAAAAAAAAGGTGGTGTTTGAGATAAATCTATCAAACTTTGATCTAATAATTCTCATTTATTTCTGTACTACCATGTTGAAAACTTGTTTTGGTAAAATCAATTAAATGCAGTATCAGAATACAGAACCGTATAGCACAGTACAGGTCCTTTGGCCTATGACATTTTGCCAATCCTTTAAGCCACTCCAAGATCAATCTAACCCTTCCCTCCCACTGTTAAACAGGAGGCAAAGTAACAAACTTCTAGATCTGTAGTAGATTGAAAAGCACGATTCTCTTTCACTGTTGGATAGTTTTGGAATTAGGTGGAACAAATGGGGTCTGTTGTTTTTTTCCCCCAGAAAGAGGTGGACACAGCCTTTTTGTATTTGCAAGCTAGCTGTCTTTTGCATATTAGTCGCTTGTCCATCTTTGTCGTGTGCATTTTTTAATTGATTCTATCATGTTTCTTTTTATTTACTTAAATGCCCACAAATAAAAAACTTTCTCAGGATAGTCTGCCAAAACATAACACAATTCCAATATTCTTTTGTTAATGCGCTTATAAAGTTCCTTTATATTTTAGTACATTGATTAATAAAGTTCCAATAATGCACAATCAGCTACAAATTAATCCATTAAGCAGCATGCCCTGAAATTAAATTTAACTAATTTTGGATCAAAGAGTTTCAACAGTCTGGCTCCTTTTTGATTAGGTTCTTTTGTAGATATTTCCTGTTTGTAAAAAGAAGGAAAAATGATCAGTTGGAAAAAGAGCATTGAAATTTCTATACGACTTAAAAATGCAGAGTTATTTGTTAACCTTTATAACTTTTTGAGATGTTCATTTAGAAGCATCAGTGCATCATGGGATTCTGATGTTATTAATAAACAAGTTAGGTTAAGACAAGATTCTAGAACATACCTGATCATTTCCTCAAATTAGATTCCTCACAGATAAATTTTATAATGCGTTGTTTCCACTGCAGAGGAATATATGCTCGAACTTTCAGTGAAGCTAAGATTAAAAAAAAATTTCTCAATTTATTTTGACATTAGATGTCTACTGTTGCTTTAAACGATAGTACTGCACACCCAATGAGAATTTCATTTAAAAAATTTATTTTGATATATAGCACGGTAATAGGCCCTTCCGGTCCAATGAGACCAGACTGCCCAATTACACCCAAGTGATCAATTTACCATTAACCCTTCTTTTGAATGTTGGAGGAAACCCACACAGTCACAGAGAAAATGTTCAAATTCCTTACAGACAACAGCAAGAAATGAACCTGGGTCACTAGCATTCTAACTGTTATGCTATTATGCCGCCCATTGTTACCTGATGCCGAAAATCAGCCCCACGCATTTGGTCCAGGCACTAGCAGACAGGTGGTGACTTGAGGCAGCAGCTCCAAGTGGCAGATCAAGTAATGCAAGATCCTTATTTCACAATATTGAACCAATTCACCATCGAAACAAGGAGCAGAATGGTTAGCCTTTTCCTCTGAGCTCTTGGGGAATTTGTGCAGTGAATAAATGAGACACACTAACTCCAGGGTCAAACACCAATATTTGCAGTTTTTGAGGATGTGGTTGAGTCTGCTATTCCAGAGGCCAATCAATAACCTCTAGGACAGTGACAAAAATGATTGCGGATGTACATCAGCGAGGGAAGGAGGGGGAGGGTTAGCAGAGGGATAGAGGCTGGTTGATGGTTGGCAGAACCAAATAAAGAAGGTATGATGGGCAGATGGAATGAGGTATGCCCATATAAAGAAAAACACCAGGGTGGGGCTTATCTGAAATAGCAAAAGTCAAAGCTCATGTCACAAGGAAACAACATACTGTATAACCAATACTTCATTTTGAAAAGTCTGGATAATTTAAATTAACAGTTTCATCTGAAAATTTGAAAACTGATAAGTCCTTTTGAGGTGTAATCAAGTGAAATACGTAGTATTTAGCAAAGTGTGATTACATGGAAATATTAGAATCATAGAATACTACAGCATAAACAGGTCCTACTGCTCACCGAGTACATGCTAAGCTATTATTCTGACTAGTCTCATTGATCTGCACCTGGACCATCACCCTCCAATCCATGTACTTATACAAACTTCTCTTAAATAGTGAAATCAAACCCATATGGCTTTAGTGAACAAAAGTGACTTTCTGTGGGCTGAAGAAAATTGTTCCAAAATTCCTCTTAAATATACTTTTGAATTACTTTTGCTGCAATTTGCAGCATGTAATTTTCCTTTTAAATCACCTCAATGACCTTCAGATCGCATGATTGACTGAAGAACTTGGACCAGTCGGGCAAGGCACCTGTAAGACTTGGCACCATGGCTAAAAGTGTGGAAGGAGAGGGGGAATCCAAGCCAGGATGAAATTCAAGAGGGATGAAGCCTCCTCTACCCAGCATCTTGTTGGTAAACGTGCAGTCACTGGAGAATAAAATTAGGGATCTGAGGGCAAGACTGCTGTATATGAGGCAGTTGAGATTAATTTCAATTGTCTTTAAAAAGAACTTGGTTATCTGCAGACATGCTGCGTTTTATGGTTAATTCTCTTTGCTGCTCGGACGTGCTGGTTCTGTCAAACTCATGCCCTCCCAACTTGGAACACCCAACAATCAAATGCCATCCATTCTATATACCTCAGGAGTTCTGCTGTGTAATCCTGACTGCAGTGTATACCACCAGCAGTTGACTATAATCAAACACTCTCAAAACTGCAGAATGCCATCTACAAGCAAGAAACAGCCCATCCCAATGCATTTCAAATTATAGTCGGAGACTTTAACCAAGCTTGTTAGAAGAAAACCCTGCCCAATTATCACCAGCATATAACCTGCTGTGCCAGACATCACAACATACTAGACTACTGCTATACTAAAATAAAGGAGGTCTGGGGCTGGCTGGTGGCGCAATGTCATCAGTGCCAGACTCTAGAATGGAGGTTCCCGGGTTCAAACTCAGTTGGGTCCGCTCCCAAGTATGCTTTCCATCTGTGCTGGGTTGAGTGTCGAGATTGCAACTCGACCTCATAAAATAAAGGGAAAAATGCTGCGAAGTGTCTGTGTGGGGAGTGGAGTGCCACAGTCTCTCCCTCTCTCGGTCTGTGCCTTGTAAAGGCATGATAAAGACATTGTCCCGCCATCATAGAAACATAGAAACATAGAAAATAGGTGCAGGAGTAGGCCATTCGGCCCTTCGAGCCTGCACCGCCATTTATTATGATCATGGCTGATCATCCAACTCAGAACCCAGCCTTCCCTCCATACCCCCTGACCCCTGTAGCCACAAGGGCCATATCTAACTTCCTTTTAAACATAGCTAATGAACTGGCCTCAACAGTTTGCTGTGGCAGAGAATTCCACAGATTCACCACTCTCTGTGTGAAGAAGTTTTTCCTAACCTCGGTCCTAAAAGGCTTCCCCTCTATCCTCAAACTGTGACCCCTCGTTCTAGACCTCCCCAACATCGGGAACAATCTTCCTGCATCTAGCCTGTCCAATCCCTTTAGGATCTTATACGTTTCAATCAGATCCCCCCTCAATCTTCTAAATTCCAACGAGTACAAGCCCAGTTCATCCAGTCTTTCTTCATATGAAAGACCTGCCATCCCAGGAATCAATCTGGTGAACCTTCTTTGTACTCCCTCTATGGCAAAGATGTCTTTCCTCAGATTAGGGGACCAAAACTGCACACAATACTCCAGGTGTGGTCTCACCAAGGCCTTGTACAACTGCAGTAGTACCTCCCTGCTCCTGTACTCGAATCCTCTCGCTATAAATGCCAGCATACCGTTCGCCTTTTTCACCGCCTGCTGTACCTGCATGCCCACTTTCAATGACTGGTGTATAATGACACCCAGGTCTCGTTGCACCTCCCCTTTTCCTAATCGGCCACCATTCAGATAATAATCTGTTTTCCTATTTTTGCCACCAAAGTGGATAACTTCACATTTATCCACATTAAATTGCATCTGCCATGAGTTTGCCCACTCACCCAACCTATCCAAGTCACCCTGCATCCTCTTAGCATCCTCCTCACTGCTAACACTGCCACCCAGCTTCGTGTCATCCGCAAACTTGGAGATGCTGCATTTAATTCCCTCATCCAAGTCATTAATATATATTGTAAACAACTGGGGTCCCAGCACTGAGCCTTGCGGTACCCCACTAGTCACCGCCTGCCATTCTGAAAAGGTCCCGTTTATTCCCACTCTTTGCTTCCTGTCTGCTAACCAATTCTCCACCCACACCAATACCTTACCCCCAATACCGTGTGCTTTAAGTTTGCACACTAATCTCCTATGTGGGACCTTGTCAAAAGCCTTTTGAAAATCCAAATATACCACATCCACTGGTTCTCCCCTATCCACTCTACTAGTTACATCCTCAAAAAATTCTATGAGATTCGTCAGACATGATTTTCCTTTCACAAATCCATGCTGACTTTGTCCGATCATTTCACCGCTTTCCAAATGTGCTGTTATCACATCCTTGATAACTGACTCCAGCAGTTTCCCCACCACCGACGTTAGGCTAACCGGCCTATAATTCCCCGGTTTCTCTCTCCCTCCTTTTTTAAAAAGTGGGGTTACATTAGCCACCCTCCAATCCTCAGGAACTAGTCCAGAATCTAACGAGTTTTGAAAAATTATCACTAATGCATCCACTATTTCTTGGGCCACTTCCTTAAGCACTCTGGGATGCAGACCATCTGGCCCTGGGGATTTATCTGCCTTCAATCCCTTCAATTTACCTAACACCACTTCCCTACTAACATGTATTTCGCTCAGTTCCTCCATCTCACTGGACCCTCTGTCCCTTACTATTTCTGGAAGATTATTTATGTCCTCCTTAGTGAAGACAGAACCAAAGTAATTATTCAATTGGTCTGCCATGTCCTTGCTCCCCATAATCAATTCACCTGTTTCTGTTTGCAGGGGACCTACATTTGTCTTTATCAGTCTTTTCCTTTTTACATATCTATAAAAGCTTTTACAGTCCGTTTTTATGTTCTCTGCCAGTTTTCTCTCATAATCTTTTTTCCCCTTCCTAATTAAGCCCTTTGTCCTCCTCTGCTGAACTCTGAATTTCTCCCAGTCCTCAGGTGAGCCACTTTCTCTGGCTAATTTGTATGCTACTTCTTTGGAATTGATACTATCCCTAATTTCTCTTGTCAGCCACGGGTGCACTACCTTCCTTGATTTATTCTTTTGCCAAACTGGGATGAACAATTGTTGTAGTTCATCCATGCAACCTTTAAATGCCTGCCATTGCATATCCACCGTCAATCCTTGAAGTGTCATTTGCCAGTCTATCTTAGCTAATTCATGTCTCATACCTTCAAAGTTACCCCTCTTTAAGTTCAGAACCTTTGTTTCTGAATTAACTACGTCACTCTCCATGTTAATGAAGAATTCCACCATATTATGGTCACTCTTACCCAAGGGGCCTCTCACGACAAGATCGCTAATTAACCCTTCCTCATTGCTCAAAACCCAGTCCAGAATAGCCTGCTCTCTAGTCGGTTCCTCGACATGTTGGTTCAAAAAACCATCCCGCATACATTCCAAGAAATCCTCTTCCTCAGCACCTTTACCAATTTGGTTCACCCAGTCTACATGTAGATTGAAGTCACCCATTATAACTGCTGTTCCTTTATTGCACACATTTCTAATTTCCTGTTTAATACCATCTCCGACCTCACTACTACTGTTAGGTGGCCTGTACACAACTCCCACCAGCGTCTTCTGCCCCTTAGTGTTACGCAGCTCTACCCATATCGATTCCACATCTTCCCGGCTTATGTCCTTCCTTTCTATTGCGTTAATCTCTTTTTTAACCAGCAACGCCACCCCACCTCCCCTTCCTTCGTGTCTATCCCTCCTGAATATTGAATATCCCTGAACGTTGAGCTCCCATCCCTGGTCACCCTGGAGCCATGTCTCTGTGATCCCAACTATATCATAATCATTAATAACAATCTGCACTTTCAATTCATCCACCTTATTACGAATGCTCCTTGCATTGACACATAAAGCCTTCAGGCACTCTTTTACAACTCTCTTAGCCCTTTTTAATGCTTGCCCTGGATTTGTCGGCCTGCCACTTTTACTTTTCCCCTTTGTACTTTTTGCTTCTACGCTCACTTTACACCCCTCTGTCTCTCTGCACTGGTTCCCATCCCTCTGTTGTGAACTAACCTCCTCACACCTAGCCGCTTTAATTTGATTCCCACCCCCCAACCATTCTAGTTTAAAGTCACCTCAGTAGCCCCCGCTAATCTCCCTGCCAGGATATTGGTCCCCCGAGGATTTAAGTGTAACCCGTCCTTTTTGTACAGGTCACACCTGCGCCAAAAGAGGTCCCAATGATCCAAAAACTTGAATCCCTGCCCCCTGCTCCAATCCCTCAGCCACGCATTTATCCTCCACCTCATCGCATTCCTACTCTCACTGTCGCGTGGCACAGGCAGTAATCCCGAGATTACTACCTTTGCGGTCCTTTTTCTCAACTCCCTTCCTAGCTCCCTATATTCTTCTTTCAGGACCTCATCCCTTTTCCTACCTATGTCATTGGTACCTATATGTACCAGGACCTCTGGCTCTTCACCCTCCCACTTCAGGATATCTTGGACACGATCAGAAATATCCCGGACCCTGGCACCAGGGAGGCAAACTACCATCCGAGTCTCTGGACTGCGTCCACAGAATCGCCTATCTGACCCCCTTACTATCGAGTCCCCTATCACAACTGCCCTCCTCTTCCTTGCCCTACCCTTCTGAGCTACAGGGCCAGACTCTGTGCCGGAGGCAGGGCCACTGTCGCTTCCCCCGGGTAAGCTGTCCCCCCCAACAGTACTCAAACAGGAGTACCTGTTGTTAAGGGGCACAGCCGCCGGGGTACTCCCCATCACCTTCCTTTTCCCCTTCCCCCTCCTAACCGTGACCCACTTGTCTGCCTCCCGTGGCCCCGGCGTGACCACCTGCCTTCCACTCCTCTCTATCACCTCCTCACTCTCCCTGACCAGACGAAGGTCATCGAGCTGCAGCTCCAGTTCCGTAACGCGGTCCCTTAGGAGCTGCATCTCGATGCACTTGGCGCAGATGTAGACGTCCGGGAGGCTTGACTCCAGGGCCTCCCACATCCGACACCGAGAACAGCAAACTGCCCTCACAGTCATAATGCCCCTCTCCTCAAATAGCAACAGAAAATGAATGTCAAACCTTCCTCGCCTCACCCGCTTCCGCCTAAGCCCGGTGAGCCGAAGCCCTTAAGTCTTCACTCTGCTCCCGGCTCACTCCGCCGCCCGCAAACTACGCTGCCCGCTCTATGAGGCTCTGTTCCTTTTAAATCTGCCGCGCTGCACTGCCCTACGTCACACGCCTGCGCAGTCCCGCCTCTCAGAAAGCCGTTGGAGAAAAAAAAAATAACGAAAATTTCAAAAATCTCTTTTTCGGCACTCCCACTCAGACTCTCAGACTCCTTCTTCGAATCAAATCCGAAGCAGGATGTCTGCCCTTTTAAATCTGCCGCGCTGCACTGCCCGACGTCACACGCCTGCGCAGTCCCGCCTCTCAGAAAGCCGTTGGAGAAAAAAAAATAACGAAAATTTCAAAAATCTCTTTTTCGGCACTCCCACTCAGACTCTCAGACTCCTTCTTCGAATCAAATCCGAAGCAGGATGTCTGCCCTTTTAAATCTGCCGCGCTGCACTGCCCGACGTCACACGCCTGCGCAGTCCCGCCTCTCAGAAAGCCGTTGGAGAAAAAAAAATAACGAAAATTTCAAAAATCTCTTTTTCGGCACTCCCACTCAGACTCTCAGACTCCTTCTTCGAATCAAATCCGAAGCAGGATGTCTGCCCTTTTAAATCTGCCGCGCTGCACTGCCCGACGTCACACGCCTGCGCAGTCCCGCCTCTCAGAAAGCCATGCACGGACGCACACAGATGCACATGCATGCACGCACCAAAAAAAAGATAAAGGTGGTCCACCTTACATTGCTTAGACCACATTTTGGTAAATCAGATCACTAGGCTGCCCTTCTCCTTACCTGCATACAGGCAGAGCCTAAAAAGCAGGGCTCCAGAGATTAGAACAACTGAGAGGTGGTCATGGGAGACAGAGGAGCAATTAAAGGATTGCTTTAAGTCACTGAACTGGGCCATGTTCATGCACTCATCTACAGATCCGAATGAATACACCATGGTTATAACAGACTTCATTAAAACAGCTGTAGATGTGTACCCCCACTAAATCATTCATACTCTTCCCCAATCAGAAGCCCTGGAAGAACCATGACATCTAAAATCTGCTGAGGGCCAGATCAGAGGCACTTTAGTCTAGAGACCAAGGAAGTTCTTAGAGGTGCCAGTATGATCTCCGGAAAGCCATCTCAGGGGCGAAGTGGAAATTCTGGACTAAATTTGAATCAATGAAGGATGCTTGACAGTGGTGGAAGAGCTTGAATGCTATCACCTCCAACAAGGTTAAGTCAAGCAACATGTGGTACATCAGTGCTTCAACTCCAGATTAATTTAATGCCTTCTATGCTCATTTTGACCATCAGAACATGGAGAAACCAGATGGGGTACTTGGCCATGTCCTGAAGACCTGTGCTGACCAACTGGCTGGTGCATTCAACCACTCGCTTTGGCAGTGTTTAGTACTCACCTGCTTCAAGGAAGCTTCAATCAGACCGGCACCCAAGAAAAGCATGGTGACTCAACGACTATGGCCCAATTGCACTTACATCCACAGTGATGAAGTATCTTGAGGTTGATGAAGTGCATTAGCTCCTGCCTTACAAGCAACTTGGATCTGCCCCAGTTTGCCTACCGGAACAACACCTCAGTAGATACCATTTCATTGGTTCTTCAGTCTAGGAACATCTGAACAGCAAAGATGTATAAATCAGAATGTTCTTTTTCAACTACAGCACAGCATTCAATACCATTATCCCCTCAAAATTAATCAATAATCTCCAAGAGCTTGGGCTTAATGCCTCCTTGTGAAATTGAATTCTAGATTTCCTTACTTGTAGACCGCAGACAGTTCGGATTGGCAACAAAATCTCCTCCATGATCTCCATCAACACCCTGCTCTACTCACTTTACACCTATGACTGTGTAGCTAGGTATCGTTCCAATGCCCTATTTAAGTTTCTGATGATACCATTGTTTTGGGCTGAATCAAAGGTGGTGTTGAATCAGCGTGCAGGAGGCAAATTAAAAATTTGGCTGAGTGGTATCGTAACAACCACCTCTCACTCAGTGTCAGCAAGATCAATTAATTATAGACTGCCTGAGAGAGAAACCAAAGGTCTGTGAACCAATCCTCAATTGGAGATCAGAGGAAGACAGGGTTAGCAACTTTAAATTCCTGGGTGTTACTATCTCAAAGGGTCTGTCTTGGACCCGGCATGTAAGTGCAATTGTGAAGAAAGCATGGCAGCACCTCTACTTCCTTAGGAGTCGACACAGCTACATGAAACATTGTCGTAGGACAGATCAGATTCCCACCACCCAGGTTATGCTCTCTTCTTGCTGCTGCCATCAAGTAGAAGGTACAACAGCCTCAGCCTCATCACTGAAATGTTCCTATAGTCAATTATCTCATTTTAAGAATCCATCTCATTTTATTGATATTTATTGCTATTTACTTATATTTGCACTTGCAGTTTTTTGTCTTCTGCATGCTGGTTTTCATTGATCCTGAAATAGTTACTATTCTGAGTATGCCCACAGGAAAATGAATCTCAGGGCTGTAGATGGTGACATATGTACTTAGATCATAAAAGTTACTTTGACATATCTACAACTTACACTAGCAGCTCATTCCACACTCACACTACCCTGAATAAAGTTCCCTTTAAATATTTCATCTTTCACACTTAACCTATGACCTCTAGTTCTAGTCCCACCAAAACCCAATGGAAAAAGCCTATCTGTCCCATCTATACCCATCAAATTTGTATACATCTATCAGATCTCCCCATTTCTCCTACATTCCCAGGAATAAAGTCCTAATGTAATAAACCCTTCTCTATGACTTGGGTCGTCAAGACCTGTCAAAATTCTTGTACATTTCTGTACTCTTTCAATCTTATTGATGTCTTTTCTGGAGGTAGTTGACCAAAACTGCGCACAATACTCCAAATTTGGTTTCACCGACTTCTTTACAACTTCAATACAACATCTCAATTACCATACACAGTACTCTGATTTATGACAGGCAATGTGCCAAAAGTTCTCTTTACAACCATCTACCTGTGATGCCACTTGGAGGGAATTATGGACCCGAACTCCCAGACCCCTCTGTGCTACCACATTTCTCAGTGCCCTACAGTTCACTGCACAAGTCCTACCTAGGTTTGCCCTCCTAAATTGTAACACCTCACACCTGTCTCTATTAAACTCTGTCATTCTTCAGCCCATTTTTCCAGCTGGTCCAGATCCTATTGCAATTTTGATAGCCTTCCTTGCTGTCCACTATGCCTCCAATCTAGGTGTTATCTGCAAGTTACAGATCTAGTTTACCACATTATCATCCAAATCATTAATGTAGATGACACACACATCAATGAACCCAGCACCAATCCTTGAGGCATACCAATGGTCACAGGCCTTCAGTCAGAGAAGCAACCATTCACCACCACTCTCTGGCTTTTCCTGTTAAGCCAATGTTGAATCCAATTTACTACTTCATGTGAATGACAAGCAACTAAACCATGTGGGTGAATGACAACCAATTAAACCATCTGGATCAATCTCTTTGCTAACGGCCTTGATAAAGTCCATGTAGACAACATCTACTGCCTTTCCTGGTAGACATGACTTACCACACACAAACCTCTGCTGACGATCCCTAATCAGGCCCTATCTATCTAAATATATATACCCTGTCCATTAGAATACCTTCTAATACTTAACCCACTACTGATATCAAGCCCATTGGCCTACAATTTCCCAGGTTATTCTTACAGCCTTTCTTGAACAATGAAACAATATTAGCTACCTTCTAGTCCTCTAGCACCTCAGCTGGGGCCAACAATGTTTTAAATACCAGAGCTCCTGTAATTTCTGCACTAACCTCCTGCAAGGTCCGAGGGTACATCTTGTTGGGCTCCAGGGATACACCCACCCTAATTTGCCTCAAAACAGCAAGCACCTGCTCTTCTGTAATCCAGATACAGTTCATGACCTCTCTACTGTTGCCTCAGTTCTACAGACTGTCAGTCTCCTAAGTAAATGTAGATGCAAAAAAATCCATTTAAGATCTCCCCATTACTTTCTGCTCCATGCCTAGATGACTGTGCTGATCTTCAACTCAATCAATTGTGCCTCTACTTTTAATAGATCTGTAGAGGCCCTTGGTATTCTCTTTCACCTTGTCTGCTAGAAACCTCACGCCTTCTTTCAGCCCCTAATTTCCCTCTTAAATGTCCTCTTGCATTTCTGATGCTCAAGTGCCTCAGAAGATTAGTTCTACCATGCTCAACCTTTCGGTTCCTGTCTTTGTACGCAGGTTTAACATCTACTTTCCCCACAACCATTCCACTAGATGCTCTGGTATTCTGGCTCCCACGTCTCCTGCAAGTCTAGTTTAAGCCCCTCTGAGCAGCACAAGCAAACCATTTTGCAAGGATATTGGCTATCCTCCAGCTGAGGTGTAAACCACCCCATGTGTAGAGTTCCCACCTTCTCTAGAACATGCCCAATAATCCAGAATTCAAAAGCCCTCCCTCCTTAGCCAGGTGTTAAACTGCATCATCTTCCTATTTCTAGACTCACTAGCATGGGGCATGGGTAGCAATCCTGATACCTATCACCCTGGAAACATTGTCCTTTAACTTAGATCCTAACTCCCTGAACTCACTTTGGAGGACCTTGCCACACTTTGATAGTCGTAGTCATACTTTACTGATCCCGGGGGAAATTGGTTTTCGTTACAGTTGCACCATAGATAATTAAATAGTAATAAAACCATAAATAATTAAATAGTAATATGTAAATGATGCCAGGAAATAAGTCCAGGACCAGCCTATTGGCTCAGGGTGTCTGACCCTCCAAGGGAGGAGTTGTAAAGTTTGATGGCCACAGGCAGGAATGACTTCCTATGACGCTGTGTTGCATCTCAGTGGAATGAGTCTCTGGCTGAATGTACTCCTGTGCCCAACCAGTACATTATATAGTGGATGGGAGACATTGTCCAAGACAGCATGCAACTTGGACAGCATCCTCTTTTCAGACACCACGGTGAGAGAGTCCAGTTCCACCCCCACAACATCACTGGCCTTACGAATGAGTTTGTTGATTCTGTTGGGTGTCTGCTACCCTCAGCCTGCTCCCCCAGCACACAACAACAAACATGATAGCACTGGCCACCACAGACTCGTAGAACATCCTCAGCATCGTCCGACATATGTTAAAGGACCTCAGTCTCCTCAGGAAATAGAGACGGCTCTGACCCTTCTTGTAGACAGCTTCAGTGTTCTTTGACCAGTCCAGTTTATTGTCAATTTGTATCCCCAGGTATTTGTAATCCTCCACCATGTCCACACTGACCCCCTGGATGGAAACAGGGGTCACCCGTGCCTTAGCTCTCCTCAAGTCTACCACCAGCTCCTTAGTCTTTTTCACATTAAGCTGCAGATAATTCTGCTTACACCATGTGACAAAGTTTCCTACCGTAGCCCTGTACTCAGCCTCATCTCCCTTGCTGATGCATCCAACTATGGCAGAGTCATCAGAAAACTTCTGAAGATGACAAGACTCTGTGCAGTAGTTGAAGTCCGAGGTGTAAATGGTGAAGAGAAAGGGAGACAAGATAGTCCCCTGTGGAGCCCCAGTGCTGCTGATCACTCTGTCGGACACACAGTGTTGCAAGCACACGTACTGTCGTCTGCCAGTCAGGTAATCAAGAATCCATGACACCAGGAAAGTATCCACCAGCATCCGAGTCTTTATTAATATCATGGACCACAAGCTCTGGGTGCTCACCCTCCCCCTTAAAAATGCTGTGCACTTGATCCAAGATGTCTGACTAAAAGCAATTTAATGCCAAATAAGATAGTTTGATCAAAGTAGATGCGGGGTATAGTAGAGAGCGAGGAAGACTAAGTTTGTAGTGGGATTTGGACCAGCTGGAAAGAAGGGCTGAAAAATGGCCGATGAATTCAATACAGACAAGTATGAGGTGTTGCACTATGGGAGGATCAACCAGGGTAGGCCTTACACGGTGAGCAGCAGGGTACTAAGGAATGTGGTAGAACAGAAGGACCTGGAATACAGATCCATAATTCCTTGAAAAAAGCTTCACAGATAGATAGGATCGTAAAAAAGCTTTTGGCACATCGGTGATCATAAATAACTGTACTAAGTACAAGATTTAGGATCTTGTGTTGAAATTATATAAGACGCTGGTGAGACCTAATTTGGAGTATTGTGTGGAGATTTGGTCACCTACCTACAGGAAAGATGAAATGAAGATTGAAAAAGTGTGGACAAAATTTACAAGGATGTTGCCGGGATTTGAGGACCTGAGTTATAGGGAAAGGTTGGGTACGTGAGGACTTCATTCCCTTGAATGTAGAAGATTGAGGGGAGGTTTGAGAAGTATACAAAATAATGTGGGGTATAGATAAGGTAAATGCAAGTATATTTTTCCCCCCGAGGTTGCATGAGACGACAACTAGTGGTCATGGGTTTAGGGTGAAAGGTGAAATGTTTAAGAGGAACACCTGGGAGAAATTCACTGAGAGGGTTGTGAGTGTGTGGAACGAGCTGCCAGTGCAAGTGGTGGATGTGGGGGTCGATTTCAATATTTAAGAGGAATTGCATAAATACATGGATAGAAATTTGAGTATGAACGACTATGGAATGGGTGCAGGTTAATTGGACTAGACAGATTACTGGTTCAGCACAGACTAGATGGGCCAAAGGGCATGCTTTCATGCTGTAGTGTTCTATGACTCTAAAATAAATGCTCAATGCTGTGTACTGGAAAAAGTGAGAACTGTGGAAGATAGAAATTAATTTCAGGCATTTCTTCTTATGAATTATTTTGTAAAATAAATTTGACACCCATTATCCTACTGGCTGTAACACTTACTCCAATTACTTTCCAAGTATCTTGCACAGCTAGCTGCTGCCATCTTTTGGGAAAGACTAAATCCTCTTCTAAAGAGAGAGAGAGAGAGAGAAAAAAATACCATCTAGTACAACAAAGAAATTAAGTTTAAGAGAAAATGAACTTAAGTTGGAAGCAGCTAAACTGATTTAAACTAGACTCAATTAAGCAGCACTAAAAAATGGAAACCATTCCATGGATATTGGTAATTCATTCACATAACCAACATTAAAAATAAATCACTGCTTTCACTATTGATTCATGCCAGCAATTAAAGTACATTATATTTATGTCCTATCATTTGCATATTCCTTATGGCAAGTCAGGGACTTACTAAAGCATGAGCTCAATACTATTTAGTGTTACCAGAAACATTAACTTACTAACTCCAATGCAATGTTGGAACTTTAAAACTATTTCTATATTTGTCAATTACCATATCAAAATAACTGATTAGTAGGGCATTATTCATGAATACATACACACAGTGGCCACTTTATTAGGTACACTTGCTCATGAATACAAATTTCTAATTGGCCAATCATATGGCAGTATCTTAATGCACAAAAGCATGCAGATGTGGGTCAAGGGGTTCAGTTATTGTTCAGACCAAACATCAGAATGGGCAAGAGATGTGATTCAACTGACTTTGACTGTGGAATCATGGTTGGTGCCACACGGGGTAGATTGAGTATTTCAATAATTACTGATCTCCTGGGATTTTCACACACAAGGATAATGTTGTGAGTTTACAGAGAATGGTGTGCAAAGCAAAAGACATCCAGTGAGTGGCAGTTTGTGGGCAAAAAACACCCTGTTAATGAGTGAGGTCAGAAGAGAGTCACCAGACTGGTTCAAGTTGACAGGAAGAGCATCTCCAAATGCACACCACAGCCAACTTTGAAGTGGATGGGCTACAGCAAAAGAACACCACAAATATACACAGTGGCCAATTTACTAGATATAGTAAACACCTGATTACTGAGTGAATAAGGTGCAACTGCTCTCCAGTGTAGAGAGGACACCGAAATGATCTCACAAAAACAACGTAAATACAGCATGGAGCAGGCCCTTTGGCCCACAATATCTGTATCAAACATAGCGCCAAATTAAATTAATCCCATCTGCCTGCACACGGTTACTATCCCCACATTCGCAGCCTGTTCATGTGCCAGTCTAAATGCCTCTTAAATACTACTATCATGTCAGTTTCCACTATCTGCTCTCATACCTTCAAGTTTACACATCCGTCCTGTAATAGGGCAGTCAGAACTGTAAACAATAATCCAAATGCAGCACAACCAAAGGTTTTATCAGCTGCAACAATTGATGTTATATAGGTTAGTAATGCATAGACCAAAATGGTACAATAATAACATTATTATCCTCTAAACAAAAATTTAAAAACCAAAATTGTAGTTTAAAGGTACAGGGAGGCTCTGCTAATGTACCTACCTCATGATCCCAATATTCCCCCTTTCACTGAAGAGCACCACTGTCATGATGTTGCATCTCTGGTAAAGTCTTGCAAAGAAGGTTTTGTTTTTCACAAGCTTCTTGAAATAGCTGATCTCTGATTGGGACCAGGTATGATCATGTGCTGGAGCAATCTGCAGAAAATAATCTGATAGTATGTTACTGTAGTTTTAGTTAAGCAGTCTTGCCAACCACTTTGTACCCCACCCCCTCAGCAAAATATCAGATGCTCACCAAAACTTTCTAGATCAATGTGAGCAAATCAATCCAGCCATCTTGTTATTTCAGTTAAAAAGATACCATTCGGCTAGGTCTTCTGAGTATACAGTAACAGACAACAAACTTAGAGTGGATCAAATTATTAGCGCGTTTATTGCTTGCAAGTGAAAGTCTACCTCCAGATGTTAAGTCTTTGATAGGTAGCCCCAATTTTACAGTTCAAAACAGATAATTTTTATATGCTTGTACAATCCAGTAATTCATCCCTTAATTGCACTCCTTTCTTATCTGCATGGGTCTTGAATCAGTCACATTTGTCTTTCATGAGCCCATCTGTCCTCAAGGTTTCTCCCCCTACCCCCCCCAACAGGTGAGTCCTGTTTTTCTCTGCTTTCAATCATGCAATATCAAAACACTCCCTGCCATAAAACACATACCCTACTATAATTCATATCCCCTCTTGCAACCCTCCCATCAAAATACATCAACAAACCAACAAAGCACTGTGGGACCACACAGGTTCCATTTTGTCACATTACATTTTATAAAAGTTACAAATTTATAAAGACTTCAGGGTTAGATACATTTCCACAATGACTGTTGCTGAAAATGGCAACATTTGAATAGCATTTAGAGACTGAACACTATCATTTCTGGGACATGTGTATTTCACTATTATCTGCAGATCTATCTCAACTGAGTCAAAGTGATTTGAAAAAAGCCAGACATAAGCTTACATCTACCACTGCCAATATGCTAAGAAAGAAGTGTGCGGCATTAGAATCTCAGAATCAGGTTTACTATCACTGACATGTTGTGAAATTTGTTGGGGGCAGTGTTACAGTGCAATACATAAAAATATTGTAAGCTACAATAAGAAATATCTATACAAAATCAAATTAATTTAGTATGAAAAGAGAGCAAAAGTAGTGAGATAATATTCATGGGCTGGTTCATTATCCCTTCAGAAATATGATTGCGCATGAAAAGAAGCTGTTCCAAAAACGTTCTTGTACCTCTTCTCTGATGGTAGTAATGAGAATAGAACATGTCAAGTTTCAAATTAAATTTGAACTTGTGTTGAACCGGATCCTAGATGATGGGGGTCCTTAATAATGGATGCTGCCTTCTTGAGATATCTATCACCTTTTGACAATGGCGGGGGAGGATAGTATCCATGATGGAGTTGGCTGAGTTTGTAACCCTTTACAGCTTTTTCCCTGATCCTATGCAGTGGCCCCTCCATACCAGGAAGCAATGGAACTAGTTAGAATGCACTCCACAGCACATCCGTAGGAATTTGGAAGTCTTTGGTGACATAGCGAATCTCCTAAGCTTCCTAATGAAATATAGCCACCGTCTTTGCAATTGCCAGACCCAGGATAAATCTTCAGAGATGTTGAAATGCAGGAACTTGAAACTGTTCACTCTTTCCACTCCTGATCTGTCAATGAAGACAGGAATAGGTTTCCTCTACTTCCCTTTCCTGAAGCCCATATTCAGTTCCTTGGTCTTACTGACATTGAGTTAACATTGCTGTGACATCATTCAACCAGCTGATCCATCTCGCATGTGTGCCTTGTCACGAGATTCTGACGACAGTTATGTCATTAGCAAATTTATAGATGGCATTTAAACTATGCCTTGCCACATGGTTATGAGTGTAGAGAATCCAGCAGTGGGCTAAGCATGCATCCTTGAGGTGCACCAGTGTTGTTTGTCAGTGAGGAGGAGATGTTATTTCCAATCAGCACTGACTGTGATCTCCTGATGAGGAAGTCAAGGATCCAGTTGCAAAGGGAGGTGCAGAGGGCCAGGTTTTGAAGCCTGTTGATTGGTACTGAGGCCATGACAGCACTGAATGCTGAGCAGCAATCAATAAACAGCAGCCTTACATAGGAATTGCAGTAGGTTCACATTCTTGCTTAGGCAGGAATTAATTCTAGCCACAATCAACCTCTCAAAGCACTTCACAATAGATAGGAGGCCACATGGACATTAGTCATTGAGGCAGCTCATTCTATTCTTCTTGGGCACTGGTATAATAGATGCCCTATTGAAACAGATGTAAACCTCCAACTGCAGCAATGAGAGATTGAAGATGTCCTTGAATACACCTGCACAAGTTTTCAGTGCCCTACCAGGCACACCATTGGGGCATGATGTCTTACAAGGGTTCACCCTCTTGAAAGATGTTCTGACATCAGCCTCTGAGACAGATCAGAGTTGCCAGATACTGCAGGGATATGCACAAGTGTAATTTTATTCTACTTTTCAGAGCACGCGTAATAGGTATTGAGCTCATCTGGGAGTGAAACATCATCGACATTTATGTTAGGTTTCGCCTAGTAGAAAGTATTAGCCTGCAAACCCTGCCAGAGCTGAAGTGTATTCGATTCAGTCTGTAACTTCAATCAAAATTGCTTTATCACTCTTAAAATAGGCTCTGTAAGTCGTACATGGACTTCTTGTAGCGTTCTGGTCACAGGTTTTGAATGCCATAGATCTAGCCTTCAGCAGACCATGCACTTCCTGACTTATCCATGGCTTCTGGGTTGGGTATGTCCAGTGTGTTCTCCAAAGCACACACTCGTCCACACACAGGTTTTGTTTTTTTTTTTGGGAAGTTTACAACAACTGTGGGACTTTCATTCAGGCTTGAAGATGAATCCCTGAATGTTGTTCAGTGTATCAATTCAAAACATTCCTCTTGACCATACCTTTGTGGTCCTCGGTCTCTACCCGTACGCCAGGATCAGAAAGTGATCAGACTTGCTAAAGTACTGGCGTGTGATGGCACGGTAAGTGTTCTTGCTAACTATATGACTGAACCTTCAAAATAAATTTTCCTAAAATGTGCTTATAAAATTGGCATTATTCCAAATCTTTGGAATAATGCCCATAATTATAACAAAGTACATGAAAATAATTCTTCCCTGAATTTTGTTTATTTGTTTTGACATAATGAAAAGTAAAACCAATGTTGGATGAGTTTTGCTTTTAATGATGTGGACATTATACTAGATTATTTAATTAACTACATTTAAATTCTTCCCTTTATGGAGGGATTCAACTGTATACTTATAAATAATCATTCCAGGCATCTGGATCACTGGATTATTGAAACTAATACATCAAATAATTGAAACATAATGAATTACCTAGAAGAATTTCCAGACTTACATTTGCTAATGACACACGTAATGCTTGCTGAGGAAGGGCATAGAATGTTGCAGGTAAAACTTTTAAATGGCTAATTGAAAGAGAAGCAGATAATCCATAATCTACACAAAGTACTTTCACTGAAATGTTCTGATGCTCATCTGAAAAAAAAAATCAAAGTTAACAATTTGACTCCTTCATGCAATTTTGTGTTCCAACTATTGAATTCAGAGTATTCACTGGAAGGGGAAAGTAGTTTTACTCTGGCAAATCATTGAAACTAACTAACTGCTGTCATTTAGGGCATTTATCTAATTAGACCACTAATATTATGCATTAATGTCTTACAGCTTCTTGAACACAAATGTAAACATAAAACAGTCCGATTTTTCACTTGAGTATTCTGTACTAGAAAAAGCAACTATTTACAAAGGCCTCAACATACATTAACAGTTTATTCTGTGAATGGATACAAACCTTTCAAAAAAGGTACTAAAAATGTTCTGATGTTTCAAGCAACAAAAATGCTCAGAATTATTTATTACTGTATTTAAAACTGTCACAAAGAATTTCACTGAAATTCATGGACTGCTGTCCTCAGAACAAATGAAAAGGGAAATTAAAGTATTGAGTGTTGATTTGACTAATTAGGAGTGTGGAAATTTCATATAAAGAACAGTCAATCTTTGGAATTCTCTACACAATAGGACTGGAAGGCTCAGTCACTGAATGTACCTGTGACAGAGATTGATATATTTTTATATAATTCAAGGAATTAAAGCAAATGGGGTTAGTTGCATTGCGGTTCACAACATATGCTAATAATATTAAAACTGACTGAGGTAAATGATCATCCATAACCTTATTGCATAATTGACTGCCAATGGGCCGTCTATGCCTAGAACTCCTTCGTGAAAAATGGTCCCTGGTCTTAGTATGTTTTGAAAAATACTTCTGGAATTTAAAAATCTATGTGAAAGTATACATTTACATGTTTTGCTTCAAGTCTTATTCACTTCACATTCCGTATCATGTACTTTCTGGGTAGCCCCAAATAGACTGCCATACCATTTGTGATTGTTGCTCCAGATCTCTCAATCCTGATAACACAAGCTCTGTACCACTGTTGGTTATTGGGGAGCCAGGCACATACATAGGAACTTATTAAAGGGACACAGTCCATTGTAGCAGAACTCCTAGAACATTCAAAGCTGTAAAAACAAGGTAACACAAAGTTAATTCTCACTCATCAGATACTTGGGATTATGTGCAACCGGGATAATCTAAATCTACTCAGGTATTGTCATAATTTCATGGAAAAGCAGATGAGAGCATGGAGGGGAACCTTAGTATAAGATCGGCGATAGTGAAGTAAGGGGGAAGGACAAGATAACTATTGGAGGGAAACAAAAGTACAGAACAGATAGATTATGAGAAAGCAGAGGGAATGTGAAGAAAAGTACAACTGATTAGAGAGTTGGGAAGACTTGCGCAGGGAATTATATTTTGCTTGGAAACTCCATCCAAATGTTACCTGCAGCCTTTGATGCCTCTTGTTTTAAACATACCATTCCATCCATCTCTTAACTCAGGGAAGAAAGAACATAAATGGAAGCAGACTGAGAAAAACAAAACCAGAAATAAGGAACTACGGATAGCCAAAGAATGATAGCCTCTGGGTTACCATGTCCATGTTAACCTATTGGTTGTATATTAATTAAACATTGTGAGTACCATTACAAAATTTCAGTATCTGCATAAATGATGTTTATTCTCTAACCATGTCAGATTACAATTTCACAATATTACCAAAAAAAGCACACTAGGAATATTACTAAGAGAGAGTAATTATGATACTTATGTCAGCAGTGTTTTTTGTGCTTTTTTTTAATTGAAGTTCATCAAACAAAACTTGCGAAGAAAGCTAATGGCATGTTGGCCTTCATAACAAAGGGAGTTGAGTATAGGAGCAGAGGTCCTTCTGCAGTTGTACAAGGCCCTGGTGAGATCCCACCTGGAGTATTGTGCAGTTTTGGTCTCCAAATTTGAGGAAGGACATTCTTGATATGGAGGGAGCGCAGCGTAGGTTCACTGGGTTAATTCCAGGGATGGCGGGAATGTCATATGTTGAAAGATTGGAGCAACTGGGCTTGTATACACTGGAATTTAGAAGGATGAGAGGGGATCTGATTGAAACATATAAGATTATTAAGGGATTGGACATACTAGAGGCAGGAAACATGTTCCTGATGTTGGGGGGAGTCCAGAACCAGAGGCCACAGTTTAAGAATAAGGGGTAGACCATTTAGAATGGAGTTGAGGAAAAACATTTTCACACAGAGGGTTGTGGATCTGTGGAATGCTCTGCCTCGGAAGGTAGTGGAGGCCAATTCTCCGGATTCTTTCAAGAAAGAGTTAGATAGAGCTCTTAAAGATAGTGGAGTCAGGGGATATGGGGAGAAGGCAGGAACAGGGTACTGATTATGGATGATCAGCCATGATCACAGTGAATGGTGGTGCTGGCTTGAAGGGCCGAATGGCCTACTCCTATTGTCTATAAAACTTTCCACAAGATGTATTTCAGATACTGTACATATATATCAGTCATATTTGTCAGAAATCTCCACATATTTATCTGAGGTATACACTTAGAGAGAAAGAATCAAAATAAGAAAACTATGTACAAAGTAGGGAGTGATTTTTTTTTAATACAACATATTCATTGACTTGCGAGAATAAAATCAGGCCTATGTGGCGTTATATAGGTTCTTATGTGAATATGGAACAATTAATAACAGTAAGGACAGCATGTGTGAAATGAGGACTCAATTATGACTGCACACACTGGTTCACGTTTGCACTTTCTCAGTATGGCATGGTTTTTGCCCCCTACTTTCTTCACCATTGTCTTATTTATTTATTTATTGAGATAAAGCACAGAGTTGGCCCTTTGAGCCATGCCACCCAGTAAATCCCCAATTTAATCCTAGCCTAATCACGGGACAATTTACAATGACCAATTAGCCTACCAATTGGTATGTCTTTGGACTGTGGGAGGAAACCGGCACACCCGGAGGAAACCCTTGTGGTCATGGGGAGAACTTACAAACTTCTTACAGGTAGCAGAGGGAACTGAATCTAGATTGCCTGTACTGTAAAGCATTGCGCTAACTACTATGCTATCGCGCTGATCCCAGTAGGTATTTAGTTTTACAGACATTTATGAAGAGAAAGTGTGATCAATGGGAATACTCTCTAGGAGCCAGCATGAATCTCAAGGCCTAAATAGCTTCTGTTGTTGCAAGTAAAAGAATATTAATGTTTTGTTTTTCCATCAATGTTTCACCTCAACTCTCCACTGTACAGCACTAGAAAATTCTAACTCTATATTTTAGATGAATGTCAGTCTGAACTGGAGTGCCTTTGTGTGTATTGTATGTAGGGAGGTAAGAATACATACAATATTTCACAAAGAAGAATCCATATTATTGGAGCTGAAAATAAGAAAAAAAACTTGAGCCCTTACTTGGGGAAAAAATTTAAATACTGATGTAACAATGTTAAGGAGTTTTATTTTAAGATAAAATAAAATGTCAGGATGATGATCCTCTACTTGCACTACTGGCAATTATATTTATGATACAGTCATCAGAGAGGTGACTGAAGCAACCTTAGCAAAGTAAAATGCACATAATAATAGGGATGGCTTTGAACAGGCAAGTAATACTGCCATTGCTAGTTTTGATGAGGCTGACTTATTATTGGATTTTTTTTTAACCCTGATTATCCAAAAAACCTTGGATATCAAGCCATATACACAATTATGTACTCATGAAGTACAATAAAACACAACTGTACTCATCAAATAGTAAACGTTTCATAGTAGGAATTACTTATCGTGCTATCTGCATACTGCAGAAATTTTGTCCTCTTGAAATGGACATTTATTTTTGATCACAAGGCAGAAAAGGAAATTGTACTTACTTTAATTCCTTCATCAATTCCCGTAGCTCCTGACCATTGTGCTGTATATAAAAATGATGAGGGTCAATTACATAACTGACCCTAACTTCTATCTCTTGCCATCGCAGATATTGGAACTCATGAATTTTTCTAGCTATTGGTAATTCTCTTTGACTTTCAATACGTGGATATGGAAGCTGACCATCATTTGGAGGTGGCACACTTCTGTAAGGACTTACATATTGCTGAGGAGACAATATCTTGTTTTTTGTGGCTGACATTTGGTCAAATGAATTCAACTGCTGTGAAATATCAGCCTTACTCAAAAGATTCGGAGAGGAAGTGGCATCTAGCATTGAAACCAAAACTTGACCACCACAAATCCTTCTCTCATCAGACTCTGCAAAACCAGTTGTATTTGTGCCTGATGAGGTCAATTCAAAGATGTCCCAAACTTCATTTTTTGACTGAGCCACATATATTTGCTTTCTATTTGATGACTCACATTTGCTAGTGAACCTACGTGTATCTTCTTTCCACACTTCTACCTGACTGAACCTAGTGTCTTCAGAAGTGAAGTTATCATCTACTTTTGTAATTCCAGTGTCACTGTATACATCTGATGATAAAATTTCTACAGACTGATCAGCTTGTAATGGCTGACTTTTGGGAAAAGGGCAGCAATCACTGGCAAGTTTCATTAATAGATCCTCTTGTAATTTGTACGGGTTACATTTTGATGTGATACTAACATCACAAGGACTATTTAACTGGGAAACGTTCCTTCCGGATAGATCATGCTCTGTATTACAGCTGCTGAATCCTTCCCCAGCATACAGGCTCATCATTTTCATGAGACTTGTAGCTCGAATAGATTTAACACCATCAAGGTAATTTTCAGAAACAGATGAAAGATCTCTATTAGATAGAAGTTCATCCTTTGGCATCTGAGACCCATTCCTGACCATTCCTAGTTGAAACTTAACACCTGTAAAGCAGATGAGATATGAAGAACAGACAAATAACTGTACATAAAAAAATCTAATTTTTTAAAAATCAAAGCTTAAGCTATTAATGTAGCAATTTATTATGCCCTTTCATTTTAAGATATAGGAAAATATCTTGTCCTGATAGGGGATTTGTTAGGGGAGCAGACGGGATGTTCTGTGGGCGAGAATGAGATTTCCGGATGGTATGTTGCCTCCTGGGGCCAGGGTCTGGGATATCTCAGATTGAATCCTCAGCATTCTTAAATGGGAGGGTAAACAGCCAGAGGTTGTGTTCCAATGACATGGGTAGGACAAGTGATGAGGTTCTACATAGGGAGTTCAGGGAGTTAAGGGAGTTAGGTGCCAAGTTAAAGGGCAGGACCTACAGGGTCGTGATTTCAGGATTGCTACATGTGCCATGTGCTAGTGAGGCCAAAACTAGGAAGATGATGCAGTTTAACATGTGGCTAAGAGGTTGGTATAGGAGCGAGAGCAGAACATTTTTGGATCATTGAGCTCTCTTCCAGGGAAGGTGGGATCTGTACAGAAGGGATGGTTTGCATCTGAACTAGAGGGGTCTAATATCCCAGCGGGAACGTAGCATGCTGCGGTTTAAACTAGAGTTGCAGGGGGATGGGAACCAGAGTGCCAGAACAGTGAGTGACAAGGTTGTGGAGGTAGATGTTGGTAAGACCTCAGACAAAGACTGGAATCAAAAGGTTAAGCATGATGTGAATAGTGTCCTGAGCTGCATATATTTCAATGCAAGCAGTATCGTAGGAAAGGTGGATGAGTTCAGGGCATGGATCAACACCTGGAAATACGATGTTGTAGCCATTAGTGAGATTTTGTTGCAGGAGGGATAGATTGGCAGCTCTATTCCGGGGTTCTATTGTTTTAGATGGGACAGAGTGGGAGGGATTAAAGGAGGAAGGGTTGCGTTACTAGTCAGGGAAAATATCATGGCAGTGCTCTGTCAGGACTAGGAGAACCCTACTAGTGAAGTGTTACGGGTAGAACTGAGATACCAGAAAGGTATGACCACATTAATGGAGTTATATTACAGACCATTCAACAGTCCTAGGGAATTAGAGGAATAAATTTGTAAAGAGTTCGCAGACTGTTCCAAGAAACACAAGGTTGCTATAGTAACACACACAAAATGCTGGAGGAACTCAGCAGGCCAGGCAGCATCTATGGAAAAAAAGTACAGTTGACATTTTGGGCTGAAACCCTTCGGCAGGACCGAAGAAAAAAAACTGAGTAGATTTGAAAGGTGGGGAAGGGGAGAGAGAAAAGCCAGGTGACAGGTGAAACTTGGAGGGGGAGGGATGAAGCAAAGAGCAAGGAAGTTCATTGGTGAAAGAGACAGAAGGCCAGGGAAGAAAGGGGGGGGAGGAGCCCCAGAGGGAAGTGATGGGTGATCAAGGAGATAATATGAGAGGGGGACAAGGGCATGGGAAATGGTGAGGGGGGGGGAGGTGGTGGAGGCATTACTGGAAGCTGAGAAATCTATGTTCATGCCATTGGGTTGGAGGCTACCCAAGTGGAATACAAGGTGTTGTTCTTCCAACCTGAGTATGGCCTCATCACGATAGATGGCCATATCAGAATGGGATTGGGAAGTGGAATTAAAATAGGTGGCCACTGGGAGATCCCGCTTGTGACATATCGAAATGGGAATGGTTTTGGCCCGAAATGTTGACTGTACTTTTTTCCCCCCCATAGATGCTACCTGGCCTGCTGAGTTCCTCCGGCATTTTGTGTGTGTTGCTCGGATTTCCAGCATCTGCAGATTTTCTCTTGCTTGAAGTTGCTATAGTAGGTGATATAACTTTCCACATATTGACTAGGAATCCCATAATGTAAAAGGACTAGATGGGATATAGTTGCTCAAATGTGTTCAGGAAAGTTTCCTTCAATAGTACGTAGAAGTCCCAATGAGACAGTGTGTGATACTGGATGTGCTTTTAGGGAAAAAGACAGGGCCAGTGACAGAAGCTTGTGTAGGGAAACACTTTGCATCCAGTGACCACAATGCCACTACTTTCAAAGTAAATATGCAAAAAGGTATGTCTGCTCCGCTGGTAGAGATTCTAAATCAAAGAAAGGCCAATTTTCAATCAGAAATGATCTGGCAAGTGTGGATTTGGACAGGCTGCTTTCTGGCAAAGGTGTACTTGAAAATGAGAAGCCTTCAAAAATGAAATTTTTGAGTACCAACCTGGTATGTGCCTTTCAGAATAAAAGGTAAAGATAACAAGTGCAGAGACCCTTGGCTTTCAGGGGATATCGAGGCCAGAGTTAAGGGAAAAAAATGAGGTGCACAGCAGGTGTAGATAAGTAGCAGCAAATGAGGTGCTTATGAAGTACAAGAAATGCAAGAGAATACAAGAGAAAGAAATCAGGAAAGTTAGAAGAAAATGTGAAGTTGCTCTAGCAGACAAGGTAAAGGAGAATCCCAAGGGATTCTACAGATATGTTAATGATTGCAAGGGACACAATTGGTCCTCTGGAAGACCAGAAAGGTAATACACTTGTGGAACCAAAGTAGATGGAAGAGACCTTAAATGAATTCTTTGCATCTGTATTTACTCAGGAGATGGATACAGAGGACATGGAAGTAAGGCAATGTGGCATCAACTTCATGGACCTTGTGCAGAGTATAGAGGAGGTGGTGTTTGCTACCTTGAGACAAATCAGGGTGGATAAATCCCCTGGGCCTGACAAGGTGTTCCCTTGGACCCTACGGGAGGCAAGTGCAGAAATTGCTGGGGTCCGAGCAAAAATATTTAAAACATCCTTAGCAACAGGAGAGGTACCAAAGGATTGGAGGATAGCCAATGTCACCCTGCTGTTTAAAAAAGGCTCTAAACAGAAACCAGGAAATTATAGGCTGGTGAGTCTGCCATCAGTTGTGGGAAAGTTATTGGAAGGTATTCTAAGAGACCGGATATTTGGATAGACATGGACTGATTAAGGATAGTCAGCATGGCTTCATGTGTGATAGGTCAAGTCTAACCAATCTTATTGATTTTTTCGAGGAAGATACCAGGAAAGTGGATGAAGGCAAGGCAGTGGATATTGTTTACATGGCACTTGGGAAGGTCTCTGACAAGGTCCTGCATGGGAGGCTGGGCAAGAAGGTTCAGTTACTCAGCATTCAGGATGAGGTAATAAATTGGATTAGACATTGGCTTTGTAGGAGAAGCTAGAGTATGGTAGTGGAGGGTTGCCTTTCTGACTGCAGGCCTGTGGCTAGTGGTGTGCCACTGGGATCAGTGGTGGGTCCTTTGTTTTTCATCATCTATATCAATGATCTAGATGATCATGTGGTTAACTAGATCAGCAAATTTGCGGATGACACCAAGATTGGGGGTGTAGTGGACAGTGAGAAAGGCTATCATGGCTTGCAGGGGGATCTTCATCAGCCGGAAAATGGGTGAAAAATTGCAGATGGAATTTAACGCACCTAAGTGCAAGGTTTTGCACTTCGGTAGGACTTCTTCAAAAATAAGATGGGACCCATTATGTTCATCTTGATAAACATGAAAGACAAATTTTCCCCTAACTTTTTAAATCTTTCTGAATTTGGAAGTATAATTTGTAACAATGTGCAAAATAAATGACACCATTCTTTACCAATTTGAAGCCAGAAAATTGCATCATTTGCATCAACAAGCAAAAAGACCAAAGATGGCCAAAAGAAAGACAACCACACAAAATTAGAGTAACATGTCTTAACCATGAGATTTCCTACTAATGACTTACCTGCTTTGATTTTTTGCAGCATTTTGTACAATTCCTTGCTTGACCTGTGCAGTTGAATTAGTTGATCATGGAGAGATTCATAATTTTCACAAAAATCTTCATCAATTATGGGAATATCCTGAATATTCACTCTGCCCTACATAAAAATGTTTTCCCCCAAGATCAGTTTTAATTATGACCAACTTGCAATTATACAGCACATTTGATAGAATAAAACATCCAAAAATAGTAGACTAATATTGACTCCAAAACACATCAATATATTAGAACTACAACTCAAAAGTTAAAGCATTGCTGAATTCCAAAGATAACAATAAAAGTCTCAACTTAAAAACAGATACCAAAAGTACAAACAATATTCAAAATCTTAAAATCATATTTTAATATGAAACAATATGGGGAATGTACAGAATTTTGATTTAAGAAACAAATAAAAGCTCGAGTTAAACATGTTTGATTCTTTGATAATCTATAGGTACTCAAAACATACAAACCTACTACAACGTACCCATTCCAACAGCTGTACCACACCAGTGGCAACGGCCTTTTGATAATTGTCAATTATTATCATTTGGTAGTAGATAGATCGCTTAATTTTTTCTAGTTTGGCTGCATGCTCCATTGGTACAATTTCCTGTAAGAAAAATATTTTTTAAAAACTTGACATTTCAAGGAACTTAAAATACATATTTACATAAAATAAACTACATTTGACAATTATTATTAGTGATGAAACATAATGAACTACAAATACTACGAAGTCCAGAGTTACTTGAACACCAAAGAATGGAATGAAACTTCAGAACAAGACTTCATAACTGCTATATCAAATACACTGCATCACAGTCAATCAAAATACTCTATAAAATTCTGCATTTTCTCCTCTTTTTCTTTTAAAATAGTGCAGAGGCTGAGGAACAAATTACAAATTCTCAGTTTTCCCCTTTTTCTTTGGAAGTTGGGTAGATTTCTGCGAAGGCAAATACTGATGGTTCTCCCAGATCCATTCCCTACGTTACAGAAATTTGAGTCTAGATGAAGAGTCTTATTCAAAATGTTGACCATTTCCCTCCACAGATGTTGCCTGACCCGCTGAATTCCTCTAGCATTTTTTGTTACTCCATTTCCCAGTCAGTTTTTCTTATGCCAAAATGATTTAGACCAACATAACCGATATTTTGAAAATGAAGATATATACATCTTCCTCCTCATAGATATGCATTGAATAATAAAGGGAAGTAATGCAATCGAAGTGATATATGGATTTTCTAACCTAGAACGGGAAAACATCACTTCATTTGAACTTCCCTCACACACATCTCTTCAAAATAGACAGTGGATTCCTGTTAATTGGGTGGTTGCTTATTTGAGACGCTTAAAAAAACAAAAACTGAGAAAATAGCAGGGATTTTCTCAATCCAAATATGCAGACCTGCCTCTCGTTTTTTTTTGCACTACCTTACTTTTCCATTTATGATTTATAATTTAAATTTTTAATATTTACTATCAATTTGTACTCCAGGGAGTGCAAAGCGCAGAATCAAATATCGTTGTGATGATTGTACGCTCTAGTATCAATTGTTTGGCAACAAGAAAATATATGGGATTTCCTTTATTTATTTGGGACACTATGCAGCTCAATTGGGACAGGAGACTGTTGCCAAATTAGCACAAGTCATGGGTGAAGTCACAAGTCAAGCACTAGCACAAGTGTGGCCATTAAATACTACACCATGTTTGGAGCAAAGAGTTTTTAAATAGTGTCAGCTGTGTGATTTTAATCACTGATAGTTGGTGAGAAGTAATTAGTTAGACAATTCAGAACTGTTTTGCTCACTATGGTTTGAAGTATTCAGGCTTGGAGATGCCAGAAATTGCTGGGGGTAAAAATGAAACAATTGCACTACTTCATCAAATTAGAAACTGTTAAGAATTTGAAGGTTATCAACAATAATCTTGATTGTTATAATGAAAGGTTGGAGGATGCAATAATCAAAACCATTGCCTGAAGGCAGTCCATTTACTTGTACTAGATGTCTGCATATTTTGTTCTTTTATAGTCATTCAAAACACCATTAGTATACTCTGGGTGAATTCTTCTGGCAATAACTATTAGGAACTACAGTTTTATAGTACTGTAGTAGTATTAGCAGTATAGTACTGTAGTATTAGCAGTGTTCTAATTTATATATTTTATTTAAATACATGTTACCCAGTTTGTTTTTTCTATGAAACTTCAGCTAATTGGAGCAGCCAGTTTATTTGGGCCAAAATGTACTGATCCCTATATATCCTAATTAACCAGAATCCACTATATATGATGTTACGTAACCGGCAACAATGAGTATTAATCGAGACAGGTTTTATAAAAACAACCGAACATTTATTAAACACATATAAGCGATTGGGGGGGGGGGGGGGAGGAGAAGGAAAACTTTGACCGGAGGTTAAACAGGTACGCAGCCGTTCATCAACTCCACTCGGCTCTGGCTCTTAAGGAGTTAAATACGGAAACAGTTCTTAAAGCGATAACTTCGAAAGTCCAACAGTTTTACGCATTCAATTAGGAGAGACTTCTCTGGAGAACGATTTCTTCACCGATGCACCTTTACTGCCAGTTCGGTCCACAGGATTCCCGATGCCGAAAATAAACAGTTTAAATCAACTGACCGTAAATTCCTTTTAGAGAGAGAGAGAGCCTTTGCATGAACTTATTGCTCTATTGCAAGAGTTATCTCAACGCAGCTTCTCTTCAACGAAGACTCAATAAGGTCGATCCTTTATTAAAGTGCCAACCGATGCCGACTTCTCTCAATCCTTCACTTCGACAAATTCTTCACTCTCTCTTCAAAACTGTCGGAATTGAGTAAATTGGCAATTCCAGCCACAAATTCCCAGTCCAAGTAATATGGAATCTTTCAACAGAACGTACAACCGTTTTAAGAATGAAACTGCGTCACAAAAACAAACACGCAACAGAAACGGAGATGCAACACGTTCCACCTGGAAATCTACAAACTCAAAACTCCCACTGCGTCACCTGAGTCGACCCTTATATAGTCACGGGGGGGGGCCGCGCGCACATGTCATCACGTGACCTCACAACGGCGGGAAAATCACATCAGGTGCCCTCCAAAAGCCCATTGCAGCATTCTCACAAAAAACCCAGATCTCCTTGAGCATGTAACATGTAGTGTAACGTACTACTGTCACAAAAACAACACATTTCACAACATATGCCCGTGATATTAAACCTGATTTTCATTCGAAGGCCCGCTCCCTCGGCACCACCTGCCCAGCGCCATGCGAGCCTCGCCCCTCCGCGAGCGCGAAATGCCAGCGTGTTGCCCTAGGCCCCGCCCCCGGCTCCTCACGCCCAATGCGCGCCGCACCCTCGCCGATGACTGATAGGTAGAGCCGGGCTTTCGTCTCGGGCTGAGCGCGGGAGTTGGGTGGCCTTCCCTAATGCGTGAGATTCTTCAAAAGCTGCAAATTCCCAGCAAAATGCTGGAGGGACTCACCAGATCAGGCAACGTCTATGGAGGAGAATAAACAGTCGACGTTTCCAGCGGAGACCCTTCATTAAAAATTGAAAAGGGGGTTATAAACCTGAATAAGAAGCTGGGGGGGGGGCGGTGGAATGGACTGAAATAAGAAGTTGAGAGGTGTTTCCTTGTCCATTCGTCCCCCCATCCCTCCCCACTGATCTCCCTCCTGGCACTTATCCTGAATTGCAAGAAGGGGATGGGTCCTCCCTCACCACCATTCAGGGCCCCAGACAGTCCTTCAAGGTGAGGCAACACTTCACCTGTGAGTCAGCTGGGGTGATATACTGCGTCCCGGTGCTCCCGATGCGGCCTTTTATATATTGGCGAGACCCGACGCAGACTGGGAGATCGTTTCGCTGAACACCTATGCTCTGTCCGCCAGAGAAAGCAGGATCTCCCAGTGGCCACACATTTTAATTCCACGTCCCATTCCCATTCTGACATGTCTTTCCACGGCCTCCTTTACTGTAAAGATGAAGCCACACTCAGGTTGGAGGAACAACACCGTCTGGGTAGACTGATGGCATGAACATTGACTTCTCAAACTTCCGCTAATGCCCCACCTCCCCCTTGTACCCCATCCGTTATTTATTTATATACACACATTCTTTTTTTCTCTCTCCTTTTTCTCCCTCTGTTCCTCTGAATATACCCCTTGCCCATCCTCTGGGGTTTCCCCCCTCCCCCTTTTCTTTCTTCCCGGACCTCCTGTTCCATGATCCTCCCATATCCCTTTTACCAATCAACTGTCCAGCTCTTGGCTCCATCCCTCCCCTCCTGTCTTCTCCTATCACTTCGGATCACCCCTCCCCCTCCCACTTCTAAATCTCTTACTAGCTCTTCTTTCAGTTAGTCCTGACGAAGGGTCTCGGCCCAAATTGTCGACTGTACCTCTTCCTAGAGATGCTGCCTGGCCTACTGCGTTCACCGGCAACTTTTACGTGTGTTGCTTATTACGCCTATCCCTCTTACTTATACAACAATGTATTTGGCGTCAATCATCACATCAAAACAAGAAATTTCATAACTCTTTAACACAAAAACCAATTCCAAGTATCATTTATTTACATTACTCCCATTCGTTTTAAATCATGTTTTATATTTGTTCATTCAAAAAATATTTTTTAAA
The DNA here is from genome assembly GCF_963921235.1 of Mobula hypostoma. NCBI lineage: Eukaryota > Metazoa > Chordata > Chondrichthyes > Myliobatiformes > Myliobatidae > Mobula > Mobula hypostoma. The sequence continues at coordinate 105,420,875 of NC_086106.1, read as the reverse complement.
ACTTGTTTAGTGTGGTGCATGTTTTTAAATTCTCACTACTACTGTTCCACAGAGTCACCCCTCTGACCGAAATACAATGATTTTTTACATTTGTTCTTATCCTTTGTTTTTGAAATATATATGTTCCTCTCAAATCATGTTGACTTTCTCTCATTTTTAAACAACCTTTGGATGCTTTGTGGTAGCTGTCCATTTTTTTACTTTATACATAATTTGTATTATTTTAAAATCTATGAAATCTCTGAATTTTAAAGTGTTTAGTTGAATAGATAGTGGATTGGTTGGCTCATAATGACTTGTCTTATTTACAATTTTTATGGCTTTCTTTTGGAGTAGAAAAATTGAGTTTGTACTTGTTTTGTATGTATTTCCCTATACCTCTACACAGTAAGTCATGTATGGGACTATAAGTGAACAGTATAATGTATACAAAGATTCCTGATTTAAGAATATAGTTAAGAATATATGATTTAAGGTACAGTATTGCAATAGGTTTTGACATTTTTGGTTTGACATAATTTATATGTGGTTTCCAGCTTAATTTATTATCTATTACCACTCCTAAAAATTTTGTTTCAGATACTGTACCTTATCAATTTCAACATCACTTATTCTGAGTTTACTATGTGAGTTTGGTACACGGTTTCCAAATACAGAGTATTATGAATTTAATTTTACTTAGATTCAGTGATAATTTGTTAGTATCAAACCACTTCTTTATAATTTTTAGTTCTTTCTCCACTGTATCTAAAAGTTGTTTCAGATGTTCCCCACTACAAAATATAGTTGTATCATCAGCAAATAATATACATTTTAATGTCTGAGAGACGTAATAATATACATTTTAATGTCTGTTTATATACAAAATGAACAGCAATGGACCAAGCACGAACCTTGTGGAACCCCACAAGTTACCCTCAGAAGTTTTGAATTCGAATTTTTTATATGTACATACTGATACCTGTCTTCCAAATAACTACTTAACCAGTCATGTGCCACCCCTCTAAGACCATATTTTTCTAATTTTGTTAATAATAATTTATGGTCAATGGTGTCAAATGCTTTTTTTTAGATCAAGGAATATTCCCACTGTGCATTCATTTCTTTCTACAGTGTTTGATATTTCTTCGACAAAATCTATTAATGCTATTGTAGTGGTTCTGTTTTTTCTGAAACCGTATTGTGTTCACAGAGTATTTTATGTTTTGTTATGAAATCATTTAACCTTCTTACAAATATTTTTTCCAATATTTTGGAAAACTGTGAGAGCAAAGAAATCGGTCTATAATTTGAAAATACATGTTTATCTCCAGCTTTGTATATTGGAATGACCTTGGCTATTTTCATTTTATTGGGAAATTTTCCAGCAATCAAAGACTAATTACAAATATGAGCCAGTGGTTTCACAACACAATCAATGATGTTTTTAATTAAATACATATCATACCCATTCCAATCTGTTGATTTCTTGCTCGTTGATTTATTTACTATATCAATTATGATATGTGATAAAGCGATGGAGAAGGGGGAATCTGATAGGAGAATCATTAAGGAGGGAGGTGGGCTCTTGATGTTGACTTCGAGATTTTCGACTGGGGTGAAGTCGGGTTGATGCAAGAGTCTCATAGTTGGAAGGGGCAAGAGGGCTGGTGGTTTACACCAATTGTATTGTGGCTGAGGGGAAACTGTGGTGGGAATTGAATTGAATTGACTTTATTACTTACATCCTTCATATATATGTGGAGTAAAAATCTTTACATTACGTCTCTGTCTAAATGTGCAATGTGCAATTTATAGTAATTTATAATAAATAGTATGTACAACAGGATAGTCAATATAAGATAGAAATACAGTTGTGTTAGCATGAGTTAATCAGTCTGATGGCCTGGTGGAAGAAACTGTCCCAGTGCCTGTTGGTCCTGGCTTTTATGGTGCGGTTTAGATAGGGAGTTAAGCGATAGTATGGTGTGGATTCTGGCAAGAAATAAAAAGGAGACGGGGGAAGACGGGTTTGGATGAGGAGGATTGCCCGGTGAAAGGCATTAGGACTGGGTCAGAAGATGCTATCGACTTCATGATAATGAGTCATGTACACATTCTGGGAGAAGAACTTGTGGTGGTGGAGGAGTACAAATACTTCGGTGTTCACCTTGACAACGCACTAACACCAAGGCTGCTTACAAGAAGGGGATAAGCAGACTATTTTCTAAGGAAGCTGAGCTCCTTCTTTGTGTGCAGCAGGGTGTTGGAGATCTTTTACCAGTCTGTTGTAGCTAGTGCAGTCTTCTTTGCGGCTTTGTGTTGGGGGAGAGGCTTCGGTGCTGGTGATGCAAAAAGACTAAATAAACTCATCAAAAAGGCTGGATCTGCCCTTGGCTATGACCCGGACTCTTCTGAGTTAGTAATGGAGAGGAGGTTACTAACAAACTGTTATTGATCATGGACAATCAGGCACATCCTCTCCATGACATACTGAATAATAAAAGCGGAGCACCCTTTCGAATAGGTCACAAGGATCGTTACAGAAAATCTTTCCTACCAAATGCGATAAGCATTTACAACAGTTCATCTCGGTGCTACAGGAGAACACACATCATAGTACGGTAGACTCTGCTTATTATTTCGTGCATTATGATTGCCAGTGTTGCACATTGGTCAATATTATTATTCTGTACTTTATTATGAGTTAATATTATTATTATATTTATTATTGTTGTAAATATGCATTTAAATGATGCTACTGTAATGAAATAATTTCCCATTTGGGATTAATAAAGTACTTTATTATTATTATTATATCTAATTGTGATAAAAATGTTCACATGGTTAGATTGACGAAGGCTATTCGGAAAGATATTAGTAAAGTAAAATCAGCAATATGTCTAAAGCAAAGGTAGAGTGTTGATTACAGGTGCTGATTTAAAACAACAGGAGAAGATATGAAAATGAACTCTCTGGGTGAGAGTAAAATTGTTAGTACATTGATAGGGGGAAATCGAAGGTTCGGGTGTTATTTCAGGGGTACCTCTATGGAGGATATTAGGGACAACCTGAGAGGGGGCAAGGATATTTTGGCTGAGAGATTACAGACTTAGAGAAAAGGGGAAAATGTGATAGTTTGTCTGTTTTGTTGTGTTTCTCTGATGAATTGCTACCGTCAAAAGTCTATTTCGGCTGTATTGGTCATTTTGTCAGAATGTTGTCTACCGTTGTGTTTTAAATGCCAACTAGTAGGACAGCTGCTTCTTGCAGGGGGGATTTGCGATGTACAAAGTGTGGAGGTGAACATGAAAATGGGAATTGTGAAGTTGGTACCGAGGTAAGATGCTCCACTTGTGGCAGTGCTCATAGTGCAGTTTATTTAGGTTGCCCTATTTTACAAAAGGCTCGGGGAATTCAGAAGGTGAAGATAGCGAATACCATTTCTTATCCGAAAGCTGCGAGAAAGTTTGATTCTTCCACATCTGTTGGGTGTCGGGTTAAAACGGACACTAACTGGAATTTGAATGGAGAAAGATCGTGGAGTGAAGTTGTACAGGCAGGGAGTGTGGGAGGTGAGGCATCTTGTGAAACATTGATTCCTAAAAAAATAAACGTCTTGCGTTCTTGTGCTGTGGTTAACGGAACAGTACAGGTGGGAAAGAAATCGGATCGACTCAGAATAGTGGTGGATGCAGCATCCAAGTATTTGGGATTATTGCGAATTACACGAAGTATTTCGGAGAAAAGGTTTGGAGAACGATAGTAGGGGGAATGGACTCATGGTGTAGGGTAATTGTACAAAGGGTACATAGCCGTCTTTTCTGATCAACTTACAGTTCTTCATTGGAATGCCAGAAGCCTGTTAGCCAACGGACAGGATTTTAAAGCATATGTTTTAGGACTTGATGTTCCCTTGAGTGTTATTTGTGTTCAAGATTCCAGATTATGAAGTCGTGAGATATGGTAGACGTACAGCTGTGGGGGTGGGGAGAGGCTGTGCTACTACCTTTGTGAAGGAGGATTTATTATACAGAACTCTGCCTTCTCAAGAGACTTCTGAATGCATAATTATTATATGCACAGGCTGGGATCAAAATTGTGAACTGTTATAATCCAGGTCGGGAACTGTCCGTTGAAAGGTTGGGAAGGATGGTGGGAATTTATTCTGGTACAATTATTCTTTGTGGTGACTTTAATGCAGGTAGTGGTTTGTGGGACAGGGAAACTGCAAATGCTAATGGAACAGCAGTAGAGGAGTTTCTGGAAGTATATGGTTTAGTTAGTTTAAATGATGGAAGAGAGACCAGGGTGGATATTGCTCAAGGTGGGGGGTTTTGTATGGACGACTCTTCTCTCTGCTCCACTTGCTGGACTAGGTAGCTGGGATGTAATGGCTGATTGTATGGGGTATAATCATTCCAGTATAATGTATTGTAGGGGTCAAGGTTCACTGTCAGAATTTGAGTTCTGGTACTAAGTGGTGTTTTTAAGAGGGCAAAATGGGAAAAACTTTCTGTTGAGTGTGATAAATAGTTTGACCAATTGTCTCCAGGTGGTACCATAGAAGACTATCAGAGTATAATTTCTGGTTTGTGTGAGGCATTCCTTTAGTGTCTAGGAGAGCTGGTAAGAAATGTGTTCCTTGGTTGACATAGGAACGTACAGAGGCCAACAGAGACCAGAGATGGGCATTTAATGTTTTGAAACGTAGATTAATCAGAATCAGAATCCTTTATTATCGCCAAGTATGTGGACACATACGGGGAATTTGATGCCGGTTTCCCTGAGCTCTTGCTGTACAGAATCAAAAAGCAGACAAAACAATAGTGCAAATAATCATGAACTATATACAATGAGGTATACCAGTGTATGTACAGGTGGACTTGGTTTATAATAAACTAAAATTCAAGTGTTCGTAAGACTGATGGCATACGGAAAGAAACTGTTCCTGTACCTATTTGTCCTGGCATACAGTGATCTAAAGTGCCTACCAGAAAGAAGGAGTTGGAACAGGTGATGCCCAAGGGTGTGATGGGTCTACAATGAGGCTGCTTGCTCGCTTCCTGACTCTGGATGCATATAAGTCCTGGATTGAGGGCAGCTTCACGCCAATAATCCTTTCCGCAGCCCTGACGGTTCTTTGGAGTCTATTCTTGTCTTGTTTGGTAGCTGATCCAAACCAGACAGTGATGGACGAACAGAGAACAGACTGGATTATTCCTGAATAGAATTGAATCAGCAGCTCCTGAGGCAGGTTGTACTTCCTGAGTTGACGCAGGAAATACAACCTCCGCTGAGCCTTTTTGATAAGAGTGTCCGCTTTGGGTGTCCACTTCAGGTCCTGGGAGATTGTGACACCCAGAAACCTGAGGTCTCCACAGCAGACACAATACTGTTGAGTATAGTGAGTTGGGGGAGTATTGGGGGGTTCCTCCTGAAGTCCACTGTCATCTCCACAGTCTTGAGCATATTTAGCTCCAGATTGTTCTGACCACCCCAGAGGGCCAGCCATTCCACTACCCGTCTGTATGCAGACTCATCACCATCTCGGATAAGGCCAATGACAGTTGTGTCGTCTGCAAACTTCAGGAGTTTAACAGATGGATCCTGTGAGGTGCAGTCATTAGTGTAAAGGGAGAAGAGCAGTAGGGAGAGCACACATCCCTGGGGGGCACTGGTACTGATTGTCCGGGTGCTAGAAATGATGCTCCCCAGCCTCACTTGCTGCACCCTGTCAGTCAGGAAGCTTGTGATCCACTGACAGATGGTGGGGGAGACAGTGAGCTGGGTGAGTTTGGAGTGGAGGATTTCTGGGACGATGATGTTGAATGCCGAGCTGAAGTCAACAAACAGGACCCTCGCAGAAGTTCCTGGATTGAAGAGGTGTTGTAGTATGTAATGCAGTCCCATGTTGACTGCATCATCCACTGACCTACTTGCCCAATAAGCAAACTGCAGGGGTCCAGCAGGGGGCCTGTGATGTCCTTCAGCTGAGCCAACACTAGTCTCTCAAAGGACTTCATGACCACAGATGACAAAGCAACAGGCCTGTAGTCATTTAGTCCCTTGATAGTGGGTTTCTTAGGGACTGGAATGATAATGGAGCGCTTGAAGCAATGAGGGACTTCACACAGCTCCAGTGATCTATTGAAGATCTGTGTGTAGATGGGGGCCAGCTGATCAGCGCAGGTCTTCAGGCAGGAGGGCGACACGCTGTCTGGGCCTGGCGCTTTCCTGGTCTTCTGCCTCCGGAACAGCTGACTCACCTCCTGCTCACAGATCCTGAGTGCAGGTACAAGAGGGTTGAAGTGAAGGTGGGGTAGGGGGAGCAGTTTTTGTAATGTGAGGTGAGAAAGCGGATACTGAGATGACGGGGTGATGGATGATGGGGGTTGCAGGTAGGTCTGTGTTTTGGCTGGGGGGTGAAGGTGTCGAATCTACAATAAAACTTGTTCAGATCGTCAGCCAGTTGATGGTTCTCCACAGCCTGGGGGAATGGTTTCTTGGAGTTGGTGATCTCTTGGAGCCCCTTCCACACTGACACTGGGTCGCTGTCTGAAAACCTGTTTTGTGGTTTTCCAATGTAGCACTTCTTCACTGCCTTAATCTCCCTTGTCAGTGTGTTCCTGGCTCGATTGTACAGAATCCTGTCCCCTCTTCTGTACGCCTCCTCCTTCTCCCGACGAAGCTGCCTGAGCTGTGATGTGAACCAGGGCTTGTTGTTGTTGAATATGCAGAAGGTTTTTGTTGGAATGCACGTCTTCACAAAAACTGATGTATGAGGTCATGATGTCAGACAGATCATGAAGATATGTAGCTGCAGCCTCAAAGACACTCCAATCTGTGCAGTCGAAACAGGCCTGAAGTTCCAGCTTTGACTCATTGGTCCATCTCCTGACTGTCCTGACAACAGGCTTAACCGATCTTAGTCTCTACCTGATTGTCGAGAGAAGGTGAACCAGGCAGTGGTCGGAGAATCCCAAGGCTGCCCATGTAACAGAGTGATATGCATCCTTTATTGTCGTGTAGCAGTGGTCTAGTATGTTAGTGTCCCTGGTGGGGATACTAGACCACTGCTACACAACAATAAGCTTTAACACGACATTAATGCAAGGAGCTTTGCTGAATTTTCAGAAGAAAAGAGCGATAGCAAGGGGAGTTATTAGGAATGCTGAAGGGGAGGCTTATAGGGGATTTTGCTCATCAATTGGGAGGGAAACTGGTCTGGCAGAATGCTAAAGAAAATGAATGGTGTCGGAGGTTATAACCAGATTCCTGTGTTAGTGGAGAATGGAAATTTGGCTACAATGGACAAAGGAAAGGCAGAATGTGCAGGAAACATATTTGCAAAGATACATAGACTAGACAATTTAGGGGATGAGTATATTAAGAGATGATAGTGTATTTTGATGGAAATTGGAAGATTAGTGAGAAACAAGAGACAGTTGAGTGAACCATGGATGATGACTTTATGTTGATTGAAATGAAATTTTTTTTGTCAATAGTGCAAGTGCTACAGCTCCAGGCTAGGATATGGCTAGCTCTCATATGTCTGAGGCAGCCCTAAAGAAGTTGCTTGAATTTTATAATAAAGTTTGGAAGCAAGAAATGCTTCCAGGAGACTAGAAAAGAGCTGTGGTGTTGACTATTGTTAAACCTAGGAAGGATCCGACACTGCTAAGTAGCTATAGGCCTATTCCTCTCACTTCTTCATTATGTAAAATAATAGAGAAAATGATAGTATGTAATTGAGCTGTTGTTTGTTTTGGAAAAGAAAGAATTACTTAGTCACGACCAATGTGGGTTTCGCAAAGGGAGATGTACATATGATGCCCTTGTACTACTGGGAAATGATATTCGGAAAGCTTTTACAGTGAAGGATTCAGTAGTTGCAGTGCTTTTAGACATTGAAAAATCTTATGATATTCTATGGAGGGAAGGCTCTTGATTAAACTCAGTAAGCCTGGTATTGGTGGTAGGTTATACAAATGGATATTGGATTTTTTGTTTGGCCCATTGTTTGCAGTGGGGTTGGGTGAAGAAGTGTCATCAAAGTTTGCAGTGGAAAATGGGAGCCTCCAGGGTAGTGCTATTAGTCCAATATTGTTTAATCTGATGATTAACGATACTTTGGATGGTGTTGGGCATGGGTTTGATTTAGCTTTATATGCTAATTATGGGGCTCTGTGGAAAAGAGGTTGTAATTCTGCCACTGTGGTAATGTCTGTGCAAACAGCGCAATCTGCAATGGAAGAATGGGTTACGGACTGGGTTTTAAATTTTCTGTTTCTAAGTCAGAATATATGGTTTTTAGTCAGAAACATAGCTTGGATAATATTTACCTTACTCCGGGTGTTCGCTATGTAGGGTTCCCACGTTAAAATATTTGGGGCTTTGGCTGGATGTGAGACTAACTGGGAAAACACATATATAGTTCTTGGAGGATAATTATAAGCTGGTCATGAACTTTCTGTGCTGTGTGGCTGGGTATGCCTGGGGAGCTTCTAGGGGTGTTCTATTGACAGTTTATCATGCTTTAATGCACTCTAGTCTGTGTTATGGTTATATGATTTAAGGAGAGCCCAGCTTGTTCAGTTTTATGTAGGCTGGACATCCTACAGGCAAGTGTACTTAGAATCTGTAGTGAAGCATTCTGGACCACAACAAGAGATGCACTGGTAGTTGAACTACGTGAGATGCCTCTTGACCTCTGGAGAGAAAAACTGAGCCTTGCATAGTAGGGTGGGGGACTTCCCATTTGACTTACTCAGTTTTAATGGATTGTTGGGAATATACTAGCAGAGTTGGTAAATGTTTTGGATGGATAATTAGGGAATATGCATAGGCGTATGGTCTTGGGGATTTGCAGATTGGCCTAACAGTGGCCTTGCCAGGAGTTCCACCATGGAAATTTCCAGAAGAGGAAATAGATTTAACATTTCTGGGGATGGACAGGCCCTTTTGGGTGTCATTTACGGCAGCAGTATTTTTCCTTTTTGCCTATCTTTACAGATAGTTCCAAAGACCCAGTTAGTAACCGGGTAGGCTCTAGGATATTTACTCCCCTGGTTTAATATAGAGATGGAGAAAAGATTGACAGATGGATTGTCTGTCTATACAGCAAAAGTTATGGCTATTATCATCAGTTTGCCGTGGGTTGAACAAGTTAAGCCAAACAGAGTTGTGATCTGCTCAGATTCTGCCTCGGTACTGCAGAGTTTGGAATTGAAGCATTCAAGGTGACCTGATCTGTATTATAAAGTATATGTGCTGGAGAGTACAGGAGTATTACTACAGTTTTATTGTGTACCTGCACATGTAGATGTGTCGCGGCATCTAGTTTGCAGGATATTCTGGCACCTGAGACAGGGACAGTTAACTTGTGCAGGGCCCGGGGAACTTTTTAAATAAAACAAATTTGCATGGCAGGATCTGATTCCCATCATGGCTCGTGTCATGCTCCAATACAGTAGGTGGTGGCAATGCACCTTCCTGATAGGTGCAAGCTGCCATTAGCACAAACCAAGAAGAAGAAGGAGAATCATAGCTTCTCCAGAATATAGCCTAAAACAAATCTCTGGAATCTTCTGCCCCTCTTCGACATGCTCCGACGATCTCTTGAAAGTTCTAAACACAAAAGATTTTGCCAAGTAACATATACAAAATAACACACACACACACAAAATGCTGGAGGAACTCAGCAGGTCAGGCGGTGTCTGTGGAAATCAATAAACAGTTGTTGTTTTGGGCTGAGACCCTTCTTTAGGACTGGAAAGGAAGGGGGGACAGACACAAGAATAAAATGGTGGGGGGGGGGAGGGGGAGGAAAATAGCTAGGAGGTGGTGGGTAAAGCCAAGTGGGCAGGAAAGGTAAAGGAATGGAGAGGAAAGAATCTAATAGGAGAGTGGACCATAGGAGAAAGAGAATGAGCAGGAGATACGGCAGGAGGTGATAGGCAGGTGAAAAGAGGTAAGAGGCCAGAGTGCGGACCAGAAGAGGAGGGGAGGGGGAGGGAAAATTTTTCTACCGGAAGGAGAAATCAATATTCATGCCATCAGGTTGGAGGCTACCCAGGTGGAATGTAAGGTGTTGTTCCTCCACCCTGAAGGTGGCATCATCATGCCACAAGAGGAGGCCATGGACCAACATGTTGGAATGGGAATGGGAATTAAAATGTTTGGCCATCGGGACGTTCTGCTTTTGGCAGATGGAGCGGAGATGCTTGATGAAATGGTCCTTCAATTTATGTCAAGTCTCACCAGTGTAGAGGCGGTGGCATTGGGGGCACCAGACACAATAGAGGATCCCAGCAGATTCATGGGTGAAGTGTTGTCTCACCTGGAAGGACTGTTTGGGGCCCTGAATGGAGGCGAGGAAAGAGATGAATGGGCAGTTTGATTGCTTGCATGAATAAGTGCCGGAAGGACGATTAATGGGGAGGGATGAATGGATAAGGGAATCATGGATGGAGGAATCCCTGCAGAAAGTGGAGAGAGGGGTTAGGTAGAGATAAGTTTGTTAGTAGGGTTCCTTTGGAGATGGTAGAAGTTGTAGAGAATGATGTGTTGGATGCAAGGCTCAGAGGGTGGTAGGTAAGGATGAGGAACTCACTGCTAAGGCAGCAGGAAGATGGGGTGAATGCAGATGTTTGGGCAATGGAGGAGATGTGGATAAGGGCAGCATCAATGGTGGAGGAAGGGAAACTGTTCTTTGAAGAAGGAGTACATCTCTGATGTGCCAGGATGGAGATTTGTGGGGAGGGATGGATCCCTGTGGAAAGCGGAGTGGAGCCGGGGAGAGGTAAAGGTGCATTCGGTGGTATCTAGTTGGAGACGTGGAATTTGCAGAGAATGATGTGGTGGGCCAAAGGGTGGTTGCTGGACAGCTATCTTGACTACACTACTTCCTCTCACAGCTATCTTGACAATAGTTCTTACCTTCACCTGTAAAAATGCTGTTCTTTTTCTCAGTTCCTTCGTCTCAGCCGCAGCTGTTCCCAGGATGAGGCTCTCCTTTCCAGAGTATCAGAAATATCCTCCTTCAAAGAATGGGAGTTGCCTTCCTCTACCATTGATGCTGCCCTCACCCGCATCTCCTCCATTTCCCAGACATCTGTCCTCACCCCACCTTCCCACCACCTTAACAGTGATAGAGTCCCTCATCCTTCCCTCACACCCCATGAGCCTCCACATCCAGCACATCACTCTATGCAACTTACGCCATGGTCCACTCTCCTCCCCTATCAGATTCCTTTTTCTTCAACCTTTTACCTTTTCCACCTATCACCTCCCGGCTTCTCACTTCACCCCCCCTCACCCATCCACTTGACTTCGCATATCACCTTCTGGCTTGTACTCCCTCCCCTCCACCCTGCCCCCAACACCTTCTTATTCTGGCTTCTTCTCCCCTTCCTTTCCAGTCTTGATAAAAGGTCTTGGCCTGAAACAATGACTGATTAGTCCTTTCCATAGATGATGCCTGACCTGCTAGGTTCCTCCAGCAGCTTGTATTTGTTACTCCTAATAAAGTTCATTTGACTAAAGCCAATTGATATACACATTTAGAAGCTATAATTTATTTGCCAAATTGTCTTGCTAAAAGTATTTTCTCACATAAGTGATACATCTTTGGTTACGTTTTAACCATAAGGAGATTCTTCCAAACTGCTTGAAGTATACTGGAAGAGATTCAAGTTTTAAAAAAAACTTCTTTAATGTATTGTATATATATCATGAAAAGTTGTAGGATTTATTTAAGTAAGTTTTAACTGTTGTTATTTTTAATTAAAAGAATTTTGTATTTTGAGGGCCCAAGTGTACCATTTTAATTTTGCTGGATTGAATGTTAAAATTTAAAGCCTTTATTTATTTCATTCTTTAAAATGGTTAAAGCTGATTAAAATTCACAGTATTAATTGCCTTCAGTCAAATGAACTTTATTAGGAGTAACAAATACTAGATGTTGGAGGAACCTAGCAGGTCAGGCAATACTGACTGTTCTAAGAGGGCATGCTATTACAGAATCTTCTTAGCTGAAGACTTGCTTTGTTTTTAACTTGTTTTAAGGCAGAGACTTTCCAAATAAGGAGAAATAAAGGATTTGTTCTTAGGCCCCTGGAGCCATTCTCACCACACTACTATGCCCTAATAGCTAAGGAATGAACAGTTAAGAACTAAAAGAGAAACTTTTACCTCTTTTCGACTTTACTTCGCCTAAACCTGGTGAGCCAAAGCCACTCTAAATGCTGGCACACTCAAAACCATGGCTGCCCTGCTTGCACTTGCTTTACTTTTATTTGCCCTTTCGAATGAATCCTGCTCCACAATTGGTCACAGTCCAACTCTGAGAAACTGCTGCAAACATAGGAGATTCTCCACAAGAAGACAGTCCTGATAAAGGGTCTCAACTCAAAATGTCAACTGATTATCCCCCTCCATAGATGCTGCCTGACTTTCTGTGTTCCTCCTGGATTTTGTCTGAGGCTCCTCCATTTTGAACAGTTTTGGGTCACTGGGAGTGACTGGGGAATTACACTTCTTCTTCAGGGAAGCTTTAAGCACATCCTTGATTTTTTTGGATCAACATGGTCAGGCCTACATAGCCATCTGAGAGTGACTACAGCCTCATCCTTTAAAGGAAGTTTTCTACACAGAAGATGCTACATTGGTTTTGTTGATAGCATTTGCTCTAATTCACTGCACTGAGTGTTGTCTAAGTAATACAGAACCTTGTACAGGACAAGATAGGTTGAACATGTTTTTCAAAGATTGTTAAGTATTTATTTATTCTTCCTGGAATCTGGCAGTGCTGGTAAGGCTCTGTTGTTATTCTCCATTACAAGATACCACTGTATAGTGTTAGTAATTGATTATTAGTAAGTAATAGTGATCGATCTTAGAGTAGGTTAAAAGGTCAGCACAACATCGTGGTCTGAAGGGCCTGATCTGTGGGTTGTACTGTTCAAGGTTCCATATTCTAATGTGCCTTCTTCATCTGCTGCAGACTTTGTGTAGGCAATATTACAGTGATTTTCAGGTTGTTATCATTGAAACATTGAAAGAAATGTACATTATGCCCATGTCAAGATGAAGTTGCCAACTTTTTATTGATTACCACCATGTTTCCACATTTCCTTACATCATAGAAGGAAGCCATTTTGGTCCATCAGGTCTACACTGGCTCACAGAGCAATATTATTTCCCACTACATTTCTCAGCAATCTGTTCTCACCACATACCCCTCAATTCCACCTCCCCCCCCAGATTCTACCACTAACCTACACATTAGGTGCAATTTATGATAACCAATGAACCTACCAACTTGTGCATTGCTGGGACACGGAAGACAACCAGAATACCGGGGGGAAGTCCATATGGTCACAGGAAGAACATGCCTACTCAACACAGAGAGCACTGGAGGTTAGGATTGAACCTGGGTCGCTATCCTCATCCTTGTGTCTTGTGTTGAATTTTCAGTTCTCAGTAGACAATGAATGCAGACTCATAGGAGACAGGTATCATAACAAGATCACACCTTCGGCAGCAGGATCCGTAAAGCAACAGCAAAATAATTTAACATTTAGATATTTAAGCTTCATGATTGTACAAGAGATGATGAAGTGTTTTGGTGTGATATTTTGCAGATCAATGAGTCATTATGCATTCCACATATTTTTCTTGATAACCACAGTCCCAAACTAGAGAAGGGATTATTTTCCATTAGTCATCAACTATCCATGTCTGCCACAGTCTCTGGAGATGCAATAGACAGGGATAAAACCAGATGCAGATAATTGATAATTTACACAGAAGATCAAAACCAGTTACTTTACAAAGCTTTACTTGCATTGAAATTAACCAGCTGGAGATTAATTATGTGGGTTCAGAATGAATTGAATTGAATTGACATTATTACTTACATCCTTCATGCACACGAGGAGTACAAATCTTTACGTTACATCTCCGTCTAAGTGTGGAATTTATAGTAATTTGTAATAAATAGTATGTACAACAGGACAGTCAATATAACATAGAAATACAATTGTATCAGCATGAATTAATCAGTCTGATGGCCTGGTGGAAGAAGCTGTTCCAGAGCCTGTTGGTCCTGGCTTTTATGCTGAGGTACCATTTCCCGGATGGTAGCAGCTGGAACAGTTTGTGGTTGGGGTGATTCGGGTCCCCAGTGATCCTTTGAGCCCTTCTTACACACCAGTCTTTGTAAGTGTCCTGAATAGTGGGAAGTTCACATCTACAAATGCACTGGGCTGTCCGTTCCACTCTCTGCAAAGTCCTGCGATTGAGGGAAGTACAGTTCCTATACCAGGCAGTGATACAGCCAGTCAGGATGCCCTCAATTGTGCCCCTGTAGAAAGTCCTTAGGTTTTGGGGGCCCATACCAAACTTCCTCAACTGTCTGAGGTGAAAGAGGTGCTGTTGTGCTTTTTTCACCACACAGCTTGGTGATGTGTATGCCGAGGAACTTAAAGCTGTTCACCCCCTCAACCCCAGATCCTTTGCTGTCAATAGGGGTTAGCCTGTCTCCATTCCTCCTGTAGTCCACAACCAGCTCCTTTGTTTTTGTGACATTGAGCGAGAGGTTGAGGTTGAGGGAGAGGTTGTTTACTGTGTCAGGGTGATGACTTCTTCTCTGTAGGCTGCCTCATTATTATTTAAGATTAGGCCAATCAAGGTAGTATTGTCAGCAAACTTAATTAGAAGATTGGAGCTGTGGGTGGCGACTCAGTCATGGGTATACGGAGAGTAAAGGAGGGGACTTAGGACACAGCCCTGAGGGGCACTTGTGTTGAGGGTCAGAGGGGCAGAGGTGAGAGAGCCCACTCTTACCACCTGCCAGCAATCCGAAAGGAAGTCCAGGATCCTGCCTCACAAGGCAGAGTGAAGGCCAAGGTCTCTGAGCTTCTTGTCGAGCCTGGAGGGAATTATGGTGTGGAATGCTGAACTGTAGTTCAAGAACAGCATTCTCACATAAGCATTCTTCTTTTCCAGATGTGTAAGGACGGTGGGTAGAGCTGTGGCTATTGCGTCTTCTGCTGATCAGTTCTGTCAGTAGGTGGATTGTAGGGGGTACAGTGTGGGTGGTAGCATGCTGCAGATGTAATCCTTGACCAGTCTCTCAAAGCATTTGCTTATTATTGAGGTGAGTGTGACAGGATGCTGGTCGTTCAGACATGTTACCTTGGTCTTTTTAGGTAGAGGAACAAGGAATAATGAGTGAGAGCAGTGCGGTTTTGGTGGTTAAAGAAATGCATATTTTCATTGATTCACCAAATAATTTGGAAGGTGCCAGCATGATGACAGTGGCATAGGGGAGCAAAATTTGCTGGTACAGGAATTTGGAATAAAAGTCAGTAGAATGTTCAGGTGGATATCAAAAGTACTTAGCATGACTATGTATGATCCATTTCAATGCAAAATGCTCTTGCTCAGTAAACAGAGCTCATCTCTGTTGCGGGTGCTCCATAGACCCCGCTTGCCAGTTTATGGTTCAGGCTGACACTTCTTTCTTCTTTAAAGATAGAGACAACTTTCACATGACTTATTTTGCTCTATGGGAAAGCATAACTAATGCTGTCAACTTGGACGCCAAAATATCCAGTTCCTCAGAGCATTGATTCAAACCATCAAACCACAAGGTACTACAATAATTTAGGAATGCAAATATGATATGTAATGATATGTAATCCAGGGAAACTCAGGCTATTGCTGCCTGGTATTCCAGATGATATATATAATCATCTTATCAGAGGTATTCCCTTTATTTTACCCATTTCTCTTCCATCTTATCTGATACCAAAACTAGTTTTCTCTCTATTTCCTTCTTCTGATGACGGATCCTGAATCTGAAATGTTAACTGTTCCCACAGCAACCGTCTGACCTGCTTATTGAGCATTTCCAGTATTTTCAGTTTTAACCAGCCATTGACCTTCTCTTCCTCCAACAGGATCACAACCTTGTGGTTTGGAAGCTTGTGTGCCTCAATCACTCGAGGACCTATGCCGGCTGGAGTTAGGGTTTTATGCTTTGGCTGTTGGTAGGGTCACCCATGCCAAACAGGTCAAAGGATGGAGGCCAGACTAAGAGTGGTCCACTGGTCCTCCAGGTCTGGGGGCTCAGCTCAGGGCTAACAACCCTGATTGTTCAAACAGGTAACATAACAGGTAGCAAGTAAGTGATCTTCACTTATAGCTACAGTACTTCCATAGCTGGTCCAGTTGAAAATTTGATTAGCATTGGCTCAAATGATCGTGGTGGATTCAACAATGGTATTGTTATAGAAAATTAAGGGTAGATATTCATCGATTACAGCTGTCATTGCATCAGTACAAATCAGTTAGCTTCAAAACTTGGGTCTCTGTGCCTCCCTCTGCAGTTGGATTCTTTACATCCTCATCAGGACACCTCAGTCAACACAGACACACCTTGAGAGTGCACGCTTAGCCCACTGCTCTACTCTTGGGTGGCTAGGTGTAGACCAAACACCATCTATAAATTTGCCAATGACACCAATGTTGGCAGAACGTCAGCTGGTGACAAGAAGGTGGAGAGGAGCATGGTAGATCAGTTGTTAGATCAGAGACCAGTGGTGGAAGCAGTGAGTAGGCTTCAAGGTAAGTGATTGAAAGAGGCTGCAGAGGTTTTGGACCCAGCTAGCTCCATTACGGGCACAAGCCTTCCCACCATCAAGGATATCTTCAAATGGTGGTATCTCAGGAATGTGGCATACATCATAAAGAACCCTCAGCATCTGGGCCATGCCTTCTTCTCATGACTACCATTAGGGAGGAGGCCTAAAGACCCACACTCGGTGTTTTAGGAACAGCCTCTCCTCTGCCATCACGTTTCTAAATGGTCTACCTCAATATAGCTCTTATGTACGATGTCTATTTATAGATTGTAACACAGTCATTTTTTATGTCTTGCATTGTACTGCTACCACAAAACAACAAACTCTGGGTAGCTGGTCAGAGTGTCTTCAGCTGGAAATAGTATTTTTCTGGGACTTGTCTCCGTCTGGTTGTGTGCAGGCACGGGCAGCTCCAGTTCCTGGGGTTCCTGGGGTGTTATGGATCGAAATAAACATTGTGCAGTCATCAGTAAATACCCTCATTTCTAAAGTTATAATAGAATAGGAACATGATAAAGCAATTCAGGATGGAGTGTCAAGGATACTGCCTGAAAAACTTACAGTCTGAAATGATTGCTCTCCAAAACAAAACAGAACAATCTTCCTGTTTATGAAGTATAATCCAAAGACTGGAGAGTTTTTCTTGTTATGTTTAATTTTACCACCATTCTTTGACCCCAGCATTCAACCAAATACTAAAATGATTTCAAGTAGTCTGGAATTCCTTGTTTGCAAGACATATTTTCAAATGCTTCTCTTGCTTAGCTGACTCACTTCATTAAAGGGAACATCCAGTTTTGGGGATAAATATGTTCATTTCTTTAACATATCACAAATCTTCTTGGTTCAGGGGTCCATGGTGAATAACTCCATAAGACTTCTATTAGAAAATAGAATTTGATGCTAAAAATATCTAGAATCGTTATTGAAGATGATTATTTTCGCTTTGGAAATGAAAGGTTAAAACAAGTAACGAATAGCACATGTATATTTTTTTAAAGTCATACAGATGAAAAGTTGAAGGCCTTTTGGCTAACTGTCGACGTGGCAGTTGCAGGAATGAAGGCGGGGAGCGTAGGCATGTTGATGTGAATGGGAATACCATGACATTTCGTCACAGAAAAATTCTAAACAAAAATTCACAGTCAAACTAAATTATCATTTACTCTATTTCTTCGCCAGTTTGTCCATGTCTCAATATATGTTTAAATATTTCAATCGGTCCAACCGTTGTTTTTAGTTACAATGTTGTTCATTTTTCTTACTAACGTCACGCAAGAGAATAACGAAGAATTTTAACAATAGCAAAACATAGGAGCAAGTTTCCGCTGCTTTTTTGTGAGAAGCTAATTCAGCTACACGTAACATGTACTGCTAACTTCTGAGATAAAGCCTGTACTGAAACACATTTGCTATTTTTGATAATGTAAAACAGATTATTAAACCAACATATCAAATATAAGATTGCATTTATTTTCCCTGTTGGAACCGTTGTAATCCCGTTCCTTCTTCAGTTCGCAATTCATTTCGATTGTCATCGTTTTGGTTTTATTGTGTAGAAAACGACAGAGTAAATCGAAAGGATTTTCTTGCGTTTCTCTCATAAAGTGTACTTACTGGGACAGTTAGTGACCCCGGGAGATTACTCTAACTCTGCCCACGGAGGCGGTGCTTTGGGCTCAGATTTCAGAAACGTTTAATAAATTCTTTCTGGAACATTCCCTGGACGGGTTATAAAACGAGAGGTTGGCCATTTTTTCGTACTGTCGAAGTGGAAAGCTGCGGAGCCGGGAGCCTGGTCCACAGTCCGAGCGGAACGCGCTTTTGGGAACAAAGGTAAGGCTTCCTCAATGTAGGGTCAAAGGAGACGCCTAAATTAAGGTTCTTACACACCGTGTAGTTAAAGAAGCGGCTCCACAGGATAAGCGCGCTAAAACTTCCAGAGTTACCCCGGTCTCTTCGAACAACCAAATTATTCGGTTCTAAAGTCTCGTGCGGCGAAATTAAAGAACGCGAATTATAACTACTTTCCGAGTTAAAGGAAAGAACTACCAAGAAAGATATTTGACATAACTAGGTTAACTGCAAAGCCAAACGAAGAACACCAACCGGAAAATCAGCATCCCCGCCCCCCCCCCCCGCCACCACCAATGAAGCTGAAATGTTTGCCACGTTGAGGTCTGATCGAGAGATGGGATATATTTCTCCGAAGAGTTGCTCGGTGCAGAGGGAGATGAAATGGGCGGGGTGGGATTGTCATCAAGGAGAGGTCATTGCCAGTGTAGACAAATTATGTGATAGTGCGGTTGGAATAGATCCACAGAAATGCACTGGACAAGGTTACCACTTGTAGTAAAGTTACGCCTGGTTTATACAGCGAAGACTGGAAGAAAATGCCAGGCAATACCCGAGGGTACAAGAGTTAATGTTCGAGTTATTGAGCTTCAGATTTCCAACACTCGCACTATTTTGTACTTATATGGAATGGTAGACACAGATCGGTGAAGACAATTGACGTGGCATAGTCTTCAGTGATTTCAATCGGAACAAGAGCCCACTAATTTGATTTTAAAAGGAAAGCTTGGAGATTAACATTCATTGTCAGCAAACGGAGGGACATTTCTGTGTTTGATGTCTTCACGGATTTATTTTCGTCGCCTTTAAGTTGCTCCTTAATTTAGTCAAGAGATGACCTGAAATAATTGTACTCGCCGAATTACACTTTGTGGATAACTGTCGCACTTCCCATCACGCTCTCTGTCGCTGCCAGATCCCGAGGGAGCGGCAGGGTTGTGCCCAACAGGCTTTGACCTCAGAGCAGATCTGGTCAAATACTGCCGAGGCAATCTGCAGATTCCCACCGATCGACTTCATTAGCTAATGAATCAGTAGACCCACTTGTTCAAATTACTTGAAATATGCATGAAAAGTAAAAAGGGTGACTCTTGTTGGGGGGAGGGGGTGGTCTAAGAAATCTATCACCAAGAGCGGCTGGGTAGTAGCTGCCAGATTAGGTTTGCTGCATGTAGCAAGTAAGTCATTCCGAGAGACAAATCTGTATGAACTGATACTCATTAGCAGATACATTTATCTGTTACAGCATTGGAAGAAGCAACCTTACAATCCTGGTGGAGACAAAGTCATGCATTCATATGGGGAAAAAAAACTGTTTTATGTTGAATCCCCTGCAGAGTCAGAAATAGGCCCGTCAGTACCATGGTATGACATATTCTTCACTCCACCATTAAAAGTGGGGCAGGGGACCAGTCCAGCTTTTGTGAGGAATGCAAAAGCTGTGCTGGGAGCGACACCAGGCATACCTAAAAGGAAGGTGCCTTCTTTGTGGTACTGCAAAACTACAGTACAGATTCTCTGAACAGCAGCAACAGAGCGACACCATTTTATCATCAGATCACAGGTTTACATTCCTACTACAGCTCGCCATGAATAATGGTGGACAATTAAAGAATTAATGGGAAGAGGAGGCTTCAAGAGCATTCTTATAGTCAGCAATCCAATAATTGAATGCCAAAGGCAAGGATGAAGCATTTGCAACCAATTTCAGTTATTAATGCCAAGTGGGTGATCCATCTTGTTTTCTTCCTGAGAGCGCCATTGTCACAGAGGCCAATATAATTAATTGCACATGATGTCAATAAGTTCTGAGTGCACTGGATACAGTAAGCGCTATTGGATTAGACAATATCCCAAATGTAGTGCAGAAGACATGCAGTCCAGAACAAGCTAGACTGTTCAATGAAGTTGTAAGAATGGCATCTGACAATGTGAAAATATATCCTGTTCGCAAAGAAGCAGGATAAATCCAATCCAGTTAGTTATTACCCAAATAGTCTCCCCTCACTCATCAGCAAAGCTGTCACTGGCAATGACATCATGTTGCACTTATCAATAAACTCTTTGGGTTTTGAGCAAAAGTTACTTCGAACTTTGAAATTTGAACTTGACGTCTCACCTCAACATAGCCCTGTGGACTAAAGAGCTGAACTCCAGAGGGAGTGCGAGAGTAATTGTCATTGACGAGATGGAAAACCTCTAGTGTTTGGAAGATTGTTATGGTAATCTCAGGTCAATCATCTCAACCCAAGGCATTGCCTATACTCTGCCATTTAATCAATGGCCTTCCTCCTTGCATAAGCTCATAAGTAGGTATGTGTAATTACCCATAGAAAAATATTCAATTCTAATTCCATTTACAATTCCTCAATAAATAAACTATTCCATGCCTGTATATAGCGGGGCATGTGCAACATTCAGGCTTTGGTTGAAAAGTGCCAGGGAATGACCATCTCCAACTAAAGAGATTCTTACCACTTTTCATTGAGGTTCAATGACACTACCATCACTGACACCTCACCATACTACCTGTGGGTTTCCATTGATCAGTACTTAATTAGAATTTTAGTTGGGAGAGTAGGTCAGATACTGGATATCCACCATTTGAAGGTATCTCAGTACTGGAATACTGTCCATTTTTTTGGGATGAGTACGATGCCAGAAACACTTAAGAAGCTCAGTATCAACTAGGATAAAGTAAGCTGCTTGACCATCTAACACACAGGACATTTATTCCCTCCACTACTAGTGCACAATGGCTGCAGTATGTGCGATCTACACAATTTATTGCATTTACTCAGCCTGGTCTTTTCAACATCACCTCTGAAATCTGCAGCATGAATCAACAGGAAGACCAAGGATTTCAGGCCCATGGGAACTCTGCGGGCAGCATGCCCTCCTTCAAGTCAATCCTGTTCTGACTATGGAATATTAGGTCCTGAGTTGAAATATTAGATCTGGCTCTAAATCCTGGAATTCACTCACAAGTAGAATTGTGAGAATATTTTTATTAGAATAAATTCAGTGTATCAAGAAGCTGCAAAATAACAAATTTCATGACATTTATCAGTGATATTAAACTTAATTCTGAAGGTGATTTTACTCCACTTTATGAGGAATAAGTAGCTTAGGGCAACAAATGCTGAACTTGCCCTTGATACACAGATCATGAAGAATATAAGCTACTGAATTAAAGAAAAGTTTAGTCCAGTAGATTTAGTAAAAATATGTACAGTACATTTAGCTTAATTGGGGCACATGGGACCAGTACCTTTTGGCCCAATTAAGGGGCTGCCCTAATTCATGAAAATAGTTAAAAAGGTGTAAAGAAGATAAACTGGGTTACAAATTATGTATTTAAATGAAATACAGGACAATTTTGAATATTACTAGCATTACTACAGTAGTTTTAAATTTTGTATTAGTTCCTAATAGTTATTGACATAGGAATTCATCCAGTGCACACTATTGTTTTCTTTTGACTAAATGAACAAATTCAGCACAGCCACCTTTTGACAATTGCATCCTCCAAATCTTCATTTTCATTGTAATGTTAAAAATGATTGTCAATACCTTCAAATTCTCCGTAATTCCTAATGGCTGAAGTAGTGAAATCAATTCATTTTCACTCCCACCTATTTCTGTTATGTCCAATCCTGAACGCTTGAAACTGCAGTGAGCAAAATAGTTCTGAATTGTCTTACTGCTTATTTCTTGCCAACTATCAGTATCAAAAGTCACTGCTCTCTGAAGGAAAGCACATGCAACCGTTGCTATTTAAAATCTGTTCACTCTAAGCATAGTATAGTATCTAATGGCCACACAAATGCATGCGATTGATGCTAGTTAGAAATTGTTTGGCGATATTTTCCTTTTCCAATTAAGTGGCATAGTGTTCCAAATAAACAAAGGGAATCCTGGTTATTTTCTGGGTTAGTTTTTGTTCTTTGTTCTTTGTCCCAAATAAGCAGCTGTCTTAATTAACTGATGGCTTATTTAACAGGAATCGACTATAATAAAGTGAATGTACTGCTATGAATAAATACTTATCTATTATAAGTAGAGGAAAGGTTTTTTTAAAGTTATTAGTACATGTGGGGAAATCACTGTTGGCATAGCAACATGTGGCTTGCCTGCAATTTCTGTTGGTTAATACTGTTGCAGAAGTATTTTAGATTAGCTCCCTGAAAGTATTTTATTAAGGATAGGACACCGAGTTATTGGCTTTCTGAACCATACAAGAGATGTGATGAGAATTAATACATATGGCCGAATTTTGCACAGTTAGGTTATGACAGAAAATGAAAATTAAGCGCTTTTAAGTCCATGTTCACTCCATCTCAGCAACCCCTCCTCTCCAACTGTCCCTCCATTCATTACAATATTTTGTTTCATCAGAAAATAACCAAATGAACTGTATACCCTTTATTTGTATTTGTTATATCTTTCAGAATGAACTTGGCAAAGATGTACATCCCCTTGAAAAGATTTCAAGGTACAAACTAAGCGGCTGCAAACCTTAGGTTACCATTTATAGTATTTTTGACTGTTAGCATTTTCAACAGAGACAGCACCATGTTTGCCAACCATCATTTCATTTTGGCATTTCAACTCATGTCACTTCTGATTTCACCAGAAAAGGCAGCTTCTTCACCGGACTGGAACTTCTCGATATAATTTTCACATTCGACATGGCAATTACAATTTCAAGACAAATATGATTTTGACCTGAATTCCAGAAATATTGTTCACCTATAGAAGAAAATTGCAACAAATAAAGTATTTAAAATTATGGAAGTATCATGTATAGAATTAAACTCCTATCCACATATAACCAAAAACTAAATGGCTTGAAAATTGAGAACTGTGGAACTGAGAAATGACCAGATGTTGAATATATCTATAATGTGTCATTATAGCTCTTTGGGCTGTCAGCCTAGCTTATCTTCATGTGAACCACTCTGTATTCAAGATGACTATTTTAAAGAGTTGATTACCTTTTATGAAGCTGGAGCATATCAGGCACTATATTCCGATATACAAGAATATAACAGTTTAGGCAAACATGTATTAGAAAATATCGATAAAGTATATTGATGCAGAGAGAGTGAGACACGATTCTGGTATTTACATTATAGTATATAGTTGCTTATTAGAAACAGGGGTGGTTGAGCAATTCAAATTGTTCAAGTTATTTGCTGCTCTGAAGACATCAGAAAATGACCACTTGTGGTTTTGATGTGCTTAGATGAACAGGTGGCCATTTATTCACTCATTGCCAGTAGTCATTATTCAAACATCAATGAGTCGGGCTACAGTTTTTACACAAACCTAACTGCCTCACTAAGCCAATTGTTTCCACCTGTTTTTGGCCCACTGAACTCGTGTCCTCCTATCTCAACTCCATTTTTACCCCCGCTTACCCGGTACAGTCCCTTCCCATCTACATCCATGACACTTCACATGCTCTCCTCTGTCTGGCAGAACTGGTACTTGCACTCAACAACTTCTCTTTTGGCTCCTCCAACTTTCTCTAGACTGAAGGTGTAGCCATGGGCATTCACACAGGCCACAACTATGCTTGCCTTTTCATCAGCTACATAATCTATGCCCAGACTAACACTGATAAAGCTCCCCAACTCTTTCCCCACGATATTGATGACCGCGTTAGTGCAGCAGCTTCATGCACATGTTGAGCTCGTCAATTTCATCAACTTTGCCACCAACCTTCACCCTGCTCTCATATCCACTTGGTCCATTTTTGAAGTTTCTCTACCTTCCCTTGATCTCTCTAACTCCATATCTGGAAACAGATTATCTCAACGACCTCCTTTACAAATCTACTGATTCTCACTGTTAGCTTGCTTATACTGTACCTCTTCCCACCCTGTCACATGTAAGAATTCTATTTCCTTCTCTCAGTTCCTCCACCTCCACCACATTCTGTTCTCATGATGTGGCTTTCCATTCCAGATCACCTGAGATGTCCTCTTTTTATTCAGAAAATGTGGTTTCCCCTCCACTGCTATCTGAATCTCCACCTCCTTCTCTTTATTCCATGGTGTATTCTCTCCTACCAGATCCCTTCTTCAGCCCTTTGCCTCTTCTGTCACTTCCCAGCTTCTCACATCATTGCCTTTCCCCACCTCCCTACCCTTCTCACCTAGATTCACCCATCACCCACTGGCTTGTGCTTCTCCCCCCCCCCCACCATTTTATTCTAGCTTCTGCTCTCTTTCTTTCCAGCCCTAATGAAAGGTCACAGCCTGCAATGTCAACTGGCCATTTCCCTCCATAGATGCTGCCTGACATGCTAAGTTCCTCCAACATTTTGTCTTTGCTGCTACAGTTTTCACTAAGCAGCCCTAGAAGTGGCAGTAATTCTGTTGTCAAGGTAGCTCAACAAGAAAGCTGATCAGAACCAGGTGATAGCAAGAATTACCACTTTCTGATTTCCTCTGTGGGACCAGGCACACATAGCTGTAACCACCATTCTTGACACAATCACAAGATAGGCTGAATTTGTAAATTACCTGTTGGATGGGCACCAAAAGTCTTCAGGATTTTCTGTTGAACTCCAACTGGAATAGGTGAAATGTTTATGGCAAAGTTTAAATGATTAAAATTTGATTGTTTCTAATATATAAAGAGGGCTGTGAAATTAATTCAACATGATGGTAACCATCTAAATATTGTGTTTAGTTTAGGAGAAATATTTTAAATATTCTGAAAATGTTATATATATTTTCTTCAAAATAATATGATTAATTTTTTTAACCTACAACAGCGTTACTGGTTCGCATTTACTGGGTGAAACCATGGAGATGAAATTCATAATCCTAACCCTGCTGCTTGCCATGGTAACAGCAGACCCCATGAAGCTGAAAGAGCACACTTCCATCCTGGCAGATGGTACAATGAACCTAGCACTCAACCTCTACAAGACAATGGTCAAGGACAAGAAATTCTCATCTGATAACCTCCTATTCTCTCCGGTGGTGGTAGCTTCCTCCTTGGGAGTGATGTCTCTGGGTGCCAGAGACAATACGGCCAAACAGGTGAAGTCCCTCCTCAATGTCAACCTGCGCGATGATGCTTTCCATCCTACTTTCTCAGAGCTGTTCAATGAAGTCAGCAATGAATCTGCCCGCAACAGCACTTGGAAGATTGGTAGCCGCCTTTATGGGCCCAGTTCAATCAAGTTCAATGATGACTTTGTTCAGAAGAGCAAGGCACACTACAAGCATGATCATTCCAAGGTTAACTTCAGAGATAAGAGAAGCTTGGTTCAATCCATAAATGAATGGGCATCTAAAACCACAGAGGGAAAACTCAAAGAAATCACCAAGGATGTACCCAATGTTGATGGTGCTTTATTTGTCAATGCCATGTATTTTAAGCGTGAGTATTATTATTATTTATGAAGGGATTAGTGTTAAATTGTTACAGACTTCAAAAAGAATCATTGCTGTGCAGGCACTTGGTCACAAATTAAATTATCACCTTGCTTTTGCAGCTCATTGGGATGAAAATTTCCAACCGAGCATGATTGATACAAGAGGTTTCTTGGTATCCAGAGGTCATACTGTTTCTGTTCCCATGATGCATCGTACAGGTAGACACTCATTACTTACATAGTAGTCGTTCGATCACTTGAGTCGAGTAGGATGTTCTTATAAGGGATTGTGTGTTGGTGGGTCCTCAGGTGGCTGTAGAGGTTATTCAAGGATTCACATATTCTGGTGCAGTGTGGGAAGGAGTAAGTGGTGGCTACAGTCTTTTGGTTTTTCATTTTCTCCTTTTGCAGCTGCTGCTTGTTCTGTGCAGCAGAGTGGAGATTGTTCTCATGTAGCACAGCTCCCTCTTGATCAGATTTCCTCCAGGTGTATCTATTGAGTGCAATGTCTTCCCAGTTCTTAGATGTAATGTTGAACTTCTTATGGCTAATTTTGATGTTATTATTGAAAATTTTCCTTTGCCCACCAGGGGCTCACTGACCTTCCTTCATAGGAATCATAAGAACCAAAAAAATTGATAGCTTAAGTGACATTACACTTGTTACACTTCTGTGTTTTGGGGGAAAAAAATCTTGATTTCTCATCTCCAATTGCTACAGAGTGACCTCAGCTGGAGATATAAAGATAAGAAATTCTGCAGTTGCTGGAAATCCAAGCAACACACACAAAATGCTGGAGGAACTCAG
This sequence comes from Mobula hypostoma, assembly GCF_963921235.1. NCBI lineage: Eukaryota > Metazoa > Chordata > Chondrichthyes > Myliobatiformes > Myliobatidae > Mobula > Mobula hypostoma. The sequence continues at coordinate 105,394,187 of NC_086106.1, read as the reverse complement.
CAGGCCAGACAGCATCTCTGGAAAAAGAACAAGCAGTTGATGTTTCAGGCTGAGACCCTTCATCAGAGACCTGGCCTGCTGACTTCCTCCAGCATTTTTTGTGTGTTGTCAGCTGGAGGTATGTTTGGTTGAATACGAAATGAGGAAAGGATTACGAGGGGTGATTGATAAGTTTGTGGCCTAAGATGGAAGGAGTCAATTTTAGAAAACCTAGCATATTTATTTTTCCTACATTTACACACTTAGGCCAGCGGTCGTGAAGCATACAGATCCCTTCTTTGTAGAAGTTGGCGTCTTGGACCTCCAGAAGTGGTCCACAGCAGGGGTGATTGATAAGTTTGTGGCCTAAGGTAGAAGGAGATGAATTATAACTTTCTGCATTATTACTTAAAGAGTTGAACTGCACGTGTATGTAACAACAGCTGTATCACTCATCTCCTTCTACCTTAGGCAACGAACTTATCAATCACCCCAGCTGTGGATCACTTTTACAAAGAAGGGATGCGTCTGTTCCATGACCGCTGGACTAGGTGTGTACATGTAGGAGGGGACTATGTTGAAAAATAAATGCGCTAGGTTTTCTAAAATTGACTCCTTCTACCTTAGGCCATGAACTTATCAATCACCCCTCATAAGTTTGGTGGTGATGCTTTTCCTGATTGGATAGCCAGGACTCCCATATGACTGAAGAGAAAACAGGCTTGCAACCAGATTCCAAAGATCAAGCCAGTGCCTTCAATAAAAGCGGGGCGGTGGGGGGGGGGGAACAGACGAATAAAAAGTATTATTTTTGGTGACGTTATTTACAAAGATTTCTGCACTTGGAGTCTATCTTATTTAGTGGAAAATAAATTTGGTGAAGTATCAATACAAAAAGCTTGGCGATTACATTGGGGAAGGAAGGGTGCTGTATAGGTTACATGAGGTACATTGTGAATTGCTTCTGGAATGGTAGACTTTCAAAGGATCGTCTGGCAGAGTGATAATTAGAGTGAATGTGAGAATTCTGGTGAAATAGTATTGATCTGAAATGTTAACACATTTTTCCGCACAGCTCCTACCTGATTTGCTGAACATCTCCATCAGTTTCTGTTTTGTGCCGAGTTTCCAGGATCCACAGTTATGATCAATGGGGAGACATGTTCAATAATTACCATTTCTGACATTTCTTTTTTCTAGGATTATATAGCTACTATGATGATGCAGATAATAAAGTTCAGCTTGTGGCGATGCCTCTTGCACACAAACACTCCAGCATGATATTCATATTGCCACATCACGTGGAGCCACTGGACAGAGCAGAGAAATTGTTGACCAAGGAACAACTCAACACCTGGTTTCGCAAAATGCAAACAAAGGCTGTTAGCATCTCTCTACCCAAAGCCATTGTTGAAGTCAGTCATGAACTACAGGTAGGAACCATGACTTAAAAGCTTTTGTAGAACCAAGGAACTAAATCATAGATAAGTTCTTCCATGACTGGAATACAGGTATCCCCCGCTTTATGAAAGCTCGCTTTACGCCAGTTCGCTTTCACGAAAGACCTACATTAGTACCTGTTTTCGCTAACCGAAAGAAATCCGAAGAGGATTTTCACTTTTATGAAAAAAGGCGAAAAGGGAAAATAGCATTTAGCGTTTGTTTTGCAGTGAGCCGTTATAGAGGCAGCGCAAACCCCGAGCACTGAGAGCAGAGCAGAGCACCTCGAGCAGTGAGAGCAGAGCAGAGCACCTTGAGCAGTGAGAGCAGAGAGAGCAGAGCAGAGCACCTCGAGCAGTGAGAGCAGAGCAGAGCACCTTGAGCAGTGAGAGCAGAGCAGAGCACCTTGAGCAGAGAGAGCAGTGAGAGCAGAGCAGAGCACCTTGGGCAGTGAGAGCAGAGAGAGCAGAGCAGTGAGAGCAGCGAGAGCAGAGCAGAGCAGCGAGAGCAGTGAGAGCAGAGAGAGCAGCGAGAGCAGAGCAGTGAGAGCAGAGAGATCAGAGTGCCCCGAGCAGTGAGAGCAGAGAGAGCAGAGCAGAGCAGCGAGCAGAGCAGTGAGAGCAGAGCAGAGCAGTGAGAGCAGAGAGATCAGAGTGCCCCGAGCAGTGAGAGCAGAGAGAGCAGAGCAGAGCAGAGAGAGCAGAGCAGAGCAGCGAGAGCAGAGCAGTGAGAGCAGAGAGATCAGAGTGCCCCGAGCAGTGAGAGCAGCGAGAGCAGAGCAGAGCAGCGAGAGCAGTGAGAGCAGAGAGAGCAGCGAGAGCAGAGCAGTGAGAGCAGAGAGATCAAAGTGCCCCGAGCAGTGAGAGCAGAGAGAGCAGAGCAGAGCAGCGAGCAGAGCAGTGAGAGCAGAGCAGAGCAGTGAGAGCAGAGAGATCAGAGTGCCCCGAGCAGTGAGAGCAGAGAGAGCAGAGCAGAGCAGAGAGAGCAGCGAGAGCAGAGCAGTGAGAGCAGAGAGATCAGAGTGCCCCGAGCAGTGAGAGCAGAGAGAGCAGAGAGAGCAGAGCAGAGCAGTGAGAGCAGAGCAGAGCAGTGAGAGCAGAGAGAGCAGAGCGCCCTGAGCAGTGAGAGCATCTTGAGCAGTGAGAGCAGAGCAGAGCAGAGCAGAGCGAGAGCAGTGAGAGCAGAGCAGAGCAGAGCGCCCCGAGCAATGAGACATAATTAAGTGTTTCAATCGTGGTGAACGAAATAAAGTCATTGTGCGTGTGTTGAACTTGCCTCCGTAAGTGAAACTACACTGTACATACATTATTTCTACTTTATATAGGCTGTGTATTTATCATATCATTCCCATATAAATTAATGGTAATTGCTTCACCGCTTTACGCCATTTCGGCTTACAAAAGGTTTCATAGGAATGCTCTACCTTTGGATAGCGGGGGAAACCTGTCTACAAATACACAAATGGGATTGAGTTTAACAGCCGACAGGTAATGTTACATCTATATAGGACCTTGGTCAGACCCCACTTGGAGTACTGTGCTTAGTTCTGGTCACCTTTCTACAGCAAGGATGTGGAAACCATAGAAAGGGTGCAGAGGAGATTTACAAGGATGTTGCCTGGATTGGGGAGCATGCCTTATGAGAAGAGGTTGAGTGAACTTGGCCTTTTCTCCTTGGAGCGGCAAGGACGAGAGGTGACATGATAGAGGTGTATGAGATGATGAGAGGCATTGATCGTGTGGATAGTCAGAGGCTTTTTCCCAGGGCTGAAATGGCTAGCACGAGAGGACACAGTTTAAAGGTGCTTGGAAGTAGGTACAGAGATGTCAGGGGTAAGTTTTTTTATGCAGAGAGTGGTGAGTGTGTGGAATAGGCTGCCGGCAATGGTAGTGGAGGCAGATATGATAAGGTCTTTTAAGAGACTCCTGAATGGGTACATGGAGCTTAGGAAAATAGAGGGCTAAGGGGAACCCTAGGTAATTTCTAAAGTATGTGGTTGGCACAGCATTGTGGGCCGAAGGGCCTGTATTGTGCTGTAGGTTTTCTATGTTTCTATATTTCTAATAACATATTTTAAAAAAATCTTCTATTTAAACTTTAAAGAATGCTGTGTAGGAAATTATAATTTCCAGACTTGGTTTGTAAACTAATCGCCTCTCACTGGTTTTGATTGATAAAACATCAAATACTATTGTACATTCATTCACTGCCTAAATGTTTATTCCTCCATGTTAATTTGGGAGAATAAAGGTAACTTAAAGCTTCTTTTCTCCACTACCAACAACTTCTCTCTTAAACTCCTCTCTGTGCACGTGTACAAGGAGCTGATAGATGCATAAGGGACTATGACTGAGTTCATATCGTTTTGGATGCCTTGGCAGCCTTTTCTCTTCCCCAATACAAGACCAAATCTCTGCACAGATTACCTCACCAGCCAAGAGCCTTCGTCTTTCTCCATATTGTCCTCAACTTTCTTAATGCTTTCTCAGTCTCATTCCCATTACACTGCTGAACACCTCGTTATGGAATTCCTGTTAGATGTTCAAAATAAGGCTTCCCAGTCGTTTTCCCTTTAATCAAAACTTGTCATAACCTTATCGCAAAAAGTAGCTTTCAGTTCTGGGAAATACACCCTTTGATTTTCTAAAGCATTCTCAAACCATGTGAGGGTGGTGAGTATATCTGGAATTACATTGACAACATTTAAAAAAGTATTTGGACAGGTAGATGAATAGGAAAGGTTTAGAGGGATATGGACCAAATGTTGGAAAATGAGATTAGCTTAGATGGAAATTTTGGTTGGCATTGACTGTTTGGGCTGTATGATTCTGTGTTTTTTATACAGTGCTCTTGCTCAAAAAGGTTATTTTTTAAAATCTCAAATCTTTATTTTAACCTCTTAAATCAGATTTCTAACTATGGTACAACAATGAAAACAATCATACTAAACTTTTAAAATCCATCCTCTGTGAATATTGCCATGATGGTGTGTCACCTTGTCTTCCATTGTTCCTACCTGTGTGGTAATGACATCATTTTCCACCAGTGCTGCTTTTCCATTATGCAAGTCAATTGTTCTGCCGTAACTTGATTCCATTCTGTGTGTTCATTTGTAACTTTAGTACTCGTAACTATTTTTCATCATTAGTAATGGAATCCCTATGGCTTTGTACTTTACCTCCTCTTCCTCACATATATGTTAGCATTTAAAAAAACTGGAGTCAGTTTCCAAATGTACACAGGCCTCTCTTAACACTCATATTGTCTCCACATTGCCAGATTACCTTTGTCTGTTTTTTGCTACCTAATATTTAAAAGACTGAAAATGTCTTCTTTCACCCCTTATTTTAAATTGTTCCGCAATAACAGATTTATGATTTTGAACAATATTCATAAAAAATTACTGTTGCCCAAATTCATATTGGATAGAACACTTGCAGCTACCAGACAATGCACCTTAATGTTATCTGATTTGTCTGGATACACATTCAGTTTCTGAGTGAAAAAAAAAATGCAAATCCAGTCTGCTATCTAATCACAAGATGTATATTTTTGACCTGAAGCCAGAAGTAAACTTGTGTTTTTGTTCGTGCTGAGTCAGTATTCATGAGATCAGTTCCTAGGGTGAGAAGTGTACATTCAATTTCTAGATAGTCAACTATTTGGAAAGTAAATATAATGGCTCATTGGATTGTCAAATAAGCTGCTTCACTAATATCTTTCTATCACACTCTATATTTGTGAGTTTTAATGCCCGCACTGGAATAAGATGAAGGTCAAAAGAGTGGATTGTTGAGATTAAGTAAATGTTTCTCCCTATTTCTTACTGACATATGGTAGATATAGATTACAAATGTAACTTGATTTTATTTTTCTTTTCCAATGATAGTTTTAATACTGTGAAAATCTTCTGTTATCTCTTAGAAACATTTGCAAGAGTTGGGCCTGACTGAAGCTATAGATAAGAACAAAGCTGATTTCTCCGGTATCACAGGCAAGAAAGACCTCCATTTATCCAGCATGTTTCATGCTGCTGCTATAGAATGGAGCATTGAAGGAAATGATATTGATGAAGATGTACATTCTCATGAAGAGATGAAGACACCCCAGCTCTTCTATGCAGATCATCCATACATCTTCCTGGTCCGTGATAACAAAACTAACTCTATACTCCTCATAGGAAAGTTGGTCAAACCAAGAGGCAGCAGTCATGATGAATTATAAACTTGAATTTTTTTAAAGTGCAGTGATATTTTGTACAAATATTAATGACCTCACATTCAGATTATCTGTGTACTTGAGGTAGAGTATTAATAAGTATTATTATGGTTGCATGATGCTAAACTGCAGTGGGGTGGGGTAGGCCGGGCAATAAACGATATTACTTGTATTTGAATCACCAAGGTTAAGCTCATAAAATGCCTAAAACGTGCAGTTTGGTTCACAAAATTAGAAGGCCATTAAAGTCCTCCATTTTTGACTGACTTACTGCCTGTAATGGCGTTTTGGGCAGCAATGAAGGTTCTCCATCTCTGTCCTTGACCATCCAAATGTAGGATTCTTCATTGCTATTTCCTTAACAGTTTTGATTGACCAGTCATGGTTGTTAGCCCCAAGCTGAATCCCTGAAAATGAAGGACTGGTGAATCACTTTTACTCTGGCCTCTAACCTTTTTTTCATGGGTGACCATACCAAGAGCCAAAGCATAATTTAATTTTAGAGACTTGCAATTAAATACCCTAACTCCCTATCACCAGTTAAATAAATGCACTTTTCAATTACTGAATTTTTGTTGAGTTTTATCTCCCTTGCAAATTCCTATTTACATTTAAGAAACGAAACTTAATAATCTGAATGAATTCTCAAAATGTAATTGTCTCATTATTTCTTAATCATAGTGACCTACAACAACACAAGCTACCTATTTGTGCATGAATGTGCTTAGAAAGTGAGGTTGTTATTGTCACCACAGGGATCAATTATCCTTCTATACAACTAAAATAATGATTTTAATGAGAACAAAATTTGCTGCAGTGTTAGGTCTATTTTTGTATCTTTTTGCAAGCTGGATCAACTGAATAACTTTTTCTTCGTTCCAGTATTCGTAATAAAATGAACAAAAGTACTACTGCTATCTGGTTTCTTTTCAATTAATAGAAACAAAGTGAATACTTCAAATATTTAAGTGTAAGGTAATTTAATTTTAACAAGATTCCAAGCAAAGTCTTTTAAAAAAATCCATAGATAAAAATTAAGTATTTTGGCAGCTGCTCCATTTCCCTGTATAAAGTTTAATGGTCAGTGCCTTACCCAAGTGGCAGTTTAATTCCAGGAACAATGCATTGCCTGAACAGAGGTTAATGGAGTATTTTTGGCAATATTGAGAAAATTAAAAATAAAACAGGAAATGCTGGAAATAATCAGCAGGTCACGCAGCATCTGTGGGAAGCAGAACAAAATTACTGTTTCAGGTTGATAACCTTTCAAAGTTGGCAAGAAACAATGTTTAAAACTGCAGTGAAGGAGTGAAGAAATTGTAAAAGTGGCAAAGGGCATTTCAATAGCTTATTCGACGCTCGTTTTCTAACTGATTCAGATGAAAAGTCATCAAATGAAACCACTTGTATCAGCGTTCCTAGACATAGCCTGATCGATATAGAGTACTTCAGACAATTCCATGTATATTCCAGATTTTCAGTAGCTGTAGTCTTTTAGCTTTTCTAAAGGGGAGTCTATGAAGGGAAAATTCATTCCCATTTAAATAATTGGAAGAATGGCTATTTTAAATGGTGTGTGCTGTTTAATTTCTTGTTAAATAAGAATTCACTAACCTGACTTGGCACTTGAGTATTTAATATTTATTTTACTAGTGAATCATTATTTACAACAGGCCAGTGTGCAGTGTGTCTAAAGCAAAATATGAACAAGATATGGAAAAGATGAGCTTTTTGTTCTGGTAGCACAAGAACTATATGGTACCTAACAATATTGACAATTTGAGATCAGGAAGCCAAACCAGATGAAAGGAATGAAATATGTGGCCTGGAACTTTCAAATAGGCATTGCTAAATGTTCCAATCTAACAGATTTGCCAAGTCCAATTTGTCAGTTCACCCTACTGTTGACCTTTACTTAGTGCACCACCATCTTACTGAATGGACTCATGACTCATTGATTTCAATATCAAAAGCAAAGGGGAAGGTATAGTATTAGATAATGAAAATAGTTTGATGTCCATAGGTATCTATCTAAATGTTAGTTAAAGGGTTACTTCTTTATATCAATTGGCTCTGAATATCAGAAACTCAGCAAGTCTCCAGGGAAAGAGTCATCAAGCATCAAATCTATCACTAGCAACTTTGATGTATGTTGATCAAATCTATTTCATGTTTTGCTTATATCCATGATCATTAACCATCCCCAATCTTATTGAAGTAATTGGTCAGTTTATGCATAATTTAGTGTTTTCATCATTTTATAGAACTCAGTGAAATTACTTATGCAAATTTACTTCTCAAGATCAATCTAACTCTCTTGAAGCCTATCAGGTTGTAAAATATTTACACCTGGAAATAATTTTTAAAGTCTTCCTCAGGCTATTCTGCTTTTTTTTTAGTCAAAATTTCCCTTCTCATTTCTGATCCTTGGCTTCCTTCCATGGCAATCCTATGCACCTAATTCCAATCACACCTGATTCTCAGATTTTGCAATGGCTGAACGTGTAAGGATGAGCTCTTTAGTGTGGATAATCTATTTAGCAGTGTATAATGTCCTACAGCAGTTCCCACTGGCAAGTCCTGTCAAAATAATTATTGGCCTGCTGCCAGAAGACCACAGCTGAGAGTGCTGATCAATTTCTAGATATACTGCTCATTTACATTTCCTTTTCATGATCAGTCTTCAAATTTCCTTCCATGATGCTCATGATCTTGGCTTTCCCCACAAAAGAATTTTAATATCACAATTTCCTAACTGGAAATAGCCGAGTCCCTAACCCAGGAAGCTCTAGACTCAACCAGAGAAGGAAATAATCCTGTAGTTCTTAATGACATCACTCCTCATTCTTCTAAATTATATTGAAGATGGCTCTGACTCGCTCATTTGCAATTTACAGAACAATTCTTTTTCATTCCAAGTATACCCTTAGATGCAGAGACTAAAGCTGCACACAGGACTCCAAAAGAGCTCTCAGAAATCTTTGTATGATCTTGTCAAAGCTAACTTACTTCCAGACCTTAAACCCCACCACACCTCTTAATATTGACAACATCCCATTTGACTTCATGCTTAGGGGACCTACATAGTTACTTGAGCATCTTAAAGCAGCACAGTATTCCTTTATGCACCTACCAGTTGCACGTAGTTAAAGTAATATTATCTCTTTTCTACAACTTCCGTCAATAACTTTTGCTCACCTGATATTTCATCTGCCATCTTTTTGTCTAATTGCTTACTTTTACTTTTCCATTATTGCTTTACAGGGTATTCCGCCCCCCCCCCCCAAATCTCCAGTTCAGATAGAATGAGAGCAATTTAAAATCTACTAATTAAATCTCCTAAACTCCCCATCGTAAACAGAAACATTTATATTTCTGATTTTCACCTTCACACTAGAGTTAGAGTTGCACAGTGTGGAAAAAGGCCCTTCAACTCAGTGTCCACGCTGACCAAAATGGATATTCAAGCTGATCGCTTATCCCTCCGAAGAACTTGTTATCCATTTACCTGTCCACATACTTAAATGCATGTACTGTACCTGTACCACCTACTTCCTCTAACAGCAGGTTCCATTTACCTACACCTGCTGTGTAAAAATCGCTGCTTCTCAGGTTTTTACTAAACCTTTTCACTCTAACCTTAAAACTATGTTGTCTAGCTTTTGATTCTCCAACCCTGGAAAAAAAAAACTACTCATGCTATCACTGTCCCTTATTATTTTATATACCTCTATGAGACTGCTCCTCAGTCTCCTACACTCCCAACATACCTAACCTCTTCTGACAACTCACTGCCATGAGCCCTGGCAATAACTTTTTAAATCTTTTTTTGTACTCTTTCTCATTTATCACATCTTTCATATAATTGGGTGACCAAAACTAAACACAATATGCTGTGTGGCCTCACTAAAGTATGATCTCTCAACTTCAATATTCAGTGCTCTGCCTGATGAAGGCCAATGTGCCAAAAGCCTGCTTCATTGCTGTCTACTTAGACTGCACTTTTAAGGGAACTAAGAACCTATAAGCCCCTCTGTTCTACAGCAATACTTAGGACCATTCTATTCATGCAAAAGTCCTATCTTGATTTGCCCTTCCAAAATGTAACACTATATGAATGAAATTTCATTTGCCATTCCTCTTCCCTCCAACCCAGCAATTCCTAGATACTCCTTTTCTCTGTCTATGATACCATCTGCTTTAGTGTCATCTGAAAACTTACTAGCTCTTCCTCATATAATATTTCAAGATTTTTAAATTCCTGATGGTCATAGCACAAGTATAATAAATCTTAAGGAAAGGAATATTTTTGTTTCTGTGTAAGCAAAGAAAACAGGAAAATAACATGGTTAATAAGAGACCACCAGAGACTTAAGGTTTTCTTTATTTGGCAACTTGCAGTTCATAACATAGGAAAACAGTTTCTTTTTAAACTAAGGGTCATGAAGCAGGGAAAACATTTGCTATGATACTAAACATTTGCACAGATCACAGGAATTCAGATGTCAAAAACTAGGGATTAAACACACCTCAAAAAGTCATGTTTACAGTTTGTAAGAAAGCTGGCAGAAGACTCTGAACTCCTGATTTGGAGAATGGGAATAACGTACAAGAGTTTTAGATTGAGATTGCCAGATGCTGCTTAATACTAAATTCAGAAATGTTACTATAATTACATTTAATTGCAACTCCCAAGTCAATTGCTTATGTTTGATAGTCAGTGGTAGCTATACATTTGTACACTCAAACACCTTTTCTCACTCCCAGTGCTCATCACATTTATCACCATACCACACTCCAAAAATGCAAGTTTTAAATGGCATTTGCAACAAGTGCCTCACTTTGCTTTGAGCCAAACTTCACAATATGGCCACTGATTTTTTTTTTGTGAAAAGGCACTACCAACAATGTAATTGTTGACAACTCAGAAACCAATGATGACCTCACAGACAGAGAGGGACACACACTGCATGGTTGATACATCTATCTTGATATGTTGCAGGTTCCAACTCTCAGTACACTTTCAATGGCTCCAGGATGAGCGGTGATTCTTGAAGTGTAGCCCAGGTAGAACAACTAACCCATGTTCTGCCTGTTGCCATATCCACGTCTGTGTGTATCCTTCCAGTCGTCCTTTTCACGTGCCATTCTCAGGGCCTGTTCATCATCTGCCTCGCTATCATTTTCAACTTCCTGTTCTTGATTTTCCTGATCAGCTAGAAGAAAGCTTCCATGTTAACTGAAATCTACCAATTAAACATCTTCAGCAGGCCAATAGCATAAAAGGTTATGAAACAGATGCTGTGGCTCTGAGGTGTATACCAATGAGAAGCTTACACGTTCTTCCTTTTCCTGGATTGAATTAATTGGTTTAAATGAGTAAGAATATACAAGTGTCATTGGACTGAGGGGGAAAAAAAATGATTCCTGCCCTTAATCATTATATGACACAGAATAATTTATGGATGGATATTAGGATAGCTGCTTCTTTATTGTGCCCATTTTTGGAAGTTAAGCATAAAATCCAATTTGACATTTCTGGGCAGTACTGACAGATGATATATTAATCTAAGGTCCTCTTTGGTCAGTGAAGAAAGTATTTTGAAGTTGGACTACGGATTTCAGAAGCCCTGCAAAGCTCCAGAACACTAGAATAGTCTGGTGGTCCCTCATAGAACATAGAATAAGTAAGCACATTACAGGCCCTTTGGCCCTCAGTGTTGTGCCGACCCTCAAACCCTGCCTCCCATATAACCCCCCACCTTAAATTCCTCCATATGCCTGTCTAGTAGTCTCTTAACCTTCACTAGTGTATCTGCCTCCACCACTGACTCAGGCAGTGCATTCCACATACCAACCACTGAGTAAAAAACCTTCCTCTAATATCCCCCTTGAACTTCCCACCCCTTACCTTAAAGCCATGTCCTCTTGTATTGAGCAGTGGTGCCCTAGGGAAGAGGCGCTGGCTATCCACTCTATCTATTCCTCTTAATATCTTGTACACCTCTATTATGTCTCCTCTCATCTCCAAATAGTAAAGCCCTAGCTCCCTTAATCTCTGATCATAATGCATACTCTCTAAACCAGGCAGCATCCTGGTAAACGCAAACAACAGGAATTCTGCAGATGCTGGAAATTCAAGCAACGCACATAAAAGTTGCTGGTGAACGCAGCAGGCCAGGCAGCATCTCAAGGAAGAGGTGCAGTCGACGTTTCAGGCCGAGACCCTTCGTCCTGACTGCACCTCTTCCTAGAGATGCTGCCTGGCCTGCTGCGTTCACCAGCAACTTTTATGTGTGTTGCTTGAGCATCCTGGTAAATCTCTGTACCCTTTCCAATGCTTCCACATCTTTCCTATAGTGAGGCAACCAGAACTGGACACAGATCTAAATATATTGGAAAATGTTTATGGAATTAAGAATCAAGGCATGGAAGTCAGAGAGCATTCAGAAGACTGAACAAACTCAGGGAAGAAGTTTAATGAGGTAGGTAATTTCCAATATTCAGGTTGGAAATGTGTGATATTACTAAAACCCGGCAGGTTTAATCATTAAGGGAGCAAGGTCCTTAGCAAGAGCATATGGTCTGCCTAGAATATGAACATTATTTTTTTCTTTTTTCTTCTCTCTCATTTCATCCCCATTGCCTACTGCCTCTTTAAGTTTGTAATTTTACCTTAGAGCAGCAAAACAATTCACCTTGTTTAAAAACTTAAAAAGAATTGTTCAAAAATGGCCTTCAAGTGATTTTCAGTTACAGAAATAAAATAATTAAATTATGGAAATCTATAGCACAAGACATGATATTTCATTCAATCTGAAACTTGCTACTTGATTACTCCAGTGCACACCTGGCCAGCTTCCTTTGATCTGAGCTCCATAAACATGAAGCTGTTCACACTATCCTACCCATGTCCTAATTAGCACTAATACTGGTTCACCTATCATGTCCATGCTTGTTGATCTTAGATGTCTCCCAGGTAAGGGGTGCCTCACTTACAAAATGGTTGTAATTTTATTATTTCTGTATACACTTGTCCTTATTTATTTTTACAATGACCTCCAGACTTACTACTCTTTGGGTATATATGCATAGATGGCACCACGTAGATTCCAAAAGGCAGAGCCTGCCATGATCCCAAAACATTTGTGCTGAGGATATCAACAGCTGGATCCTGTGCCAACTAATCAGAAACAAGACTGAATTTCAATGGTTTACAGCAACTGTTAAAGATAAAGCATAAAGGTGTAAAATTTCGAATGAATAATTTTAGTTAATTTTCATTTTTTCCCCCCAAAAAGGAGCATTTAAAATTTTAATTCTCAATACTAGAGATACAAACAAGTTTTTCAAAATTACTCATAGGTTTAACAGTCAAAGAGGAAGAGGGGACTATCAGCTGTCAAAGCTTTCATATCTTGAGGGTACAGAGCTTTCTTACTGTCTCATTAGAGGCTCTGGGTCTGCAGAGGCCATAACACTGGAGTTTGGGTCTAATGTTTGGAGAAGGCAATTATGTGCAAGGAGTGGCTATTGGCAGCAATTCCAGCAGTAGACATGAATCAATAAGATTTAGTCCATTATACTGCACCTGTTAAAACTTCAGCTCTATTGGACTGCAGTCTGCTAAGTGCACTGCAAAATGGCTGATTTAGACAGCACACAAATAAACTGCAGAATATTGACACTGCTCATTTTTAAATTCTTGGAGTCTTAAATTTTAGAAAGGAAATTGACAGTCATTTGGAAAATGTGATAGGAAATTCACTCTGGGAATATTAATTCATGCTTCATGTTCGAAGGTGTCTCAAGTGCACATTGAACCAATTAATGCATCTATTTCTTTCCCCAGACCCAGAGTGACTGCACAATCTAATTTCCATAGTGAACACCAAATGGCATTATCCTACAAAATTTTGGAATAGTTTCCTTGATAATCTTGTTTAAAAATAGTAATCATATGTAAGAATGGTAACTTGGAATTCTTCATTCTGTAGCTGAGAAAGGGTCACAAAGTATAAACATTTAAGTCAGTACCATTCCACCACCTGGCAGTAACTCGTTTTTAACTACAGAAGATAGTTTTAAATCTTTTGCTTTCTATTTTGTTCCAAGTACACATATCTGTAGCTCAGTAATTTAAAAATAATCAAAATTTACATCTCCTTGGACACAAGAAATTCAGGAAATTTATTTTGAAATTCACGTAAACAAGCCCAATCAGCAGGAAATCCCAACTGTAAATAATTTCTCTTGGGAACGTGAGCAGGGCAGAAAAATATTAAACTAAAGAATGCTGCAAAGATTTAATTTGCATTAAGAAAATTCTGCAAATGCAATATCCAATTGTTTTGGTAATGGTTTCCAAATAGCAGCAGAATTGCACTTTAAAGTTCTCTGCAATCAATGGGTACAATTGAGTTAGATGAACTCAGTATATTTAACATTAAAGAGAATCAAATGGAAAATGACATTATTGATAAAGACCACTTCCCACTGTACTTCTAGATGAATAACAAAGTAACATATTTACTTTGCTAATGATTCAGAGAGAGAGATTGTTAATAATTAAGTCTTGGTGAGTTGCTGCAGTGAGCCTAAGCCTGGGAAAACAGGAATCGAAAACTAGAAGGCATAAGTCTAAAGGTGAGAAGGGAAAGATTTAAAAGGAGCCTGATGGGCAATTTCTTCATGCAGAGGGTGGTGTGTATTACAAAAAAGCCTCAGGAAGCAGTTGAGGTAGGTACATTAACACCATTTAAAAGACGCTCGGATAGGTACATGGATAGGAAATGTTTTGGGGCAGTTGGGTGGAGAGAGAGAGATATGGGCCAAACATGGAAGTCGCTTAGATGAGCATCCTGTTAGCTGAAGGACCTGCTTCAATGTTGTATTACTCTATTTTAACATTAACATTTGAATGCCATTAACTGGTGGTAACGTTTCAAAGCCAATTTTTTTTTTTTGACTATTTGCATGTTTCTTACTGACAAAGGATGGGGAAGGTTCTTTCTGAATTCTCCATAATGAATATCATATTCTAAGTAACTTCAGCAATACAGGCAAAGGTGAATGAATCAATCTCTTTTGAATACCATTACTCACTCAAGGAGTTAATGTTTTAGCAAATACACTACACTAAAAGATTATGGATATGTAATAAAAAATACACAGAATAAATTAAAAGCAACTACTTCGAAGAAAGTATTCCTACCTGGATGACTTCTTGGAATTCCCTGATCAGGGAGAGCACCATGCTTCTTATGTTGCTCATACCAATCATCAACTGTCATGGTAGGAAGACTTGGATAACCAAGACCAAACACTCTAGAAAGAAATTACATCAAGATGTTTAAAATATCAAATTCCAATGTCTAGCTAGAATGGGACTTAATGATATAAATTATTTTAAGTACACTTATGCAGCTGGTAACTTCTCATTCATCAATTGGCAAAGAGAAAACAAAAAGTGCAGGAATAAATGGGTATTTTTCCAGCTGGCAGGCATCTCAGGAATCAGTGCCAGGATATACACAAAATATATTAGTCATTTAGATGAAGAAATTAAATGTAATAAATCCAAGTCTGCAGAAGTCACAAATCTTGGTGGGTATGTGAGCTGAAGAGATTAGTGTGCTTTGGACAGAATGAGAAAGAGAGCAGATGATCTATAAAGCAACAGAAAGAAAATCTGGAGGTCAGGCAGCATCCATGGAAATGGGAAAAAAAAAGTTGACATTTTGGGCCAAGACAGGACTGGAAAGGAAGGCAGAAGACGCCAGAATAAAAAGATAGGGGAGAGGAAGGAGGCTGGCTAAGTGACAGGTGAAGCCAGGAGGGCGGGAAAGATAAAGGATCAGAGAAGAAGGAATCCGAATATGAGAGTGGATCATAGGAGAAAGGGAAGGAGCACAGAACTCAGGGGCAGGTGAGGAAAGGTAAGAAACCAGAGTGAGGAATCGAAGGGGGGAGGGAGGGAATTTTTTTTTTAAACCAGAAAGGAGAGACTGATATTCATACCTTCAGGTTGGAAGTGTTGCTCTTTCACCTTGAAGGTGGCCACATTGTGAGACAAGAGGAGGCCATGGACTGACATGTCTGAATGGGAATCAGAATTAAAACTTCTGGCCACCAGAAAGTTCCGGTTGTGATCGATGGAATGGCAGTGATCGACAAAGTGCTCCCCCCATTTACAACTGGTCTCATCAATGTACAGGAGGCTGCATTGGGAGTACCGGACACAACAGATGACCTCAGCAGGCTCACGGGTGAAGCGTTACCTCATCTGGAAGGATTGTTTGTGGCTTTGAATGGAGGTGAGGGAGGTGACTGGACAGGTACAAGTACTTTGGCCACTTTCAGGGATAAGTGCCAGGAGGCAGATTAGTGGGGAGGTACGAATGGTCGAGGGAATCAGAGAGGGAGCCATCCCTGCAGAAAGCAAAGGTGGGCAGGGAAGTAAAGGTTGCGCTTATCCACTTTGGCAGCAAAATGAAAGCAGATTATTTTCTGATTGGGAATGGGACAAGTGCAATAAGATCTAGGTGTCTTTGCCCACCGGTTTATGCAAATAAGCATGAAGGTACAGAAGGCTATTATGTAGCATGTTGTACATTGGGCTACATAGCAAGAGGGTTCAAGTAAAGGAGCAGGGTATCTTGCTGCAAATATACACTGCTTTAGTAAGATTCCACTTTGAACACCATGTGCAGTTTTGGTTGCTTTATCTGAGGAACAATGTTCCTGTATGGAGGGAGTGCAAAAAAAGTTTGTTAGACTGATTCCTGGGAAGATTAACAAATGGAATAAGATTCAGCCATATTTGGTAGATTTTGGAAGAAGGGAATGTTATAAAAAGCTACAAAATCCCATCAAGAGTCCACAGACCAAAAGCAGGGTGTACCTGATGGGGGAGGAATCCAGACCCTGGTTTGACAGTTTAAGGATAAGGGGTAAGTAATGTAGTAGGAATGAGGTGAGGAGACATATCTTCACCAGTGAATTCTCTACCACAAAAGGCAATTGAAGCCAAATTATTAAATAGATTCAAAAAGGAATTAAGATGTTGTTCTTAGGGCCACAGGTATAGGAGAAAAAGCAGGAACCCATACTGAATTTGGTTGACCAACTATGATCATATTGAATAGTGGAGCAGTTCTGAAGAGCTGACTAGTCTACTCTTACTTTCTACATTTCAATACCTGAAAAATGAAAACTTCTAAGATGGAAAAGAATGAAAAATCTATAATTTAAAGAGCATCTAAAAATGCTACCTTCTCATTAGTGCCATTTCTAAAAGATGGTAGCCTACTTGAACCTATTTTTGGAACAATCTCAAACTAAACCCATTATCTAGCCATTTCTCAAAGGCTCCATGTCTTGTTCTGCATCAGATTAATTTATTTAGTCTTCCCCAAATGATAAAATGGTCTTCATTTCAATTCCCACCCATGCAATGCATTCACTTTTTTACCAATACCAAAAGGAAATAAGATCCTTGAATATAAAACAGCAGGAAAAAGTGCTTCTCAAATTGCAATAGCAAACCAGATTATAATTTATAAAGTATATATCTTTTCACAAAAGCTTATGGCAAATCTTCACTTTGTCACAAGCTCCAACAGAAATAGCAATGCACACAAAATGTTGGAGGAACTCAGGCGGCCAGGCAGCATATATAGAAAAAAGGTGCAGTTGACATTTCCAGCCCAAACCCTTCGGCAGGACTGGGGAGATAAAAAGCTGAGGAGTAGATTTAAAAGGTGGGGAGAGGGGAGAGAGAAACTCAAGATGATAGGTGAAACCTGGAGGGGGAGGAATGAAGTGAAGAGCTGGGAAGCTGATTGGTGAAAGAGACAGAAGGCTGTGGAAGAAAGAAAAGAGGGGAGGAGCACTAGAGGGAGGTGAGGAGCAAGCAAGGAGAGAAGGTGAGAGAGAGAAAGTGGGATAGGAAATGGTAAAGGAGAGGGGGTGGGGAGCATTACCAGAAGTTCGAGAAATTGACCCTCATGCCATCAGGTTGGAGGCTACCCAAATGGAACATAAAGTTCTGTTCCTCCAACTTAAGTGTGGCCTCATCATGACTGTGGAGGAGGCCATGGATAGGTATATCGGAATGGGAATGGAAAATGGAATTAAAATGGGTGGCCACTGGGAGATCCCGCTTTTTCTGGCAGATGGAGCTTAGGTGCTCAACGAAGCAGTCTCCCAATCTATGTCAGGTCTCACCAATATACAGGTGGCCACACTGGGAGCATCTGACACAGTATATGACCCTAATAGACACACAGGTGAATTGTCGCCTCACCTGGAAGGACTGTTTCGGGCCCTGAATGATAGTGAGGGAGGAGGTGTAGGGGCAGGTGTAACACTTGCTCCGCTTGCAAGGATAAGAAATAGCATTGATTTCTCAAGTGTATACGTATATTCTTTTTCTGGAACACTCAGAAAAATATGCCCTGTAATTGTTCTGAGTTCAATGATTGTAGCAATGAAAACTGTATGCATTCTAAGTATAAACCGTTCAATGTTTCGAACATCTTTACATAGTTTTTCAAATCACGCCCAATTTAAAAAAATTCCAAAAGGGTCACTGCACTGTCATGAAATTAGGTTTTTGAACTCCAAGTTCTTAATGCGTAGCTACGTGGTTTTATCGAGTCCATAGTTTAGTTCCTTGTTTCTCCTCCTAAAAATACATTTGGAAAGGCATTATCACCTGCAAGTTAATATTATTATCAATCTGACCATTTCACTGACCTCTCTATGCATTTTCTAATATTTACTTTTGGCAAAATTCCCAATTTTGATTTATCAGCAAAATTGGAGATACAAATTTAGAGCTGGTTTTCACCATGTCTGCTTATGTATATGCATTTATTTGGTGTAACTTGACTACATCAGGACAAGCAGGATACACAATTTGGGGCATATATATGGGTAAAGATTGACGAAGACTTTATTTTTCGCCACCCAAACAAACCTAATAGGTTGATAATATGTCAAAAAAAGGACACTCTGCTGAGGTGTAGGAATAACACTGGAGTTGTTATATCACAGCATATAGTAATCTTTTGGGGAAAATGTCAATTCGAAAATCAGAACAAGCAGAAGTAACACAAAGATCTTCAGTAAACTGTAGATATTTAAGTGACAGAATTTAGTACAGACAGGATTTTTAATAGTATTCTTCTTCGACTTACTTGGCTTCAGCTGCATTCCGAGTAAGGATAAAAGGTTGCATTGGGGGTCTCTGTGGTCGAGTAGCCTGAGGCTGAATGGGGGTGGGAAGAAATGACCATCACATTACAATATTCACTGAAATATGAACTTATTAAATCTTATTAATAATTCATATACACTCAGTGACCATTTTATTAGATACATGAGTAAAACCCGGTGTGGTCTGTTGCAGTAGCCTATCCACTTCAAGGTTCCATGTGTTGTGCGTTCAGAGATGCTCTTCTGCACACCACTGGTTACTTGAGTTATTGTCACTTGCTTGTCAGCTTGAACCAGTCTGGCCATTCTCCTCTGATCTCTCATTAACAAGGCATTTTCTCCCACAGGCCACTCGCTGGATATTTTTTTGTTTCTCACACCATTCTCTGTAAATTCTACAGACTGCAGAAATCCTGGGAGATTAGCGGTTTCTGAGACACTGAAACAACCCCATATGACATCAACAAATATTCCATGGTCAAAGTCACTTCAATCACGTTTCTTCCCCATTGAGGTTTGCTCTGAATAACTGAACCCCTTGACCATGTCTGCAAACTTTTATACAGTCAACTGCTGCCATATGATTGGCTGATTTACATTAACAAGCAGGTGCACATACTGAGTGTATGTAGCTAAAACATTAAATTCATGAACTGTGTTTGCATTAAAATGTTCACAATACTTTAAACTTTCACTTAAATGCTGATATATTTCTTTTAAAGAAATTTAAAGACAGTATTATAAAAACTAGCTCGACAATGAATTGATTTTATATTACTTTTAAAATTAACGCTTAGTTTTCAAGAACAGGTATAACAAGGTGCTCTTATAGTTCTTGTTTTCCTAGTATTTACTCTTGATTCAATAGAAACAGTAAGTTCAGTATTGATAGGCTATCAGTCAGCACTCAAATGGCAATATCAAGTTTATATACAAGAATTATACAAGAAATAATTATAAAAAAAATACAAGAATATTGTACAAGAAATGAGAAACAGATTCAAAGCTAGCCTTTAAAAGAATGTTTCTGGAAATGCTTGGAAGCTAAGTATTCAAATTTATGGGGAGCATAATAGATAACAGTTTTATTTTAAGGTGTCTGTACCAGATGCATTCTTTACCTCTGTCTTGTAAAATTGCTTTATTTCATTACATCTCAATAAACATTAATTTTAGTCATAGATGTTTAGTCATGGATCTCTTACTGGCATGCAGAAAAAAAATCAAAAGTTAGAAAAGTATAAGTATATTGCTATTATTTTCTACATTTTAAGAAGTACTAAAATTTTTTATATCTGCTATGTTTTACCAAAACCCTGACATATATCTAACAGGGCTTCACCAATTTCCCCATCTCAGTTATGTCAATGCAAATAATTGAATTCATACTACATTATGAAATGGCCACTTTCCAGCACGAGACCAGAATGGAACAAGCCTACTTCATCAGATATTGAAAAATATTGATGCTAAACTGAAGATGGAAAGTTACTGGAAATGTACGAATTTTGTACTGAGGAGTAAAAATATAGTTGAGAACATGGAACCATCACTTCAAAAGAACAATGAATTTTGTAAACACACCAGCAGTAAAATTGGAGATCTACTTGTCTACCAGGTACAATTACACTACTGAGTTGAACTCCAGGTGTACTTACTTTATCTATTTATTGAGAAACAGCACAGAATAGGCCCTTTTGGCCCTTCAAACTGCACCGCC
Organism: Mobula hypostoma; assembly: GCF_963921235.1. Taxonomy (NCBI): domain Eukaryota; kingdom Metazoa; phylum Chordata; class Chondrichthyes; order Myliobatiformes; family Myliobatidae; genus Mobula; species Mobula hypostoma. The sequence continues at coordinate 105,373,609 of NC_086106.1, read as the reverse complement.
CAGCAACATCCAATTGAACCCTAGCCTAATCATGGGAAAGTTTACAAAGAACAATTAACCTATCAGCCAGTATGCCTTTGGACTATGGGAGGAAACCAGAGCACCCAGAGGAAACCCATGCGGTCATGGGAGAAAGTATAAACTCCTTACAGAGGCGGGCACAATTACTTACATTCACATTGAGTCTTTAATATAACAAAATGTCCAAAGACAGATGTATTATTAGACAAAATCCAACATTGGGCCACATGGAGGGAAATTTGAGGAGCACTTTAAGAAAAGATAATTAGAGGTGAATGAGGGAGCCATTAGCTTGGGCCCACGAAGCTAAAGGCATAGTTGTCAATTTTAGGTTTTGAGCTTGGGACTCTGAAAGCAGAGTTCCCAAAGATGAGGCTTTATTCAGCAAACTGTTAATACCTTGTACAGCAGGAGTTTGAATAGACAGAGTTTTAAATCTGAGGGGACCAGGCTACGCCCAGAGAATATTTTTGTTCTGAAAACACTTATTCCTCACTCCTTACACTTACTTCAGCCTGAAGCCAAATGGTGAACCAAACACTTACTTGTTTATTTTCCCCCATTCGTTTCAAAATTTCTATTTCTTGATTTATGCTTTCAATCTCTTCCAGACTTGTGCTTATCCATTTCTGTAAATTCAATAGATAAAATTTCCTTGTCTGCTCATCATCTGCTTTTCCACTGCAAATAATAGATTTAATCTCTTTTAATTTGGCTTCAGTTTCTTTCTTCAAGTTATACCTGGTTGGGATGAATTTACAAAGTAAATTACGTTGTGTATTTCAACACACGTTGCCACAATCATTCATTTGGTCCAAGATTAATACTAAAGAACAAAATAATATTAAAGCAGTACCTTTCAATTTTAGCCTGTCTTTTTACTGCCATGGAGATTAAACTGGATTGACTTGAAACTGTCAGTCTACTGGAATCAGCACCTGCTTTGTTACTTTCTTCTTTATTTTCCATTATTTTGGGGAACTCAAATGTCATTACATTATAATCTTTGCAACGTTGCAAGAAGTCCATGTAATAGACTTGGGCCTTTTGTATATGCTCAAGCCGCTTTGCAGAATTCCCTAGTTTCATTGTAAGAGCTCCTAGTAACACAGGCAGCAACAGGTACTTAACATCTGGAGTGGCAATTTCTTCCAATTCTTCATTTCGACTGCAATAGAACAAAAACAAATCTAAAAAAAAAATCAAATTAGTATCAAGTTATCTAATTTCACATTTAAGTCAATACTATATAAAACATTGTACCTTATATCTGCTTTTGCATGCAACTAAGCCATGTGTACATTTGTTGCTATATTTGCACATAAATTATATTTTGAAAGCCATTTTCTTGGAGGATGACTGTTCCTGTTCCATTTTGCAAATGGGCTGGGCAGACAAGACCAATGCAGGACCTGAAAACCCGGGGGGGGGGGGGGGTCCCAACATTTTTTATGCCATGGAGCCTTACCATTAATTGAGGGGTCCTTGGACCCCAGGTTGGGAAACCCTGCTAACTCTGTCCAACATAAGATAGGAGATGCTTGATGCGTTGGGCAGGTAGGTAGTTTGGGAGGTGGTGCACTCCCAAACTACTTATATCGAGCTTTTGTCAAGCTCTTTAAAGATAACTCCAAGATTTTTTGCGCAATTCTTCTTTCTCCATTTTGAGTAGAAACAGGCTACTGATTCCCAGAAATAGGTCGGAATCAGAATTATGTTTAATATCACTGGTATATGTCATGAAATTTGTTGTTTTGCAGCACCACCATATTGCAACACATAATAAAAACTATAAATTACAACATTATATATAAACTTAATACAAAAAGACAGCTTAGAAAGGTGAGGTAGTGTTCATGGATTCATTGCCCATTCAGAAAGTTGATGGAGGAGGAGAAGCTATTCTTGAAATATTGTGTGTGTGTCTTCAGGCTCTGAAACCTCCTCCTCAACAGTAGCAACCATATCCTTGACCCTGGCAGCCAGGAGGCCACACACCATCTTGAAGCCTCTACTGCGGCCATCACCTGTCCATCATCTACTTGTGACTTTAGCGTTACCATTTTTTCCTTTATTAGTCACTTTAATCGACCATGTATAGGTCTAAATATTGACCAAAGCACAATTTGTGAAGGTAAAGTCACGTTTCCACAATTCTGTGAGGAATCACCATTATATCAAGTAGGCCAAGTTAAAGTTAAATCACAATTGAATGTTCACATTTGGCGCGGCATAGATAGAGAAAATGCTGTGTCACAGCAGCAGAGACCAAGTTCAGTCCTGACCTCCAGTGCTCTGTGTTGAATCTGCACCATCTCCCTGACCCAGGGTTTCCTCCAAGTGCTTAGGACGATAGGCTAAATGCTACTGCAAATTGGTTTCCCACGCCTGAACAGGTGAGTGGTGGGTGGGGGTTGAAAGGACGACAGTTTGCGAGAATAAAATGGAATTAGTACAAACAGGTGTTTGTCAGCGTGGACGATAGGGTGAAAACCCTATTTCTATCCTGTATGACTCTAAACACCAGAACTCGATATCACTGTGGTCCTTACGTGTGACTACCTGTCCCAAGACACCTATATTCTTCAAGTACCCTTAAGATACATCCAGTCACGGTGGATATATTCTCGCTCAATATATCGAGCAGAAAGGGTTGTCCAAAGTCTGCAGGTGGGGGGTCTTCAGTGGTTACAGCGTTAAAGGGATTAAATGCCCAATCCTTCTGATCACAAAGGCTTCCACAACTGTCACCTATGGGGACCGCTCCCCTTTCGGCGACAACACTCACTGACTGCTGGTGGGAGACGGCTGCGCACGGTTTGAGGGACGGTCGCCTTCGTCGCGCAGGTCGGGCTGGGGCTCTAGTTACCTGAACAGATCCAGCTGGTTCACCATCCGAGTGGCCTGTTCCAGCAGCTCCATCCCCCGCCGCACCTTGCGCTGAAAGCTCTCCGAGTTGGACGACTCGTTGCTGCTCTCCACCTCATCGTGCAGCCTCCAGCCGTTCTCGAAGATGTCGGAGAGCTTCAGCGTCTCGGCGGACTGCGCCTGAGAGCACGTCGCCTCCGCCTCGTTCCCAGCCTCTGTCTTCTCCACAGCCGCCGCCATCACTAGGAGACGGAGGGTCCCCTCACTGCACATGCGCCAGTCATCCCGAGGGGTGCGGACGGTCGGTCAAATGCCACCTAACGGTGGGAGGACTGCATTTACTGTCGGAACAAACTCCTCCATTCCAGGTGTCGGGCGCACCGCCGCCTGGCGGTGGGAGGACTGCTTTCAAAGAGATGTTCAAATTCGACGTCCACCCATTGGTCGCAACGCATGTGAAAGTGTTCATAAATGTGTGAGTTCTTGGAGAAAAAGAACAATCACTTTCAATTCAATTGATGGATTGATAGCTGCTATCTAAAAAAGATGGAATAAAGTGCGAAAATGGAACATAAGGAGATACATAGAGGCAGCCGCCTCGTACCCTTTCTCTCATTGGACAAGATCCCCTCACTAACACCATATACTTAATTCCATTACAGTAAAAGCAAAAAAAATCTATCAGTCTTCATCTTTATACTGAGCAAATAAGCCCCAGAAACCTTTTGGACTAAATTTTTTTAAAAAATGAATACTGATTGGAGATTCCGCCCCCTTATTTCTCCTCTACATGACCAATGCCTTATCTACAGCCAGGGATAGGAAACATCACCTCTGCTCAGCCTATAAGAATTTAAAAGAGATTTCCTCACATATTTCTAAATTCAAAAGAGTATAATTTTAGATTGCTTATTGTCTCCTTATCTGACAAACCTAGCACCCCAATACCTGTTGGGCCCTTATTTATCTAATGAATATGCTCAATCTTCACTGCACTCCTCCAATTACAAATAATTCACCGAACTCACCCTAATAGCAAAGCCATGTTTGCATACAATGTTCCTGATGAAGTTTTGGCAGGGAGTTACATAATAGAGCAAGAAGTCTCTATTTTTTATATTCAAATTCTCTTGTAATAAAGGCCAATCTACTATTTATCTTCCTAATTCCCTGATTAACTTGCTAGTTAACTTACAGTGATTTGCACACAAAAGATATTTAGTTTCCTCTGAATATTAATTGCTTTCATTTTCTCACTATTTAAAAATATTCCACCATTCTATTTATTTATTTAATTGGATCACCTCACATTTTCCCATCTTAGATTCTATTTGTCAATTGCTTGTCCATTCATCTAGCCTATATGTACTCCATTGAAGCCCCTCTACATTCTCCCTACAACCTACTCTATCACTTAGACCAAGAGATTCTGCAGATACTGAAAATCCAGAGCAACACACACACAAAATGCTAAAGGCACTCAGCAGGTCAGGCAGCATCTATAGAAATGAATAAACAGTTGCTGTTTCGGGCCAAGACACTTCATCAGGACTTTAGCTTTGTATCATCAAAAAAACTTGAATATGTTTCAGTCGATTCCCTCATCCAAATTATTGACCTAGATTGTCAATAGCATGGATCCCAGGACTTATCCTTGTATTACAGAATCCCAATCTGAAATTTAACTGTACATTAAAACTGGTTCTCTGCCATCACCCTGTTCTCAATTTACAGCAATATATTACTTTCAATTTTTGGGTGATACCATTTGAAACACATTTTGAAACCCCAAACAACCGCATCAACTTATTTGCACTTATTTATTATGCTGTTTACAACCTCAAAAAACTATATTCAAAAAACTAAGGTCTGCACACCATTGCAGGCTTCAAAGCTAAATACAATGAAGCTGCCAACATTGCTGCCTCTCTCCCAGATGAGCTAAATCTTCCTTACGCTCAGTTCAATGTCTTCAGCTCCCTGAGGAGAGCCGCTGATGTGACCTGCACTTGGCCATCTCTGAGGCTGAAGTATGCTGGTGTTTCCAATGAGTGGACAGCTGCAAAGCTGCGAGACCGGATGGCGTCCCAGGGCAGCTACTCAAGATGTGTGCGGCAGAACTGGCAGGTGTGTTTGCAGACATTCTTTAATCTCTCCCTCTCCGGTGTAGAGTGCCCCCCTGCTTCAAAACATCCACCGTTGTTCCTGTACCTGAAAAGACCAAGGTAACATGTCTGAACGACTGGAGTCCTGTTGCACTCACCTCAATAATAAGCAAATGCTTTGACAGGCTGGTCCCCTACGATTCACCTACCGACACAACTGATTGACAGATGACACAATAGCCACAGCTCTACACACCGTCCTTACACACCTGGAGTAGAGTGATGCTTATGTGAGAATGCTGTTCTTGGACTACAGTTCAGCATTCAACACCATAATTCCCTCCAGGCTCGACAAGAAGCTTAGAGACCTCGGCCTTCACCTCGCCTTGTGTAGATGGATCCTGGACTTCCTGTTAGATCGCCGGCAGGTGGTAAGAGTGGGTCCCTCACCTCTGCCCCTCTGACCCTCAACACAGGTGCCCCTCAGGGCTGTGTCCTAAGCCTCTTCTTTTACTCTCTGTATACCCATAACTGTGTCACCACCCACAGCTACGATCTGCTAATTAAATTTGCAGATGATACTACATTGATTGGCCTAATCTCAAATTATAATGAGGCAGCCTACAGGAACAAAGTCATCACCCTGACACAGTGGTGTCAAGAAAATAACGTCTCCCTCAATGTCGCAAAAGCAAAGGACCTGGTTGTGGCCTACGGGAGGAATGGAGACATGCTCACCCCTGTTGACATGCATGAATCTGGGATTGAGAGGGTGAACAGCTTTAAATTCCTCAGCATACACATCACTGAGGATCTCATGTGGTCTGTACATACCGGATGTGTGGTGAAAAAAGCACAACAGTGCCTCTTTCACCTCAGACGCTGGAAGAAGTTTGGCATGAGTCCCCCATTCCGAAGGACTTTCTGCAAGGGCACAATTGAGAGTATTCTGACTGGCTGTATCACTGCCTGGTATGGGTACTGTACTTCCCTCAACTGCAGGACTCTGCAGAGAGTAGTGCGGACAGCCCAGCGCATCTGTAGATGTGAACTTCCCACAATTCAACAGGAATTCTGCAGATGCTGGAAATTCAAGCAACGCACATCAAAGTTGCTGGTGAACGCAGCAGGCCAGGCAGCATCTGTAGGAAGAGGTGCAGTCGACGTTTCAGGCCAAGACCCTTCGTCAGGACTAACTGAAGGAAGAGTGAGTAAGGGATTTGAAAGTTGGAGGGCAGGTCTTATCCGTGTAAGCAGAACAAGTGCTACACATGCCCTTACACTTCCTCCCTTACCACCATTCAGGGCCCCAAACAGTCCTTCCAGGTGAGGCAACACTTCACCTGTGAGTCGACTGGGGTGATATACTGCATCCGGTGCTCCCGATGTGGCCTTTTTTATATTGGCGAGACCCGACGCAGACTGGGAGACCGCTTTGCTGAACATCTACGCTCTGTCTGCCAGAGAAAGCAGGATCTCCCAGTGGCCACACATTTTAATTCCACATCCCATTCCCATTCTGACATGTCTATCCACGGCCTCCTCTACTGTAAAGATGAAGCCACACTCAGGTTGGAGGAACAACACCTTATATTCCGTCTGGGTAGCCTCCAACCTGATGGCATGAACATCGACTTCTCTAACTTCCGCTAAGGCCCCACCTCCCCCTCGTACCCCATCTGTTACTTATTTTTATGCACACATTCTTTCTCTCACTCTCCTTTTTCTCCCTCTGTCTCTGTCCCTCTGAATAGACCTCTTGCCCATCCCCTGGGTCCCCCCCCCCCTTGTCTTTCTTCCTGGACCTCCTGTCCCATGATCCTCTCGTATCCCTTTTTGCCTATCACCTGTCCAGCTCTTGGCTCCATCCCTCCCCCTCCTGTCTTCTCCTATCATTTTGGATCTCCCCCTCCCCCTCCAACTTTCAAATCCCTTACTCACTCTTCCTTCAGTTAGTCCTGACGAAGGGTCTTGGCCTGAAACGTCGACTGCACCTCTTCCTACAGATGCTGCCTGGCCTGCTGCGTTCACCAGCAACTTTGATGTGTGTTCCCACAATTCAGGACATTTACATAGAGAGGTGTGTAAAAGGGGCTCGAAGGATCATTGGGGACCCAAGTCAACCCAACCACAAACTGTTCCAGCTGCTACCATCCGGGAAACAGTACTGCAGCATAAAAGCCAGGACCAACAGGCATTAGATTTGTCAAGCATGATTTCCTTTGTTGGCTCTGTCCTAAACTATTTTCATTATCCAAGTGCTTTGTTATCATTTTCTTAGTATTGGATTGTCCTCTACTGAGTAAGGCTAGCTGGTCTACAGCCCCTGTTTTCCCTCTGCTTCAAGCAGAGCGTTTACATTTGCGACCTTGCAATGTGAGAGAACTGTATGGGAAGATGACAACCAGCCTTTCAGCTGGTACTGTTACTTGTATTATCCAGTCTGGTTTCGACCTCATCATGCACACTCTCTTTTGCTGTCTCTGTTCCTTCCCTGCCGATTAAAACTGTTTCATTTCAAACTTTTTTCTGCTCTAATTCAAGGCCCTTGAACCTAAGTAATTTCTTTCTACGGATGCTGCCTACTGAATACCTCCAATATTTTTTGCTTCTGTTTCACAAATGTTCTTCCCAACACTGCTGCCACACCTGCAGATATATAGCAGTATTCAAGCATCCATTCATTTTCACCACTTCAACATTTGTAGCCTTTTTTTAGAATTATGTAATCCATAGCCTTTGTATTCTGATAGAATTATTCCTCATTCTGAGGGTAGATACAGTTCTAATATGTTTTCTATCAAACACTCACATCAATTTATTCTGCTCATGCTAAGAATGCGGAAAGTGTCAGGACTGTTGTTTTTGCAGGTTACCAAAGCTATGTTGTTGGCTCAGCCCACTGGCAAGTTAAAAATATTTTCAATATATTCTCAGATTAGTCAAACTAATATTGAACATAAAATTTATATTAATCTCAGTAATACCTAATGAAAATTGTATGCATTGACTATCTTCAAGTGATGCACTGATGGTAATGCATTACCAGATCTTAGGTGTTGTGATATGATCCTTGCACTGAGTTCAAATATTGCAAGCTTTTTCTGAATGATTCTGTCTGAAGAACATCATTTTTTAAAAAAAAGAGTGCAGGTAGTGGAACTTAATGCTTCAGCTTCTATCACTAGACGACACTGTCACCCACTTCATTTGTTCATAAGTGTTATCAAGAGCAGGAAACAGTCTAGGATGATTACTGGTTGTCCAGAACGTTGAATGGGTATGAATTGATTATGCATGTAAAAATAACCCATCGGATTTCTTACCGTACAACAGATGCAGCATAACTGGAACAATAGAAGGTAGCTGTGGGGAAGGATTTGAAGGAAACCAAAATGTTCCGCTGAATATTGCAGGGGCGCTATGTTGGAAACTGAATGTGTGGCGACATTTGCAGGCTGCCCTCAGCTCATCCTTAGCTTATGTTGGTTGTTTACACAAAGCACACAGTTCACTGTATGCTTCGATGTACATTTGATAAATAAATGAGCCTGAATCAAAATCTAAATCAAGATACATAAGTCCAAACAAAATTCATTTTTGTTGAAGCTAAAAAGGTCTGTCTTATTTTATAATTCATGCTGTTTAATGAGTGTAATCCTTGGCCTGTTTTGGAAAATGTCATGAGAGGTTTGATGTGAAACTCTCCCTATGTATAGTACAGGCAGAATTTTTGAACATGTTTTGAATGCTTAGTATTTTTCTATAATACAGCAGAGAGAGTGGAGATTGTTTACTTTTACTATCGGCTTTTTACTGTGTGTGGATGTTGCGTCCTCCTCTGGATTTCTCAGAGGGACGAAGAACAAACCATAAATCATTGAACAGACATTTTGCAATTAATAGGGTAGCGCCATGTGTCAATAGCAGGTATGTTCAGAATATTTTATAAAGCAGAGTTCAACTTGTTTTATTTTTGATACAATAATGTTTGCTTATTTTGCAGTGAGCAGTAAAAATAAGAAGTTTTGAAACAAAGGACTTTTTAAAAGTAGTACCCTGGTGGAGGGTGTCAGCCTGAAATGCTGACCATCCCTTTGCCTCCACAGATGTTGCTTGAAAGGCTGAGTTCTTCCTGCAGTGTATTTTTGCATATTACGGCATCTACAATCTCTGTCTTCATCATAGAAGAAATGAAATCTTGTTTTGTACTGTACAGTTGATTGGAAATGGGTCATGGGTTTTAAAATCAGCTGCAGATTAAAACCTCGTGACCCTTGGACGAAAGTGCATGTCTATCTTGATTGAACCAATGATGGGTTTGGCCATAATATTACTGTGGTGAACATTTTCGGCTCTATTGAATACTGAGCTAGTCCCATTTATCTGCATTTGACCCATAGCCCTCTCTTTTCTATATATGTACTGTCAAATATCTTTTAAATGTGGTAATTGAACATGCCTCTAGTTAATTAATGCATCTGAGTATTCACGTTTTTGATCTAACTCCACAGTTATACTGACAGTCAATTTGTTGCCTATGAAACTAAGTACTCAGGTTCTTCACTTAGATCTCAGGATGCGTTCCATGGAGCAAGAGCATTAACAAAATCAGTGCTAGACAGGGTAGTTATGACATTATAGAAAGGCTGCGTCATAGTGCAGGAAGTAGTAATACTGCTTCATAACTTTAATGATTCAGTTTCAATCCTGACCTCTGGTGCTACAGGTGTGGAATGTGCATGCTTTTCTTGTGACTGCGTGGGTTGCCCCGGTTGACCCATTTTTCTTCCACACCCCAAAAATTATACTTAATTGGCTGCTAAAAATTCCCCCTGTGAGTGTGAGGTGAATTAGTTGGACTTAATGAGCATATGAGAGAAAACAGTCTCCAGTTCATAAGTGTGGGGATGATGCTTATGGGAATGCTCAGTAAGATGGTGTAAACTTGATGGGCAAAAGAGTCATGAAAAATACGAGGTGAAGGAAGTGTTGTGGTTCTTGGAATCTGGTGCAAGTTCCCACCCTCCCTGCTGCTCTGTGCTGTCGTACTGGGAACCTGGTGCCAGGAAAATTCTCACCCTCCTTTGTGCTTCTGTAGTGATGAATTGCCCCTTGGCTTGGTGAGGGGAAACTGCCTGTGAATGTCAGTGTGGGTGAATTCCTAGACAATTCAGCTCCCTCTTGAATGCAGGCATTTTTCTCAGCAGCAGCAGAGTCTTAGAATACTGCAGCCTTAACAGGCCTTTTGGCCCATCTAGTCTGTGCCAAACTCTTGTTCTGTCAAGTCCTGCATCACTCTCCGGTATGGGGGCGGGGAGCGGGGTGGCGGGCGGGTCTACTGCACAGGACCGAAAAAAGCTGCAGAGGGTTGTAAATCCAGTCAGCTCCATCTTGGGTACTAGCCTACAAAGTACCCAAGACATTTTCAAGGCGTGGTGTCTCAGAAAGGCAGCGTCCATTATTAAGGACCTCCAGCACCCAGGGCTTGCCTTCTCTGGCTGTTACCATCAGGTAGGAGGTACAGAAGCCTGAAGGCACACACTCAGCGATTCAGGAACAGCTTCTTCCCCTCTGCCATCCGATTCCTAAATGGACATTGAACCCTTGGACACTACCTCCCTTTTTTTTAAATACATAGTATTTCTGTTTTTTGCACGTTTTTAATCTATTCGCTATACATATACTGTATAAAATATACTGAATAAGATTTATTTATTTATTATTATTTTATTTTTTCTTCTATATTAATATTGCATTGAACTGCTGCTACTAAGTTAACAAATTTCACATCACATGCCAGTGATAATAAACCTGATTCTGATTCCCATCGACCTGCACACCCAGACTATAACGCTCCATACAGCTCCCACTCATGTACCTATCCAAATTTCTGTTAATTGCTGAAATCGAACCCAAATCCATCACATCCGCCGGCAGCTCGATCCACACTCTCCCCACCCTCCGACTGAAGAAGTTCCCTCTCATGTTCCCCATTTGAAAGCAATGAAGGGATTGCTCAGATCAAGTTGCTTTGATTGGATTCTTTTGTGGGCTTCCACGCTTATTCATTTTGCTCTGTTTTCTATCCTCAAGTCACTGAGGCTGAGAAATGCGATCCAGTTATGTACGGCTTTGTGGTAAATTGCCAGTAGATCAAAGGAATCGTTGTTCATGCATTGTTTAACTGACCATCAGGTTTCCGGCCTGGTTACGTTTAGAAGTGATTCATCTTATTGCATCTAACATATTGCCTGGCATCAGTCACGCATCTGGTTTGCAGTACGCATTTGCATATTTACCACCAGTAATTGGATATTAACGGTGACCTGCATTAACTTACAAACAGAGAGTAACAGATCCTGCGGTGGATTTAAGAGATTCTCACTGTTCCTTCACTGTATCAGTCACCCTCAGTTTTTAACATTCAGCATATTTCTAACAGAATCGCAGAGTGTTTCAGGCTTTATGGCAGTCCTGCTGTACAAGACACTACATAATTACATGCTGTTCTCTCTTAAAATGTGAACACTCCATGACTTACAGTGACTGGGACCATTTGTGAAACATGATTTAATCTGTGTAAGCAGCTGCAGTTGGAGTAGGAAGGGGGAAACCAGGCTGGCCGAATACATATTTGCCCCTGTCTCAGGAGTATTTTCTGTACCTGCTCTGTGGCTGGCCTGAGGAGAGTTCTTTAAGGCTCTAAATCAGTCCTCATGTTTCATTAGCAGTAATGATATCGTAACTATGACCAAATAACTGATTGAAGCTTTCAGATGATGAAGTTTGGAGTGTGACGTTATGGACGTATGAGAATGAGGGGTTCGTTCATCATTGGGAAAAATGGGTAATTTACATTCGGTGATCACCTTGTTAGGTACACCTATGCACCTGCTCGTTAATCCAAAAATCAGCAACCCAATGCATAAACGTGAGAAGATATGGTCAAGAGGTTCAGGTGTTGCTCAGATCAAACATCAGAATGGGGAAGAAATGTGATCTAAGTGACCTTGACTGTGGACTGATTGTTAGTGCCAGATGGCGCGGTTTGAGTATCTCATAAAACTGCTGATCTCCTGGGATTTTCATGCACAACAGTCTTTAGTGTTTACAGACAATGGTGTGATAAACCAAAAAAAAATCCAGAGAGTGGCAAGTCTGTTAATGAGAGAGGACAGAGGAGAATGGCCAGACAGGTTCAAACTGACAGGAAAGTGACAGTAACTCAAATAACCACATGTTACAACAGTGGTGTGCAAAAGAGCATCTCTGAATACACAACACATCGAACCTTGAAGTGGATGGACTACAACAGCAGAAGACTGCATCGGTTCCATTCCTGCACCTAATAAAGTGGTCACTGAGTTTATATTATTTAATAAAGCTCTATTCCATCAAATTTCATTTCTGTAAAAAATAATTTTTTTCTCCATTTATTTCACTGGATGTTTTACATGAAAAGGGACTAACATTCCCTCTCTCTACTATTGATGCTGCCCTCACCCGCATCTCCTCCATCTCCTGTTCACCTGCACTCACCCCATCTTCCCGCCCCAATAACAGCGATAGAGTCCCTCTTGTCCTTACCCACCACCTCATCAACCTTCACATCCAACACATTATCCATTTGTCCCTCCCAACTAACCTCCCTCCAGGCTCTTATCCCTGCAAGCGGCCTAGGTGCTACATCTGCCCATTCACCTCCTCTCTTACCTCCATTCAAGGCCCCAAGCAGTCCTTCCAGGTGAGGCAACACTTCACCCGTGAATCTGCTGGGGTTGTCTATGGTGTCCAGTGCTTCCAATGCAACCTCTTCTGCACTGGTGAGACCTGTCACAAATTGGAGGACCGCTTTGTCGAACACCTCCACTCCATCCACCAAAACTGGGACTTCCCGATGGCCTAACATTTTAATTCCCATTTCAACGTGTCAATTCATCGCCTCATCTTGTGCCAAGTGGAGGCTACCCTCAGGGTGGAGGAGGAACACCTTATATTCCGTCTGGGTCGCCTCCAACCTGATGGCATGAATATTGATTTCTCCTTCCGGTGAACGTTTCACTCCCCTCCCCTTCCTTTATTCCCCACTCTGACCTTACACTTCTTCTCACCTGCCTATACTCCCCCCCAGATACCCTCCTACTTCTCTTTCTCCTATTGTCCACTCTCCTCTCCCACCAGATTCTTTCTTCTCTAGCCTTTGACCTTTCTCACCTGCTTGGCTTCACCTATCAGTTTCCACCTAGCCCCCATCCCCTCCCTCCCACCATTTTATTCTGGCATCTTTCCCCTTCCTCCTCAGTCCCGATGAAGGGTCTCAGCCTGAATTGTCGACTGTTTACTCCTACCTCAGATACTGTATGTAGGGGTGTATGGGGTGTCAGGGAGGGGTAGTACCTCTGGTGGGGGAACATGTCACGTCCTTTTCAAGGTGGTTTGTCCACCTTTGGTCCCCACCTGGCACTCAGCTCTCACCTGTGGCTCCCTGTAGCTGTTTGCATGCGACAGCGGCCACACTCCGGGCAATGGCTTCGACAAGCCGGCTAAACTAGGTGAGGGCGGCCGACAGATCTCAAACCTTCGGTGAGATAGGGAGTTGTCTATCCCAGCATGTGAAGACAGACTCCGGCGGATTGAGCGGACGAGACCGATGGAAGGTCCAATGGTCAAGAAGGCAGTCTCTGCAAGTGTTGTGGAACGTGTAGAGCATGACTAGACACAGAAGATGTCCTGGTCACCCACTGCGCCCAGTCCCATCTCCAGCTGTGTCGAATCTTGTCTTGCCACTAGATACAGATGGGAATTGGGAAGAGAGAGTGAGGCTGACGCTGCGCAACTCTCCCTCACTTAAATCCAAATCAAGTGCTTGTCTCGACACCACGATGGTGTCGAGGTCTTCATCGATGACGACGGATGAACACGTAAGATGCTGCCTGACCTGCTGAGTTCCTCCCGTGTTCTGTGTGTCACATTAAATTTTTTCTGCTGTTTATAAAATGTTTTAAAAAGTCTGTCAAATGATGTTGAATTTCAGATAAGTACAATATACTCTGTTCTGATGAATATATTGTACTCTACATAAGTATTGATTACATATGAATGGGCCCTTATCTCTGAGGCGTGATATGCCATCCACCCACTATTCACTCCTTCTGTCCTATAAGCCTCTTTACATGAAGTCCACTCCCCACCCATCTCCTCGCTGACGTCTGCTTGCCCGCCTACAGACCTTTTCCCTTCATTCTTCACATCACTGCTACACCTCCCCATGCTTCCAGACATCCTCCAGCTCTTGACTCCCTTCCACACACTTAGACCCATTTCTAATGGTGCTCATTTGGCTCCTGTCCCAGCAAAGTTCCACCATTTACCAACCTCCATTTCCAGCCACACCCTGGCGCCTTCGGGATCGGCAGCAGCACCTACGGTCAATCGGAGCCATCACTGTCTCCAGTAACTTGCCTTGAAGAACGTTGGCCTTGATGTGCTTTCTTCATGTATGAGCATAGATACTGAGAACTCCTGACACCCTGTCTCTATCTCTGGAGACAAATTGTCAACTGATATCTTTTATAAACCTATTGATTCCCACAGTTATCTTGACTGTACCTCTTCCCATCCTGTCTCATCTAAAAATGCTATTCCCTTTTCTCAGTTTCTTCATCTCTGTCGCATCTGTTCCCAGGATGTGGCTTTCCATTCCAAGACATCAGAGGTGTCCTCCTCTTCAAAGAACAGAGTTTCCCTTCCTCCACTACTTCCCCTCACCCTCATCTCTTCCACTTGCCAAACATACGCGCTCTCCTGATCTTCCTCCTGATCTTCCTTCCAGTGATAGAGTTCCTCTTGTTCTTACCACCTCATCAGTCTCCGCATCCAACACATTATCTTCTGCAATCTCCACCATTTCTACAGAGATCCTGCCACCAAACATATCTTTACCTACCCACAGCCTCTCTCCGCTTTCTGCAGGGATCGCTCCCACCGTAATTCCCTTGTTCAATAATTTCCCTCCAGACACTTATAAATGCAAGCAGCCAAAGAGCTACACCTGCCCATTCACTGCCTTCCTCAACTCCAGTCCTTCCAGGTGATGTAACACTGCACCTGTGAAACTGCTGGGGTCCTCTATTGTGCCCAGTGATCCCAATGCAGCCTCCCTACATTGGTGAGAACCGTGGTAAATTGGGAGACCATTTCCTCGAACAATTCCACTTCATTTGCTAAAAGCAGAACTTCCCGGTGGCCAAACATTTAAATTCCGATTCCCATTCCCTTGCTGACATGTCGGTCCGTGGCCTTCCCTTGTGCCAAGACGAGGCCATCCTCAGGGTGGAAGAGCAATACCTCATATTCTGTCTGGGCAGCCTCCAATCTGACGGCATGAATATCGATTTCTCCTTCCAGTAAAAAAATTTCCCTCCCCCTCCCCTCTTCTTCTATTCCCCACTCTGGCCTCTTACCTCTTCTAATCTGGCTATCACCTCTCCCTGGATCCCCTCCTCCTTCCCTTTCTCCTATGGTTCACTCTCCTCTCCTTTCAGATTCCTTCCTCTTCAGCCCTTTACCTTTCTACCCACTTGGCTTCACCTATCGCCTTCTAGCTACCCTCCTTCCCCTGCCCCCACCTCTTTATTTCTGGCATCTTCCCCCTTCCTTTCCAGTCCCGAAGAAGAGTCTCAGCCCAAAATGTCGCCTGGTTATTCATATCCATAGATGCTGCCTGGCCTGCTGAGTTCCTCCAGCATTTTGTGTGCGATACTGAGAATAAGCCTGTGTAATATTGCCTGGGAACGATGTACCATCTATATTCATGTGTTTCAGAATGTGTATATCAGAAATTCCATGTCATTTGATTCCAGCACAGGAATTTTAGCTCCAATTCCTGATTTCATACATGAATTTTCTAATGCAAGAGCTTCTGGTTCACAAAATCCATTCACCTCATTGGCTTACCATGCTGTCACTTCTACATTCAGCTTTGAAAATGTATTCACTGTGAAACTTGCCATGCAGCGAGCTATTGACGAGTTGTTAACACAGACTGCAAATGTGCAAACCAAGGACGTACTGCAAACAATGATATTTTCTGACGGACTTGCAGTTCAGATATGTAGTTATTTAAATAAGTTCAATTGTTTTAATTGAATTCCTGCCAGTATTGCAGGAAGAGCTGGGTGTGGAATTCTACACGCACCTCTGTCACTTCATACCAATATGACCATTTGTTTACGGCATCATTTTTAGTTGGAATATGACTGAATGTGCTATTGGGTTTTGTAGCCAGCCACTGTACCAGCTAGGCTAAACTTATAAAAATGAAGCTTGGATGACTAGATTTAAGAACAGTCCTCTGCTAAGAGGCTTCTGAACCAACCGCTTCTTTCATTCCTCTTTCCCCGGTGGTGCTGCCACGCTCTTGACTCCTAATTCTACCTCTCTTGGCTATTCCACTATTGAACAATTTTTTTTGCATGACTATCTTTGCACCATTGTGGTGCTCTGCTCTCGTTGCTGTATTTATTGTTACTGTGTCTAATGAATAAAATGTGAGCTTCATGTGAGCAAGGTATTTCATCGCACCCTGGTGTACATGACAATGATCTAATCCAAATTGGAAATAAAAACGATAGACTATTAGAACATCTATCTGAATGTGCATTTTTTGTTTGTCTGATAGGCAAGTGATTGAAATTATCCCAGCAAGAAGCAAAATTAGCCATCTTATTCATAAGACTCGGTATAGTATGGGTGAAGCACGGTACCATAATGCTATTGCAGCACCATTTGTTCTCCTCGTGACCATGTGGGTTTCCTCCCTGTGCTCCGGTTTCTTCCCACATTCCAAAGATATACTGGTTATGCTAAACAAGTTGTGGGCATGCTATGTTGGTGTTGGAATTGTGGCTACACTTGTGGGTTTCCCAGCACAATCTTTGCTGATGCAAATGATGCATTTCGCTGTGTGTTTTGATGTACTATATATGCAACAAATCTCCTCCATGGATTGTCACCTTGTCGCGGTGGAGAAGCTTGTGTGGTCCTGTAATCCCGAGAGCAATGCCGTCTGGATCTATGCTCCTGGTAGGGTCACCCATGGCGGTAAGGTCAAGGGTGAGGTCCCTGACAAAAAACAATCCAACCAAGACCTCAACAGTGGAACAGGCGGATGAAGTTACTTCAAACTCAACGGCTGTGAAGGCGGATGAAGGCTGCAACAAATCCATCAGCTCCAATCATCATGGTTTCCTTGCCACTGGAATCAGTTGGTTGATTTGTGAAGTATCGTGTGCTTCTTGGAGTGCAACATCAAGCACATGTTAAACAAATACACGCACAGGTGTCTTTGCTCTGTGGACGAATGTTAGAGTGAATCTTTTTGGGTAGATGATTTGTTTACACTTAAATGACTTTGGCCACCAAACTTCTATTTTAACTGTTTGACAATGCACTTCCTAAAAGGGTGTAAAGATCAGATGCTTCTGGCGCCTGATGCGTAGTTTCGAAGACAGTATTATCTATACATTATAAATACTAACTGTCTTCTCTGTTACCATGGGAAATGCCAGATAAATATATTGTAGACTTAACTTACATTCCTAAAGGCTATGGATACCAACCCCAACATATTGGCATCCGAAGGAAAGGTTGGTGTGATATTTTGTATGTAGCTTCAATAGGAAGCATTGTCTATGCATTGTCTATAACTTTTTAAGTAGCGATTGCCTTTGTGTTTAGCATATAAATATCGAGCCCACATTGAGCTAGCAGAACTTTCTGCGGAAAGCGTCTCCGTCCGTAAGATGCCTGCTGTACCTTGTTGTGTCGAATAAAGAAGCTGCTTTGTATCTACCAGTGACTCTGTCTCTCCGGTGATCTCATCCACGTTACAACACAACGATGTAACAAATAAAGCTGAAGCTATTCTTTAGTCTGTACAGGTGATGCTGCAATGTTTAAGTGAAAAAAGGGGAGAGTATAGTAAATTAGGACTTGCCTTGGTCTGGTTTACAGTAATCCTGCCCTCGTGTCTATATCTTGAGGAAGCAGGGGGTTTGCAGAAGGACTTGGACAGATTAGTAGAATGGGCAAAGAAGTGGGACATTGAATACATACAGGAAAGGAATAAAGGCATATACATTTTTCTAAGTGGGGAGAAAATTCAGAAAGCAAGAGTGCAAAGGGACTTGGGAGTCCGAGTGCAGAATTCCCGAAACGTTAACTTGCAAGTTGAGTTGGTAGTATAGAAGGTAAATGCAATGTTAGCATTCATTCCAAGAGTACTAGAATATAGAGGGATCAATAAAGTATGACTATGACTAGAAGCAAGGACGTAATACTGAAGCTTTATAAAGTCATTGGTCAGACCACATTTGGAGTATTTTTGGGGCCCATATCTAAGAAAGAACGTGCTGGTGTTGGGGAGGGTCCAGAGGAGGTTTATGAGAATGATCCCAGGAATGAAAGGGTTAACATACAGTACTGTACAAAAGTCTTGGGCACATATATATAGCTAGGGAGTCTAAGACTTTTGCACAGTACTTTCGTAATTTTATGTATTGCATTGTACTGCTACAGCAACGAGAAAAAAATATGACATATGTGAGTGATGATAAACCTGGTTCTGATATGGGTCTCTATTGTGGACTGAGAGTGGGAAGGGGTCAGAGAGAGGGGAATTATGGTTGGGAAAAGGTGAAGGGAGGAGGGAGGGAGCAGGAAGCACCAGAGAAACATTCTGTAATGATCAATACACCAATTGTTTTGAATCAAATTGTCTTGCCTGATGTCTCAGAGCTGGGTGTGTCTGCAGCTGTGCCATCCCCTACCCAAGCACTTCTTCTCTGCCATCTGTTCCACACTCCTGGTGTGGCATTCTACCCTTGAAATTTCCAACTTCCTTTGCTCCTGCCAGATTCACAAACTCGCTTTCTGCCTCACGTTGACAAGTGCCATACTATGCAAAAGTCTTTAGGAACCCTAGCAATAATACAGTGCCTAGAAAAAGTATTCACCCCCATTTGGAAGTTTTCACATTTTATCGTTTTACAACATTGAATCACAGTGGATTTAATTTGGCTTTTTTGACACTAACCAACAGAAAAAGACTCTTTCGTGTCTAAGTGAAAACAGATCTCTACAAAGTGATCTAAATTAATTACAAATTAATTAAATTAAAACACAAAATAGTTGATTGCATAGGTATTCACCCCCTTTAGTATGACATATCAAATCATCACTGGTGCAGCCAATTGGTGTTAGAAGTCACATAATTAGTTAAATGGACATCTGATTTTGAAGACCTGTGTGCAGTCAAGGTGTTTCAATTGATTGTAGTAAAAATACACCTGTATCTAGAAGGTCCAACTGTTGGTGAGTCAGTATCCTGGCAAAAACGACACCATGAAGGTAAAAGAACATTTCAAGCAACTCCGCGAGAAGGTTATTGAAAAGCACAAGTCAAAAGATGGATACAAGAAAATTTACATGTCCATGTCACTGAATACCCTTTGGAGTTTTACCATAAAACCAGGGCAAACCAAAAGGGTCAGACCAGTTACACTCACAGATCTCGATTTGGCAGATGACATAGTCCTGCTCTCTGACCAGATGGAGGAAGCACAGCAGCTACTGACAAAAGTGGAAATAGAATGCAATGAAGTTCGACTTCACCTAAACGCTAAAACGACAGAGTACATGGCGTTTAACTGCGACAAAGGTACTCCCAAGACTGTAGAGAATGATACCATCAAGAAAATCTTTGACTACAAGTACCTCGGGTCAAGAATGATGAGTTCGGAGAAGGACATAAAGATATGGAAGGCGCTGGAGTGGAGGACTATGAACGACATGAAGGAAATTTGGAAGTCGAACCTGACCAGAGGGTTTAAACAGAAGATTTTCATTGCAGTCATTCTCACGTATGGATGGGAGACGTGGACACTCACCAAGACGATGTGAAAGTCTCCAGATGGTTGCTATACACGAATGCTCCAGATGGCTCTTGATGTGAGTTGGCAACAGCACATGACGAACATCGAGCTCTATAACAACCTACCGATGGTCTCCACTAAAATTGAGGAGAGAAGACTGCAACTAGCGGGGCACTGTCTACGCCACCCTGAGCTATCTGCCAGCCTAGTCATCATTTGGGAGCCCAAGCACGGGAGGATGAACCCTGGGCGCCCTCCCAATACTATGGTCAACACTCTTCTAGAAGACAGTGGCGTGGCTAATGTAGATGAACTGAACACACTGATGAGGGAGAGGGAGAAGTCATCGTGCCCGATGCCAGCCCCCTAGGCCTGAGTCGGCATAGTAGTAGTAGAAGTACCCCTTGGAGTACAGTTAAGTCTATCATTAAGAAATGGAAAGAATATGGCACAGCTGTAAATCTGCCTAGGGCAGGCTGTCCTCAAAAGCTGTGTGACCGTGCAAGAAGGGGACTAGTGAGGGAGGCCACCAAGAGACCTATGACAACTCTGGAGGAGTTACAAGTTTCAGTGGCTGAGGTGGGAGAGACTGCGCATATGGTAGATTGGCAAAGAGAAAGAACTATTAAAAAAACACATGAAATCTCAGCTAGTTTGCCAGAAGGCATGTGGCAGACTCTGAAGTCAGCTGGAAGAAGGTTCAATGGGCTGATGAAACCGAAACTGAGATTTTTGTCATCAGACTAAGTGCTATGTTTGGCATAAGCCAAACACCACATATGATCCAAAACATACCATCCCTACCGTGAAGCATGGCGGTGGCTGCATCATGCTGTGGGATGTTTCACTGTAGTAGGCCCTGGAAGGCTTGTGAAGGTAGAGGGTAAAATTAATGCAACATAATACAGGGAAATCCTGGAGGGAAATCTGATGCAGTCTGCAAAAGAACTGAGACTTGGGCGAAGACTTGTTTTCCAGAAAGACAATGACCCCAAGCATAAAGCCAAATCTACACAGGAATGGCTTAAAAACAACACTGTTAATGTCCTGGAGTGGCAAAGTCAGAAACCAGACCTTAATCCAATTGAGAATTTGTGGCTGGGCTTGAAAAGGGCTGTCCACTCACAATCCCCAAGCAGTGTGACAGAGCTTGAGCAGTTCTGTAAAGCAGGACGGGGAAAAAATTGGAGTGCCCAGATTTGCAAAGCTGATAGAGACTTTCCACACAGACTCAAGGCTATAATTACTGACAAAGGTGGATCTACTAAATACTGACTTGAAGGGGGCAAATACTTATGCAATCAATTATTTTGTATTTTATATTTGTAATTTATTTAAATCACTTTGTAGAGATCTGTTTTCACTTAGACACAAATTAGTCTTTTTCTGTTGATCACTGTCAAAAAAAGCCAAAGTATATCCACTGTTATTCAGTGTTGTAAAACAATAAAACATGAAAACTTCTGGGAAGGGTGTGAATATGTTTTATATAATTTCTCATATATATGTAAATATACCTAAGACGTCTGCACAGTTTGGTTCTGTATGAGGAGCATTTAAGAGCTCATGTCCTGTACTTGCTGGAGTTTAGAAGAATGGGGTTGGGAAATCTCATTGAAACCTATCAAATATTGAAAGGTCTAAACAAAGTGGAGTTGGAGAGAATGTTTCCAATAGTGGGAGATTCTAGGACCTGAGGGCACAGCCTCAGAATAAAGAATGTGCCTTTAGAACGGAGATGAGGAGGAATTTCTTTAGTTGGAGGGGTGTGAAACTGTGGAATTCATTGCCACAGATGGCAGTGGGAGGCCAAGTTATTGGGTATATTTAAAGCGGAGGTTGGTAGTTTTTTGCTTAGTAAGGGTGTCAGAGGTTACGGGGAGAAGGCAGGAGAATGGGAATGAGAAGGAAAATAAATCAACCATAATTGAATGACAGAGCACACTTGATAAGTTTAATAGCCTAATTCTGCTCCCATGTTACGATCTGAAGAGCTAGAGATGATGTGAGAAAATCTTTTTACACAAATCACTAGAATTTTGAAGTTACTGATAAAGATTAAATAGTAATATTCTAAGGGGTAAATAGAAGAAGGGGAACATACTGAAGATATATTGGAAAAGAACAAAGGAGTGGAACTAACTGGATAGGTCCTTGAAAGAACTGGTGCAGATGTAATAGGACACATGGTTTTGTTCAGTGCTGTGCAGTTCTGTGATTCTATGATGCTAAAGAGCTATAAGTCCCATATTTAAGTTTGGAAAGGTGTAGTTAAGCTGGGGCAATGGATTGTTTTTGTTCCAACTTGGACATCTAAGACACGGGCCTGCCCTGAACCCTTTAAGATCAAATTATTGCAATTTGATAAAATGCCTGTTTTTTCCCACCCTGCTTTTGTTACTTGTATGGCGAGACCTGATTATGTCAACCTGGCTGAAACATTAACTAAGCACTTCAGTAGAAAGTAAGTTGAATTCAGGAATTTCTCATTCTTTTAGAGGAGAGTAGGGAATTGCTGTAGTTTCCATTATCACAGTTAAATCTATAAATCACACACACACAGGGTAAATTAGAAATACAACACTGGAATGCTGATTACAGTAGAGTTGACTGTGTTAAGGAAGATCATAAACTCCGAAATAAACTGAGATATATCAGCTTTTACTTTCTGATTATTTTTATTTCATTTATACAACATTTGCACTCTTTTGCTTTCCAATTACTATTAAATTCACTGCTACTGTTCTTGCAAGAAAGTTTTAATTCAGATTTGTAGCATCTACAGACTTTTTTTTGGCTTTGATTTGCAGAAGAATTGTTAACTAATGGCAAAAAAAAATCCAATTCTTCTAAAATGTAGTAGAACGTCCTGCAGAAGCTAATTTTAGGAAATCATTTACAGTGCTGTGACATCACTGAACATGTTTATTCCTGATTCTACTTTTCAGTTCTCAGTCCTCTCTTTGTTGGTCAGGCAGCCCTTCAATATCTTGTGAAGTGCCTATTCTTGTGTGAGGTAAGTCAAAGCACATTGACACATTGACAGTTTGGACAGTGTCATAACTTAGATTATCCAATGTAATTCAACTGGGACATACTGAAGAACAAAAGAAGATCCACCCCACACTGCATACACTCTGACCTGTTTAAACCTTTGGCCTTGCGATTGTTTGGTAGGTTAACTCAGTGAGCAGGAAGCTGACATGGGTATGCACTGGCAGACAGGAAAGTTGGCAGATTCCTTTGTTTCTACCCCTGAATCCGAATCCCCAGAATTATTTATATACTCTCTCTCCCTCCCGCTGATGGAGATGATATGCCTCTGTGTGGGTCAATGTTAAAAGCTAGCCTCCATCTAGTTTGTAAAAAGATATGAAATATCTTTACTTAATTAGCACATTATCACTTCAGACATCTCATAACAATTTGCAGAAGCAATTACTTTTGGAATACTTTTAGAGAACTACATGGTTCATCCCTACACCTTTGCTGTTGGATACTGAACTGATAGCCTCTGTGTTCATGTGGATTGCGAATATTTAGATGGCACTAACAGAAAATTTTCACTGAAGCTGTTCTTATATATTTACCTGGATGAATATAGCCAAACCTTGAAATGAACAGATTTCTGGAAGTATTGGTTATGTATTAAGATAACAGCCAGACAACTATATACAGTACAAAGGTGTCTTATAACTGAAACTCGGTGCTGCATTTGTCCATTCCCTGTTCTGAAACCAGAGTGGATCAGCTGGATTCATTGTCCGGAATTAGACAGGAAAATTGTTATAGTAACTGAAGGGTTTGAATTCTGGAATACTGTAAATGATAAGAGTTGCCACATTACCAACTAGTGCAATTACACATAGAAGAACTAATTTTGAATATATTTATCTTTCCAGAAGCCTGGATGTGAGTTCAGCAGATAGTGAGTAGAAATATTTATATTGTTTGCATAATACAACAAATGTCATTAACATCATCTAACCTCTTTCTCATTAGAGTTCAAAACGATCTTTCTGGAGCTCTGCCTGATGCTCTTCCGGATTCACTGGCTCTCCATTGAAGTGGGTAGGGAAAAGAATTTTATTGCAGAAGACTGCAGATAGAGAAATGTGAATAAGATAGCCAGTGGGACATGGAACTTGGAGAGTGATCGAAACCAAAGGGGAAGCTGCAACTGGGATTTTCGAGAGTACTTGGGAGATAAACAGAAAGTCATAGATCTGGAGTTATCAAGGTCTCCTGAAAGCCGGGTGATCAATGGAAAAGGCAAAATGGGAATTTGTTAAAAATGTCTGTTAGAGTATTTCTTGGGGTTAGCACATGTAGCACTAACTTTTTAGCAAATGACTTCAGCCACCAGTCTTCAGATTCAAAGGTGAACTGAGGATGAAATCTAAAATGCAGTTCTGAACAATCGGTTCTTAAGACCGTGAAGCACACTTAATTGGAAGACCAGACAATGCTGATTAAGTTTGTTATTTGGGTGTCATTTGCATGTCTGTCATGTGGGTGTGAAGGGGGAGATGTGCGGGTGGTGTGTAGTTCAAAGGAAGTTACTGTAAGTATAGAATTGTTCTTTGATCTTTAGGCTGAATTGTTCTTTGATCTTTAGAAACATAGAAAACCTACAGTGCAATACAGGCCCTTTGGCCCACTATGCTGTGCTGAACATGTACTTACTTTAGAAATTACCTAGGGTTACCCATAGCCCTCTATTTTTCTAAGCTCCATGTACCTTTTCAGGAGTGTCTTAAAAGACCCTGTTGTTTCCACCTCCACCACCATCACCGGCAGCCCATTCCATGAACTCACCATTCTGTGTTTTATTAAAAAAAACTTACACCTGACATCTCCTCTGTACCTACTTCCAAGCACCTTAAAACTATGCCCTCTCATGCTAGCCATTTCAGCCCTGGGAAAAAGCCTCTGACTATCCACACAATCAATGGCTCAAACATTAGGATATATAATGTTGTGTAGTGTTGGGTCAGGTAGGCCTTTTTCCTCTGAGAGGTGTCTCAATATGATGCCTGCTCAGTTTTGTTTTGTCAAGTAAAGAGACATCTTCATACCTACCAGTACTTCTCTCCGGTGACTTGTTCATGTGTCAACAATGGCTGGCCAGAGTCTTTCTCCTGCAGATGTAGGCAGTGCAGAATTCTCTAGATTATGTTATTGTTGCATTAAGATTTCACTGGGCTACCTCTTCTGAATATGGATTCCTGTAATGGGAGCCTTGACTCCTTCTGACAGAAACATCATTGTGTGTGAAGTATACTGGTAAGGAGCTATGTAATAAGCTCATACACCATGCTCATTGGATGGTTGGACAGCTGGCATTACTTATTATTTTGGTTTTACTATCTAGCCTCACACACAAAGAATATCCACTTGTGATTGGAGCTACAGTAGATAGCGTTTACACCCTTGCCCTATGTCTCCTTTGAGCCCTTATACAGGTCAGGGGATGATGAATTCAAATTAGAAAGAAACTGATATGGAATGGACAAAATTCAATGGATACTCAGATCCGGTATGTGGTATATTTTATAGATTTTTAAAAAAAGTTCCCAATGCTTAGTATATTTATTAATTTTAAAAAACTCTCAAAAGTAATTATTGTGTTAAATTTGTGTCAGTTTGCTAAAATTATAAATTCAACATGTTATGATGAGCAAGCATTTCCTTTGAATCAAAATCTTGGCATTATTCCTCTCTATCACCAAAGTTGGGTAAAACTCCCCATTTAAACACCCTGTTGCCTCACACTTTAACTCGTGAGGGCACTGAAGTGTGAATGATAAAACAGTGAAATCTAGAGTAGCTTTTCCTGTTGCTAAAGCAACAGTATTACCTGCAAAGACACTTCCATTTGAAAACAACCACCGTTTAAAACTTCTGAACTGAAATACATTTTTAGGCAGAAAACAGCTGCTAGCTTTCCTCTGTCAGTAAGAGTCTTGATGAGAGACTTATTTGCTTTATTCTGGAACTGTGCACTTGCAAATGGGACATTCTTGACTACCTTTTTAAATGATACCATTAAATGAAGACAAGTCTGAAGTAGTAACTGGCAGATAATATAACTTGCCTAAATAATTATATTAAACCGAAAAAAAACCTCACATGCTAGGCTTCAAATATTTGGATTTCTTTTTACTTCAGTGATCTGACAAAATTGTTAAATGTGAGAATTCTAATTATTGTCATGTGAGCAGAAGAGAGATAGTACAATGTTGTTGTGAAAAAGCAGGGGTGAAGTTATTGTAGTATGATTAGATAGTTATGGCAATTGGGTTAGGTTTTCCTCTTCCTAGAGATGCTGCCTGGCCTGCTGCGTTCACCAGCAACTTTGATGTGTGTTGCTTGAATTTCCAGCATCTGCAGAATTCCTGTTGTTTAGGTTTTCCTCCACAACTTTGAGTGAGTTTTTCTCATTTCATGTATACACATTGGTTATGTACGTAGTTTTGGGCTCCTCATCTAAGAAAAGATGTGTTGGCATTGGCTAGGATTCAGAGAAGGTTTCACAAGGATGATTCTGGGAATGAAAGGGTTATCATACGAGATAGCTCTGGGTCTGTACTCGCTGGAATTTAGAAGGATGAGGGGGCATTTCATTGAAATCTTTTGAATGTTGAAAGGCCTAGTCAGTAGATGTGGAAAGGGTGTTTCCCATGGCAGGGGTGTCTAGGACAAAGGGGCACAGTCTAAGAAAAGAGGGGTGTCCATTTAAAACAGAGATGCAGAGAAATTTCTTTAGCCAGAGGGTAGTGGATTTGTGGAACTTATTACCACAGGCAGCTGTGGAGGCCAGGTTGTTAGGTGTATTTAAGGCAAAGATTGATAGGTTCTTAATTGGACATGGCATCAAAGGTTACAGGGAGAAGGCCGGGGAGTGGGGCAGAGGAAGGAAAAAGGGATCAACTATGATTGAATTCCTTCCAATGTATATTTACAAAAATGAGCCAAACACAAAATAAAATACTATTTAAATAAACTTATGATTTATCCTCTAACAAGGACACACCCAGATCCAAAAATTCAAAGTTTAAACAAAAATGTGTCTCCCCTTCATAACCTGCATTTGTAATAACTGTCTCTTGTGCTAAAGTCCCGAGAAAAGAGAATTTAAAATGACAGGAAATCAGATGTCTCTTTTCTGTGATGATGTCTTTAATTAAGGTTGAGAGATTGTAGTAGCCTTAATGGAAGAGCAGGTTCCATTAACATCTACACAAGGTGCTGTTGCAGGAAAGTAGCATCCATCATCGGGTCCCCCCATCTTCTGGGATGTTCTCTCTTCTCGCTGTGCCATCAGGTCACACACCACCAGGTTTAGGAATATTTATTATTCCTCATCCATCAGGTTTAGGAATATTTATTACTCCTCATCCACCAGGTTTAGGAATATTTATTATTCCTCATCCATCAGGTTTAGGAATATTTATTACTCCTCATCCGCCAGGTTTAGGAATATTTATTACTCCTCATCCATCAGGTTTAGGAACCTAAAGGGATAATCACTCAACTTCATCTGCACCATCATTGAAATGTTCCCATGACCTATGTAATCACTCCCAAGGGCTCTTCATCCCATGTTCTCAGTATTTATTTATTTATTGTTTGTTTGTTTATTAATTTATTTTTGTATTTGCAGAGTTTGATGTCTTTTGCACACTGGTTGAATGCCCAAGTTGGTGCAGTCTTTCATTGATTCTATTGTGGTTGTTACTCTATTATGGATTTACTGAGTATGCCCACAAGAAAATGAATCTCAGGATTGGATATGGTGATATGTACTTTGATACTAAATTTACTTTGAACTTTGAGGTGTCACAATACCTCATGCTGACTCCTATGTACTATTATCTTGGGGATCAATCTACCAAAGATCCAAAGAAATATGACTTCTGATGACTGATCATGTCACCGTTCTCTAACAGCAGTCTCTGCCACAGTTATCCATCTTCCCATTTGTTGGTAATTGACCATGTTCCCCTTTACTAAATTCTGTAACCTTGTGCCTGAGAGGCCTTGCACTATGAGCCACGACGACAGTTTTCCCTTGTACCTAACACAAAGTTTCACACATTTCATCCGCACTCCAACCTGAGCAAGCAGACTTCAGCTTGGACTACCTTCTTCTGCCTGGTATCATGCCAGCTTTTTAATAAAAAATAATATGTTATCAAGTCACCTTTCTAAGTTATATTCCAAGTAGCAAAACACAATTTCAATAGTTACAATAAAAATGAATAGCTACAGTGGAGTTATACTTAAATTAGGTTTTTCCAAAGAAGTTAAATTACAGATGGAAAAATGTTAACTTTCTTCCTATCAGTTTCCCTTTATCAAAATGAGCTCAACCTACATGTACATGAAATACTCTACATAAATAAACTGGTCCATGAACACAGCCGAGCTAGGTGGTTGGCGGGGGGGGGGGGCGGGGAAGGAGGAGGAGGTTATTGTAATGACTCTTTGTTTTGTGTTCTTCTAATAGTTTTACAGTGAATGCCTTTAGCATTTCCACGGGATCCAATCAGACACTTGGAGCCATAGTTCTTCCTGAATTATAAATTTTAGTGTTTTTGAGTGATCAAAAAACAAAGGGCTTGGAGATGAAAATAGATGGCTGTCTTCAGGGCAGATAGACAGGTAGTTTGTGATGTCATACCATCATTTACATTGGACTTCAGTATCCAGCTAATGAATGAGTGGCTTTCTCATTGTGAAGAGGGCTATGGTATGCAGGCTATATGGATTGGATGTCCATTTGAATAGCACATGGCTTGCTTGTGCACACCTTTTACAACTCGTACTGGGTAGAGTTTTGTCAGAGGACTGTGATTGATGCTATTGAAGGAAGTAGAAAAATGCAAAAATTTTACCAACAAAAGATCAATGTTACAACAGGAAGAAATACAGACAATACTAACCCACTAATATCTGGCCATTAAATTACCAATCCTCCCAAACAATGCCACCTTTAATGGGCATGCGTGAGATTTGGTATTTTTTACATTAACAGGCTAAGAAATTGAACACAGTGATGGCCACACCCCTTTCATGTTCTAAGCTGCAGCTCTCATCTGCTTTTTGCAGGAGATTTCACCATCTGTTAATTTCAATTTAGAAGTTTGAAACATGGCTGAAAACAGATGATCACTGTAAGCAAAAATAGAAAATGCTGAAAATGGTCTGACAGCAAGAGAGAACATCTCAATTAATGTTTCATGTTGACGATTTTTCATCAGGAATCATCTGGAGCAGGGGTTCCCAATTTTTTTAATGCCCTGGACCCCTAACATTAACCGATGGGTCCATGGGCCGTGTACCATTGACCTGGAGTAAACTCTTTCAGGTAATGAGCACCTTCTTCTTTTTCTCATTGAGAGTCATGGAGTTAAAGTGTCGAACAGCATGGAAACAAAACCTTCAACCCACTGAATCTGTGCTAACCATCAACCATCCGTTAGTTCAGATTTTCAGCATTTGTAATTATTCCAGTTTGTAATTTGAGGTAATATAACATAAGAAAATAAGAAATAGGAGCAGGAGTAGGCCATCTGGCCCATCGAGCCTGCTCCGCCATTCAAGAAGATCATGGCTGATCTGGCCATGGACTCATCTCCACCTACCTTCCCAATAACCCTTAATTCCCCGACTATGCAAAAATCTGTCCAACCTTGTCTTAAGTATGTTTACTGAGGTAGCCTCCACTGCTTCATTGAGCAGAGAATTCCACAGATTCACCACTCTCTGGAAAAAGCAATCCCTCCTCATCTCCATCCTAAGTCTCGAGGCTATGTCCCCTGGTTCTAGTCTCACCTACCAGTAGAAACAACTTTCCTGCCTCTATCTTATCTGTCCCTTTCATAACTTTATATTCTTCCTCTTCCATTCCCCCTCCTGGTGTCCCACCACCATGTATCTGGGGGACAGGGGTGTTGGAATGCCACAGAACAGCAAAGTGACGTGAATTACAACTATGTTTTTTCAGGCTCTAATCACGTGTCAGATTTCCACACGTCAAATGTGACATGCAGGTAGAACAAAGGCTTAAACGCCACAACCAGGAGCAAATAAGCTGGGTCTATGTTGTTCAATGCCGAAGCAGACCTCAGCTCTCAGTCGAACTTGCACTGGTATGAATTGCTAATGCCATAAGCAGACCCCAGGCACAGTGACGTCAAAATTAATTTAGCTGCATGTTTATCACCTGCATGAAGCCCTCTGGTGAAGGACATGATTGTATTTATGTGTTGGGTTTTAGAATAAATGCATGGGTACTGCAGAAAAATAAATTCTAGCCCAATGACTGAAAAAACTTTTTAAAAAAGTGAGCTGTTAATATAGTTGTGCACATCTTCAAGAAAAGCTCACGTTGGCCTGTAACTTGTTCCAGATATGAAATCATGTGATTCACCGTGCTTGTTAACATTTTTAAACCCAAGCTTTCTGCATATGATCATATTCACTGCTGCGAAAGAAAAGAGATCTTTATTTCGCAGTTTCCTGCCTTTGTTGTACATTCTTGCAGGGTTGATGGATGGCAGGAACAAGTTGCGTTCTTCTCTGATTGGTAGTGGAACACCCTGCCTTCAGCGGTGGGAACCAGAAACCGGACAATGAATAACAAAGAAGGACTTAGCTATGAGATGGCCAATGTTGGACCACACTTTAAAATGACAAATGCCACTTCATTGCCAAAAAGTGGTACAAATAGAGACAAACTCTTCAATCACTGTGGTAGGCCTTTACTCTGCTGAGGTCTATTGCTATAGGCAAGGCCCACACATTGTGATAGACGTTTTCATCATTTTCTGCTTTAATTTTGTTTCAGATTTCCAACATTGGTAGTTATACAGTGTTCTGAAACAGGTAGCGTAGAGATTGTGGAGACATTCAACATGATCCTTCAAAAATTATTGGACTCTGACCCGGTGCCAAAGGACTGGAAAACTGCAAATGTCACCCCACTCTTTAAGGAAGGAAGAAGGAGCAGAAGGGAAATCAGAGATCAGTTAGCCCGACCTCAGTGGTTGGGATGATGTTGGAGTCAATTGCTAAGGATGAGGTTATGGAGTACTTGGTGACACAGGACATAGAACAGACATAGGACAAAATCAGCATGGTTTTCTTAAGGGAAAATCTTGCCTGACAAACTTGTTGGACTTCTTTGAGGAGAGTACAAGTGGGATAGCTAAAGGGGGTGCAGTGGATGTATATTTGGACTTTCAGGAGGTCTTTGACAAAGCGCCACACATGAGGCTGCTTATCGAGTTAAGCGCCCATGGTATTTCAGGAAAGTTGCTGGCATGGTTAGAGGATTGGCTGATTGGTAGGAGGCCGTGAGTGGGGGGAAAAAGAGATCCTATTCTGGTTGGCTGCCAGTGACTAGTGGTGTTCCACAGGGGTCAGTGTTGGGACTGCTTCTTTTTCTGCTGCATATCAATGATTTAGATGATGGAGTGGGTGGCTCTGTTGCCAAGTTTGCAGATGATATGCAGATTGGTGGAGGGGCGGGTAGTGTTGAGGAAGAAGGTAGGCTGCAGAAGGTCTTAGACAGATTGAGAGAATGGGCAAGAAAGTGGCAAATGAAATATAATGTTGGAAAATGCATCAATGTGCACTTTGGTAGAATAAATAAATATGCAGACTATTTTCTAAATATGGAGAAAATCCAAAAACCTGAGATGCTGAACTGGGCTAATACGAGAGGGCACAGTTTTAAGGTGCTTGGAAGTCGGTACAGAGGAGATGTCAGGGGTAAGTTTTTTTACATAGAGAGTGGTGAGTGCATGGAATGGGCTGCCAGTGATGGTGGTGGAGACAGATATGATAGCATCTTTTAAGAGACACCTGGATAGGTACATGGTGCTTAGAAAAATAGAGGGCTATGAGTAACCCTAGGTAATTTCTAATGTAAGTACATGTTCAGCAGAACATTGTGGACTGAAGGGCCTGTATTGTGCTGTAGGTTTTCTATGTTTCTATGCAAAGGGACTTACGATATACACAGCTGGTCAGGGTATTCTCAGTGGTGCTCTGGTAAAACCTGATTAGAATGGGGGTGGGGAGCAGCTGTCATTTTCCCCTCATAAGGTTAGTCTTTAAATTAGCTCATGATTGACCTCTTCAGTATTCCACAATTACTCCTCTTTAATTGTGCCAGCATTTCAGGCCATCACGAATTTTCCCCTTAGCCCTCTCCACTCATTCTTCCACTCTCTCATAGCATCTTGCATCTTATTTCTCTTTATTGCACCAGAACACTATAACAGCAACCTCTGTTGAGCTGATTACTATCAGAGCTATATGCCCAGTTCTCTCTATTTATAGATGAACCATAAACATGGAAAACTACTATGATTTCTTGAAGAATGCTATGTATGCACTACTTGTCACATAAAACCTTTCCCTGAGGCATAAAAGTGTTTTGCTATGCAATAAAAGTTTAGCCTGTTGTTTTTGAGGGCAATCCATTTCACCATTCTCACAGTATGGAGTTCTCCAACTTTAGGTAGTGTGGGTAGCACTGGCACACCTCAAAGATGTGTGCTTAGCCTACTGCTCTACTCTCTACACCCATGACAGTGTGTGGCTAAGCACAACTCAAATGCCATCCATCAATTTGCTGATGACATAAGTATCGTTGGCAGAATTTTAGATGGTGAAGAGAGGGCATACAGGAGCAAGGTATATCAGCTTGTTGAGCGGTGTTGCAGCAACAAACCAAGAATTGATTGACAAGGGAACACACATCAGTCCTCAAAGAGGGTTCGGAAGTGGAAAGAGTGAGCAATTTCAAGATCCTGGGTGTCAACATCTCTGAGGGGCTATCCTGAGCCCAACATATCAATGCAGTTACAAAGAAGGCATGACAGAGGCCATGTTTAGTCAGGAGTTTGAGGAGATTTGGTACGTCACCAAAGAAACACAAATTTCTTCAGAAGTTCATTCTAACTGGCTGCATCACTGTCTGGTATGGGGTGGCTACTGCACAGAATCTGAACTCAGTTAGCTCCATCATCGGCACTAGACTCTGTAGAACCCAGGACAGTTTCAAGGAGCAATGCCTCAAAAAGGTGGCATCCATCATTAAGGACCCCCATTACCCTAGACATGCCTTGTTCTCATTGCTGCCATCAGTAAGGAGGTACTGAGCCTCAAGGCACACACTCAATGATTCAGGAACACCTCTTTCCCCTCTGCATCAGACTCTGAATGGACATTGAACCGAAGAACACTACCTCACTATTTTTTGTACTATTTAATCACTTAAATTAACTATATATATATATACCTACGGTAATTCACAATTTTCATTATTATGCCGCAAAAAAAAAATTTCATGACATATATTGGTAATATTAAACCTGATTCTGATTCTTACTTCCAGTCTCTACATGAACCATTCCTAGATGCTATTCCATTTTTCTCTTTTCATCCCTCTGTATATTCTGGTCTGCTGGCCAATCTGCCAGAACCATATTCACAATAGATCACACAGCCATTGAAGTTTAATCTGAATCTTCTTGACTTAATTCTATCAGAAAAATTCCCGTTGTTCCACCCATTGTCCTCCCACCCTTCTGTTGCTATTTAGACTACCTAAAACATTAACTGTTTCTCTTTCCACAGATGCTAACTGACCTATTAAGTTTTACCAGCATTTTTTGATTTGTATTTTCATATTATGTAGGTCAGATTTTCTTACTCTACTCATCTGGTCCACCTGAAACATCCCAGAACAATATCAGTTATTATGTTAGATAGACCAAGAAGCCGAATGTCTTGTGATTGTTGACATTAGGCCATTATGGCTCATCCTATTGCAGACATTCCGTTATGACAATTTTGCACATCTCCCTCATGACCTCTTTTTACTGAAAACTCCTCCTTATCTGTATTGTTGAAGGGTCAGAAACCTGGATTGTTGTCTGTTTCCCTTTCCACAGGTGCTGCCTGACTTGCTATGTTGTTCCAGCATTCTTTTGATTTTATTTCAGACTTCCAGCAACTGCAGTTGTTGATTTTTGCATTTTCACTAATACAAAAATGCCAGGCAATCGTCTTTTTACCAATTATGTTTGATTGCTATCTGGTTTCACTCTCTGTATGGAGATGATTTTACACATTCCTATTTTATAACAAAAATGCTTGGAAATCTGTGAAGTACACCTATAGGCACTGGCAGCTTTTAATTTGCATATATTGTATTTATATAACAACTCCCACTAAAGTAATCGGAAGGTTTACAGTATGAAATTTAAACAGCTTCTTTTCCCCACTGTGCAGAATGTGTGCAGCAATCATTCTTAAATACCAGGAAATTGAAATGATAATGTAAATTAAATTACCAAATGCTTTTGTTGTGTACAACATCTGTGCACATCTTAGCATGACAACTCAATGAGCTACAATTATAGGTTGACAACAGAGTAGATATAAAACTGAGCAGCAAACTTACAAGGAAATAAGTGCAACGGGTAGCTTTGCTTGTTGTCTATGGGTGTTGGGAAATTGCACTCACATGAATCGATTACTATGCATTACTATTCATGGCTGATGGATGGGCAGACTTTGCCATCAATAGCAGATTTTAAGATTTATTTTTAGTTGTTAAATTATTAGACAAATTAGGAAAAGATGGGCACAATAGAAATTAAGGGAGTTTACTATGTATGAGGTTAAACAGAAGTTTGAGTCTGTGACTTTTCATTAGATGAAACCATTAAGTACCATCTTTAAGGTAGAGATTTACTTTCTCTATGTCAATAGCTCATTTTTATTCCCCTCCGCAGCCTTCCTGTTGTTTCTGGGATTACCAGTTCAGTTGTGGGAGTGCATGATTACTGAGAATTGCATCGAGAATTTTCAAACTCATTTCCCAGAGCATTCTATCAGACTATATTTGAAGGAACACTCCAGATTCTACATCACTCACATTTTCTGCATATAAAGTTAAATTGTTTCGCTTTCATTTGGTCCCTCTTTATCTTGAAGCATTCATAATGCATAATTTCTGGTACAGAAAAATAATCAAGCATTAAATTAAATAAACTGTGATTGATTTTAATTGTAATAATACAAAAAAATGCTTTGGCATGTCTTCCTTTCTCCCCCTCAAAAATATGTGACGCCATTTGTATTTTTTTAAACTAAGAAACTCATAATGAAAGCAAGCATTTATTCTCTACTAAAGCACAGGGAATTTCCGTGTTAGATAATTGAAATTGATGGATAACTGTTTTTCTAAATATTGTTCTTACAGATGTTATATGGAAATGGCCTAGTAAAGGAAATGAAGAAAAAATGCAGCACAAGTACCGTAAATTGAATGTAATCTATCTTCTGGAGAGAGGCGGATTTATATTGGACAGAATAAGATTAATGCTAGCAGACTCTACAGTAAGAGAATATCTTGCAGCAGGCTCTGCCCCACAAGATTTCCAAGTTGTTAAATGGAGCATGGATAATGGAAACTCTACAATAATGTGTAATCATCTTAATTCCAGATATATTAGCTCAAGCTGCCATATAGCACGATTTTATCACCATAGTATTATGTCAGAAAATAACATAATTTCTTTTCACTTACTGTATATTTCTGCATGTGAATCACAAAAATGCAATTATGATGTATCTATAACAGACCAATTTTCTCTTGTTAAAGATGTTATCTCGCAAACAATGCACTAGTAATTTTAGAAAATGAGCATTCTGCCAACCAGTGTACAAAGAAACACTTTGACTGCAACTGAAACACAGACTAGGCAGTCTCAATACCCATGCAGTGGTTGTAACTTGTAACATTAACAGGATTTAAATTATTAATAGATAACTGCTAAACTTAAACCTAAACTTGCTCGCTGCCCCATTGGGGGAAGGCAGAAATATGCTTTTGATGCAATTGATTTTTACAAAAGTGAAAATGGAAGTCTGAAAATTAAAGAGGATTCAGAAATCCTGCGAAATAGAAATATCTTCATATGTTGGTTCCAGAGATGTTTTAGAAAATGAAATAAATAATAATATCTTTGAAAATTAATATAATTATTTAGGGCAAGGACTCTTTGATTTCATAACCATTTCAAGATAAAATATATACTTGACAGATTTAAAAAGATCCATTAGAAGTTAAATTTAAAAAAAAGATCTTTGTACAAAACCTCTCATATTCTTCAATATACTAGTCATTGAATAAACTTCAGTCTCTTTGGAATATTATGAAGCATCCTAAAACTAAAGTTATTTGCAATGTTTTACTATGGATTTTGATTACTATTTCAGCTGATTTATTTATTATTTCCACTTAAAATAAACAGAATGTAGAATTAGCATTCATCAGGCCATCCCACTAAACAAATTTAGTGAGCCTCACATTAGTGGTAGGGAAGATACTGGAGAGAATTCTTAGGGATAGGATTTATGAGCATTTAGAAAACCATGGTTTAATTAGGGAGAGCCAATATGGCTTTGTACAGGGCAAATCATGTCTTACTAACTTGACTGAGTTTTTTTGATGTGGTGATGAGGGTGGTTAATGAGCTGTGGATGTTGTTTACATGGATTTTAGTAAGATGTTTGACTAGGTCCCTCATGGGAAGCTCATCCAGAAGTTTAAGATGCATGGGATCCATGGTGGATTGGCCATTTGGATTCAGAATTGGCTTGCCCATAGAAGACAGAGGACAGTGGCTGGAGGGATTTATTCAAGCTGTAGGTCTGTCATTAGTGGTGTTTCGTGGGGTTCTGTACTATGATGTCTGCTGTTTGTGATGTATATAAATGACCTGTATGAAATGCAAAGAGAAAGTACACTGTTAAAGGCAAGATCCTTAGCAGTGTTGATGAGCAGAGGGATCTTGGGGTCCAAGTTCATAGCTCCCTGAAAGTGGCTGCACAGGTTGTCAGGGTGGTTAAGGAGGCATATGGCATGCTTGCCTTTATTAGACGAGGCACTGAGCTGCAGCTTTTAAAAACTCTAGTAGTCTGCATCTGGAGTATTGCATACAGTTCCGGTTGCCACATAATAGGAACAATATTGAGGTTTTGGAGAGGGCGCAGAAGAGGTTTACCAGGATGTTACCTGGTTTAGAGGGCATAGGCTATAACAGGAGTTTGGACAAATTTGGGTGGTTTTCGCTGGAGTGGCAGAGGCTGAGGGATGATCTGATAGAGGGTTATAAGATTATTTGAGGCATAGATAGAGTACCTAGGCAGTATCTTTTTCCCAGGGTTGAAATGCCTAAGACCAGAGGACACACATTTAAAGTGAGATGGGGTAATTTTTTACACAGGAATCGGTGGGTACCCGGAGTGCACTGCCTTGGAGGGGGTGGAGGCAGAAATATTCGAAACTTTTAGGAGACATTTAGATAGGCACATGGATGTGAGGAAAATGGAGGGATATGGATGTTGTGTAGGCAGAAGAGATTAGTTGAGTTGGCCATTTGATTACTAATTTAATGGGTTTAGCAAAGCATTGCGGGCTGAGGGGCCTGTTCCTGTGCTGTACGTTCTATATTTTGTGTTCTAACCCACAGAGTCATTTTCAAGGACTCAACAACTCATGTGCTCAGTATTATTTATTTATTTGTTATTATTTCTACAACCAGACTCCTCTTGCAGTTTGGCTGTTTGTCATTTTTTACGTATAATTTTCATAAATTCTGCTGTATTTCTTTATTTTCTGTAAATGCCTGCAAGAAACTGAATCTCAAGACAGTACATGGTGACATATACACACTTTGATAATAAATTTACTTCGAATTTGATCTTGATAATCCTAGAGAGCTTTAGCAAAGTTGTCAGCACATATTTATACTTAGAAATCATACATGATGCATTGGAATGTAGTTGCAGAACAACCATCATCTCAGTTCCAATCTGTCAGTGCACGTGTTCTTCAGGAACGTGCTCTTATTCTAACTGTAACTCACTGCCTCTCATCAACTATTCTTCCAGAAAAGGCCAAGAGTGGTCTAACACTAGAAGAACAACAGAAACTGCTGTAAAACACTCCGCAGGTTAAGCATCAGCTGTGGGGAGAGAAGCACAAATATTGGTTTCAGCTTGATGACCTTTCAATATACAAGTCTCTACATCACTTGAGATTATGGAGTGGTCATGCCAGACAACAGCATGGCCTTTGAAACAATTAGGATGGAGTGGAGGAGTTTTGGGGAACCTTGTACTATGTAAGTAGGAGATGGTGGGCATCATGTACAAATAAAAGCCTGGCTGCTCCTCCATAACCTTCAAAATTACTACAACCTCTGAGTCAACATGTCAGCATCTTGATGGGGGAGAACTGTCTCTGATCCAAGTTTTAACCATACTTATTGGATAATTACAAGAATGGTGTACTCTGTATAAAGCAGTTTTCCTCTTGAACGTTGATAGCCTCTCCACTGAACAAATCTCCTGTCAGGATTACAATTTAATATTCATCACTAAGAATTACCATAAGATCATAAAATTTAAGAGATATAGGCATCACCATTCCATTGTGGTCCATTTATTATCTCTTAATACCATTCTTCTTTCTTCTCCCTGTAACCTTTGATGTGCTGGCTAATCAAGAACCTATCAACATCTGCTTCATATGTACCTAGATGACTCAGCCTCTACAGTCATCAGTGGCAACAGTCACCATCTTCTGCCTAAAGAAATCCCTCTTCATCTCGCTAACGCGAGAAAATCTGCAGATGCTGGAAATTCAAGCAATGCACACAAAATTCTGGAGGAATTCAGCAGACCAGGCAGCATCTGTGGAAAAGAGTACAGTTGACTATACTCTTTTCTACAGATGCTGCCTGGCCTGCTGAGTTCCTCCAGCATTTTGAGTGTGTTGCCTCTTCATCTCCATTCTAAATTGATCTCCCTCTATTCTGAGACTGTGCCCTCTGGTCCTAGACTCTCCCCACACTAGGAATCATCTTCTCCACATTGACTCTAGGCCTTTCACTATCCAATAGCTTTCAGTGAGATCTCCCCCTCATCTTTCCAAACTCCAGTGAGTTTTAGCCCAGAGCCATCAAACGCTCCTCATATGTTCAGCCATTAATTTCTGGAATCATTCTCATGAACCACCTCTGGTTCAATGACACATATTGTTTCTTAGATAAGGAGTCCAACACTGTTCACACTTCTCCAAATGTGGTCTCACCAATGTCATTTAAAATCTCAACATTACATCTTTGCTTTTATATTCTAGTCCTCTTGAAATGAATGCTGATATTGTATTTGCCTTCCTTACCACTGACTCAACCTTTAGGGAATTTTGCACAAGGACTCCCAAATCGCCTTGCACCTTTGAGTTTTGAATTTTCTCCCTGTTTAGAAAATAGTCTATGCCTTTATTCCTTCTTCCAAAGTGCATGACCATACACTTCCCTACACTATATTCCATCTGCCACTTCTTTACCCATTCTCCTAATCTGTCTAAGTCCTTCTGCAGGCTCCCAGGTTGCTCAGCACTTCCTACCCCTCTATCTCTCTTTGTATCATCCACAGACATGGCCAGAAAACCATCAATTCCAACATCCAAAACTTTGACATATAGCGTGAAAAGAAGTGGTCCCAGTACCGACTCCTGTGGAACATCATTAGTCACTGCTGACCAAACAGAAAATTGCCCCCTTTTCCCCACTCTGTCTCCTGCCAGTTGGCCAGTCTTTTATCCATACTAGTATCTTTCCTTTAATACTATGGTCTCTTACCTTGTGAGGCACCTTGTCAAAAGCCTTCTGAAAATCCAAGTAAATAACATCCACTGATGCTCCTTTGTCTATCCTGCCTATTTTTTTTTCCTCAAAGGATTTCAACTGATTTGTCAGACAAGCTATCCCCTTAAGGTAACTACACTGACTTTCCAAGTACCCTGAAATCTCATCCTTAATAAAGGACTTCAACATTTTCCCAACCATTGAAGTAAGGCTAACTGGCTTATAATTTCCTTTCTTCTGCCTTCTTGCCTTCTTAAGGAGTGGAGTGGCATTTGCAATTACAAACATTAATCTGAATGAAATCAGTTGTGACAACACTGATGAAACTTGACAATATGCAGGCAGAGCAGCCGAAATGATGCACCTGATGTTGGTCAAATTTTCTGTAACAAATCCATCATGTATGATCATGTGCCATTAACTTTATTTCTATTCCAATTTGACATCTTAATTTTCAAATGCAATATTTCGGAATGAATCTGACTGTTCAGATCCCATTTTGGAAATATTGCTCAATTAAATCTTGCTCTCTATTAATTGAAAATGTGCTTCTCTGTTCAATTTACCTAAGAACTTTACAAGCAACCAGTAGCATTTTAATTTGTTAATCCCAAACAACATTTATTGAGCTGAACTTCTACTTTTATCATTTTCATGGCATTGTTCTTATAAGACTGCATGGTATGTCAGCTGTAGTTGAGTTTGTAGTACTGGTGCCTGTCTCTGAAAGTAAAGGGTACATGTTCCAGTGCAAGTACTTGAGCAAAAAATGGCTAATGGGTTTAGTGAAATACTGAGGGAGAGCTTTGGCCATTCCTAGGTAGTTGAAGGTGCTATAGATAATGTTTTTTTGAATAAAGTGGGGGAGTTATTTCTGTTCAATATTTACTCTTCAACAGTAATGTAGATTCTCTGGTCAATATTACTTTATTGATCGTAGGACTTTGTGGGAGTAATGCATCCCACATTGTAACAGTAACTACTCTACATTTCAAACATTTACATCATTGGTGCATGGAACAGAATAATAAAGGGACAT
Organism: Mobula hypostoma; assembly: GCF_963921235.1. Classification (NCBI taxonomy): domain Eukaryota; kingdom Metazoa; phylum Chordata; class Chondrichthyes; order Myliobatiformes; family Myliobatidae; genus Mobula; species Mobula hypostoma. Next base: position 105,332,892 of record NC_086106.1, on the reverse strand, counting down.
ATTAAAAGAGATGGGCAAGAAGTATAAATGAAAACATTTTAAGTAACTTTTTGTATTTACGTCCCAGAGAGACATTAATTTTTCATGATCTGTTAACATTGTCATACAGCTTGCACTTTCACCTGATTTTAGTGTAACAATCTTTCATTTAGCAAACAAATAGAAAACAGTGGGCATAATAGAGCTTTATGCACTGACACACAGCCAAAAGATTTGATTTCTATTCATCACATGCAACATTGACACATTGCTTCACTGGCTTTGCCAATGATGTCTACATCTTATAAATAAATGTATTTTTTTTATTACAACTAAGGAGAAGCTGAGGAACCAAACCAAAGTCAGTGATAGGAAAAGTTCCCTGGAGAAAACTGAGAGAGAGGATCTATCTGAATTTAGAATTCAAGGACAGAACAGGAATAGACAGCATGGCTCTGTGCGTGGGGAATCGTGTCTCATGAATTTGGTTGGCACTTTTGAAGAGGTGAGCAAGACACAAGAGAGCATAGCAATGTAAATGGAATTTAGCAAGGCCTACATAAATCTTAGCAGGACTTTGTTAAGGTTCATCATAGTAAACTAGTCCAGAAGAAGGCATCGCATTGGATACAAAATTAGCTTGATGGAAGGATTCAGAGGGTGGTGGTGTCATGGCATTTAATAGAGTGGTCTGTAATCAGTGCTATGTCACAGGGATTGGTGCTGGATCCACTGTGATTCATCATCACTTAGAATAAGAATGCAGTTGCATGATTTGTAAATTTGCAATAACACCAATGAAGAAAATGAACAATGAAGAAAGTTATCTAGATTTACAACAGGATTTATATCAGTTTGGAAAGTGAATCAAGAAATGGCAGACACAATTTAAGTAGGGAGAATACAGATTGTAGCACTGTGGATTCACACAGAACATGGCAGAGCCCCTGAGAAAGTTGTAGAACAGAAAGACGTAGGAGTACAGGAACATAGTTCCCCGAAGTGGCAGCACAGGTCGACAGGGTGGAAAAAGAGGCACTTGGTGCATTTGCTGTCATCTGTCAGGGCTTTGAGTGCAAGAATTTCCACGTCATGTCACAGCTGTAGGAGACACTGGTGAGACATGAAGTATCGTATGCAGTTCTGGTTGGATGTTATTAAGCTAGAAACAATGCAGGAAAAAAAATCAGAAGGATATTACTGGGACTGGAGAGCTTGAGTTAAAAAGAGCGACTTTCTCCCTTGGGATGACTTTTGTGAGGTATATAAAATCACGAAGAGCATAGAAAAACTGAACAATTGCAGGCTGTTTCCCATGATAGAGGTGTTTAAATCTAGAGGGAAAACAAACACTCTGCTGGAGGAACTCAGCACCATCAGTGGGAGGAAAGATATTGCCGACTTTTCAGGTCGAAACGCTGGATTAGAACAAAACTAGAATTTGATGTGAGACAGGGTAAAAAAAAATTAAAGAGGCCGGAGGGGCGACTTTTTTCACAGAAAGGTTTGTGGATAGGTGGAATGAAATGTCGGAGGAAGTGGTAGAGGTCGGTACCATTACATCATTTAAAATACATTTAGACAGGTCGATGGATAGGAGAGGTTTAGAGGACTCGTGGGTCAAATGCAGGCAAATGGGACTAACTCAGGTATGCACCTTGTTTGGTATGGTTGAAGAGTCTGTGGAAATCCATCACTCTATAAAGGCTAGAGCAGCACATTTCCGCGCTTTACGACACGGGTTGAAATTAGGCTAGGAAAGATTTAAGACTAAAGAGTTCACAATTTCGGAAGTGCAGTGAAATAAATCACGGAGATGATGGGGTGAAACATGGCTTTTGAGTGCTACGAGATGCAATCATTTTGCAGAATATGCGCCTTTTTTCTTTTGAATTATATCTACAAAATTGATTGTTCATCAACATTTATCGATTAAATATATAAACCCATAAGAATGATCAAATTAAATGATTAAACGCAAAAAGGATAATATCATAGATCACTATACTGATGAAGAAATATATTTCAATGCCGCCAGTCACTTGAATCTTTGGTCGGGTGGTGGTAATGTTAGCAGAAGTATTCTATGGGGAAATCGAGCTGCACTGCGAGAGGCTGAAATGGGCAAGGTACCCGCAGAGCAGCCATGCATATGAGTAGTGGAATGTATTAAATCTAATCGCAGACTGAAAATGCTAATGCACTTGTTGCACTTAATCTTTATTTCCACGTTGATGATACAGTGGTTTGTGGCTACCAGGATTCCTCGGTGGAGCGGAGGGCGCATTGCCCTTTTAAGCCTGTGTGAACGGGTGGGTGGTGGTCCCGGGCCGTGAGCCGCATGCGCGCTGCCCACTGCGGGCAGCGAGCTGGTTGTCGCCGGGGACTCAGATGCGGCAGCTACAACTTCTCTCCCCCAGCCAGGAGCCCTAGGAAAGATGAAATCTCCGAGAGGAAAAGACATCTTCATCGGGCAGGTGCCGGGGCTTTAACACTCCCAACGTCTCCATCGGGCTCATGAAGCAGCAAGAACAGCAGGTAAAATAAATCCTACTGTTGTCTGATTAAACACAGATCACAATGGCTGCAAGCATTTGCACTGAGATGGGGAGAAATTAATAAGATCAAATCCGAACATTGCAAAGGCATTAGAAACGTAGCAATTACGGGGTTAAAATAATCTGGGTGAGCATTCCTTCTGACCCGCGGAACCCACCCAGAATTTCCTCTTGACTCATGGACTGGAGTAGTATTCCAGTCTGGTACTTAAAATTTATTTGGAATGCAACTACATTACGATCAGAGTAAAGCTCAAGGATCCAGGTTAGTAGCAGAGGAGCTCAGCTGCAGCAGGCACAGTTGGTGATTTATTAGGCGCTCTACTTGACAAACTTTAAAGCTTTGCTTAACTATTGGAATTCTGTTACCTTTTCCGTGCTGTAACAGGTTACATAGAGACAGTTCAACCTTTTTCTTCACGATTAAATACCGCCTGGTTTCAAAATTGAAGTGGAAGTTGGAATGATTTGTGTTGTAAAAGAGCCACCATTCTGAAAACTACAATGGAAGCAAGATGCTCGGCAGTTCAGACAGCAGATGAAGGGAGCGAAACGTTTAATGTTTCGGGTCGACGTCGTTTCACCAGAAATGTAAAGAAGTTAGACGTGAAGTAAGTTTTAAGTTGTCGCGAGAAGGGGATAGATAGATGGAGAGAGTAAACGTGGAAAAGGAGGTATTGAATGATACGAGTGGAGACGCAAGAGATCCGCAGATGTTGGTAATCTTGAGCAACACACGAATTGCTGGAAGAACTCAGCAGGTCAGGCAACATTTATGGCGGGAAATGAACAGTTAACGTCTCGGGTTGAGACCCTACATCAGGACTGGAAAGGAAGGGGACAGAAGTCAGAATAAAAAAAGGCAGGGGAGGGGGAGGTGGAGCACAAGATGGCAGTTAAGTCCAGATGAGAGGGGGTGGGGAGGTAGGGAGGTGGATGGGGGAATGAAATGGAATGATGTGAGAAGCTAGGAGATGATATATGAGAGAGATGAAAGGTTGAAGAAAAAGAAATCTGATAGGGGAGGATAGTGGGTCATGGAATAAAGGGAAGGAAGTGGGAAACTGGTGGGATGCGATGGTCAAGTTGTGAGTGTCTGGGGAAGAGAAGAGAAGAGAACGGGTGAGAGAACCACTGGAGTGGGAGAAAGTGGGGCTGTGGGGAATAAGGAAAATAGGAGAGTGGATATCGGAAGTTAGAAAAATCGATGCTCATGCCGTCAATTTGGAGACTACCAACTTGGAATATGAGCTTTGTTCCTCCAACCGGAATCAATAAATGACCCTGCCAGGCTTACAGATGAAATGCTCCCTCACCTGGAAGGACTGCTTAGGGCACTGAATTGTGGTGAGGGAAGAGATGTAGGGACAAATGAAGGAAAGATATGCCTCATGGTGGGATCCCTTTGGAAATGGCAGAAGATGTAGAGAATGATGTCTTGGCTGTTAAGATTTGTGGGATGATAGGTAAGGAAACCTATCTCTGTTATGTTCGGGATTGGGAATGAGGTTAGGACATATGTGGGTGAAATGGAGGAGATGCAGATGATGGCAGCTTTGATTGTGGTGGAAGGGAAATTCTGTTTTTGGGAAAAAAAAGAGGACAGTTTGAATGTTCTGGACTGGAAAGCCTCATTCTAGCAAGCAGATGTGGCAAAGGCAGAGGAAATGGGAGAAAGGAATAGTATTCTTATATGTGTCAGGATGGAAGAGGTATATTCAAGTGGGTTTATAAAAGATGTTGGTAGGTAATCTGCTCCTGGAAATGGAGACAGAGAGATAATAAAAGAGGAGAGAGGTGTCAGAGATGGACCAAGTACATTTAAGGACAGGGTGGAAATTGGAGGCAAAGTTGATGAAATTGACAAGTTCAGTCTTGGCATGAGTATCAATTTCTTTAAATGCCAGTAACCTCTTTCCTCTGTTTTCCTTGTTTCCCCTCTTTCTTTTTCCTCATCCTGGTGGCCCTCTTACTTCTTCCCTTCCCTTTCCCTCAGAACCTGTCCACTGCTTCCCTCTGGTTCCCCACCTTCTTCCATTTATTCCATAGTCTACTGTCCTATCAGATTTCCTTCTTCAGCCCTTTATCTCTTCCATCTATCACTTCCTATCTTCTCACACCATTCCCAACCCTTCCCCCACACAACTTCTTACCTTCCCCCTCACCTATTTTCTGCCAGCTTGTGCTCCTCCACCTTCCCTTCCCTTTTTATTTTGGCTTCTACCCTCTTCCTTTCCGGTCCTGATGAAGTGTCTTGGCTCAGGGCATCAACTGTTCATTTCCCTCATTAGATGCGGCGCGACCTGCTGAGGTGCTCCAGCAGTTTGTGTGTATTTCTAATGGTACAAGCGTTGCTGGTTGAGAGGAAGGTAAGGGGTGGACATGCTAAAAGATGAAATCTGAAGTGCCAGGAATGGAGAGAGGTGCCGTACTCAAAATTTGAGTTGCAAGACTGGATGTCTGGCTAGCTGAAATGGTTGAATTCAACGAAGAGTTCTAAAGAGCAAGCCAGAGGATGAAGTGCGTCACTCAAGCTTGTACTGAGCTTTTGAACATCGTAAAAGGCCAAAGAGAAACTGCTCCTGGTGCAAGTGGAGTGGAGAATTAGAGGCAACTGAAACAGAATTGCAGAGGGCCATTTGGCACCATTAAACTGGTTGTAAAAGAGTTATCCGGCTTAATCCCAGCAGTTGCCCCCAGTTTATTTCCACCCCATTGTCCAGGTACTGAAAAGCTTCATCCAAGTGAAACAGCAAATCACTTCGACATCTAACTTAGTCTGTTAGATTTGGTGCTGATGTAACGGTGATCTCTACATTTGGGGAAATTAAACAAAGCTTGAATGGCCACCTTACAGAATCCCTCTAGCATTGACATACCTGCACTTTAATTCTTTTTACCTTCTCTTTCTGACCTTAACTCTAGCAATTAAATAATTCAACAATGTCAGATAATCAGCCATGCCATTGTTTTATTTTGTATTCCCTGCATTTAGTTTTCTCTTCCCTTCTAGTATTTCTGATTTCATTCATCATTTCCTATTTTTACATTCTCCTGACGTACCTTCAACGTTTTCGTTCTGTCAGCATCACTGCTTGCTACATTTGCACACTGAAGAGTCAGAATCAGAAACAGGTTTAATATCACCGGCATATGTCGTGAAATTTGTTACCTTGTGGCAGCAGTACGTGATAATATAAGAGAAAATAAATAAATCAGTTACAGTGTATATGGATATTAAGTAGTTAAATTAAAAATTGTGCAAAAGCAGAAAAACCTCTGAATACTCCTTGAAGTTGTGTTAAATCACATTCTTAGGCCAAGCCAACATATGTTCTTTCAAGATTGCTGTTGTTTTTTATTGACACAAGCAGCCAGTCCTTGTATGCTGTTTCTGGGAATCACTATGATTAGAATTGAACATCAAAAATCTGCCTTTTTAAGTTGTACATTTTTGTTTTGGTTGTAATGTCAACTTCAAAAACTATATTTTTTGAAAAATTATCAAAAACTAAAATGTGCTGGAATTGTATCTCATATGATCAAGGTTTTACCTCCCATTTTGAGTCTGGTTAAATATGATTGTACTTAGCTCTTTAGTGTCATTGAGTGCAATAGATTGAAATACAACTTCTCAAAGACTTATCCTTGGCCAGTGATGGCATTATAAAGTTTAGTATTTTATGTTTTTCAAAAAAAAATACCTTGATTACTGAAATCCTGACATGTACTGAACATGAATTAAAATTTGTCATCCAGAATATTGTGATCTTAAACATATATTTAATCTGGATATTTGCTTTTGACAGAAACCTTCCTGTTCTCTAAATTGTATTGATTTTAAAGATGGATTTTACATTTCCTAACCTAAAGTTTCCTCTTTTTTTGCTGTATTTAGAGTAGCGCCTTGTGCTCAGTACCTTTTTCTTGGCAGTATCACAGTGAATAAGGTGCAGTGACTTATGGTGGGAAGATTACTGGTGCTAGCTTCAGAATTGCTGCCATGGAAACTGTGTCAGGCTGCTGTATTGTAAGGAACATACAGCTGGAACTACCCACATTAGCACAAGCCTAAAATGTATGTATTAGTCATCGGGAAGTTTCCTTATTTATTTCAAATGGAAAAAAAATTCTTACATTTTGGAGCCGGAGAGTGAGAGTACCAATATAACAATTCTGTAACTCCCAACATGGATGCAGATTTCATAGGAGTAAGAAGGAATGCCGCTGTCACAAATTATATGGAAAAACAGGAACAATTGTTGCTGATCTGCAAGGCAGTAATTTATGGGATAGCGGGTGGTCAGATGTTGTGGAGTGAAACAATTCAAATTCCTCTTGTTCATTAGCTGGACTCAGCCTCTCCTGTTAGGCATTAAAGTACTCTTGTAATTTCATGGACACTTATCTTGAATTTGTAATGAACCTATTTAGTCTTTAACCAACTTTAAGTGCTAATGTTGGTTTTACAAGTATTTTATTTAATGAAGTAACATGTTATGTGTGATATTACAAGAAATGCTTTTGTAGCATAGGAGCTCAATGGCCACTGAATAATTTCCAAGAGAAAATGGCAGGAGGTGCATCTTAATCTGGTTTGTAGTTTCCTCAAACTTACATTCATCACAACAGAAATCAATGCTGCAAACGGAATCTAAAATTAGTGTTTGGTTTGTGTTAATTGTCTTAAAAAGTGACTGCTTCTGAGGGCATTCGTTGCCAGTAATATTTTTGATTCATTAATTTTTCTTTAGCATATTTGACAAATGAAAACAAAGATTTAATTACACTCTTAAGATGTACTTAAACAAAATCTTATATTGATTGCAGTTTTACTAGGTGCCTTAACAATTTGTAGCACTGCCTATTTTTAAAGGATACTTGTGGTAAAAAATCAAATACTTGAAATGGATTAAAGATAATGAAATACATAAAGTCCTAACTTTTCCATAGTAATGCATAGCTGCTACTCATTTTGAAATTAAATTTTGTTGTATAATTTTTCAACCAATAAGCACATCATTTACTCACTAATAAACATACACAGATCTAAATTTCAGTTGAGCTTGTGTACATATGGATGTCTCAGAGCATTTTACAGAATTGAGAGGGAAAAGTAAGAGGTATTAGAAAGAAGGATTGGATGAAATGAATTATTAATTGCCAAAAGCATGGAGAAAGAAAAGGAATTTGAGGTTTTTAAATGCTTCATATGTGCCTGTCATATACGCACAATTGCATCAAAATCAAATTGACTAAACGAAGTGTGCTTCAATATGCTTATTGATTATTGAAATTTCTGTTGTTTTAATTAATGACTCCAGTTACGATCAATTAACCTTTGTAGGATTCAGTACCTCCATAGATATTTTGATGTATGTGAGAAATAGTCTCATTCTTTGCATTATTTATAGTTTATTGAGAGTCTGTTCTTAGAACAGAAGGTCTTCACTTTGTTGTATCTGTGCTAAACATTTGTTAGAGTAATAACAATTCTCCCCTGCCCAGCTAACCTTGCAAAACCATTTATAGTGGATTCCTGTTAATTGGGCCATCGGTTAATTGGGGCAGCTGCTTATTTGAGACAACCCTTAAAGAAAAAGACTAACTGAGAAAGTAGCTGGGATTCCATTTGTTTATTTGGGACTCTATGCCGCTTAATTGGGTCTGGAGACTGTTGCCGAACAGTTTCTAACCAGCGTCAGTGTGTGCCTGTCGTATGGCAGTTAGACACTATACCATGCTTAGAGCAAACAGTTTTTAAATAGCGTCACTTGTGTGCGTTTGCATTCAAAAAGCAGTGATTTTTGTCACTGATAATTGGTGAGTCATAAGCAATAAGCAATTCAGAACTGTTTAGCTCACTGTGGTTTTAAACATTCAGGCTTAGAGATGGCAGAAACTACTTCAGCAGGTTAGGAACTGCAAAGAATTTGAAGGTATCGACAATCATCTTGAATGTTACAGTGAGGATGGAAAGGAGGATGCATAGGTTGAAAGCATTGCGTGAAGGCAGTTCATTATCTGCAAGAGGTGTCTGCGATGACAGTCAATCAAAAGAACACAGCAGCGTACACTGGATGAATTCCTCTTTTAGTAGTTCTGGTGGTTTTCTAATTTGTTCTGTTATTTTATTTAAATACATAATTGGTTACTCAATTAAGTAGTAGTTTGTCTTTTTTTATACTCTTTTAACCATTTTCATAAAACTTTGGCTAGTTTGGGAAGCTACTTAACTGGGCCAAAATGTACTGGTCCCAATGTGTCCCAATTAACCGGAATCCGCTTTATTTCTTTTGAGTGGCAATGTTGCTTTGTCCACAGAATGCTCTAATAGTGCAAATGTACAAAACTGATAATACTGTGAATGTTTAACCAAATCACATTACAGATGTAATTTTTTGTAAATGGAGTTTATTTTTGAAATATTAAAAAATTCCTATACCTGATTTAGGACTATTTGAAATGCCACTGCAACAAGAAACACTGACACATACATGGATTATGGTTAGGAAGAAAGTATCTTACTAACTCTTGCTTATTCCTTTGAAAAAATTTAGAAAGATTTAATCTATATTAGTACTGTACATGCATCAGTTTAATTAAGCTGTTGGTTACTTTGATACATAATACTGAAGTTGCAGAAAAAACTGTACACCAAGGTATAATGCTTATAGAATTCCAAAGGGTTAGGTAAGACAGATGGCAGGCAGATGCTTTTTAGTATCATGCAGTAAATGATTATTAAACCTATTCTGTTATTTTCCTGTTGAGAAATAGCAACAACACTTACAAAAATTTATTTAATTTAACTTGGGCTGGTATGTAAGCACAAAAAATTTGTGCTGCCTGCTAGCTTAGAAGCAATTTACCTTCCAGTAAACGCTGTAACCCTCATCAAATGCTGTCTGTGGCTCATACAAAACATAACTTAAGTAAGAAACATGAAAATCTGTAACATTAGAACGTAAGCTTTTTCTTGGTGTGGGCATACGGTGACAACTGTGCCTCAGTTGGCAGATTCTTCCTCTGGGTTAAGAGAGTCGTGGGTTTAGAACATTCTAGTATGCAGTACCAAGGGAATGCTGCATTACTTATGTCTTTTTTTTTGAAAAGCTTTTTTGAAAGATCCTTTGAAGAGGAACAGATGAATTCTCTGTGGTGTTATGGCTGGTAATTATCCAATGATATCATAAAGTTTGTTGTCTAATCTTAATTGTTGTTTATGAAAGCATGTGTGATGAAATGGTTCAAAGGAGATTCATGAAAATGATTCCAGGATTGAATGGCTTGCCATATGAAGAGTGTTTGATGACTCTGGGCCTGTATTCACTAGAATTCAGAAGAATGAGGAGTGACCTCATTGAAACCTGTCGAATGGTGAAAGGTCTTGATAGAGTGGATATGAAGAGGATATTTCCCGTGGTGGGAGAGTCTAAGACCTGAGGATACAGCCTCAGAATACAGGGTGTCCTTTTGGAATGGAGATGAAGAATTTCTTTAGCCAGAGAGTGGTGAATCTGTGGACTTCCTTGCCACAGGCAGCTGTGGAGGCCAAGTCTTTATATTTAAGGCAGAGGTTGATAGTTTCTTGATTGGTCAGGGCATGAAGGGATATGAGGAAAAGGCAGGAGATTGGGGCTGAGAGGAAAATTGGATCAGCCATGATGAAATGGCAGAGGAGACTCGATGGACGAAATAGCTTAATTCTGCTCCTATATCTTATGGTCTTATGGTCTGATGGAAATTGATTACATTATCATTTTCTATAATGCAGTGGTAATTTTGTCTGAAGATATTTTTAGTTGTAATGTGCTTTAGGAAATCCATGATTTGTGAAATGTGTTATATACTCATTGGCCTCTTCATTAGGTACAAGAGGTACCTAGTAATAAAGTGGTCACTGAGTGTAAGTTCATCGTCTTCTGCTGCTGTAGCCATCTACTTCAACGTTGGATGTGTTGTGTGTTCAGAGATGCTCTTCTGAATACCGCAGTTGTAATGCGTGGTGATTTAAGTTATTGTCACTTTCCTGTCAACTTGAACCAGTCCGGCCGTTCTCCTCCGACCTCTCTCATTAACAAGGTGTTTTTGCCCACAGAACTGCAGCTCACTGGATTTTTTTTTTGTTTTTTACATCGTTCTCTTCAAACTCTAGAGACTGTTGTGCAGGAAAATCCTAGGAGATCAGCATTTTCTGGAGATACTGAAACCACCCTATCTGGCACCAACTGCCAAATCATTTTGCTGTCAAAGTCACTTAGACCACATTTCTTTTCCAACCTGATGTTTGGTCTGAGCAACAGTTGAATTCTTGCCCATGACTGCATGCTTTAATTGCTGCCAGTTGATTGGCTAATTAGATAAGAGCAGGTGTACCTAGTAAAGTGGCAACTGAATGAATGTTTTACATCTTCCCTCCCTTTTACTTGCCTGTTCTGATATTGTCTAAGCCACATATAATGAGCTGAAGTGATTCATTCAACAAGAAAGCAATGAGACAAGCAAAGAGCTTAGGGACCGTACACTAACACTTCATTTCCCACCTGAGGTTTCTTCAAAGGGAGGTCAGGTCGCACTATAGAATTATAGATCACCATGCTTTCTTTGAACAAGACTCCCAGCTGGGGCTGTGGGACTAGCGAATTTAGATTTAAATTTTAATCACTGACAATCTAGAGCTTCTTAATTTGGATCTTTTTCTTTAAGTTGTGTAATTCATTTATTTTTGGTCTCAAAAGTTTAACAGTTATTACACAAATGCACAAATCTTTTTTATTACGGATAAGACAAGGTGATATCGATATGGTGTTTGTTTACAGCAGTAGATTTGAATTTTATTCTATATAATTGTTTTTTTTAAACAAACATTAATTTTAATCCAGGAAGGATGAAAGAATGTCAGCCAATTACCAAGTTGAAATAGTTCTTGATTTGGGAAAGAGCTTGTTGATCGTTATACTGGCTTCCTGTCCATTGGAGGATTGACTTTAAAATATTACTACTGGTTTATAAAGCACTGAATGGTCTGGGGCCAAAATACATCTCCGATCTCTTGCTGCATTATGAACCTTCCTGAGCTCTCAGGTCTTCTGGGGTGGGTCTGCTTACCATCGCCAGGGTCAAAACTAAACACAGTTTCTATGCTGCATGTATCTGGAATAACCTTCCAGAGGACCTGAAGTCTGCCCTAACTTTAAGCTCTTTTAAATCGAGGCTGAAAACTTTTCTTTTCACTGTAGCTTTTAATTAGAATCTCCTGCACTGTAACATCTATTTATCATATCTATTTTTGTGTGATTTTATTCTCTTATATATTGTCTGAAATTTGATGTTTGATGTTTATGTTTTGTTCTATGTAAAGCATTTGTGTTTGAAATGTGCTATACGAATAAACTTGCTTGCTTGTATTGTTTCAATATGTTTACTTATCGTATTCATCCTGGGGTGGATGATGTGGGTTTGGAAGATTCAAACAATGAACCTTTGAGTTTCTGCAGTGCTTTTTGTAAGCGGTATGTACACTGTATATCCAGTGTTAGGTGGAATTGATCTATTAAGATGGTGGAGGTGGCTTTGACCAGACAAACTGCTTTTTCCTGATGTTACTGAGAATTTTGGGGTGTTGCTGGAGCTTATGTCATTTAAGCAAATGAGGTGGATTCCATCACACTTTCAACTTGCATTTTGTACTTGACGGAACGGCTTTGAGTCACTCCTGCAGAATACCCAGTCTTTAGTTAGGTGGCCTGGCCAACACTAAAGACCCTCGCCATCTAGCATGCGCCCAGTCTTGTTGCTACTATCAGAGAGGAAGTGTGGGCCTGAAGACCCACTCTCAGTGATTCAGGGACAGCTTCTTCCTCTCCATCATCACAATTTTGAATGGTCCATGGACCAGGAATACTATCTTATCCTTATTCTTTTTGCACTATTCATTTTGTAATTTGCAGTAATTTTATGCCTTTGCACCGTAGTGCTTCCAGAAACAAAAATCAAATTTTCTGACATAAAAGAAAGTGATAATAAAACTGATTCAGTTTCAGTGAAACCACTTTACACTTAAGGAGTTGAATTTGCCAGTAGTAATGCAAGTTGTTGCTTTCTCTCTGGGTGGTAATTCTCACCCTGGTGCTTGCAGTGTCCTGGTATTGTTTGACTTCCATATTTGTTCAAATCCTAAATGTTGTTAAAGTCTTGCTGTGTTAATGTGAAGTATTTAATTGACTAAGGAGCTATGAATGTTATTGTGCAAGCATCTTTGATCTTCATCTTTTGATGAAGGTATGATCATTAAAATATCAGCTTAGACTGGCTTGGGTTTAGAATATGGCCTTGAGAAATGACTGCAATTCCCTGTTGTTGAATTGAGATAATTGGTTTCTAACAGCCATTTTCCTTCAAAGGGTATGACTGGTTGGTAGAAGGTTTTCTCTTTGATTTGTATTGACTAGCGTTACCAGCATTTGTTAGGGCAGAAATATATGAAATGGTAGTTAGGTCACAGCTAGAGTTCTATAAACAATTCTAATCAGTATTTCAAAGGTAATTTCTTTTAACCAGAGAATGGTAAATGCATGGGACACACTGGTGGGGGTGGTGGTAGAGGTGGATACATTAGGAAGATTTAAAAGACTCTTAGATAGGCTCTTGGGTGAAAGAAAAATGAAGGACTACTTGGGAAGGAAGTGTTAGATTGATCTTGAATATGTTAAGAGGATGACACAACATTGTGGGCCGAAAGGCCTGTGCTGTGATGTTCTATGTTTTACGTTACAGGAAAGTTAGCACTAGTGAACTTACAAAAGTGATTTATTAGGATGTTTCGAGACGTGCAAAATTTTAGTTGAAGAATGATAGTCCAAACTGGGATAATTTCTCCTCAAAATGGATAAAGTGAGGTAATGTTTTTATTAAATTGAGGTCTAGATAGGGTGAATGGGACTGATTTACCTTCCCTACTGAAGTACTCAGTAATTAGGGAACTTGCATTAGTGGAAAGGAGTTGAAGGAGCTTGTTTTTGCCAAGGAGATGGGGTATTAACTGATGCTTGCAGTGATAGTTGAGGCATAAACCCTCAGAGCCTTGTTTCCAAATGGCATCTTGCTTAGCTTTTAGTGCTGTTGTCTATAGTGCTGTAGACAGAGAGCTGGAAAATAAGATTAGAGTGAACAGATTTTTTTTTGACTAACATTTTGTAGTTAAGGAGGCAAGTTGTATCGTGGACTTCAAATTAAAAGAATTTCAGTACGAAAGTCAGTATGTCTTGTTGCAATTATATAAGCCTTGTTGAACATAGAACATAGAATAGTATAGCACAGTACAGGCCCTTCAGCCCACATTGTTGTGCCGACCCTCAAACCCTGCCTCCCATATAACCCCCTCCCCCCACCTTAAATTCCTCCATATACCTGTTGAGACCAACCTTGTTGTGTACAGGATCCTGCTGAAGGGTCTCAACCCAAAAGGTCGACTGTACTTTCTTTCATAGCTGCTGTCTGGCCTGCTGAGTTCCTCCATCTTTTTGTGTGTGTTGCTGTGTACAGGATTAGTTTATCCACCTGAGAGTGACTACTTGCAATAAAGGAAGTACAACAAAGGTTCATCAGTTAGATTCCTGGGGTGACAAGACTGATGTATCAACTATAATTGTATTCACTAGAACATTGAAAGAATGTGGGGAGAAATAGTTTCCTCAGCTAGTACGTTTGGAATGAAGAGTCAGATTTATAGAGCAGATTTATGACCAAAAAGTCTCTTTAATTCAGGCTGGTGAATCCATAATATTTGCTACAACAGAGCTATAGGGACCAGGTGCTAAATATATATTTTAAAATAGGTAGTTAAATTCTTAGATTAAAAGAATTCAGAATCTGGCAAGAGCGTCAGGATAAATGGCATCAGGATAGATGGTGTGATCAGCAGTTTATCAAAGGGCTGAAAGGCCTTTCCCAGTCCCTTGTTTCACTATATAGAGAATGAGCCAAATTGATCAGATGCAAGCACAAAAGATGAGGGAGAGAGTGGGGTCACCCACAATCCTTCCACAATTCCATAGCCCACCTACCACTGATGTCTAGTTCCACGAGCGATTTCATTAAAGTCGCCTGGATTGATCAAGCCTTATTTTAATATTGCCTTGAAGAAATGAGGTAAGATTGAAAGATTTGGGGAAAACAAATTTAAGTTATTCTGATTAGGTGAATATGGCTGGGGGAGTTTATTCTACAGGCCAACCTCAATACTAAATGAGGAAGAAACTTGTCTGTCAAAATTCAGTGAAATTTTCTGCAAGTAATGTAAATCTTGTCAAGAAAAGAATTGGATTTCAGAAATATAACTGTAAAATTTGACACTTTTGCAAAGAGCTTACAGTGTTATCCTAAAGAAACTATTCTCAAAACTTGCCAAAAGGAAAATAGAATGACATAATCATTTGTATTGAAACTGAAATCTATTGGGATATACATAACAGTGTTTTGAGTACAGTTTAAAAAAAGCATCAGATTTATTGCAGATATTTTTTTAAGTTGCCTCATTTGAGCAAAATTCCATCATGATACCATTTTCTTTGTTCCTATTTTGCACCACAACAGTTGGTGGAAAGACAGAAGAAATCCCCATGTCCCTGATCTAAATATGTCAAGCAATTATTTAGCATTGGGACTTATTTTTAAATTTGTTTATTCAAGCTGAGGTTTCCACTTGGATGATTCCTAAGCATAAAAAAGGAAGCTATTAAAATTAATTCCAGACACTTGTGCATGAGATTAGAACAATATGTAAAAAGTTGGGGAAACTTCAAAATTTAATCATATTTAGAACAAGTATTTCCATGTATTATGTGTACAATATCATTAACCATAGATTGAAATTGTACTTATAATTTGCTGAAAAAAAATTTTGCCTGCATCTGTTTGAAAAATAATGAGTGTTTTGGTTGTAAAATAATGCACTGTTGGCCCAAAATACAGTGAATGCCAGTTAATTGGGACACATCGACACAAGTATATTTTGGCCCAGTTAACCAGTCATCTCAATTACCCGAAGTTTCATGGAAATAGATATAGCAAAGGCAAACTACTGTTTAACTGAATAACAAATAATGTAATTACATCAAATACAGAACAAATTAGAACAGTATCAATAAGCCTACAGTGCTATATTAGTTCCCAATAGCTGTCGACAGAGGGATTCATCCAGTGTACGTTGCTGTGTTCTCTTGATTGACTGTAAATGAACAAAATCATCGCAGGTACCTAGTGGAGGTGGCAGTCTGCCTTCAAACAGTGCTTTCGACCTTAGCATCCTCCAAATTTTTATTTTAATTGTAACGTTCAAGATGATTGTCATTACCCTCAAATTCTTTGTAGTTCCTGACTTGTTGAAGTTGTGAAATCACTTCATTTGGACTCATGGCCATTTCTGGCACCTTCAAGCATTGAAACTGTAGTGAGCAAAACAATTCTGAATTGTCTTACTGTTTATTTCTCACCAACTATCAGTCACAAAAAATGCCTGCTATTTGACCACAAACAGACGCAAGTGATGCTACTTAAAAACTGTCCGCTCTAAGTATGGTGTAGTGTTGAACGGCCACATGACATGCATGCAACTGACGCTAGTTGGAAAATGTTTGACAACAGTCTTCTGTCCCAATTAAGCGGCATGTGTCCCAAATGTAAACGAAAGGAATCCCGGCTATTTTCTAGATGAGTTTTTATTCTTTAAGAGTTGTCTCAGATAAGTGGCTTGCCTGCTTAGCTGTTGCCCCAATTAACCAGAACCCACTGTGCTAATATAATAGCCACAGGCTGTGATTATAATACATTCCGTCATTTCTAAAGCATTGAGGTCAATAGTTCATACTCTAAATCTCAGCTGTTTGCATAATTTATTTGAATATATGAGAATATTAAATACATGGTAATAACTTAAAGAAATCTAATTCAATTTGAAGCTGTACAAAGGGGCAAAACTTTTTAAATATAGTATGTGCTTGGTATGACAAAGATGAAAAGATAGAAAAGTTAATGAGCTTTGAAGTGAGGAGCTTTGCATATTTTCAATGTATCCTGTGTGGGTTTCTTTTACTGATGTTTGGAATACACTATCTGCATATGACTAGGTTGATTGGATAATGAAATGTCACAAATACAAATGGCTGCCAGAAAGATTTCTTTTTGTTTCTGCTTAATTTACAAAGCGCTTTTGAAGTATTTGAAAACGGAAAATGTTTAAAATTTTCTTCTCTTTAAACTAAAGTCTTTCAATAAATGGATTCAGTTCTACAGGGTAGTCTTGGAGTACTGAAATATTACATAAATAAATAAAGTAGAACATTATGGATATACCTGCAGAATAGACAGCCTTAATGGGGAGATAAACGGAAGTAATCTTATTTATTTATTTATTGAGATGCAGTATGGAATAGGCCCTTCTGGCCGTTTGAGCCGCACCACCCAGCAATTCTGCAATTTAATCCTTGCCAAATCATGGGAAAATTTACAATGATCAATTAACCCTCCAACCAGTGCATCTTTGGGCTGTGGGAGGAAACTGGAGCACCCAGGGAAACTCTCACAGTCACGGGGAGAACGTACAGGTTCCTTACAGGCAGCGGTGGGAATTGAACCTGAGTCGCTAGCATTGCAAGCCGTTGTGCTAATCACTACGCTACCGTGCCGTGTTTCAGGTCAATGACTTTTCATCAGAACGAGGAAAGTGAAAAATTGAGTGTATTTTATGTTGTAGATAGGGAAGAGGGGTGGTGAGAATAAAGGGAATGCATTTGATAGGATGGAAACCAAGAAACTTAAAGTGGCACAAATGTAGTTAATGCCTCCTGAGAAAAGGTGATGAAGGCTATCTAGTGGTGGCTGAGCTGACTGGAGGAGATATATTGAAAGAGAAAGAGATGAGTGAACACAGGAGACGGAAAGAGAACGAGCAATGATCATGTGTAAGCAGCAAAACATAGCAGCCACTGGAACTCAGAAATAAAAGAAAATGTTACAAATACCCAGCAGATCACATAGCATCTGTGGAGAGAGGAAGATCTGAGTTAATGTCACAGCTGGGTGACCTTCCATTAGAACTCGCCAGTTTGTGATATAAATAGGAAAAAGTTAGTGATCTTAACTTGTTAACTGAAGTAGTTGAATTGAGTTTATTGTCACGTGCGCAAATACAGTGAGATACAGGTACAGTGAAAAGCTTGCTTGCAGCAGCATCATGGGTGCATAGATCCCTAAAACACACAGTTTATAAATTATGCATAAATTTTACACGAAAATGAAGAAAGAGAAAAAATACTGAGTACAGATGTCTGTAGCTTATCTGGATGGAGCATGGGATGTTGTTCCTTGAGTTTGCATTTGCTATTTTGGCACAGTATAAGATGCCAAAGATGAAGTTTCAGAATGGGATTGGGATGGAAAATTAATGTGACGGGCAAATGGATTTCAGGATAACTTCATTGGTAAATTGGTTTCTTACTGTCACATATAATTATATACAACTGGCCCTCCTTATCCGCGGGGAATTGGTTCCTGGACCACCTGCGGATACCAAAAAATGCGGATGCTCGTCCATTATATAAAATGGCGTAGTATTTGCATATAACCTACACACATCCTCCTGTATGCTTTAAATCATCTCTAGATTACTTATAATACCTAATACAATGTAAATGCTATGTAAATAGTTGTTATAATGTATTATTTAGGGAATAATGACAAGAAAAAATGCGCAAACAACGAGTGCTAGGGAGAGAACTTCCGGGTTTTCCCGATCCGCGGTTGGTTGAATCCGTGCATGCGGAACCCATGGATAAGGAGGTATAGTGGAAAAACCTGTCTTACATACCACCCATGCAGATCAGAATCCGAATCAGGTTTAATATCATGAGCATATGTTGAGAAATTTGTTAACTTAACGGTAGCAGTACAATGCAATTCATAATAAATAAATATAGGGAAAAACTGAATTACAGTAAATATGACTATTAAATAGTTAAGTTAAAATATGTAGTGCAAAAAAATAGAAATAAAAAGTAGTGAGGTAGTGTTCAAGGGTTCAATGTCCATTTAGGAATCGGATGGTAGAGGGGAAGAAGCTGTTCCTGAATTGCTGAGTGTGTGCCTTCAGGCTTCTGTACCTCTTTCCTGATGGTAACAATAGGAAGAGGGTATATCCTAGGTGACAGGGATCTTTAATGATAGCCGCCGCCTTTCTAAGGCACCACTCCTTGAAGGTATCTTGGATACTGTGGAGGCTAGTACCTATGATGGAGTTGACGAATTTTACAAATTTCTGCAACTTACTTCAATCTTGTCCAGCAGCTCTCCCTTACCAGCCAGCCAGAAGTTTTCTTGTAGAAGTTCTGCTTTTAGAGCGTTTTAGTTGACAAACCAAATCTCCTCAAACTTCTCATGAAGTATATCTGCTGTCTTGCCTTCTTTATAGTTGCATCAATGCATTGTGTCCAGGTTAGATCCTCACAGATCTTAACACCCAGAAACTTGAAATTGCTCACTCTCTCCACTTCTGATCCCTCTATGAGGATTGGTTTGTGTTCCCTTGCCTTACCCTTCCTGAAGTTCACAATTAGCTCTTTGGCCATGCTGACATTGATTACAAGATTGTTTCTGTGACACCACTCAACTAACTGGTATATCTCACTCCTATACATCCTTTCATCATTATCAGCAAATTTATAGATAGCATTTGAGCTATGCCTAGCAACACAGACATGGGGTGTAGAGAGAGTAGAGCAGTGGGCTAAATACACATCTCTGTGGTACGCCAGTGTTGATTGTCAGTGAGGTGGAAATGTTATTTCCAATCCGCACAGATTGTGGTCTTCCAGTTAGGAAGTCAAGGATCCAATTGCAGAGAAAGGAACAGAGGCTTAGGTTCTGTACCTTTCAGATCAGGACTAAATCAGGAATGATGGTGTTAAGTACAGAACTATCATCAATCGACAGCATCCTGACAATGGTATTTGCATTGTCCAGGAGATCCAAGGCTGCATGAAGGGCCATTGAGATTGTCTCTGCTGTTGTGGTGTTAGGCAAATTGCAGTGTGGCCAGGTCCTTGCTGAGACAGGTTTTCATCCTAGCCATGACCAACCTCTCAAAGCATTTCATCACTATAGATGTGAGTGCTACTGGACAATTGTCATTAAGGCAGCTCATGCTGTTCTTCTTGGGCACTGGCATAATTGTTGGCCTTTTGGAGCAGGTGAGAACTTTTGACCGTAACAATGAGAGATTGAAAATGTCTTTGAATGCCCTCGTTAGATCAACTCATTACAACTGTGCATTGAGGTAGTATAAAGTTCAACCAATGACTGTGCAGAATACAGTATTAGAATTACAGGGCAGATGCAGTGCAGGCAGACAGGTGAAAGGGCGTAACGAGGTAGATTGTGAGGTCAAGAGTCCATCATATTGTACTAGGGAACCATTCAGCAATCTTATAACAATGGGATAAAAGCTGTCTTTGAGTGCTTTCAGGCTTTTGTATCTTCTGCCTGATGGGAAGGCGTAGAAGACAAAATGTCTGGGGTGGGGTCTTTGATTACATAATTGTTTTACTGAAGCAGTGAGAAGTATAGACAAAGTCAATGGAGAGGAGATTGTTTTCTAAGACGTTCTGAGGTGTGTCCTCATCTCCCTGCAGTTTCATGCAGTCATGGGCAGAGCAGTTACTATACCATGCTGCGAAGCATCCAAGTAAGATGTTTTCTGTGGTGCATTGATTAAAAGTTGTTGAGAGTTGAAGTGGATGGGCCAAATTTCTGATCAGGACAGGCTATTGGTGATGTTACTCAAAGTTCAAAATAAGTTTATTATCAAAGTACATGTATGTATACAACCCTGAGATTAATTTTCTTGCAGGCATGCAGAATAAATCCATAATAGAGTAATAACCATAATAGAATCAATGAAAGACCACACTAACCAGTGTGCAATAGACAACAAACTGTGCAAGTACAAAAAGAAAGAAATAATAATAAATAATCAAGAAATAAATATCAAGATCATGAGATGAAGAGTCCCTGAAAGTGAATCCATAGGTTGTGGGAATATTTCATTGATGGGGCAAGTGAAGTTGAGTGAAATTATCCCCTCTGGTTCAAGAACCTGATGGCTGAGGGATAATAACTGTTCCTGAACCTGGAGGTGTGAGTTCTGCGGCTCCTGTACCTTCTTCCTGATGGAAGCAGCGATGTTTAACCGAACATTTATATAGTATTCTACTTCTAGCTCAAAGCAATAAAGTGTTGCAGTTAAGGCAATAATCAAGAAGTTATGCTATGGCTAAAATTTCAATGGTTCATGGGATGCCGATGAATCACATTGCATAAAAGATTTAAGGCAAAAAGCATGAATGACTTCAAAAGGGCTCATGATGTCCTCAAGTATCAGCTCAACCAAGGAGATTAGCTTTGAAGAAGTGGAAGAGACTGATATGGTGGATTTGCTCAAACTCTCCAGAGAAGAACTATCAAATGAGGATTTAATAAATGAGGACACAAAAGATAGCACTTGAAATACCACCATCTCAAACGTTAATAACAAAATGGTTGTCAAAACCTTTTCAAATTATTAGAAAGATAGAAAACTTACAGCACAATAACAGGCCCTTCGGCCCACAAAGCTGTGCTGAACATGTCCTTACCTTAGAACTACCTCGGCTTACCCATAGCCCTCTATTTTTCTAAGCTCCATGTACCTACCCAGGAGTTTCTTAAAAGACCCTATTGTTTCCGCCTCCACCGCCACTGCCAGCAGCCCATTCCATACGCTCACCACACTCTACATAAAAAAAATAAACAAACTTACCCCAGACATCTCCTCTGTACCTACTTCCAAGCACCTTAAAACTATGCCCTCTTGTGCTAGCTATTTCAGCCCTGGGAAAAAGCCTCTGACTATCCATGTGATCAATGGCTCTCATTATCTTGTACACCTTTATCAGGTCACCTCTCATCCTCTGTCGCTCCAAGGAGAAAATGCCAAGTTCACTCAACCTATTCTCATAAGGCATGCTCCCCAATCCAGGCAACATCCTTGTAAATCTTCTCTGCATCCTTTCTATGGTTTTCACATCTTTCCTGTAGTGAGACGACCAGAATTGAGCACAGTACTCCAAGTGGGGTCTGACCAGGGTCCTATATAGCTGCAACATTACCTTTCGGCTCTTAAACTCAATCCTACAGTTGATGAAGGCCAATGCACCGTATCCCTTCATAACCACAGAGTCAACCTGCGTAGCAGCTTTGAGTGTCTTATGGTCTCGGACCCCAAGATCCCTCTGATCCTCCACACTGCCAAGAGTCTTACCATCAATGCTATATTCTGCCATCATATTTGACCTACCAAAATGAACCACCTCACACTTATCTGGGTTGAACTCCATCTGCCACTTCTCAGCCCAGTTTTGCATCCTATCAACGTCCCGCTGTAACTCCTGACGGCCCTTCACACTATCCACAACACCTCCAACCTTTGTGTCATCAGCAAATTTATTAACCCGTCCCTCCACTTCCTCATCCGGGTCATTTATAAAAATCGCAAAGAGTAGGGGTCCCAGAACAGATCCCTGAGGCACACCGCTAGTTACCGACCTCCATGCAGAATATGACCCATCTACAACCACTCTTTGCCTTCTGTGGGCAAGCCAGGTCTGGATCCACAAAGCAATGTCCCCTCGTATCCCATGCTTGCTTACTTTCTCAATAAGCCTGGCATGGGTTACCTTGTCGAATGCCTTGCTCTACCTTCATCAATGTGTTTAGTCACATCCTAAAAACCTTATCAAATGCCTTATTGAATGAACAATCAAACTCTTTACCATATAGAGAGAAATCAAGTCCATAGTGAATAGGATAATTAATGATTTATCAACAAAAAAGAAAAGATAGTTGTCAAAATGTAAATAGTTACTTTTTGGATGTTAGTGAAATGATGGTGAGGCTGGAAAGAGCTATAGTTTCACTTGTGGGTGAAGAGAGCAGCTGTCTCTACCCTTTTTGTCTCACGAATACAACCATTTTCTCCTCCACTCCATCACTATAAACAGATGTCACAAACATAGCTGACAAGCATTACCTTAGCTGTTGCACTTAGCGAATTTATTTTTCCCTGAAGAATCAAAAATTGTTCTGCTTATAGGTCCACTTTTCAAGAGTGTGGCTTTGACAGGGTTCTCCATCATGTTTCTTCTGTTTCCTCACATCTGTGTTCTCATCCACTTTTCCTCTCACTGAGAGTGAGTCTTGGGATCACCTAGCAGTGACCAATCTCCCGTGACCGCATGTGTTTCCTCTGGAAGGTCCAGTTTACTCCTGCAGTCCAAATATGTACCAGTTGGTAGGTTAATTAGGTATTGTAAATTGTCCCGTGATTAGGATAGATTTAAATTGGCGGATTGCTAGACAGCTTGGCTTAAAGGACGACAAGTGTCTATTCTGTGTTGTATCTCAATAAATAAATAAAATTAATCCCTCAACAACCAGGCTCTTGATCCAAAAGGACAACTTTACTCAGCTTCACTTACTCCATCATTGCAATGTTCCCACAACCTATGGACTCACGTTCAAGGACTCTTCATCTCATGTTCTCAATATTTATTGCTTGCTTGCGTATGTATGTATTTATTTATTTATCTATTAATTAATATTTGTTTATTTTTGTGTTTGCACAGTTTGTTGTCTTTTGCACAATGGTTGAACTCCCAAGTTGGTGCGGACTTTTATTGATTGTATTCTGGTTATTAATCTATTATGGATTTATTGAGTATGCCTGCGAGAAAATGAATCTCAGGGTTGTGCATGGTGACATATATGTATTTTGATGATAAATTTACTTTGAACTTTGATCTGGTTCTCCAACCCATGGGTAACAGCCCTGAATTCATTTTGGGCTGGGAGGAAAAGAACCTTAATGTCTTCCAGTATGTCACATGGTTGATAGAACAACCTTGAGTATTGCCTATGATAAGCAACATCTTGAATTTCTTTGCCACAATGTTCTTCCAAGCATGGATGGGAAATACAGAAAACAATTTTTACATAAGTTCCAAATAAATTGCAGATGTTTTTTTTAAAAATAGCATTCAAAGGCCTTGATGTCTGAGTGGTATGACACTAAGAACTTAAGAATTTAAGTTTGAAATCCCCTACTGAGTTCCATCAGGCAGAAACAGTCACTGGTTAGTTTAAATCTCAGTGCAGCCTTT
Source organism: Mobula hypostoma (assembly GCF_963921235.1). Taxonomy (NCBI): domain Eukaryota; kingdom Metazoa; phylum Chordata; class Chondrichthyes; order Myliobatiformes; family Myliobatidae; genus Mobula; species Mobula hypostoma. The sequence goes on along the minus strand of NC_086106.1, from coordinate 105,309,104 downwards.
TGCTGTTTGGAAAAGCATATTAATAGCATACCTTTCCAACAAACCCACATCTCGTCAATATTACACACTTGTTTCTAAGTACCCACCTTCTTTGATTTAAATAGGAAGAGAATTTTGTTGTTATTGGAACTAGATCCTTCAACCACATTATGCAAATTATAACACCTTTTAACATGTTTTAACAAAACTGTCCAATTGTGAACTTGCATCCTATTCATTACATAACTCATCATGCAGGTGTTCAGCTTTTGACTTTTACTTTCATGACCCTTGTAACCAAAGCACATTTTGTTGGTTTTGGTCTTCAATCCAGGTAGCGCTTTGAGTTGTCATGGTTTATGCGTTTTTGATGTTACTATTCATAAGAATTATTCTTGCTATTGTGGGAGGGAGCCTAAATATTGTCCCAATTTCAACCACTTCGTTCCAGCATCATAATGTTTTAAAAAGTGTAAATTTAACCTAAAATATGTTTTCCTTGTTTGCTCATTGTCTTCACATGTTTAGTGTTTTTGACTCTTGTTTTTAAGTAATTCAGTCACTAAAAGGAAGATTAAAAAAATCCTACATCATAAATGAACACAGAAAAGTTGAAGAACTGATAAAAGTTTATTTGCTTTAAACATTTGCTCCTTTCCTCTCTCTGTAGATGCTGTTTCATCCGCTGAACTTCGCCCACATCTTCTGCTTTGGGGATGTTAGGTTCTGATGCAGCATTTACGTATGCCTTTAATGGTGTGAAAAAAAGTACGTATAACATTTGTAGTGTGCTGGGAAATGTTGCAATAGCAAACATTGTGACATTAGAATGATTTGGAAGATAGAACTGAGAACATTACAGTGTAGTACAGGCTATTCGGCCTGCGATGTTGTGCTGATTTATATTTCTGATTATATCATTGACATTATACCGAAACACGATTGATAAGCCCATAAGACATAGGAACAGGATTAGGCCATTTGGGCCATTGACTTTTTTCTGCTGTTCCATCATGACTGACTTATTATCTCTTTCAACTCCATACTCCTGTAACCCTATCCCAATTAATCAACAACCTATCAACTTCCACCTTAAATACTGTATACCTAATGACTTGGCCTGCAAAAGTATTTTTTTTTCTCATCTCTATTCTAAATGGATATCCCTCTATTCTGAAGCTGTGCCCTTTGGTCCTAGACTTAACCAGTATAGGAAACATTCTCTCAAAATCCACTCTTTCTGGGCCTTGCAATATTCAATAGGATTCAGTTAATTCCCTCCTTATTCTTCTAAACTCCACGAGTGCAGGTCCAAAGCCATCAAATGCTCCTCATATGTTAACCCATTCATTCCTGTTACAGTATCATTCTCACAAGTCTCCTCTGGATCCTCTTCAATGCCAGCACATATTTTCTCAGATAAAGGGCCCAAAACTGCTCAGAGTAGTCCAGGACCAGTCTGACCAATGCCTTATAAAGCCTCACCATTACATCCTTGCTTTTTGTATTTCAATCCTCCCAAAATGAATGCAAACATTGCATTTGCTTTCCTTATCACCGACTCATCTTGCAAAGTATCTTTAGGGAATCCTGCAGGAGGACTCTCAAGTCCCATTTCACCTCTGATGTTTTGAATTTTCTCGTTATTTAGAAAATAGTCCATTCCTTTATTTCCACTAGGAAAAGGCATGACCATGTATTTCCCTACATTAGATTCTATTTGCCACTTCTTTGCCCATTCTGTTGGCAAGCAGTTCCAACACCAATCCTGCGGCACACCACTAGTCACCAGCAGCCAACCAAAATAGGCCCCCTTATTCCCAATCTTTGTCTCCTGCCGGTCAGCCAATCTTCTGTCCTTGCTAGCATCTTTCCTGTAATACCATGGGCTCTTCTTTAAGCAGGCCTTCTGAAAATCTAAATAAAGATTTGGATGGCTCAGGGGCAGTAATGTTTACTTCGAGTGCCAGAATTTAGATGTTTCAGAAAGGACAGGGAGGGAGGCAAAAGAGGTGGGGGCATGGCACTGTTGATCAGAGATAGCGTCACGGCTGTAGAAAAGGAGGAAGACATGGAGGGATTGTCTACGGAGTCTCTGTGGGTGGAAGTTGGGATCAATAACTACTGGGTGTTTTTATTTATAGATCACCCAATAGTAACAGGGATATCGAGGAGCAGATGGGGAGACAGATTCACAGATTTTAGAAAGATGTAATAATAACAGGGTTGTCATGGTGGGAGATTTTAATTTCCCAAATATCGATTGGCATGTCCCGAGAGTGAGGGGTTTAGATTGCGTGTAGTTTGTTAGGTGTGTTCAAGGTTTCTTGACACAATATGTAGATAAGCCTACAAGCCTACATTGATGATCTGGTTTTGGGAAATGAACCTGGTCAGGTGTCAGATCTCTCAGTGGGAGAGCATTTTGGAGATAGTGATCACAATTCTATCTCCTTTACCATAGCATTGGAGAGAGATAGGAACAGACAAGTTAGGAAAGCATTTAATTGGAGTAAGGGGAAATATGAGGCTATCAGGCAGGAACTTGGAGGCATAAATTGGGAACAGATATTCTCAGGGAAATGTATGGAAGAAATATGGCAAATGTTCAGGGGATATTTGCGTGGAGTTCTGCATAGGTATGTTCCAATAAGACAGGGAAAGGATGGTAGGGTACAGGAACCGTGGTGTACAAAGGCTGTTGTAAATCTAGTCAAGAAGAAAAGAAGAGCTAATGAAAGGTTCAAAAAACTAGGTAATGATAGAGATCGAGAATATTATAAGGCTAGCAGGAAGGAGCTTAAGAAAGAAATTAGGAGAGTGAGAAAGAGCCATGAGAAGGCCTTGGTGGATAGGATTAAGGAATACCCCAAGATATTTTACAAGTATGTGAAGAGCAAGAGGATAAGACGTGAGAGAATACGACCAATCAAGTGTGACAGTGGAAAAGTTTGTATGGAACCGGAGGAGATAGCAGATGTACTTAATGAGCACGTAGATATTAAGAAATAGGATGTGCTGAAGCTTTTGGAAAGCATCAAGTCACCAGGACCAGACGAGAAGTACCCCAGGCTACTGTGGGAGGTGAGGGAGGAGATTGCTGAGCCTCTGGCAATGATCCTTATCCTTACATCATCAATGGAGACAGGAGAGGTTCTGGAGGATTGGAGGGTTGCAGATGCTGTTCCATTATTCAAGAAAGGGAGCAGAGATAGCGTAGGAAATTATAGATCAGTGAGTCTTACTTCAGTTGGAGGTAAGTTGATGGAGAAGATCCTGAGAGGCAGAATTTATGAACATTTGGAGAGACATAATATGATTAGGAATAGTCAGCATGGCTTTGTGAAAGGCAGGTCATGCCTTATGAGCCCGAATGAATTTTTTTTAGGATGTGACTAAACACATTGATGAAGGTAGAGCAAGGCATCTGACAAGGTAACCCATGCAAGGCTTATTGAGAAAGTGAGCAGGCATGGGATACGAAGGGACATTGCTTTGTGGATCCAGAACTGGCTTGCTCACAGAAGGCAAAGAGTGGTTGTAGACGGGTCATATTCTGCATGGAGGTCGGTCACCAGTGGCGTGCCTCAGGGAATTGTTCTGGGACCCCTGCTCTTCGTGATTTTTATAAATTTGCTGATGACACAAAGTTTGGGGGTGTTGTGGATAGTGTGAAGGGCTGTCAGGAGTTACAGCGGGACATTGATAGGATGCAAAACTGGGCTGGGAAGTGGCGGATGGAGTTCAACCCAGATACGTGTAAGGTGGTTCATTTTGGTAGGTCAAATATGATGAAAGAATATGGCATTAATGGTAAGACCCTTGGCAGTATGGAGGATCAGAGGGATCTTGGGGTCCGAGTCCATAAGACACTCAAAGCTGCTGCGCAGGTTGACTCTATGGTTAAGAAAGCATACAGCGCATTGGCCTTCATCAATCGTGGGATTGAGTTTAGGAGCTGACAGGTAATGTTGCAGCTATATAGGACTCTGGTCAGACCCCACTTGGAATACTGTGCTCAGTTCCGGTTGCCTCACTATATGAAGGATGTGGAAAGCATAGAAAGGGTGCAGAGGAGATTTACAAGGATGTCGCCTGGATTGGGGAGCATGCCTTATGAGAATAGGTTGAGTGAACTCGGCCTTTTTCCTTGGAGCGACGGAGGATGAGAAGTGACCTGATAAAAGTGTATAAGGTGATGAGAGGCATTGATCGTGTGGATAGGCAGGGGCTTTTTCCCAAGGCTGAAATAGCTATCACAAGAGGGCACAGTTTTAAGGTGCTTGGAAGTAGGTACAGAGGAGATGTCAGGGGTAAGTTTTTTACACAGAGAGTGGTGAATGCGTGGAATTGGCTGCCAGCAGCAGTGGTGGAGGCGGATACGATAGGGTCTTTTAAGAGACTCCTGGATAGGTACATGGAGCTTAGAAAAATAGAGGGCTCTGGGTAACCCTAGGTAATTTCTAAGGTAAGGACATGATCAGGAGAGCTTTCTGGGCCGAAGGGCCTGTATTGTGCTGTAGATTTTCTATGTTTCTATAAACAACATCCATGGACTCTCCTCTGTCTATCCTGCCTGTTATTTCCTCAAAGAATTCCAACGGTTTTGTCAGGCAAATTTTCCTTTTAAGGAAACCATGCTGACTTTGGCCTATTTTGCCATGTGCCTCCAAGTACCCTGAAACCTCATCCTTAAGAATTGACTCCAACAGCTTTCCAACCACTGAAGTCAGGCTAATTGGTCTATAATTTCCTTTCTCTGCCTCCTTCCCTTAAAGAGTGGAGTGACATTTGCACTTTTCAAGTCCTCTGAACCATTCCAGACTCTAATGATTCTTAAAGATCATTGTTAATGCCTCCATGATCTCTTTAGTACCTCTTTCAGAACCTTGGGATGTAGTCCCTTTGGTGCAGGTGACTTATCTACCTTCAGAATTTTCAGCTTCTCAAGCACTTTCTCTTTTAATGACAGCAATGACACTGTCTTTTGCCCCCTGACACTCTTACATTTCTGGCATTCTGCTAGTGCCTTTCACAGTGAAGACTGATGCAAAATACTCATTGGGTTCTTCCTCTATTTCTTTGCCCCCCGCCCCCCCCATTACTACATTTCCAGCGTCATTTTCCAGTGGTTCGATCACCACTCTTATGTCTCCTTTACTCTTTATACAGTATATCTGAAATAAAACCTTACTGAATCCTCTTTTATATTATTGGTTAGCTTAACTTCATATTTCACCTTTTCTCTCTTTATGGCTTTTTCAGCTGCCTTCTGTTGGCTTTTAAAAGCTTCACAATCCTCTACCTTCCCACTAATTTTTGCTCTATTTTATGCTCTCTTGCTTTTATGCTGTCTTTGACTTCACCTGTCAGGCACGGTTGCTTCATTCTCCCTTTAGAATACATCATCTTTGGGATGCATTTTTCCTGCACCTTCCAAATTCCTCCCAGAAACTCCAGCCACTGCTGTTCTGCCCTCATCCCTGCTAGTGTCCCCTCCAATTAACTTTGGCCAGCTCCTCTCTCATGCCTCTGTAATTTCCTTTTCTCCACTGTAATACTGACACATCTGATTTTAGCTGCTTCTTCTCAATCTATGGGTTGAGTCCTATCATATTATGATCACTGGCTGTAATGTTGAATCAGGTATGGAGGTCTGGCGAGTGAGATGGAAAACACTGACTGCAATAAGTATAGTAATCATTTATTTACAAACAGTAAAAATTCAACCAAACATTCCTGTTCCCCAAGTTACAGAACCTACAAAGCTGAATATTGAACAAACATACCGAGAAAAATGAGCATGCAGAGCATACCTTCCCAATAGTTAATGTGCACCGCTTGCCTTAAACAGAGGAAGAGAGAGCAAGCTCCTTCCACATGCTATTTTATACCTGGGATATTTGAAACAGGAAATTAGGTGACTAACCAATGGGAAAAGCAGCTGTAGTTTTTAAACTAACCAATCTTGACAATGTAACTTTCAACAGGCAGAATAAACTATGCCCCCATAGGATACTTTACCCCTCGAAAGTTGCGAATCTGATGATCCAATCCTCAGATGAGTATGACTCTTTCGAACTCCCAACTAAGGTACATGTAAAACCCCAAAGTACAATACTCAATACTGTAAGCCCAATAGTCACCCCGAGTACACTACAGTAGTCCAGCAGTCCCACCCCAGTCAGTCAGTTAGTGGGTGCTGTCCTGAATCAGGAATGGCGGCTATGCACTTCCATCTTCTTCGATCTTCCGACAACACCAAGTACAGCCTCTCCTCCAGTTTGTTCTCGCTGGCCGCCTTGGCACTGCCCGCTGCCGCCCCCGCCGAACTCAAGCCCGAGGCCGTGTTGGCCTCCAGCCGCGGCTGCTTCTTTGAGCTCGGCCTTCCCGTAGGTGGAGGCCTTGGGCAGGTCCAGGCATACGGTGCAGCGCCCAAGTTCATCATATCTCTTCTACTAGTTGCATAAAATACGATTTGTAGATACGTGGTGAGGCTTTAATCTCTTCCACGGAAGATGGCTGTTGGCTCACAAGGAGCTCATCCTCCCTTTGTCAGGTCTTGTTTTTTTTTTAGTCCTGCTGGGTGTCCTCACACCCTCCTCACCAGACTAAGTCCGGTGGGTGAGCCGGCTCAAGTTGCCGACCACTTGACCATGGCCCCCGGCCGAGTGCCGGGTGCCCGCCCTCCGCCAACTCTCTCTGAGCACCCGGCACCCGACTGAAAACCATGGTCGAGTGGCCGGCGACCAAACCCCAGAGTGTCATAGCTAATAAGCTGGTCCCCAGTTAATCTATACATTGACTCTCAGATGTGATTAACAGCAGGTGAGTGATGTTATCAGATCCATCAGGAGTGTAGGTGCAGCATTCTTGACCAATGCTAGTACAAGTGCCACCTTCCTTTGTGGACAGGTAATCTAAGGCCATCAAAATCAGTTCCCGGGACAGTCTGGCCACACCATGCTGAGAAAGGCTGTCATTCAGAACCTTCCGTCCTTTGCAATAGCTCTCTTACTGACCAACATGGGCAACGTGCTCCTCCAGGGCACTGTGGTGGTATACATACGGCACCGTGTATCAGCTGCACCACCTGCGGGAACCACGTATGGTCCTAGGAACTACATACCCAGCAAATGTCTTTCCGTGTCCAACAAGTACCCACATTCACAGCACCATTTGGCATGGACACAGCCATTCCAGGATATAGCCCTGCTCTCACTCCACTCTCCATCCACCTTGTATGTGTGCTTATCATACCACCTACACCACCACTCTGTCAGGTGGGGAAATCACTCTAAGAGTTATTTACTCTTAAACAAATGGTACACAGGGAAATACTAGTCCTTAAAGCACTTTCTACTCAGGGGATATTAAGGCTCAAGTCTCTTGAGGCTGTTACCTTACTCTGGGGTGAGGTTGGCTAGAATAGGCTACCCCTCGCAGCTCCCCTAAAACAGAATGCCAAAACTCAAGAAGCCAAATAATTTCCCCTAAAACTCTTTTTCCTTGTCAAAGGGATCAATATCAGCGGCACCCCTTTTGCGATGTAGTAAGGAGTCCTCATACATATTCACCAATCTGACCTGTTGGTCCAGTGTGCAAATTCAAATGCCATTTCCAGGAATGAATCACAAGATTTCCCACTACAAGTCAGCACCACCACCTTGCAATTCTGTAATGCAGGGGGACACAAATGCGCTCGCTCTTGATTTGTCACTGGATATTTAGGAAACACAAAAACAACCCTACTGGAATGGTTCCCCAAATGCTCAATTCCCTCTGAAATGTGGGCATCCCATATCCAGAATAAAGCTGCTCAAATTTCTACACCTTCAACTCAAATTTCATATGGTCAGTATGAAATGAGTCATCCCTAAAACCAACTTTGTGGGGAAACAAGTAACTGACTAAACAAACACAAGAAGCAATGTAACAGATTAGAATACAAAACCCAGGCTGTACTCCTTTAAAACTTAATATGGAACTTCAAAAACTCAAACTAGACACTTAATTTCTTACAGAGAAATAACATGCTTATCAAAGAACAACTGAGAAGGAAAAAGCAACTGGGTGGGGCCCAACACATTCACACAGTCTCTTAAAGGCAAAGCGCGCGCACACACACACACACACACACACACACACACACACACACACACACGCACAGATGTGTGTGGCCACACCTCACATTTCCACATTCAAATAATTCATACTTTGTTTACAGGGATGTGGGATACAGGTCAAAGGAAACCCCTCCCTACAACAATGAGACGCATATGTCCTAGCCACTTAGAGAATCCTGAATGGAATGCAAGGAATCTGGTAGAGGACAAAAGGAGCCCTTATTGGGAGAGGACTTGAAGAATGACCCTTCCCGCTCAGCAGGCTCCCTTTCTTGCTTCTCCTGACAGTACATCCTCAACACTGCATAGAGGAATGCCGTTTACCTGCTCCTTCAGGACCCCAGATTTAAGCAATGCTAAAAACACTTCTTTACAGGATATGTGGGACACCCCACTCCCTGTTTGCTTATCTAACTCTGGACCTGGCCACGTGCACCCTCTTCCACGTACTCTAAACCTTGTATTAATTGAATTGCTGTTCTTACAGGATGACCAACAACTGGTGCTATTAAAGACAGCACTACCCCTTTTATTGGAAAAGCCACTGCTATAACCACATGTCCTCTCATTCAAGAAGTTAATTCAATATCCTCTGGCAGGCTATGATTATCACCTCTCCTGTGCTCCATTCCGCTTGGGGTTCTAAATTCCATACAGTAAGGAAATGATGCCTAAGTTTAACCGGAGCCATTACCTGATCCCAGAGTGATGCATTATGCTTGGGGGGAGCAAGCAGTGTCCTCAGAGTGTTACTGATCACTTGTTGGGACGATAGCCCCCCCCCCCCCAGGCACCCATCTCTCTATTAGATAGGCTCACTCCGGTACACCCTCATTCCATATCCTCAACAAACACGGGGCCAAAGACTCCCCAGATTTTTGTCTGTACCTATCCCCTAAATTCACTAATTCCTTAGTAGAGAATTCTCTGATCTCTGTTGTCTCGAAAGTGCCCATTGTACCACCCCCCACACATTCTTGATCCTCTTTCCCCCTCCCCCTCCTGAGAGGTAGATGCCTGGGACCGATACCCTCTCTGGCGAGTATGGGACGTGTGATTACTGGCCTGGTCTGCACTGTTTTGGACACACAGGAGAGAGGGTGATCATCTTGAGGGTTAAACCATGGGGTCCATGGTACCCTCTATCCCTCATTTTCATCATCCAGCAGGCATCCCCATCTCCCAGCCCCAGAGTAGCATCATCCAGCCCCAGAGCTCACTGAAGCTCGAATCTTAATAGGGTCAGACTGCCAACCTGCTTGGCTTACCGCGTCTAAATGCTGTATCTTCATTAGCTGACAAGCTATCTCTATATTCTTATCCTCTAACTCGAAAGCCCTATTCTGCGCCATCAATAGTGATTCTCGCAGAATAATAAAGAGTCCTTGACCTCATTCTTAAGAGACATTATCATTTTATACTGATGCCTCACAATCGCTGCAAACAGCCAGAAGACATCCCGCCGGCTTTTCTTTCTCTTGGGAAAACCCAACGATTTAAGTATGGAAGCAATGTGATGTCCAATTTCATCCCCAGTGAAATCGGTAACTGGTCTGACCAACCTACTGGCATCAGGTAACCCATCAATAGGTTAGCAGGTCTTCAAAAGCTTACACTCTTTCATATGGGGATCCACTCTTTTAAATAAACTTTTAAAGAAATGTATTTCTGCTCAGAAAGCCATACAGCAGCGTCAAAATGTAATGTTGAATCAGGCAAGTGAGACACAACACTGACTGCGAGTAAGTATATTATTTATTTAACACACACAAGAAATGCTGGTGAATGCAGCAGGCCAGGCAGCATCTCTAGGGAGAGGTACAGTTGATGTTTTGGGCCGAGACACGTTGTCAGGATCAACTGAAAGAAGAGATAGTAAGAGATTTGAAGGTGGGAGGGGAAGGGGGAGATCCGAAATGATAGGAGAAGACAGGAGGGGGAGGGATGGAACTAAGAGCTGGAAAGTTGTTTCGCAAAAGGGATACCAGGCTGGAGAAGGGAGAGGATCATGGGATGGGAGGCCTAGGGAGAAAGGAAGGTGGGGGGAAGCCAGAGGATGGGAAAGGAGTTATAGTGAGAGGGACGGGGGAGAAAAAAGAGAGGAAAAAAAGGGAGGGGGAAAGAAATAATAATAAATATATAAATAAGGGATGGGGTAAGGGGCATTAATGGAAGTTAGAGAAGTCAATGCTCATGCCATCAGGTTGGAGGCTACCCAGACGGAATATAAGGTCCTCCAACCTGAGTGTGGCTTCATCTTGACAGTGGAGGAGGCCGTGGATTGACATATCAGAATGGGAATGGGACGTGGAATTAAAATGTGTGACCACTGGGAGATCCTGCTTTTTCTGGCGGACAGAGCGTAGGTGTTCAACGAAACGGTCTCCCAGCCTGCGTCGGGTCTCGCCAATATATAGAAGGCCGTACCGGGAGCACTGGATGCAGTATATCACCCCAGCCGACTCACAGGTGAAGTGTCGCCTCACCTGGAAGGACTGTTTGGGGCCTTGAATGGTGGTAAGGGAAGAAGTGTAAGGGCATGTGTAGCACTTGTTCCGCTTACAAGGATAAGTGCTGGGAGGGAGATCAGTGGGAAGGGTGGGGGGGTGGACGAATGGACAAGGGAGTTGTGTAGGGAGCGATCCCTGCGGAAAGCAGAAAGTGGGGGAGAGAAGGATATGCTTGGTGGTGGGATCCTGTTGGTGGTGCTGCCTGGCCTGCTGTGTTCACCAGCATTTTTTTGTGTGTGTTGCTTGAATTTTCAGCATCTGCAGATTTCCTCGTGTTTGCACATATTATTTATTTTGCAAACAGTAAAAATTCAACCAACCATTCATGTTCCCCAATTTACAGAACCTACAAAGCTGATATTCAACAAACATAATTAGTTAAAAGCGCGTGCAGAGCATACCTTCCAATGGTTATGTGCACCGCTTGCCTTAAACAAAGGAAGAGAGAGCAAGCTCCTTCCACCATGCTATTTTATTCCTGGGATACTTGAAACTGGACACCAGGTGGCTAACTAATGGGAAAAGCAGCTGCAGAAGAAGCCATACCCCCCACAGGACCCCCACAGGACACTGGCTCCTTAGGGTTCCTTCCTACAAAGCCAAACCGAATAGCATGAATGGCAGCGATGCTTCACTACCAGATGAACTCAATGCCTTCTACGCATGCTTTGAAAGGGAAAACACAACTACAGCTGTGAAGATCCCTGCTGCACCTGATGACCCTATGATCTCTGTCTCAGAGCTCAATTTTAGGCTGTCATTAAAGAGAGCGAACCCTCGCAAGGTGAAAGATCCCGATGGAGTACCTGGTATGGCTCTGAAAATCTGTGCCAACAAACTAGCAGGAGTACTCAAGGACATTTTCAACCTCTCCCTGCGACGGGCAAAAGTTCCCACTTGCTTCAAAGAGGCAACAATTGTACCTGTGCCTAAGAAGAATAGTGTGGGCTGCCTTAATGACTATCGCCCGGTAGCACTCACATCGACAGTGATGAAATGCTTTGAGAGGTTGGTCATGGCTAGACTGAACTCCTGCCTCAGCAAGGACCCAGACCCATTGCAATTTGCCTATCACCACAATAGGTCAATGGCAGACACAATCTCAATGACTCTCCACACGGCTTTTGACCACCTGAACAACACAAATACCTACGTCAGGATGCTGTTCATACTCAGCATTTAATACCATCATTCCCATAATCCTGATTGAGAATTTGCAGAATCTGGGCCTCTGTACCTCCCTCTGCAATTGGATCCTCAACTTTCTAACCGGAAGACCACAATCTGTGCGGATTGGTGATAATATATCCTCAATGCTGACGATCAACACTGGTGCACCTTGGGTGTGTGCTTAGCCCACTGCTCTACTCTCTGTATACACATGACTGTGTGGCTAGGCATAGCTCAAATACCATCTATAAATTTGCTGATGATACAACCATTGTTGGTAGAATCTCAGGTGGTGACGAGCGGGTGTACAGGAGAGAAATGCCAACTAGTGGAGCGGTGCTGCAGTAACAACCTGGCACACAACATCAGTAAGATGAAAGAGCTGATTGTGGACTTCAGGAAGGGTATAAGGCGAAGGAACACATACCAATCCTCATAGAAGGATCAGAAGTGGAGAGAGTGAGCAGCTTCAAGTTCCTGGGTGTCATGATCTCTGAGGATCTAACTCGGTCCCAATATATCAATGTAGTTCTGAAGAAGGCAAGACAGCAGCTATACTTCATTAGGAGTTTGAAGAGATTTGGTCTGTCAACAAATACACTCAAAAACTTCTATAGTTGTGCCATGGAGAGCATTGTGACAGGCTGCATCACTGTCTGGTATGGAGGGGCTACTGCACAGGACCGAAAGAAGCTGCAGAAGGTTGTAAATCTAGTCCGCTCCATCTTGGGTATTAGCCTACAAAGTACCCAGGACATATTTAGGGAGTGGTGTCTCAGAAAGGCAGTATCCATTATTAAGGACCTCTGGCACCCAGGGCATGCCCTTTTCTCATTGTTGCCATCAGGTAGGAGGTACAGAAGCTGAAGACACACACTCAGCGATTCAGGAACAGCTTCTTCCCCTCTGCCATCTGATTCCTGACTGGACATTGAATCTTTGGACACCTCACTTTTTTTTAAGATACAGTATTTCCGTTTTTGCACATTTAAAAAATCTATTCAATATATATAATTGATTTACTTTATTATTATTGTTGTTGTTTTATTTATTATTATTATTATTTTTTCTCTCTGCTAGATTATGTATTGCATTGATCTGCTGCTGCTAAGTTAACAAATTTCATGTCACATGCTGGTGATAATAAACCTGATTCTGATTCTTTACCTTAAGCTCCCTAATCAAATCTGGGTCATTTCATAACACCCGATTCAGGATTGCTGTTCCCCTACTGGACTCAACCATAAGCTGCTCTAAAAAGCCATTTTGTAAGTATTCTACAAATTCCCTCGCTTGGGATTCAGGACCAAACTGATTTTCCCAATCTGCCTGCATATGGAAATCCCCCTTGACTATTGTAACATTGCTCTTTTGACATGCCTTTTCTATCTCCTGTTGTCATTTGTAGCCCACATTCTGGCTACTTTTCAGAGGCCTCTATATAACTCCCATTCAGGTCTTTTTATCCCTGCAGTTTCTTAACTCTATCCATAAGGATTTTACACTTTCCGATCCTATGTGATCTCTTTCTAAGGATTTTACTTCAGTTTTACCAACAGAGTCACTGCCCCCCCCCCCCCACCGTTTACTATCTGCTTATTCTTTCAATACAATATGCATCCTTGGATGTTAAGCTCCCAACTTCTTTCAGCCACAACTCAGCAATGCCCACAAGATCATATCTGCCAATCTCTAACCGCTCTGCAAGATCATTTATCTTATCCTATATACAGCATGCGTTCAAATATAACACCTTCAGTGCTGTATTCATTACCCTTTTCAGTTTTAGCCCATGTTTCACTTTAACTCATCCCATTGACTGCAACTTTGCCTTATCATCTGTCTGTCTTACCTCACAGTCTCACTCCATAAAGCATGTAGTTTTATACTAATTTCCCCATACTTAGCCCTATCACTCTGGTTCCCATTCCCCTGTCAAATTAGTTTAAACCATCCCCAACAGCTTTAGCAAGTCTGCCCACAAGGATATTGGCCTCCCTTGGTTTCAGGTGTAACCTATCCTTCTTGTACAAGTCGTACCTTCCCCTGGAGAGATCCCAATTGTCAGGAAATCTGAAGCCTTACCCCCTGCATTAATTCTTCAGTCACACACTCATCTGCCAAATCATCTTTAGCTTACTGGTGCGTGGCACAGTCCGCAATCCAAAAATTACTACCCTCAAGGTCCTGCTTTTCAGCTTTCTACCGAACTCTCTATATTCCCTCTTCAGGACCTCCTCCCTTTTTCTACCTATGTTGTTGGTACAAACAGGTACCATGACTTCTGGCTCTTCACCATCCCCCTTTAGAATGCTGTGGACCCAATCTGAGACATCCCTGACCCTGTCACCTGGGTGTCTCCTTCATGCCCATAGAATCTGCCGTCTGCTCCTCTAATTATGGAATCCCCTATCACTTACTCTCTTTCTTCCCCGCCCCCTCCCCCTCCCCAATTCCCGTCTGAGCCATAAACACAATCTCAGTGCCAGAGATCAGGTTGTTGCATTCTACTCTGTAGGTCCTCCCTCCCCCACCCCACCTCCCCCAACGGTATACAAAATGGTATACTTATTATTGAAGGGAATGGCCACAGGGGTTGCCTATGGTTGCCTAATCCCTTCCCCTCTCCTGACAGTTACCCAGGTACCTGCCTCCTGCAACTAAGGGGTGATTATCTCCCTGTAGCCCTGATTAAGTTAACGTTAAGTGAAGGATTATTGTGAAATGCACTTTTCTAAATACAGACATTATTAGGATGATTTTACTCCTCTTTTGTTTCCTTATTTTGCACTGTTAGTTGCAGTGTCATGTGCTGTGGGGCAGGGTCTGAGAGTGGCAGTGGATTTATTTGTGTGAGTTTGTCATCAGGGAGTTTAACATTAGAATTATCCACAAGTTGGCTTTTAAATTCATAATTAGTTTTCAGCAAATAGAGATCTTGAGCACAATGCTGGACTGAGTCCAGCTAGCAGCTGCGGAGATGTCAATTTAATATCTAATGAAACAGAAAGAATTTGGATTTCTGTTCTATAGTAGCTTGAGCATAGTGGAAAATGATGAACGAGGCATCAGACTGACCTATTTAATGAACAAATAATAGATTAGTGTTCATAAAGTGGATGGGCTTAGTAGAGTGCATATGAAACAGGAATCAAGGTCATCCAAAACTGTTGCCCGTAACCTAAATTGTACCGTACATGTTCAGCCATCACTGCTAGCTGATTACACTGGTTGCTGGCTAAGCATTACTTCTTATGGATATCCTTGTTTTCAAATCCTTATTTTCCCATCTTTAAAATATCCTGCAGGATATTTGCCCTGATTTTGATCATCATCAAGTTTAGTTGATACAACGGTGCTATGAGCCATTAAAGGTCAAGTCTTTGGAGTTTTCATCCCTGCTTCTTGGCCTTTCCACTTCCACTTTTTTTTTAAAAGATGCTTTTTAAAACCCAGTCTCTTCGATGAAGTCATTTACCATCTGTGTTAATATTTCTTCTGTGTGTGTCAATGTTGAATTAGATTTGATAATGCTCCTTTGAAAATCAGGGGTATGTGTTTTTGTTTTAAAAGTTGTTCCTTTTGCATGTCAGGCTGCACCTCCCCCTCTCCCCTTCCCCCCCCTCCCTCACTTTCCTAATAAATGTTATTTATGTATTATTATAATTTGTTTCTATTTGTATTTGTGCAGTTTGTCCTCTTTTGTACATCGGTTGCTTGTCACCTTTGTGTGTAGCTTACCATCGATTCTATTGTACGTCTTTGTTCTACTGAGAATGTCTGTAAGAAAATGGATCTCAGGGTAGTATTTAGTGACACATACGCACCTTGATAATAAATTTACTTGGAACTTTTAAAGCAGCAAAACAATTGAGCCAAATCAGAGGAATGGCAAGTGGAATGGCAATCCTCATTTTTATTTTTTCTTTCCTAACTTGCGTCAATTGAAGGCAAAGAAACCCTTGTGATAATACTGATGATCAGTATGTAGGGAGTTTGGTGGGGGGGGGGCATTTCTTCCCTTCTTTTCTTTCTTCCTTTTGGGAAGATATTTTGGACATTTTACTTTGGTTCTAACCAATTAAGAAACAAGCCACTTGTTTAGACTTTGAACAGAACAGTGAAATTAAATGACGAATAACTTCGAGTTACTTCCTTCTCTTGAGGAAGGGCTGAGGAACGATAATAAATGCCTGCCTGAAAGAACACTTCAAGACTTGCTAAATCGTACCTTTGTCCTTCATGTGAGTGTCATTGATTCTGTCCCTCAGGAGCCTATTCAGTTCAGCCATAGGAGCAGGATTAGGCCATATGGCCCATCGAGTCTGCTCTGCCATTTCACCCTGGCTGATCCATTTCCCTCTCAGCCCCAATTTCCTACCTTCTCCCATATCCCTTCAAGCCCTGACCAATCAAAAATCTGTGAACCTCTGTCTTAAATATTTATAAAGACTTGGCCTCCACAGCTACTTGTGTCAACAAATTCCACAGATTCACAACTCTGGTAAAAGAAATTCCTCCTTATCTCTATTCTAAGGATGTGTTTTCTAGTCTTAGACTCTCCCACCGTAGGAAACATCCTCTCTACATTCACTCTATCAAAGCCATTCACCATTCAATAGATTTCAAAGAGATCAGCCCTCATTCTTCTGAATTCCAGTGAATACAGGCCCAGAGCCATCAAATGCTCTTCATATGTCAAGGCGTTCAAACCTGGGATAATTTTCGTGAACCTCCTTCGAACCCTCTCCAGTTTCAGCACATCCTTCCTAAAATAAGAGTTCCAAAACTGCTCACATAACTCCAAGTGAGGCCTCACCAGTGCTTTATAAAGTCTCAACATTACAACCTTACTTTTATATTCTAGTCCTCCTGAAATGAATGCTAACATTGTATTTGCCTTCCTCACCCTGCTGACCAAGATTGCCATTTGCCAATTTAAAATCAAAGCTCTGGGATCATATGGTATTCCTGTTGAAATTTTAAAGCTCCCTATTTCATTATGACAAGGAAGGAGGCCATTCAGCCCATTTAAGATTTCACTGACTCTCAAAGAAATGTCATTAGTCCTATCCCCAGACTTATTTCCCTGCAAGCTATTTGATCATGTGCATCCATCGACTACCTGCTCAACTCCTCCTCCACCTCCGCTGTTCTCCAAGGCACCTGCATGAGGAGTCATTCACCTACCAACCACAGTTCCTTTGGTCTATATGGGAGAAAACTGGAGAACCCAGGGGAAAGCCATGCACTTGCAAACTCCACACAGACAGCACCAGAGGTCTGGATTGAACTGAGGTCACGAGAGCTGTTCACAGCAGAATTATCTACAGTGTCACTGTGCTGCCCAAAGTGAGGAGTTTCATTCACAAATCAGTTACTGTTCACAGCAGAATTACCTACAGTGTCACTCTGCTGCCCGGAGTGAGGAGTTTCATTCACAAATCAGTTACTGGTCGAGCACCTCTCATCTGAAATGCTTAGGGCCAGAAGTATTTCAGATTTCATTTCTCTTTTGGATTTTGGAATATTTGCATCTATATAATGAGATAGCCTGGGAATGGGACACAAGTCTAAACGTGAAATCCATTTACATTACATATACAGCTTGTATATATATCCTGAAGGCTGTTTTATATAATATTTTTAATAACTTTGTACACGAAACAATAATGCGAACCATCAGAAAGGTAAACCATCACTACCTTGGCTGCCCAGGTGGGCAGTCAGTAGCTGTTTGGCATTGCCATCATTCTCGACACTGAATTTATGTACTACTGGTAAGCAGACTTTGTCTTATAGTTTATTACACACGTGTGCTTAACAGTAAAAGTTATTACATACCATTAATATAATGAAAATATAATGTGTGCAAGGTAACAAAAGCCTCAGAGCAGCATCAGGAGAATACCTGAATTAACTTTAGAGCAATAACTAACGGCAAGCTTTCAGTCTCCACCCACGATGCCCTGTTTTGATTTAAAGGTTACAGTACACTGTAGTTGTATAGTGTTGCATTAGCACATCCCAGCACAGTTATTCTGTCCTTGTCATCCTTAATTCATGCAGGAGCTTTCTCATCAGCTGTAGCCTGTCTTTTTGGGGCAATAATGATGTCTCATCAGCATTTTAGACTTGTTCTGGTACTACTTTTTCATCAATGATTTTTTTCTGCAAACACATCAGTGAATTTCTCTGCTGTTTCATGATCGGCAGACACGTTACACCACAAATCTTAAAAAATTTAATGCATTGCCTTTTCTTAAATTTCTGCAACCAGCCTGCTGAATATTCACAATTACCTTCTATTTTCAGTTTGTCGTGATAGAACTATGCGTGTTTCATGATTAGCATACTATTAAGCGGCATATTTTCACTCACTGATGAATCTACTCTTTCAATACACGATCGAGATCTTCAGTTTTCACTCTATGCAGTGATTTTCTATTTTTCATTAACTTTCAGTTTATTATCTTAACATAGAACTTTAACAGTTTGTCCTTTTATTGCTTCAGGTCATAGACTGTGGTCAGTCACTCCTGTGTCAGATGCTTCACACTTACACCGCTGTCAAGTTTTTCCAACAACTTGACTTTCTGTGTTAGCTTCTTCATGTGCCTTGCGCGTTACACGCTTGGGCGATCATGGCTTTCCACATCGAACGATCCCACGCAGTGTCAATGATATCTCGTACACTTAGATCTGTTAGTTCTTTCACAGTGTCCGTATATTTTCTTCTTTGCCTTCCTCTTCCGTGTTTCCCAGGCATACGGCCTTGTAATGTAAGGCAATCCATTTCTCCCTTTCTGATGACATGGCCCAGGAATTTAAGTTTCCTCTCATTTAATGTTCTTATTAAAGATCTTTCTGTATGGGCATGTTGAAGTACTGTCTCATTAGTTACCCTATCTCTATATGATATTTTCAGCATTCTTCTAAGAAACCACATTTCTGTTGCTTCTAAGTTTCTAAGTTTCTTTGGAGTTCTGGTGTTATATTCTGTGTTATAGATAAACATAAATGCTTCCTCTTTGCCTTTTCCCTATTACCCATAGGGGTAACGGCAGGCATCTTTGACATTTTCAACAATATCATCACAGCACAGAGCAGAGAAGAAACACATGGTAATCACTGTGGATAATGCACAAAGGTCTGACTGTGATGATTGCTGAAAACAACTGGTTCCAACAGAGCCCCACTCAGGGTATGTGAGGTCACTTCTCAGAACTGTCTGTGGTGCACAGAGACCTGTGCATTGCCTGGGAACCTTCTGAGCACCTTGTGGAATTTTGCATTTCTGGCATCATGTTAGCGCTCCAAAAATTTCAGATGTTGGAATTTTGGACAATGGATGTTCAACCTGTACTTCATTTGGCAAGAGAAATAGATGCAAGAGGACTCTAGAGATGCTGTAATTGAAGAAAGGAGACAAATCAAATTGTGATAACTATAGAAGGGTCATCCTGCTGTCTGCCATGAAGAAGGTCATTGCCTCTTCAAGTATCTCCTCTACTGGCTACAGGGTAACTCCTTGTTTCATATTGTAGATGCCATCCATTTCAAGAACGTGGTCTGGATAAAATCATGGTGTAGCGCTTCACACTGTCCATATTAACAGAAACCTTTAAAAAAATAAATTCATCTGCAATAATATGAATGATTATTCAATACTAAAACACCACGTTATATGTGTTAATATTGTAATATTATTTGCAATTCTGATTCTTCATTACCTTTGCACTCAGCTTTGCTTGTGTCACCACTCTGTCCACACTCATTGGAACGATCTTCATCCTCAGCTCCACCATCCCCACTCTCACCACCATTCCTAGACTCATTAACACTATGCTTCTCACACTGATGAACACCACCATGAGAAACACGTACTCCTCACCATCCCACCAAACACATACCTTAGTGCCTTCCCTCTTTACTTGAATTGCTTGATGACAAATGGCAATTTCAAATTGATGGGAATGATGGAATGTGCTTAAGTTAATGGGTTGTGTGAAGCACTGCTTGGCCATTTAGGAGAATGGGCTGGGAAGTGTTTATGCTTCATGTAGTCTTGACATCTTAAATGAATATTTCATTAATATCTCATTAGATGCGTGAGCTACTGATACTACTTATCTTTTTTCCAATTTCTCTCCCGTTCCTTGCTACATTCATCATATTTTCTGGTTTGCATTCCTTACGTAGGTCCAAGCTTCTATCGAGCAGTGCCCTGTGCCTCCAGTTTTCGCCATTCTGCTTGACGCAAGCTGAAATGTGCTTTCTTTTCTGTGTAGACATCTGAAATGTCTCATCAGCAACAATGGCGTGTTTGAGTGTTTTAACAGTACTGGGAATTTGGTCCACAACCAAGTTTGAAGACACTATACTTTGTTTTCTAGAAGTCATAGCTGGAGTATTTATGCAGGTCCCAAGTAGATTTAATAGCCTGGAATGATGCTGGGTAAAGACTCTGTGGCTGATCCATGGGCAAGGGAGATTACACATCACACACATGCAGGTGGAGTCATTCAAGACACAGAGGCAGACTCTTCAGCGTCACCTGTCCATACTGACCATCAAGGACCCATTTACGTGTACTGTTGTTTTGTTATCACATGCTGGTTACACATTTTGTTGAGTGGAAGTCTTTGCAGTTCAAGCGGAGATCTTCCCACAAAGCTGTGGGAGGGGATTCCAGCTTTAGGCTCATCAGCAGTAAAAGTCTGGGTCCTGAATTTCCAAATGAGGATGCTGTGTGAATTAGAGGGGAACCTACAGTTCGCATACTGTGTACCTACAGTACAGCATCTCTCTACTATCTTGTCCTTGCTGGTAGAGTATATGGACCAATTGTGGAGTTGTTGGACAATTGTGATTTTTTTTCAGGGAAACCTGAATTTGCTGTGATCTTCTATAGGCCCTCAGGACAAAGAGTGTCAAAAGCTTTAGTGTGATCGAAGGTGCTGAACAAGCTGTAGTTTTATTCTTGGCATTTGTTGCACAGATCACGTCTGCTGTTCCACACCCTACCCGAAAACCACATTGGCTTTCTAGACATAGGCCTCCACTAAGCTGAATGGTTAGATATTTAACAGGACTCTAATGAGGACTTTACTAGAAGTCCAGAGTAAGGATATCACTTTTTGATGATACAGATTCTCTTATGCTTACATAACCATGTAATTGAAGCATCTAATTTGGGGTCTAGTCCTGGCTGAATAGGGATTAAAATCTAACACAAAAATGGAGGGGAAGCTTCATGAGTATTTGCTTGTACCAGTGATAGCAGTTATTGTTACATGCATTCTGTGGATCTACCTTAACGCTATTAGCTCAAAGAAACACATTCCATAGTTTTTATTTTATTAGCTAAAACCAGTGTTGACTAACTGGAAAAGGGAAGCAGCTAAAACCATTATAAATTTAATGAAAACTATGAAATAACTGTCGTTTAATTATGAATTACAGACACAAAATAGTAAAATACCAGGGTCAAGCTTTCTGCCCAAAGATCATTTATCAGAAAGTCAAATTTAACCTGAAACATTAATGCTATCTCTTCCTCCACAGAAAGTCTGAATAATCCAAGATTTTCTGTTTATAATGATGTAGATCAATGCGACGACTCTGATTGCTATACAGTATTCCCTTGAAGGAAAATGGCACAAAGGACACCAGCGCTGAAAGTGGGAGGTTGTGAATAATTAAAATTTAAAGGAATCTAGATAATTAAGTGGCATCAACATGGGGAATAATCCTTAATGATCCAATGTATTAGTCTAAACTAATTACTGCAAGTTTTAAATTTATCCTTTCTTTGCTAACTGTTTCCCTCCTTCTTTCTGATTTAGGTGCTCTTTATACCTCACCAATTTGACTATTCCTTTTATTACAGCAGGCAAGAGACTTGACTGCTATCTTAACTAATGTTTGCTCACGTATGCTTACGGTAGAGGACCGCAGGGTCCAAAAATTCAATTGTAGCCAATCAGCAGTTCTCTAATACAACATGACAGAGGCTCTGAATAATGAACAGTGAAATAAACATAATAGTAACTTCTGGGGTGATGAAAGAAGAACTTTGCGATATTAGCCTCAATATCCCCATATTAGGCAATGTCCATTTAGTTGCTGCTCCTATTCTTGATCGTACCTCGTGGCCCTCTGCCGCAATCAAATCTTAACTTGCTTACCTGGAACAAAGTTTCAGAGGACTTCAACAAGATCACTTCTCCAATATCTTCTTTGTTTGTTGAAATATTAACTTCTGCACTGCATGACGTTTCTTATTTATTGGTATCCGAAGTAGACATTGTCTTTGAGGCCATGTTTGAAAAGAGAACTGGAAACCTTGATCATTATCTCGTCTGAGATAGCTCACTGTCATCAATTACAATTGTTGATTGCTATTTTGTGTTAGTTGGAGATGGTTTTGCATTGGGCCTGCTGGGCTCCCAGGTCTTTTTGCTTCAACTGAAATTATTCAGTACAATTGTTTAAGTGCATTCATTGCTGGGTATTTTCTCTTTATGTGAAGAAGAAATTCCATAATAGTTCCTCTATTAAATTTCACTTGCTTTTGCTCTGAACTGCCTGTTCATTTTCAAGTCTCTTTATAGTTTGGGACCCCGTGCTGTGGTGGTTAATGTTGGAGAACAGCATAGAAACAGTCCTTTGATTCACTCTGTCAATGCTGGCCAATTTATCTATCTGTACTAATCCCTTTTGCCTGCATTAATTATATATACCCCTCTCTCTCTCCTGCTTATTAAATTACCAGTCCACATGCCTCTCAAATATTGTTACTCTTCCTGCCTTGACAACTAACTTCAGATTCCTTGTATGAAAATTTTACTACTTGGATCTCCTTAATACTCCTATAGTTTACAACGACCCTACCATTGGACACCCCATGTCACGTGCTAGTGAGGCCAGAACGAGAAAGATTATACAGTTTAGCAAGTGACCAAGGACTTGGTGTAGATGAGAGGGCATACGATTCTTGGATCATTGGTCTCTCTTCCAGAGAAGGTGGTGTTGAGTGTTTGAAATCACCAGAGAGTGAGTTACTGGTAGATACAAAGCAGCTTCTTTATTTGACACAACAATGTACAGCAGGCATCATACAGAGACGCTTTCGGTGGAAAGGTCTGCTGGCCCAATGTGGGGCTCGATATTTATTTGTTAAACACAAGGGACAACTCTATATTTACAAGTATAGACAATGCTTTCTTTCGAAGCTACATTCAAACTTCACACTTTCTGATTCGCATCCATCCCACAGGTGCCAGCAGCGTCTGGACTAGGTTTTTAGGAATCAATTGTTTCAAACTGAATCCACAACACATTGTCAAGGAACAGAAGACTGGTGGCCAAAGCCATTTGTTAAATGTAAATAACCTCAACCCGAAAATCACTCTAACAGGTGGGACCTATACAGAAGGAACGGTTTGTACCTGAACTTGAGGGGGACTAATATCTGACTGGGAAGGTTTGCTAACACTGCATGGTGGGGTTTAAAATAGAGTTGCAGGGCGATGGGAACCAGAATGCCAGAACAGTTAATGGAGAGTTTGTGCAGGCAGATGTCAGTAAGACCTCAGACAAAGTTAGAAATCAAAAGGTTGAGCATGGTGCGACTTTTATCCTGAGCTGCATATATTTCAATGCAAGCAGTTTCATAGGAAAGGTGGATGATAGTGCAGAAGAATAGACCTAACTCTGCTCCTGTATCTTATGGTCTTATGGGAAACAAGTCTTTGGCTATCTACCGTATATATATATATATATATATATCTCATACATCTCTACTTACAACTCAGTTCTTGCATCATCCTTATGAAATAAAGCTGAATACCTGTGCATACCATAACACCTTCTTCACCACTCAATAAATATAAACTTGTATCCCATGGTGTTTCTGTTCAACAACATTCTCCATGGCACTGCCATCCATTGCATATGTCCTAAACACAAGAGATTCTGCACGTGCTGGAAATTCAGAGCAACATACACAAAATACCAGAGGAACTCAGCATGTTAGGCTGCATCTATGGAAGGGAAAAACAGCCATCGTTTTGTCCTAATGAAGGGTCTCAGCCTGAAACGTTGACTGTTTATTGTATACATCCTGACCTGGTATAACATTCCAAATTGCATCTCTTTCATTGTCTTCGATAAAGTCCTTCTGCCATTTCCTTGTTCACCTTCCCATTGATTTGTATACGGATCTAAACTTAGGCAAGCTTTTTCACTGTCCACTTCACTACCTCTTTCGGTGTCGTCCAGTGAACAGGCTTGTAAGCCAGAGGAATGCATAATGACCTGAAGATATTTCTTTAAGTTGTACCAAATTAAAAATGTTTTAATATTTTTAGTAACATTTAAAACAGTCATGCATAAAGTAGACTAAAAACAAGTGGTTAATATGCTGGAAGTTAGAAATTGAAATGGAAATATTTGGGAACACTCAGCGGGTCAGACGGCATCTGTAGAGAGAAGAACAGATTTAAAATTTCACATTGACCTTTCGTCATATCTGGGAAAAATTGGAAATGATTGCATAATAAGGTGGAGAGATGTGGAAAGGACAAAAAGGGAAAGTGACTGACAAAGTGGAAGTGGTGCTAACCGAATGATTGTTATAAGGGTCTGAGTTTTTTCCATTCCTCTTACAGCCATGATTTTATTTTGACAGGCAGTGATGGATCAGATCTGTTATTTACTCAGCAGAGTTTATGTAAAAGAGTATGAACTACAGGAAAAAATGAACCCGTGACTGGAACTGTAGCAATTTCTTCCATTGTGAAAAGACAGTGAGAATGTGTATTTGAGTGGTAGGTAGTTACAACTGATTATATCATAACTATTGCAGTCTGTTGAACCTAAAGGCAAAACCTCAGTTTTAATTTGGATTTTTTCCAAATTCAATAATAAAGCTGAACACTTTGTTATCAAGAAACATTCGACAGAGTAACCATGGAAAGAAGAAATAAAGAATCTTAAACAACTGAGCTCTTAAACTTGTTTACAAAGTATGTAATTTTAAATTTCTGATATTTTTCATTAGCTGTACTGTTTCTTCCCCATGGAGCTCTGCTTATTTGCCACTGTGTGACTGGGCACATTCTGCACCAATGGAGCCTGTCGTTATTAGAGAGATGAAGCAATGCCTGTGTGAAAACCTGCTGAGTTTAATCCTTTTATCAACTGGCTTTGTATCCAAATAAAACAGGATTGCTTGATTACAGCTAGGATAAGAAATCTATGAAGACTTTCTCCTCTGTACTGGAGTGGTGGAAAGGTGAGTTGGGATGACATTTCCAAATGTAGTTTAGATTAACAAACCCTGTGCAGAGTAGTAATCAGATTTGAGGATTTCCTCACCCAAATGATGCAGTTGTCCCCAAGATGAGCTCCTACAGCCAAGAGGAGTGCAGCAATATTTCCTGTTGCCTTGGCAACTAACAATCACACTGTAATAGGCTCCACGACTGGATTATCCCTACCTGTTTCGTGCATCTGAGATTCAAAGCACTCAGAAATATTAAAGTTTGTGTCCTTTGGTGGTAATGGTGTATTCAGCTGGCAGAACTGCTATTTTTCATCGGAGGCGTGGAGGCAATGAGAGAGGCAGATGTCGTGCAGTGGTAGCAGCTGCTCATGGCCTTAATTGTACATTGCATCATGGGATTGTCAGTTCTGTGCATTTTCCATGGAGACGCAACGATGCACAACTATCGAAATGTGCAGACTGTGCACGGGAAGAATCAGTGTTTCCCCCCCCCCCCACCCTGAAGATCATTAGTAGCACTCAATATGCAGAGCTCTCCATGGAATAATTAAGCAATTTAAAATTAGATATATGATTGCAGGGAGAGACTTGGATCACAGCCCCATTTAAACAAATGAGGCTGCAAGTAGAGTTTTCTGACAGTGTATGGATAGGTTATATTTTAAGCAATGTAGAATAATATTTCTAATATATGGCAGGTTTATTATTATGATGTGCAGAAGTTTGTGCCATCTGATAGTAAGAGCAGCATCAATTTGTCCTTGACTGGTTCCATCAGAGCCTCTTTGAACTTACAAAGAAACTGTGATGAATATTGGCTGTTGGAATGCCAGAACTTGTTTAGAATTGGATCTATGGCACTCTCAGCAGAGGTCTCAGACATGGAGGCAAGTTCATCTTGCCCCACCATAAATGAGAACATAGACATAGCAACAATCGTGGATACACGGGTAAAGACTTATATTTGGGGTGGCACTGGAGCGTATTGGTAGTACAACACTTTACACTACGAGGGGACGGCTTTCTGTAAGGAGTTTGTTCGTTTTCCCTGTGAATGCATGGGTTTCTTTCACGGTCCAAAGACTTACCATTTGGTGGGTTAATTGGTCATTGTAAACTGTCCTGTGATTAGGCTAGGATTAAATTGGGGGTTGCTGGGTGCTGTGGCTCAAAGGGCTGTCAGGGCCTATTCTATGCTGTATCATAATAAATAATAAACAATAAATGTTGTTAGCATTTCTAACTTCATTTAACCGTTCGTAAAAGAGTGCCAAATGCTTGGAACTGAGGATTTCAGTTTCTTTTCTGGATATATGGGCTATCTGAGGATGTTAATTTATTTGACAAAACATTGGGAAATATGAGCCTTAATCGTCTCTTAAATGCTATTTATTAATTGAAGAAATTTTGAGCTACTCAGGAAGGAAATTTTCAAAGTACAAAATGACTTGATCGCTGAATTCAATGTAAGGTACTATTGCTTGAGTTCCTTATGTTTTATTTTCTGTTTCAGGGAATTGATGTCAATGTGAATTGAAGATGCCTCTCATTAAGAGGATCATTGAACCACGGCATCTATGTCATGGGGCCTTACCAGAAGGTGTCACTAGTGAGTTGGAATGCGTGACGAACAGCACATTAGCTGCCATTATAAAGCAGCTTGGTAGTCTCAGTAAGTAATCATAAGTTTTATTCTATTTTCTGGTGTAATCTTGGAGTGAAAAATGTCTCCACTGTTATCCTTTCATAAATGAGTCCTTCCAGCCACACATTATTCATAAGAATTTCCAGGGTGAATGAGGAACAGGTTGTGTTTGCATCCTTACATCCCCAAATGGGATACTGCCCATTTCCTACCTGCCCCATGTTCTTGTAAGCATAGTTGATAGTTAATTTGGCATTGTCTTCACTCAAAGATCGGAGCAACGTTTGGAATTGGAAATGTAACACTGATGAAGAGTAATAGTGACTTTTTGAGGCGGATCATTGGAAGAAGGTGAAAAAGCTATCATCCTGCATGCATTATGCTTGGACATGAAGTTTTTATTGCTAGCATATAAAAGCAAATAATTTTCTATACTCTGTTACTAGATATTGTTCACTTCATTACTTGACTGCATTGAGTCCAGTAGGAACTTCTCTTCATTTATATTGCAGTTTGACAGAGTGAACTTGGTGGAGGACTGCCAATTTCACATGTTTACAACAGTTTAATATATTGTACAATTGCTCTTTAATAAACTTAAATTAATTATTCTACTGCAAGGCAATAGAAATTAGGTTATGCTGAGCATTTTGAAAAGCAAAAAGCTGGATATGTTGGAAAGCTGAAATAAAAAAAAATAATGAAACTTTGTTATGCTGAAAGATTAGCAACCTACAGGTGTAGACTGACCTACTAGGTACCTGGTAATTGGTTTATTATCGAAACATGTACTGAGATTTTATGATTTGATTTTGTTCATTGAGAAAACAGTTATAAATATCACATCTACAAATGTTGCCAATTTGGCTGCATCTAGCATCCTAGGAGAGATCCAAATAAATCGAAGAATATAATTTGTCTGTCAGACCCTGTTTTCCTGTGAGGAAAGTTTTGGTCTCAACTTCTTCTGTACCTGTGCTGCCAATTTCAGGATTCGTTATGAAGTGCCTTGGGGGCACCATGCGTACTGTGTTCTACTATTTAATATACTCAACTTTGAGAGGTTCTGGCAGCTTTTCAACTTACTATTGCTATCCAACCATGTATATCTCCCAGTTTAGCTAGCTGTGAAGCATGATTAAGTTTTCTCTGTTGAAAGCTGTGGTTTCAAACCTCCAAGAACTTAATAGGCTGAATGGTCTCATTCTGTTCCTGTGTCTTATGGTCTTTTTCTGCGTAATCACTTCACATCAAGTGGCAGACTGTGCTGTCACTATTGTGACTGTGAATGAAGTCATTCGAGAGACACTGAGGCTGGTGATGTGGTAATCTTTATTTAGCACAGCAAGCAGGCATGGTTCTGGAGACACTTGGTAGAGGCTCACGAACCCAAAGGTGCATCATATTTTTATACCCTTAAAATCAAAGACAACAGTAGGTGATTCAGTACAATTTCATTAGTTACAATGACATTGTTTACTTCAATACTTTGGGTTGACAAATGGTTCATTTGAGAATCCTAGTGGAAGCACATTGTAGTTGGTAAGACACCTCTGAAAGTCCAAACGCTTTGGAAGAACTAATTAACAAATGCTGTAAAACCTTTTGGTGATAAAGACCAGATACTCAGAAGTAATGTTGTCAGGGCTGTCTCTGAGTACACAAATATGGTATGTCCACAAAAACTATTGATTGCTATTACTTTGACTGTGTTTGATATGCTAAATGACAACACCCGTCTGGTCTACCAGCTTGCACTCAAGTCACAATGGTGCAAGTAACTTAGCCATGTTTGTTATGTTTTGTAGGCTCCAAAACACTAAACTAATTACAAGGAAAAAGACGGGTCTTAGTTTCATTTTCAGCTTAAGCGAGGAGCGTACATATTGCGTGGTGACATGATGGTATATGCCATTTATGTAATTTTACATATAACCTACAATGCATTATGTGAACAAAAAAAATGCTTAATAAAACAATATATTTAAAATATTACTCAAATATTGTTGGTAGTCCTTCGGATTTGAAGAAGACACTTTTTTGAAACTTGTGCGTTTTAAGTGGAACAGCTGTTGCACAGGGGCAATCCCACTCTCTCGGCAGAAGAGACCTTGATCCAGTGGCATGGACAACCGTTATGGCTGGAGACCTCTCCTGCTGCAGTGGATGACCACTCTTTCCGTTACCTTCACGGTGCCTCCGAGCAGCATGGTCCTTCCTTGATCCAGTATGCTTTTCAACCAGAGGCACAGAGGCTGGCATCTACATCTGTTCGTCCTCTGTTGAGCAATGGTTCATGGTGTACAGCATGAGGACAATTGTGGCATCATCCAGTATCTTTCTTAATTTGCTTTCAGTTGACTCTGTTGCAGGAGATATGGCATACAAATGGTACATGCATCTCCAATCAAGTTGCAGTTGTCTCAGTCAATCGGAGCCCCACAATATTGGCCCTCCTGTTTTTACCACATTGAAGTTGATTGTTATATTTGACTGTTAGGAATGTCATTCTCACAGGCGTTATCTTTTCTCTAGTAGAAGTTTTTCAGTTCAGAATCTTCGAAATGCCGCTCAAACTCATTCTGTGAAATGACTAATACAGCCAAGCCAGTGTCCAATTCCATTTTAATTAATTTGCTGTTCACTTCTGGTGTAAACCACATTGCTTGTCTATTGTTAGTTTTCAATTTGAAAATCTCCAGGCCCCAGTCCTGTGTCTCTCAGGTTTTTCATCAACAGCATGTAGATTAGTGCTCTTTTGAAACTGAAATTTGACTTTTTATGTTTTTCTCTTGCCTGTGTTGTGCACTCCATTTTTCTTTGTGTGCCTGACATGCTCCTTATATGTGTCCTACTTTGTTGCATTTTGTGCTAGTTTCACCTTTAAACCTGCATGGGTCTGGTGTGAACCCCTACCACAATGGTAACGCAATTTGTTTGGCTAGGCAGGCCTCAGTCTTATCTCCACAACTGTGTTTGTGCTCACTTTCTTTCCTGACTGCAGCTCATTTGCGATCTGTGCTGTTTCCATTGATACAGCAATCTCAACTACTCTTTTAAATATAAGTTGTGCTTCAGTTAGGTGTCACTTTTAGATGTTTTCCTGTAAGATTCCACAAACTAAATGATCCCTCAGTGCATGTTAAGCCCATTACCAAACTGACAGTGTTCAGACAATCTCTTCATTTCAGCTATGTACAAAATTCCAGAAATTTGATCCTTTCCATCAACTGAACTGAATCCTAGTCACACACCACACTTTTATATCTACCAGATCAGCTCTCCATAGAGTCATGGAGAAGTACAGCACAGAAACAGGCCATTTGGCCCATCTAGTCCATGCCAAAACCATTTCAACTGTCTACTCCCATCGATCTGTACCAGGACCATAGCCCTCCATATTCTTACTATCTATGTACCAATCCAAACTTCTCTTAAATGTTGAAATTGAGCTCGCATGCACCACTTGTGCTGGCAGCTCATTCCACACTCTCACAACCTTCTGAGTGAAGAAGTTTCCTCTCATGTTTTCCTTAAGCTTTTCTGCTTTCACTTTTTAATGACCTCTAGTTGTAGCCACACTCAAACTCAGCGGAAAAAGCCTGCTTGCATTTGCCCTCCATATACCCCTCATAATTTTGTGTACCTCTATCAAATCTCCTCTCAGTCTTCTATATTCTAAAAAATACGGTTCTTACCTATTCAATTTTTCCTTGTAGCTCAAGTTCTCCAGACCCGGCAACATCCATGTGAATTTTCTCTGTATTCTTTCAACCTTTTTTATATCTTTCCTGTAGGTAGGTGTCCAGAACTGTGTACGAATCTCCAAATTAAGCCTCACCGACATCTTATACAAGTTCAAAGTAATATCCCATCTCCTGTACTCAATACTTTGATTTATAAAGGCCAATGTGCCAGAAGTTTTCTTTATGACCCCATCTTCCTGCGATGTCACCTGCAATGAATGATCTGTATTCCCAGGCTCTGCCACACTTAGTGCTCTACCATTCACTACCCTGGTTGGTCCTACTGATGTGCAAAATCTCTCACTTGTCTGCATTAAATTCCATCTGCCATTTTTCTGCCCATTTTTCCAGCTGGTGTAGATCCCTCTGCAAGCCACGATGGCCTTCCTCACTGTCGACTACACCCTCAGTCTTGGTGTTGTCCACAAATTTGCTGATCCAGTTAACCACTGTTATCATCCAGACCATTGACATTGGTGACAAACAACAAAGGACCCAGCACTGATCCTGGGGCACTCCACCAATCACAGGCCTCCAGTCAGAGAGGTAACCCTCTACAAACACTATGTGGCTTCTCCCACAAAACCAATGTCTAATCCAATTCGCTACCTCATCCTGAATGCCGAGTGACTGAATCTTTTTGACTAGCCTCCCATGCGGGACTTTTATCAAATGCCTTACTAAAATCCATGTAGACAACATCCACTGTCTTGCCGTCATCCACTTTCCTAGTAAGTTCCTCAAAAAACTCGATAAGATTGGTTAGATATGACCTTCCATGCACAAACCATGCTGACTATCCTTAAACAGTCTATGTCCATTCAAATACTTGTATATTCATTCCCTTAGAATACCTTCCAATAACTTTCCCACAACTGAGTCAGACTTACTGGCAAGAACAAGATTCCCCGGATGGTATGTTGCTTCCCGGGTGCCAGGGTCTGGGATATCTTTGATCAAGTACTGAGCATTCTTAAGTGGGCAGCCAGAAGCTGTGATCCATGTGGATACCAATGACATGGGTAAGATGAGTGACGAGGTTCTGCAAAGTGAGTTCGGGTAGTTAGGTACTAAGTTGAAGGGCAGGACCTCCAGTGTTGTGATCTCAGAAATGATACCCGTGCCATGTACAAGTTAAGCCAGAACTAGAAAGATAATACAGTTGTACATGTGGCTAAGGAGTTGTTGTAGGAAGCAGGGCATAAGCCTTTTGGATCATTGGGCTCTCTTCCAGGGAAAGTGGGACTTGTACAGAAGGGAAGGTTCGCACGTGAACTGGAAGGGGACTAATATCTAGTAGGAAGGTTTGTTAATGCTACACAGTGGAGTATAAACTAGAGTTGCAGGGGTATAGAAACCAGAGTGCCAAAACAGTTAGTGGAGATGTTGTGGAGGCAGATGTTGGTAAGACCTCAGACAAGTCAGGAATCAAAAGAGGGATCATGGTGAGACTAGTGTCCTGAGCTTGCTATATTTCAATGCAAGAGGTATCATAGGAAAGGTGAATGAGCTCAGGGCATGGATCAACACCAGGAATTATGACGTTGTAGCCATTAGTGAGACTTGGTTGTGGGAGGGGTAACTCGATATTCAGGGTTTTGTTGTCTTAGACATGACAAAGTGAGAAAGATTAAAGGAGGAAGGGCGGTATTACTAGTGAGGAGTTATGGGTGGAACTGAGAAATTAAAAATGTATGAGCATGTTAATGGATTCAAGGGTTCATTCATTATCAAAGTACTGTATACAACTCTGGAATTCTTCAGTTCTCTGGGTCACCATATTATCCATTGTTGTCTTTGATGCTTTGTGATCCCATGGTCATTGACCTGAACAGATCTAAGCATGGGGTGCTACTCTTAAAAATATTCACCCTCTTTGACTGTTAAAATCACAAACCAGACAGTGAATAACAGTCATATCCTGGGTTTACCCCCCAGGTGTTATGACCGTGAACAAAATTATTGGGGAGACACTTAAGCTACTGATATAGAAGTCTTTATTCAGCATAACAAATGGGCATCATTCTGGATACACTCTTCGTAGAGACTCACAAACTAAAAGGTACATCACATTTTATAACCTTTAAAATCGAAGATAACAGTATGTGATTCAATACAATTTCAGTAGTTACAATGACATTTTGGGTTGACAAAAGGTTCATTTGAGGTACATAGTGGAAGCACAATGTAATTGATAAGACATCTCTGGAGGTCAGTATGCCTTTGGGAAAAGCTGATTAACACAAATACTCTAAAAGCTTTGATGACAGAGAGCCAGACACCCAAAATTAATGTTGTGAGGGCTGTCTCTGAGTTTGCAAATATGATAAGTACACAAAAACTATTGATTGCTGCTACTGTGACCATGTTTGATATGCTAAGTGACAACATCCGTCTGGTCTACCAACTTGCACGCTAGTCACAATGGTGCAAATAATTGAGCTATGTTGCCTGCTTTGATGCAAGCCAATTAACACAACCCCATTGTCTTAACGTTTGGCGCTTACATATGCAATCTCATAGTCTGTGGAGCAGCCTGTGCTTTTAACTTCAATTTACTGCTTGCAATTGACAAAAATCTGAAGGCTAACTGCAAGCTTCTTGAATTATTTACATTTACAATAAGAACTAAAGCCTGTTTCTGTGAATTAATATCTGCTATATTCACATAACTAATGAATTGTCCATAACAGACACATTCATAATTGCAAGAATAAAATTCAACATTAATTAGATTAATTACTTGAACTTTTAATATTTGTTACCATCAGTAATCCTTATGATTAAAAGAAATCAAAGATTTTTGTCACCTTCACTTTCTTTCTGCATGTAGGTTGAAATTAAATGGCTGTTAAATTATCTGCTTCATTAAAGTTAGAATGTTCAAAATTGACCAAGATGGCCAGTGGTTCTAATTGAAATGTTTTACTTTCTTCCTCACAGGTAGACATGCTGAAGATATATTTGGAGAGCTTTTTAATGAAGCTAACAATTTCTGTATGCGAGTTAACTGTCTCCAGGAGAGAATTGATTGCCTGGCAATTAAAGTCACCCAACTAGATTCCACTGTGGAAGAAGGTCAGTGAGCAGTGAACTTGGCGATAGAACTCGGGTGTAGGTGGAGGCAAGATTGTGCAGAGTAGAACAATCTGATGAAAAGTAACATTGCATTGTGGGGATTTAGCTGCAATGCAGTGTAGTTATGTATGTTGGGTAAGAATCACAATATCATGACATCTTGGAAGAAGGCCATTTGGCCCAATTGTACTATGTTGGCTGTTTGCAAGAGTAATTTAGTCAATCTCATTCTTTAAATCTTTTCCCAAATCTCTGCAGTCTTTTCTCCAAGTTTCAATCCAACTTCCTTTTGACATTGACATTTGAATTTTTTTTCCCCACCTCTTTCAAGCAATTAAGTTTGGATCTTGATAATTTGCTCTCTGAAAATGGGTTTACTCAAGCCTTTCATGATTTTTATGACAATCATTTGAAATTAACTTTCTCTGGCTCTCAGCCTTTTCAAGGATGGGAAGAATTTCAATCAGATAACTTGAATTTTGTTTAATGAAAGGAGAACAATCTGAGGTTTTTGGCTCTATCCAAGCAACTCATGCTGTTTTAAACATGATGTTTAAAAGATGTTTGGACAGGTATCCACATAGGAAATGCATGGACAGATACAGGGCTAATGCTGGCAAGTGGGATGGGCTCTGACAGGCATCAAGGTCAAGATGGGTAAAGTGGCCGAAAGGGCTGTGTGATTCTAAGATGGTTTATACCCTGGTCCATTTCACCAAATCTTCCCTGCAACTTCTCTATTTCCTTCATATTGTTTCCTAAGTATGTTGATTAGAATTGGATACTGGATACTAGTCATGATAAATCAATGCTTTATAGAATTTCACTTGACTTGTACTTTGTATTTATAAAACCCATGACTCTAAATACTTTGTGGAAAAGCTCTTTACTTAAGCTGTTTTGTCACCTTCAAAGAATTGTGCCCACATATATCAGATCTCTCTGTACCCGTGCAACATATTCAAAATGCTGGATGAACACACCAAGACAGGCAGCAACTATGGAAGGGAATAAACAGTCGATGCTCCGGATTGAGACCCTTCGCCAGGACCAGAAAGGAAGGGGGCAGGAGACAGAATAGGTGGGGGGAGCGGAAGGAGTACACACTGGAAAGTGATAGGTGAGACCAGGTGAGGGGGAAGATGGGAGGGTGGATGGCGGGTGAAGTAAGAAGCTGGAAAGTGATAGGTGGAAGAGGTAAAGGGATGAAGAAGAAGGAATCTAATAGGAGAGGACAGTGGACCAGGGAATAAAGGGAAGGAGGACGGGAACCTGAGGGAGGTAATGAGCAGAGTAGGGGAGAGAATGTAACCAGAGTGGGGTATGTAAAAGGAGAGATGTCGGGAGTGTATGTGTAGCCACTTGCAAATTGTGTGTTTTAAATCATATTGTCGGTCATTTCACTTCCTATTAAATTATATCTTCACATTTCTCTACATTAAATTTCACCTCCCGCGTGTCCATCTTTTCAACCAGTCTGTCTACATACTCCTGAAATAATATGCTATCCTTAATGTTTACCACACTTCTAAATTGGGTATTCGGTAAATTCTGAAATAGTGGTCTGTGCATGCAAGAAGTCATTAGAATGTATGTATGTGATAGATTACTAGTCGTGGCATTGAATCTTTGGAGAACAGCTGTTTGCGCTCTTCCAGACAGAAAACAACTGTTCACCCTAAATCTGCTTCTTAATCCTAAGCCAGTTATAAATCCACACTGCAATGGTAGCTTTTGTTCCATGGGTTTCAGCTTTGTTGACAAGTTTATTACGTGAGACCTTTTCAAGCAATTTTTGAAACACCCTGTGCATGACATCAACCATATTGTCCTTGTGGAAATTCTCTTTTTTTCCCGAAGGAAGCAATGGGATGTCTACAAAGGCTATCAAATCACACATACAGTGCAAGACTTCAAAGGGGTAGTGGGGAGCAATGGACGGGCATGATCAACATGCAGGAAAAGTCCTTTGGAGTGAGTTCAGAAAAAAAAACTTGTACAATAGTGGAAATCTGAATCTGTCTCTCCAAAAATTCTGAATCAATATAAGCTTTTTAGACTGAGGTGCTTTTTTTTTCCAGGAAGGGTATCAAAAGCATGAATAAAGACTGGTTAAAATATGGCCATGATGTGGATCAATGTTAATTTGAGGCTGGCATTCTGCAGCTGTTTTCCTTTGTGATTGTAACTCCAGCCTTGTTAATGATAATTCAAAAGATGATGCTTGGCCCAGATGTTCCTGCATTGACAATGGTACTAATGACCTTTGAGTGTCGCTGCAGATTGCAGCATCGTGTACCATGACAACGGGTGAGTCAAGGATGTCAGACACTGTGGGATTGGCTTTCATCTTTGTTTGTCAGACCCAAGGACCTGGAGGAGGTTGCTGCTGACTGTACCACGTGGCGACAACTGCATAGGGACGGGATTCATATTCTGGAGATGGAAAGAACAACCAGAAGACAGCAGAAGAGAGCCAGGAGAAATGCAGTCATGGTTGCCACCACTACCACATGTACATGTCCCACCTGCAATAGAGCTTGTGGGTCCAGGATAGGACTGTATAATCATCAAAGATCTCACCGTTAAAGGAGTGGACATCGTCATCGGATTTCGATGGACAACCGAAGAAGAAGAGATGGAGCAGCTGGCTTTCATCTGGTGACTGTGGGAATGACCCTACCCTCATCAGCTATGACTTGTGCTTTGCAATAATGAGTAATATCACTGCTGATCCCTCCATCTACCCACCTATTCCAGCCTGCAGATTAATTTGTGCCTCCACATGTGCTCCCAGGTCCCAAAGGGAATTCTGTTGGAAGGCTATTGATCCTTAGTTGAGAAGGAAAGTACACACAATTAAGCCTACAGAAGGAGGAATAAAGTGAATATTTTCACAAAAATCTAAACTTAATCCTCTCTATAGGGCTGGGGGAAATGGTTGGGAATAATTAAATCTTGTTACATAAACCTGCATTTTATATCTATATGGTTGCCAAGCCAGTTGTATACTTTTGTATGTGCTAGGGTCTGCCTTTGTGGCTTTTGACACCAGCCAGGTTTTCTTCACGTTTTTACTTTCTTCCCATTAATACAGAAGGTCTTGATTCAGAATCACAACGTAGGGCCTTTGGCTATTTGGGAATCGAGCCTGGAAAGCAGGTTAGTTTTGAGCTGGAAGTTGATTCAACCAAAACTGCTGAAGGGCTTGTGGTTGGTTTAAAGCAAAATCACAACGTTTCATTATATTTTATTGGAGGTGAGAGTGAAGGTCAGTGGAGTTTGTAGCATCATAACTGAAATTATCATTAACGTGAAATGTGTTGTGATGAGCCTAGTAGTTCTGTTTCTGTATTAAATAATGCCAGAAAATAGACAAGAACACGCCGTCAGCAAAGGTATAGGACATAATGACACTTCTGAGTTGAAACTTTCCTAAAAACTGAAAACTGAGTGTCTTGGTGGGGTGGATCAAAATTATATAAGGAGAACAGTGCAAGTGGAAACTTAAGGGTTTAGATATAACATTCTCAATCTCGGTGAGGTAATAAAAGATTTAAAGACAAAAGAATAAGCAAAACAAAGATGTGAAATTTCACTCAAAGGGCAAATAGAGGAATGCACCAAAATGGAGGAAGATAGCTGATGTCCGGCTTGGAAATGCAGGGAGCAGCGAAGAGATTTGCCAGTCTTTCTCAGAGACAAAGGAGATTGCACTGAAAAGTGGATTATAATCCAGTTAAATTTGCCTTTTATTACAATGATAGAAAATGCTAGAGATACTCAGAAGGTCAGGTAACTTTGAGCATTACAATTTCATCCAGATAACCTTTCATCAGAACTGAAAAAGTGAGAAAACAGGAGTGTTTAAGTTGCAGAAAGGAAGAGTGATGAAGAGACTGAAGGGAGTGCTTGTGATAGGGCTTTTATACAGTTGATACAAATGCTGCTTGTTGCTGCCTAATGGAGGGTGATAAATATTAGTTAATCATAACTAATCAGCTAGTCAGACCTGGATACTTTCAGAATTTTTCACTGTTTTAAATATTAAGCTTTTATAGTTTGCCTTTTATTTTTCCCTGTTTGATTTATTGTAGCCTCTTCCTTTCCTGGAATATCATTCTGGGATGAGTTCAATTCTTTGCTATGATTTTCTCTTGTCTTGTTTTCAGTTTAGAATGGCAGATAACAGATATACTTTAATATTCCCTGATTGCCTTTTAAACCTCATACATATTTTAACTTGTTTTTCTTTTTCCTCCATTTTCTTCTCATTGTTCTTGCGTGTATTAAATTATTATAACCATATAACCGTATAACAATTACAGCATGGAAACATGCCATCTCGGCCCTTCTAGTCCGTGCCGAACTCTTACTCTCACCTAGTCCCACTGACCTGCACTCAGCCCATAACCCTCCATTCCCTTCCTGTCCATATAGCTGTCCAATTTAACTTTAAACAACAACATTGAACTGCCTCAACCACTTCTGCTGGAAGCTCGTTCCACACAGCTACCATTCTCTGAGTAAAGAAGTTCCCCCTCATGTCACTCCTAAATTGTGCAATCCCATTTTACACTTTTTTTTCGTAAGTAAACATTCTACATCTCTATTCAACAACTTACAGTTAGTCAGCCTATTAACTTGGTGTTGGGAGGAATAGATATTATTGTTCCTCTCTACCTTGTTTATTTACACCATAAGACATAGGAACAGAAATAGGCCATTCAATGCATTGAATCTGCTCCACCATTCAATCATGGTCAATTTATTACCCTCTTAACCTCATTCTCTTGCCTTTTCCCCAGAACCTTGATGCCCTTACAAATCAAGAACCGTCAACCTCTGTTTTAAATATATCTGATGGCTTGGGCGCCACAGCTGTTTGTGGCAAGGAATTCCACAGGTTCACCACCCTCTAGCTAAAGAAATTCCTCCTCATCTTTGTTCTAAAGGGGCATCCTTCTATTTGAGGGTGTGCCATCTGGCTGTAGACTCCCCCACTACAGAAAACATCCTCTTCATACCCACTCTGCCTCCGCCTTTGAATGAGATCCCCCTCGTTCTTCTAAACTCAAACTAGTACAGGCCAAGAGCCATCAAACACTCCTCAAATGTTATTTAGTTCTGAAGAGGTTCTGCACTCGAATTATTAAATTGTCTTTTTTACATTGTTGCATTGCCCAGGATTTTTGTTAATCCCCAGTTATTTGTGATTCTTCTGTTTGTATTGTGGGGTGTTTGAATTTTAAAATGCATTAGAAACTCGCAACAAAAATGCCTTTTCATTTGGCGAAAGGTATTGCATGGAGGCCAGAGAGAAGAAAGATATGAGAATTGACCATTCATTCATCCCCAAACCCTCTCCGATGGAGGTTTCATAGCAAGTATGGTGTTGGGTAATTTTTAATGATCGACTTCAAGAAACGGGAAAAATATCAATTGTCTGT
This sequence comes from Mobula hypostoma, assembly GCF_963921235.1. NCBI lineage: Eukaryota > Metazoa > Chordata > Chondrichthyes > Myliobatiformes > Myliobatidae > Mobula > Mobula hypostoma. The sequence continues at coordinate 105,270,109 of NC_086106.1, read as the reverse complement.
GTCAAAATCAGAGTCCACACACATAACGTTTTACTAAGAAGGGAGAATACTGAAAATGCTGAACAAGCCAGCCAGGATATGTAGAAAAAGAAACAGTTTACTGTTTCAACCTGAAACATTAATTTTGTTTCTCTCTTCACAGTTGCTGCCTTACCTGCTGAGTTTTTTCCCCCAGTTATTTCCTAATTTACATTTTCAGCATCTGCATATTCATACAGCACAGGATGAGGCACTCTGCCCTGTTGTATCCATGTTGACCATCAGGTACCCACCTATATGAATCCCATGTACCAGCACTTTGTCCTCAGCTTTCTAAGCCGTGACATGGCAGAACATGCATCGTGTCTACTTGACCTGCTCCTGCTTGTTTCTTATGTTCTAGATTGGGTTTCTATAGCAATGCAGTCTATTTGGAGGTCGTGCATCATTGTGAGAAGAGTGGGAGTGGGTGATGGTGGTGAGAGAGATTGAGCCTTAGTTCAGAGAAGAGGAGTTCAATAAAGGGAGAGAAATTACTATAAAGACAATTAGTGGTGACGTGGTTCTATTTGTCACTTTATGTACTGAACATCATCTTCACTGTTACTGAATCACTGCAAAATCTGATGGCACTTAACTCTCAGTGGTAATGGAATGTATTTAAGGACAAATGCCATTCAGTTAAAGCTGGTACGTAAACACAAACTTATGACAGTTCTTAAAAAAGGTTGAGGCTAGATAACTTCCTCTAAGCATTTGTTGTCGCAACATGAATAAAAGTGAATTTGTTGTCTTAGTAACCACGCATTTTGTTTTGAATTGCAGTCTCGCTGCAAGACATCAACATGAGGAAAGCATTTAAGAGTTCAACCACACAAAACCAGCAGGTGGTGTCACGGAGTACTATTCCAAACCCAGTGTTGGAAATGTTCCAGCAATGTGACAAGCCTCCACCCCTCAATATCCTGACACCGTACAGGTAATGGTTAATTAGACTTGTGGAAATTTGCTCAAATCTAGATAGTGCATCGAGAAGGATGAAGTTATCATCATAGGTGGATCCAGTTTCTCACATTGAGCTTTTTAATTTTAAAATTGGTCATTCATAAAATTTGCAACTATATAATAGAATATGTTCTCATGTCACCATATAAACAGTCCCATTAGTAATAAGTTAGCATGGCATTAACTTCCATTATGTAAGTTCAAGGATTTTGTTCTTTAAATACTAGTTCCATCCCTTATTCTGCAATGTCAAGAAAATCTCTGGTCTTTTCCTACAAAGCCTTTACAACAGCTGCACCAGACATCAGAGCATCTCTTAGCGTCCTGTCCTGGACTGTGGAATGTGCCAGACTGCAACATTTGTGAACAGAATTTGTTGCATTTCTTGTCTGACTGTCTTGGCAAACCGTGTTCCAGAATTAGATGGACGCCTGTATTGACCCCAATACAGCTGCGTCAAGGACAGCACTAGATGGTGTTGAGACCCTGTGCAAGAAGGATCTGACAGGGAGGGCCGTTCTCTTCGTTCTTGTTTGAGCATCCCAGAGAAGTGACCTTCAATCAAGTGTTCTTGACGGCCTGTTCAGTGAACTACATAACAAGGTCCACCTTTAACTTTCAGCCTTGAGGTCATCTAGTCCAGACCACTGTCTGAAGGACTTGTAGTGAAAAGTGTTACTTCTGTTCTACAGAAAACAATTAAATGGCACTGTGCGGCTAAAATCAATGTTCTGTACCAATGTGGACATACCTTGACCTTTTAGCACAGGTATGCAGTGACATTTAACATTTGCCTTTTGAAATCATCTAGGTGAACTTGTCAAGTTAGAGGTAACTTGGCCCGGATAGCAACAGAAACTATTTACAAACAATTTTTAAGCAAAGGCAGGAGATTTTTAGTAGCTGGGAAAAGCGGGATATTAAATGACAGCCAAATTTAGCACCGGCTTCCCATTTGAATTTACTAATTTCACACCCAGTAGCCACGCAGAAAAGAGGGATGGTATGAGAAAGACCACACCCACACTTGAAGAATGGAGTAGGAGAAAGGGAGGATAACATTGCCGTGCAAACAGTATTGGATTGAGGAAATGAGTAGCTTGGGGAGGGAGAGAAGCACGTTACAACATTACAACAGGTTATCTTGGAACTACTAAGAGTGGAAGCACTCCTGCACCTCCTAACCAAGAGAAGTGCCAGATCTCCTAACTGATCTCTTGGATCCTGCCTTCTTTAAGATGCTAAGTAAACTGAGTGCCAGTGAATCTGATCCACAGTTGTTAAAGTATCTCAGTTAGTTTCATACTACTAGAGACTATATTTCTTTATGGACCCGCCCAGCCCACCTCAACCAATCCTCTATCATTTTGAAATAGTAGTGAAGCTGTTATTTACCAAAACAATATTTCAAAAAATCTCCCTATCACCAGAAATTCAGGCAGTTCCAAAACAGAAAAATGTTGAAGAGGGATTGGACAGACCAGTGAAATCCTACCAGAGTGCTGGCGTGGAGGTTAACATCTTGGCAAGAAATGTATTAGTTTTTGTACCTACATTTGATCTGAAGAGTCATGCAATCGAATAAACAATTCATAGTCTAATAGCTCTGTGTGGTAATACTTTTGTGTTCCAGAAGATTCTGTGATGGGCTGCAGAAGTAATATCATGAGAAGTATGTTGCTAGGATATGTCATTATTCTTTTTTTTACAAGTATTCTTTTCCTTGAATTCTATATTGCAGGGATGACAGAAAAGATGGACTCAAATTTTACACAGATTCTTCCTACTTCTTCAATTTGTGGAAAGAGAAGATGCTGCAGGCTACAGAGGATAAAAGAAAGGAAAAACGACGTCAAAAGGTATTGAAAATAATTTTTAAAAATATTATCCATAACTAATGTCTTGTTTATTGTTCCATACATTTTAGTTTGAAATAACTATGAAGAGTATTCATTTGCAATTGTCACTGAACCTATAGTGTCCATTAAGCAGTACTGATCTGTAACAGATGTACAGTATTTTATAATACATTTTACAAATGCAGTACACTGATTAAACCAAAGTAGAACAAATTTGCATCCTTTCCATGTTAATTTGGAAAGGTGTAAGGGCAAATTACTGTCTTTGGTAGTAAAATGGATTATTCTAATATAGCGAGGATTTGCTGAGAAACAATGAGATTAACGATATGTTTAATTTGTGTATACCTAATTGCCAGATAGGCATTATATTGTGAACCCAGTATAAAAGACTCATAATGATTTAATTTACATCCAGAATTGAGAAATTTAGGGTCAACTCTATCATGCAGGAGTGGCGGATGTTCTTTAATAGGAGACATCTGGTGATGTTTATTGCTTGGCTCCATCATATAGATGCATTGGACAAGATTAACAGAAATAAATGAAACAATAACACCACTGTTATTGGCAGAATCTCAGATGGCGATGAAGAGGCGTATAGCAGTTAGATTAGATGGTTGAGTGATAGACAATAGACAATAGGTGCAGGAGTAGGCCATTCAGCGAGCCAGCACCACCACTCACTGTGATCATGGCTGATCATCCACAATCAGTATCCTTTTCCTGCCTTCTCCCCATATCCCTTGACTCTGCTGTCTTTAAGAGCTCTATCTAACTTTTTCTTGAAAGAATCCAGAGAATTGGCCTCCACTGCCTTCTGAGGCAGAGCATTCCACAGATCCACAACTCTCCATGTGAAAAAGTTTTTCCTCAACTCCACTCTAAATGGTCTACCCCTTAAACTGTGGCCTCTGGTTCTGGACTCCCCCAACATCGGGAACATGTTTCCTGCCTCTAGCGTGTCCAATCCCTTAATAATCTTATATGTGATGCTGTAGCAACATCAGCAGGTCCAAGGAATTGATTCTGGACTTCAGGAAAAGGGAAATTCGGAGAACGCACACCAGTCCTCATTGAGGGATCAGCAGTGGAAACGGGGAGCAGGTTCACGTTCCTGAGCACCAATATCTCTGTGGATCTACCTCAGGTCCAACACATCAATGCAATTGCAAATAAGACACGCCAGCAGTTCTACTTTATTTTGAGTTTATAGATTTGATGTGCCACCAAAGACACATACAGATTTCTACAGATATACAGTGGAAAGCATTCTCACTGGTTGCCTCACCGCCTGGAAGGGAGACTCCAATGTATGGGATCACAAGATGCTGCAGGGAGATGTAAATTCACCCAGTTCCATCATGGGCACAACCCTCCCTACATCAAGGATATCTTCAAGAGGCCGTGCCTCAGGTAGACGGCATCCATCATTAAAGACCCTCACCATCCGGGACGTTATCTTTATGTGTTACTACCATCAGGGAGGAGGTATAGGAGCCTAAAGATCCACATTCAGTGTTTTAAAAACAGCTTCTTCCCCTCTGTCGTCAGAGTTCTGATTGGTCCATGACAATACTTGTTATCCATCTTTTGTGCTACTTATTTATTTTTGTAACATTTAATGTACTGTACTGCTTCTGCAAAACAACAACAAGTTTCACAGCATATGCCAGTGAACATAAACCTGATTCCGATTCAGAACAGGATCTGCTAAAGTATTTCCTTTCGTCGTAAGATGGTGTCTAACAATGCTAGATTAAGGTCACTGCAGCAGGTGCTGGCATTTTTTCACAGAGTTTGGGAAAAAGTAGGCAAAACACAAATGGACAAACCAGATAATTAAAAGCTGTTTACACTGGATTTCAATCTATGAAGCCTGTTATTTCAGAATCTAGAAGTTAAAATATGCACTAGTCCCACTCATTGTTTCAAACTAAACCATTGATGTATTAGAATAACCCACTAAATAGCATCACTTAGTAAAATTATGGAAACTGTTCAGTATATCTCTGATTTAGCGCGTTGCTACCCCAGCTTGTCTGCCTGGACATGGCAGCTTACATCTTTCCACCTAGACACCTAGGCAGGGGAAAGATAGGAAACTGTCCAATGCAGGTTTGATCTGTTGGACCCTGCATTAAAAAAAAACATGTTTCTTTTTGCATTGCACAGTATAATAGGAAAATTTATTTTCTCCGAGACTTTTTTTCATTCAAATATATTGATTCATTAGGGTTTCATTCTGTATAAAAGGTGAACATGACATTTTTTACATTGCCAAAAGTAAAATTCACAAAGCTCTGACGGTGAAAATGAAAGTTCTATCCTTGAAAAGGATGGTCTCAAATTTACTTCAATTGGTTTAACCAATGCCATCACAGGAGTGATTGGCTTTAATGACCATGGAATAGAGAACAAGATCCACGTTAAGGGTTCCATTTTTTGAGTAAAGACCATGTATAGCAATCCAAAGGTATGGATAGGTGCTGGTGGAGGCAGAATCGGATGCAGATGTGATGTCTCTTATAATTTGCTGGCACTAACACATTCAAGGTTAGTATATGAATGTTATTTACTTATACACAGCTCTGGATATTTATATAAACAGACTTTTGTCACCTATCAAGTAAAATAAAAATAAATTTATTATTAAAGTACACATATGTTACCATATATTACCTTGAAATTCATTGTGTATTTACAAGAAAATAAAGAAATCTGATAGAATTCGTAATAAATGATACATAAACCAATTAAACCTATTAAAGCAGATTATACTAGAAGTGATAAATGTGAGCCAGTTTATTCAGCAAACACATTTTGTAATTGCATTTATTTCTCTGCAAATATAATAATTAAGATGTTACAACTAATACCCAAAAAAAGAGCATTACTTATTGAACTACAAATTTTACATGTTACACCAGTAAAAACTTTTATGTTGTTTTGTAACCATTTTCTATGTAGGTGGCAATGAGATAAACTAATGGTGAAACCACAAAAGTCATTTTAATGCAGAGTTTCTCAACAGGGGTTCCAGGAGAGATGGTGGTTAAAAAAAACCTCTCCGTGACAGGTTTCAATAGGTGCATTTAATGTAAAATTATTTTTCTTCGCAAACAGAGGAGTGCCCCAAAGAATGAATGGCAGTTAAATGTTAAAACCCCAAAGCCCCCCTTTCTCCAGCTCCCCCACCCACGCACAGGCAGCATCAAGGCAACAACCTCCCGATCCCCCACCAGCTAAAAAAGTTCCAAGCGTGCACGTTTCGTTTCTGTTGTAACTTTACCATTTAACACCGTCAATAAATTTTCGTGTTGTAAATAGCATTAATTAAAATCAATTTACAACATTTATATAATTAAATCTACTGAGCCTACCTTTAGCAAAATTAAATCGCATTTTGGCTTAGACTAGATTATGAGAACACTCAGTCCTCTTTTATTGTCATTTAGAAATGCATATATGCATTAAGAAATGATACAATATTTCTCTGGAGTGGTATCACAGAAAACAGGACAAACCAAAGACTAACACTGACAGAACCACATAATTATAACATATAGTTACAGCAGTGCAAAGCAGTACCATAATTTGATGAAGAACAAACCATGGGCGCAGTAAAAAAAGTCTCAAAGTCACCGAGTCGATCGGCTCCCGAGTCCCCGATAGCGGCAGCAAAAGGGAGAAACTCCCTGCCATAAACCTCCAGGCACCTTCAACTTGCCGATGCCTTGGAAGCAGCCGACCACCGCTGACACTGAGTCCGTCTGTCCGAAAACTTCGAGCCTCTGACCAGCCCCTCCGATACAGCCTCCTGAGCGCCATCCTCTGCCGAGTGCCTTCGACCTCTCCCCGGCCGCTGAAACAAGCAAAACCGAGGATTTCTGCTCTGGAGATTCCGGTTACCACACAGTAGCAGTGGCAGCGAAGCGGGCACTTCAGAAGTTTTCCAGATGTTCCTCCGTACTCTCACGTCTGTTTCCATCAAATCAGGATTGTGCACGGTCCCCTACTTGACAGATTACAGATATCATTCACCAGAGAGGCCGCGCGCGCTGCCATCGCGCCACCATCTTCTCCTCCAGGCTTAGACCAGTTATTTAACAGTAATTTATTATGTTTGCCTTATGAGTTTTTAATATTTATGAAAGTGAAGGAAAGTTGTTAAGACAGTTGGCTAAAAATTCATTCTCTACTCAAAAGAGCATTGACAATTATTTTTAGATTATTACATCTACAATTTACTGATCACGCTAATATACAGTGAGCTGTAGTTATAATAATTTTTACACGGGGCTTTCCTGAGACCTGAAAATTATTTCAAGGGTTCCTTCAGGGCAAAAAGGTTGAGAAAGGCTATTTTAATGTAGCCCTGGTGGGAAATAGACACGTTAAGTTGAACCTTAGTTCAATGCCCTTAAACTTATTTAATGTTGAAGTTTAACAAGAATTCACTCAAAAACGGGCAGGAGTGAAGCTAAATATCAGAGGAAGTAGATCTGGTCCATTTTAACAGCTTGCCTACTCATTTGTTAACAATTGGTTAGTGTCAGAACCAACCATTTAGAGCCTAGCTTATGATCCACCATTTAGACAAGCTAGTAGAGGTTAGAATCACCAACTGACCTGCAGTCAAGACAGTTACTGATAGTTAGAGTAGTCATAATGGATAACTGTAATTGATGAAGCAAAAATATAGTTCTATCTTTAAGAAAATTATGAATGATCACAGTTTATGAAGCCATCTTGCAAGATCTTTTGGGTACAGTGACGTCCCATGTGCAAAAGAAGCAAAAATGTGTGCATGTTCATCAGCTTGTGTGTGAAGGCAGGGGTCTCCTGAGATTTTGAATTTCTTTTAATAGATTTGATAGTTGGATTAGTTCCTTTGCCCGCTGCTGGTTGATTTTCATTGCACTTGACGGATGCAGCCAGGAGTTGTTCACTGAGCTGTAACAGGAGTACATCCAATTAACAAGCCAAATGGAAATAGACTGGGTAATTTGAGAAAGGCTTTACACAGGGGGAATGGGGTTAAGCAAAGAGCAGGGACACTAAAGTGGATCCAAGTTCTGTATAGTGAATTAGTTGTTTTTTAGAAAATGAAGGTAGTCTCATTGATATTGTCTGTTAACTGAGAAGTAATGTTTATAATAGGTAGTGATTTTTCTCAATAATCAGACAACAGAAATGGGAGATTCACATCTTGATCTTTATATAACTTAAGCTGAGCACTCCAAGCCTGTGGTTTGCCGATTTTATAACCAGAGGCTAAATTTAGATTCTTTCAAAACTTTAAATCCTGTCTTTCAGTATATACTGTGTGTGTATATGTGGGTGTATATGTATGTATATAGATGTATATAATTGCAGAAAATTGTAGTCTAATTGAAGTATTTTGTGTATCTCCATTAAATACTCAACAATATCACTATCAACAGATATCAAAGATTTTGGAACAACTTTTTTAAAAATCAGGAAATAATCATATATTCAAAGGTAAGTTTAGGTTTTAAATTGTTTGTCCCCTTCTCCACCACTTCCTCTTCTATTTGCCCATGATGCATCCAGATTGTCTGAACATACTTTCCTGCTATAAATATTCCCTCATAATTCCTGTAGCCAGTTTAGAGGTCTTCTCAAACGCTGAATCTGAAATACAACTCAATGCCTATAAATTTCAATTGGTGGCACGGTTTATTTCAGCACTGCTTTGTTGAATGAATCAACAATGGCTCGGAACTAGGCTTTTAAGTACAATTAAATGCAAGCAAGTAGTAAAATACTTTTGCTACTTATGAAGCTGGGTGACATCAGATGGCAGGTGCGACTTGGACACCAAAAGAAGAATAGGGATGGCAAAAGACACTTTTACGAGAATGAAGAGTTTACTGACCAATACTAAACTAGGCATGATAACCCGCCTCAGAGTACTGAAATGTTACGTTTATCCAGTTATATTATATGGCTCAGAATGTTGGACAATATCTAGTAACATGAGGAAACGAATTGTAGCAGCAGAGATGTGGTTTTTGAGGAAGATGCAAAGAATAAATCATGGATGAAATGAATATCTAACGAGGATGTCATGAACGGAGCAAACACAAAAAGAGAAATAATGTATGAGATCATGAAAAGGCAATGTAACTCCATTGGACATGTGTTTAGGAAAGAGGAGTTAGAACGCACGGTAATTATGGGAAAGATTGAAGGGAAGAAAGCAAGAGGAAGACAATGATGATAGAGACAGCAGCCAGAGATTGGAAATGAATACCAGTGAACTGATCCACTTGACCCGAAACAGGAGTGTGTGGGCCATGGCAGTCAAAGCTCAAACTGGGCATGGCACATGATGATGATGATGATGATGATGATGATGATGAAATGTAAGTATTGGCCATATATTGTAATTTCACTACAGAGGTTTAGGTGATCATGCTAAGGGAGTGCAGTTGAATAGTTTTGCATTACTTCTGACGATTAGCTCTTCTCTTTAGGGAAGGTTTCTGGAGGTGAGTTGCGGGATTATGACAGAAATGACAGAAGTTTTAGGGCAATGATGCTGCCTTGTTTATTGCTGGTCTTCACTGAGATTAGTTTTATTTTAGACTTGTTAGTTAGGATCATGGCTTGTCTACTGTCCATTACACAAATGTAAGATGTAGATGAATTCATGTGGCATCTGATGAAGTTAGCCTAAAAAATGTGCTGCTAGTTGAAAGGTCTGATCCCCGAAATTGTGAGCCACTTCCCGTGTCTTGGCGATCATCTCTCCTGAAGGTGGATATCAGTGATGAGATTCATCATTGCTTTCAGTAAGCTAGCAGAGCTTTTGATTGGTTGAGGAAAAGTGTGCGTGAAAAGCTAGACCCCGTACCAATCAAAATACTAATGGTTTGTTGGGCAGCTGTGATCTCTGCCACCCTGTATACTTCTGAGATCTGGATTACCTACAGTAGACACCCCATAACACTCAAAAGGTACTGTGATTCTGTCTCCAAAGTCCTCCAGATTCATTGGAAGACTAAACAAACCAACATCTTTCCTTTCCCAGGGCAACCTCACCAGCATTGAAGCTCATGTTCCAGTCTGTTGGCCAGATTAGACTGGCCTTGTCATTCATATGTGTGTGTATTGCTTGTCATTCATGTGCCAGACACCAGGTTATTAAACCTATTTTTCACTTCTAATCTTCGTCAATGGGAGAGATCTCAAAGATGTGCTTAAAGCTGCCTTGGAAAAAGTAAATCAAGAGAATCAGGCTGTATGACTGTTCCAAGTGGGGAAAGGGAATTTGGGATAGTATTGAAAACTTCATCAGTGTTGGAAAGATGATAGTGACATAAACCATTATAGAATTTTTAAAGCGTTTGGATGTCTACTTTATCTGCTTGAACTAACAATGTATGGAGAAGATTTGGGAAGGGAATATAATCTTAATTTCCACCTGGCTGGAGAAAATGTGTTGAAAGCCAGCCTCTTGTGCTATAAAACTCTATGACTGATTGCCAGCATTGTATCAGTGTTGTCCACCAGCCTTCATCATAACAGATTTTTGTGAATTTTAGACTTAATTTGATTCCAGAAACAGAAACATTGTGTGAAAGACTTACCTTGATTTATTTAAACTGATACTTTTCAAACACAAAGTTTAAAACTACTTTAAAATTCTTTTCAGTGATTGATGCTGTGGAGTTGTTTGAAGTGCATTCAAACATTACCCTGCCCTCCTGTGTTTTTAGTTGTAAACTGTACCCTCCTGATCTATGTATTGTTTCCACTCCGTCAATATTTCTTTGCTAGTCTCACGAGCTGAAGTGCAGTTTTATCTCCATATTTAGTTCTGGGATGTCGAGACCAATGATGAATTAGTCATACTGACTACCTGGCCAGGTCAGCTTTCCAACATAGACCAGGGATTTAACCTGAGACCCCCTTTTAAGGATTAGCTTTTCAAAGACACGCTGCTCTACTTCACATGAATGGTCCCTAGATTGTGGCTGATTCTTCCCAAACTGAAATTGGTTTGCTTATCCAAAAAGTAATACAAATGTATTTATCAATTCCATTGTAACTGTACAGAGAAGAAGGGCTGTAATATTGAAGAATATACTCAGTGACTGCTTTATAAGGTATACCTGTACACCTGCTCATTAATGCAAATATCAAATCAGCAAATAATATGGCAGCAACGCAATACATAAAAAAGGTAGACTTGATTAAGAGGTTCATTCGTTGTTCAGACCGAATAGCCGAAAGGGGAAGAGATGTGATCAAAGTGACTTGACAGTGAATGATTGTTGGTGCCAGAGAGGGTGGTTTGAGTGTTTCAGAAACTGCTGATCTCTGGGATTTTCATACGGAAGTCCCTAGAGTTTACAGAGAATGGTGAAAAAAACAAAAACACCTTGTAAGTGGCCATTCTTGTTAATGAGTGGCCTTTTTAATGAGAGAGGTGAGAGGGGAATGGCCAGACTGGTTCAAGCTGACAGGAGAGCAGCAGTAACTCAAATAATCATGCATTACAACAGCATCTCTGAGCACACAACACATTGGCTACAGCAGCAGAAAACCATGAACATACTCTCAGTGGCACTTTATAGTTACAGGAGGTACCTAATAAAGTGGCCACTGAGTGTTTATTCAATCCTTGGAGGCTGTGCATGGAGTGACGCAGGAATCGCAGTATGGAGAAACTTGCTGGTCTTTGAAAAGTGTTTTTTGATCTGTATATGCAAGTGACTAATGTCAGAGTAGCTGTTAATTTGAGAGTATTTATCGTAAATCAGGAATAGTAAGACTGGAAATGATCCTCAGTGGAATGTTACTTACTGCAAACAACTGGCAGACTATTCAGTCTTGTCTGTGCATGGGAAAAATTGACCAACGAGAGATGTTAGTACAATGAATGTGCAGTGAGAGCAAAAATAAACCTGAATGGAGAAGAAAATCGACCTTCACAAGAGGCTGCTGCCAGAGTCAATTCTTCAGAGTTTTTGGTTGTTAGTATTCCTATTCAAATTCTGTCAGCCTAGCTCCACAAAGAGAAACGTTTGCCCTATGACTGTTCACTAGACACAGCAGTAATGTGCAAGTTGTCAGTTTGTAGTATCACCACCTGCAGTACAGGAGTACAGCATGCAAACTGTTATGTCGGTCTGCAATCTATGTGCAGTAGATACTGCAACGTCAAACACACTTTTACCAGAATTAATCACTGTTTGTTGCAAATGGGATAAAGAATGTGTGTCAAATTCTTTATGAACCTATGTTCTGGCCGTGCAAGAATTTCTGAAACATTTCTTCTCCGCTTCTCCTCCCCTCTCCCTTTTAGGAACAGAAACTGGTGGAAGATGCCACTCGCGAGGTGAAGAAAGTCCGCAAAGCAAGGACCAGGCGGCCAGAGTGGGACGTGATGGGACGTGATAAAGAATTTAGAGCTGACCACCGGTTCTGTCCATCACCATACCATGCTGCATCTTCTGAAGGATCAGTGTCACCAGACACCAGGTACAGTTTACCAAAGCACAACACGGACCCTGTTGTCGTTGGATTTGGTCTAATAACACTTTACAGCAATTTTCTTAACTCAGTTAACTATTTACACTGTGAGATGTGATATATCGCAATATTATTGTCCAGTAAATATTTACTATGTTTACTTTCATCAGCAATTTTGTTAACTAGCCAATATTTTCTGAACCTAAGCCATTTATCTGAATTAGCAATAGTGATAATCCTAACCTAATCAGCTCCCATCACTCATAACTCCCAGTGTAACTTCTCCAGTGAGTAATTAATATTCCATTGACACTTATTATTTTTACAAGATTTCTGTAGCTTTTAAACTTAACTAATTATTGTTTTGGTTAACACACACAAAATGCTGGAGGAACTGTGCAGGTCTATGGAGAAGAGTCAGCAGTTGATGTTCTGGGTTTAGACTCTGCATCAGGTGTGGAAGGGAAGGTGGGTTTAGACTCTGCATTAGGTGTGGAAGGGAAGGTGGGTTTAGACTCTGCACCAGGTGTAGAAGGGACGGTGGGTTTAGACTCTGCACCAGGTGTGGAAGGGAAGGTGGGTTTAGACTCTGCACCAGGTGTGGAGGAGAAGGTGGGTTTAGACTCTGCTTCAGGTGTGGAAGGGAAGGTGGCAGAAGCCAGAGTAAGAAGGGGAGGAGTACAAGCTGGCAGGTGAGGAGGGAGGTAGGTGGGTGGGGCAAGGGGGGATGAAGTGTGAAGCTGGGATGTAATGGGAGGAAGAGATAAAGGACTGAAAAAGAAGGAATCTAATAGGAGAGGGGAGTGGACCATGGGAGAAAGGGAAGGAGGAGGGGCACTAGAGGGAGGCGACAGGTAGGTGAAGAGAAGAGAAGGTGTTAAAACAGGAACCAGAATGGGGAATGGAAAAAGGAGGAGGAGGATGGGAAGGAATTTTCAGAAGTTAGGGAAATCGATATTGGAGGCTACCCAAATGGATTGTGAGGTGTCGCTTCTCCAGCCTGAGAGTAGCCTCGTTGTGACAGTGGAGAAAGCCATGAACCAAAATGTCAGAGTAGGAATGGGAAGTGGAATTGAAGTGGGTGACCTCCGGGAAAATTCTGCCTTTTGTGGCGGACAGATCAAAAAAACCTTTTGAAGTAGAGGTACACTAAATCACTGCACTGTCTATAGTCATCTTGAGTTGCCACTTCCTGGTAATAGTTCAATAGCTTCATGTAGGCAATGGGATCACAGGTAAGCTGACAAACTAGAGACGAATCGGATTCAGAAGTAGGATTGATATCACTGGCATATATCGTGAAATTCGCTGACTTTACAGCAGCAGTACAATGAAATATATGATAAATAAAGAGGAAAAAATGAATTGCTGTAAGTATGTATTTGTCTATTAAATAGATAAGTTTAAGAATAAGTGGTGCAGAAAGTCAGAAATAAAGAAGTAGTGAGTGTTCATGAGTTCACTGTCCATTTAGAAATGGGATGGCAGAGGGGAAGAAGCTGGTCCTGGATCACTGAGTGTGTGCTGTCAGGTTTCTGTACCTCTTTCCCAATAGTAACAATGAGAAGAGGACATGTCTTGGGTGATGGGGGTCTTCAATGATGGAGGCCGCCTTCCAAGGCACCACTCCTTGAAGATGTCTTGGATACTACAGATGCTACATGATGGATCTGACTAATCTTACAAGTTTCTGCAATGTGCTTCAAGCTTGTGCAGTAGCCCTCCCTCACCCCCCCCCCCCGCCCCATGCTCAAGACTTACAAAGACAAAGGAAATTAGTGAATGGCTTTGTTGGGAAGAATGATTCCTTGCATAAACGTAGATGTATACATCCTATAGTTATGTACTGTAGCTCTCATGTCCTATGATATCTAGTTGGTGACAGCAGTAGTTAGAAATTTAAATTGTTTCCCATATAAATACATTTTTGGTAAGAAAGCTAGGTTTTATCTGGCCAGGTAGAGCTCAGACATATGACATAGGAGTAGAATTTGGCCATTCAGCCTATCAAGTCTGCTCCGCCATACCATCATGGCTGACTTATTATCTGTCTCAATCTCATTAACTTGCCTTCTCCCTGTAACCTTTGAGACCCTGACTAATCAAGAACCCATCAACCTTTGCTTTAAATACATCTAATGACTTGGCCTCCAGAGCTGTCAGTGTGAATGATTTCCACAGATTCACCACCCTCTGGCTAAAGAAATTCCTCCTTATCTGTGTTTTAAAGGAACTTCCTTGTATTCTGAGGCTGTGTCCTCTGGTCATTGATGTCCACTCTATCTGAGCCTTTCAGTATTTGACAGGTTTCAATGAGGTACCCCCTCAATCTTCTAATGGCTCTGGGTGAGTACCGGCCCAGAGCCATTAAACGCTCCTCATATATTAACCATTCTGAACCTTCTCCAATGACAGCACATTTTTTCTCAGATATAGGGCCCAAAACTGTTCACAGTACTCCAAGTGCGGTCTGACCAATGCCTTATAAAGCCTCAGCATTACATCCTTAACCTTTAAGGTTAGTGGTCTAAGAATTAGGAAGGATTGAGGAGTTTTCTTACACAGAGGGTGAAAACATTGAGATGAACTCTTCAAATCTATTGCTACAGAAGTCTACAGAGACAGTGCTAGGAAATTGGATTAAGGTAATGAGGAACCTGGCAACTGGCATGAGCATGGTTGGCCAAAGGGTCTGTTTCTCTGCCGTATGATACTGTACTAATGCTAGATCTGCTACTCTGCATGTTTAATTGGCAAATAATTTGATTTCAAGATCAGTCCCAGAAGATTCAAAATTGTGCTCAAAGCTTCTCTGAAAGATATACTACTCTGTATCTCCATTTATTCCTATGAATCTCTGGCAGAGTGAAAGAGGTGAATTCAGGATAAGACCACAAGACATGGGAGCAGAATTGGACCATTTAGCCCATTGAGTCTACTTTGCCATTGCATCATGGCTAATTTATTACCTTCTCAACCCCATCATCCTGCTTTATCCCTTTAACCTTTGGTACTCTGACTGATCAAGAATCTGTCAACCTTTGATTTAAATATATCCAATGACTTTGCCTCCACAACTGTCTGTGGCAATAAATTCCACAGATTCAATGCCCACTGGCTAAAGAAATTCCTCTTTATCTCTGTTCTAAGTGGACATCCCTCTTTTCTGAGGCTGTGCTCTCTAGTCCTAGACTCCCCCACTATAGGAAATATCCTCTCCACACCCAGTTTGTCTTGACCTTTCAATTTTCAAAAAGTTTCAACGAAATTCCTCTTCATTCTACTAAACTCCAGTGAGTACAGGCCCAGAGCTATCAAATGCTCCTCATATGTTAACCCTTTCACTTCTTCACACCTTATTGATTTTTCATGCATGGTATTAAAATACTACTTTAAAGAGGGGTTGAAGTCAAGACGTCTATGTTTAAATAACTTGAAATAAATAGACATAATTCCTGTAATTGAAAATGAGAACAATTGAAAGAGATAGACAATTAAAATCTGGGGATATAAAACAGAATTAGTAGAAACCATCATTTAAATAAACTTAGTACCTGGCTACGTATTTTGCCTTTGACACTACAAGGAGCATTAGGCCAGTAGGAAACATGAATGGAATTTGGAAAATCATTGACATATCTTGAGATTTAAGGAGATTTCTGCAAGAAGTACTTGCTTAGCATTTTCCCACTCCCATACTTAATGATTGCCCACTGTAGATTTGTATATTAGGAATTCACTGTGCCTATCTTGATGGATTAAATGGATTAAATTTGTGAAAGGCTCAAAATCAGATCTTTCAACTTTGACAAAGGCAAAGTTCGCCCTGAGGTTTTCAGCATTTGTATAGGGAAAATTGCTTTTGTGTGATGAATGGTTCTCCAGAGACTTGCGTGATGAAATGGGTTGCTGCACAGATGTATCTGCTGGGATAGAACAATCCTTGGAGTTCCAAGGAAAGAGAAACAAAATGATCATGGTAATATAGCTACAATTGAGTATTGGTGTAATGCAGAGGAAGTCTATCTAGGTGAAGAAACAAAAACTAAAGATAAAGATATTGGTTAGACATCAAGACAGTGTGAAGGGCAGAACAGAATGGCAATAGTTCAACACAATAGGTCTTTGCAGATGAGGAATCATCCCCTTGATTGTTTAACTTTACAGTTGAGGATGATTTTGAAGGTATCCTATGGTATTAGCATTTAAACATAATTCCTAACCATCTGTTATCAAAGTTCACTGGAAGTGGGAGGTTGTGCTGGTGTAAAGCACCAGTGATGATGCTTATCCCAAACTGAAGGGTGATAATTGAAGTCCCAAATACAGTAGATTCCAGTTAATTGGGACACATCGGGACCAGTATATTTTGGCCAAGTAAGCGCTGCCCCAGTTAGCTGAAGTTTCTTGGAAAGGGTGAACTATCATTAAAATTATGTTTTTAAAAGAAATACAGAACAAATGAGAACACTGCCCATTTTACTGGTAGTTGTCTGTTATATCTGACGATGACAGGAAACCTGTGCGGGAGTGGAAAAGCCATTGCTACACTGGCGCATTTACACTCTCTCGACAGTCCGGGTCCAGTTGTACAAGTAGTCATCACAACTGGGTCTTCCTTGGTTGCAGTGGATAACCATGACCACATCGTGCCCTTTGCTCTCCTCGAAACGTTGCTGATCTGCTTCCTGGCTGTCTGCCGGAGCTGTCTCTGCAAGCTAGGACAGGCATGTCCCTAATCAGGGTATAAGACCCGCTGGCTACCCACACCTGGTTTAGCCCGCTGTTGGAGTGGTGTAATGGGGTGTGGCTGCTGTCACATGCAACAGTTGAGAGCCGAGTATCCAGTGGGGAATAAAGATAACGTTCAAAATGATTGTCGATATCTTCAAATTCTTCATAGTTTCTAACTTGTTGAAGTACTGAAATCATTTCATTTTCACTTCTGGCTGCTTCTGGCATTTCCAAGCCTGAATGCTTGAAACTGCTGTGAACAAAACGGTTCTGAATTGTCTTACTGCTTATTCCTTGCCAACTTCCATTGACAAAGATCACTGCTTTTTGAACCCAAACATACACAACTGATGCTATTTAAAAACTGTTTGCTCTAAGCATGGCGTAGTGTCTAACAGCCACACAATGACATGTGATGGACAATAGTTAGAAACAGTCTGCTGTCCCAGTTGAGCAGCAGAGTGTCCCAAATAAACAAATGGAATGCCAGCTATTTTCTCAATTAGTTTTTGTTCTTTTAGAGTTGTCTCAATAAGGGGCTGTCTCAAATAACCAGAATGCACTGTATACATATAAAATTTTTATTGTGATCATAGCTCGGACTATTGAAGATTACTTAAACTGTTCAGTTTGGATCTGGCTATTTCTAATTGTAATTGTAGTGCTCTTAATGTCCCTGGTTCCAGATTCTAACCTTTCAATTTGCAAGAACAACATAGAACATAGAAATCTCAGCACATTACAGGCCCTTCGGCCCACAATGTTGTGCTGACCATGTAACCTCCTCTAGAAACTGCCTAGAATTGCCCTACTGCATAGCCGTCTGTTTTTCTAGGAAGAATAGGATGCGTTGTTAAAGAACTAGGGAAAGAAGTTAAGAAAAGAAACTCTCTCAATCTCCACTTATTTTTAAATTATTTAACATTTTCTTGAATTTTTCTTGATAGGTCTTATGTATCTGATGTCGGAGAACTTTCTTATCCTGCTAGTCCAAATCATCCTGTTCAACAGTCTGCAGTTTCTTACGTACCTGACAATAAGGAGCTGTTAACAGCTGTAACCCAGGCACAGGATCGTGCATACAGATTACCGGCCACAAATATTCGGCAAACCTCACTTACTAGAGCACAGCAACCGCACCTGATGCAACCTGCTGAAGCCATCCTGAATGGGCCTAGACCTCAACTTCTAAAAGATTACAGGTAATCAAGACAATACTTACTACTGAAGTCGAGAATGAATATGAGAGTAAATAATTAAAACTGATGGTGAAGGAATGAGAATCTTGAATTAAATTGACTTTATTACTTACATCCTTCACATACATGAGGAGTAAAAATCTTTATGTTACGTCTCTGTCTAAATGTGCAATTATAGTAATTTATAATAAATAGTATGTACAACAGGATAGACAATATAACATTGAAATGCAGTTATGTCAGCGTGAATTAATCAGTCTGATGGCCTGGTGGAAGAAGCTGTCCCGGAGCCTGTTGGTCCTGGCTTTTATACTGCGGTGCCATTTCCTGGATGGTAGCGGCTGGAATAGATTGTGGTTGTGGTGACTCGGGTCTCCAATGATCCTTTGGGCCCTTTTTACACACCCATCTTTGTAAATGTCCTGAATCATAGGAAGTTCACATCTACGGATGCGCTGGGCTGTCCGCACCACTCTCTGCAGAGTCCTGCGATTGAGGGAAGTACAGTTCCCATACCAGGCAGTGATGCAGCCAGTCAGGATGCTCTCAATTGTGCCCCTGTGGAATGTTCTTAGAATCTTCTGATGCTGAGTTCATATTTTTTTCAATGAAAGTGTGTCTCTTTGAATCCGGCCAGTTGCTTTATGCTATTTAGCAAGTCTGGTCGTTGAGCTGGTGATGTTAAGATTAGATTCTGTTTCCCAAGAAATGTGTTGCTTGCATCAACAACCAACGCAGTCCAAGGGTGTGCTGGGGACCGCCTGCAAGTGTGGCCATGCTTCTGGCGGCAGCATAGCATGTCCACAACTTACGAACCCAAACCCATAACTAGAATGCACCCTAGGGAGAATGCATTTGGGTCAGACTGAGAAACAGTATTCACTTGTCAATTTGGAAATTCATGCAGCTGTTCTTTACACTATGATAATACATAGAACATTGGGAGTTCAACATTTTGGATTCTAGATGGCTTCTTTGGTATAAGATAAACATTTATTGAACTGGAAGAATGATGCCCACCAATTTGATAAAGGCCAGAATAAATTCATGTGCATTTCCCACGTCCAGATGCAAAGAACAGGGTCACTGTAGCCATTATGAGCATTGTAAATATTTCCCCTGCCCTGGCACTAATTGACACTAATTCCCCTTTTCATTACAGATACCTATTTCCATTGTTATAAAGTGGAGGTCTACTTCAAAGTACTTATGCTCAAAATGGAAAAATGAACAGTTATAACCCTCTCTCCTTCATCTCACACATGCTCTTTCCCATTTCATCCATCCCATCTCCCTCACTTACTTCCTCACTGTTTTGTTCTAAGCACAGTATTGCCTTTTCTTCTCTGCAGTCTATCAGTTCCATGAAAATGAAGAGTAGGGCATAATTATATTACTTAGGCACTTGTGTGGACCTGAGCTTCTAGATTCCACTTTGTTAGCTTCTGAGCTGTCCTGTCACTATCATATACAGTACATTAAACATATAAACTGTCTCTTTTTATATATTCCTCAAACCATATTTTTTTCTCCAAGTTTGTCTCTGAATGCACTTATGCTGTTTTGTTTCAGTAATCTTTTCTGTTTGCATTCCATTTTTAAGGCAATACTGAACGAAACATCATTAGTTCAATTCACTTAAAAATCTTATCTGTGATCTAATGTACTTCAGGCAGAGCAACTAAACAATCACAATGAGAAAAATGATTTTTTCTTCTATGGTAAATATATATGATTCTTCAGGTTTTTTTGCGATCCCTTCGCTTCAGTGGAAGATAATTGAGTGTGATGAAAATTTTTCCAATTTAGATTGAAAATAATGTAATTTAAAATGAACTTTTGAATCAACAATATATTGTGCCATGTATACAAAAAAAATGGAAAACTGAAATATTGAGATATCCGTTTTATTCCTTCCATTGATTTCTTGAAAATATTGCTTCTCTAGCCTGCTGTTTGATACTTAGCTATTAAGTGATTTATTTGAAGGCAGGATGCAGGGTTAATGGCAGGATTCATTCCATTGTGGAGGATCAGAGGGGTCTTGGGATCCACGTTCATAGATCCCTCGAAGTAGCTGTGCAAGTTGATAGGGTTGTTAAGAATGCATATGGTGCGTTGGCCTTCATTAGTCACGGGATTGAGTTCAAGAGCCGTGAGGTAATGTTGCAAGTCTGTAAAATCCTGGTTCGATCTCAGTTGAAATATTTTGTTCCGTTCTGGTCACCTAATTATATGAAGGATATGGAAGCTTTAGAGATAGTGCAGAGGAGATTTCCCCGGATGCTGCCCGGGTTAGAGAGCAGGTTTTGTGAGAATAGACTGAATGAGCTTGGGGTTTTCTCTCTGGAGTGAAGGAAGATGAGCAAAGGAGGAGACTTGATATAGTTGGACAAGATAAGAGGCATTGATTGAGTGGATAGCTAGAGGCTTTTTCCCAGAGTGGAGGTGGTTAATACACAGGAGAATAATGTTAAAGTTCTTGGAGGAAAGTACAAGAGGGATGCCAGAGGTATTTTTTTTTCATACAGAGAGTGACAAGTGCCTGGAGCACACTGCTTAGGGTAGTGATAGAGGCAGATACATTAAGGGTTTTTAAGAAGGCACAGGGATGATAGAAAACTTGGAGGCTATGTGGGAGGGAAGGATTAAATTGATCTTAGAGCACTTTATAAAGTCAGCACAACAACATGGGGTGAAGGGCCTGTGCTGTCTTGGAATGTTGTATGTTCTAGGTATGTGTGAACTAATATTAAACTTCTTTTTTACAGTGCACAGCCAGTGCAGTTGGCAGAATACTACACACCACCTGTCCCTGCTCCTCCACCTCCTCCCCCTCCCCTCATTCCTTCAGCCCAAACTGCATTTGACAGTCCAATCTCCGCACCTCCCCCACTCACACTCGGATCAGTGGCGGCCGCGGGTCGCACGTACACCCCTTCACCTCCTCCACCGGCGCCTCCGTTGTCTTACACCCCACCTCCTCCTGGCCCTCCTGCTGCGCCGCCTCCCCCTCCACCCGGGCCGCCCCTGTTGGTCCCATCTCCCTTGCACACTGCCTCGCCACCGTCTGCGACTGAAATAAAGAAAGCCCAAGCAACTCTCATGCCAATCAGTGATGCTCGGAGTGACCTGCTCGCTGCCATTCGAAGAGGTGAGTTGCATTTTGTTAAACTAAACAAAAATTGAGGCAAACCTAAATAGCACCTGATCTCTAAGGTGTGTTGGAGAAGTTCCATCACAGTTTTTTCTGTGCTGATATACATACTGGTTATACTAAACCCCATGCAGTTCGAAGTGTTTGAATGTGGAAAACCTTGAATTAACACAGACTTAAAAGCTAGGTGTTACTATATGTTGGTAGTTCAGACTATTCCTAGCATTCACTTTACAAAATGTCCACGTAGTCACTTGATAATATAAACCGCGTATCTTAAAGTGGAATAGTTTCACTGTGTGATAGATCACCAGCATAACCCTGTTGCAGTGGGGAATACAAGTTTGAGTCCCTGTAGCTGTGAGTCACTTATTTAAGTTAACTGGAGTAAAGCGGCTATGTCATACATCACTTCTTGCACACAGAGGGAAAGCACAGTTTTGGGCCAAGACCATTCATTAGTCCTGACCTGCTGAGACCCTCCAGCATTTTGAGTGTCTTGCTCTGATTTTTTTCCAGTATCTTTTGCTTATAACCTGAAGCTTCAACTCCAGAGAAACCAAAGATACCTTCTCTAATGTTTCCTTATAAGATAATTCTGGAATCATCTTCATTTGAATCAGATAATGCCAATAAGTTTTCTGAAAACTGCAAACAAGTAAGTTATCAGGAAGAACCTTGTAACCAGAGCTTGTGTATTGCAGGAATTCAGCTTCGAAAAGTACAAGAACAACGAGAGCAAGAAGCCAAAAAGGAACCGGTTGGAAACGATGTGGCAACCATATTATCTCGCAGAATTGCGGTAGAGTACAGTGAGTCTGACGATGACTCAGAACTGGATGAGAATGAATGGTCTGATTAAGATATTTGAGTCGTGTTATTCGGAGTGATCCAGCCTTAGGGTTTTCTGCTTTGTTTTTCAACAAGTGGGGTGCAGATACATTTACGCACTTTAGGTTAATGTATATCTGTAACCACACCCAAGTAAAGCACACATAAAAATGTAAAATAAATTACATTGTTCATTGGCCTGCCTCTGGTGTAAAATGCCAAATGTTTTTTTATAAGCATGGCTTCTGTACATTTTTATGATTTAGAATGTGCTTTTGTGAACACTTATATGGATTGTATATTTCTAATGACATTCAGTGTATTTAAACAAATGTCTACATCTAATCACTGGCAGAAGTATGAATTTAGGTACTTTTATTTGTTAAACAATTTCCATTTAATACCAAAAAAATGAAATTCCCCCCATATTGTGCATACACTAGATTTTGGCTGCCCATATTTGCCTCCTCAGAAAGAAAATTATAAACCCAAAGGAAATTTTACTGTTGTTTATTTTATAGTATAAATGACAAATATTAGAGATCCTGCCTTGATATTGCCTTGAACCTGCTGGCATTAATTGATAGTAAAAAAACAAATGGCTGGAAAAGCTCATCAGGTTGAGCAGCATCTGTGGGGGGTTGGGGGAAGGAATTCTCAATTTTTGGATGGAGACTCTGCATCAAAACTGAGAGGAGAGAGAAGGTGGCCAGTATGAAAAGGAAAGTGGGAGGGGTGAGACGGGGGTGGGGGTGGCAGGCGATAGGGGGACTGAGGAGAAGGAAAGTGATGATGGGCAGAGGGAGCCACATGTGGGGGGGGGAGGGTGGAGAGTGCAGGAGTTGGGGCACAGAAACAATTGGGTAATCAGTGGAAACAAAGAGAGTGAAAGAAAAAAGGTGGATGGAGGGGAGGGTGAAAGTGGAGGCAGGGGCTGGGACAGAAAGGTTACAAGTGTTGGAGTCTGATAAGTAAGGAAATTGATAATGAGAGCTGTTGTTGTGTGATTGAAATCACCGGAGAGAGAGTTACTGGTAGATACAAAGCAGCTTCTTTATTCGACAAAAATAAGCTACAGCAGGCATACGGAGACCCTTTCGGTGGAAAGGTCTGCTGCCCAACGTGGGGCTCGATATTTATGTGCTACACACACAAAGGACAATTCCATATTTACAAAGTATAGACAATGCTTTCTTTTGAAGCTACATACAAACTTCACACCTCCGGATTTCATCGATCCCACTGGCGCCAGCAGCATCAGAACTGGTATTTAGGAATCCATTGTTCCAAACTGAATCCACAATACATTTATTTGGTATTTTACGTGCTTAACATGAAGGACTATCCATATTTACAAAGTTTAGATAATGCTTTCTTTGAAACTGCATGCAAACCTTACACCTTCTCACCAGCAGTGTCTGGACTGGTATTCCGGTATTCACAGCTTTTAGGAAATGCATTGTTACAAATGGACTGGGATTCCGGTATTCACAGCTTTTAGGAAATGCATTGTTACAAATGGACTGGGATTCCGGTATTCACAGCTTTTAGGAAATGCATTGTTGAGGAACAGAAGACTGGTGGCTGAAGCCATTTACTAAGTGTTAATGACCTAAACCCAAAAATTACTCTAACAAGAACCATTAAGGGAAGGATTGAAGGGCGGGTGGACTCAGATGGGGGAGCAAATATGGGGGTGATTTGTGTGATATAGTCAGGAAGGGGGTAGAGTGAGGAGGGAGCTGGAGGGATAGAAAAAGGAACAAAAATATAAAATTTGTATCAGGAGGAGAGTGAAAAGGGGAAAACGGCAGGTGAAGGTTGCCTTGAAATTTAAACTGATATCCTGAATTCCAGGATTGCTGTATCAGATTAACAATTTGACACAGATTAGATGGGCTGAAGGGCCTGTTTCTGTGCTGTAGCACTCTATGAATCTGTCTCTACGACTTTAACGTTATGAGTCAACAATATGGGGACTGACAGTCTAATGATAGGTTTATGCTACTGTATGATATGAGTAATATCTAAATGTGTCCAGTTGATTTAAGAGCATTTCAGTAGACAGGATAAGGCACTTAACATAAGCCTCTTGAGGTGTGATGTAGGTTATTGTTTTTGCAGTCACTGAGATATGTGGTTGTTGACAAATTTGAAAATCCCAGATCAAGATGAATATTTGAAGTACATCAAAATAAAAACATTTAGGAGCTATAATCTGAAATATTATTAGCCCGAGCTCTACACCAAATATAGAAGTGTAATCTGCCTTCATCCAGAAACTTTCAATCAGTACGTCAAATGTCTCTTGATGGGCTCTAAGATATTTGCTTCACTAGTGTATCTACAGTTGTTCCTTTGGTACAGGTGCTGCTGCTCTATCTCTGTCTGTATATTTATTTGTGGTACTTCCATGACATGATCCAGAACAGTGTTAAGGATATACTGGTCAGTTATCTTTTAATAGTTGTGTACCTGTTATGGGTGGCGGGGTGGAGTTAAGTCTTTACCAAAGAAGGTGTAAGGCATTCCTTGTCTCCATTAGCCTGCAGGTCACTCTTGGGCAAGGGGTAGCACCTGCTTACCCCCCCCCCCCTCACCGATCAGGGTCACGTGAAGCCACAGGGGCAGGTGGTAGATAGTCATATGAGCAGCTGATGCATATCAAAAGTCCTGGTTATGTGACCACTGACTCTAGGCAGGTGATCTCTGAAGAGTATTGATAATGGCTGGGGTCACCCATCTTGTAAAGACATTGCCCAGAAGAAGGCAATGGCAAACCGCTTCTGTAGACTTTGCCAAGAACAGTCGTGGTCATAGACTGTGATCACCCAAGTCATACGACATGGCACATAATAATGATGATGGTACCTCAGTTGTGTTGGCACGTGGCCAAGTGGTTAAGGCGTTCGTCTAGAGATTTGAAGGTCACTAGTTCGAGCCTTGGCTGAGGCAGCGTGTGTGTCCTTGATCAAGGCACTTAACCACACATTGCTCTGCAACGACACCGATGCCAAGCTGTATGGGTCCTGATGCCCTTCCCTTGGACAACATCGGTGGCGTGGAGAGGGGAGACTTGCAGCATGGGCAACTGCTGGTCTTCCATACAACCTTGCCCAGGCCTGCGCCCTGGAAACCTTCCAAGGCGCAAATCCATGGTCTCATGAGACTAACGGATGCCTATAAGGTACCTCAGTTCGGCCACTTCTCATTTGGACTGAACAGCCCCAATCTTTTCATGGTCACTTGACATGCCCCTTGTAGAAGAGTAGCTCTACATTCCTCAGTGTCATAATCTTGGAAACTTAAATGAATTAAACCACATGAAAAGTGAGAAGCAATCTGCCATTGTCTTCTGAATAAACACTTCTAATACAGGAATAGCTAAAATACCACAGAGAAGTGAAGTTCACAGTCAGCTGTCCATATAAAATAAGGAAGATAGAACACCAAGACAAAACTTGCTTATTATAAATTGGGCTCTTTTGTGCAAATCTTGTGTAAAATAATTATATGAAGTCTCATCTATTTCCTGTTGAGTTCCCAGCCACTGGAAAAATGGAAATAGATTCATCCAGTATGGTTCATCTGAATGCAGACATCATTGTTATTGGTTCATTATCAGTGTTTGTGCTGCTGTTTGCCTCCTTTCTGGCTGAAAGGTCATTAAACTAGACTTTAATTTTTCACTCGGGTGAAAACAAGGAACAAACCACCCAGCAAATGAAGATCCGAACCTGAATTAAAGGGACAGCATTTTTTATATCCACCCTTCCCCTCAATTTTATTCGCCGATTGTTTCCACACCAGCAGCATTGATTCTGATCACAACTCCTGTGCAAGATACACAGTGGTGTTTGATGTGATGATCTGTAGCCCAGGTGAGCCTGTTGCTCACAGTACCTGGAGACTGCTTGTGGTACACGGCTTGGTTACACCACTCCATAATCCAGGATGCCAAATAGATGCTATTCCATAGATCCTGCATCATCTCCCTCACCCGCTCTCCACAGCTTTCCACTCTCATTTTCTCTCCTCGCCTCTTATCCGCCACTGTACAACATGGAAATGAGAAAATGCAGGAAAAGTAGGCAACTTAGGAAATAATGTCATATAATGGTTATCAAAAGACATACAGTAATGTGCAAACGTCTTAGGCACATAAGCTAGGGTGCCTAGGACTTTTGCACAGTGCTGTATTTGTCAATGTGGAGCAGACAGCGGGTTTGTAAATCGGGTGGGAGCAAAGGATGTTGGGACTGGCGATGGTGGAGTGCTGCAGGAGGGGTGTGGGGCAGGTGGCAGAGAAGGAGTGCCGGGGCGGGTGTTGATGCAGCTGCAAACACACCCAGCCCTGAGATGCCAGGCAAGGTCATTTGATTACAAATAATTGATCATTACAGAATGTCTCTGTGATGTTTCCTGCTCCCTCCATTCTCCCTTCCTCTTTTCCCAACCCTGATTTCCCTCTCCCTGCCCCCTTCCTACTCTCAATCCTCAGCGTAGATCCATATCAGAATCAGGCCATGAAGTTTGTTTCTTCTCTCATGGCAGCAGTATAGTGCCATATATAAAATTACTGCAGTACTTTGTAAAAGTCTTAGGCACCCTAGCTATAGATATGTGCATAAGACTTTGCACAGTACTGTATAGGGAAAATAAAACTATACAACTACTGTTACAAAGTACGATGGTGAGAAATTCTTCTAGTATGTTAACGGTGAGTTAGACATTCAGGATATGATGCAGATCTTAAGAATGACCATGGAGATGGAAATAAAGCTGAACGTCTATATACTCAGATTTTGTTTTGCTGAAGTATTTTAACTTGCTCATCTTTAAGAGACGACAGCACTTCACAAAGGTGACTTGCCCCCAATTTTTCAGAAAGGAACCGGTTTTATTAAAGAGCAGACTTGAGCATCTCAATATCAACAAGATGAATTAAGTAGATAGAACCTGTCTGAACATGAATAAGAAGAAGAAAGAACTTTTATTTTAATAGAACAAGCAACTGTTCAAACCATTTTAAATTACAAATTGGGTCTTGGAAAAATAGCAGCAGGTGGTTCTAAGCTGCCAACAGATGTAGAGGGAGTGTTGCTGTTAGCATGAGAGAGCACAGCTGCACTGCGATATAGTAAATGTAATCAAATTTAAAAATGCTGGGAGGTATCTACATAGATAACTGCAGTATATGTTTCTTTTGAAGTTATGCATTCTTACTGAAAAAAATTAGTTCTACAGTGAATTATACTTCATTCCTAAAACAAATCAGTTTAGCTGACACTGTGGCTCAGTTTCAGCATTATAAAGATTGAAGTCTCTAAGTCATTACCAGCAGAAGCTGTTCTTTCAAAGCAGGTCTTTTATCCATAGTTTTGCTCCTATGTTTTATGGGAATTTGTGTAAATTCAATCGCAGCTTTGCTTTCAGCTGCTAAACTTTGCTTCTTTACCTCTTGGCTGTAAAGAAAGTGTCAGTCTTGCTAAAGTCCTGTTTGTGAATCCGAGATCAAACCATCACTACCTACTGGTTCTGTCTCTTTAAGTTTGTGACACAGATGATGGTCTGCCTGCTGAATGGGCAGTTGATATTTCAAGACACAGAGCCAGCAGCATTTATGTTGAAAAGCCAGAGAAGGCTTTAATCACGAGAAGGGCTGTAACTTTGATCATCGGTGGCTTGAGTACCTAATCTTTTGACTAGATGACTGGAACTAGAGGAGACATTTGTTGGGAATTCTGAGTCATTAAGTGCTGGATAGATATTGCGTCCGCATGTAAAAAGGGAGGTCAATTTGAATGGGCAACTCCATCAATTTTAGATAAAAACACTCCAATTATTTCTAACATTTAGATTTTTTTTGTATATAATACATTTTCCAGCCTCTATACTTTAGATTACTGTAGAGGTTGAAGCTGAAAAAGTCTTCTCTAATCAGCAAGCTTTCAGTAATGTCTTGCATGGTAACATACAGGGCAACATTTCTGATAATTGTTTTTACCAACTCCTCTAAATCTCTTTTTCCATAAAATTTCTTTCTAGCTCTTGGTACATGATGGAGTCTTAAGCCTTTAGACCTCATTTGAAATTTAAGTCATTTGATTATTTATTTTTCAAAAGACGGGTAACTTATGGTTATAAACTGCATGAGCATTTACTGTTAAATTCTTTCCACCTGTCATTCAGAAGATAATGTAAATTTACAATTTACTGTTATACTCCAGAAGATTATTCTATAATTGATGTTTCATCTATTTCCAATTGCTATGCGTTTTGAAATTGGATTGATCTATTCTCTGAAGAATTTCAAACTGACTCAAATTCAAACGACTACAACTGTTCAAGTGCATCTAGACAGTTACTAGGAATTCTCTAGATAACAGGAATCCTTGACCACATTTAGAAATAACAGCCTGTCATATACATAAATGAATACTCTTCCTTTGTTTTTTTTTAAAAGCAGCTTGGCTTTTCTCCACTATACAAACAGATGATTAAATATGAAGCCTCTGCATTAAGTTAGATGTGGTAGAAGATTCTGCCTCCAGCCAACCTTTAAATTGGTTATGTATTACAATTGAGTTTAAAGGGACTTGGCAAAACTATTCAAAGCAAAAAAATCACATTTAATTTTTATGATTAATAAAAAAAAGTGAACAGTCTGCTTCAGAAAGGGAATATTCTGCTAGACAAGTCTCTAATTTTCTTTTGATGAATCACCATTTCTATGATAAGACATAGATGTTTGTAAAATTTTCATAATAGGTTTTGTGAAAGGCTGTGATTAATATTTAAAAGTATTAGAAATATAAAAGAAAATCTGGCTGTGATACAAAATAAAGAAGCAAAAATGAGATAGAACTACTTTATATTTGTACAGAAGACTTGTTTTTTTTTGGTTACTATTAGGTTAAGTGAAACAACCTCTCCAGCCTGATGATAGAGTACTTTGGAAGTAAGGTAGTTATTATTAACATACGGTGAATAGTTCAGAAATAGCCAGAGGTGAAGTTGACAGCAATATTGAGGGCTCTAAATAGATTCAAAAAGTTAATGGAGTATAGGGAATGCAGAGAGAGCCTCAGATAAGAGTTTGATGATTTAAAGAACGTTTTTAGATAATTTTTTTTTAAATTTTTTGAAATATTTACCAGAGCTTTCGTTCTTATAACTTACCAATTTATATTACAAGGTACTCGAAGGGATTTGAGTTAAAAGTATTTAAGTGTGTTCAAGCATCTAAAATTTTTTTTTACTGAAAGCTACTTAACTTAGTTTCCTTGTTAAGCTTTAACAGGATTTGAATACCCCTCAAACATTAATTATGTTTAAAAGATTCGGATCTTTGGTAATAATGGCCATGACTACAATCTCTTGTGACTTTCCACGAAGACTGCCCCCTCCCCAAAAAAAACCATCACCTTGTCATCTAACTCTTTAAAGAGTTGTAATTCTCCCAGTGCAGTGTGCAGCCGGTCACAGCATAATGATCAGATTGGGGATCAAATTACTGCCATGAAATTTGCAAAGTTCAGTTCCAAGCATTGCCTAGAACATGAATTGATTGCCTGGAAATTTGATTGCATAATTCATTTTACAATGTTATACATTTTTTCATGAAATATGACAATGACTATTTTCAGATTGCTCTATGTTATTTAGTAAATATTTCAAGCAAGCATTTGGTGGTGCCAGCTACCCTTTCAATCACAGCATGACTTTTATCTCCAACTAATGTGGCAACCAGCGAGACTTGCAAGGTGAGTGTAATACAGTAAAAATCCTATTATCCAGCACATGCTGGACTGATTGTGTGCCAGTTAAGCAAATGTCCAATACGGATGATATCAGTTTAGTTTATACCTTATTGATATCTTGTTACACTTTCTCGGGATCTTTTTGGATTTCCTTCAGATCTTTCTGCACCTCCTTAGAGATGTTATCTCGACCACGAAGACAGATTCGAGAAATCCTCAGCCTGCTTACTTGACTATTAGAGTTTTTGCAAACAAGTAGAGTGTAAAATGTGTGGTTGTCTAACTACTTGTACTGAATAACCAGGTTGTGTTTCTGCACATTGGAGGACACTATTGAATGCTAAAGCAGCGGTAATGCAAATCATTTTATGATTTTCATGAAGTTCACCTTCAGAGTTTTTGTCACTTTCAGCTATATAGGATTTATGTATTATTTATAATGCATGAAACCTCAATTTCTGCACTCTTCTATAATTTGTAAAACTTGGATGTTGTGCTGGGTTTGTGAAGGGGACATCCTTTACCATGTTAACGATTTATTTTTGGTGGCAGACGAAGTACTCAAATTCTTTGTCATCGGAAGGCTTTTCAGCAAACAATATGGTTGGCCACAATTCTGAATAATTTAGTAAGAGATAGAGCAGTGTAACAAGCCCCTTCTGGCACAATAAGCCCATGCCGCCCATTTACACCCAGGTGACCGATAAACTTACTAACCCATACGTCTTTGGAATGTGGGAGGAAACTGAAGCACTTGGAGGAAACCTATGCAGTCATGGAGTGAACGTAGAAACTCCTTACAGACAGCGGTGGGGAATTAAACCTCGGTCGCTGGTGCTGTAATAGTGTTATCTAACCACTACACTACTGTGCTTCCTGTAAATTGTAATTCCCATACTGGGAGTTGAACCTGGGCCACCTGGGGAAAAAACAGGAATCTTAACCACTAGACCATATGGAAATGCCTGTTTCTTTATGTTCTTCTTAAAGCCTCATATTTAACTGAACTCCATGCACCAGCAACAGTAAAAATTGTACTTAACCCTCTAAAGTGCTGTATCCAGAAATCTCATATAGTGCCACCTTGATTTTTCAGCTTCTGAAGAAAATACTCCCTATGTCTTGAATGATACCTTGGACAATAGGCTTTCACAGGTATTATGTCAGAGAATGAGAATCAGACAGATTCAGGGTTCCTTCATTAAAACTGTAAAAATGAGAGGACAAGCCTGTGGAGAGGGAGGAGTGAACACAGATAGGAAATGATATTCGCCATTGCCTGTCCCCAGGAACAAACTTTGTTTGTCAAGGACGCATGGATGTTGTCCGGCAAAGGAATTCATTTGCTGTCTTTCATTCTTTCTGATAGGTTTTGAAAATAATTAACAGTTGGCGCAAATGTTTGTGGGAACCACCGATGAAAAATATTCTCTGTTCTTAATGCAATGCTTTGAACTTAATGTTTCACTCCTTTGAATGCTCTAGCGCAGGGGTTCCCAAACTGGGGTCCACTGACTCCTTGCTTAATGGTACTGGTTCATAGCATAAAGGTTGGGGGAACCCATGCTCTGGTGTGTTTATATGTATTGATCACTGAAGTTTACTCTTGAGTTCCTGTGGTATTAGCGTACAGCAGAACAGTCACTTGATCTTTATTGTGTTTAAATACAGTACAATTTATTTTACCTGCACTAGCAGGAATATAATTTAGGGACATCACTTCATCCCCGTTATACAATTATTCTGGATTCAAATTATGTTCTGTCACTAGCTTATTGGAGAAATTGAAATATTTGACATAAAGCACTGAGTTTTGCTCATGTGATATTAGAAAATACACTTGGTTTATGTAGGCTTTTTCTGTGCGGACCATTGGCCTGTTGAGGATTGATGCCCTCAATGTTTGTGTAAATTCTTTGTCTAAGAGACGGTTTAGATAATCCTGTTTAGGTTTCTGCAGTGGACACAATACATCTGCTTAGTTCTTTAGGTAGTGTGTAGAGAACACTCTACCTCTGAATCTGTGATTCACCCTGATCTTCTGACTTAATTATTTAAACCCAGATGATGTTCTGGTTGCTGACCTCCAGTACAGACGGTGCCTATTCTCGTTAACCTCAAGCCTAATCAAAATAGCTTTCTTGTCTATAACACTGTCTACAGACAAAGGACTAAATGTCTGTGGTATAGATGTAAAAAGGATCAAACATTTATAGATACAGTGGATAGAAGGACCTGTTTCTATGCTGTACAAATGTCAATTACTCTCAACAGGGATGGTAGTAACTAATTGTACCATCACTTGACGTGTGAAGATCCGTAATTAGAATGCTAATATAAAATGTGAATTTAAATCCAAGAATATTACAATATTTGTATATCTAATAAAATGCTAAAATATCCAATAAAATATGCATTAATCAGTGAAATTTTGCAGAAATTTTAATAGTGTAGATTGTGGAGTATGATTATCCCTAAAATCTGTGAGGCAATTCCTTTGAATTTCTCAGTCCCTCAATAACCTGTCTGAATACCATTCACCTCCTGTTGCCAAGCACAAAACTGAAACACTTTTTATTATTTCTACTGTGTGGCTTTTTGAATGGAAAATTAAAATTACAGATATGGGTATATTAGTGATTGATGGATTAGTAACCCATAAATCTAGACTAACATTTTAGAGATTAGAATTCAAATCCCAACACAGCAGTTGTGGAATTTAAATGCAGTGAATAATCTGGAAATCAAATAAAAACAACTAGTCTTAGTGATGATAACCACAAAATACTCCTCTGGTTCAACAAGGTCCTTCTGCAGGAAATATCTGCCCTGCTTTCAGACCTGGAGCAGTAATGTTTTTTTTAAATTTGGAGGTTTTATCTCTAATTAGATTAGATTAGATTATGAAGACACGCAGTCCTCTTTTATTGTCATTTAGTAATGCATGCATTAAGAAATGATACAATATTTCCTCCGGTGTGATATCACAAAACAAGACAGACCAAGACTGAAAAAACTAACAAAAACCACATAATTATAACATATAGTTACAACAGTGCAACAACACCGTAACTTGATGAAGAACAGTCCATGGCACAGTAAAAAGTTCAAAGTCTCTCGAAAGTCCCACATCTCACGCAGACGGGAGAAGGAAGAAAACTCTCCCTGCCACGCCTGACCACAGTCCGACTCTGAGTCGTCCGAAAACTTTGAACTCTGATCAGCTCTCCGACACCGAGTACCGAGCACCATCTCTATCCGAACGATTCGACCTCAATCTCGGTTGCCAGCAGCAGGCAAAGCCAGGGATTTTGGGGCCTTCCCTCAGAAGATTCTCGATCGCCCCGTAACAGCGGCAGCAAACCTGCGTTTCAGAAATTTCTCCAGATGTTCCTTTGTGCTTTCACGTCTGTCTCCATCAAATCAGAATTGTCCATGGCCCCTATTTAACGGATACAATATCATTTTCACCGGAGGTGAATTTATTTGCTAATTAGGAATTCAGCTGCTTTACTTATAAATCTTGATCAATAGAGTCTGCCACAGACTCTACCAGTCTGACATTGTGCAGTGAGTAGTCTTCACTAAAATGCCTAAGAAGTATTTTATGCACATTATTTAATGCCTAAGAGTTATTGATTACTTGGACAACAGTCTATTTCAATATTTATCACATCCTGGCCGTAAATACAGACTTCAAAACTTAACATGGTGAACATAAGTGCTAAAAGCTCCTTTCCTTTCTTTCTGTATTTTGTTACTACAAATACTGTATCCTTTTTTAAAATTAAAAAATTTTTTTGCTCAGCATAACAAAACTTTCAATTTCCAGATACACTTACATTTACATTTCTTCCTCTCACAGATATAAGGTATCAGAACACCGATCAAAATATAGACATCGCCACAACATCCTATACAAAAGCCTTATTAGTATAGCAGACAGGTTTATATCTATATACTGTAGAAAAGGTTGCCATGTTTTATGAAAACTATTTGTTTTTGAGTGTACCATACATGTCAAAAAGTCCAAAGGAATGTATTCCATGATTAATTTATGCCAACCAAAAAGTCCGGGGGCCTTATCGGCTATCCAACAAAGTAAATTGTTCTTCCTCGCACAAAAAGTCAGGAAGTTAAAAAGTTTTTTCTGATGTGCATTAATAATATGGGTAAGCCTAAGAGAAAAGACACTGGGTCCAGTTCAAGCTCCATCTGCAGAATCTTTTCCCTTTCACCCAAAATATCACTCCAGTATTCCTGAAGTTTGGGACAAGTCCAAAAACAGTGGGTGAAAGTTCCAGTATTTACTTTACATTTAGAACACATTGGAGAAACCCCCATCTTAAATTTTGAGAGACGATCTGGAGTCAGATGGGCTCTGTGCAGAATTTTGAATTGCAATCCTTTAGTTCTATTCCAAACTGAAATCTTCTTTGCATTATCACAGATGTCTTCCCATGTTTCAGCTGTAATTTTTACTCCCAGCTCTTCCTCCCAGACCCTTCCCAGCTGCTCAGTCTCTCCACAAGAACATTCCCTCAGGATGCTGTAAAAAGTACTGATGGAGACTTTACCCTTAGAACGAAACACCCTCCTTTCTATGTCAGAACTATAGAAATCAGTTAACAATGTTTTTTTCAGTTCTTAATCTCTTATCTGAAAGAAACGAAAAAGATCCTTGTTGGGTATGTTAAATTTCTGTACTATTTGACTAAAAGACATCATCGTTCCTTCATCAAACAGATCTCCTAGATGGAAAATACCCATAGAAATCCAAAGTTTAAATCTAGAATCCATTATGTCAGGCTGAAAATCTGGACTGCCGGTTACTGGAGTGAAGGGTGATATTTTCGTTGTGTTTGATCAATTGTTCAAAGCTAACTTTACACAGTTATTTGACAAAATCAAACAGGATCTTGAGCAATGGAGCACTCTTCCCATTTCTTGGCTTGGCCGAATATCCTTGCTCAAATGAACACATTTCCTCGTCTGCTCTACCCAATATGAATGATTCCAGTCATTTTTACCCAACAAATACTGTAAAAAAAAAATGGCTGGTTTGTTTCTTTCATCTGGAACAAAAGAAGACCCGGTATTAAAATGTCTCAGTTACAGCTTCCCAGTAGTCTAGGGGGTCTGGATTTTCCAGAAGTTAAAAAATATCAGTTAAGTTCCTTTTTATCGTAAGTGGTTGACTGGGTTTGCAGGGATCCCTCCTCAATTTGGCTAGACATTGAAGCTTCACAAGCAAAATGTCCTCTTATTAATTAGCTTTTCCTCAATAAGATGTAACTAGTTAAGGAATATTGTCGCAATCCAATAACAATTAATACAGTCAGGGCTTGGAGGGCGGTGCGGCAAATTGAGGGCAATGCAGCGAAATACTGTATCCTTGATGCTGTGAGTGATTGTCTAGACTGAGATGCAGTGCACTGTAGATTGAGTTTCTTAGATTATAGTACACATGATCTGACATGCTACCCCCTGCTACTTTGAATTGTTGCAAACATAAGTTCTTGGATTCTGTCCAGAATTATTCCATCTTTCCATGTTCAGTCTGTGAGTGATTTCACTGTCAGACAGGTATAGGATAAAATCACTCAGATACTGAGTAAGTACAAGCAAATATTTGATCCTTTTTACATCTGTACTTCAGACACGACATCCTTTGCCTGTAGTCTGTGTTATAGCCAGGGATGTTATTTTGGTTGAACTTGAAGTTAACAAAAACAGTCACAAACTCTACTGAAAGAAAAACTGAAAATGCTGATAAAACTCACCTTGCAGCAGTTTTCATAGAAAGAAAAAAAAAACAGAATTAATGTTGCAGGTCAATCACTCTTTTATTAGAACACAACTTATATATGCTAAGTACCACTTAGTTACTCTCAAAATCTTATTGTCTGATTACACTGGACAATAGTAACCAAATCTGGTCTAAACAT
The DNA here is from genome assembly GCF_963921235.1 of Mobula hypostoma. Lineage (NCBI taxonomy): Eukaryota > Metazoa > Chordata > Chondrichthyes > Myliobatiformes > Myliobatidae > Mobula > Mobula hypostoma. The sequence goes on along the minus strand of NC_086106.1, from coordinate 105,234,127 downwards.
TAAACATTAGAAGTTTTCCTATATGAAAGCAGGAATCTGGACCCAGGTATCCTGCAATGTAATCAGTAACTTTTACACAAAGTTTAAAAGGTACACTTTGTTGTACCAAAAGATCCAACAAGCTGAATCAAATATCAACATATGAACATTTTTTTACAGAATACTCAGAAGCATCATTAAGAAAATACTCCCAAGATTAATTCTGTGCATGAAAAATTAATTATTTTATAATAAAGTGTAAGGGATTAAATCATAAATCCCTTACATGTTCTACAAATCTGTCCATTAACTATTGATCAAGCTGTATTAATAAATCAGGTGAATATCTTCTGGCGTCATCTCTCCTCCTCACTCTACATCACAGGTATTTATGGTTTGATGCTGAGTAACCCTGCTGTACAGTGAACCCCATGGCACTCTCTCAGATGACACAATTGAGACAGCTCGTGAATGTTGAAGTTCTTGATTACCTGATAGAATTTGTAGTAGAGATGACATTTTCTCTGGGAAATTGGAAATGTGACCAGCACCCTTAAAAGGTTGTAAACATTAGGAAAATGTCTAACCCATTGCAGATGTCTAACCCATTGCTCATGCAAGTCAGTAAGCAAATTCATCTGCTGTCTCTTATCTGACACACATTGCAGCGAACTCTTGTTTTTTAAATCTTGACCTTCTATGTCCACAAATGCATAGTCCATTTTTTTTTGTGGAATCATGCAATTCACATTTGATTTTGTGCAGTGATAATGAAATTTTAGTTTCTTGTAGTTGATGCTGCTGATCTGTATTCTAGCGAGTTTTAAAAGATGGACCTGGACTTCACTGTTCGGCTTAATTAAAAGTTTTAAGTAGCTGCACAAAGTTTCATATAGCTTTGCAAGAATCTTGACTCTCCTGCTTTGTGCAAAACGTCACCTGTTATTACAGGCAGTTAAAATAAAGATGCATGAATGTAACTTCACTTGAGAGAAACAGGACAAAAAAACATGTTCACTGTCTCTCAAGTGAAGAACCATTCATGGCATCTCAATTTTAACTGCCTGTAGTTTAAAGATTTTCTTATGTGTAATGGACCATGCCCTTATGATTCATGTTTGACTCTAATGCTTTCAGTCCTTAAAATCAGTTTTCTCGAAGGTTTCTTCAAAGAGGGGGTCAGACCAATGTCTGGAGTGATCTGATGTTTGCAAAATGCTGCATCTCTGCTTAAACATTTTGCTAGGAAATCAAGCTAAATGGAATTGCCTGCAATTCAGGTTGTGTAGGTGTACCTGATATATCTAAAGTGCAATGGCCTGTGGTTTGAGATATTAATATAAATGCTAGTGAGTCACATTCATTCCATTTTCATCAGCATTTGTTGCCTGCCACAGATACTTAGCACACACTGATTTTAAATTGAGAGCATGAACACAGAACAACAAGTTCTTTACTGGACTGTATTAAATATGTCGTCTAATGGCATCAACTTTTAAAATGGATTTAGTCTACCTACTCTCCCTAGCACGATGCAGAGAAGAAAGATCACGATGCAGAAAAGGATCATGATGCAGAAAATATTTGCTTAGAAATTCAATTACACAGTGCAGATTTTTCAGCAGTATGCAATTGAAATTCCTTTTTTGCTTTGCCTGAGTCAAACTTGATAACAATAATTTTCTGGGTGACTTTCCATCACTCCAGAAATTTGATTAGGTGTTTCAAGCAGGAGTCAGTCTTGTGCCTTAAGTGATTTCGGTGCATATTTATTGTGCTATGTTCCTTATGGAGAAATGCAAAGGAACTTGTGCTTGGGGTTTTATTTAGGAACGACTGCCATTGATCATTCTGGAGATGACTTGGTTGTCCCAATACAATAAAAGGTTGAGACCTCCAACACGAACCTTATTTATTTTCAATTATTTTTTTCCTTTACCTCACACAGAATCGGCCCCTACATCTTCCATGAAGGAACTGATGGAGGCTTTATTTACATCCTTCTTTTCAACCAGTGGAATTTACCTCATTGCTATTGCCAATTTCCAGAAGGATTCCTGGGCTCTGCCGCATTGTCCTTGACCCTAGTCCTGGCAAAACTGAGCTTTTGTTCGTTTACCCCTTATCACTCCTGCTCCTCCCCCACAGTCATGGATCCACCCAGTCGCTCTCTTCTTGATCAGACCTCAGGCGTTGTGACACTTCACAGTGGAGACCATGACCATTGGTGCTTTACTGCAGCACCCACCCAGTGCATTGCTTGGAGGTATAGAATTTCCAGCCACTCATCTGTCGTTTCATGTTTATCATTATTTAATGTCACTGTCTGTTCAGTCAAACAATGGAGATGGTTACCACTTCGAACATTTCTGGATAATCCACTTGCTCAAAAGTTCTGTTTTTCTTTGTAGTCCTTCCACCAGCTTCTGCGTATTCTGTCGGAAAACATCTAAAGCTGATCTTCAATGGCACTTGCTCTCTAAAAGACATGCAGAATTTCATTTAAGATAGAAGCACCCAGAAATTATTCACAATGAAAATATATTTTTGTTTTCACAGCGGAATGTGATTACAATTATATCTGAATCAAATTGTCCCATGCTGGAATTTCAACTCAGTTGGATGCTCACTTCGTGGTATTATTGTCTGTCTACTCTCCTTTAGAGTGAGAATGGAAATTAGGCCATAAGGCAAAGGAGGAAATTAGGCCATTTGGCCCATCCATTCAGACCCATTTGTGGTTAGATTTTGTAGTTTTCAGCCGTACATTCACAGAACAATATTTTATTGGCACTACTAATTATTTTTTTTGGTTGGGGTTCTTACTTAGCAAGCTCTAATCCCAGTGCTGGAACTCCCTAACTTTGGGAGTTGCTTTTAATTTAATGATATACCAGCTGTCTTTCTAAGCACCATCTTTGTCAATCTAGGAGACACTGGCCGATAGTAGAGGATTGCATTCTTTTTCCTAAGACTATTGGTATTCCACAAGGATCAGTGCTGGGACCCTTACACCTTGCAATATATGTGAATTACTTGGATGTAGGAAGCACGAGCAGTAAGTCTGTAGCATTGTTGATAGTGTGGGAGGTCACCTTAGGATGTAAGAGGATGTTGATACGTTGGAGAAATGGACTGGAAAATGACTGACGGAGTTTAATCCAGACACATTCACCTTGGGAGTGCCAATGAGGTCTGGGATATACACCATGATTGATAAGGTCTTGGGATGCCTTGAGGAACAAGGGTGCTTTGGAATACATAGATCCTTGAAGGTGGCAATGCATGTAGATAATGTGGTTACAAATGCACGTGGGACTCAGCCTTGATTAGTCAGGGCATAAAATAAACAAGGAAGGAAGGACTTGTGTTTCAATTTTATAAAATGTTGGAGGGACCTCAGCTGGCAGACTTCCCAATCCAGCAGTCTGACATCGGATTACCAGATCTATGCCATGTGCATTATTGTCCGTGGCACACTTGAAATGATACCACACTCTGTGCAAGCCTCATCTAGATGGCCTTGGTCATTACTGATTTAAGAAAAAAGATCAAAGAATGTTTGTCAATGATCTGCGGGAGATAATTGAGTAAAGTTACATTCCTGTTGATTTTAATTGTAGTGAATGGCTGTGACTGCTACAGCTAAAAAAAATTGTCTTAAAATAAAAGGACTGCAAATGATTTACATATCAGTTTAAAAATGATCTTAAATCTATCCATTTTTGTATCTGATTGTTATGTTAGATTAAAAGTATTTTAAATCTGTGCTTTATAAAATATTTTTTAAAGTTTCAGAAACATTCTAGTATTTTTGGAAGATAAATTTAATGGCACTTCTGGTTAAGAATGGAGGTCTGCCTTCGTTTTTTCCTCACTGTGAACATGACTGAGTACGGCTTTTCATTGTGATGCCCATTTTACACAGGTATTTCCTGACACAAGGAGGTTATAATATTTTCTCTTGATCAGCACGCAAGCAATTCTTCTCGGCATTTTGTTTCAGAATAGTTATTCCGTTTGTCCATGCTGCTTATTTTACCAGCGGCAGGACAAGCTGCTTTGTGAATTTGATGTTTCTATCAAATGCTGTATCTGACAGAGTTTGGCAAATGGTCAAACTCCCAAGGTATGATTGATGGAGGGATGTTTTCCTGAAACATCCCTCCATCAATCATACCTTGGGAGTTTGACCATTTGCCAAACTCTGTCAGATCTCCTCCATTTTCCCAATTTTATGTTATGGGCCAAGAGCCTGGGTTGGTGATGGACATCACCATGTGCATGGATTTGTTTTCGGACAAGTTTTATTCTGTGGCTACAGAGCTTAAACGATGTTTCAAATTGCATTGTTAAGTAGTTGTAGAATGCCAATATGTACATGTGAGTAGTCCAATGAAAATTAGAATTCTCATCCTTAAGTCTGATTTCATTCCCAGGCTTGCTGCTCCTGGAAGTTCCATCAGTGAGCCTCAAATCTTTGTTTTCTTCCAGATGCAAACTCTTGGCATTCCTGATTCCCTTACTCACCATTAGTAGCCATGTGGTCTGTTGTCAGATAGCTTGATTACACAGTCTCAGGCTTGTACTTCCTGTTTTGGTAGTGTCATCGCAAGGTGAGTGAACCTGTATATTCCAATATCAGATACAGTAAAACAATGGGTCTTACAGAATAGGTTTGTTTCATGACGGGCAAATGCAGTGCATGTGAGTGCTGTTCACCCCAGGGATTTTCCTCCAAACTCCACAGGAAAATCAGTGCCCTACTCTGGTGGAATCCCACCCGAAGTCCTGGCTGCGAGTAAATCCAAATGAACGAAATATTCATTCACAAGTTCAGATGTATGTAGATCATTAGTTTAATAATGGATGAATTTCCAGTATGTCTTTGATTATTTAATTAAGATATTTAAAAAATTTAGTTCTTGAATATTAATTTATATTTCATGTCATTGTACAATGGTCTGCCAAGTGATTTAAAAGATTAGCAATAAATTATGTGATACATAAGTTTTACTTGCAGTGTTAAGCAACGGAAAATGTTTCATTTCGATGGTCCATGAAAAAGGCCATGAGGAACTTAGGCACTTGCAGCAGTTTCTTTTTGCGATGGGTCTGGTTGATGGAGGGGGCTGTTTTAGCTCGAGTATTTGTGATTATTTGCTGCTGTGCAGGATGTAGACAGTTGTTACATGCGAGAAACAAGGCATCTTCCAAACTGGACTTTTAAGGAGGAAATGTAGTTACTCTTCTTGAAAGGAAATTGTAACAACATAGCAATAATTCAAAGTTCAAAGTAAATCTATTATCAAAATACATATATGTCAGCTTGAGATTTATTTCTTTGCAGGTATTTACATGAAAATAAAATACAATAGAGTTTAGGAAAAACTATACATAAACTCTGACAAACAACCAATATGCAAAAGAAGACAATAAATAAATAAAGTAGCAAGTACTGATAATATTGAGAACATGAGTTGTAGAGTCCCTGGAAATGATTCTGTAGGTTGTGGAATCACTTCAGTTTTAAGATGAGTGAAGTTATCCATGCTGTTTCAAGAGCCTGATGGTTGAAGGGCTATAACTGTTTCTGAACCTCCTAGCGTGCGATCTTAGGCCCCTTTCCTCCTGTCCGATGATAGTAGTGAGAAGAGAACATGGCCTAGACAGTAGAGGTCCTGATGATGGATGCTGCTTTCTTATGGGGGCAGTCCTTGTAGATGTGCTCAGCGATGGGGAGGACTTTGCCCGTGATGGATTGGGCTGTATCCATCACTTTTTGGAGACTTCTCTCTTGGGCATAACACAAATAATACTAAAGGGCCATAAACAATACAATGATGGGCCTAGAAGAATTACGGCAAGCTGTACTTGACTTGCAATAGTTATTGATTTTTTTTTGAAAGTTCTTTTCCTCTGTTAAGCCACATTGCCCAGATAGATTCTGCCCTCAATATGGATGGGTTCTGAGACAAAATGGAAGAGATGAGAATAGGAAGAGATGTTTGACATAGCTAGAAGCATAAATTTGGCCTAGAGAGTATTTTACAAGGCATCACTGAAAATACTGGAGGAACTCAGCGGCAAGGCAGCAGCTATGGAGGGGAATAAATAGTCGACATTTTAGGCCTAGATTCTTCATCAGGACCCGAAATAAACAGGCCCAAAATGCCAACTATTTATTCCCCTCCATAGAAGCTGCCTGACCTGCTGAGTTCCTCAAGCATTTTGCGTTTTGCTCTGGATTTCTAACATCTGCAGAATCTCTTGTATTTATGAGAATCTTACAAAATTTTATAAGTATGTATTTTTGAACAGGATGATTAACCCTATAAATATATAAACAAAAGAAAATCTGCAGTTGCTGGAAAACCAAGCAGCACCCACAAAATGCTGGAGGAGCTCAGCAGGCTAGACAGCATCTATGGGAGAGAATACAGTTGACGATTTGGGTTGAAACCCTTCAGCAGGACTCATAGATAGATAGATAGATAAATAGATAGATAAATAGTAGAATAGTAGTCATACTTTATATATATTAAATCGTATGTTTACTAATTAATTAAAAGCCTTACTTTCTATATAGTAGCAGCATATTGCAAATAGGCTCATTTTGACCCTGGCACATTAATGTTAAATAAAGGCAGTTAACTTGGTGAACAATAGATAGTATGGAAGACTTGGGTATGATTTTTCTTTTAATTCTCTACTTTTAGGACCCTGTGATGTTCTCACAAGTGGTGGCACTTCATATTATTTCTGTCAGCCTCTTGCTATCTGTGTAATTCTTCTTTGGACTTTAAACCCAGTTGCAGCTCATAATCTAATCAGTTGGAGGAGGCAAACATAAAGCTATTAACCCATGACTGAAATATTCACTGGCTCTTTAACCCATGAATCAAACATCTTCTCGATCGAGAATAACTTCCTTCCATTCTGAAAAATGAGGCTGATGCGTGAGCTGCAGTCTCCCCCACAGATGGGGCAGGAATGCGTGAAACTTGAGGTGGAGCTGTCCTCTGCTGCTCTGTTCTCCCAGTGCAACGCCTTAAGGCTCTTAAAACCACCTCAAATGCTCTGTTATGATTCTGCCGTCTTTCAGAGATTACTAGGAACTCAGGGTGAAAGTACTGAATATTTGTCACTCTCTGGTTATCTCATCCCATGGCAGAGCACAGAGTAGTGTGTCTCAGATTTGGAGGCCTGAGTAAACAAGTAAAGTGGTTTGTCCAGTGCAGCTGACTCAGAGAAACTAGGACTTCAGTGGTGAGGATCTTGGCCAACATTCCCAATCAACTGCACAGCAATCGTTTAACATGCCAATGAAGGCAGAGTTTAACATCTTGACTTACAAGAGACTCAGGATTACTGTGAATTTAAAACTTGCGAACACTTTATTTATGACGTCGTTGTTTGCTAATTAACTTCTATTTTCTGGTCCTTGTAAGAAGTAGTTAATTGGTTTCGTCTGTACATTTGGCTTTGGTGCCATCTGTTCCAGCTTAGCAATTCTCACTACGAAACATTAAATATATTTAAAATAATTATGCATCTGGTACAGTTTGTTCATTCAGTCTTACAATTAAGTCATGTAAGTTTTAATGTAGTTGTTAATATTTAACATTGCATGACAACCCTCAAATGACTCTTAACAGTTTTATTACGATATGATCATAAGACATTTGGCCCATCAAGTCTGCTCTGCTGTTCCATCACGGCTGATTTATTGTCCCCCTCAGTCCCATTCTCCTGCCTTCTCCCTGTAACCTTTGACACCCTTACTACTCAAGATCTCTATCAACCTCTGTTTTAAATATGGCTGATGACTTGGTCTCCACAGCCATCTGTGGCAATGAATTCCACAGAATTACCACCCTCTGGCTAACGAAATTCCTCCTCATCTCCGTTCTAAAGGAACAGCCTTCTATTCTGAGGCTGTGCCCTCTGGTTCTCGACTCTCCCACTAGAGGAAACATCCTCTCCACATCCACAACTGAGATGTAGATTTTAAAGTTAAGAATTGTGAACATAACTCATATTAATAATACTTCCAAGGGTGAAAATAGTAGAGGACAATATAAAGTAAATCAATTACGTGAGGCGTTGGGTACAAACATCTGTCTATTTTAGGAAGAAGGGCAGTTCAAGGAAAGTGTATCCTAGTATCTTGAGATTCTAAATGCATTAGTCTTATTGCAGTGTCAGTTACCCTCTGATAAGTCAATGCATTAAAAGTGAAATGGCAGATAATTATGTAATTGATTTCTAGTACTACTTGGCTGATAGTTGGAGGAGGAGAGAGAAGCAATTCACTTATAATCAGTTTAACTTTTGCATTAACTTTTGTATTGAATATTAGCCTACAATTTACAGTTGAGGATATCGTCTGGAACTTGACACTTCATAAACTTGTTCATCGATGATCATCCAGTTCTAGAGGAGGAGGAGAAAAGTCATTTCATCCAGCTGGTGATTTATGTACATAACAGCAACTTCAGCAGCATTTGAAAACAACTGTGGTGACATTTTAGAGAAATTAATATGCCTCAAATGTCAAGGTGAGAAAAGCAGCATCACCTTTAAATTTGAATATCTTTACCTTCCAAATGTCAGAAGGTAAACAACATTTAGTCAGACAATTGTTGATGGTGCATCCGATATATTTTGAGACCAGACTTGATATTAGTATTTATAGTTAACCTTCAATGATTGCATTCTGCCATAATTCAGTAAGCACAATTACACCACCAATACGATTACAGAGCTGGGAAAGAAAATGGTATTCTGAAGTGGATACTTCACCATTCATTTACTATTTAGGAGCAAGGTACTTTCGAGATGCCATTATCTGTTCTATTTTTATAGCCTGTAATTTTCAAAATGTGTTGGTATAAATTATTTTTCAGAGACTATTATTAATCTTTTGACCATGGAGATCAAAGTCAATGGCCTGAAGGAATTGGACAATGACTACCAAGCATTGTTTTGCAAGTATATTCATGTGAGAGCGTTTTTCAAGCACTTGATTGAAGTATTAAGCTACAGGTCAGATTTTCCTATTGCTTGACTAATTTTCACTTCTTTAGCTTACTCACACATCATGTTGTTGCTGTTCAGACATACATGAGTAATATTTGAAAAAGTACAGTCCAGGTTTAGAAAAAGAATACTTTAGTACCTGGGTTTGCAAGAATGAAATACATTTTAAGGGTCGAGGCTAGCTGGATTTCATCAGCTCAAACAAGTTACCTTCAGTGAAATGTGTTGCAACTGTGTGAAGTTTGATTAGATCATGGAGCCTTGTGTGCAGTTCTAGCATCACTTTCTCTCTCCAAAGGATGTGGGATATTTGGAAAGGGTGCAAGAGTTGTTGACTGGGCTGTTGTCTGGATTGAAGTGTATATTAGCTATAAGGAGATTCTGGACAACTTTGATATAAGTATTTGAACTTATGATAGACATCGGGTTGATGGTCAGTCTTTCCCTCACCTGAATGAAAATGCCAAATACTGCAAGGATAAGGTTGAAGGTGAGAGGGGAAAAGGTTAAAGGAGATTTGTGTGGTAAGTAGTGTTTTTTTTCACGCACAGAATAGTAGATGCCTGAAATGTGCTCTATGGGGAAGTGTTTAGAAGCAGATATAGACGGGCACTTGAACAGGCAGGGAAAAGAAGATACGGAGCATGTACAGGCAAATGGGGTAAGGTGAATCTGGCATCATGTTTGGTGCAGACACAGTGGGCTGTAGAGTCTGTTCCTCTGATGTACTGTTCTATATTCTATTAATCCCATTCCAAGTTCCACATTTGAATGCCAACAACATGGTCATTTGATTTCTGACCAAGGAAACCTGGCAAGCAATCAACTTGCCGTCTGACTGATGAAGCTCACATGTTGGCATGTATTAAATTGATTAATTATTTCTGATCCCTAAACATTAGTGCAGACATTGGGCCAAATCTTCTGCAGATGTTCTTGTAAATCAACAAAAAAAAATTGAAGTTGGCCTCCATAAAGAACAGCTTACACTTTCTTTTCTGTGAGAGAAGCTCGCGCAAGTACAGTATAGTAATCCGCAAAGTTAATTTTAAAATTCTGTAAACTCATGGAAGCATACTGTTGCAAGAAAGTTTGGTCACTCTTATGATTGGTCAGATTACTACCATTCATCATGCACGACTTACAGAAACTTTCAATTGGCCATTTCCAATCGCTACAAGATAGACTCCAATAACAAACTTAATGCTTGCAGTTTGGCATAATTAAGTTAACTCTCTTGAAATTCAGCATTTAAGTACTTGCTGAAAAACAGTTCTTGATCATTCGCAATCATTTTGCTAGTGATTTGAGATTCTTGGTGATCATAATTATGGTTCATTCAAGTATAAAAGTAGGATTTTAAAAATGTCCATACTTTAAATACTGTTGTATTTCTACTTATACATAACTATCATGGACTAACTTGTAAAAATATAATTTTCATTCTTATTTCAGTTTGTGAAATAGTGGAGTTGCTTTATATTCTTTCCAGCCAAATGTAATTCTGAGTGTCCACTTGAACTCAATCATAAAGGGTAATTGGTTGACATTTACATTATAACATATATCTATGCTGCAATAAGCTGGACTATTTTGCTTTAAGTCCTGTCTCCCCTACACCCTTACCAGAAATGCTTGCATGAGACCAGGATAAATGGCTTGTAGATTCCTCCATTGGCTACCATGAAGATTAAGTTGAAAAGCAAGATCTCTGAGCTCCAAGGGGAGAGAAAAGGTACAGGAAGTGTTATGGGAAATTCTTACCAAGTGTGGCAGCAGATGTTAGCATGGATTCAGGAAAGGAGTAGCAAAGAGGAGACTGAGGAAAAGAGTCATGAAGAGCAAGAAAGTTTGAGGGCGGAATAGCTTCATGAGAGTGCATGCCAGCATTAAAGCTAATTTTACACCAAGTTGACAGGCTTAAGCATAGAATAACATTGTCCATCAAGTCAACTCTGTTTACAGACATTTACATACAATTTATTCTTATTACAGAATCTACTCTGCCATTTAATTCAAATTATAACTTAACTCTATTACCTCAACCTATGTGTACAAGATCGCTGTCCACATTTCCTTAGATAATTGCTCATCTATTTGGCTTGATGTTTGGCCAAATTTAAGTCACATTTAGTAAATTTATTTCATTTTTGAATTTAACTGTCATTTGCCTTGTTTCGATTTTCATGGAGGAATGTGTATCCTGTACTGAACAATTATAAGCCATTTTTCCAAAAATGTTTACTGTTATCACTGACAATAAAGGTGGAGTTCCGCGGGTTTCTACTGCAAAAAGAGTTAATTTTGCATCACTCCCCTATCTACTCCAATGCTGCAAAACTACATTCAATGCAAATGTTATATTGGTAAAACTTTTTCCAAGCATGAACAGATGTTTTAGAAAATATAAGATCTACAAAACTGCCTCATTGATATACAAATTTAGGCATTTGCAAATTTTCTAATTCGTGTTGATGCAGAATCTGTATACATCATGAAAAAGTGCACTGCGTATTTAAATTGCTCCAACATGTATTAATGCATAAGCAACATGGTAGATTAACAGAATGTTTTGTACCTATTTGGCCAGGATGTATCATTGCTTCGGTCTACATCAGTAGCTTATTACTGGAGTTTTAACGGTATTGTGCATTTTATGAAATAGTCAATGATGATGTACACCCTGGTGATTTTTACATTGTCTTTAAAAGTGAAATAAACAATCCCTGTTGAGTGTATTAGAATGCTTTATCAATGGTAACTTGGTATGTTGATGTCACTTGAACTTCACGTTCAATTTTCTTTCATTTGCTGGTTGGATTCAGACAAAATGTTTAATTGAGATGCACCCTTGCTGGGGATTCTACCACTAGGGGATATACTGCTGAAATATGAAACAGAAGTATTTTAATTAATAACTTGGAGAAATGAACCAAGACCTCACAGTAACTCCTGGCCCCGCAGGGATCACTCTGTGATTCCTTCGTCCATTCATCTCTCCCCACTGATCTCCCTCCTAGCACTTTTTCCCACAACAAGAACAAATGCTACACCTCCCCATTCACCCCCTTCCTCACTGCCATTCAGGGCCCCAGACAGTCTTTCCAGGTGAGGCAACACTTCACCTGTGAATCTGTTATGGTCTACCGTACCAGTATTCCCAATGCAACCTCCTCTACATTGGTAAGACCCAACGTAGATTCGGGGCCGCTTTCTGAAGCACCTTTGCTCCACCTGTAATAAGCAGAATTTCCCGGTAGCCAGCCATGTAACTTCTGCTGCCTACCTCTTTTCTAGCATGTTGGTCCATGGCCTCCTCTGCTGTCACAATGAGGTGTTGGAGGCTACCTGTCTGGGTAGCCTCCAATCTGACGGCATGACCATCAATTATTCTAACTTTTGGTAATCTCGGCCCCCCTCCCAATTTTCTTTTTCCATTCCTAATTCTGGCTCCCCTCTTACCACTTCTCTTGTCCCCTTCTGCCTATCACCTTCCTCTGGTGCCCCTCCTCCTTCCCTCTTTGTCATGGTGCACGCTCCTTTCCTATCAGATTCCTCTTCAGCCTTTTATCTTTTCCAGTCATCACCTTCTATCTTCTCCCGTCTACCTGCCTTCCCCCACCCACCTACCTTCCCCCTCACTTGGCTTTACCTATCACTGGCTAGGTTACACTCCTTCCCTTCCCCATAACTTCTTCCCCCTTCCTTTCCAGCCCTGATGAAGGGTCTCAGCCCCAAACTTCAACTCTTTATTCCATTCTATAGATACTGCCTGACCTGCTAAGTTCCTGCAGCATTTTGTGTGCGTTACTTTGGATTTCCAGCATCTGCAGAATCTTTTGTGCTGTGAGGCAAGCCAGAATGGAATTGTGAAAACTAATGAAAAAAAAACACATTAGGAGATAGTTTACTTGAATGGCTGGAATTCATTGTAAAGCTTAGAGATATAAAATGCTGGGAAGATTTATTTGAATGCCAGGATAGATGAGTAAATGTTATTCAAATAAATAACTGTAAATGTTCAAAATCTGAAATTTAAAAAAAATCTAGAAATACTGGTTGGAATTTGAGAAGAGAAGGTAATTAAATGTTTCATTTCTGGACCCAAGCTATTTGACTGACCTGTGTTTTTCCACCAGTTCTATACTTCCAGTTAAACAGAAGATCTAGAATGGGCTGAACTGACTTCTTGTATCACTCCAAAATGGAAATTCACAGGAGTTTGAAAGTTGAAGAAATACATGAGGTACTCAGGTCCCATGACGAACATATGGGCAGGCTGCAGTACTTGGGATGAAACAATTTCTTAAAATAATATTTCTTGGTTATTTCCATTTTCTGTTATTTACCCTAACATTGTTTGCATCTTTGGTGCAGTTTATTAAATACACTTTATCTAGCATTTCCAGCAGATCTGAATATGGTGCCTTTGGTTAGATTAGAAATTAAGTGTTAAGGCTGCTTAATTTAGGGCAATCCTTAATAGCAGCTTCCACCATGCCCATCTTATTTAACTGTGAAGACAGAGGCTGCAGTTTAATGGAAATATTTCCCTATGCACTTCTTAAAGTATACCAATTCATATAATTATATCCCCCTAATTAAAATGTCTAATCCTCACAATTATTCCATGGCAAACGCTATAGAATGAGAGCTACGCCAGTAAGGAGTGTAGTAATATGATCAAGAACTTACTGCCCCTAAAAGTGATGGGATCACAATGGATCAGAACTGTGCACGAGAGGATCAATCACATGTAAATCAGTCCTAATCCCTATGCCAGTAGCCCAATAAATAGCCAGCACCACACATAAAAGTTGCTGGTGAACACAGCAGGCCAGGCAGCGTCAATAGGAAGAGGTACAGTTGACGTTTCGGGCCAGGACCCTTCGTCTCGGCCTGAAACGTGGACTGTACCTCTTCCTATAGATGCTGCCTGGCCTGCTGTGTTCACCGGCAACTTTTATGTGTGGTGCTTGAAATTCCAGCATCTGCAGATTCCCTTGTGTTTGCGTTTTTAAATAGCAAGCACATTCCCTTTCTGCTTTTCTGCTGTAACAACTGTTTTCTCAGTTGGAAATGGAATTCCCGATTTGAACTTTTTTTCCAGCTGATCGGCAATGCAAATCAGTGCACAAGGCTGTGTGCTTAGCCCCCTGCTCTACTCGATTTACACTTACGACTGTGCGGCTTAGCACAATTCCAATGCCATGTTCTAGTTTTCTGACAACACGACTGTTGTAGGCTGAATCAGAAGCGGTAATGAATCAAGATATAGGAGGGAAATTGAAGGTCTGGCTGAGCGGAGCAACAGCAACAACCTTTTACTCGATGTCAGCAAGACCAAAGAGTTGATTATTGACTTCAGGAGGAGGAAATCCAGGGTCCGTAGCCAGTCCTTATTGGAGGATCAAAGGTGGGAAAGGTCAGCAACTTTAAATTCTTCAGTGTTATTATTTCAGAGGACCTGTCCTGAGCCCAGCTTGTAAGTCAAATTGCAAAGAAGGCATGGCAGCACCTGTACTTCCTTAGGAGTCGGTAAAGATTCAGTATGACATCTAAAACTTTAACAAACTTTCATAGGGGTGTGGTGGACTGGCTGCATTACTGGCTAGTATAGAAACATTAATGCCTCTGAATGGAAAATCCTACAGAAAGTACCCATCACAGGTAAAGCCCTCTCACCATTAAGCATATCTATGTGGAGCGTCGTTGCAGTAAAGCAACATCCATCATCAGGGACTGTCACCGCCCAGGTCAGGCTCTCTTCTCACTGCTGCCATCAGGAAGAAGGTACAGAAGCCTCAGGAATCACACCACCAGGTTCAGGAACAGCTATTATCCCTCAAACATCAGGCTCTTGGGCTAAAGAGGATAACTTCATTCAACTTTACTTGCCCCACTGAAATGTTCCCACAACCTATGGACTTGCTTTCAATGTTCCTTCATCTCATGTACTCAATATTTATTGCTTATATATCGACTATCATTATTTATTTATTTTTGTATTTGCAGTTTGTTGGCTTTTTACACATTGGTTGTACAACCAGTTTGTGCGGTCTTTCACTTGTTCTATTGTGGTTATTGGATTTACTGCCTATGTCTGCAAGAAAATGAATCTCAGGGTTGTATATGGTCACATACATGTACTTAGATAATAAATTTACTTTGAAGTTTGAACTTAGAAATCGAAAACTGACTTCACTTTTGTGGTACATAAAATGAAAACTTCAACTCCCAATCACTGAGAACATTTTATATATAGACATTGAGGAAACTTAATCTCTCCTCTATCTAACACTGCGTTGAGAACTATACAATAAAATGGACAGTTATGGACAATTTCCATTTAAATTTTTTACATTTAAAAAAAACTATGGTACTGAAGACCTTCGGAATAGCTATAAAGTGAATTAACTGTTGTATTGTAATGTAGACAGTAGCTGGGGGATTGAGGTCAAGAGCCGCAAGATAACACTGCAGCTCTATAAAATCCTGGTTAGACGACACATATTGAGTATTTTGTTCAGTTCTGGTCACCTCATTATAAAAAGAACGTGGAAACTTTAGAGAGGTGGTGCAGAGGAGATTTACCAGGACGCTGCCTGGATTAGAGAGCATTTTTTAAGAAGAAAGGTTAACTGAGCTAGATTTTTTTCCTCTTTGAAGTGAAAAGGATGTTAGGTGATTTGTTAGAGGTATATAAGACAATAAGAGACATAGGTAGAGTGGACAGCCAGCACCTTTTCCCAGGAGTGTCAATGCCTAATACAAAAGGGCATTATTTTAAGCTGATTGGAGGTAAGTATTTCGGGGAGGGTGGATGCCAGAGGTAAGATTCTTCCTACAGAGTGGTAAATGCAGGGAACACAGCCAGGGGTGGTGGTAGAGGCAGATACATTAGGGACATTTAAGAGACCATTAGATAGGCACATGGATTAAATAAAAAAATGCTAGACTACATATTGTATGGAAAGGAATTTGTTGTTTTGTGGCAGCAGTACATTGCAATACATATTAATAAAACTAAATTACAACAAATACATATAAAATTAAATTGAATAAGTAGTACAAAAAGAGAGGGAAAAATACTGAGGTAGTGTCCATATGTTCCTTATCCTATGTTCTAAAGGGTATAGGAGGGAAATCACAGTTAGGCATTTGATCTTACTTTGTATTTGATAAGATCAGTACACAGAGATTCCTCAATTCCACATTTCCTTCTGATCCTCATACCTCCCGTTTCGTCTCCCCTAGAAATCATAAATCTGGCCTTGCATGCAGTCAGCACTGAGCATGCTCTGGCACCAGGGATGGAAAACTCCAAAAACCCACAACCCTCTGAAGATGTTTCCCTGTCTGCAATCCTTGCCTTCCATGCACTTATGCTGTGTCCCTTGTTCTAAATTTACCAGAGATGGGAAACACTTGGTCAGCCCTTAATTTGGAGCTCCAGCCAAGAGAAACACAGACTTCAGAAACTTGTACATTTTGGAACTCTGCCTTTTATTCTTCTGAACTGCAAACAACATAGGCTGAATCTACTCTTTCATTCTTCTTGGAATGTATATTCTTGGGATAGCACAACTTATTGCACTGCCAAGAAAAATACTCTTTCTGAGAAAAGGAAACCAAAATTGTATTTAATACTCTTGATGTGGTCTTGCCAAAGTCCTTAACAGTTCTAAAAATACCACACGTATACTCCCAAACTGGTCAGAATAAAGGCCATCACTTTCCTAATTACTTACTATGCTTTGAAAGAAGACCATCAAAGCACCCGCATTTAATAGTTGACATCGCTATTAAGAAGAATATTGTCATTCTCTCTATTTTAGTGAACGTTACATTTTCCCATACAGATTTTATCATTTTATCCACGAAATGTCCATTTCTCTTAACATTTTCTCCTCATAATTACTTTCCCACCAGCTGCTGTATGATCAGTAAATTTGGATATATCACAAAGGGTCACTTCATTTAAGTAATGAAAGCAAATTGTAATTAATTGGATCTCAAGCACTAATCCTTATGGGACTGCTCTTGTTACAACCTGAAAAATACTCATTAATTCCTAATCTCTCTTTGTGGTTCCTTAACCAAATTTACATTATTCTAATTCCACAAGGCCATCATTTATATAACAGACCTTTAATGTCTCCCAAAAGTCTGAATTTTCTGTTCTCCATTATCTACACAGTGTGACACAATCTAAAAATGATCATAAAATATAATCATACAGGAAATGCCTTTCACAAAACCACGCTTTGTCTTACCACCCTTTACTTTTCTAACTTTTTTTTTATCACTTCCTTGATGTTCCTGGTAACTAACTGTTTGGAAATTCTTTTTTCCTCTCTTTCCTCCTTTCTTGAATAGCAACTTTATCTTTGTAATACAGGAAACATTAAATTTTCTGTCTTATAATATGGGGAATATTCACCCCTTCAGTGTTGTTCTGAATATATTTCAGAATTGCCTGAAAACCAGTACCTAGAAGTCAGGGAAACTACCCAATGGCCATGGTCACTTGAAATGAGATGATAGAATTAATCAAAAATGCATTAGCACTTTGATTAATGCAAAATCAGACAAATTTAAATGTGATTGTGTTTCTGGCCATATTGAATCAGCATCTTGGTTGTGATCCCTTCAAAATGCTATAAAGAATTTTGACCACATGGTGGCAACCTTCTACATTTATCCCTTTCAATGAGACTGGAATATAAATTATTAGATGTTCCCAAACTTCTAGTGCACACTCGTTTTTCAAATTTACCAGCTTCCGGCATACCCTTAATAGGTTTTATATTTTACTCCTAAAATACCAATTATTATTTTATTTTAAATGACACGACTATTCAGAAACAGCTTCTTCTGCAGAACTTCTTCTTCCCTCCAATATCAGATTGCTGAACAGTCCATGAGTCCACAAACACTACATTGTTGTTTTTTGTTGCGTTATTTATTTTGTAATGTATGATCATTTTGTCTGCACTGTACTGCTGCAGCTAATTTTGAGGCCTAAAGCAGTGATAATAAGCCTGATTCTGATTCTTTATGTTGCCCCGTTTCCTCTACGATCATTTCACCCTTTCACTGATAAACACTAAATTCTGCAGATGTTGGAAATCCGGAGGAACGCACATAAAATGCTGGAGGAACTCAGCAGTTCAGCATCTGTGGAAAGGAATAAACAGTCAATGATCCAAGCCAAAATCCTTCATCGGGACTGGAAAAGAAGGTGGGGAGAATGAAGCCTGAATAATGGTTTTATCTAGGTTCAAGTAGTCTTGACGAACTTTGCCTATGCACACCACACATACTTCTTCTGGTAGCAAATCTACTCAAATCAGAATTTTATTTCCTTTGAAATTAAACCTTTATAAATCTCTGCACTTAATCTTTGAGACTTTCAGGTTCAAAATAACTTGCGTACAATTATTTCTATGTGGGTTTCTCTCCGTTCATAATCAAAGAATTTGCTATGCTTAATCACATTTGCAAGACTTCACTAGAATGAATACCAATTGACAATTTATTTAAATTATTAAATTTGGGAAGTATTAACAAAGCTAAAGAGCTAGTAAAACACCATAAAGCAACACTCAAGCCTCAAGGCATATGTCAATGATAATATGTAGCATCCCTTTTGTTTCTTTGTGGTTTCTTTTAGCCGAGTTATAGTTTAGAACTCACTCCAGTATTGTCTCGTAGCATTCACATTGGTATTTAATGAAGAAAAATGAATGTTAAATTGTGTGAACTTTTTATGATGTACACGGTCACCCTCATCATGAAAACTAGCAGAGCAAGGAGACAGCTGCTTTTACCTCTACTAAAGCTCAGAGTTAGAATGGTTAATCGTGCAGGAGTATTTGTACTGTAGGTGACAACAGTTTAGGGAATACTGGAAAACAGTCCACCTGGGGAAGATGGAATATTGCAGCGGTTGGAAAAATTCCATCTTTCCCATTGTAATAATAAATTATAAATTCTTCCAATAGAACCCTTGATCAAAGGATTCATACTCATAATGGTATCTAGCAGGTCAGCCTCCAATATGTAAGGAAAATTATTTAAATATTTTTGTAAAAAATGTCTGACTTTAAGGTATTGCAGAAAGTGTGAGTATGAAAGAGAATATTTATCAATTAATTGTTCAAAGTACATCAATCTATCTTCTTTAAATAAATCCAAAAAAAATTAATACTTTTATTTTTCCAAAGTAAAAAAATTGGATCACTCAAAGAATCCTTTATCTAAGATTAAACAGGATTGGGAAAAGGAACTCAGTTTGACTTTTATGACAGAGGATTGGATGTGGATTTTGAAGTTGGTTAACTCTTCTTCAATTTGTGCTAGCCATTCATTGAGTCAATTTAAAATTGTACATCGTTATCATTTGACAAAGGAGAGACTTTCTAAAATCTTTTCTAATGTGGATAGCTATTGCGATAGATGTAAATCTGAGATGGCTACACTGACACACATGTTTTGGTCTTGTTCTATATTGGAACAGTTCTAGAAGTCAGTTTTTTCAACAATTTCTAAAGCACTTAAAATTAGTCTACAACCTAATAAATTAACCGTGCTTTTTGGAATAATTCCTCAAAATATTCATGGTATTTCTGTGTCTGACCAACATGTTATTGCATTTGTTACATTGATAGCTAGGAGGGACATTTTGTTGAAGTGGAAGGATACATCAGCTCCCACTTTGTCACAACGGTTCTCTCAAGTGATGCTATGTCTTAGTTTGGAGAAAATTAGAAGTTGAACCTTTGAACCTTTATTTGATTTTGAGAAAAGATGGGGCTAATTTGCTCATTATTATCATTTGAGCTAATTGATAGATTTTTTCCACGATCTAATTGTAAATATTTTGGTATATTTTCTTTTCTTGCTGGCGGCTTGATGTTTATTTTTAGAAGCTTTTTGTATGACGCATGGCTCTGGGGTTGTACACCTAATGGGTTTTTTTTTCTCACTTTTTCTGCTTAGTTGGTTTTTTTTGTTATCACAAATTTTTTTTCAATCTTTAAGATAATGTCTTTTTTAAGACATTGTAAGTGTTGTTACTTCAATGTACTCGTGTTATTTCTTTTGTATAATATAACAATAAAAAGATTTGAAAAGAAAGGAAAAATTCCATCTTTCCCAGATCATATGGTCCAATTCTACACTGCCCCATAGAAAGCATCCTCACATCAGCCATTAATCTGGCTTGGTGTAACATCTTTTCACAATACTGAAAATTACAGGAACTGTCAGGACAACAGAAAAGATCATTGGCTGCAGTCTACCATCACTGCATGACTTGTATGTGTCCACAACAAAGAAGCAGGCAGGAAAAGTCATGGTGGATACCACCCAAACAGTAAACTGCTTTTCCAAAAGATCCCTTCTGGAAAGTGCTATAAGGGCTTCATGCAGTCCGAAAAATTTCTTTCCCAGGCAGTTAATCTGATCAACCATTCTATCTGCTGCCCTCTATCTTATTACCTCAGTCACTACATGACACCATAAACACTTCAAACTACTCTTTATAACACAGTTACATTGTAAATACATGCTGGCATTTATGCTTATTTTATTCCATATCTATACTTCTAACTTATAATATAATTCCTTATTCGTATAATTGTTGAACATTGTCATTTTTGTTGTATGCAGTGTTGACATCTGTAAATTTGCTGACGATACAACCATTGTTGATAGAATCTCTGGTGGTGATGGGAGAGTGTAGAGGAGTGAGATATGCCAACTAGTGGAGTGGTGCTGTAGCAACAACCTGGCACTCAACGTCAGTAAGACAAAAGAGCTGGTTGTGGACTTCAGGAAGGGTAAGACGAAGGAACACATACCAATCCTCATAGAGGGATCAGAAGTGGAGAGAGTGAGCAGTTTCAAGTTCTTGGGTGTCAGGATCTCTGAGGATCTAACCTGGTCCCAACAGCTATATTTTATTAGGAGTTTGAAGAGATTTGGAATGTTAACAAATACACTCAAAACTTCTATGGATGTTCTGTGGAGAGCATTCTGACAGGCTGCATCACTGTCTGGTATGGTGGGGGGGGGCTACATTTGGGGACCGAAGGAAGCTGCAGAGGGTTGTAAATTTAGTGAGCTCCAACTTGGGTACTATCCTACAAAGCACCCAGCACATCTTCAAGGAGCGGTGTCTCAGAAAGGCAGCGTCCATTATTAAGGACCTCCGGCACCCAGGGCATGCCCTTTTCTCACTGTTACCATCAGGTAGGAGGTACAGAAGCCTGAAGGCTCACACTCCGCAATTCAGGAACAGCTTCTTCCCCTCTGCCATCCGATTCCTAAATGGACATGGAACCCTTGGACACTACCTTGTTTTTATTTTAAATATATGGTATTTCTGTTATTTGCATGATTTTTAATCTTTTCAATATACATATATTGTATAAAGTATACTGAATAAGATTTACTTTTTTAAATTATTTTTTCTTCTCTCTCTGCTAGATTATGTATTGCATTGAACTGCTGCTGATAAGTTAACAAATTTCATGTTCACATGCCAGTGATAATAAATCTGATTCTGATTCTGACACATCACAGCAAATTCCTAATACATGTAAATGTATAGGGTGAATAACATTGATCCTTGATCCATTCATCTGCTGTTTTGAGGCATGATGTGAGCTAGCAGGAGGCTTTGAGGAATTGGTCTGCAAACCCAGTTTGTTTGGGGATTGGGATAGCCTGTTGCCTTGCTTGAACAAGAACATCAATTAAAGCTAACATTCACAGCCTTGCACTATTATGAAAATTAAATCCACAATTACACAATTTATTCTGAATAACTCACGTATCATAGTTTGACAACAAAAACTTGTGTTTTTGGTCTTTGTAGCAGGACAAGATATTTTGGCCAATTAATGTAACATCTCAAAAATCACAAACTGGCTTCTCCAATTTTTGCAGTCCAGGAAACATAAACCAATACAAGTGTGTAAAATAATGAATTTTATTTCAGATTAACATGGAAATGTGATTGAAGTGAGATATGCAGCAACAGAACAAAACATTGTCTTTCTGTACAATTATCAATAAAATAAAATATTAACATTTCTCATGTCATCATTCGAGAATAACCCAGGACAGTTGAAGAGCAAGTAGCTTGCCTTGTTTTTATTATCTTCAATCAATATGTTCTACTTTCTTAGAAACAACAGAAATACTATATTAATAATTTGCGAACCCTTAATATAGCAACTATTATCTCATTTATTTGCATAAGATTTCCACTTTAAAAAATGTATGCACTTGTCAATGAAGATCTCTAGCTCTCACTTGACTGATTTTGTATTTATAATTCCTCTTTGATATTCTGCAACAATGATTGAAACTAGTGCAGGAACATTTCCTCTGGTTGCATATTTAGTCAAATCATAATTTAATTTGCTTTGATGAAAGTACGATTTTTTTCTTTTAAGTCCTACAATAATCTTTTTGCAGATTTAAGTACATTTATTAAGTGTGCATTTATTCTATGTGGGTTTCTGTAAATATGGAGTTAAACAACACAAATTTATCACACTACACTGGTGAAAGTTTGTAACAACAATACATATTTAATGTTTTTATCATTTTAAAGCATCCACTGTACCTCACAGGGAAGCTATCAGTTGAATTTGACACTGCTTTTGTCAGAGGATATCAAAGGACTTGAATGAACCTTGGTCAAAGATGCAGCTTTTATAAAAGCTGCTTAAAACAAGGAGAGGTCGAAAGGCTGCGGTATTGCCAGTTGAAGACATGTTCACAGAGAGTAGAGTGGTTTAAAGCATGATATACAGGAAGTTAGAGTTAGAAGCAAATATCTCAGAAGAATACAGTGTTGGAGGAGACTGTAGTGAAAAAAAGTTGAGTTTACTGCCATATGCACGAGTACATGTGCAATGAAAAACTTACTTGCAGAATCACAGGCACATGACTTCAATATAAGTAGCAATCACAGGAAAGACAAATCAATCATAAGTTATACAGAATTTTAACAAGAAAACACAATTAGAACAAAAACAAAGTCCATTTTAGTGCAAGGTGATCAAAGTGATCATAGTGTTGCTATAGTGATTAGGGGTTTGCCGGTTGATCTAAGAAGCAAATGGCTGATGGGAAGAAGTTGTTCTCGAAGCTGGGAATTCAGATTATAGTAACTGCAAAAAGATGGCATGGCGAAGATGGTGGGGATCTTTGATGAAAGATGTTGCCTTTCTGAGGCAGTGTTCAATGTTGGGGAGGGATGTGCCTGTGATGTTGCATAGAGTCTACTGCACTCTGCAGCTTCTTAATTTCCCGTGCACTCGAACTGACATACTAGTTAGGATACTTTCAACCATACAGTACATCCATACAAGTTTTGTTCGATTGCTTGATGACAAGTGAACCCCCTTAATCTAAGAAAGTAAAAATGCTTTCCTTATAATTATGTCTATGTGCTGGGTCCAGAACAGGTCATCCAATATTCAGATTCAGATTCACTTTATTTATCACATGTACATCAAAACACACAGTGAAATGCATCGTTTGTCTCACAACCAACACAACCGATGGGTGCGCTGGGGGCAGCCTGCCTGTGTCACGATACATTCTGGCACCAACACACTGTAGCAGGCCCACAATGTTCAGCAGAACAGCACAGGACTAAAGAGAACACAACAAGCAACAAAACAACAACAGCAAAACAAGCCCCGTTCCTCTTTCCCAATCATCTACCCACTCGGCGGTGGGGGGGGGGGGGGTTGGTCTAATGACCCTGAGCATGGAATCAGCAGGTGAGTGTTTGGCTGGTCAGGCACTGACATGCAAGCAGGAGCCAAGGTGGTACCCACACACTTCAGTTTTAATTTTGTAACTACATCCCCTTGTTATAGGTTCTCCCACTGGTGGAAATGTCTCAACATCTACCCTTGAGATTTGATATGTTTTAATAAGACGACCTCTCACTTATCAAATTTCCACAGAATATAGATCTGATTGCTTTAGCCACTTGTGATAGGTCAATTCTCTTTTCCTGTGAGTTAGCTTTGTGAATTTTTTTTTTTGGACGACTTCCAATACTCCTTCCCTAAATGATAAAAACTGTGCACAATCTTCCAGGTTTCATCTCGCCAGTGCTCTGTACAACTGTAATGAAACTTCTGTAATCTTATCATAAAGACCATTGTGGCTTCTGCCTTCTCAACCATTTGCTACAACTGTCTGCAATTTATGCACAAGAGCACCCAGATGCCTTTTTACTTTACTAATCTGCATTAATTCTCTATTTAGAGAATTGTCTGTCTTTGGGTTCCTCTTACCATAGTGCATGTTCCCATGACAAACTCCATTTGCCAAGTTTTTGCCTACTTACTCAACCTATTTATGTTCTATTTTAAAATCCAAATCCCATTCGAACAAATCCCATTTCTTTCATCAGCTACCACGTTATCCCCAATCTTCCAAATCACTAATATAAATGATAAATAGTTGAGAGGCAAGATCTGATCCTTGGCACATCCCACTAGTTACTTCCTTCCAACTCATAGAAAGACCACTTATTCCATCTCTGTCTTCTCGAGCCAATTAAGGCCTTCATTGGTTGTGCTTAAGTTTACACAATGTGAACAACGGGAGTCTGGACAAAAATATGTTGGAGTACCCCACAGGTAACAATAACATGGTTGACAGTGTCAACAACAGACAAAATGAGTCAGGCAACGCCATACATGTAGAAATAATCTGCACATGAGTGCACAGAAAGATCATTTTGGGATCAAATATGACACAATGAAGATCAGTACCAGACGATTGCTAAGGATGGTGATGGAATCAGAGGATGGAGGATGGACAACAACATTTATGATGGGGACAGAGGGGACAGAGACTTTGCCCAATAAGTAGCTGGAGGAATTTTCTTCAGATTATAATATGTAGACAGTGGCATGGTAGCATAGTGGTTAGTGTAACTCAGTTATAGTACCAGCAACCTGTGTTCAGTTCTGCTGTTGTCTATGAGGAGTTCGTTTGTTCTCCTCGTTACCTTGTGGATTTCCTCCGGGTGCTCTGGTTGCCTCCCACATTCCAAAGATGTCCAGGTTGGTAGGGTAATTTGCCTCATGGGGGTAATTGGGTGGAGCAGGCTTGTAGGCCCGTTAATTCTAAATAAATCTAAATTAGTTAGTTATCAATCAACCAGTGTGAAAATTGGGGACAACAAAGTGTTCATGAAGGATGATAGAAAAATGGAGCTGGGTATTGATAGGAAACATGTAGAACCATACACTGTGCACTTGGTTACTGATACCTCATTAAAAACAAACATTAAAAACAAAATAGTGATAGGCAAGTAGGCTCTCGCTGTTGCTGAGGTGTTCATTAAAACGACAGCTGATGTTTTACTTCCATGCCATATTCCTGCACAAACTACATATCCTACAGTTCCCTAATATCCAGAAATCTATCAATGTTTATCTCAAATATAGCCAGACACTTTGTCTTCTCAGCTCTTTTGAATGGAAATTCATAATTTTCCAGCTAAAGAAATTTCTTGTCACCTCAGTCCTGAACGGCTATTTCCCTTTCCAGCCATGATCCCTGCCCGTACATAACCCAATCAGGGGGTCCATTATCAGTACATCTTTCTATCCACACAATTGGATCACCTCTCATTCTAAATGCAAGCAAGTACTGGCCCAATAGGACACCCCCTCTCCCTCCCTGCAATCTGGTGAGCCTTCGCTCTCCTTCAAGAAGTGATCCTAGATCTGTACAGAATATTCCATGTGCGCACTGAACAAGATCAGATGTAATTGAAGTAAGGTGTCTTTTGTACTCAAATGCTCTCACAAATAGGTCACAGAGTTTATCTTACTGAATGCTTGATGCTGACTCTCTCTGAAGGATACTGAGAACCCTTTGAACACAAACAACTTCCAATTTCACCACTTAAGAATAGTCTGTTTCTCTAATCAAAGATTATATTCTATTTTATTCATAGTACATTCCAGATTAGAATATTGGTTGTTTGCTAAATTTTTATTTATTTATGGTGTTTTGTAGATTCTATTGTATTTCTTTATCTGTAAATGCCTGAGAAAATGAATTTTAAGGTAGTATATGGTAACATACGTACTCTGATGATAAATTTACTTTGAAGCCTGATTTGACACTCACTCAGCTCATCTACGTTCCCTAGAACTCAACTAAGTACTATATCAACAGCAGAATTGAATATTTTACACATGGTCTCCTCATCCTGCTGGGATCCTTGTACTGTTCCAGGATATTCCACTATTCACAGTATCCCATTATGAAAATTACCTCCTCTTTTAATTGCCCATAATAAAGCACATGGAAAAGTGGATAATTTTATTTTATAGCATCTTGTGCAACCCCTCACCAAAGGATTTGTGGATCTCCAAATACACCAGATTAACTGGTTTGCCCTTATTCTGCCAGATGCAAACTCAGAAAAAAGACTTATGAAACATAATTTCCTTTTTATAAATCCTTGTTGATTCTGTCTAATTCTACTACTTTTTTTAAAAGTACCATGCACAAAATGCTGAGGGAACTCAGCTGGTCAGGAAGCATCTGTGGAGAGGAATAAACAGTCGATGTTTCACTCTGAATAGCGATGAAAGATCTCAACCTGAAACATCATCTGTTTATTCCTCTCCATAGATGCTACCTGACCAGCTGAGTTCTTCCAGCATTTTGTATGTACTGCTCTGGATTTCCAGCATCTGCAGAATCTCTAGTGTTTATTATTTTAAGTGTTTGCCATAATTTCCTTAGTGGCATTTCCCCACTACTGATGTTATATTAGATGGGTTATAATTCCTAATTTACTCTCTTCCTCCATGCTTAAATACTAGGATTGCACTTGCTCTACTCCTTCTAGAACCATCCCCGGGATCAAGAAAAAATTGCTTCACTCCAAGTTTATGTATTCTGATGAGGCATACGTAGCACCTGCACAACCTGTCACCTATGGGTAAGAAATGTCTGATGAACCAGGGCAATACAGAAACTTGTGCATGCCTTCTGCCATTTCTCTTCAGCTTCAATGTGCACCTGAGGGAGGAATTCAAAGTCCTGAGCAATATTCCATCAGTTCCTTCTGCATTTTGATCATTCATGGAGCAGGAACGCCCCCAAATAGATTAAATCACTCCCCCCCCCACCACAATCAAAGAAAATTTAAATATCCTTGAACTATTTCCTCTCTATATGTGTGATCTTTTACCATGATACAACATGTACAACGTGCCTGTTTCAGGAGTCTAGTCATGGACATTGACGTCTGCTTAGTTTAAAATGTGGCTTCTGATATATGTGAGTGGTCTATGTCTTCTCGGGTTTTCTGGCCTATACAGAGTGAACGTGGAGAGGATGTAGTGAGGACATCTAGGTCTACAGGGCACAGCCTCAGAATAGATGATGTCCCATTAGAGTAGCAATGAGGAGGAATTTATTTAGCCAGAGGGTGGAATTCAATACCTCAGACAGCTGTGGAGACCAAGTCATTAAGTGGAGGTTGATAGTTTCTTGATTCGCATGGGCATCAAAGGTTATAGAGAGAAGGCAGAAAAACGGGGTTGAGAGGGATAATAAATCAGCCACAATTGAATGCAGAAGAGGACTTGGTGAGCCAAATAGCCTAATTCTGTTTCTATCTCTTATGGTTTTATAGTCTTAATTGATGGGGGTCAGTTCTGTGCACTGATGGCATGTTGGCAAATTAGAATCAAGATTATACTGGATCAGTAACAACCATTTCTATCTAACAGGTAGAGGCTCCTTAGGTTAAACTCATCTCACTTCAATTTAATTCTTATTTTCTTGTAAATAAGAATGTATCAGTCAACATCAATAATATACCCTTCCTTCATTGCCTCCTTGGCTAACTGAGAACGTATTTAAAATCCTCAGCAGATGATAATTTGTGAATGCAATTTTCTTGGCAAACAGCCAAATTTTTGCCAAAATTAAAAAGTCCAAATAATATAGCTGCCCTTGTGGATTTTAATTACCTGAAAGATAGAGCAGGTATTTCTACAGAGGAAATGAGAGTTTCATTACACCATCTTGTTATTGAAGAAGCTGATTTTAAATTTGATTTTCAATGGAAGAAACATTAATAATATAACTAAATGAACCTTTACACATAGTTATATATTAATGGAAACCAATGGAAGAAATGTACTTTTTTTGTAAACCATGCGGTCCTTATTTAAGATACAGATGTCATTCAAGCTATCTCTCCTCCGTCAAATTTTCCTTCTCAAGGTTGTTGACATCTTAATGAGATTTATTTCTACATGTCTATCACTTTTAACCAACCCATGCTGCCTTGTATATTCTTAGACAGGAAGTGGTGACAAATTAATTGATTGTAGGACAAGTGAAGATAAATGAAGGTGAACTTGTATGCACTAGAACCACATGCACACAGGTATCATGCACGAATCAAGAACAAGAGTTTGATCATCTTTCTTAATGTTCTTTGGTCTATCAAACATAGATGTCCTGGGAGTATCAGTTAAGGTCTTATACAAGCCAGCTGGGTTTATTCTGTAGCTGCACTGAACACTCAAAAATAAGATATCACATAGCAAGTAACTTATCTCCTGACATTGAAAATTCTTTACATCACCCAGACAGCACATCAGGAGTATATTGGCATCTAAAGTAGTAGCCCTTTTTATTTAGGTGCCTCATTAAGATCTGACACAATAACTCTCTTCAAACCTGAGTTATAGGGAAAAGTTGAGTAGTTTAAGACTTTATTCGCTAGAGCATAGGAGAATGAGAGGCGATTTGATAGAGGTATACAAAATTATGAGGTATAGATAGGGTTAATGCAAACAGGCTTTTCCCACTGAGGTTGGGTGAGTCTAGAACTAGAGGTCATAGGTTTAGGGTGAAAGGTGAAATATTTAAGATGAATATGACAAGAACTATAATACTTCAAAGTAAATTTATCATCAAGATATACATATGTTGTCATATACAACCCTGAAATGAATTTTCTTGTGGGCATACTCAATAAATCCAATAATCATAGTAGAATTAGTGAAAGGCTGCACCAAAATGGCAGGCAACCAGTGTGAAAAATACAAACTATGCAAATACAAAGAGAAAAAGAAAATAACAGCAATAAATACACAAGCAATGAATATCGAGAACATCAGATGAAGAGACCTTGAAAGTGAGTCTATAGGTAGTGGGATCATTTCACTGATGGGGCAAGTGAGTTGAGTGAGGTTATCCGTTCTGGTTCGGGAGCCTGATGGCTGGGGAGTAATAGCTGTTCCTGAACCTAGGGTGTGAATAGTAAGGCTCCTGTACCTTCTTCCTGATGACACTAGCAAGAAGGAAGCATGAGCTGGGTGGTGAGGGCCCCTAACGATGGGTGCTGCTTTCCCCTGACAATACTCAGTGTAGTTGGGGTGGAAGCCTTTACCTGGGATGGATGGATTGGGCCATATTGACTGCCTTTTGCAGGATTTTCCATTCAAGGGCATTGGTGTCTTCATATCAGGCAGTGATATAGCCAGTCAATATACTCACCAGAACACATCTATAGAAGTTAGTCAAAGTTATGGATGTCATGCCAAATATTTGCAAACTCCTCAGGAAGTACGAGGATTGCTATGCTTTCTTCATAATTGGATTTATGTGCCGGGCCCAGGACAGGCCCTCTGAAGTGACACCACCAAGGAATTTAAAGTTGCTGACCCCCTCTATCTCTGATCCCCTGGTGAGTGAGGACTGAAGTCAATAATCAGCACCTTGGTCTTGCTGACATTGAGTGAGAAGTTGTTGTTGTGGCTTCACTCGTCAAGATTTTCAGTCTCCCTCTTATATGCTGAAACATCACCTCTGATTTGGCCAGTGACAAAGGTGTCATCAGCGAACTGCAATATGGCAATGGAGCTGTACTTAGCCACACAGCCATCAGTGTAAAGTGAGTAGAGCAGGGGGCTAAGCACACAGCATTATGATGCACCTGCTGATGGACATTGTGGAGGTGATGTTGTTATCAGCAGCTGAGGAAATTGAGGATCCAATTGCAGAAGGAAGTATTGAGGCCAAGGACTTGAAGCTTATTGATTTGTTTTGAGGGGACAACAGTATCAAATGTCGAGCTGTGGTCGACAAACAGCATCCTGATGTATGAACTTTTGCTGTCCAGATGTTCTAGGGTTAAGTGAAGAGCAAATAGAATGGCACCTGTTGTGCTGGTTGGCAAATTGGAATGATCAAATGAACTTAACTCAGAGGGTGGCGTGAGTGTGAAATGAGCTGCCAGTCGAAGTGGTGGATGCAGGTCCTATTGCAGTACTTAAGAGAAGTTTGGATAAGTACATGGATGGAGGGATATAGTTCAGATTAGGGTGAATGGGACTAGGCAGAATAACAGTTTGGCATTGGCTAGATGGACCAAAGGGTGTGTTTCAGTGCTGTGTTCAATGACTCTAAACATAGCACACCGAATAGTTACTACGTATCATTAAGATTTCTTCAATAGGTCTTCCCAAACCTGCAAACTCTATAAGAAAAAGGACGATAATAATTGCATAAACTATAATCACCTGCCAGTTTGTCTCCAATTTGTGCATTAACCTGACTTGGAAATACGCTACCACTTTTTCATTGTTATTGGGTGAAAATCCTAGAAGCAGCTACCTATCGCAGAAGGACTAGAGCAACTCAATAAGGTTACTTATCACAAGGGAAATCTGAGACGGACTGTAAATGCAGTTTTGTCAGTGATATCTACCACCTACATACAAAGGAAGTCTTCCTCAGCAGTGCAGTTTTGGGAATCTATCTGCCCACTTGAAATTAACTTCCAGAGTACATACTACTGAATATTAATTAACAATAACGTCTCCACTTTGATACGATGACTGAATTAGTATTACATCACGCGCAAGTGTTAAAAACGTACGAGACAAAATTACCTTTTTCCACCTGGATTGTGCAATGCGGGGCGTCTTTGAAAACACTGAAATATTTTGTCACACGCTATCACACTCTAAGAAATACATTGCTGTGGCAATGATTCTCGAGATCGGGACATAGGAGAAATAATAAATAAAGACGCGACTCAAAAACATAACGTGCTTATACAGTTTAAATAAAATTAAATCGGTCCAAAGCTGCAGTATTCATTAATTAGCATTCACATTTCAGCCAGGTTTCCTTAGCCGTAAACCAAACAACCACAGGATCAATCAAACGCACCGGGACTCTCCGCCACTGAGTTGCAAAGCAGAGACGGTAAACCTTGCCACCGACAGGACTTCACCTCGGAAGCTTACCCACGCTACAAGCGAGGCCGGTCGGCGGCTTAGTTGACGTCAGCGCACAGGAGTCGAAGGGAAGGGGGAGGGGCTCACTTTGCGGTCGGAAAAAGAGATTCTGCCATGAAATGAAATGTTGAGAACTGACTGCGCAAAATTGTCGAGGAACTCATCAGCTATTACTGTATATTCAAAACAAAAGAGAAGGGTTTCCTCCAATAGCCTGCTACTGATCTTCCCCGGGTTAGGTATGAAGAAGAAGAGAATTAGAGACGCGACCCACAACTCAATTAACCATTTTAAGGTTCACCGGCTGTAAATAAATTCAGCATTGCAGGTTGTTAGAAGCAAGGCAATGCGCAGAATCGGATAATCCAAAGCGCCTCCAATTGAGCAGAAGAGAAAGCCAACACCAGATCAAACATTACAAAAGTTTGCTTCCTAAAATATTGTTTATTTAATCCAATTTACCTTTTGCAAAAGGCCATTTACAATAGTATGTAACCATATCAAAATAAACTAATTTTAGCAATAAATAGACTGTCGTACATTTGACAGTGGGGGAAGCGGCATTACATATTAAATACCTTAGTTTGATAAAGTGCAATTTTAAGATAGAGGACGGTAAGGAAACCTTTGTCCCATCAAATCTGCCCGAATAGTTTCTAAACTATTGGCAAATAATGTCTGAATTGAAATGCTTGGTGTCAAACTCCTTTTTAGAGGGAATGTTGGCAAAATACTTTGGCAATTGTCTCTAAAGTGCCCCGGAAATTCCGGAGAGGATCTGACCCAATGTTTCGGTAGTGCGGGCTAGTAAACAAATTGTACTATTTATTGAAAATCTGTTATTTTGAATGGATTTTACTCTCATGCCAGTCCCTTCATCGGGAAATATCTAGTTAACACAGGACTTCGGCAACATGGTGTATAATAGACTACAATTTGAGGTATTGATCTCCAATGTGAAAAAAATAGAGATTTTCGAAATAAATATAACGAAACTTTTTGAAAAGACATAATAAAGAACAAAGGTACATTTTAACAAATTGCTCTGCTGCAGAATAAGTGAATATTTCGTTCTTGGCTGCAATATATACCATATCTAGTGATCACTGTCGATCTAGTACACTCACGGTACCCTATCCCACAATATGCAGTTTTTGTATTTGTTTCGAGATTAAATCTGCGGCAAAGAATTGAAGAGAAAATCAATTCACAGTTTAACTTTCGTCAGAATTAATGATAGATATAGATGTACAGGTCTTTGATAAATAGATAGTTAACGACATTTGGAGCGCGGGGCTCTAATTAGGTAGCTTAAAGTGCATCACATGCTGGCATTGTTTTTCAACTGAGGAAAGTTGCCATTTGTTTCTCCTGAACAACCCCGAAATTGATTACTGAGACATTCCAACATTTCTGTCTTCACCAGTATCCCTTAGTTCCACATCTTAAAAAGTATGTTTTCCCCTCACAGAGTTATTTCGGTAATCCATATATTGTCTATATACATTTCTACACATACAGTGCTTTGCCTCTGCTCTGTCCAATACATTGCAGCTTTAATTTTACGTAATGAATTTACAGAAAACCGCTGGGGGCGCTAATAATGTTACTCCATTAACATTGCGAAAATATTACTCTCAAAAATACACCTTCCTCATTTCTCACATTTTAATTAAGGGATGATTTGATTAAATAGCTCCAGTAAAAAAATTAAAAAAATACAAATAATAATTGTTGGAAAAATAAAATCCCACGTAAGAGAAGACACTATACGTCACTGGACGACCTTGGTCTGAATGAAAAATTGGATGGAATACAACCACAGCAAGCCACCCAGAGCGATTTCTGGATATCAGGGTTCCGGTATGCATAAATTATAGGATTAATGACTGAATTACAGGTGGCTGGTAAAACCGTGACATAGGTGTAGATCAATGGATAAGTGGAGTCTGCAACCAGACAGTAGATCGCGAAGGGGATCCAACAAGCCGCGAAGGTTCCCAGGATGATAGATAAAGTGGAGATTCCTTTCCTGGTCGAGGTGTTGGAGGTCGCCACAAAGTGGTACTGCACGGCGATTTGCTGGGCGTGCCTGAAGGCTATTTTGCAGATTTGAACGTACAGTTGCAACATCAAAGCGAATATGAGCAAAAAGGAGACGGAGAGGACTGCGGCATTGTTTCTGGTGATTGGTTTGATCACGCTACAGGTGGTCTCGTCTTCCAGGCAGTTCCAGCCCGCCACCGGCAGTGAGCCCAGGCTCAGGCACGTGACCCACACAACCAGCAGCATCAAGTAGGTGAAAGTCGTGGTTCTCTCGGTGTGATATGTCAGGGCGTTATACAATGACAGGTACCGGTCAATGGTGATGGCAAGCAGGTTACAGACCGAAGCCGAAAAGGAAGCGATCAGGAGCGCGGCCGAGACTAGTTTCGCGGCTTCGAAGTTTAGCAAGTAAAGGAAGATAAAATTGAGGATCAAGCCCAGTCCTCCGAGGAGATCAGCCAGGGCTAAACTCCCAATCAGGATAAACATCGGAGCTCTGAGAGTCGGCGAATAGAAGATGACAGCCACCACGATGGCGTTCTCGCAAGAGATCACAGTGCCCACCACACAAAGGGCGATGTCCCAGGGATTGACTATTTCCTCGGGTAGATCAGAGGTGGTGATCGAGGAGTTGCTGCTGACTGAGGAGAGCCAACTGAAGGACTGCTTTGAGCTATTCCTGGGCTGATCATTCATAACTGGAGGCATGGATATCATGATCTGAGGAGGGCGAAGGACACAATAAAACATACAGTTCAGAAACAAACATGACAAAGCATTCAGATACCCCGCTCACAAACAATCGAGCCAATGATGCAGTATTAAGTAGTTAGGATTTGTCGGCAGTTTCCCAGTGAAGAAACATTCTGAAATTCACTATTACATAACAGCCGGCTGTTGTCATCGGTGCGAAGTCACTTATAAATACTGACTGCAGTAGCACTGAGGTGGACATCCGTCAATGTTAATTGTAAATATGTTTAAGTATGAATGGGGAAGAGGTTTAAATAAAACTTTACGTTTTAATTAAGCAGTTGCATTAGTAAATCAAATGAACAATATTAAAATAATATAGATCTTCAAATCGAGTAAGCTAAATCCATTCACCAAATAAATAAATATCCTCTCTCATTTTATGCACACTGTACCTTATATTTAAGCGAACAGGTTACACGGTGTGCCAAGTTTAACACCGTAAAACAATTTACTAACGCCCGTGTTTTAATGCAAACTCGGTAAAGACGCGGAGTTCACGGACTCCTGGCGCTATCTTGTCTGAAATGTTACTCTTCCCCATCTCCGCAGCCCCCCAGCGCGAGAACGGTGCAAGAAGGACCGGGACTGGACGAAACATCTTACCGACTCTCTGCTCCTTTACTCGGTGCTGGTGGATAGGTTTAAGTCCAACGCAGGAGGCTTTGCTCCTGATTTCAGGTTTATTCTCTGTCTGACATTGCTAATCAAACGCAAGATTTGGTGAATTGAATGCGGTTAATGCGATGCCCCAGTGGGGTGTTGATAAATCTCAGCTCTGACGTCAAAAAGGTTCACTTATTGTGATCAGCACCCTGACTGAATCACAGGCTGTGTGATAGGAATATCAAGTAGACGCACGCACACACACACACACACACACACATATATACACATACATATGTATCTGTACCGGCCGAGCTTCATTCATAAGATTTCTAACCAGACGTCCATCCTCTGCAGACACCTCCCAAGGTCACTGAAATCAGTCAGGTACCAAATACATCATCTCCAGGAATAGTTCCTGCACGATACAAGGGGAATCAATTCGCATCCATTACCTTCACAATATTTGTTGAATTCCAATGCTTTAGACATATTAAGGATTACATTAAAATTAGAAGCATGATTTAAAATGACACAGCCGTATTTATCGCGCTTCTTCAGAGCAGACTGCCGTGAAACAGTGTCTATGCACGCAATTGTAAAACTGGAAGTTGGCAAAGTCGAATGCTTGATGCCTGACTGAGAGAGGGTGGTGAGGCTATTCGCCGTGAAAGCAGCTCCTTTCCCGGCTTTAACTCTGCTCCAGCGAACTCACGTTTCAGCTTTTCGGGGGGTGGGGGTGGGGGGACGGAGCTGGCACAAACCAACCAACATACTTGGAAGCTGTACGTACTCCTCTGCTAGTCACAAAGCAGAAACAAGGAGCGCTTTAAATAAAGGCTGCGAGCGAAATTCCAGCTCAGTGTATTCGGATAGGTCATCATCGAACCCACCATACCCCATCTCCTCCTCACCCACCACGGACACCCCATCTCCTTCTCACCCACCACGCCCTGGCCTAACCAAGAATAAAACGGAAGATTAACTAAAATGTTATTTATGGTTTCATCAGTCGATGTCACCCTGTTGACGCGGTTGAAGTATATATTTTTTCTGTGCAAGAGTATTTTTAGATACAGGAGTCCGCAGTACGGTGAGATCGGTCTCTAGTTACAGAAAAGCTGCACAAATACATTTTTTTCCTATTCAAGGGCGACCCTTTTGCTTCCCAAACATGTACCTGAACGGGTTGGCTACATCCCCTTCATCGGCACTGGCTGGTGATTCTGATATACATATTTCTCTTACATATCTAAAGGAGTGAAATTTCCTAATTAAAATGCCATAGGCACATGGTTACGCGGGCGAGTCGTTATGTTAGCAGGTAAGGAAGGTCAAATACTTGGAAATTTTGCATCCTTGTTCCAGTCAGAAGGGTTTGTACTCTGGAGAGGGCACCAGCTCACTGCAATTGCCCATCAAACCAAGGGTCATTAATTAGAAGAAAATACTTTGAGGACTTCCTGTGTGTCGCCATGCAAATTCATTATACTTGTTCAAAACAGTGATGGAGAGAAGAAATTGAGAGCAAAGTACTGAAATAATTTAAGGCCCAGGCATTCCATTGGCTGAAGTCATGAATCAAAGTTTGGATATTGCCTGAACGCAAGAGATTCTGCAGATGCTGGAAATTCAGAGCAACGTACACAAAATGCTGGAGGAACTCTGCAGGCCAGGCAGCTTTTATAGAAATGAATAAACAGTTGACCTTTCCTACTGGAAAGGAAGGGGGAAGAAGCCAGAATAAGAAGGTGTGGCAGGGGAAGGAGTACAGGCTAGAAGGTGATAGGTGAAGGCAGATGGGTGGGGGAGGGGGATGAAGTAAAGAGGCTGAGAGGTCATAGGGGAAAAGGTAAAGGCTGATGAAGGAACTCAGAAAAGGGAATGGGATTTTTACTGGAGACAGGGTGGGAAAAGGTATGGTCAAGGTAGCTATTCTAGTCAGTAGGTTTATAAAATATATCGGTTGACAGTTTGTCTCCAGAGATGACGACAGAGAGATCAAGAAAGGGGAGAGAGGTGTCAGAAATAGACCAAGTTAATTTACAGGCAGGGAGGAAGCAGGAGGCAAAATTGATGAAATTGACAAGCTTAGCATGAGTGCAAGAAGCAGTACCAGTGCAGTCCCGGGTGTAGCAGAGGAAGAATTGGGGAGCATTACCAGAGAAGGCCTGGAACATGGACTGTTCTACATTGCCAGCGAGAAAGCAGGCGTAGCTGGGGCCCATGCGAAGCCAATGACTACACCTCGAGTTTGGAGAAAGTGGGAGGAGCTGAAAGAGAAATTGTAGAGTTAGAGGGCCAGTTGCACCAGGTGAGGAGGGTAGTGGTTGAGGGAAGCTGGTTGGATCTGTTGAAAGAAGTGGAGAGCTTTCAGATCTTCTTGATAGGGCATAGAAGGGTATGCAAAATGGGCATCCATGGTGAAAATTAGGTGATCGGGGCTAGGGAATTGAAAGTTGTTGAAGAAATTGCATGTATGTGAAGTGTAGAGGATGTAGGGGGAAAGGGATTGAACCAAAGGGGATAAAATGGAGTCGAGGTATGTGGGCACGTTCAGTGGGGCAGGAGCAAGCAGGAACAATGGGCCTACCCAGGCAGTTAGGGTTGTGGATCTTAGCTAGGAGGAAGAAACAAGCAGTGCAGGATACAAGAACTATGAGGCAGGTGGCAACATGTATATTACCTTCAGGTTTATTTTCCTTATATTGATAGAGTTGGTCTGGCAGATTATTATAAAATGTTTGCAATTTACTTCATTGACTGTGATTTGTAAAATCAACTGACTTAAAGTGTCATCGATATACTTCCAAGATCTCTGATCAATTGAATTATTCCTGAACTGTTGTAATTTTCATGGAGTCATACAACCCAGAAACAGGCCCTCTGCTTGCCATGTCCATGCGGATCATAAATTAGCAAACTCATATTCATTACCAGAACTTGGCTCAGAGACCCTTATGTCTTGGTGGTTCAAGTACTCAACTAGATGCCTCTTAAATGTGGTGAGAAACTGTGTTCCTACCCCACCTTGGACAGTGTGCTCCAGTTTCCAAACATCCTCTGGGTGAAAAAAAATATCCTCCTTAGATCACTTCTAAACCTCCTATCTCTTATTTTAAACCAACACCCTTAACTGTCCCCGCACCCCCGACACTTTTTTTGTGAATTACTTAACATTTTGTTCTCTCTGGTCTGCACCAAAGCAAAATGCAATCAATATTTCAACAGTGTGTGGGTTACCTTGTCTTCTCTATAATTTCACAATTTGCTTATGGTTTTTTTGTAACTTTCTGCTTCTGTTTCTTTTCTTTTTCAAATGTACGCTTAGTTCTTTTGCCTTTCATTCTTACCTTGATTTTCTTGACCTCCTTTATCACTGTCCATTTTATCTTAATTCCTCATGTCTCCTTTGGATTTACATTCTCCTTTTCTACACAGTAGCCATTGAGTGTATTTCTGTATGTTTGTGGTCTTCTGCTGCTTTAGCCCATCTACTTCAAAGTTTGATGTGTTGAGCATTTGGAGATGCTCTTCTACACACCACAGTTTTAACATACGGTTATCTGAGTAACTGTCACCTTTCTGACAGCTTGAACCATTCTCCTCCGACTTCTCTCGTTAACACGGCACGTTCGCCCGCAGAACTGCCGCTCACTGACCTTCTTGTTGTTGTTTTTCCACGCCATTCTCGGTAAACTCTAGTGACTGCTGAAAATCCCAGCAGATCAACAGTTTCTGGGATGTTCAAACCTTCCCATTTGGCACCAACAATTATTCCACAGTCAAAGTCACTGAGATCACATTTCTTCCCCATTCTGCTGTTTGGATTGAGCAAAAACTGAACCTCTTGACAATGTCTGCATGCTTTTATGTTTGGAGTTACATGATTGACTGAAGAGATATTTGCATTAGCAAGCATTAGCAAGCAGGTGTACCTAATAAAGTGGCCTCTGAGTGTATATTTTAACCTGCATCATTTACTTAATCAATTTTATGTTATTCACATTACATTCTCATTCAAACATACTTGTATTAACCCATCCTTTGTTCCATTTCCTTTTCACATTTTGCCAATTACTTCACTTCCCCTTCTGTATTCTTTGCTGTTCCTTCTATTTATTCCCAATCTTACTTTCTTTTGTTTCTTTTTCATTTATTGATACTTCTTTTTCATTCCACAGTGATCAGTTTTGGGGCCACTTCCTTTCACATTATATGTCAATGATTTAGATGACAGTGTTAGTGGCTTTGTGACCATTACAAAGATAAGTAGAGGGACAGGTAGTGTTGATGAAGCAGGGAATCTGCAAAAGGACTTGGATAGATCAGGAGAGTGGGCAAAGAAGTGAAAGATGGAATACCGTGCAGAGAGAGGGATAATAAATCAGCCATTACTGAATGGTGGAGCAGAGTCAATGGGCTGAATGTCTTAATTCTGCTCCTAATGGTCTTATGGTATTTTTCTTTGGCTCCCAGCTCATATTTTTATTCTTATCATCTTCTTTCCTTCTTTCTCTTTATTTCTTCACTTTTCTTTCCTTGTGAATTTCATGTTCATTTCCAGCATTAATTCCTGAATGTCATTATTATCAAGTCCAAACTAATACTGAGAATGCATACTTCAACAATTATTAACTGATACATTTTTCTATAAATATTATGAGCATTTTTTGTGCTTGGTAGTTATCTCTGAAAATGTACCCTTTTTGGGTCAGAGGTCTAATGGAATTTGAGAATCCCTGGAGAGAGTGAAGATTAAAATGGTCCACATGCTGAAAATCTGCAGTAGAAAACGCTGTAAATACATGGCAGGCACCATATCTGGAAAGAATGAGAGTAGTGTTTCAGAGTAATGTCAAAAATGCTGAAGCTTGTAAAAACAAAAGTTTGCATTATGGAGGGAACATGTCTGCTAAATGCACGTTTGCAGCAGTGGCTGCATTTTGCACTCTGATTTTCAAATTTAGATTCTGTTGAAATAAATGGAGCCAAATTTTGGAAATGGAGTGGAATATCGAGCTGCTACCATACACAAGCATATAGAATGCTGTGGAGTTCAATTTTTAATTCACTGCTTTTTGTTTTAAGAAACACATTGTCCATTCTACTTCTTATGCCTGTTATGCCATCCACTAAGATTGTGCCTAACCTTTTACCTTTGAATTACTTTCGCGCACTTAGAAACATAGAAACATAGAAAATAGGTGCAGGAGTAGGCCATTCGGCCCTTTGAGCCTGCACTGCCATTCAGTATGATCATGGCTGATCATCCAACTCACAACCCAGTACCAGCCTTCCCCCCATACCCCCTGATCCCTTTAGCCACAAGGGTCATATCTAACTCCCTCTTAAATATAGCCAATGAACTGGCCTCAACTGTTTCCTGTGGCAGAGAATTCCACAGATTCACCACTCTCTGTGTGAAGAAGTTTTTCCTCATCTCAGTCCTAAAAGGCTTCCCCTTTATCCTCAAACTGTGACCCCTCATTCTGGACTTCCCCAACATCGGGAACAATCTTCATGCATCTAGCCTGTCCAATCCCTTTAGGATTTTATATGTTTCAATAAGATCCCCCCTCAATCTTCTAAATTCCAAGGAGTATAAGCCTAGTCGATCCAGTCTTTCATCATATGAAAGTCCTGCCATCCCAGGAATCA
Organism: Mobula hypostoma; assembly: GCF_963921235.1. Lineage (NCBI taxonomy): Eukaryota > Metazoa > Chordata > Chondrichthyes > Myliobatiformes > Myliobatidae > Mobula > Mobula hypostoma. The sequence continues at coordinate 105,193,700 of NC_086106.1, read as the reverse complement.
ATCTGGTGAATATCCCTTACTGCATATCCCTTGATTCACTTAATTTCCAAAAACCTGTCTCTGTTTTGAATATGTGCAGCCACTGAGATTTCATAGCTTACTACCCTCGGGGTGAAGACATTTCTCCTTATGTCTGCCCTGGCCAGCTGATACCTAAATATGTATTCTTTTGTCATTTTCCCATGTTTCTCAAAATCAAAGAGAGATTTTTCACAATCATCAGGAGCTTGTTGGGTTAATTTCTTCCTATGGCTTAAAAGATAGTTCACCTTTCTTAATTCCAAGGACCATGAACATTTGTGTGGACAGTTCCATCTTTTGTGGGAACATTACCTCTTACTCCAAGAATGATGGCATGATTACCTTTAGAGCCAAATGCCATTTGGAATATTTGTAAAATATCAGTTTTCTACCAGAACATTCACTTTTGTTCCCCTTTGGTATCGATAAGTTATGATGGGGCCTACTTCAAGGCAAACAATAATTGTTGAAAGAAACATGGTTAAGTACTGTCTGTAAAAATATCTGTGATTTTGCAAAATGAACGACATGGAAGATCAAATGATTTAAGTAAAGAAAAGGTATTGAACAACACATAAAATGGTCCTTACTGCCATTGGTATCTATTATGTCACTCAAGAAAGACAATACTAACTACTTTATCTACTTTTCAGTATTATTTTATTCCTTTTTCTTTGTTTATATCCATTTGTTCTTATTGTGTCAATCTATGGAGATAGAACAGGGTTATGCATGTCATAGCCCTAATTATGACCTTTGGATTTGATAAAATGGTGCTATCAGTTCCAATGAGTCGTTCACTGGAGGGATTCCTGAACCTAATGCTATGGGACCTCGGGCTCCTGTACCTCATTCCTGATGGCAGCAGCAAGAAGAGAGCATGGCTTGGATGGTAGAGGTTCTTGGTGATGAATGCTATTTCCTTGTGGCAGTGGTTCTTGTAGGTGCTCAAAGATGGGGAGGGCTTTTCCTATGTTGGACTGCATTGAACCAGCATGGAGAACTCACTCACTTCAACACTGAACTGTTTCCATAATCCATGGACTTATTTTCAAGGACCCTACAACTCAAGTTCTCAGAAGTATTTATATATTTATTTTGGTGTTTGCACATTGTCACACTGGGGGGGCACTGGGGGCAAGGGTGGACCCAAATGCAAGACACATCTTGTGAGGTTAATTAAATTTAGTTTATTGTTCGATACCAGGAGAGCAAAGCAGGAGCAGGAATAGCAAACTGGACAAGGACTCAGGACTACGACTAGGCTGGGACCAAGGGTCTGGGCTTGGACTCGGAATCGGATCCCAGAACTAGAGGCGACATGAAGAGACTATGGTATGGACTCCGAGCCAGAGACTGGGCAAGGACCCAGTACCTGGGTCTTGCCCCGGGCTCGGACCCCAGAACCAGGCAAGGACATGACATGGGCTAGGGAGAGGAGGAACATGGAAAAACAGAGCCTCGGTCTCGGGAGATCAGGTACATGGACCAATGGACACATACATAGAACACAGAGTCGGGACCCCTCCTTGGGTACAGGGAATAGGGCCGGGACTCATGACCCCCCCCGCGGGGCAATGACAAGACGGCCTGACTTACCCCATGGAGGCGAGGACAAGACAAGACAAGACATGATCCCCCACGGGGCAATGGCAAGACGGCCTGACTTACCCCATGGAGGCGAGGACAAGACAAGATAAGACGTGATCCCTCGCGGGGCAACGGCAAGATGGCCTGACTTACCCCACGGAGGTGAGGACAAGATAAGACCAACATGAAAGAACACCAGACAGTACCTATCTAGCTCCAGTGATAGAACTAGATGGAGGTGCAGGTGAGGGCTGCAGACGAGGGCTAGATGTAAGAGGGGCAGAGAAGGGATTCAGACAGGGGGGGTAGGACAGGAACCACAGACTACCCTGGCCGGGACGTGACTCGGAACTTCAACGCCGTCAGGGCCGGGACTTGCCTCGGAACTTCGACGCTGCCAGGGACGGGACTTGACTCGGAACTCGGATGCCGCCAGGGCCGGGACTTGACTCGGAACTCGGATGCCGCCGGAGCCAGGACTTGACTTGGAGCCTCCGGGTAGTGGCGAGCTCTCAACTCGGCCTGGGAACAGTAGACAGTGGTTTTTGATTCCCTCCGGCAGGTTAACTGACGGACCCACCTCGGTGAGGAAACTTTGCAGGCTCGCTTCGGCAAGGTAACTTGACAGGGTTGCTCTGGTGAGGAAAGGCGAATTACCAGCACTCACTTCAGGCGGAGACTAGGCTTGCTCCGGCCAGATGACATTGGCATGTCGTACCTTTAATGACCTTGCAAATGCTCTCATGCCGAACAGCTGAAAGCCGGAGACTATAAACTACCGGTTCAGCTGAGAGTAAATTGCCTCTAATCACCAAGGCCGAGGGACACGGGAAAACAGGGAACCAAAAGGAAACAGGGAGTCAACGGTCTGGATCGTAACATAAACAAAGTAAATTTAAAGAGACCCCGATCCAGACCATGACAACACATATTGTCTTCTTTAGCACATTGGTTGTTTGCCTGTCTTTTTCATTGTTTTTCATTGATTCTAACTATTTCTTTGTTCTACTCTGAATGCCTGGAAGAAAATGAATCTCAGGGTAGTATATGGTGACAAATACATACTTCAAAGGTTCAAAGGTCAAGTTTAGAGAACTTGTCAGAGAAATGTATACAATATACACCCTGAAATGCTTTTCTTTGCAAAACATCCACGAAAACAGAAAAGTGCCCCAAAGAATGAACGACAATTAAATTTTGATAGTTAATTTACTTTGAACTTTGAAAACGCCACTTAATGGCAGGGATGAAAGTGAGCAATTAGAACATCCAAGTTGTCATCTAAGTTTTTAAAAAAGTAGTGGAGAAGATAAATTAACAGTCTGTGTAGTGTCACAACAACAACCTTGCACTCAAAACCAGTAAGACTATGGTGTTGATTGTGGACTTCATGAAGGGGAATACGAGGGAATACATATCAGTCTTCACTGGGGGGGGCGGGGGGCGGTCAGCATTGAGGAGTGGAAAAAATAAGCAGCTTTTAGTTCCTGGCTGTCACCATCGCAGGGGATCCATTTGCAGGCATGTTCATTCATGAAGAAGGCACATCAGCAGCTCTACTTCACGAGGTGTTTGAGGAGATTTGGTATGTCGTCAAATTCCCTGGCAAATCTCTATGGATATATGTTGGAGAGCATTCTGACTGACTTCATTACGATCTGGCATGAAGGCTCCAATGCACAGGATTGCAAAAGGCTGACAGGTGTTGCAGATTCAACCAGCTCTGCCATGGGCACAACCCTTCACTCCATCTGGGACAAGCCTGATTCTTTTCACTACAATAAGCCTGATTACCCACACTCAATGATTCAGTAACAACTTGTTCACCCCCCTCCCCTCCACCTCCACCATCAGATTTCTGAATGGTCCATAAATTTCACCTCATTATCCCTTTTGTTTTACATTATTTATTTATTTGGTAATTTATAATAATTTTATGTCTTTGCACTGTATGTTGTTGCAAACATGTTTCACATCATATAAAAATAATGATAAAAAACCTAATTCTGATTCTGGTTGTTAAAATGTGTAGGATGGCAAATTTATGACTTAGGAACTGTCATCAGGAGCTGGTAACACAAAAAGAGCAACAAATTATAGCTGTCACTTGGAGATTGACGGCCACCTTTCGTGATTAAAGGTGTAAGATTTCTCCCCTCAGCCAGAGTGAAATTCATTATTGTCACAGTCTTTTTTTGATCAGGTTTAACTGAAACATTATCTCAAACATTATTTCAGAACTAATAACCCTTACTTTGCTATGAATTAAAAAATCCTTTTACTTTTAACTGCACTGAATGATTTCAGTCAGGTTCTAATTATACACGGGTCATAAACACTAAGTGAAATATCCACTCATGTACCTGACGTATACCTGACTAATGAAATAAATGACTAGGTAGAAATATCTTACTACAATCATTGCCATGTCACTGACCATTTATAATATACAGCATATGATTAAAAGATAGCTGTTTATTCTAGTCATTATGTGCATCAGCCCTTTAAATGTGTTCAAATTACTTGTTTATGCCCTCTGTTATTAATTTCACTTTTACTTGCGAATGACCCTGAATTCCCAAGCTATGATAGGCACATATACGCCTATACTGCTGGAAAATCAAGAAGCTGCCTTCCCCCATCGAAAAGGTCATCAGATCCGCAACAATTCCTATATCTCATGTTGCCCCCTCTTGCACGACACAAAGTATATTGAAAAAGGAAACATTGTTTTTTTGTTTGCGTGGGCTCAGGCCACTTCTTTGACCTGACCCAGCAGAAGTATTCTGAATTCCCCTGGAGTCCACTTTGCCTCTCCTAATTCAAAGTTCGAAGCTAATTTATTATCAAAGTTTGTATATGTGATACCATATACTACCCTGAAATTCTTTTTCTTGCAATGAATATTGAACCCATGAACACTAACTCACTTTTTAAAAATATACATTATTTTTGTTTTGCACAATTTTTAATCTATTCAATATACATATATATATACTTACCGTAATTTATTTATTTATTTATTTTCTTCTTTCTATATTATCATGTATTGTATTGAACTACTGCTGCTAAGTTAACAAATTTCGCAACACATGATAAACCTGATTCTGATTCTGAACAATAGATCAAGGAGCTACAATGGAATCAGTGAAAAACTACTCACAAACAAAGACTGACAAACAGTTAATGAGCAAAATTAGACAATCTGTGCAAATGTAATCATAAATAGTAACTAGCTAAATAAATAAATAATACTGAGAACATGCACTGTAGAGTCTATATGCACTGGAAGAAACTATAGGATATTCCCACACTGAAAATTCCTGGTTTAGCTTTCAGCAGAAGATAAATTATATTCCTGAGTGGCTTCATTGCCCGGTGAGAGAAGATCAACTCTCTGATAAGGCGTGAGAGGCAAGGAAGAAGTAAAGAAGGCTAACTCCAAAGAGCAATGCACACAAAATGATGGAGAAATGCAGCAGGTCATGCAGCATCCATGAAGAGGAATAAACAGTCAACTCTTCATGCTGTGACCTTTCATTAGATCTCAGTCAAACTGAAACTTGATACATCAACTGTTTATTCCTCTCCATAGATGCTGTCTGACCTGCTGAGTCCCTCCAGCATTTTGTGTGTGTTGCTCTGGATTTCCAGCATCTGTAGAATCTCTTGTGTTTAAGACAGTGTTCATTTCAAAGAAGTAGTTTTTCTGACTACGTGCTTGGAGCATGGCTTGTTACATGTGATTCATCAGTGGGATAAGCACAAAACCTCATGAAGGCAACCCTGTTGCAGCATGACATCTGTTAGATCAGTGGTTCCCAAACCTTTCTGGTTTACAGTCCCCTTGACTCCCAGACCACATCTCCAGCACCCCCTTTCTCTTTCCAACCATTACATAAAAACAATAAAGAACTTTGATTTACAATGCACAATGAAAGAAAATAGGAACTGCAAACTGAAAGCAGTGACAAATAATTGCAAAAATATTCAAATATATTTAAAGCTACAAATAAGATTATTTTTTAATTTAATTACAGTAAAAATATACTTCATCAACAGTTTTTAAAATTATATGAAGTGGAAAAACTGGCTAAAGTGAACATAGGTCCCTTGGAGGATGAGAAGGGGGAATTGATATTGGGTAATGAGGAAATGGCCGAGGATGGAATGATTACTTTGTGCTGTCCTGGACAATGGGGGACACGTTTAACATGCCAAAGAGAGATGATATGGATACAATGGGAGGTGAGGACTTTGATACAATAGCTATCACTAAAGAGGTAGTGCTGAGCCAACTTGTGGACCTGAAGATAGATAAGTCCCCTTGTCCTGATGGAATGCATCCCAGGGTACTGAAGGAAATGGCAGAAGTTATAGTAGAGGCCTTGGTGATGATTTACCAAAATTCTCTGGACTCTGGGCAGGTTCTGGTGGATTGGAAGAAGGCAACTATCATGCCACTGTTAAAAAAGGATGTAGGCAAGTGGCAGGTAACTATAGGCCAGTTAGGTTAACATCCGTAGTTGGGAAAATGCTTGAATCTATCATTAAAGAAGAAATAGTGAGGCATTTGGAAAGAAATTGATCCATCAGACAGATGCTGTCATGGTCCGGATAGGGGTCCCTTTAAATTTACATTGTTTATGTTACGATCCAGACCATTGATTCCCTGTTTTCCCGTGTCCCTCAGCTTTGGTGATTAGAGGCAATTAACGCTTGGCTGAACTGGTAGTTTATAGTCTCCGGCTTTTAGCCGTTCGGCGCGGGAGCGTCTACAAAGTCATCAAAGGTACGGTGTGCTGATGTCATCTGGCCGGAGCAAGTCTAGTCTCTGCTGAAGCGAGTGCTGGTAATTCGCCCTTCCTCACCAGAGCAACCCTGTCCAGTTACCTCGCCGAAGCGAGCCTGCAAAGTTTCCTCATCAAGGTGGGTCCATCAGTTAACCCGCCGGAGAGAATCAGGAGCCGCTGTCTACTGTTCCTGGGCTGAGTCTAGAGCTCGCCACTACCCGGAGGTTCCAAGTACCAAGTCCTGGCTCCAGCGGCATCCAAGTACCTAGTCAAGTCCTGGCCCTGGCGGTCTGTGATTCCTGTCCTACCCACTTGTCTGAATCCCTTCTCTGCCTCTCTCACCTCTAGCCCTCGTCTGCAGACCCCGCCTGCACTTCGGTCTAGTTCCATCACCGGAGCTAGATTGGTACTGTCTGGTGTTCTTTCGTCTTGGTCTTCTCTTGTCTTGTCCTCGCCTTCGTGGGTAGGTCAGGCCATCTTGCCGTTGCCCCGCGGGGAGTCATGTCTTGTCTTGTCTTGTCCTCGCCTCCGTAGGGTAAGTCTGGCCATCTTGCCGTTGCCCCGTGGGGGGGTCATGTCTTGTCTTCTCTTGTCCTCGCCTCTGTGGGGTAAATCAGGCCATCTTGCTGTTGTCCCGTGGGGGGTCATGTCTGGTCTTGTCTTGTCCTCGCCTCTGTGGGATAAGTCAGGCCATCTTGCCGTTGCCCCGCGGGGATTCATGAGTCCCGGCCCTATGTCCTGTACCCAAGGAGGGGTCCCGGCTCTCCGTTCTGTGTGTGAGTCCCGGCCCTATGTCCTGTACCCAAGGAGGGGTCCCGGCTCTCTGTTCTGTGTATGTGTCCATGGTTCCATGTACCTGCTCTCCCGAGACCGAAGCTCTGTTTTCCATGTTCCTCCTCTCCCTAGCCCATGTTATGTCCATGCCTGGTTCGGGGGTCCGAGCCCGAGGCAAGACCCAGGTACTGGGCCCTTGCCCAGTCTTGGGCTCGGAGTCCATACCCTAGCCTCTTCATGTCTCTTCTAGTTCTGGGAACCGATTCCGAGTCCTAGCCCAAACCCTTGGTCCCAGGCCAGTCGTAGTCCTCAGTCCGCTATTCGTACTCCTGCCTTGCTCTCCCGGTTTCGAACAATAAACTAAATTTAATTAACCTCACAAGATGTGTCTTGCATTTGGGTCCACCCTTGCTCCCAATGCCTCACCATTGTGACAGATGCAGCATGGATTCAGCAAAGGCAGGTCCTGTTTGACAATCTTACTGGAGTTCTTTGAGGATATAATTAATGTAGTAGATAGAGGGAACAGATGGAAATTATTTACGTGGATTTCCAGAAGGCATTTGATAAGGTGCCACATAAAGGAATTGGGGTGCATAGAGTTGGGGGTGATGTATTAGCATGGAAAGAGGATTGATTAAATAATAGAAAGCAGAGAGTTGGGATACATGGGTGTTTCTCTGGTTGGCAACCTGTGGTGGGTGGTGTGCCGTGGGGATTGGTTCTGGGCCCACAACTGTTCACAATATACATTAACAATCTGGAAGGGGGGACCAAGTGTAGTGTATCTAAGTTTGCTGATGACACTAAATTGAGTGGAAAAGCAAATTATGCAGAGGATACAGAGAGTCTGCAGCGGGATATAGATAGGTTAAGTAGTAGGCAAGGGTCAGGCAGATGGAGTACAAAGTTGGTAAATTCAAGGTCATTCACTTTGGAAGGGAAAATGGAAAAGCAGATTATTATTTAAATAGTAAAAAATTGCAGCTTGCTGCTGTGGAGAGGGACTTGGGAGTGTTTATGCATGAATCGCAAAAGTTTGTGCAGCGGGCTATCAAGAAGACAAGTGGAATGTTGGCCTTCATTGCTAGAGGAATTGAATTTAAGAGCAGGGAGGTTATGGTGCAATTGTACAGGGTTCTAATGAGGCTGCATCTGGAGTACTGCATGCACCTCCGGTCTCCTTACCTGAGGAAGGATATACTGGCTTTGGAGGCAGTGCAGAGGAGATTCATCAAGTTGATTCCAGGGATGAGGAGGTTAGATTGAGGAGAGACTGAGTTGCCTGGACTGCACTTGCTGGAGTTCGGAAGGATGAGAGGAGATCTTATAGGAACATATAAAACTATGAAAGGGATAGATAAGATAGAGGCAGGAAAGTTATTTCTACTGGTAGGTGAGACCAGAACTAGGGGACATAGCTTCAAGATTCAGGGGAGTAAATTTCGGAAGGAAACGAGGAGGAACTGCATTTCCAAAAGAGTGGTGAATCTGTGGAATTCTCTGCCCAATGAAGCAGTGGAGGCTACGTCAGTAAATATATTTAAGGCAAGATTGGATAGATTTTCATAGCAGGGGAATTAAGGGTTGTGGGGAAGAGGCAGCTAGTTGGAGATGAGACCATGGTCAGATCAACCATGATCTTATTGAATGGTGGAGCAGGCTCGATGGGCCAGTTGGCCTACTCCTGTTCATTTCTTATTTTATTATGTTCTTAAAGTATAAGAACATAAGAAAATTTAGAGAAATATCGAGAAAATGTTAAATTTTAGACCATACATTAATTGCCCAACTATTCACTATTGATTGCTTTTTCACCTTTCAGTGAGATGGATGGGCTTGGTGCAGTGATATCATCTTCTCAACATCAGGCTGTATGTCACTCAGAAGGAGAGTCAGGTCCCCATGTTCAGTAATTTCCAGTCTGTTTCGTTGCTTCGGAAGAAGTTGGGTGATTGCTCTGTAGCCATGCTCCAGCAAGTGTGATGTTGGAAAGGCAATAAAGAACTCCTTGACCTTTTTCCACAGTGTAGGATAGCATTTAGAGATTTCTTTCTGCAACCAAAAGTCTTGAAGTGTTTTCTGAATCTTGGTTTCAGCTCAGTCATCTTGTAGCGAGATCAGTTCTTCCCTGAGCAGTCCGTTTACTTCAACTGCTCGATGTGCTCTTTGTATGTGTCCTACTTTGTTGCATTTTAATTGAATTGACTTCATTTCTTACATCCTTCATATACATGAGGGTAAAAATCTTTACGTTACTTCTCTGTCTAAATGTGCAATGTGCAATCATAGTAAATTATAATAAATGGAACAGTCAATGTAACGTAGAATACATTCAAATCAGCATGAGTTAATCAGTCTGATGGCCTGGTGGAAGAAGCTGTCCCAGAGCCTGTTGGTCCTGGCTTTTATGCTGCGGTACCGTTCCCTGGATGGTAGCAGCTGGAATAGATTGTGATTGGGGTGACTCAGGTCCCCAATGATCCTTCGGGCCCTTTTTTCACACCTGTCTTTGTAAATATCCTGAATCATGGGAAGTTCACAACTACAGATGTGCTAGGCTGTCCACACCACTCTCTGCAGATTCCGACGATTAAGGGAGGTACAGTTCCCATACCAGGCAGTGATGCAGCCAGTCAGGATGCTCTCAATTGTGCCCCTGTAGAAAGTTCTTAGGATTTTAGGGCCCATACCAAACTTCCTCAACCGTCTGAGGTGAAAGAGGAGCTGTTGTACCTTTTTCACTACACAGCTGGTGTGTACAGACTACGTGAGGTCCTCGGTGATGTGGATGGTGAGGAACTTAAAGTTGTTTGCCCTCTCAACCCCAAATCCATTGATGTCAATTGGGGTCAGCCCATCTCCATTCCTCCCGTAATCCACAACCAGCTCCTTTGTTTTTGCAATTTTGAGGGAGAGGTTGATTTCTTGACACCACTGTGTCAGAGAGATGACTTCTTCCCTGTAGACCACCTCGTCATTGTTTGAGATTAGGCCAATCAATGTTGTGTCATTTTCTGTAAGTTTCATCTTTAAATTTGTATCAGTCTGGTATAAGTGAGCCCCTGCCACAATGGCAACATAATTCGTTCAGCCAGGCAGATTTCTGATTAGAGGTTGCAATTTTGGTCACGCTCAGTTTCATTTCTGACTGCAAGTCAATTACGTCTCTGGCTGTTGTTTCCATTGATGCAGCAATTTTAACTGCTCTTATAAATGATAGTTGTGCTTCAGTAAGTACACATTTTTGAATACTTTCTTGTAAGATTCAAACTAAACGACCTCTCTCAGTGCGTCATTAAGCTCGTTACTGAACTAGCAATGCTCAGACAATTTCTTCAATTCAGCCACATCAGCTGAAATGGACTCCCACTCCTTTTGATTCCACTTATGAAACCTAAGGTGTTCTGCAATCAACAATGGTTTTGGTTATAAATGATTCTGCATTGCTTTCATGATATCAGGAAAGCTCATTCTGGCTGGTTTCGTTGGAGCAGAGAAAATTCCAAGCAAACTGCTTGCTTTTCCATTTTCTGCATTCAGCACTCGCTTTTCATTGGCTAATTAATTTGTTTAAAAATACTACTCAATTCATTCAGTATACATCAGCTAGTTATCTTCTGTGCAATCGAGCACATCTATATTTCTGATGTAAAGGCATCCGTTAGTCTTGTGAGACCATGGATCTGTGCCTGGAAAGTCTTCACTCTCCAGGGCGCAGGCCTGGGCAAGGTTGTATGGAAGACCGGCAGTTGCCCATGCTACAAGTCTCCCCTCTCCACGACACCGATGTTGTCTAAGGGAAGGGCATTAGGACCCATACAGTTTGGCACCAGTGTCGTCGCAGAGCAATGTGTGATTAAATGCCTTGCTCAAGGACGCAACACATTGCCTCGGCTGGGGCTCGAACTCACGACCTTCAGGTCGCTAGTCCAATGCCTTAACCACTTGGCCATGTGCCCACATTTCTGATGTAGCCAGCCATTACATTATTATTATTATCACCTGGTACTCACTGTTTATAAACACATAAATTTCATCTGTTTCGTGCCAATTTTTTCTTTTCTCGAATGACTTTCTTCCCTTCCGAAGAAAAAAACGCACTGCACTTTTTAAAAAAACTTTATCATCTTTCTCCCCTTCCTGAAGAAAAAGCATGCTTTGCATTTTTTTTTAAACTTGCAACATCTTGCTGCACTTCAACAGGAAGGTAGTCATTTCAGATTTGTATTAAAACTTCCTTGTCACCACTGTTATGTTTTGTACCTCCAGAAATTTATCAAAAGAACAACACAGGAGCCTGGGAGAACAGGTACACTTCATTTTTATTTTAATGAGGTGCCACATATGATGTGGTGATGTAATGATGTATGCCATTCACATACTTTTAACATATAATCTATAATGTATTAAGTAAACAGCAATGAATACTCAATCAATCAATTTAGAAGATTACTCAGATATTAAATAAACAACAGTATGGTCTCTATACCTTTCCCAATACCTCTTCCTATGGCAGATTCAGCATAATATCTGTTTCAGCAGTCTGGTGCCAAGTGTGTTATTGACACAGCCTTCCAAAAGGAGCCTACTAAATACAGTTAGGGTCTCACTGACAAGATCAATAGGCTGGTATTAATTCACTTATCTGTCCCGTGGATTCGGAGGACTTACCAGAGACAACATTGGTGCCGATTAGTTCAGCAATCATCAGTACTTGTCATGGCATGGGTGACGTGAGCATCTTTGCGGTCTCACATTTGGACATGGTATAATCTAACACAAAGTGGGTGATATTGTCCCCCTGGGTGCAGTATGAGTTACCAAGGGGGTGATAAAGGTAATGGGGGTGGTCGGGGGCACTCGATAGCAAGGGAAGCAGCTGAAGGATTACAGGATTAATATGAAATGAATTACTTATTATAAGCATTAGATCCTTGGTGCCTCGTGATTGATTACAATGATCAGGTAATCACCTCATTTCTTGCTGACCCACTGTTCTCTTAGACTATGCTCAAAACATGTTAAAGTTGTTGTAAAGCAATATGACACTTCTGTTTTTGACATATTATGAGGAATATGGACTGAAGAAATCTTGCAGTTTCCAGGCCCAGTCTGCACATTATTGCTGTTCACTACTGTCGTACATTAGCTAGAATGATTTCTATAGTCTAATCATGCAGTGAGGCAATTCCTGTGTATTAGGGTATGGTGTTCAATGGGGTGAAGTTCAGAATCTGCCCTTTTGAATGGTCTTCACTGCATTTCTCTAGCCAATGCCCCAAGTGAGATACTTTATACTTTATAGTCGCCAAACAATTGATACTAGAATGTACAATCATCACAGTGATATTTGATTCTGCGCTTCCCGCTCCCTGGATTACAAATCGATAGTAAATATTAAAAATTTAAATTATAAATCATAAATAGAAAATAGAAAAATGGAAAGTAAGGTAGTGCAAAAAAACCGAAAGGCAGGTCCGGATATTTGGAGGCTACGGCTCAGATCCAGATTATGCCTTTTATGTATCTTCAGGCAGAGAGTCAGGTTTTGCCTGGACTATGATGACATCATAACTTTCCTCTTTATTGATTGCAATGCTTGAGGTTGGACCTAATCAATGGGCAATTGACTGTGGTCATTCATCCGTAACAAAAATGGTAGCAGCAGTTCAAATGAAAAAGACGTGTAGACAATGAAGTGTGGAATATCTGAAATATGAATTTATACCAGCATCGTCAGTTGTTGCGTGAAAAAGTATTTTTCAGATGAGGCAATTATATCATCAGGTTGCTTGAATATTTGAAGAGAATACACTCTGATAAGACAAACAAGAACTTGGCCAATGATTCAGGAACAACTTCTTCCCCTCTGCCATCTGATATCTGAATGGACATTGAACCCATGAACTCTACCTCACTACTTTTTTATTTCTATTTCTGCACTACCGATTTCCAGTTTAAGAAGGTGCTGGGGAATATCAGCAACTTCTAGCTGGTGGCTAACGAAACAAGAAAATCAACTAAATACCTTGTTAATCACACTTTTTCTGGCAAACCTTCATCGCAAGTAATAGTCTGTAACTTCCCTTTGGATTTGGAGGCAATTCGGTGTGGCAGAACTGAGATGAGGAGGCAGGCCCGTCATCGAGAGCAAGGAAGACCTGAGGTTTGATCAATTTAAGTGCCGTGCCCAATCAGAAAGGTCCAGGCACCAGAGTGTATTCTGATTCTGATGTCTGTATAGTAATTGTATTATATAGTATACTATATATACATTCATATATACTGTATATATAAACACACATACACACACATATTAAGATGCATTCTGTGTGTTATAATAGTACTGGGTTACAAAAGACAATAGGTGCAGGAGTAGGCCATTCGGCCCTTCAAGCCAGCACCGCCATTCACTGTGATCATGGCTGATAATCCACAATCTGTACCCCGTTCCTGCCTTCTCCCCATATCCCTTGTCTCCACTATCTTTAAGAGCTCTATCTAACTCTTTCTTGAAAGCATCCGGAGAATTGGCCTCCACTGCCTTCTGAGGCAGAGCATTCCACAGATTGTTACATGTTACCAGTAGCACTCAGACGAATGACCTGATAAACTTCTATGAGATCACCCCTCATTCTCCCAAGCTCCAAAGAGTGAAGATCTAGATGGACAGCGTGGCCAAGTGGTTAAGGCGTTCGTCTGAAGGTCACTAGTTTGAGCCTCAGCTGAGACTGCGTGTTGTGTCCTTGAGCAAGGCGCTTAACCACACATTGCTCTGCAACGACACCGGTGCCAAGCTGTATGGGTCCTAATGCCCTTCCCTTGGACAACATTGGTGGCGTGGAGAGGGGAGACTTGCATCATGGGCAACCGCTGGTCTTCCATACAACCTTGCCCAGGCCTATGCCCTGGAAACCATCCAAGGCACAAATCCATGGTCTGATGAGACTAACGGATACCTATAGAAGATGCATTCTATATTGAGTTGGAGTTTATAGCTAAGCAAGGAGGAGTGTTGTGTATTTAGTGTTTCATAATATTAGAGTAATATTGTAAATATATTGTTTGATTAAGTAATCTTTGTGCTAATTCATAATGGGTTATATGTGAAAGTACACGTACAGCATTGGTTATTACATCACCGCGTCAGAAGTGCGTGCCTCACTAAAGTAAAGACGAAGTGTACACATTCTTCTGGGCTCCCATGTTTTTCTTTCGATTAATTTCTGGAGTTACAAAACACAACACATACATTAAGAGAACATAGAGGCCTAGCATATACGGCAGAAGAAGTTTACCACCTTAGAAGCTTCCAGTCCTCCTACTCTGTCAGGCAACATGAGCCCCACATGTGGAAGAGACAATGTGCCCAACATTGGCTTCCTCCTTCACCACAGAACTCAGAGAACTGAATGGATGCAATCCTCCATAGTCCTAAGGGAATAGCTAAGAAAGAAAGACTTCATTAACATGGCAGTCTTCTGTCTCTGGTAATATCTTCCTGAATGTAAACTTCATATTTATGAATCAAGTATCAAATTACTCAGTATACTGACAGAAAATCGAACTTCCAGATGAACGTATCTTACCTTGAGTTTGATATTCTTAATTAAATTAATTGTTTTGATTACATTAAACAATTCTACCTAAAAAAAACTCTCTGATGGCCAAAGAGATAAATGAAAAGGAAAGTGCTTATCATCTAAAGCAGTCAAACTACCATTGCAATAGTGATTTATATTAACATTAGTATTATTCAATCACCTATTAGTCATTAATATGCCGTCATCTGAAGAGCTGCTGGGAGAGTTTGGGCTTGGTTCACTAACCAGTTACTGTGTTGAATGTTATACAGTACATGGTGTCACATTATTCACTTAACAGGAGATTTGCTCGGAAGACAATGCTGGGATTTCACATTCACTTTCATTGTTCTCTACTCTATTAGTGACTTTAGCTTGAGGTGTGCTTTGTGATCTTTGCAATTACAGTAAAATTCTATTCATCCAGCATCCTCAGTACTTTGCTGTTACTGGATTAGAAGGTTTTGCAAACTATTGCATTAATACTCCAACAGTCTTTTAAGTCACTTTTTTTATAGCGGAATAATGAAGTTTCCAGCAAACCTATTAAGTTTAAGACCCCTTCTATTTCAATGAAGAAAATGAAAGAATCAGGTGAATTTCAAGACAGGGCTGAAATGGGAGTCTCAGGTAGTTTCAGAGGAATGTAGGAACTGGGCACTGGTATGTTTAACAAGAGCACAGGAACATCAGACTTGGTGAATTAAAGGGAGATTGGGAATCTGGGCTCTGGCAAGTGAATTGAGCATGGGAGTCAGCACCTGGTATGTCAGATGTGGATTCATCAGGATTTCTGAATAGTTTGAGGGTGGATTATGATAAGTTTACTGTAGTACCGGACCAAAAGAAACTTAGGAAGTGATTCATGATATCTCTCATGAACAATATGAATCATAGGTAATGCTAACGTATATGGATGTTAGAATTGTTCTCCCTTTGAAAACCTCAGATTGTGTGTGTGCGTGTGTGATTAATTCATACCTGATAAAATTATAAACTAGAAATTATTTTTGTGTCCCAGAATTCATAAGATGACTAGATCTAAGAGCAGGATTGGGTCATTTGACCCACCAAGGTTGCTCTGGCATTTCATCATGGCTGATTTACTATACCTCTAAACTTCATTATCCTGTCTTCTCCCTGTAACCATTGACACCCTTACTAATCAAGAACTTTTCAACATCCGCTTTAAATATACCCAGTAACGCAGCCTCCACAGCTGTCTATAGTATAGATTCGCCACCATCTAGCTAAACATATTCCTCCTTATCTCTTTTCTAAAGGGACATCCTTGTATTATGAAGTTGTGTCCTCTAGTCATAGATTCCCTCAAAGAAAACATCGTGGGTTGATGGAGGCTCTCAGCCCAAAATGTCGACTGTTTACTCTTTTCCATAGGTTCTTCCTAGCCTGCTGAATTCCTCCATCGTTTTGTCTCTGTTTGCTTTGGACTTCCAGCATCTGCAGATTTTCTTGTGTTTATGTCACAATACAACCAATGCCTTATAAAACCTCAACATTATATCCTTGCTTTTATGTTCCAGTCCTTTTGAACGAAATGCTAACATTGCATTTGCTTTCCTTACCACTGACTCAACCTGAAAGTCAAACTTTAGGGAATCCTGTGCAAGGACTCTATGTCCCTTTGCATGTCTGATTTCTAAATTTGCTCCTCATTTAGAATAGTGTAAGCCTTTATTCCTTTTACCAAAGTGCATGACCATACACTACCCTACACTGCATTGGATTCTGACATTCTGACATGTCCACACATTTTAATTCCACGTCCCATTCCCATTCTGACATGTCCACACATTTTAATTCCACATCCCATTCCCATTCTGACATGTCTATCCATGGCCTCCTCTACTGTAAAGATGAAGCCACATTCAGGTTGGAGGAACAACACCTTATATTCCATCTGGGTAGCCTCCAACCTGATGGCATGAACATCGACTTCTCTAACTTCCGCTAAGGCCCCACTTCCCCCTCGTACCCTATCTGTTACTTATTTTTATGCACACATTCTTTCTCTCTCTCTTTTTCTCCCTCTGTCCCTCTGAATATACCTCTTGCCCATCCTCTGGGTCCGCCCCCCCTTGTCTTTCTTCTTGGACCTCCTGTCCCATGATCTTCTCATATCCCTTTTGCCTATCACCTGTCCAGCACTTGGCTCCATCCCTCCCCCTCCTGTCTTCTCCTATCATTTTGGATCTCCCCCTCCCCCTCCAACTTTCAAATCCCTTACTCACTCTTCCTTCAGTTAGTCCTGACGAAGGGTCTCGGCCTGAAACGTCGACTGCACCTCTTCCTACAGATGCTGCCTGGCCTGCTGCGTTCACCAGCAACTTTGATGTGTGTTGCTTGAATTTCCTGCATCTGCAGAATTCCTGTTGACTGCATTGGAATAGTGGTTTCACGAAAGTAATTTGTAATTAAAATACAATACCACTAAATGAAATACAGTACAATTGTGTATGTGATATCAGTTAGACCACAAACCACAGTTTGAATAATATGTGCAGTAGTAATCACCACGCTGCAGGAAATACGAGATTGGATTGAGGAGGACGCAAAAGAAAGTTCTGACAATTCACCTTAACTAGAAAATTTTAACTATGAGAAAAGAATAGATCGGCTGGATCTCTTTTTGTGGAAAAGAAAAAAACTGAAAACAGCCTCAATTATATGAGGTTTCATTAGAGTAGGTAGGAAGAACAATTTTTTTCTTTGACAACCAGGCGGTGGGAGTTTAAAGTATTAGTAGTGGGATTAGAGGGAAGGTGAAGAATAAGTTTTTCACTCTAAGGAAGGTGGGTCACGATCTCATTGAGTTTTTCATTTAGAGGATGGAGGGTCTAGACCCTATGATCTGACGGCGTTTTTCACACAGAAGATGGTGGGTCTCTTTCCTATTTTCAAGCATTCATTCCGACCAGATTTGGATTCATTTATTTACCACATGCACATTGAAACACAGTGAAATGCATTGCTTATGTTAACAACCAGCACAACCTAAGGATATGATGGGCACAGCCCACAAATGTCATCACGCATTCCAGTGCCAACTTAGTATGGTCACAATGACCAATACAATCCTGGAAAGATTTAATTTTGGTCTGGGATTTATTTCCTGGATCAAATTGATCTATCAAACCCCTATGGCTGCAGTTATAACTAATAATCAAAAATCTCCTTACTTTAGATTATGCAGAGGTACTTGGCAGGGATGTCCTCTTAGCCCTTTATTATTTAACTTGGCTTTAGAACCCCTTGCTATTGCTCTTAGGGATTCCCATACTGTTCAGTGTATTAAAAGAGAGGACAAAGTACGTAAGGTTTCATCGTATGCAGATGACCTGTTAGTTTATATTTCAGATCCTAGGAAATCTATTCCTTCTATGTTATCTATATTTTCTGAATTCAGTAGTTTTTCTGGATATAAATTAAATTTACATAAAAGTGAGTTATTTCCCATTAATAGTTACTGGGATCAATATCATCAAATACCTTTTAGTGTTGCTAAAAATTACTTTACATATCTTGGTATTAAAATTACTAAAAATTTTAAGGACCTGTATAAATATAATTTTCTCCCATTAATTGATTACACCCAACAAATGCTTTTTAAATGGTCACCTATGACTGTCACAGCGGGTGCTGGGAACAGACCCAAATGCAAGACACAGACACTGAAGTACTAGGAACAGGACTTGACTAGAGTAAGGACGTGACAGGATTCAGGCAAGGAGCAGGGACAAGAGCGCAGACTTGGGCTAGGGAAAGCGGGACCAGGACTAGGAACCATGGACTAGGAGACAAGGCTTGGACTCCGAGTCAGAGACTGGACAAGGACCCAGAACCTGGGTCTTGCCCCAGGCTCAGACCCCAGAAACAGGCAAGGACATGACTTGGCTGCTGGCTGGGGTCTTGGGTCATTGAGCTTGGCTTGGGATCCTCAAGGCTTGGGTTCTTGGAGCTTGGCTTGGAATCCTCGAGGCTTGGGTTCTTGGAGCTTGGCTGCGGGATCCTCGAGGCTTAGGTTCTTGGAGCTTGGCTGCAGGATCTTCGCCTTGAAATGCGGAGGCTGATAACTCGGAGACTGGAGCTGAGAAACAGACTGGAAACTGAACATCAACATAGAGCCGGAATTTATCCTTCGACAAGCCAGGACTCATCTTTAACACAACACAAACGTGAGACAGGACAGAACATAGACATAGAGCCAGGACTTATCCTAAGACAAGCCGGGATTCGACATCATCTCCACACCAAAGTGGGACTGGTCTCTCTGTCAGGTAATGGCAGAATGGTCGGACTTACCCAACAGAGGCAAGGACAAGACAAGACAGGTCCCCCCGCAGAGCAACAGAAAAACAGCCTGACTTACACCACGGAGGCGAGGACAAGACAGGACAAGACAGGACCCTCCACAGGGCAACAGCAAAATGGCCTGGCTTACCCCACGGAGGCGAGGACAAGACAAGACAGATCCCCCTGCAGGGCAATGGCAAAACGGCCTGGTTTACCCTACAGAGGCAAGGACAAGAAGAGACAAACACCAAAGAATGACAGACAGTTCCATCTCTGCTCCGGGGAAGCTCCGAGTCTCAGTTCGGCCAGCAACCTCAGCTGGCTACAGAAACAGCCAGATCCGTACCTAGCTTGGTGTTGCTGGCAGCCACCCAGCTGGCCCGGCAAACACCCGAATCCATACAACAAAGACTACTCCAACAAGTGGCAACAAGGCTCCATGAACCAGTGGTCCTACAACCAGGTCTAGAGATCACCAATGGTTTCACTAGTCTTCCATCAGCAAGTTGCTCCAAGGGGGACTGACAAGACAAACCAGCAGCCCACACTCAACCCCAAGGCTACTGATATTGCAAGCCCAAAGATGGGAATCAGATGCCTATGATTAACTCAGACAAGGGTCAGCTGAAGACCCGGAGTCCTGAGTCCACGGACCAGACCATGACAATGACGTTATCATTAATAGGTCGAATTAATGCTATTAAAATGATAGTTCTACCGAAATTCTTATATACATTTCAGGCAGTTCCTTTCTTTGTTCCGAAAAAGTTTTTTGACAGAATAGACACTATAATCTTATATTTGGAAAAATAAAAATCCTAGATTGAGTAAACCCTTACTGCAGAAATTTAAAAAAGGATGGTGGTATGTCTTTGCCAAATTTTAGAATGTATTATTGGGCAATTAGTATTCGATATATTACTTTTTGGATTCATTATTCAGACATACATGAATGTCCTTCATGGCTGGATTTGGAGGAAAACTCGGTGAAGGGGTTCTCTTTGGCCTATTTAATGGGAGCTCCTCTTCTCTTTTTGTTTTCTAAGATTAGTAGACAAGACCTTAATCCTATTATTAAACATACATTAAGAATTTGGTGTCAGTTTTGTAGATTTTTTGAGTTAAATAATTTTGTTCTTTCTAGTAATAGCCATTTCAACTATGTTTTTAAACCATCAATTTTGGATAAGGCCTTTTTAATTTGGAAAACCAATGGAATAACAACTTTTTCAGATTTGTTTTTAGGGAACTGTTTAATGTCTTTTTCTCAGTTAGTGGATAAATATGATTTATCTAATGAACACTTCTTTATATAGTTACAAATTAGGAATTTTTTACGTGCTTTACTGCCAAATTACCCTTCTGCTTATCCACCTAATATGATAGATGCTCTCTTTCAGCTTAAACCACTTCAAAAAGGGTTAATAGCTATAATTTATAAACGGTTATTGAATTTACGAATGATATCTAATGATAAAATTAAACATGCTTGGGAATCAGAATTTCAAGAGTCATTTTCAGATAATCAATGGAGTAAAATTTTTCATTTGGTTAATCTCATCTATTTGTGCCCATCATTCCTTGATACAGTTCAAGGTAGTGCATCGGGCCCATATGTCAAAGGATAAACTAGCACATATTTTTTCCAACATCAATCCTATTTGTGACAGATGTAATATTGAGGTGGCCGCTTTAACTCATATGATTTGGTCTTGCATAAAGCTAGATAATTTTTGGAGAGATGTTTTTAAAACGTTATCAAAAGTCTTGGATCTGGACTGACAACCTAATTTACTTACAGCAATCTTTGGGATTATCCCATCGGAAGCAGGGAATATTCCTCTTTCCGCTCAACGTATGATAGCCTCTTCAACTTTATTGGCTAGGAGAGCCATTTTACTGAATTGGAAGGATTCTAATCCACCTACTGTCTTTTATTGGCTTTCCTCCATTATGTCCTGTTTAAGTTTAGAGAAAATAAGAAGTCGGACATTAGATTAGATTAGACACTCAGTCCTCATTTATTGTCATTTAGAAATACATGCATTAATAAATGATACAATGTTCCTCCAGAATGATATCACAAGAAAACACAGGACAAACCAAGACTAAAACTGACAAAATCACATAACTATAACATATAGTTACAGCAGTGCAAAGCAATACCATAATTTGATAAAGAGCAGACCATGGGAGGATTTGATATATCCTTTAAATTTGAGCAAATCAGGTGACCTTTTATTCAATATTTTCATTTGATTTGATTTATTACTCTTTCAATTTTTTTCCCCGAAGTTTTAGATTTGATCAGAAAGTCTTTTTTTTTGGTCGTATCCTCAGAATGGACTGTCCAGTCCCTTTCTTTTTTCTTCTCTCGTATAGTGTAGTGGGTTTTTTTTCTCATTTAAAAATTTAAACTTTTTTTTTCTCTCCATGAATTGATAAGAGGAGAATTAGCTGTCTTTTTTTATTATATTCTACATATTAGCTTAATACTATGTATGATTTTGATAATGTCTATTTTACTTTCTGTTTGTATTGTTATTGATATATATATATTTGAGATAATTCTCTTGTTTGTATATATGCTCTTTTTAAATCAATAAAAAGATTAATAAAGAAAAGAAGGAATACAATTCTTGCATTTTCTCTCTTTATGATGTTTGCATTTCAAATTACTCCTTTTCCCCATTCCACATTGTTTTCCTCAAACCATTTCTTTCTTCCTTTAATTTACTCTAGTTTCTGCTTAGAATTAATAGATTTGATTTTTTCACTTTACTTCATGCCATACAATCTTTGACTAAACTCTATTCATTTAAAAATCTAACCTCTCTTTTTTTGTTATAAATTTCTTATATTAATTGTTTTCTTCTGATTATATTTATTTTGAAACTTGGCCTTCCATGAGGTGAAGACAAGATTCAGATTTTTGTCACATTTTCATTTCCAACCAAAGCAATTAATCCAAGATGACTACATTATTTTATTTGATGAATAGCATATTACCAATTAAGTCACTTTATATGCTCAATTAGGTCAATATCAATACAACATTTAAAATAAATGTTTCTTCTTATTTTAATGCTCATTAAGGTGATTCTGTGGAACAGACTATTTCTCTGTTGAAGTAACACAAATAAATTTCAGGCTGCCTAAAGTGGAGAAAAAATTGCTTTTGGTTTCTGTTTTATGTTCAAACATGCCAATGAAATTCAATATCTCGTTGTACAATATGCATATCGTACACTTGTGCTTGCTTAGTGCTACAGTGATAAGGTCCTACTTTTTATATCTTGTAAACCTTCACAAATGGGAGTAAAATTGCACTTTAAAAATAGAGTTTTATTATTTTTAACTTGTGATTCTCTTGTACTTCCATGTATTTCAAAGCTAAATGCTCTTATAATTTCTTTTAATGGGACATTATGTACAGAAAGCCAGGTATTTGCAGAGATGAAATGGTAATTGAAACCAATATTTCAGAAGTGCAACTTGCCCTGAATGGATGTGATATTTCTTCTTTTACAACAGCCACCCTTAGACTGAATTGAGTAATTTCACTAAAATTAATTTGGAACTAAATTGAGATTAATCAAAATTAATTCCTTGAGTTTCGGGAGAAGATCAGTGATGGCAGATTTGTACTCAAGGGAGATCAAGCATTTTAGATGAGATTAGATTAGATTATGAGAACACTCAGTCCTCATTTATTGTCATTTAGTAACGCATGCATTAAGAAATGATACAATGTTCCTCCAGTATGATATCACAGAAACACAAGACAAACCAAAACTACAACTGACAAAAACCACATAGTTATAACATATAGTTACAACAGTGCAAAGCAATACCGGAATTTGATAAAGAACAGACCATGGGCACACTAAAAAAAGTCTCAAAGTCCCAATAGCCCCGTCATCTCACGCAGACGGTAGAAGGAAGAAAAACTCTCCCTGCCATGAACCTCCAGCGCCGCAAACTTGCCGATGCAGCACCTTGGAAGCACCCGATCACAGCCGACTCTGAGTCCGTCTGAAAAATTCAAGCCTCCGACCAGCCCTCCGACACCGAACACCGAGCACCATCTCTGCTGAGCGCTTCGACCTCGGCCCCGGCCGCCAAGCAACAGGCAAAGCCGAGGACTCGGGGCCTTTCCCTCCAGAGATTCTGGATCTTAATGAAACAGGCAATAGACAACAGACAATAGACAATAGGTGCAGAAGTAGACCATTTGGCCATTCGAGCCTGCACCACCATTCTGAATCATGGCTGATCATCTACTATCAATACCCGGTTCCTGCCTTGTCCCCATAACCCTTGATTCCCCTATCCATAAGATACCTATCTAGCTCCTTCTTGAAAGCATCCAGAGAATTGGTCTCCACTGTCTTCTGAGGCAGCGCGTTCCACACCTCCACAACTCTCTGGGAGAAGAAGTTCCTCCTCAACTCTGTCCTAAATGACTTACCCCTTATTCTTAATCCATGCCCTCTGGTACTGGACTCTCCCAGCATCTGGAACATATTTCCTGCCTCTATCTTGTCCAATCCCTTAATAATCTTATATATCTTAATCAGATCCCCCCTCAGTCTCCTTAATTCCAGCGTGTACAAGCCCAGTCTCTCTAACCTCTCTGCGCAAGACAGTCCGGACATCCCAGGAATTAACCTAGTGAACCTACGCTGCATCTCCTCCGCAGCCAGGATGTCCTTCCTTAACCCTGGAGACCAAAACTGCACACAATACTCCAGGTGTGGTCTCACCAGGGCCCTGTACAAATGCAAAAGGATTTCCTTGCTTTTGTACTCAATTCCCTTTGTAATAAAGGCCAACATTCCATTAGCCTTCTTCACTGCCTGCTGCACTTGCTCATTCACCTTCAGAGACTGATGAACATGTACTCCTAGATCTCTTTGTATTTCTCTCTTACCTAACTCCACACCATTCAGATAATAATCTGCCTTCCTGCTCTTGCTCCCAAAGTGAATAACCTCACACTTATTCACATTAATTACCATCTGCCAAGTTTCTGCCCACTCACCCAGCCTATCCAAGTCACCTTGAATTCTCCTAACATCCTCATCACATGTCACACTGCCACCCAGCTTAGTATCATCAGCAAACTTGCTGATGTTATTCACAATGCCTTCCTCTAAATCACTGACGTAAATCGTAAACAGCTGTGGTCCCAATACCGAGCCCTGTGGCACCCCACTAGTCACCACCTGCCATTCTGAGAAACACCCATTCACTGCTACTCTTTGCTTTCTATCTGCCAACCAGTTTTCTATCCATGTCAATATCCTCCCCCTAATGCCATGAGCTCTGATTTTACCCACCAATCTCCTATGTGGTACCTTATCAAATGCCTTCTGAAAGTCAAGGTACACCACATCCACTGGATCTCCCGCGTCTATCTTCCTGGTTACATCCTCGAAAAACTCCAATAGATTAGTCAAGCATGATTTGCCCTTGGTAAATCCATGCTGTCTCGGCCCAATCCTATCACTGCTATCAAGATATGTCGCTATTTCATCTTTAATAATGGACTCTAGCATCTTCCCCACTATTGATGTTAGGCTAACAGGGCAATAGATCTCTGTTTTCTCCCTCCCTCCTTTCTTAAAAAGTGGGATAACATTAGCCATTTGCCAATCCTCAGGAACTGATCCTGAATCTAAGGAACATTGGAAAATGATCACCAATGCATCTGCAATTTCCAGAGCCACCTCCTTTAGTACCCTAGGATGCAGACCATCTGGACCTGGGGATTTGTTAGCCTTCAGTCCCATCAGTCTACTCATCACTGTTTCCTTCCTAATGTCAATCTGTTTCACTTCCTCTGTTACCCTATGTCCTTGGCCCATCCATACATCTGGGGGATTGCTTGTGTCTTCCCTAGTGAAGACAGATCCAAAGTACTTATTAAATTCACCTGCCATTTCTCTGTTTCCCATAAGAATTTCTCCCAATTCATTCTTCAAGGGCCCAACATTGTTCTTAACTATCATCCTTCTCTTCACATACCTAAAAAAACTTTTGCTATCCTCCTTTATATTCCTAGCTAGCTTGTGTTCATACCTCATTTTTTCTCCCTGTATAGCCTTTTTAGTTAAGTTCTGTTGCTCCTTAAAAATTTCCCAATCATCCGTCTTCCCACCCACCTTAGCTCTGTTATACTTCTTCTTTTTTATTGCTATGCTATCTCTGACTTCCTTTGTCAACCACTGTGGCCACTTTCCCCCCTTTGAATCCTTCCTTCTCCGGGGGATGAACTGATTTTGCACCTTGTGCATTATTCCCAAGAATACCTGCCATTGCTGTTCCACTGTCTTTTCTGCTAGGACATCCGACCAGTCAACTTTGGCCAGCTCCTCCCTCATGGCTCCATAGTCTCCTTTGTTCAACTGCAATACTGACACTTCTGATCTGCCCTTATCCTTCTCAACTTGCAGATAAAAACTAATCATATTATGGTCACTACCTCCTAATGGCTCCTTTACTTCAAGATCACTTATCAAATCCTGTTCGTTGCACAACACTAAATCCAGAATAGCCTTATCCCTGGTCGGCTCTCGTACAAGCTGCTCCAAAAATGCATCCCGTAGGCACTCTACAAACTCCCTATCCTGGGGTCCAGTACCAACATGATTTTCCAGTTCACCTGCATGTTGAAATCCCCCATAACTACTGCGACATTTCCTTTGCCACATGCCATTGTTAACCCCCTATTCAACTTGCACCCAATATCCATGCTACTGTTTGGGGGCCTGTAGATAACACCTATTAGGGTCTTTTTGTCCTTACTGTTCCTCAGTCCTATCCACACTGACTCTACTTCTCCTGATTCTATGTCCCCCCTTGCAAGGGACTGAATCTCATTCCTCACCAACAGGGCCACCCCACCCCCTCTGCCCACCTTTCTGTCCCTTTGATAGCACGTATACCCTCGTACATTCAATTCCCAGGTCTGATCCCCCTGCAGCCATGTCTCCGTTATCCCAACAACATCATAGTTACCCATTCACACCTGAGCTTCAAGCTCATCCGTCTTATTTCTGACACCACGCATTTCAGAAGTTTCACCAGATGTTCCTCCGTGCTTCTCACGTCCGTCTCCATCAAATCAGGATTGTGCACGGCATCCTACTTGACAGATAACAGATATCGTTCACCGGCGTGGCCGCTGCGCACTGCGTCGCGTCACCATCTTCTCAGAAAGGATGGACAGAAGGAAATTGGTTAGAACCAAACAGACCAGGCAGGAGTGGATTCAATTTAATTTTGTTACGGTGACATTTAAATTTTGAGTGGGCTATGATGATTGGTGAACAGCTACCTGTTTGGTCTACTGGGGGAAATATTGGACATTTGTGTCTATTTTAAAAGAATTCAGTATAACACATTTGTTGATCTTAGCTGTGAAAATGCAGCTTATGCAATATTCATGCATAAAACATTGTGACCATCACTTAAGATAGCGTGGGTCACGAAATTCATGCTTTTATCTTAAATTCAGTAGGTGTTGCCTCTTCCAAGCTCCAGAGAGAAGCTTTAAAGCTGAAATTCTTTTTTATATTATGTTGTAACGCATTAGTATTTAACTGGGATAGTGATAATCTGCTTTTCTTCTCTCCTGCAGGATTTTCTGCCTTTGACTATTTACCCATTGGGTGTTTAGGTGTCACAGGTTCAGGTTTACCTCCTGAGACCTGTTGCTCTTATTGGTGGTGCTGCTGAATCTCATCCCAAACACTCAGTGGCCTACTTCTGTATTCTCTAATATGAAGAAGACAGAATGTTTGAAGTTTCTTACCCGGTCAGAATATTTTTATATATAAAAGATCTGTTCAAGTTACACTATCTGTTCTAAGAATGATCACCTGTCCTACTGGCTATGTGATGGTGAATCTGTGGAATCCATTGCCACTGGCAGCTGTGGAAGCCGAGTCCTTGGATATGCTTAAAGCAGAGGTTGATACGTTCTTGATCAGCAAGGGCATCAAAGGCAGGAGAATGGGATTGAGAGGGTTAATATATCAGCCATGATGGTGGAGCAGATTTAATGGGCTGAGTGGGCAAATTCAGCTCCTAGCTTTTATGGACTATGTATACAGGGAGTTCTGATTTACCTAATAAATACCGTGCCACAGGGCCCAATTGTGCAAATATATTATTTGATTCACAATAATCAGTAGTCTGATGACAGATGTGTGCACATTTGTCTGTGTGTGCACGTGTGTGTGTGTGTGTGAGAGAGAGAGAGAGAGAGAGAGAACGTGAACGTTTTGCAATGTTGTGTAAATTTAACCATAACTAGTGAGGTGACCCGAGCGATGGCTGTTCAGAAAAAGAGGCATAACCCTTACTTCAGCGTTCATCCTGCCCATCAATAATAATAGAAAGTAGTTTACAGAGGCACTGAGTCACACCATTCTAAGATCAAAATGACATTGCAACAAATTACAAAATTATTTACATTTGGGAGAAATTAACTGAAACATTTCTAAGAAATGAGTGGAGCATCAAATTAGTTACAGTTAATATGCAAATTGAGAAGCATGAAATAAGCAGAATGCATTAACCAAGAATCCACCCTCATGAGTTATACAAGAATCTTTGTGTTGGAGTGTGCTCAGTTGGAGATTTCAAATTATGATTCCTTTCAAATAATTTTTATAAAGGAACTGAATTTTTCCTGTGGCCTTCTCATAATGCTATCCTCCACTAACATACTAATGAATCAGCACTAATGAATCAGCAGGGAATGCAACATCTGTTACTGGAGGTCTTCTGCTTATAATTAACGTAGGAATTGGTAAGTAAATACGTTTAAACCTGAACCCAGAGATGCTACTCTAACAGGCGGGATAAGAATAGTGGTATCCCAAAGGCAGCTGTATTATGGCTTCATCTATTCGCTTTAGCTTCAAATTTGTGATGACAAAAATTGGTGGCAGTGGGATCAGTGTAGGCGAGGCAGAAAAATACAAAGAACAGTGCAAATAACAGGAATTCTGCAGATGCTGGAAATTCAAGCAACACACATCAAAGTTGCTGGTGAACGCAGCAGGCCAAGCAGCATCTATAGGAAGAGGCGCAGTCGACGTTTCAGGCCGAGACCCTTCGTCAGGACTGCATATCAGTTTCAAAGCAGAGAAGTGTAATGATGTTCACTGCAGATGTATACTCAGTGGCCACTTTATTAGTTAAACCTGTACCTCTGCTTGTCAATGCAAATATCTAATCACCTCACCACGAGGCAATATTTCAATCCACACATGCAGACATGGTCAAGAGGTTCAGCTGTTTTTCAGACCAAACATCAGAATAGGGAATAAATGTGATCTAAATGACTTTGTCTGTGGAATGATTGTTGGTGCCCAGCAGGATGTTTTGAGTATCTCAGAAACTGCTGTTTCCTGGGATTTTCATGTACAACAGTCCCTAGAGTTTGCAGAGAACAGCACGAAGAATGAAAAACACCCGGTGAGTGGCAGTTCTCTGGGTGAAAACATCTTGATAATGAGAGAGGTCAGGGGAGAATGGCCAGAATAGTTCAAGCTGCAGGAAGGTGACAATAACTCTAATAACCATGTGTTACAACCGTGGTGTGCAGAAGAGCATCTCTGAATGCACAACACATCAAATCTTGAAGAGGACGGGCTACAGCAGCAGAAGACCACAATCGTACACTCAGTGATTATTTTATTAGGTACAGCAGGTATCTAATAAAGTGGTCACTGAGTGCAGATACAATGGGCCGAATCAAACCAACTGACAACTTTTACCAGAGTTTTGTACAGCTGTAACATAAAGTGAGAGCTCTTGAATACCTGTCTTCAGGATATAATTGCTAGTCCCCAATAGTCTGTTTGATTATTGTTAATGCCTACCTTGACATTTAACTCATCTATTTGCTGTTGAGTCTTTTAGGACATTTATTGCTTGATGTCCTTCACTGCATAGTGACTTCTGATTTCTGAAAGTTTGGATCAAATTGGCTCCAACCCATTGCCTTGAGCATGAAGGGAATACTGGCTAGATTTAACAAAACAAAACCAAACTTAAACTCCAAGAGTTAATTTAAGAAAGGCTATGTGACTTGGACTGTATTTCCGGGAACTGAGGAATGATTTGATTGTAGTTTATAAAATATTAAGAGCATCCGCTAAGGTCAATGGAGAGGAATTATTTATGCTTGTTACAGAGTCCAGGACTATACAGCATAGCCTAAAAATACAGCCAAGCTTTTCAGGAATGGTTAGGAAACATTTCTACATGGAGAGGGTGGTGGATATTTAGAATTCTCTTTCACATTTGATGACAGTTTAGCTATTAATTTTAAATCTGCAACTGATAGATTTCTGTTAATTATGTGTATTAAGGAATGATAAGCCCGTAAGACCACAAGACATAGGAGCAGAATTAGGCTATTCGGCCCATCAAGTCTGCTCCGCCATTTTATCATGGCTGATCCATTTCCCTCTCAACCCCATTCTCCTGCCTTCTCACTGTAACCTTTCTAATTAAGAACCTATTGAACTCTGCCTTAAATACACCCAATGACCTAACCGTTCTAAATGGACATCCCTCTATTCTGAGGCTATGCCCTCTGGACCGAGGTTCTCCCACCATAGGAAACATCCTCTCCGAATCCACTTTATCCAGGTCTTTCAACATTCAATAGTTTTCAGTGAGATCTTCCTTCATTCTAAATTCTAAAGACCCAGAGCTATAAGACAAGCTTTTCATTCCTGGAATTATTCTCGAGAACCTCCTCTGGATTCTCTCCAATGTCAACACATTCTTTCTTAAATAAGGGGCCCAAAACTGCTCTCAATACTCCAAATGAGCCCCTACCAATACCTTCATAAAGGCTTAGCATTACATCTTCGTGTTTATAACCTAGTCCTCTTGAAACGAATGCTAACATTGCATTTGACTTCCTTGCCATTGACTCAACCTGAAAATTAACCTTTTGGGAATTCTGCATGAGGACTCACAAGTTCATTCGCACCTGATTTATGAATTTTCTCCCCATTTAGAAAATAGTCTATGCTTCTATTCCTTCTACCAAATTTCAGGACCATACACTTCTGGACACGGTGTTCCATCTACCATAACTTTGCCAATTCTCCTTATCTGTCTAAGTCCTTCTGCAGCACCTTTGGTTCTTCAACACTACCTGCCCCTCCACCTACCTCCATATCATCTGCAAACTTGGCCACAAAGCCATCAATTCCATCATCCAAATCATTGATATACACATAAAAAGAAGTGGTCCCAACACAAAACCCAATTAGAAAGGACTCCCTTTATTCCCATCTTTTCCTTCTTAATGGCTTTTTTAGTTGCCTTCCGTTAGTTTTTAAAAGATTCCCAATCTTCTAACTTCCCTCTATTTTTTGCTGTGTTATATGCCCTCTTGAAAGTAAGTTAGCCAATAATATTAAGGAGGATGCTAAACAATTCTTCAGATACATAAAGTGTAAAAGAGAGATGATAGTGGATATTAGACCACTGGAAAATGATGCTAGAGAGGTCTGCTATAGATGACAAAGAAATAAAGGATGAACTGAACAAGTATTTTTCATCACTCTTCACTGTGGAAGACACTAGTAATATGGTGGATGTTCCAGGGTTTCAGGGGTTAGAAGTGTGTGAAGTTGCCATTATTAGGGAGAAGGTTCTTGGGGAAACTGAAAGGTCTACAGGCAGATAAATCACCTGGACCAGATAGTGGCTGAAGGGATTGAGGAGGCATTAGTAATGATATTTCAAGAATCACTAGATTTTGGATGGGTCTGGAAGATTGGAAAATTGCAAATGCCACCCCACTCTTCCAGAAGGGACAGAGGCAGAAGAAAAGAAATAATAGGCCAGTTAGTCTGACCTCAAGTGGTTGGGAAGATGTTGGAGTCGATTCTTAAGGGTGAGGTTTCAGGGTACTTCGAGGCATGTGATACAATAGGCTGTGGTCAGCCTCAAGGGAAAATCTTGCACGACAAACCTGATGGAATTCTTTGAAGAAATAACAAGCAGGATAGACAATGGAGAATCAGTTGATGTTATCTACTTGGATTTTTAGAAAACCTTTGACAAAGTGGCACACATGAAGCTGTTTAATAAGTTAAGAGTTCATGGTATTAAAGGAAAGATATTAGATGGACAAAGCAGTGGCTGATTGGCAGGAAGCAAACAGTAGGAATAAATGGAACCTTTTCTAGTTGGCTGCTAGTGACTAGTGGTGTTCCACAAGGGTTTGTGTTGGGACCATTTCTTTTTACGCTATATGTTAATGACTGGGATGACAGATTAATGGCTTTGTTACCACATTTGCAGACAATATGGAGATAGGTGGAGGGGCAGGTAGTTTTGTGGAAGTAGAGAGGCTACAGAAAGGACTTAGACAGATTAGGAGAATGGGCAAAGAATTGGCAGATGGAGTACTGTGATGGGAAGTGTTTGGTCATGCACATTGGTAAAAGAAATAAAAGGGTAGACTATATTCCGAATAGAGAGAAAATTAAAAAATCTGATACCAAGGGACTTGGGAGTCCTTGTGCAGTATTCCCTAGAGGTTAATTTGCAGGTTGAATCGGTGGAGGGGAAGGCAAATGCAACTTTAGCATTCATTTCAAGAGGACTAGAATATAAAAGCTGGGATGTAATGATGAGGCTTTATAAAGCACTGGTGAGGCATCATTTGGAGTATTATGACCAGTTTTGGGGCCCTTATCTAAGAAAGGATATGTTCAAAGGAGGTTAACAAAAATGTTTCTGGTATTGAAAGGCATGTGAAGAGTGTTTGATGGTGCTGGGACTATACTCACTGGAATTCAGAAGAATGTGGGGTGACCTCATAGAAACCTATTGAATGTTGAAAGGCCTCAATAGAATGGATGTGGAGAGGATATTTCCTATGGTGGGGTAGTCTAGGACCAGAGGACACAGACTCAGCATAAAGGGGTGTCCTTTTAGAATAGAGAAAAGGAGGAACTTCTTTAGCTACAGAGTAGTGAATCTGTGGAATTCGTTGCCAGTGGCAGCTGTGGAGGCCAGGTCCTTACATATATTTAAGGCAGAGGTCGATAGATTCTTGATTGATCAGGACATGAACGGTTACGGGGAGAAGGCGGGAGATTGGGTCTGAGAGGGAAAATGGATCAGCCATGATGAAATGGCAGAACAAACGTGTTGGGACACATTGCCTAATTCTGCTCCTTTATCTTATGGTCTTATTGCCTTATTACACATCTCTTAATCCAGAATAGCTGATCCCCTAGTGGATATGTGCTCCTGTTGAATAGTAGCATCGTCTCAATGGGCTAAATGGTTTACTTCAGTCTATAAGCAAAACTGATTGCTTGATCTGCATTGAAATCCATATGTCAAATTAAAGCTACACTGATGTTTCCCACTCCCGTGGTTTTTCTACTGGCTAAAATTTTGAATGGGGGGACTTTTGATTTTCAGTCATTATTTCTCTACTTCCTCATTTTTGCACAGCTTCAGAATAGGTCTAAATTATTTTATTTAATATTATTATGTAAACAGCTAAAGAAGGGTAGGAAATGGAAAAGACAATTGAGGAAATCTGAGTTCATTTAAAGTATGAAGCACAATGCTTTTTAGTGCTAGTACAAAAACACCATCTTATGAGAATGTCAGGGTGTTCTGAGAATTAGTTTCTACAATATCCATTCAAGGGATGTCAATAAGCATTTAATTGTCCCACTCTAGTTGCCCTTGGGAAAGTGGTGGTGAGCTGGTTTCTTGTACTGCTGTAGTCCCCTGAAGTATGGGTGCAACAACAATGGTGTTTGGGAGAAGGTTCCAGAATTTT
Organism: Mobula hypostoma; assembly: GCF_963921235.1. Lineage (NCBI taxonomy): Eukaryota > Metazoa > Chordata > Chondrichthyes > Myliobatiformes > Myliobatidae > Mobula > Mobula hypostoma. The sequence continues at coordinate 105,160,770 of NC_086106.1, read as the reverse complement.
GACCCAATGAAACTGAAGAAATGGCAACAAATTTCCAAATTGGGATGGTGTGTGGCTTGGAGGGCAACTTCCAGGTGCGGTGACCCCATGCCTTTGCTATGCTTTTCCTTCTAGCTGGTAGAGGTAGTGGATTTTGCAGGTGTTGTCTAGAAATTCAAGAGAGTCATGGCACAGAAGTGAGTGTAGTTGCAATTACTAAGAACAATGTGCTTGGGAAGCTGAAAGGTTTGAAGGTAAGTAAGTCACCTGGACCAGATGGACCATACCCCGGGATTCTGAAGTAGGTGAGCTGAAGAGATTGCAGAGGCATTTGTAGTGATCTTTGAAGAATTACCAGATTCTGGAATTGTTCTGCATGACTGGAGATTTGCAAATGTCACTTCACGCTTTAAGAAGTGAGGGAGGCAAAAGAAAGGAGATTGTAGGCCAGTTAGCCTGATTTCAATAGTTGGGTAAATGTTGGAGTCCATTATCAAAGATAAGGTTTTGGTGTACTTGGAGGCACATAATAAAATTGGGCAAAGTCGGCATGGTTTCCTAACGAATCTGTTCGAGTTCCTTGAGGCAGGATAGACAAAGGAGAATCAGTGGATGTTACTTACTTGGATTTTCAGAAGGCCTTTGACAAGGTGATGCATGAGGCTGCTTAACAAGATAAGAACCCATGGTGGATGAGTCGACATTTCGGGCCGGAACCCTTCGTCCTGACGAAGGGTTCCAGCCAACTGATGCTGCCCGACCTGCTGAGTTCATCCAGCGTACTGAAAGTGTTGCTTTGATCACAGCGTCTGCAAATTATTTTGTGTTTAAGAACGTATGGTATTACTGGAAAAGTATCAACGGGGATAGAAAACTGGCTGACTGCGAGCATGCAAAGAATTAGAAGAAAGGGGACTGGTGACTGGTAGTGTTCCAAAGGAATCAGTGTTGGCACCATTTCTTTTCACGTTAAAGGACAATAATTTGGATGCTGGATTTGATGGCTTTGCGGCCATGTTTGTGAACAATATGGTGGTGTCTGAAAAGAAGATGTTGTCCAAGTTGCATGCCATCTTGGACAATGTCTCCCATCCACTACATAATGTACTGGTTGGGCACAGGAGTACATTCAGCCAGAGACTCATTCCACTGGGATGCAACACAGAGCGTCATAGGAAGTCATTTCTGCCTGTGGCCAACAAACTTTACAACTCCTCCCTTGGAGGGTCAGAGACCCTGAGCCAATAGGCTGGTCCTGGACTTATTTCCTGGCATAATTTAAATATTACTATTTAACTATTTATGGCTTTATTACTATTTAATTATCTATGGTGCAACTGTAACAAAAACCAATTTCACCCGGGATCAATAAAGTATGACTATGACTATGAAGATAAGTGGAGGGACAGTGAGTGCTGAGGAAGCTTGGAGTCTGCCGAAAGACTTCGATTAGGAGAGTGGGAAAAGAAGTGGCAGATGGAATATAGTATTGGGAGGTGTATGATCATACATTTTAGTAGAAGGAATAAAGGCATAGACTATCTTCTAAACAGGGAGCAAATTGAGATATTAGAGGTGCAAAGGGATTTGAGAGTTATTGTGCAGAATTCCCTGAAAGTTAACTTGGAAGTTGAGTAGTTTGTAAGGAAGGCAAATGTAATGTTAGCATTCATTTTAAGAGGACTAGAATACAAAAGTAAGGATGTAATGCTGAGGCTTTATAAGGTAGAAATTAGACCACACTGGTATATTGTGAGCAGTTTTGGGCGCCTTATCTAAGAAGAGGAGAGCTGGTATTGGAGAGTGTCCAGAGGAAGCTCATGAGAATGGTTCCGGGAATGAAACAGTTGAGGAGCGTCTGATGGCTCTTGGCCTGTGCTCGCTGCAGTTTAGAAGAATGAGGTGATGGTGGGGCGGGGGGAGGGGCGATCTCATTGAAGCCTATCTAATATTGAAAGGTCTAAATAGAGTGGATGTGGAGAGGATGTTTCCTTCAGTGGTGGAGTCAAGGATCAGGAGGTACAGCCTCAGAATAGAGGAATACCCCTTTAGAACAGAGATGAAGAGCCATTTTTTTTAGCCTGGGGGTGGTGTATCTGTGAAATTCATTGCCACAAACTGCTGTGGAGGACAAGTCATTGGGTATATTTAAAGCAGAGCTTGATAGGTTCTTAATTATTAAAGGTGTCAAAGGTTAAGGGGAGAAGGCAGGAGAATGTGATTGCGAGGGGTAATAAATTAGCCATGATGGAATGGTAGGGCAGGCTTGATGGGCTAAATGATCTATTCTGCTCCCATGTCTACAATCGTATGGATTCTTGGTGAACTGCTGCAGTGTATCTGGCTGTTGCTTGATCAACCTCTGAGTCAGCTCCCTGCACACTGGCACAAGACTCTAGATGTTGGCAAGGAGGACTTTACAGGGTTGACAGGACAGATTTTGCCATTGTCGTTTCTGGTGACCAGGTCATTTCCAGGTCATATTGTTTCTGCTGTTTGATATGCAAGGTAGTGCATTACTATCGATAAGTATGAGCTTAGTATAATCAATTCAACAAATCTTTATGGATTTATTTGTAGAATGCTTTAGAAATATTCTATTCATTTGAAGGATTATTTTCAGCTTTTACTTTGGGCCGTATAATACACTTCTACATTCACAGGAGGTTTTTGTCAGAACACAATATCAAACATTTTGACTGTGGGCATAGAGCCAAGGCAAAATTCATATTCCAAAGAGCATCATCTTGCACATGCTACAAACTAAAATAAAAGTGACCAAGGAGGATTATACATGTTACAATTGTATTAAAGTTAATTTTATTTGTGTACGAGGTATTTAATACAGTAGTCTGTTATTCTTGAAGTACAGTTAAAGATACTTAATGTGGTATATTCCCAGAAAGTACAATATAATATTTATTAGTTCCATGGCATTTTAATGCATATTTAGAACTACAATTTAAATACTAAAATATTTATTGTCTTTCCAATCAGATTTGGCTGGTTGTGTTCTTAATGTTTTAATGGTTTGTGATATGGGCTGCAATTAATAGCGCATGGCAAAGTTCTGTCTGTAGGCAATAAAAACATGTAAGTATAGAATGAGAAAATATTTCAGCTATTGAGCATTCTCTTTTCAATAAGTCACAATTAATTCTCACAAGTTCTTCCAATCTGATATGATTACTTAAATAACTGGATCTTCGGAGTTTATGGAATTAAAACTCAAGAGCAGTAATTAATATTGAGCAGTTAAACTCCACTGATAAAGTAATAATAATTGTCCAGGGTAAATGATGAAATCTTACAGCTTTCACCTTTGCTTTATGTTCAGAACCAGATACCTAATCAGCTTTTTTTGAGAACTTTAAATAGCTTTCAGATTCATTCATAATCTTTTGTGTGGGAGCAGGTAAAAAATGTCCTTCAAGTCCAAACAGGCAATTGTAGGGATTAACACACACAAATTGCTGGAGGAGCTTAGCAGATCGTGCAGCCTCTGTGGAAAAGAGTGAACAGTTGACGTTTCGGACCGACAGCCTTCATCGGGAGTCCTGATGAAACATTGACTGTTTACTCTTTTCGATTGGAGCTGCCTGGTCTGCTGAGTTCCTCCAGCATTTTGTGTGGGTTGCTTTAGATTTTCAGCATCGGAAGGTTTTCTTGTGTTAGTAATAGGGAGTACCATGATTTATTCATTTGAAAAAAAGGACTGTAGTTTTACTGGGTCATCTTTCTTCATAGAGGATTTTATATTCAGACACTTTCTTGGCCATTAGAATAGATTGCATTGTTTTCTCTGTTATTGATGTAATGATAAATTGTGTTTGCCAGGCTCAGTGTTACTGTACATTTCTATTGTATATAATGTTGTGTTAGCATGCTTCCACATCTTGGGTGTTACAAATTACATCTACAAGGTAACAGTAATTCTCTAATTTCCTGATGCAACTATTCAAAACTCCAGGACATAAATCATTAGGCACAAGAGATGTGTTATCTCAAAGTCTCAGTAATGATGGTTTCCATAAGGAGGTCATGAACTGAAACTCATTTGTTTTATCTTATCCATCTTGAGTGAGCACAGCCCAGGTCAAGCAATTAACTTTGAATAAGTTTAATTGTTTATCAGAGAATAAATAAGAAGCCAGCTTTCAGTATGTAGGATATAACAACATTTGAATATGTTGCAAGAGTTAAATTCTAATAATAGCTGGTAGGAAAACATCGAGAAAAAATAACACGATGCATAGTGGGAACTGAAAACTGTAAATGTACTGCTTTACCTTTACCAGAATTTGTGTTTGTAGTAAACAATCACTGAGTATATTTACAGCTCTCCTCTATGTATCCTGGAAAGGAACAGTTACTTTGCATAAAATGGGCACATCTTCTCTTGTTCTATCATAATGATATCCAATATTGTAATCACAAGAGATGCTGCAGATGCTGGAAATCCAGAGTAACCCATACAAAATGCTGGAGGAACTCAGTAGGTCGTAAGAACATAAAACCATAAGACATAGAAGTAGAAGTGGCCATTTGGCCCATCGAGTCTGCTCTGTCATTCAATCATGGCTGATCCAATTCTTCCAGTCATCCCCACTCCCCTGCCTTCTCCCCATACCCTTTGATGCCCTGGCTAATCAAGAACCTATCTATCTCTGCCTTAAATGCACCCAATGACTTGGCCTCCACAGCCATTCATGGCAACAAATTCCACAGATTTACCACCTTCTGACTAAAGTAATTCCTCTGCACCTCTGTTCTAAATGGACGTCCTTCAATCCTGAAGTCGTGCCCTCTTGTCCTAGACTCTCCTACCATGGGAAATAACTTTGCCATATCTAATCTGTTCAGACCTTTTAACATTTGGAATGTTTCTATGAGATCCCCCCTCATTCTCCTGAACTCCGGGGAATACAGCCCAAGAGCTGTCAGATGTTTCTCATATGGTAACCCTTTCATTCCTGGAATCATTCTCGTGAATCTTCTCTGATCCCTCTCCAATGTCAGTATATTCTTTCTAAAATAAGGAGCCCAAAACTGTACACTATACTCACGAGTGCCTTATAGAGCCTCAACATTACATTCATGCTCTAGAAATGAATGCCTTCTTCACCACCGACTCAACCTGGAGGTTAACCTTCAGGCTACCCTGCACAAGACTCCCAAGCCCCTTTTCATCTCTGCATTTTGAATTCTCTCCTCATCTAAATAATAATCTGCCCATTGATTTCTTCCACCAAAGTACATGGCCATCCACTTTCTAACATTGTACTTTATACTTTATCGTCACCAAACAATTGATACCAGAACGTACAATCATCACAGCGATATTTGATTCTGCACTTCACACTCCCTGGATTACAAATATTAAATATTAAAAATATTAAAAATAGTGAAAATTAGTAAATATTAAAAATTTAAATTATAAATCATAAATAGAAAATAGAAAAATGGGAAGTAAGGTAGTGCAAAAAAACTGAGAGGCAGGTCCGGATATTTGGAGGGTACGGCCCAGATCCGGGTCAGGATCCGTTCAGCAGTCTTATCACAGTTGGAAAGAAGCTGTTCCTAAATCTGGCCATACAAGTCTTCATGCTTCTGAACCTTCTCCCAGAGGGAAGAGGGACAAAAGTGTGGTGGCTGGGTGGGTCGTGTCCTTGATTATCCTGGCAGCACTGCTCCAACAGCGTGCGGTGTAAAGTGAGTCCACAGATGGAAGATTGGTTTGTGTGATGTGCTGCGCCATGTTCACAATCTTCTGCAGCTTCTTTTGGTCTTGGACAGGACAACTTCCATACCAGGTTGTGGTGCACCCTAGAAGAATGCTTTCTACGGTGCATCTATAAAAATTAGTGAGGGTTTTAGGGGACAGGCCAAATATCTTTAGTTGTCTCAGGAAGTAAAGGCACTGGTGGGCCTTCTTGGCAGTGAACTCTGCTTGGTTGGACCAAGTCAGGTCATTTGTGATATTGACCCCGAGGAACTTAAAGCTTTTGACCTGTTCCACTTGTGCACCACCGATGTAAATTGGGTCGTGCAGTCCGCTACTCCTTCTGAAGTCAACAACCAATTCCTTCATCTTGCTGACGTTGAGGGATAGGTTATTGTCTTCGCACCATGCCACCAGGTTCTTAATTTCCTCTCTGTACTCAAACTCACCATTACCCGAGATATTGAGTTTGATGGAAACTTAGCTACACAATCATGGGTGTACAGTGAGTACAGCAGGGGGCTGAGTACACAGCCTTGTGGGGCACCAGTGCTCAGAGTGATTGTAGAGGAGAGCTTGTCCCCTATTTTTACAGCCTGGGTCCTGTCTGTGAGGAAGTTGAAGATCCAGCTGCTGATCTGAGTGCTAAGGCCCAGGTTCCGGAGTTTAGGAATCAGTTTATTTGGAATGATGGTATTAAAGGCAGAGCTGTAGTCAATGAAAAGGAGCCTTGCGTATGTGTCTTTATTCTCCAGGTGTTCTAAGGAGGAATGTAGGGCCAGAGAGATGGCATCTGCCGTTGAGCTGTCGCTCCGGTAGGCGAATTGCAAAGCGTCGAGGTTGGCCGGTAGGCTGTGGTTGATGTGTGCCATACCGAATCTCTCGAAGCACTTCATAGCAATTGATGTCAGAGCCACAGGTCGATAGTCATTCAGGCATGCCACCTTGCTCTTCTTCGGCTCTGGGATTATCGGTGCCTTCTTAAAACACGAGGGGACCTTAGACTGAAGCAAGGAGCCGTTGAAGATGTCAGCAAACACTCCAGCTAGCTCGCTTGCACAGGCCCAGAGAACCAGTCCTGGGACACCATCTGGGCCTGTCGCCTTCCTTGGATTTATCTTCAGGAAGGCCCTTCTAATGTCCTCCTCAGTGATGACGAATCTCGATGCCACCAGGTCCGGTTCATCCAGAGGGAGCGGGACGCTTCTCTTCTGTTCGAATCTTGCGTAGAATACGTTAAGTTCATCGGGAAGAGAAGCGCCACAGTTATTGATATTCCCAGCCTTTTCTTTGTGCCCAGTGATCTCATTTAGACCCTGCCATAGTCTACTGGCATCCCTTTGGTTAGCCTGGGCTTCCAACTTGGCTCGATATTGCCTCTTGACGCCCTTAATGGCTTTCCGGAGTTCATGCCTGGATTCCGTGTAGCGACTGGTATCCCCAGACCTAAAAGCCGCAGCTCTAGCCTTTAAAAGGGACTTGACTTCAATTCATCCAAGGTTTCTGGTTAGGGAATACCCAGATCGTCTTGCGAGATACACCGTCCTCTCTGCATTTCCAAATAAAGTCCGTGACAGCTGAGGCATACTCATCGAGGTTAGCTGCCGAGTCCTTGAATACTAACCAGTCCACCGATTCAAAGCAGTCACGGAGGACCTCATCTGTTTCCTCCGTCCAACGCGAGGACTGACGAAGGGTCTCGGCCCGAAACGTCGACTGTACCTCTTCCTATAGATGCTGCCTGGCCTGCTGCGTTCATCAGCAACTTTTATGTGTATTACTTGAAATTCCAGCATCTGCAGATTTCCTCGTGTTTGCACATCTACTACATCTCCTTTGTCTACCCTGCTTGTAATTTCCTCAAAAAATTGCAGTAGGTCAGTCAGGCAAGATGTTCCTTTCAGAAAACCATGCTGGCTTTGGCCTATCTTATCATGTGCCTCCAGGTATTCCGTAATCTTATCCCTAACAATCGATTCCAACAACTTCCCAACCACTGATGTCAGGCTAACAGGTCTATAGTTTCCTTTCTGCTGCCTCCCACCCTTCTTAAATAGCAGAGTAACATTTGCAATTTTCCAGTCATCCAGTACAATGCCAGAATCTATCGATTCTTGAAAGATCATGGTTAATGTCTCCACAATCTCTCCAGCTACTTCCTTCAGAACTTGAGGATGCATTCCATAAGGTCCAGGAGATTCATTCACCCTCAGACCATTAAGCTTCCTGAGCACCTCCTTAGTCGTAATTTTCACTACACATACTTCACTTCCCTGACACTCTTGAATGTCCGGTATACTGCAGAAGTCTTCCATTGTGAAGACAGATGAAAAATATGCATTCAGTTCCTCTGCCATCTCTGTGTCTCTCATTATAATAACGCCAGCATCATTTTGTATTGGTCCTATATCTACCCTCACCTCTTTTTTACTCTTTATATACTTAAAAAAGCTTTTAGTATCATCTTTGATAGTAGTTGCCAGCTTCCCTTCATAATTTGTCTTTTTCTTCCTAATGACCTTTTTAGTTCCCTTCTGCAAGGTTTTAAAATCTTCCCAATCCTCTATCTTCCCACTGGCTTTGACTTCCTCGTATGCCCTCTCTTTTGCTTTTACTTTGGCTCTGACTCCACTTGTCAGCCACGGTAGTGTCCTTCTTCCATACGAAAATTTCTCCTTACTTGGAATATACCTGTGTTATACTGCCCTCATTTTTCACAGAAACTCCAGCCATGGCTGCTCTGCTGTCCTTCCTGCTAGTGTCCCTTTCCATTCAACCTTGGACTGTTCCCCTCTCATCCCATTGTAATTTCCTTTATTCCACTGAAATACCAACACATTGGAATTTAGTTTCTCCTTCTCAAATTTCAAAGTGAACTCGATCATATTGTGATCACTGTTCCCTAAAGGTTTCTTAACCATAAGCTTTCTTATCAACTCTGGATCATTGCACAACACCCAATCCAGCATAGCCTATCCCCTAGTGGGCTCAACAACAAGCTGTTCTAAAAAGCCAGCGCCTAAACATTCTACAAATTCTCTCTCTTGAGGTCCATTACTGCCTGGTTTTCCCAATCCACTTTCATGTTAAAATCCCCAACAATTATCATGACATTGCCCTTCTGACACGCCTTTTCTATCTCCTGCTGTAATTTGTAATCCACATCTCGGCTCATGTTTGGAGGTCTGTATACAACTGCCATTAGGGTTCCTTTACCCTTGGCATTTCTTAACACAACCCATACAGACTCTACACTTTCCGATCCTATGTCATCCCTTTCTAATGATTTAATATTATTTCTTATACACAGGACCACATCACCGCCTCTGCCTACTAACCTATCTTTCTGATACACTGTATAACCTTGGACATTCAACTCCCAATGGCAGCCATCTTTGAGCCAAGTTTCAGAGATGGCAACAATGTCATGATGACACAAAGGTTGGGGGTGTTGTGGATAGTGTGGAGGGCTGTCAGAGGTTACAGCGGGACATTGAGAGGATGCAAAACTGGGCTGAGAAATGGCAGATGGAGTTCAACCCAGGTGAGCATGAGATGGTTCATTTCGGTAGGTCAAATATGACGACAGAATATAGTAATAATGGTAAGACTCTTGGCAGTGTGGAGGATCAGCGGGATCTTGGTGTCTGAGTCCATAGGACACTCAAAGCTGCTATGCAGGTTTACTCTCTGGTTAAGAAGGCATATGGTGCATTGGCCTTCATCAACCGTGGGATTGGGTTTAAAGCCAAGAGGAAATGTTGCAGCTATATAGGACCCTGGTCGGACCCCACATGGAGTACTGTGCTCAATTCTGGTCGCCTCACTACAGGAAGGACGTGGAAACCATAGAAAAGGTGCAGAGGAGATTTACAAGGATGTTGCCTGGATTGGGGAGCATGCCTTATGAGAATAGGTTGAGTGAACTCGGCCTTTTCTCCTTGGACTGACGGAGGATGAGAGGTGACCTGATAGAGGTGTTCAAAATAATGAGAGGCATTGATCGTGTGGATCGTCAGAGACCTTTTCCCAGGGCTGAAATGGCTAGCATGAGAGGGCATAATTTAAGATGCCTGGAAGTAGGTACAGAGGAGATGTTAGGGGTAAGTTTTTTTACGAAGAGAGTGGTGAGTGGGCTGCCACTGGGGCGGTGGAGGCCAAAATGATAGGGTCCTTTAAGAGACTCCTGGATAGGCCTGTATCGTGCTGTAGGTTTTCTATGTTTCTATGTCATATTTACCAATCTGTAGCTGAATTTCAAGATCATCCATTTTATTTCTTATGCTGCGTGCATTCAAATACAACACTTTCAGTCCAGTATTTGCTGCTTTCTGTTTTAACTGCACCATGCCTCTATTGCCCTGTAACTCATCCCACTGGCTGTGATTAAGCCTCATCTCCTGCCTGTCCTTTCTATCATCTCTGTTGCATGCTATCTTTGATGTATTTATGTTTTCCCCTTCCTCAGCCCTATCACTCCAGTTCCCATCCCCCTGCCAAATTAGCTTAAACCCTCCCTAACAGCTCTATTAAACCTGACTACTAGGATATTGGACCTCTTTGGGTTCAGGTGTAACCCATCCATTTTTGTACAGGTCGTATCTCCTCCAGAAGAGGCCCCAGTGACCCAGCCCTGCCCCCTACACCAGTCTCTCAGCCACACATTAATACATCTGATCATGCTATTTGTGTGCTCGTTAGCACGTGACACAGGCAGCAATTCTGAGATTACTACCCTGGAGGTCCTGCTTTTCAGCTTCCTACCCAACTCCCTCAATTCTTTCTTCAGAACCTCCTCCCTTTTTCTACCTATGTCATTGGTATCAATGTTGACCAAGACTTCTGACTGTTCACCTTCTCCCTTCAGAATACTCTGCACCCAATCAGAGACATCCCGTACCCTGGCACCTGGGAGGCAACACACCATGCGGGTGTCTTTATCAGGCTGACAGAACCTCCTGTCTATTCCTCTCACTATGGAATCCCCTATGACTACCGCATTCCTCATCTTCTTCTCTCCCGTCTGCACCATGGAACCGGGCTCAGTGCCAGAGACCCGATTGCCGTGGTCATCCTCTGTCAGGTCACCCCCCCCCCTCAACAGCATCCAAAATGAGACAATGATTACTGGGGGGGCTGGCCACAGGGGTGCCCTCTACTGTCTGAGCTCTTCCCATCCCTTCCCTGACAGTCACCCACTTATCTAACTCCTGCAGCCTCGGGGTGACTAACTCCTTGTAGCTCCCATCTATCTCCTGCTCACTTTCCCTAATAAGCTGTAGGTCATCAAGTCGCAGTTCCAGATGCCTAACATGGTCTCTCAGGAGCTGCATCTCGGTGCACCTGGCGCAGATCTGGCCATCTGAGAGACTGGAAGATTCCCAGAATTCCCACATCTGACACCCAGAGCAAAATACTGTCCCTACAGACATGCTCTTTATTCCTCTAAAAAAAAGAAAGAAAAAAAAGACGAAGTCCACTCACCTTGCCGAAGCCCGAATGAGACAAAGCCTCCGTCGATGACCGCTCCGCTAGGCAGTGTCTCTCTTTTACGCCTGAACCTTCCCTGCTTATCTAATTCATGATTGGTGCTCTGGTTATAGCCACTGATAGGCCACGTACAATAGACAAGCACTCTCGGTGCTCCCTTTTTAAATAACCACTGCCAACCTGCGAGAACTCCCTCTTGGTAGAGTTCCGTTGGTGCCACTGACAGGCCATGTACCTAGGTCAGCTAACATCTACGAAGAGGAATAAAGAGCAAGTGTTTGTGTGTCTTACTCCAATATTTTAGCTTACAGTCTGAAATGATAAATTACTGGTGGAGTACAGGAACCTCAAGTGCTCATCTAAATTTACACTTTTACATCTAATTTGATGATCATTACAAAACTGTTGACAAGTAAATGATTTTGATCTTATATCTCTTTATTTCAGCTAATTATATTATTTTTGAAATGGTAATCATAAATAAAGTATATTTACTGAAGTGTTTCCAATTACCTCTTCTTCGTTCCTCAGCTGAGTAGCCCACTGACTTGTTGTTGACTGAATCCTTGTCATAGGGCAGTGGCTGGGAACGGACCCAAGTGCAAGACACAGACACTGAAGTACTAGGGACAGGACTAGGATACAGGGCGATGGCAAGGACATGGACAGGAAAACCAGGAACCTGGAACAAGACTGAACATGAGAGCTAGGAGCCCGGGCTTGGACTCCGTGCCAGAGACTGGACAAGGACCCAGTAGCTGGGTCTTGACTCTGGCTTGGACCCCAGAACTAGGCAAGGACGAAGCTTGGCAGACAGGCAGGATGGGGCTGGAGTCTTCAGGCTTGAGGCTAGAGGCTAGAGACTTGGCTTGGCAAGAGGCTCAAGGCTCGAGGCTAGGCAGGAGGCTGGAGTCTTCAGGCTCGAAGCTACGCAGGAGGCTGGAGTCTTCAGGCTCGAGGCTATGCAGAAGGCTGGAGTCTTCAGGCTCGAGGCTAGGTAGGATGCTGGAGTCTTCAGGCTCGAGGCTAGGCAGGAGACGAGGCGAGGCTTGGCAGGAGGCTGGAGACGAGACGAGACTGGAGGCTGGAGGCTGGAGATGAGACTTAAGACTGGAGGCTGGAGGCTTGAGGCGAGGCGAGGCTGGAGGCTGGAGGCTTGAGGCGAGGCGAGGCGAGGCTGGAGGCTGGAGACGTGAGGCGAGGCTGGAGGCTGGAGGCAGGAGGCAGGAGATGTGAGGCGAGGCTGGAGGCCAGAGGCAGGAGGCAGGAGACGTGAGGCGAGGCTGGAGGCCGGAGGCAAGAGGCAGGAGACGTGAGGTGAGGCTGGAGGCAGGAGACGTGAGGCGAGGCTGGAGGACGGAGGCAGGAGACGTGAGACGAGGCGAGGCTGGAGGCAGGAGACGTGAGGCGAGGCGAGGCTGGAGGCTGGAGGCAGGAGACGTGAGGCGAGGCTGGAGGCTGGAGGCTGGAGGCAGGAGATGTGAGGTGAGGCTGGAGGCTGGAGGCTGGAGGCAGGAGACGTGAGGCGAGGCTGGAGGCAGGAGACGTGAGGCGAGGCTGGAGGCTGGAGGCAGGAGACGTGAGGCGAGGCTGGAGGCTGGAGGCTGGAGGCAGGAGATGTGAGGTGAGGCTGGAGGCTGGAGGCTGGAGGCAGGAGACGTTAGGCGAGGCTGGAGGCTGGAGGCAGGAGACGTGAGGCGAGGCTGGAGGCTGGAGGCTGGAGGCAGGAGACGTGAGGCGAGGCTGGAGGCTGGAGACTGGAGGCAGGAGATGTGAGGCGAGGCTAGAGGCTGGAGGCAGGAGGCAGGAGACGTGAGGCGAGGCTGGAGGCTGGAGGCTGGAGGCAGGAGACGTGAGGTGAGGCGAGGCTGGAGGCAGGAGATGTGAGGCGAGGCGAGGCTGGAGGCAGGAGACGTGAGGCGAGGCTGGAGGCTGGAGGCAGGAGACTTGAGGCGAGGTGAGGCTGGAGGCTGGAGGCTGGAGGCTTGAGGCGAGGCGAGGCTGGAGGCAGGAGGCAGGAGACGTGAGGCGAGGCTGGAGGCCGGAGGCAGGAGGCAGGAGGTGAGGCTGGAGGCCGGAGGCAGGAGACGTGAGGTGAGGCTGGAGGCCGGAGGCAGGAGACGTGAGGCAAGGCTGGAGGCCAGAGGCAGGAGATGTGAGGCGAGGCGAGGCTGGAGACAGGAGACGTGAGGCGAGGCTGGAGGCTGGAGGCTGGAGGCAGGAGACGTGAGGCGAGAGTTACCAGTAAGACAAGGCAAGGCTTCAGGCAATGCAAGGCGAGACGAGAACTTCAGGTGAGGCGAGAGTTACTGGCAAGACAAGGCAGGGCTTCAGGCGAGGAAACAGAAGGCAGAGGAAGGGATACAAGGAGCAAGGACAAGAACAATCCAGCAGCCATGCCTGGGTCTCTGAAGGTACTTATGCAGCCAGTCCCAACGAGCATCAGCTGCCTCAATTAGCTCAACAAAAACAGAAACAGGGTAGATAGGAAAACCTGGTGCAAGGGTCAATGGATTGGATCGTGAACCGGAATACAGACTTCACGGACTGGACCATGACAATCCTCAAAGTTGTATGTTGCATTTCCCATACTTATGCTCTCAATCATTTACCTCCCACCCAAAACTACAATAGCTTCTACTTGCCCTCATCTTCCAACTTTCTACCCCTTATACTCACAGGATGAGGGATGCTCTAACCCTCCACCTCAGGTTTTCCCACCCATCCTTACCTTTGATATTCCAGGCAACCACTGATCCCCAAAGCCTCTTGCCTTACTGCAATAACTTTGACATTCATTTGCTATAGGCAACCGATAAATGCAGGCAACACCCAGAGAATGCTGGAGAAACTCAGCAGGCCAGGCAGCTTCTGTGGAAAAGAGGAAACTGTCGAGGTAAATGCAGGCAGCTTTAGGACTTCAGATTTCAATCACACACTGGAGTTTAGTGTAAATTTTCCTCATTTAATGATGATAGGGCTGGACCATTGGACATGAACAGGAAAGATTGCAGTTTAAATATATATGTGGGAGATCAGCTTTGGAAACGGTATTCTATTGGGAACCTAACCGAGTTCATGAAATTGGATAAGGTTGTTGGTTCTGAGGTGGATTGTCCTGTGAATACAACTTAGAATCCAATGGGTCTATTGCTGTGACTGCAATCTTCCAAATAGCTATGAAAGAAAATGGTTAGATCATTTTCTTTTATCATTGGCTCAATCTAATTTCCAGCAGGCGTATACACAATATATATTTATCATTAAATCTGTACATAGAAAGCAGTAACTTTCAGAATTGAACTATTGGTCAAATACCAGTCCTGTCAGTTTTGCGCACATAGACTCCTCTAAATTTCCACCAGCTAACAGGAGTCGCCTGGCACTCATTTCCAACCCATCACCTGCAGCCTATTTAAACCCAGCTCTAATCTACAGTCCCTGTTTACTCATACAAACCAGTTGCTCTTTGCCTTCAGTTACCTTGTTGCCTGTCATGTTTAGTATCTGTTCTCTCTTGTTCATTGGCCCCTCGTAGCTTGTTATTTTTCAGTCTATTATTAAATTTATCACTCGCCACTAAGTCATCTCTGCTGTTCTGCTTTTGAGTCAAGCCTTCTCTACATTTCCTGACATCATGAGTGAACCAGCGACTTGACCCAGCAGAACATGCTCACTTAAAGGAGGTCATCCGCTGACATGAGTACACAATCCAGAAGCAGCAGGAAACCATCAACCATCTGCTCACCACGCTCATCCAACTCTCCATCTTGATACAGAAACCCGTCAACCTTATCTCGCAGAGCCCTGGATTCCAGTGCTTGAGCGCTTTGACAGATGCCCAAGCCACAATTTCCTGTCCCACTGCATTTTACACTTCGAGCTCCAGCTACCTCTGCACTCCATGGACAGAAGCAAATTGTCCTTGTGATCTCTCTCTCTCTCTTGCCTGGGTGAGCTCTGACCTGGGCCGCTGCTAACTGGGACAATAAAACCACCATCTGCAATAAATATGACTATTTCATTGCTGAGATGTGCCGGGTTTTCAGCCATCCTGGAAGTGGAGGTGGGGGGCAGTGGATTGGATACTTCTCCTGTGTCAGGGCTCACGCTCACTGCTGGATTACACCGTGGGATTCAGGACCCTTGTGGTGGAGATCTGCTGGCCCATTGCCATAACAGCCTCTTGGAGTGCTTGAAGGTAGACCTGTCTTCTGACCCTGCAAACCTCCTCACTCTGGCCCTCCGAATAGGTAAGTGTCTTATGGAATGCTCCTCCAGATCATCAGCCAGCACCCCTGTTCTGTTCCTAGAAACATTGCAGGCTTCAGCAGCTTCTTCATCAGCACCTCCAGAACACACGCAGTTAGGGCGACCTCCCATACCCCCAAGAGTGTGAGCGTCCGTGGAGAAATAATCTGCGCTCTTGTTGTGGAGCCGCTGATCACCCGGACATGAAAAGCCCACTGTGTCCAGGAAACGGCCGCACTAGGTAGAGACGAGGGGCTTTCTATCTGGTAAGCTCCCTCGGCCCCTCAGGCCAGACTCTCCCTCCGTCCTCCTCCACACCCCGAAGGCTCACACACATAGCCTCCGTGGCTGCCCTCAGGAAATTGTGTCAGACTAGGGTCCCACAACTCGTTTCGCACTCCTGTTAAGCCTTCGGCTCCCTCCTCCGCATCTCAGTTTGTCATCTGGTTATCATGTACAGGCCAGTGGTCAATCAGAAAGAGCTAATCAGGAAATGAAGTGCTGCTTCGCTGCCTCTAAACCTTCCATGTGGAAGACATTTCTACAATCCCACAGTCTACACACCTCCTCTACCACAGGTATGTCTCCCTTTGAATGGCCTCATGGCTACCAAACCCCTGACTCCCACAATTCATTGGTCCGTAAGACCATAAGACCACAAGACAAAGGAGCAGAAGTAGGCCATTCGGCCCATCGAGTCTGCTCCGCCATTTTATCATGAGCTGATCCGTTTTCTCCTATTTAGTCCCACTCCCCTGCCTTCTCACCATAACCTTTGATGCCCTGGCTACTCATTTACCTATCAATCTCTGCCTTAAATAGACCCAATGACTTGGCCTCCACTGCTGCCCGTGGCAACAAATTCCATAGATTCACCACCCTCTGGCTAAAAAAATTTCTTCGCATTTCTGTTCTGAAAGGGCGCCCTTCAATCCTTAAGTCATGCCCTCTCGTACTAGACTCCCACATCATGGGAAACAACTTTGCCGCATCCACTCTGTCCATGCCTTTTAACATTCGAAATGTTTCTATGAGGTCTCCCCTCTTCTAAACTCCAAGGAATACAGTCCAAGAGCGGACAAATGTTCCTCATATGTTAACCCTCTCGTTCCTGGAATCATTCTAGTGAATCTTCTCTGTAGCCTCTGCAACGTCAGCACATCCTTTCGAAATTACCCATTGCATCAATCCAGTCACTTACTGTCGCCAGCTGCCACCATCCCTCAGGAGCACATCTACCTTCCATGTGTCCTGCCTCACACCATTTGACCACGGATCACTCAATCCACATGAGCCAGCACTTCTGGAACTTAGGATGGTGGAATGTGATCTGGTGTACATGGTTTGCCGGCTGATGGATTCACATCATTGTGGATAGTATGTGCAATATCAGGTCAGCTGGGAATGGTAGGGCCTAGTTACATCTTGGATCCATTGCTCATTGAGGAGTTCCTCCAGACCCACCTGGATCATTGGGGGCTGGGTGTAGATGCAGCGGGGTTGCGGGGGGTGGTGGTGGTAGGGGTTGGTCCTGTCAGGCCTGTACATGCAGGCTCCTGCCAGTCCCCACCCAGCTAACAGGAGCCACCTGCAATGTGTTTCCAGCTCATCACCTGCAACCTATTTAAACCCAGCTCCAACCTACAGTCCTTGTTCACTCATATGAACCAGCCACACTTAACCAACCTTCAGTTACTTTGTTGCCTTGTGTTTAGTATCTGTTCTTTCTTGTGTTTGCAGTTTATTATTAAAGTTATTGCTCACTGCTAAATTGTCTCAACTGCTCTGCTTTTGGGTCAAGCCTCCTCTACACTTCCTGACAAGCCCATTCTTCGAACATATTTGTTAGTTTATTACGCTTGCCAGAGCTAATACTTGCACTAATTTTGGTTTCATTAGCAAATTTACACATCATTCCCTCAATATCCAAATGACATCAGCAAAGCGCAATAGGTCACAGCATCATTGATTGATGACAAATGAAGATAAATTGGTTAGAAGGAGCGAAGGCAATGGGAGCATGCAGTTAAATCTAAAAGCTCAATCTAACATTCCAAATACTTTCTTTGAAAGATCAATATAAATAGTTCCAGTTGATGGAGACTCTAATACAATGTACTATTCTCTATGTAAAAGGTCTGCTCTTTTGTCCATGCCAATTTGTACTATGGAGGCCGATGTATCCAGTAAATGGCAAGAAACCTCTGCAGAAACAAAACACAATGCTGAAAAACATTCTGGTTTACTTTGGAGTGAAGGTGAACATATGTTAGGCTTGGGGGACTGGAATAATGGTCTTGGGACCTGTGGTGTAATAAGTATGACATTAATGCTGCAAGTTTTGAAGAATAATCAGTGATTGTGTGTTTATGTTTAAGATTCAAGATGATATAGGAAGTGGTAAATGTAAACAAGTGGTATTGGACATTATCTTCTCAAAAGTAAATGCAAGCACGAAGTAATATCTATTCTTTGAAATCCCTGTTCCTTGTGGTTCTTCCTGTGCACTATGAATTTGTCTTTAATAATTTTATGGTTTCCTTCATTATGTTGTTTTTTTAATAGAAATTGCTACATAGATTTATTGTTTGTAGGAACATATTTCCAGGAGTTTTCTTTCTGTTCCCTTTACAGAGAGTTATGAAGGATATACTGCATAGAAGCATAGAAAGCATTCTGTCTGGATACAAAATGGCTTGGTGTGGCAACTGCTCTTCACGTGTCCATAAGAAACTTCACAGATTTGTGGCCACATCTCAGCACATCACAGGAACCAGTCTCCCCTCTATGGACTCTGCCTGCATTTCTCACTGCTTTGGTAAAAAGGCATCTGTTAGTCTTGCGAGACCATGGATCTGTGCCTTGAAAGTCTTCACTCTCCAGGGTGCAGGCCTAGGCAAGGTTGTATGGAAGACCAGCAGTTGCCCATGCTGCAAGTCTCCCCTCTCCACGACACTAATGTTGTCCAAGGGAAGGGCATTAGAACCCATATAGCTTGGTACCAGTGTCGTCGCAGAGCAATGTGTGATTAAGTGCCTTGCTCAAGGACACAACACGTTACCTTGGCTGGGGCTCAAATTCACGACCTTCAGGTTGCTAGTCCAATGCCTTAACCACTTGGCCACGTGCCCACACACTTTGGTAAAACAGCCAACATAATCAAAGGCCCCACCCACCCTGAACATTCTCTTTTCTCCTCTCTTCCATCGAGCAGAAGATACAAAAGCCTGAAAATATGTACCACCAGGGTGAAGGACAACTTCATTGCTACAGTTTTCAGACTCTCGAATGGACCACCTGTACGATAAGATGGACTCTTGACCTCAGTCTACTTTGTTATGATCTTGCACTTTATCGTTTACCTGCACTGCAATCTTTTGGTAGTTTTTTCACCCTTTATCCAGCATTGTTATTGTTTTATCTTATTCTAGCTAAATGCACTGTGCAATAATCGGATCTGTACAAACAGTATGCAAGACAAGCTTTTCACTATATCTTGGTACATGTCAGAATCAGAATCAGGTTTAATATCACCGGCCTATGTCGTGAAATCTCTTTTTTAGTGGCAGCAGTACATTGAAATACATAATAATAAAAACTGTGAATTACAGTAAGAATTTATATATATATAATAGTTAAATTAAGTAAGCAGTGCAAAAAAAAAGTAGTGAGATAGTGTTTATGGGTTCAATGTCCATTCAGAAATCAGATGGCAAAGGGGAAGAAGCTGTTCCTGAATCACTGAGTGTGTGCCTTCAAGCTCCTGTACCTTCTCCCTGATGGTAGCAATGAGAAGAGGGCATGCCCTGGGTGATGGAGGTCCTTAATGATGGATGTCACCTTTTTGAGGCATTGCTCCTGGATGCTGGGGAGGCTAGTACCCATGATGGAGCTGACTGAGTTCACAACTTTCTGCAGTTTCTTTTGATTCCCCCCCCCCCAAGACCAGATGTTGATGCAGCCAGTTATAATGCTCTCCACGGTACGTATGTAGAAATTTGTGAGTATCTTTGGAGACATACCAAATCTCCTCAAACCTTAATGAAATATAGCTGCTGTTGTCCCTTCTTTGTAACTGCATCAATATATTGTGCCCAGGCCAGATCCTGAGAGATGTTGACATCTAGGGACTTAAAACTGCTCACTCTTTCTACTTCTGATCTCTCTATGAGGACGGGTGTGTGTTCCCTCATCTTACCCTTTCTGAAGTCCACAATCAGTTTTTTGGTCTTACTGTCATTGTGCAAGTTTGTTACTGTGACACCACTGAACCACTCAGGTATATACTGTAAACAGGTGTGCGCCGCTTAACGTCCATTCGGACGACGTCCGATCGCATATACGTCCGTAGTCCCAATCGGAGATCGTGACGTAGCGGACATAACCAATCTCGTGTATCGCGCGTCTCTTGAGTGTAGTAGTGTTATCTCTCTGTTTAATTTTCTTTTGAAAATATTACCGTAAAGTGCATCATGGCTTCCAAATGCAGCAAAACCACTCCTAGTGATAGCAGCAGCAAGAGGCAAAGGAAAAGTGAGACAAAAGTTTATTAAACAATATGAAGGTGAAACACCAGTGAATGCCATTGCTCGGGATTTAGGCATGTCGCACTTGACAATCACAACGATCCTGAAAAACAAAGAAAAAAATTCTCGAAGCTGTTAAAGGATTGCCTCCACTGAAAACTACAAAACTCACGAAAATGTGAGAGGGACTTATATTGGATATGGAGAAATTGCTAATGACATGGATTTAGTCAATACAGGTACACTACAGTACCGAATATAGGTTTGCTAAGTATATAATAGCTGATGTATCTCGCTCCACTTCGCCTTCTTGTCACCATCTGAAATTCTGCCAACAATAATTGTGTCATCAGCAAATTTATAGTTGGCATCTGAGCTGTGCTTAGCCACACAGTCATGGATGTAGAGAGAGTAAAGCAGTGGACTAAGCACAAATCTTCAAGGTGCATTAGTATTGATTGTATAGAAAGAAATGACTACACAGTGGGAATATTCCTTGATCTAAAAAAAGCATTTGACACCATTGACCATTAATTATTATTAACAAAATTAGAAAGATATGGCATTAGAGGTGTGGCACATGACTGGTTAAGTAATTATTTGGAAGACAGGTATTAGTATGTACATATGGACAACTCGAATTCAAAACCTTTGAGGGTAACTTGTGGGGTTCCACAAGGTTCGTGCTTGGTCCATTGCTGTTCATTTTGTATATAAACGATGTATGCATGGTTTCTCAGAGATTACAATATTTATTATTTGCTGATGATACAACTATATTTTGTAGTGGGAAACATCTGAAACAACTTTTGGATACAGTGGAGAAAGAACTAAAAATTATAAAGAAGTGGTTTGATAATAACAAATTATCACTGAATCTAAGTAAAACTAAATTCATAATATTTGGAAACTGTGTACCAAACTCATATAGTAAACTTAGAATAAATGATGTTGAAGTTGATGAGGTATCTGAAACAAAATTTTTAGGAGTGGTAATAGATAATAAATTAAGCTGGAAACCACATATAAATTATGTCAAAGCAAAAATGTCAAAATCTATTGCAATACTGTACCTTAAATCATATATTCTTAACTTAAATCAGGAATCTTTGTATACATTATACTGTTCACTTATAGTCCCATACATGACTTACTGTGTAGAGGTATAGGGAAATACATACAAAACAAATACAAACTCAATTTTTCTACTCCAGAAGAAAGTCATACGAATTGTAAATAAGACAAGTTATTATAAGCCAACCAATCCACTATTTATTCAACCAAACACTTTAAAATTCAGAGATTTTGTAGATTTTAAAATAATACATATTATGTATAAAGTAAAAATGGACAGCTACCACAAAGGTTGTTTAAAAATGAGAGAAAGTCATACGAATTGTAAATAAGACAGGTTATTATAAGCCAACCAATCCAGTATTTATTCAACTAAACACTTTAAAATTCAGAGATTTCGTAGATTTTAAAATAATACATATTATGTATAAAGTAAAAATGGACAGCTACCACAAAGGTTGTTTAAAAATGAGAGAAAGTCAACATGATTTGAGAAGAACATGTATATTTCAAAAACAAAGGATAAGAACAAATGTAAAAAAAATCATTGTATTTCAGTCAGAGGGGTGACTCTATGGAACAGTAGTAGTGAGAATTTAAAAACATGCACCACTCTTAACAAGTTAAAAAAATTATTTAAAAATAATTTAATGAACAAATATAAAACACATGATTTAAAATGAATGGGAGTAATGTAAATAAATGATACTTGGAATTGGATTTTGTATTAAAAGATGATGAAATATTTGTTTTGATGTGATGATTGACGCCGAATATGTTGTTGTGTAAGAGGGGTAGGCGTAATGAGCTGTAGCTTCAGCCTGCACCCTTTCGGTCTGTTTTAAAGAATATCTATGTTTTTTTGTTGTAATTTTGTCTTATGAAATCATCGTTGAAAATGATGCTTTTTGTTATGTTTGTACTGACCGAAATAAATTTCATTCATTCATTCATTCATTCATTGTCATTGGAGTGGAGATGTTATTTCTGATCTGCAGGGACTGTGGTCTTCTGATGAGGAACTCAAGGATCCAATTGCAGAGGGAAGTACGATGGCCCAGGTTTTAGATCAGAACTGTAGGAATGGTTATGTTAAATGCTGCGCTATCAACAACAAACGGCATCCAGACATAAGTATTAGCATTCTCCAGGTGATCCAAGACCACATGAAAAGCCAATGAGATCACATCCACTCTAGGCCTACTGCGGCGATAAGCAAATTGCAGTGGGTCCAGATCGTTGCTGAGACAGGAATTGATTCTAGCCATAACCAACCTCTCAAAGTACTTCATCACTGTAGATGTGAATGCTACTGGATGATAGCCATTAAGGAATCTCACTTTGCTCTCCTTGGACACTGGTATGATTGTTGCCTTTTTGAAGCAGGTGGGAACTTCTAACTGCAGTAATGAGAGATTGAAAATGTGTTTGAAAACACCTGCCTGTTGGTTGGCACAGGTTTTCAGAGCCCTGCCACGTACTCCATTGAGGCCTGCTGCCTTGTGAGAGTTCACGCCCTTGAACTGCCCTTGGCCTCCAAGACAGAGATCACAGGGTCACCGGGAGTGGAGGGATCCTCATTGTTGTAATTTTATTCTCCTATTCAAAGCTTGCATAAAAAGTGCTGAGCTCATCTGGGAGGGAACCATCACTGCCATTCATGATGTTAGGTTTGGCTTTGCAGGAAATAATGGCCTGCAAACCCTGCCAGAGTTGCCGTGCATCCAATTTCACCTCCATCCTCATTCAGAATTGTTCCTTTGCTCTTGAGATAGCCCTCCATTCGTCGTACCTGGTCTTTTTGTATATTCTTGGGTCACCAGACTTGAATGCCACAGACCTAACCCTCAACAGTCTATGAAGCTCCTGGTTTATCCATGACATTTGATTTGGATATGTACAGTTTGTTCTTGTAGGCACACACTCATCCACACAGGTTTTAATGAAGTCAGTGACAACTGTGGCGTAATCATTTAGACTTGAAGATAAATCCCTGAATACAGTCCAGTCCTCAGACTCAAAGGAATCCTATAAGTGCTCCTGCACCTTCCTTGTGCAATCTTTCTTGGCCCTCACCGCTGGTGCTGTGGTCTTCGGTCTCTGTCTATAATCAGGGAGTAGAAATACAGCCAGGTGATCAGACTTTCCAATGTGTGGGAATTGCTAAGCACTCTTGATGGTGGTATAATAATTCCACAGTGAAATAATAAACCTGTACCAATATGAAGCAAGTTGATCAGACTAACTAATCCATGCTAGCATTTATTCTTCTTTACTTTTACTGTTCTGCCCTTCAATGGGGATTCTCCCACCATATTAGTTGAACTGACCTGAACATCCAAAAGCATACTTCGTTGTGCCTTCTAAACATAGGTTGTACCTTAGCCATCTCCATGCCCTCTGGCACTACACCAATTTCAAACAAGTTATTGAATATGTACGGTCATGACTCTCCAGTCCCTTTCCTTACCTACAGATATCCCAGTGTGAAAGGAGAAATGGATATTGTGCCTTCGAGACAGGAATTTGAATAACAGAACATCCTTGTCGATTTTCTCATGAGGACGACTTAATATCTATGTGCACCTTTTAAATGGCAAAATGAGATATATTCTCCTCCAATATTGATGCTTTCTACTTTGATTATAAAAAAGTCACCAGCAAAACCTATTTTATTTCAATAATTAAACTGTTTCATCATATTCCATGCTATTGTTAAAGTCACATCTTTCTTCCAAACATGTAGGTCAGTTTAACTAGAAATATTATCTCCCTGAATTGATAGCTACATGTTCATCGTCCATCAGCATAAAAAAATACAGTTCTGTGAAAAGAAACCAGTGACAATCGATAATGAGCTCTCTTTTCCAACAGTCATGGTTTGTCTGAGGTAAGACAATACCAGAATTGACTTCTACATCTTTTTAGCTTGTGTTATCTCATTATAAAACATCTCAGTGTATAATAACACAGTTAAAATCAATTATTATTCACAATCCCATTTTTCATCTACTGTATTACACAGTTGCATTAATTATTTCACCCTTTGCCTTCTACATTTTCCTGTCATAAGTGTTCATTTTTATCAATAACACTGTAGATGTGTTTCCATGTTATTTCTAATCTTCTATGCTGTAAAAACATAATCCTACATATAATGCCTTTCTCATAATTTATATAATTATTATTGATTTTTTTCTCCTAACCCTTGTAACCTAAGTTTACAAATTTGTTCATTCTTTTTCTGTCTTTAATTTTTATGATAAGAGTTAAGTCTTAAAATGGTGTCCATACATTTTCAAATTGCGAAGTAAAAGGATTTCCTGTAAGTACCAAGGATTCTCAGGATATCAAATATAAATACTTAAATGCCTACACCCTATGATGGGACTGTGGAAATTATTTTGCTAGTACTTTTTAATTAAATTGAATTTAATTGAGTTTAATTGGGAGTGGGCATTGAGGTCATTTGCGGGAAAGCTTCAATTACATCCCAATATCAGGAGCATGATCCCTGACTGACTTTAACAATCAGGTGGTATTTGTAAGCCACAGTCAGGTGCCCATTCAGAGCAGACATGCCAGCTGAGCAGTGGGTATGAGTGGAATTTAAGGAGAGCACCACTGGTCATTAAATGAATAGACATTGGAAAATAATTCTCAATGAATATGTCAAAGCCTAGTTGCAAATTGAAGTTACAAAGCCTAGGAAATCTCCTTCTGATGTTTCACAGCAAAAGTATGAAAGTTCACTCTTCTAGGCCTGGTCTAGCACTTGATTCTCCTCTCTATTTTTTCATTTCAAAATAAAGCAAATACTTTCCCTCTGATTTGAAGTTAAAGTCCAGTGATACTACCAGGTCTGGTTTGCATATTTAAAGGAAAATTAATCAGAATCAGAATCAGGTTTTAATATCACCGGCATGTGACGTGAAATTTGTTAACTTGGCAGAAGCAGTTCAATGCAATTCATAATTTATCAGCGAGAGAGAGAAAAAATAAAAGATAATAATAAATAAACAAGTTAATCAATTATGTATATTGAATAGATTTTTTTAAATGTGCAAAAACAGAGATACTGTATATTAAAAAAAGTGAGGAAGTGTCCAAAGCTTCAATGGTCATTTAGGAATCGGATGGCGGAGGGAAAGAAGCTGTTCCTGAATCACTGAGTGTGTGCCTTCAGGCTTCTGTATCTCCTACCTGATGGTAACAGTGAGAAAAGGGCATGCCCTGCATGCTAGAGGCCTTAAATATGGCCTTAGATGGGTGTCCTTGGTTCCTGTGCATTAATGGGGTTTAAGACAGTGAGATCCGTGAAAAATATTAGTTTAATTGAAAGTCATTCAGCTTATTTCAAATGGGTAGGATTAAATAAGTCCCCGGCGTATTGCAGAATGGTGGTCATGTTACTGGGCTGTGTTACGTACCCCGTAACTGGGTTGCCAAACCAGCAGAAATGGACCACTCAGTTGGAGTCTGGATTACTGAAACTAAGGAAGTTTTATTAAAGAAATAAGCAACACAGTACTCTAATGGTAAGGATATAAATGCAACAGGTTAGCAATGAATAAACACACATGTACACAGAACTAGGATAATAGGGTCAATCAAGCTCTATCGCAGTCTTGGGGTAAGATGATCAATCACAAGTGACAGAGTTCAGTTTAGTTCAGTTCACAGTAATCGCCGTCGTGCCGTTGGGGAGAGAGAGAGAAAACGAATGAATATGCAAATCGGATTCCAAACAGACCTTCGATATTCCTCACAGTTAGCTTTCGGGCGAGCCCTTTGTAATGTCTTTTGAGGTCACCGACTGTGACCCCTCCGTTCCAGACACGATCGTTCTTCGGCGGTGAACCCGGCACCCAGGCAAGGGCAGACACACACCAGGTTCCCGCCAACCGTATCTTTCCACCCTGTGTGTCTATGGCTGGTCCCACGAGCAGACCTCCAAAACTCCCACCAACTTGTGGGGGCGCACCGCTTCCAGGGTCTCGATACCTCGTGGTGTCGTGTGTGGTGTCTGTTGCCTTAGCGAACCTGTCCCTTTTTATCCCCCCTGTTGGGGTATCGCCTGTCCATCAGACTTCAAACAGTTCAGGGTTCAAAGGCAGCCGGTCCCGACAATACTCAGACCGGTGTCTCCTTCCGTTAAACTCTCTCATCTCCTCATTAACATTTCCAAATGCTGCTCCATTGTCTTACTTATCTCTCTCTCCTGAAGACAGGTGGCAGATCAACTGATGATCCCACTTGTGATAGCACAGAACAGTTAACATCTTAGTCTATGTGTACTTTTGTAACCCTCTTTTGTCACAGCTGGTAATCAAGATCTCTGATTTGTAGGGACATAACTACAATTTCAACCCCAAATGCAGGGAATTTAAATTCAATTAATTGAATGTATTTGGCATAAAAGAAAGCTAGTTCCAGTAATTCTGATCATGAAACTACCATGATTCTATAGAAGTCCATCTCTTTCAAGAGCATGTACTTTAGAGAAGGAAAGCTCACTCTTAACCATTCTGGCCTATACAGTACAGTACATCATTGCAAATCTGTAACAACATGATAACTCTCTGAACTGTATAGAGGCCACTCAGTTTCAATATCTCTATGATGTATATAATTTGTATGATTCTATCTCTTGATGCTTCTTTGCTAAGATCGTAAACTTATGGAATTCCATGTCTGCCTTTACCTTTCATGCTACAAGCTACAATCTTCTAAAAATCCCAGCAAAATGGCCAACCATTTTCAAACATTTCAATAAGATAACTTTCTCTAAGTTCCAACTATCTCTTAAGATCCCATGTACAACTATTCTGAATAATTTTTGAGTGCAGCATCTTGAGGTGTTTTACTGAGTAAATACTGGGTATTGTTGCTGCAGGATTCATTAGTACAGTGAGCAGTGTATTCATTCAATTACTATCAAAGAGGCACTGTTGTTGCCTTGGTTGGGAATTACCGTAAATGATAAAGCCTGATGATTAATGCTCATTTCCCCAATAGATGCCCCATCTGTGAAAGCTGTCTATGTATAGTACTTCTCTCTTTTCAGTAAATGATTAAAAGCGTCATAAGTAATTTATTATATTTCAAGCATTATGCAGCAAAAATTACCACCCACTGATTGCAGATGATGAGAGACTTTCATCATTTTGAAGCATTTCAAGGTTGCTTTATAGTGCTAATTTTAGTTCCGTATCATTGCAGGGACAAAAAAAAATGGGAGCAGAAATAAATATAAGATCTTAACATAAAATGGAAATAGCTGCTATTAGAATTGAAATGGCAAAGCAGAATTTTTTTCTGCACCAAATCCATTCACATCATTTCCCACTGAAATTTTCAAAAGCGCTCATTGTTTTATCTTATGCAGATGTATGGGGTAGAGAAAATAGATCTCTGCTCCCTTATTGTGGGTAAACGCAGTTCCTGCTGTCCTTCTTTAGTTGGCTAATGTTAATTTTAAAATTATGTTCTTGATTCTCCATCAGAGAAAATAGTCATTCTGCAATTATCCAACTGAATTAATTTAACATTTAAAAGCCAAATCAGACTATTCTTCAATGTCAGCGCTAAACAAGTTTGTCGTCGTAACTTGATCATGGAAATTCCAGTATAACACTGATCCATAGCTTTTTCCTTGGCTGTAGTGTGTGAATCTGAATGTGGCCCATTCAAGGATACCTATCCAACAAAATGTATCCAAGTCAGGAAATGTTTGGATCTGAGGGATCTTTGAATAGCTAATTTCTCGTTGACCTTGTTGTTTTGTTCTTTGTTGGGGAATATTACAGGGGTGGAACCTAGAACCTTATGTCAATGTAAGCTTAACCTGATGCAGAAAAGAAATAAAGCAAGTCAGAAATCGAGTCAACCTGTCTTCCTAATAGGTCAGATTACTGTAAAAAAAATCAATAAATAAAAACTACAGATGCTGGAAAACAGACCTGGAAACAGAAAAGGCTCGTCACACTCAATATATTAGGCAGCAGCTATGGAAAGATAAGCAAAGTTAATGATTCTGACTAAAGCCCTTAAATAAAAGGCCTTCATTGGAAATGGTTTGTCAGTAAGACTTTCTTAGTCAAAAGACTCACCCTTTAAATAATAAATGTAAGAGATTCTGCAGATGCTGGAAATACAGAGTAGCACAAACAAAATGCTGAAGGAATTCAGCAGGTCAGGTAGCAACTATGGAGGGCAATAGATGGTCTTGGCTCAAAATGTTGACTATTTATTCCCGTCCATAGATGCTGCCTCACCTGCTGAGTCCTTCCAGTCGTTCCTGTGTGTCACCCTTTAAATATTTCCTGATCTTCAAGGCAGTGACCCGTGAGAAACAGAGACAAGAGAAAGCAAATATGAGAATAGTGAAATTTTAGCAGCATTGGTTATTGATGATGGTGATTAGCTTTGTTTGTCACCTGTACATCTAAACATCCATTGAAGTGTGTCATTTGCATCAAATCAAATCAGTGAGGATTGTGCTGGGCAGTTTCAAATATCGCGATACTTCCAGCACTATCATAGCTTGCTCAGAATTTACTAGCTCTAACCTGCACAGCTTTGGAATGTGGGAGGAAACTTGAGCATCAAGAGGAAACCCACGCGGTCATGGAGAGACCCATGATTTTTCAGTGGCGCCGTAATGAGTGCGCTAACAGCTACACTACGGTGTCACCCATAACCATTGAGTTACCATTGAGATCTCCTGTATAGCCGGAATGGTGACACCTACCTCCAATACTCACATTTTGATGAAGGAAGATTGTCTAAACCACAGCAGATTTTCTATTTTACCCACCCTGCTGGGTACAGAGGGACTCTTCCACAGAATTTCAGGCAATAGGACTAGAGTTTCAGTTCCCCTGTGGCTTGGTCTGTCATATTTTGTGGGGCAGCATTTAGTTGTATACTGTCCACATACATGTTAACTATCGTTTGATTTGTCCTAGTAGCAGAATTGCAGATGACACAATGAATCTCCATAGAATGAATACAGTCAGGATACTGACAGAACCTGAACAAATTAGTGCTATTGTTGGGTGTTACAGGAATGGAAGCCCACTCCATTGGTAGCATATCTCAAAGTTCAAAGTAAATTAATTATTAAACTACATATATGTCACTACATACAAACCTGAGATTCATTTTCTTGTGCCATGTTCAATAAATCCAAGAACCGTAATAGAATCAATGAAAGACCACACCCAACAGGGCGGACAAACAACCAATGTACAAAAGACAACAAACTATGCGAATACAAAAGAGAAATAGATAGATAGATAGATAGTAGATAGACAGATAAATAGATGCAAACACGAGGAATTCAGCAGATGCTGGAAATTCAAGGAACACACATCAAATTTGCTGGTGATCTGAAATGATAGGAGAAGGCAGGAAGGGGAGGGATGGAGCCAAGAGCTGGACAGTTAATTGGCAAAAGGGATATGAGAGGATCATGGGACAGGAGGCCCAGGGAGATGGAAAAGGGGGAGGGGGGGAAAAGCCCAGAGGATGGGCAAGGGCTATAGTGAGAGGGACAGAGGGAAAAAAAGGAGAGAGAGAAAAAGAATGTGTGTATATAAATTGTGATGAAATAGGGTTACAAAAGTACACATAGACTAAGATGTTAACTGTCCTGTGCTAGCACCAGTGGGATCAACAGTTGATCTGCCACCTGTCTTCAGGAGAGAGAGATAAGTAAGTCAATGGAGCAGCATTTGGAAATGTTAATGAAGAGACGAGAGAGTTTAACAGAAGGAGACACCGGTCTGAGTATTGTCAAGACCGGCTCCTTTTGAACCCTGAATTGTTTGAAGTGTGATGGACAGGCAATACCCCAGCAGTGGGATAAAAAGGGGCAGGTTCGCTGACACACCACACACGACACCACGAGGTAACGAGACCCTGCAAGCGGTGCGCCCCCACAAGTCGGTGGGAGTTTTGGAGGTCTGATCGCGGGACCAGCCATAGACGCACAGGGTGGAAAGATACGGTCGGCGGGAACCTGGTGTGTGTCTGCCCTTGCCTGGGTGCTGGGTTCACCGCTGAAGAACGATCGTGTCTGGAACGGAGGGGTCACAGTTGGTGACCTCAGAAAACATTACAAAGGGCTCGCCCGAAAGCTAACTGCGAGGAATATCGGAGGTCTGTTTGGAATCCGATTTGCATATTCATTCATTCTCTCTCACTCTCTCCAACGGCACGACGCTGATTACTGCGAACTGAACTAAACTGAACTCTGTCACTTGTGATTGATCATCTTACCCCCAAACTGCGATAGAGCTTGATTGACCCTATTATCCTAGTTCTGTGTACATGTGTGTTTATTCATTGCTAACCTGTTGCATTTATATCCTTACTATTAGAGTACTGTGTTACTTATTTCTTTAATAAAACTTCCTTAGTTCCAGTAATCCAGACTCTAACTGAGTGGTCCATTTCTGCTGGTTTGGCAACCCAGTTACGGGGTACGTAACAAAATAAATAACGGATGGGGTTTGAGGGGGAGGTGGGGCATCTCCCCCATTTCACGCACATCTGCCCTCACTCCATCCTCCCGCCACCCCACTAGGAATAGGGTTCCCCTTGTCCTCACCTACCACCCCACCAGCTTCCGGGTTCAGCATATTATTCTCCGTAACTTCTTCCACCTCCAATGGGATCCCACTACTAAGCACATCTTTCCCTTCCCCCCACTCTGCATTCCGCAGGGATCGCTCCCTACGTGACTCTCTTGTCCATTCGTCTCCCCCATCCCTCCCCACCGATCTCCCTCCTACTTGTAAACAGAACAAGTGCTACACATGCCCTTACACTTCCTCCCTCACCACCATTCAGGGTCCCAGACAGTCCTTCCAGGTGAGGCAACACTTCACCTGTGAGTCGGCTGGGGTGATATACTGCATCCGGTGCTCCCGATGTGGCCTTCGATATATTGGGGAGACACAACGCAGACTGGGAGATCGTTTCGCTGAACCCCTATGCTCTGTCCGCCAGAGAAAGCAGGATCTCCCAGTGGCCACACATTTTAATTCCACGTCCCATTCCCATTCTGATATATCTATCCACGGCCTCCTCTACTGTAAAGATGAGGCCACACTCAGGTTGGAGAAACAACATATTCTGTCTGGGTAGCCTCCAACCTGATAGCATGAACATTGACTTCTCAAACTTCCGCTAATGCCCCACCTCCCCCTCGTGCCCCATCCGTTATTTATTTATATACGCACACTCCTTTTCTCTCTCTCCTTTTTCTCCCTCTGTACCTCTCACTATACCCCTTGCCCAACCTCTGGGTTTTTCCCTCTCTCCCCCTTTTCTTTATCCCTGGGCGTCCTGTCCCATGATCCTCTCATATCCCTTTTGCCAATCACCTGTCCAGCTCTTGGCTCCATCCCTCCCCCTCCTGTCTTCTCCTATCATTTTGGATCTCCCCTCCCCCTCCCATTTTCAAATCTCTTACTAGCTCTTCTTTCAGTTAGTCCTGACGAAGGGTCTCGGCCCAAAACGTCAACTGTACCTCTTCCTAGAGATGCTGCCTGGCCTGCTGCGTTCACCAGCAACCTTGATGTGTGTAGATAGATAGATAGATAGATAGTAGCTAGATAGATAGATAGGTCAATAAGTAAATAGATAGATAATGAACTGAAGAGTCCTTGAAAGTGAGACCCCAGGCTGTGGGAATAGTTCGGTGATGGGGAAAGTGAAGTTGAGTGAAGTTATCTTCTCTGTTCATCAGCCTGATAGGTAATAATTGCTCCTGAACCTTGGAGTATGAGTCCTGAGGCTCCTATACCACCTTTGTGATGGCAGTAGTGAGAAGAAAGCATGACCTGGGTTGTGGGTTCCCTGATGATAGATGCTGCTTTCCTATGACAGCGCTCCATATATATGTACTCACTGGAGGGGAGGGCTTTACCTGTGATGGACTGGACCATATCCAGACTTTTTGTAGGATTTTCCATTCAAATAACATTGGTGTTTCCATGCCAGGCTGTGATGCAACCAGTCAATGTACTTTCCACCAGACATCTATAGAGGGTTGTCAAAGTATTAGATGTCATGCTGAATCTTCGTAAACTTCTAAGGAGGTAGAGGTGTTGCTGTGCTTTCTTTGTAATTGCACCTGCATTCAGGGCCCAGGACAAGTTCTCTGAAATAATAACACCAAGGAATTTAAAGTTGCTGACGTCCTCTGCCCCGATCCTCCGATGAGGACTGGCTCATGGACCTTCAGTTTTCTACTCCTGAAGTGTATAATCAGCTCCTTAATCTTGCTGACATCGAGACAGAGGTTGTTGTTGTGGCAGCACTCAGCCAGATTTTCAATCTCCCTCCTTTGATTCAGCCAATAACAGTGGTGTCGGCAGAATTCGTCCTGGGCCCAGCATGTAAATATAGAGTTGGAGTTGTGCTTAGCCACACAGTCATAGGTGTAAAGCAAGTAGAGCACACTTGCAGCATGGCATTCAGAATGAGGTTTATTATCCCTGATGTACATTGTAAAATTTGTTGTTTTGCAGCAGTAGTAGAGTGTAAGTTTAAAAATTACTTAAGTTACAAAATAAATGAATAATGAAAAGATGAATGATGAGGTAATGTTCATTGGTTTATGGATCATTCAAAAATCTGATGGCGGAGGGGAAGAAGTTGTTCTTAATTGTTGAGTGTGGGTCTTCAAGTTTCTGTACCTCCTTCCCTGTGATAGTAATGAGAAGAGAGCATATCCCAGATGGTGAGGGTCCTTTATGACGGATGCCACCTTCTTGAGGCATTGCCTGTTGAAGATGACCGCAATGGTGGGCCTGGTTGTGCCTGTGATGGGACTGGCTTAGTCTACAACCCCCCGCAGCCACTGTGCACTGGAGCCTCCAAATCAGGCTGTGATGCAACCATTCAGGATGCTTTCCACCCTACATCTGTCGAAACTTGCACGAGACCTTGCGCCAAACCTCTTCAAACTCCTAATGAAGTAGAGCCACTGGTGTGCCTTCTACATGATTGCATTGGTGTGTTGAGGCAAGGATACACTCTCTGAGGTGTTGACACTTGGAACATGAAGCTGCTCTCTCTTTCCACATCTAACCCTTCAATGGGGAGTGGGGTGTGTCCTTCTGATCTCCTCTTCCACTGTCGTTTCCTTGGGCTTGCTGATGCTGAGTGTGAGGTTGCTGTTGTGACACCATTCAACCAATTGATCTGTCTAATCCTGTACACCTAATCATTGCCCTCTGAGATTCTACCAACAACAGTGGTGGCATCAGTGAACTCTGCCTAGCCACACAGTCATGAGTGTAGAACACATCCTTCAGCTGCGCCTGAGGTGATTGTCAGCAAGGATTAGATGTTATTACCAATCCGCGTTCATCGGCACACCATCATGATGGTGTTTTTTTAGCAGGCCTTCTTATTTTTACAAAGCCAAGTTGCTAGCTCGACGCTCAACCCAGCACGGATGGAAAGCGTGCAAGGGAGCCAGCTGGATTTGAACTCGGGAGCCTTTGCTCCGAAGTCCGGCTCTGATGCCACTATGCCACCAGCCGGAGTTAAAGGCTTTCTTCTTCTTCTTCTTACCAATCCGCATTGACTGTAGTCTCCCAATAAAGAAGCCGAGGATCTATTTGCATAGGAAGGTACCGAGGCCCAGGTTTTGAAGCTTGTTGATTAGTAGGCATGGTGTTGAAAGCCAAGCTGTAAGCAACAAATGGCAGCTGTGAAGCCTCAAATTGTAGAGTCATTGAATTATCCAGCCCAGAAGTTGGCTTTCTGGACATATTTTCCATGCCAACCATCTGTACTTGCCTTTGTGAAGCTGTGTGTTCATTCAGTCTAGAACAGTTAATACAAGAGATTCTGCGGGTGCTGGAGATCCAGAATAACACACACAATGTGCATTTAGCTCATTGCACTTGAATAGTGAGTGTTAATAATTTAGCTTCACCAGCAATGGAAAGCAAACAGTTAGATGAGAGGACATTGAGATCCATCATAAGGTTAATAGCCATGATGCCCTTAATAGATAATGGTGATATGTCCTTGAGTAACATTCTGACGGGAACAGCTACCAAGTTTTTAATGAGAATGCTCTTAGTGAAGCATCTCAAACTGACACTTGAACCTCAGGAAGGAGGAGAGTGCTGCTTGATCACCCTGAGAAGACCGAGGTTATTCCTGACAGTCATTGTCTACTCCTCCTCTTGCTTCCAGCTGTTTGTTCTGTCCTGTGTTCCTCTTTACATTCTGCAAGGAGAATGGATATTAACAAACAGTAGGTGCCATTTTAGACTGGATTCATAACAACATTGCCAGCAATCAAGTTTTGCAGTCAATGCACCTTCTATTATTCCAACTAACTATCTGTTTCACCATTGTGGTATTATTTCTAGTGCTTTGTAATTATTTGGTCCTTTTTT
This sequence comes from Mobula hypostoma, assembly GCF_963921235.1. Taxonomy (NCBI): domain Eukaryota; kingdom Metazoa; phylum Chordata; class Chondrichthyes; order Myliobatiformes; family Myliobatidae; genus Mobula; species Mobula hypostoma. Next base: position 105,126,295 of record NC_086106.1, on the reverse strand, counting down.
CTGGTTAAGGAAGTTCTTCCAGGAGACAGCATTTATGTTGTGAACGTGGATTTACTTTGATGCTAAGGTTATCAAAATTTTGAGGAACACAGTTCTGACAGCTTTCTTCCTCTATATTGTTCATATATTTTTAAATTAGTCATTGTGATTAAACATGCGCAAATTATCTGTTTACTGAGTGTGATTGTTTTCTTACAATTTTTATTTCATCAGTATTAATTTCTAAACCTGTTTTCCATCAAATATATTCTCTAAGGTAATTTCTTCAAAAGCATTTACTCAGTTCTGCATGGATGCTGTAATATTGTCATTTTACAGTTTTAGGAGGATGATGCTTTTCCACTAGAAACAATGCCATACTTGATTAGATCTGCTCGTTTATGTGCACTTTATATCTAGCTGTAAATGGGAAGAAATCTACAGCAGACAATAATAGTTGCTGATTAAAAAATCTATGAAACTCTTATCAGAGTAATATTCCTTCATGCCATTTAGAGTAATCTGTTGTAAAGATGTTTTCTCAGCTCTGTTAAACCAACAAGGTGTGGAGTGTGTGTGAAGTCTTTCATCCATGTGAGCACACAATTCATGGAATTTTGGAAAAAAAAACTCAGCTTCTTCATGCTAAGTTGTGACAGTGGACCTTAATTCTATTACCTGAGTATTATAAGAATGCCTGTCAAATGCCTCTCATGGGTATTATAAGCTACTCTACATTATCAGTACCTCAGGGTAGTCATTAGTTCATGCTGAGAATATCTGGGGATTATAAAACAGATGTTCAGATTTTATCTGTGAACTAGAAATAATGGAATAACACTAAGAAAACAAAACAGTTTTGATTGCCGCATCATAGTGAATTCAATAGACCTAAATTTATGACATTCTGAGGCCAAGTTTGGCTAATAATCTGGCAAATACTTTGTCACACTATTGATCATATTAATTATGACAATACTGTTTCATCACTAGGGTTAGAAAATTTCAGTTTATATTGCAATTATTTTGTGTATTTTACTTCATGCAATTTTAAATGTTTCTGGGCACACTTCAATTTTTAATATTCCCGTGATTTTCTTTCTGTTCATTGTCTTTCAAAAATATTTGATGTTAATCATATGACACTATAAATATCAAGTTAATCAAATGCCACTATAGAAAGATGATATTAATCAAATGGCACTATATAAAGATGACATTAATTAATTGACGCTCAATAAAGTAGTAAAGATGATGTTAATCAAGTGACACTTGGTGAAAGATGACGTTCATCAAATGACACTACATAAAGATGATGTTAATTGACAATCTATAAAAGGATGTTCATCGTATGACACAATAGAAAGATGATGTTAATGAAATGACATTATATAGTGTTAATCAATCACACTATATAAAGACATTAATTAATTGACACTATGTGATGACATTAATTGCATAACACTCTATAAAGATGATATTAAGTATATGAAACTATAAAAATGAAGCTAATTAATTGATACTGCATAAAGATGACAGTAATTAAATGACTACATAAAAATGATATTAATTAATTGACACTGAAATAACTGATAATTAAATGACACTATAACAATGACATTAATTAAATGACACTAAAGATGATATTAATCAAATGACACTATACAAAATATAATTTTAATCAAATGACAGTATATAAAGATTATGGTAATTAATTGACACAATAAAAATGATATTAATCATACGACCCTCCATAATGTTCAAATAACAATATATAAAGATGATGTTAATTAAATGACACTATATAAAGATGAGTTCTATTTCTACTGCAAATCCAGAAGAAATTTTTGTAAGGGTCAAAAAATCTAGATATACTGACCTTAAGAATTTTTGATGTACCTATTACTATCTCAGAGCTCTGCTAACAGATGCCTCTACATCTACTAAAATACAGTCAGTGGCTACTTTACTAGATATAGGAGGTACTTAATAAAGTGGCCACTGAGTGTACGTTTGTGGTCTTCTGATGCTGCAGTCTATCTCTACTTCGATTCAATGGGTTGTGCATTCGGGGATGCTCTTCTGCATGCCACTGTTGTAATGCAAGGTTATTTGAGTTACTGTTGTCTTCCTTCAACTTGAACCAGTCAAGCCATTTTCCTCTAACTTTTCTCACTAACGAGGCATTTTCACCCAAGAACTGCCCGTCAATGTATGTCATTTTTGTTTTCCACTCTTTGAAAACTCTAGAGATTGCTGGTGCATGAAAATACAAGGAAATCAGCACTTTCTAAGATACTCAAACCACCCTGTCTGGTACCAACGATTATTCCACAGTCAAAGCCACTTACATCACACTTCTTCCCCATTCTGATGAAAAACAGCTGAACCTCTTGATCATGCCTGCATGCTTTTATGGATTGAGTTATTGCCACATGATTGGCTGATTAGATATTTACATTAATGAGCAGGTGTACAGGTGTACCTAAAGAAGTAGTTACTGAGTGTATGTACTTTAATAATAAATTTAATTTGAACTTTTTGAACTTTGAACAATGCCCAAGAAAGCAAACCAGCACCTCTACTTCATCAGAAGGCAAAGGAAATTTATACTTTATACTTTATTGTCGCCAAACAATTGATACTAGAACGTACAATCATCACAGCGATATTTGATTCTGCACTTTCCGCTCCCTGGATTACAAATATTAAATATTTAAAATAGTAAAAATTAATAAATATTAAAAATTTAAATTATAAATCATAAATAGAAAATAGAAAAATGGAAAGTAAGGTAGTGCAAAAAAACCGGAAGGCAGGTCTGGATATTTGGAGGGTACGGCCCAGATCCGGGTCAGGATCCGTTCAGCAGTCTTATCACAGTTGGAAAGAAGCTGTTCCCAAATTTGGCCGTACGAGTCTTCAAGCTCCTGAGCCTTCTCCCGGATGGAAGAGGGATGAAAAGTGTGTTGGCTGGGTGGGTCGTGTTCTTGATTATCCTGGCAGCACTGCTCCGACAGCGTGCGGTGTAAAGTGAGTCCATGGACGGAAGATTGGTTTGTGTGATGTGCTGCGCCGTGTTCACGATCTTCTGCAGCTTCTTTCGGTCTTGGACAGGACAACCTCCATACCAGGTTGTGATGCACCCAAGAAGAATGCTTTCTACGGAGCATCTATAAAACTTAGTGAGGGTTTTAGGGGACAGGCCAAATTTCTTTAGTTTTCTCAGGAAGTAAAGGCACTGGTGGGCCTTCTTGGCATATCCCCATTGACTCTCATGTTTTTATAGATGCACCAAAGAAAGCATCCTATCCAGATGCATCATAGCTTGGTACAATAAGAACTCTGAGCAAGACCACAAATTATTACAGAAAGTTATGGACACAGCTCAATCTCTCACAAAAGCTAGTCTTCTCTCCATCGACTCTGTCCACACTTCCTGCAACCTCTGGAAAGCAGCCAGCATAATTAAAGACCCCTTTCACTTTGGTCATTCTCTCTTATCCCTCCCTGCGTCCACCAGAAGGGAGACACAAGGCTTGAAAACCTGCAACATCAGGCTCAAGGACAGCTTCTGTCCTGCTGTTATAAGACTCCTGAATGGATTTCTTGTACGATAAATCAAACTCTTCATCTCACAATCTACCTAGTTGTGGCTATTGCACCCTATTCGTCCACCTGCATTGCACCTTCTCTGTAATGGTAAGTGTTATACTAAAGTCTGCATCCTCTTACTGCTTTTCACTTTTACCACCTTGGAATGATCTAATGTAAAACAAAGTTTCTCACTGTATCTTGGTACAATCGGACAATAATTAACCAGTTATCAACTATCAACTCTGTCCAGTCCATTAGATCCAAACCCAAACTTATGATTTCTTTCTCCCTTTTATGTTGATTTAGTTTACCATTATACATCTTTGTTGTATTCATTTCCCCCACATTCTGTAATATATTATTTATTGGATTTACTTGTGACTATTTCACATTAGCGCCCCTAGTTTTGTTTAATCACTACAATAGAAACATAGTCTCAATGTTTATTCCATTAAACTGCAATGTCTTCACAAATGCAATGAGGCACCTCACGCATACAGTAAACGTTACTATATACATAACTAAGTAATTACACATGTAGCCTCCTGGCTCGCTCAGCTCCCTTTCGTTTAGGGGGGAGAAGCCTTCCGCCCCGCCAAACTCGGTAATCAAGTTTGTGTGGATGCTGTGGGATGTACCCCACCCCGCCAAATAACAGACAATACACCATATGCGACTAAATGATTACACATTATAGATCTTACTGGAACTATGTAATTAATAGAGATAAAATATAAAAGGAAAGTAAAAGGCGTCAAACTTATCAAAGTTCAACCACTTCGTGCACAACAGTTGGAAGATTCAATTAACGGAGTCTTCTTTCCACCATTTGATCTCCTCCGAGCTCCTCGACCTGTCGCTTGGGATCAACCATGGTGGTCGACCAGACGCACCACACGAGTCTGTCTTCGTCTCCTCTCCTCTCCGAAGACACTGGGCCTCGGACTCTTGCTAGGGGTCCGTTCTGTTGACCAGCTTTCAGCATTGCGTCTCCTCTCTCTGTCCCCATCACGCCTTCTCCCCCAAAGCCTGCGAAAACAATAGCTTACAGACACACAAGAAAGAATAACATCTATCCCAATTGGTTAGCAAATGAATACAATTCTCTTATCAGTAATTATAACCCAAACAAGCTGCGAGAGAGAAGCACTTTCTCAGCAGTTAACATAACAAAGAAGCCATTTTTTAACATAACAAAGAAGCCACTTTATTAACCTTAGCAGTAACTTAGAAGAAGAAACCCGTTACACACACAGGATGCTGGAGGAACTCAGCAGGTCAGGCAGCATCTATGGTTGCCTGACCTGCTGAGTTCCTGCAGCATTTTGTGTGTGTTGCTTTGTATTTCCAGCATCTGTAGAATTTCTTGTGTTTATAACAAAATCATTAGACCAAGGCAAGATATTACTAATATTTTCAAAATTCTATTATATATATATTTTATCCCTGTAAATGCCTGCAAGAAAGTGAATTTGAAGGCAGTATATTGTATGTACTTTGATAATAAATTGATTTTGAACTTTGAATGATTCCTGACCAAATGACTGCAATGAGTTAAGTATGGCAGCAATACCTCTGTCACGATAAAACTTCCTTCAAACTTGAATCTTTCAACTTTCTTCCTCTCAGCACCATTAGTGAGTGCTCTGCAGTACTTTCTGAAGACAAAGGTGAGTTATTTTGTTTTGCTGAAATTGAGGCAAACATTGTTGTCATGACATCATGTACTAGGCTCTTTATCTCCTTTCTGTACTTTGTTTCATCATTGTTTAAGATCTGACTCACTGCGGTGGTCTCACCTGAGAACTTGGAGATGGAATTAGAGCTGAATCAGTCCACACGGTGGTGTGTATATTGGGAGTAAAAGGGCTGAGAATGCAGCTTCCTAGCGCACTGGTGTTGAGGATAATCGTGGAGGAGGTATTGCTCCCCTTACTTATTGATTGCAGTCTGTTGGTCAGGAATCACTCAACATTCAAAGTAAGTTTATTATCAAAGTACATATAATATATGTCTCCAGCTGTGTACATACATCTATTGATGCTTCTGGACACATCTTCAGTGATGTTCCTGGAATCATCGGGTGTTTTGGGTCTTTCAACATCATACAACCTCCTCCAGGTGACCCAGCTGGGGTTGATCAGATCCCAGCTTGTGTCCAGATGGCTAGCTACTTATGACTCCATGGCTCCCCTCTTTTGAGCCACAGCCAAAATCTTGAGGCCCTCTCTGCCGCATCGGTGGTACTGCAGATGGATGGCTCTCCTCTTCCTTTCTCCCTCGATGCCCAAAATGCTGAAGGCTCTAACTAAAGAATGGGCTATGAATCCCCTACAACCAAACTCCACTGGGAGACACCTCGCTCTCCATCCAGCCTGCTGACAGTTGCTGACCAGTCCTGCGTACTTGGAGAGCTTCCTTTCAAAGGCCTCCTCCAAGCTATCTTCCCATGGGAGTGCCAGCTCCAGCATATACTACCTTGAGATTCATTTTCCTGCAGGCATTTACAGGAAAAATAGAAATATAATAGAATTTTACTGAAAACTATACATAACCAAATAAAGACTGACAAAGACCAAAGTACAAAAGAAGCCAAACTGTGCAAATAAAATTTTTCCCCCACAGGCGCTGCATGGCCTGCTGAGTTCCTCCAGCATTTTGTGTGACTCGCTTGGATTTCCAGCATCTGCATCTTGCTTGTGAAATAAAAATGGGACTGAGAGCATCGGTTGTATCAAGTCCTTGAAGGTGAATCTGTAGATTGTAGAATCCATTCGAAGTTGTGGTTGAATGAAGCTATCCATGCCAGTTCAGGAGAGATTGATAGTTGAAGGGTGATTGCTGTTCCCGAATCTGGTCGAGTGGTTTCTAAGGCTTCTGAACCTATCCTGCTGATGGCAGTGGTGAGAAGAGGGCATGGGGCGGGTCCTTGATGATGAATGCTACTTTCTTGTGGCAACGCACTATCTCGCTGAGGAGGACTTCGCTTGTGATGGGCATCACTTTATGTAGCCTTTTCTGTTCTTGGGCATTGGTGTTTTCATTGCAGCTGTGCTACAACTAGTTAGGATGCCCTCCACAGTGCACCTATGGAAGTTTATCGAAGTTTATCATAACATGCCAAATCTATGCAAACTTTTAAGAAAGTTAAGATGCTGTTATGCTTTCATTGTGATGACACTTAGGTGCTGATCTCAGGACAGATCCTCTGATATGTTGACGCCAAAGAATTTAAAGTTGCTGACCATCTCCACCTCCATTCCCCTGATGAGGACTGGCACATTGACCTTGAACTTCTTCCTCTTGTGGTTGATTATCATCTCTTTGGTCGTTGTTGTGGCACCTCATAGCCAGATTTTCAATCTCTCCCCTGCATGCAGATTCATCACCACCTTTGATCTGGCCAACAACAGTAGCGTCAATGGTAAATTTAAATACAGCATTGCAGCTGTGCTTAGCCACACATAATACCACGTTACCGTCTCCATATTACCAGCTGTCCACTGGGAAGTCCATTGTTACTGCACATTTTTAGTGCTAGCTTGTTATGGTATCTCAGTGCTTTCACTTTCAGTTTATAATGCTCCCAATTTGACCATTCTTTTCACCACCGTCATACTCAGCACAAGTTACCCCTACTGTTACGGTCAGCACTCCCTTCAGTGTTCCACCACACAGACTTCACCTCCCATCCTTTTCTCTCGAAATTTTTCTATTCCCAATACTTATTTCTCCAACCTTACAGTTTCTGATTTACTGAAATTCTGATTTCCACCTGATAAGTATGTAGTCATATAATTTAAACCAGCAGTTATCCCTAACTATTCCATGGTACTTGTCATTAAAGAAGGAATTACTCTTATAAAATACTATAAAATAGTAACTTTCATACATTATAAATCTTATACATTAAAATATTTTGTTCCATAACTTATTTTACACAATGGTGAGAAGTTCCTCTAGTGATAATCTAGATCATTTCCTCATAATTAGCTAAATCTTGGACATTATTTCAGTTATAAATCACTATGGTTTCTGATTGCTCTGCGATTGTAATATTGTAGAACTAAATGCTGATCTTTAGCTAAGATGTCTTCATGATTAATTTTGCCTTTGTAACCTTGTATGGAAAGATCTCAAAATAGTAAAGGGACAGTGGATTTTTGGCAGAAGTCATTCAGTCATCTTAGAGCTGTTGCCAGTTTTAAGCATTGAAAGAAAGATTCTATTTGCATTGTAAAAGAAACAGAGAGAAGCTCCAGAGTCATTGACATCCATGGGAACAAAATCATATAACTATATCCGTGCCACTTACAGTTATGTGTCACACAATATTTCTTCAACGCTGATTCCTTCAACAAGACAGAGAAGGACTTCTATTAAGAAGAAAAATTGGAAAAGCTTTAAATTGTTTTCTGTAGAATTGAGAAGGTTAAAAGGAAATATTTATATGGTTTAATAGGATTATTTTGTTAAAGCAGAAGGAAAATGTGTTCATGGATCACTTTAGGATTCTCTGAGGATTTGAAAGTCATTTTAATATGTTTCTTTTTATCGGTATCAAACAACATGAACTCACAAATCCTCATTTTCTATTTCAACTAACAAAGATTCAAAGTTTTATAACATTCCATGATAATACATTACCAGTGAAATGCTGGTTGTCCTTTATTTATAAGGTACATGGACACCATATATTTTATTAGAAGCTGCAGATCTATTACTTTACAGGTTGGAGATAATTTTTTCTTTTGCTTGCTTTCCATGCATTCCAGAAATTCTGTGGAGTTGTTCCAGAATCATTTTCTTGTTTAAATTCATTGTCTTTTCTGAGACGTAACAAATTAATCATTCTGAAGTCCTCCACTAATTCCACACACACTCGGGGGCACACACATTGAAGTGGCCGTTGTCTTGGCCTGAAGAAATTTTAAAAAATTGCAGAGCAGCCAGCTGGAACAAGTCATGGACAGTCGATGAGTGTACATAACAAATACCTTAGCTCTTGCCAGGTGGTGGAAGAATAGGGAGGCTGTTGCTTTCTGAATTATTGTTTTCTGAATTGAAGTAATTGAAATTCGACATAATGAAAACCTCTCCAATAATCTGCTGATCAGGGATAATTTCCAAACAGGAAGTTATTTATGGGATGCTCTTTGATAAGACAGAAGAATCAACACATCCTATAGTCTGTGTCTGTGAACTGGAGTGGCCTGAGCCGAGAGTCTGGCTTGAACAGGGTATAATTAGTGTGCAAAGGGCTGATTTAGCAAAATGAAGCAATGACATTGAAAGCATGCAGTGAGGTGGTGCCACCTGCAGCCTTGGGCCAGAGCCAGTAGGGGTGGACACATAATGGCCCAATGAATCAGAGCCAACAGAATCCATGTATGGTACTGCAGAAGTGACAAGGGAACAGAATTATAATGAAGGTCTTGGAGAAACAGGTTTATTATGACTGAGATGTGTTGTGAGATTTACTTGTTTTGAGACAGCAGTGCAAGACATAAAATTACTATAAACTAGTGTAAAAGATAAATAACGAAGTAGTGTTTATCGATTCATGGACCATTCTGAAATCAGATTGTGGAGAGAAAAAAAACTGCTCTTAAAACATCGAGTGTGGGTCTTCAACCACCTGTAAAGTTAAGAGGACATGTCCTGGATGGGTGGGCAAGAACTCCAAGGAGACCAAGTATTGCAAAGACGATGCCCATGCCTGGGACAGGGAGAAGAAGGATCAATTAATTAGCCAATGGGAGATCTCTAATTGGTGATGTGAGTGAGAAAAATAGTTTGGGTAAACAAAAGAATTTGGGAAGTAACCAGATATTTGCGTTTAATACAGCAAGTTGACTAAGTAAAGTTGCGAGTAATTTGAACTCGTTGGGATTTGAGTGGTCATTCACATAGCCTAAGTTAGTTGACCAAAGAAAGGGACAAAAATTAGCAAAATTGGGTTTTTTTTCTCACTTTTGTTTCATTATATTGGTATTTCTGTTAATTTCTGGATTAAAAGAGTCTGCTGCAGGATGCTAATTTTTCCACTATCTCCACTGATGCTTCTTTATTGTTGAGTATCTGATATGTTCTGGTTTTGTTTCAGGTGCTTGTTTATTATTGAGTTGCTAGTTTATTTTTCCAGTCCTGGTGTCTCTGAAAGGCTTCCTTAAGGTTGCTACAGCTGGGGGTGGTAATGGGGACAAGCTCCCACCATCTATTAAATGCACCCAATGGCACGCACCTCACAGAGCCTCTGACAACCAAGTCCAGCTCCTGGCCTTCACGTGCGGCTTAGCTACTAAGACTGGCGGAACCATTTTTACTGACAGGAGAAGAAGTAAAGGTGGGTTGCTGGTGCGGTAGAACCAGTCACTTTGGACAGATGGGGCTTGTCAGCTGTGGTTGGCTGCTTGTCTAGGGGAAGGAAAACTCTGATCTCAAATCTCTGCTGTCAAGCAGCTATACCCATCCATAGAAAAGGCTTTGGGAGTAAATCCCGAGGGAAAAGTCCAGAGCTGGAGTCCCTAAGGCAGTCCTACATTGAGTTCAATGCTGACTGGCAACTTCTGCGAGGCTGCTGTCACCGAACCATATCGGCCTTTGCCGTTCCTTTGTGTACATCAGGTGCGTGGAGAGTGGGAGCTCGCTACATGGGCAACAGCTTGCTCTCCGTATAGTACTGCCCAGGCTTGTGTATCTAGACAGCTAGGACACAATACCTATGGTCAGCTCTGACCCACAGAAGCCTCAGATGGACATTAAAATAAGTTGCATTTAAATAGCACATTAATATGCAGACAAACAGTGCTCATGTTTCTACTAAAACATTTTAAAAGCACCCATTGTCATAAAATGCAGTGATCTACTTTGCTTAGAGGCACTTTATCTGAAAGCTTATGTTAACTAAAAATGACCTTTCCTCAAGAGACTCCCTTTGGTAAGTTGCCCTCATGCTTGAGATCAACATCATGTAGGAATTTTGCCCTTTTTGGTGATACTAATTCTTAAATTGTGGGCACATGGTCAAGTGGTTAAGGCATTGGACTAGCTACCTGAAGGTCGTGAGTTCGAGCCCCAGCCAAGGGCTGTTGTGTCCTTGAGCAAGGCACTTAATCACACATTGCTCTGCGACGACACTGGATGCCTTTTAAATTCTCAAAAAAGCATAAGAATGCTGCTGGGATTTGCTTTACAGAGGAGCTCATGAATACTTACATAATAATCAAGTACCATTTCAGATGTAATCAAAGATTTCACATTTAGATTTATGTCTTTCCCTTACCTTCATAAGCTCAATGAGTGTTCTACTATTGGCCTTGACTCTTTAATCAAGGTTCTCCAGAATATCAAAGCTATTTACCTTCTGGAAGAGGAGTATATGTTTACCACACAATGTAGATTTTGATTTCAGTACTTGCTGTCAATTTTCAGCTCAGTGAGTGGGGAGTACAGATTTGGAAAGATCTGCCTTGTTGTTATATTCCTTTGCAGCATCATCTAGAGCAGGCAGATTTTAGCAGCTTTCACTGGAATGCCAAGAAACGTCTGTTCTGTAGAAATGCTATATACAGCAGGCATTATTTTCAACTCAGGATTATTTCATGCCTGTCATTCCCTTGCCTTTACAATCTACGTGTGTATGTTTAAAGGCATCCTACGCAGTTTCCAGACAGGTAGGAGTTAGAAATTCTCTGTTCTCTAAGATGACAGTAGGGCCCTAGGGAAACTTTTGAATATGTTCAAGGTTAACAAGATATGGTGGGACTACATGCTGATGTTGTGGATTCTATACAAAGGAAGGAATAATCATTCTATTAACAGTAGAATAGTTCTTTCTCTTGATAGACTCTAATAATATGTCTCATTTTGCCCATCATCACCAATTTGTATACTTTTTTGTGCAAGAATGCTTGGTTGCAGCTCTGTGGAAATGCACAGAATTGTATCCTTTAGTTTTTTGTCTGGATTTGTACATGACGCTAGCAATGCTGTATTTGTTGCTCGTCGCTAGTTGCCCTGAGGTATTGGAGATTCTCCTTGACAGCCGCGTTGCTCTTAGGGTAGGTGCTTCTAGATTGGGATTAGGCAAGAAATTCTCAAAGAAGTCTGTGCAGAGCATGAGTTTTATTTAGAGATACAGCACAGTAACAGGTCCTACCGACCTACCGACCCACCGCCATCCATTTTTACCCCTTGTGACCAATGTACTAGACTGTATGTCCTTGGAATGTGTGAGGAAACTCACGCGGTCACGGGGAGAATGTACAAACTCCTTACGGAGCGGCAGGAAATAAACCTGGGTTGTTGGTGCTGTAATAGTGTTATGCCAACCACTACGTGACCGTTGTTAGTGTAGAATTCAGAAATGATTGTATTCCAGGAGCTTTGTGTCCTCTTTGATGGTGGTGTTCACAGTATTGAAAGTTACATATATTATAAACTTGTTAGATTAGTGGGAGAAGAATATACATATTGCAGCCTAAGAGGTAAAGGGAATAATAGTAAATGTGATATTGGTGGCAACAATCAGGTCCATCGAAGAAGACAACGTGATGTAGTTTGTTCAACATACTAACAGAAGTCACAGTGACAAACAGAAGAAAGGATTATGCTATTTTTTCTTTCCTTAATGGGCTTCTGAGGTCAAGTACAGTGCCCTGCCTCTTCACCTGCTATTTACTTACAGTATGTAGATAATGAACATAGAACAATACAACACAGTACAGGCCCTTCGGCCAGTGTTGTTGTGCCGACCTTTTAAACTATTCCAAGATCATTCTAATGCTTCCCTCCCACATAGCCCTCCACTTTCATTTCATCCATGTACTTATCTAAGTGTCCCTTAACTGTCCCTAATGTACCTGCCTCTACCACCACCCCTGATAGCGTGTTCCATGCACCCACCATTCTCTTTGTAAAAGACCTACCTCCAAAATCCCCCACCTATACTTTCCTCCAATCACCTTCAAAATTTTGCCCTCTTGTATTAGTCATTTCTGCCCTGAAAAAGGCACTGGCTGTCCACTCTATCAATGTTTCTTATAATCTTATATTTGTTAGGCGGGAGGAGAGCGAAGCAGCGCTCCGCGCGTGCGCAGCCCTCCGATGAAAAATGATATTATATCCGTTAAATAGGGGCCGTGGACAATTCTGATTTGATGGAGATGGACGTGAAAGTGCAGAGGAACATCTGGAAAAATTTCTGAAACGCTCGTTCGCTGCTGTCGTTACTGCGCAGTTGGGAATCTTTCGGAGGGAAGGCCTCAAAATCCCCGGCTTTGCCTGCTGTTGGCGATCGAGATGGAGGTCGAATCGTTCGGATAGAGATGGCGCTCAGTACTCGGTGTAGGAGAGCTGATCAGAGCTCGAAGTTTTCAGACGACTCAGAGTCGGACCGTGGTCAGTTATGGCAGGGAGAGTTTTTCTTCCTTCTCCCGTCTGCGTGAGATGTGGGACATTTGAGAAACTTTGAACTTTACTGTGCTCATGGACTTCATCAAGTTATCGTATTGTTGCACTGTTGTAATTATGTTATAATTATGTGGTTTTGTTAGTTTTTTTCAGTCCTGGTCTGTCCTGTGTTTTGTGATATCACACCGGAGGAAATATTGTATCATTTCTTAGTGCATGCATTACTAAATGACAATAAAAGAGGACTGCGTGTCTTCATAATCTAATCTTATATACCTCTATCAAGTCACAACTCAGTTTCCTTCTCTCTAAAGGGAAAAACCTTAGCTCACTCAACCTTGCTTTATAAGACATACTCTTTCATCTAGGCAGCATCCTGGTAAATCTCCTCTGCAACCTATCTAAATCTTCCTCATCGTTCTTATAATGAAGTGACCAGAACTGGACACAATAGTCCAAGTGTAGTCTAATCAGAGTTTTACAGAGCTGCAACAGTACCTCACATCACTTGAGCTCAGTGGATTGAACACTGGTTTATTATTGTGACATGTACCAAGATACAATGAAAAGTTTGTCTCGCACACTGTTCATACAGATCAAAACATTACACATTGCATTGAACTAGAATAAGGTAAAACAATAACAATGCAGAATAAAGTGCAAAAAAGCAAGTGAAAATGTGCAGTGTGGGTTAACGAAAAAGGGCAAGGTCATAACAAGGTAGAACATGAGGCCAAGGGTACAAGTTGTTCATCCAAGAGTCTGATAACACTGGGATAGAAGCTGTCCTTGACATTTGTGCTACATGCTTTCAGGCTTTTGTTATCTTCTGATTGATGGGAGAGGGGAGAAGAGAGAATGTCTAGGGTGGGTGGGGTCTTTGATTATTCTAGCTGCTTTACTGAGACAGCAAGAAATATAAACTTTGATCCAAAGCAAATAATGTGAATCCATTTAAGGCAGAGCCCAAGAATTCAAAAGTCTGGTGTTACTAAAGCAGGTGTTTGTAGTTCAGGTCCTTAGTTGGCCCATTCTGTCCCTGGTATTCATACAGCAATGCAGAGATGCATCTTTTAAACTTAACCAAGGGCAAGCCCAATAGGTAAATTTGATTGGCATATTCCTAAATGTTGTATGAATTGGGATATTACACTTCTCACTGCTTTCTTAAAGCGGCCAGCATAATGAAAGACCTCACCCACCCTATTAATTTTCAATTCCCCAGCCCCCTTCCATCGAGCAGAAGACGTAAAAGCCTGAAAACATACCAGCAAACTCAAGGACAGCTCCTTTCCCACTCTCATAAGACTATTGATCTGTGACTCTACCCTGCTCTGATATTGCATCTTATTGTCTAACCACAGTGCACTTCCTCTGCAAATGTTCCTCTTTACTTTGCATTCATTGCTTTCCCCTTGTACTACCTCAATGTAGTGTTGTAACAAATTAATATGTATGAATGGTATGCAAGAGTTTTTCACTGTACTGTACATGTGACAGTAATAAACCAATTTACCTTTGTACCAATTTTACCATTACCCATGTAGGCAGGCTTTGTCCCAATATCAGAGCTATACAGTTTGAGGAGACTTGGTATGTCACCAAAGACTCCAGCAAATTTCTACAGATGTACCACAGAGAGCATTTCTAACTGCTTACACCGTTGTCTGGTGGTGTGGGACCACTGAAAAGGACTGGAAAAAGCTGCAGAAAGTTGTAAACTCAGCCAGCTCCATCATGGGCACCAGCCTCCCCAGCATCGAGGACATCTTCAAAAGGTGATACCTCAAAAAGGTGGCATCCATCATTAAGGACCCCCACCACCCAGGGCATGCCCTCTGCACATTTCTACCACCCAAGAGGTGGTACAGGAACTGAGGACACACACTCAACATTTTAGGAACAGCTTCTTCCCTTCCACCATCATCAGAGTTCTGAATGGACAATGATGACAATTATCCCATGAACATTGTTTTGTTTTTTTTTGCTCTCTTTTTGCATGACTTATCTATCTTTTTAAAATATATTTCTTTTTATAGTATATTTTATGTATTGCACTGTATTGCGGCCACAAGAGAACAAATTTTGTGACATACGTTCGTGATAAGTAATCTAATTTTGATTCTGATTCTGCTGGAGACACATTTGTCCAACAGTATAGATCAATATGGCCTTTGAAAGGACAGTTTACAGAGGAAAATATTCTAGTATTGACCATAATTTGCTCATTAGAAGAAATCTAACATTGACTGCTTCATGAGGGACAATTTAACCAGGCACATACCAGGCATGTATTTGAATATATGTGGGCCCTTAATATGGTTACATTGTCAGGATGATGGTGGTGGGGACCATGTCCCTGCTGCCTCTTCCCTTCCCCATCCCACATACGCCTATGGACGCGGTCTGCAGCACCACACTACATCCCACAGAAATAATATACTGGAATATATACATTTGTCAAAACTATATACATGATAAAACATACATTACAACTTCAAACACTGCACTAAGATTAAGACAACAGATAAATACAATTAACTCATTAATATCACTTTGGAAATGTGAAGCCTTTTGGAGTTTGACGTTCTTCATTTCCTTCAAGAATAAAGACCATATTGTCAACTTAAAGAAAAATTATCTCTGGATTGTACGTTGAAAATGTGATGGACAATTGAAGATTGATAAGAATATATTGGCGATGAAAGACCTTACCTGCTGGTAGTTTATGTGAAAGTATGGTGGGAAGTTCTTGGGCAATCCAAGGTTTGTTGAGAGTGGGGAACGTTCCAATGCTAGTGTGTATCTCTTCTTCTGAATAAATTAGATGTCTAAGGGTTTATTTGATAACCATTTTACAGAAAATGCATTATTTCTCCCCTAATCCTTTAGATGATCTATTTCATATTTTTGAGACATGGTCAATGTCAGCTTGCTATTTCTTCACCCTTTCATGAAGATTTAAATTCATAGACCAATCCATCTCCTTGCACCTCTGAGTATTGTGATAATATTGGGTTTGCTGAATGTGAAGCTCTCAACTCAAGTGAAGACTTCAAGCTCTATCAGATAAAATTAGCCATGAGTACTCTCATGAGAGAAAGGTGATAATGTAACTACCCAATCGTCAAAGACTAGTTTACTTGCCTGTTTATTCATCATGTCAAATTTAGCTGCCAATACCCACTATTCAAGTGGTGGGTCCATAGAAGCCATAGAAACCATAGAAACTATAGAAACCATAGAAACTACAGCACAGAAACAGGCCTTTTGGCCCTTCTTGGCTGTGCCGAACCATTTTCTGCCTAGTCCCACTGACCTGCACATGGACCATATCCCTCCATACATCTCCCATCCATGTATCTGTCCAATTTATTCTTAAATGTTAAAAAAGAACCCGCATTTACCACCTCATCTGGCAGCTCATTCCATACTCCCACCACTCTGTGTGAAGAAGCCCCCCCCAATGTTCCCTTTAAACTTTTCCCCACTCACCCTTAACCCATGTCCTCTGGTTTTTTTTTTCTCCCCTTGCCTCAGTGGAAAAAGCCTACTTGCATTCACTCTATCTATACCCTTCATAATTTTATATACCTCTATCAAATCTCCCCTCATTCTTCTACGCTCCAGGGAATAAAGTCCTAACCTATTCAACCTTTCTCTGTAACTGAGTTTCTCAAGTCCTGGCAACATCCTTGTAAACCTTCTCTGCACTCTTTCAACCTTACTCAAATCCTTCCTGTAATTTGGTGACCAAAACTGAACACAATACTCCAGATTCAGCCTCACCAATGCCTTATACAACCTCATCATAACATTCCAGCTCTTATACTCAATACTTTGATTAATAAAGGCCAATGTATCAAAAGCTCTCTTTATGACCTTATCTACCTGTGATGCCACTTTTAGGGAATTTTGTATCTGTATTCCCAGATCCCTCTGTACTACTGCACTCCTCAGTGCCTTACCATTAACCCTGTATATTCTACCTTGGTTTGACCTTCCAACGTGCAATACCTCACACTTATCTGTATTAAACTCCATCTGCCATTTTTCGGCCCATTTTTCCAGCTGGTCCAAGTCCCTCTGCAGGCTCTGAAAACCTTCCTCACTGTTCACTACACCCCCAATCTTTGTATCATCAGCAAATTTGCTGATCCAATTTACCACATTATCATCCAGATCATTGATATCGATGACAAA
Source organism: Mobula hypostoma (assembly GCF_963921235.1). Classification (NCBI taxonomy): domain Eukaryota; kingdom Metazoa; phylum Chordata; class Chondrichthyes; order Myliobatiformes; family Myliobatidae; genus Mobula; species Mobula hypostoma. Next base: position 105,109,102 of record NC_086106.1, on the reverse strand, counting down.
TAACAATGGACCCAGCACTGATCCCTGTGGCACACCACTAGTCACAGGCCTCCATTCGGAGAAGCAATTCTCTACTACTACTCTTTGGCTTCTTCCATTGAACCAATGTCTAATCCAATTTACCACCTCTCCACGTATACCTAGCAACTGAATTTTCCTAATTAACCTCCCATGCAGGACCTTGTCAAAGGCCTTAATGAAGTCCATGTAGACAATATCTACTGCCTTCCCTTCATCCACTTTCCTGGTAACCTCCTCGAAAAACTCCAATAGATTGGTCAAACATGACCTACCACGCACAAAGCCATGTTGACTCTCCCTAATAAGTCCCTGTCTATCCAAATGCTTGTAGATTCTGTCTCTTAGTACTCCCTGAAATAACCTACCTACTACCCATGTTAAACTTACCGGCCTATAATTTCCTGGATTACTTTTCGATCCTTTTTTAAACAATGGAACAACATGAGCCACTCTCCAATCCTCCAGCACCTCACCTGTAGACAGCGACATTTTAAATATTTCTGCCAGGGCCCCCGCAATTTCAACACTAGTCTCCTTCAAGGTCTGAGGGAACACCCTGTCAGTTCCTGGGGATTTATCCACTTTAATTTTCCTCAAGACAGCAAGCACCTCCTCCTTTTCGATCTGTACAGTTTCCATGATCTCACTACTTGTTTCCCTTAATTCCGTAGACTTCATGCCAATTTCCTTAGTAAATACAGACACAAAAAACCTATTTAAGATCTCCCCCATTTCCTTTGGTTCCGCACATAGCCGACCACTCTGATCTTCAACAGGACCAATTTTATCCCTTACAATCCTTTTGCTCTTAATATATACCTGTAAAAGCTCTTTGGATTATCCTTCACTTTGACTGCCAAGGCAACCTCATGTCTTCTTTTAGCCCTCCTGACTTCTTTCTTAAGTATTTTCTTGCACTTCTTATACTCTTCAAGCACCTTATTTACTCCCTGCTTCCTATACATGCCATACAACTCCCTCTTCTTCTTTATCAGAGTTGCAATATCCCTTGAGAACCAAGGTTCCTTATTCCTATTCATTTTGCCTTTAATCCTGACAGGAACATACAAATTCTGCACTCTCAAAATTTCTCCTTTGAAGGCTTCCCACCTACCGATCACATCTTTGCCAGAGAACAACCTGTCCCCAATCCACCCTTTTTAGATCCTTTCTCATTTCTTCAAATTTGGCCTTCTTCCAATTCAGAACCTCAACCCTAGGACCAGATCTATCCTTGTCCATGATCAAGTTGAAACTAATGGTGTTTTGATCACTGGAACCAAAGTGCTCCCCTACACAGACTTCTGTCACTTGTCCTAACTCGTTTCCTAACAGGAGATCCAATATTGCATCCCCTCTAGTTGGTACCTCTATATATTGATTTAGAAAACTTTCCTGAACATATTTTACAAACTCTAAACCATCTAGACCCCTAACAGTATGGGAGTCCCAATCAATATATGGAAAATTAAAATCCCCTACCACCACTACTTTATGTTTCCTGCAGTTGCTTGCTATCTCCCTGCAGATTTGCTCTTCCAATTCTCATTGACTATTGGGTGGTCTGTAATACAATCCCACTAATGTGGCCATATCTTTCCTGTTTCTCAGCTCCACCCATAAGGACTCAGTAGACAAGCTCCCTAATCTGTCCTGCCTGAGCACTGCTGTAATATTTTCCCTAACAAGCAATGCTACTCCCCCACCTTTCATTCCTCTGCCTCGACCACATCTGAAACATCGTAACCCTGGAATATTAAGCTGCCAGTCCTGCCCCTCCTGTAGCCAAGTTTCACTAATTGCTATAATGTCATAATTCCACGTGTCAATCCATGCGCTCAACTCACCCGCCTTCCTAGCGTTGAAATATATACACCTCAGAAGATTTTTACCACCACTCACTACCTTTCTATTAGCAGATTTGCTTGAACTTTTAACATAATTTATTTTCACCCCAGCCACACTGTCAGTTCTGGCACTCTGGTTCCCATCCCCCTGAAAATCTAGTTTAAAGCCTCCCCAATAGCACTAACAAACCTCCCTGAAAGGATATTGGTCCCCCTGTAGTTCAAGTGTAACCCATCTCTCTTGTACAGGTCCCACCTGCCCCAGAAGAGGTCCCAATGATCCTGAAATTTGAAACCCTGCCCCCTAAACCAATTCCTCAGCCATTTGTTCATCCTCCAGAGCATCCTATTCCTACCCTCACTGGCACCTAGCACAGGTAGCAATCCTGAGATTACCACCCTTGAGGTCCTGCTTTTCAACTTCCTACCAAGCTCTCTATACTCACTCTCCAGGACCACCTCACTCTTCCTTGCTATTTCATTGGTACCGATGTGCACCACGACATCTGGCTGATCACCCTCCCACTTCAGAATGTCATGCAAGTGATCAGAGACATCCTTGATCCTGGCAGCCGGGAGGCAACAAACCATCCTGGATTCTCTGTCACGACCACAGATCCTCCTATCTGTACCTCTAACTATCGAGTCCCCTATCACTACTGCTCTCCTCTTTTTCCACCCTCCCTTCTGCACTGCAGAGCCAGACTCAGTGCCAGAGATACGGCTACTGCAGCTTGTCCCAAGTAAGTCATCCCTCCCAACAGTATCCAATGCGGTATACTTGTTGTTGAGGGGAATGGCCACAGGGGAACCCTGCTCTGCCTGCCCTTTCCTCTTCCCTCGCCTGACAGTGACCCAATTTCCTGTGCTCTGCTCCTTTGGCGAAACTACCTCCCTGTAGCTACTATCTATAATCTCCTCATTCTCCCGAATGATTCGGAGGTCATCCAGCTCCTGCTCCAGTTCCCTAATGCGGTTTGTTAGGAGCTGCAGCTGGATGCACTTCTTGCAGGTGTCGTTGTCAGGGACACCGGAGGGCTCCCTGACTTTCCACATCCTGCAAGAGGAGCATTCCAACATCCTGCCTGGCATTCTCTCTATTCTAAACAATCTGAACAAAAAAAACTTACCGGAACCTACCCTGACCTCTGCCTGTTCTTGCTGAAGCCTGTTGAGCCAAAGCCATCCCACTCTGACTCAGTCCACTCCGATGATGGCTGCTACAATGATGGCCGCTGTATATGGTGGTCTGCTTTTAAAACCTTGGCGCGCTACGTCACGTGCCTGCAGTGCAGACCCTTCTCCCCGAGCAGTGTTTAAAAAAAAACGACTTTTTCTACCTGATTTCTTCACTCCTTTCTTCAGCTGCTTGCTTCGACTGAAACAAGAACCGTTGAAAATTTCTCTTTTTAAACCTTGGCGCACTACGTCACGCCTTGGCCGAGGGTCCTCTCTCCTTAACAAGGAGAAGATATATCCTGCTACGAGTTAGTTGAAAATTTATTTATTCTCAGTGATACACATTTAAATCCAAACAACACTGTCAAAACACATTGAACACTCAGAGGATTTCTGTCTTAAACATTTCCAAATTACAAACCATATCCAAAACACAAAACATTTCTAAAGCACAAAACACAAAGAATATCAGCACAAAGGATTTCTGAAACACAGGTATAATTCCTATAAACTAAAAAGACATACCACACGGCAGACAAATAAATTGACCATCACAGAAAATGAAGCTGGAGGAATGGATTCCAGTTCACCCTGTTATAAAGGGACACTGGGAGCAGACCCAAATGCAAGACACAGACACTGAAGTACTAGAAACAGGACTAGGACTAGAGTTAGGAATGTGACTGGATGCAGTCTAGGAGCTGGGACAAGAACACAGACTTGGGCTAGGACTTTGGCTAGGAAAGCAGAACCAGGACAAGGAACTAGGAACTAGGAGCCTGGGCTAGGACTTCGAGCCAGAGACTGGACAAGGACCCAAAACCTGGGTCTTGACTTGGGCTCGGACTCTAGAACTAGCGAAGAAATGACATGGTTACTGGACTGGACGAGGCTTGGATTCTTTGAGGCTTTCCTGGGCAGGACGAGGTACTCCTGGGCTGGGCGAGGCACAAGGACAGGACAAGACCCCAAAGCCTTGACTTGGTCGAGGGAGACAGGAATGCAGAGCCTTGGCCTAGGGAGACAGGAACATGGACCACAGAGCCAGGACCCCTCCTTGGGAACAGGACTTGGGGCAAGGGTTCTACACAGAGTCAGGACCCCTCCTAGGGAGCAGGACATAGGGCCAGGATTCATACACAAAACACAGAGACAGTTCCCAACACAAGGTAGCAGCAAACAGCCGGACCTACCTAGCAAAGGCATGGACACAGAGACAGTTTCCAACACAAGATAGCAGCTAACAGCCAGGCCTACCTAGTGAAGGCATGGACACAGAAACAGTTCCAAACAACAATAGACAGTTCCTTATCTAGACACAGCAAGGCTCCGGTCTTGCTCCAGCAGTAGAACTTGACAGCGATACAGGCAAGGACGCAGGCAAGTTTGCAGGCAAGTCTTCAGGCAGAGGTTGCAGGCAAGGCTTCAAGAGGAAGGTGAAGGGAAGGAAACAATTCCGCAAATGAAGCTTCTTCTTCTTCTATTTCCAGCTGTTTAGACACAGCTAGGCACATTACAGCCCTCCACAGGATGTATAATTAATTACAGAACTTCAAGGAACTCAAATTCTCAAACACAACCTAGTCTCACGTATAAACTGAATGATAGATTCTTCAATCAGATGTTGATTCTCTTGATGGCCAAACAAAGATTTAATAGAAAACCAAAATAAATTTAAGCCAGATAGCCTCTTGAACAACATGCTTCTTTCAATTTTGTATCGATTACAGCTCAGCAAAACATGGTAGCCTGTCTCTGGACTACCTCAATCACATAATCCAGTAGGATGTTTTCCTAAGCAAATAAAGCTGAACCAAAGAGCTATTTATGTAGCCAGCCCAAAATGTGAATCAGGTGCCTCTAATTGAGCACCCAACAGATAAAGGGAAAACCAGAAAACCCGGAATAAGGAACATTTGACTGGACCGTGAACCAGAATGCAGACTTCACGGACTGGACCATGACACATCCAGTGTTTCTTCCATGTTTCTTCTTGATTTTTCTTACCCCATTCCTAATAAGCCTGAACTGCTCTCTACATTTATATCCTTTTCTCCACTTGGGTGAGCTCAGATGCATATGATATTTCCTGTTATTCTCTTAACACAATCAGTTTAAAAACATCTTTTGGATATATAGTTCCACAATTAGATTATGAGAACACTCAGTCCTCTTTTATTGTCATTTAGAAATACATACATGCATTAAGAAATAATACAATGTTTCTCCGGAGTGATATCACAGAAAACAGGACAGACCAAAGACTAACACTGACTGAACCACATAATTATAACATACAGTTACAGCAGTGCAAAGCAATACCATAATTTGATGAAGAACAAATCATGGGCACAGTAAAAAAGTCTCAAGGTCCCGAGTCGATCGACTCCCGAGTCCCCGATAGTGGCAGCAAAAGGGAGAAACTCCCTGCCATAAACCTCCAGGCACTGTCAACTTGCCGATACCTTGGAAGCAGCCGACCACCGCTGACACTGAGTCCATCCTTCTGAAAACTTCGAGCTTCCGACCAGCCTCTCCGATACAGCCTCCCGAGCGCCATGCTCTGCTGAGTGCCTTGAACCTCTCCCCAGCCGCTGAAACATGCAAAGCCGAGGATTTCGGGGCCTTCAGCTCCGGAGATTCTGGTTACCAGCGAAGCGGCCATTTCAGAAGTTTTCCAGATGTTCCTCCGTGCTCTCATGTCTGTTTCCATCAAATCAGAATTGTGCATGGTCCCCTACTTGACAGATAACAGATATCATCACCAAAGTGGCCACACGCGCTGCCGTCACGCTGCCATCTTCTCCCCCCTCCCGGGACGATTACTGCTCTGAAGCTAACTTCCTTGACTACATAAAACCTTCCAAGTATAAACACATGTTATTTTATATGCTAAATGATATCATCCATCTGTTCTGCAAGCTTCTTTGAACTAAGTAACTTAAGGGTCAGCTTGTCTGTTTGAAACCCAAATTAAGCAGACCATTGCCTTATATTACACCTTAAGTAGTAATGAAGCAGGTGCAGTGAGTAGCATCTTACTTCTCATGGACAGAGCATTTGTGCTATGACCAGAGCTTGTTTGCAAAGCTGCTTTATAGACAATATTTTGTTTTAACTTCAAAATGATTACAGCTTTCCAATTACATTTTAAGGACAGAAGCCTGACTTCCATTTACAACTAGAAACTAAACAAACTGTTGGTTGGAAGTTTACTTACGTATGTTTTTGATCTTACAAGTGGCAGACGTTGTGTTTAGAAAGCAAGATTAGCAAACAACCAAGGAATGAATATCCATCACGTTATTTAAGCCTAGAAGCTCATAGGGCAGCCAATGATTCAAAGCATTCCATTGTAAAAACTATGTGATTGGGTTTACCTCAACTTATAAAGCACTTCCAAGCCCCCTTATGAAGAGCTAATTCCAGCCAGTAGAAAGTTATGCTTCATTAAATTTGATTTTGTATGCAGTTTTGGTGAAAAGTGCTAAATATTTGAATTCCACCTATATCTCTAAAATATAATATGCCAAAGGGAATGCATCAAATAAATACGTAGAAAGATCAGTGAAAACAAATAATTGTGAAAGTAACCTTTGTGGGTGAAGAAAGATAACCTTTGCTATAAAGAAAGATGGCAGACACAGTGTCATATTTGGGTATCTTATGTAATGACACTGCATATGTGACATCACCTTAAAACTTTTAGCTAGTGAGTTCATATTTGGAAATACATCTTATATTGAATGCACAGCAGAGAATAAAAATAACATTAAGAATACTTATAACCCTAATGCAAGAAATTTAACTGGCAAAAAGGAATAGAAGAAAATGATTAATGTTAGAGCGATTTTTGGGGTTTGCATATTTAGCAGAGAACATCGGCCACCAGTCTTCACATCTGAATATGGATTGCGGATTTAACTTTAATGCAGCTCTGAATAATAGATTTACAGAACTGGCAGACTAGGGAGCAGGCACTTAGCGAATTGTCTGCATATGCATGCATCCAATTAACATTCTATTGCATGGATGCGACAGTGATTTACAAGTTTTGGGTGTGATGGTGGGGAGATTGTAACTATGGATTTGTTTGAATTGTCCTGAATTTTCTTTCATCTTTAGCACATAAAATATTCGTAGAGCTGGGTACAGGCAGAACTTTTCAGCAAGAGCATCTTCATATGATGCCTGTTGTGACTTGTTTTATTAAATAAAGAAGATGCTTCATAACTACCAGTACTTTTCTCCAGTGACTTCATACACACAACAACAATTAAAATGTAATAATTACCGAAAATACAGAAGAGGTTTTAGCCCTTGAGAGGCTTTGGCTTTGTAAGTAATATTCAATAATATGGAGTCTATTATTTCATGTTTTATTGAAGGGTATAAAATTAACTTGTCAGTAAGCTTTCAAGTTTTTATTGAGCCTCAAGAGGCATCTTAAAAATGCATTTAAACAACAAAGAAAGTGCAGTTCTTTGTCCAGGGTCATGGCAGATTTAACAGCCTAGAAATATGATTAAAAAAAAGGTCTGAACAAACTGCCCTCCTTTTGTTGCTTCACCAGGTATTTATTCTAGTCTTGCACTGGGGGCAGGGTCATGACTTACATAAACATAAAGTACAAAATACTCTGCAGACGCTGGGGTCAAATATAGCTGGGATGCTTCGTCCTGACGAAGGGTTCCGGCCCAAAACATTGACTGATCGTTTACATGGATGCTGCCCGACCTGCTGAGCTCCTCCAGCGTGTTGTGAGTATGACTTATAAAAAACTACTTTTGAATAAATTTGTATCAATAGAAACCTTAATTTTACTTATTGACAGAAGTTATTGGATGATAGTTTTCAAACAATTGAAATATGGGCAAGGTACCATGTTCCATTTCTTAGAACTAACATACAATTTGCCTTCCTAAAAATAGAAGTATTTCCTTTTAAGATCAAGGATTAATTAAACTGTCATGGTTTTATGAGCATCAAAAATGACAGATACTTTCCAAATGCTTTATTCTCTAACTTAATTTGAAGGTAATCCTCAAAACAGTATTATTCACTTCCTTTTTTGCCAAACGCCTAATAGCTTACAGTCACGTCTTGCACAAGATACTCTCTTAAGAATAATAAATTATACATTATAAAATGTAGTTAAACTCATGCTGTCAAACATACTAACAATTGACAGATCCTAAAATCAATGAATCATCAAATATTCCAGCACAGAATGCATTCTATTAGACCTGTCAAGAGTGTTTCAACTTTTTAAAGCGTTAATTTACTTAATTTTCCATTCAGATTCCTTCCAATATATTTGCAATTATGGACTATAAAGTACTGGCTTCAAAATTTCATTTTATTGACTATATTTTAATCCTCACCCATCATCATTTCACACAGCGCAATCAAGCTTTGATCGTCTAATGGATAACTACCTTTTTATATTATTTCCGACTCAGAAGTCAAAGTTGAGTTTATTGTCGTGTACACAAGCACAGAACGTGCATGCACAGTGTTACGTACCCCGTAACTGGGTTGCCAAACCAGCAGAAATGGATCACTCAGTTGGAGTCTGGAGTACTAGAACTAAGAAAGTTTTATTAAAGAAACAAGCAACACAGTAATCGAAAGGATAATAAATGCAACAATTCAACAATGATAACCACACATGTGCACAGAATTAAGATAACAGCATCAATCAAGCTCTATCGTTGTCTAGGGGTAAATGACCAATTTCAAAATGACTCAAAGTTCAGTTCGCAGTAATCGTTGCCATGGCGATGGACAAGGTGGGGGAAGAGAGACAGAGAGAACAACTCATCATTCAGCACAGCTTCACTCACAGACCAGCGAGATTGCTCACGAGCAACTTTTGGGCGGGTCCTTGGTGATGTCACCTGAGGTCACCGACTGTGACCCCTCCTCCAGATGCGGTCGATCCTCTGCAGTGAACCCGGCACCCAGGCAAGGGCGGACACACACCGGGTTCCCGCTGATCGTACCTTTCCACCCTGTGCGTTGTCCGGTACTTCTCACCACTCGTGAGAGGCGTACCGCTTCCAGGGTCTCGTTACCTCGGGTGGCGTGTGTGTCTGTCTTAGCGAACCTGTCCCTTTTTATCCCCCTGCTGGGGTATCGCCTGTCCATCACTTCAAAAAGTTCAAGGTTCAAAGGGGGGAGCAGCTCCAGACAGCTCTTCCTCCCACATCCCTTCATTACACATCTCCAGACGCTGCTCCATTGTTCCTTATCTCTCCTTCCCCTGAGGGCAGGTGGCAGACCAACTGCTGATGCCACTGATGCTAGCCCAGGCCAGCAAACATCTTAATTTTATGTGTATTCTCGTAACAACAGCTGCAGTGAAAATTTTACTTGCAGCAGCATTACTGTCACAGAGCATCAGGATAGCTGTATTCACAAGAAAAAAAGCATAAATTATACACGATACTTACAAGGAAGAACACCATCTGAACAAAAAAAAGTCTATGTTAGGTGATCAGAGTGGAAATAGTGTGTCTGTACTGAGATAGTCATTTAAGTCTGTGCAGGTTGGTTTAAGAGCCAAATGGATGAAGGGAAGCAACTGTTCTTGTACCTGGTGATGTGGGAGGGACTTCAGGCTTTTGTACCTTCTGACCAATGTTAGCTGCAAGAAATGGCATAGCCCAGATGGTGGGTATCTTTGATGACAGATGTTGCCTCCTTGAGGTATCACTTCTTTTTGGTTATGGGGAGGGATGTGATCATGATGTATTGGGTTGAGGTGACTACTCTTTGCAGCTTCTTACATTCTTGTACATTCAAATTCCCATACCAGGCCTTGAAGCAACTAGTCAGGGTACATTCAACAGTATATCTGCAGAGGTTTGTTACAGTGTTTTGTGACATTCTGAATTTCTTTACCCTTCTAAAAATGTAAAGATGCTGGCATGCCTTTCTTGTGTCAAGAAATGTAGAGGAGGATTGGCCCAAAAGCAGAGCAGTAGAGATGATTCTGCGGTGAATGATAACCTTAATAACAGATCACGAAATAACAAGCCATGAGGGACCAGAAACAAGAGGAAACTGAAAGTAAACACAACAGGTTACAAAGTAAACTTTAGGCGATGTGAGTGAAGACTAGGAGCAACTGGTTGAGGCCAGCTGGTTCGAAGAGAGAACAAGGACTGTGGATGACAGTCGGGTTTGAATAGGCTGCAGGTGATGAGTTGAAAGTGAGTGGCAGGTGACTCCTGTTAGCTGTGGGAGTCTGGTAGGAGCCTGCCTGTGCAAGGCTGTCAGGACCTTTGGCCGACACCAGGGTGATCAGGATGGGCTCGGTGGAACTCCTCAATGAGTGATAGATCCAAGATGAAACTGGAGGGCACCCATGGCCTCTCCTTCCCAGTTAGCCAGGTACTGCACATCCCATCCACGACGACATGAATCCATTCATCAAGTGGTGAAACGTAAACACCGGACCACCTTTCATCATCTTTGGTTGCGGAGATGCAGGCTCAGATATGTTGAGTGGTCTTTGGGCAATGGACTTGAGGGAAGACAGGTGGAAGGCAGGTGTGATCCTGAGGGACAGTGGCAGATGGAGATGGTAAGTAACTGTGTTGATGTGATAGGTAATTTTAAAGGGGACATACCTGTGGCAGTGGAGGGGTGTAGATTGTGGGACAGTTTGGCCCAGAGCAAATATTCCTTCCATATGGAAGGATCAGAGGTGGTGAAACATATCCACCTGCTGATCACCTCCTTCAGACTGACCATTGGTCTGCAGATGATTGCTAGAGGATAAGCTCACTGAGGTGCAGTGAGGGAAACAGAAGGCTTGCCAGAAGCAGGAGACGAATTGCAAACCTTGGTCTGACACAATGTCATGGACATGAACTACATGGTGGGGAACCAGGTCTGCCACTTCAGTGGTAGACCGAAATTTGGGGGGGGGGGCGGGAGGCAATGAAGTGGGCCGCCTTGGAGAACCGGTCCACCACTGTCATGATCACCGCGTTCTCACCGGAAGGTGGCAAACCTGTGATGAAATACATGCCAGAGTGGGACCATGGGTGAGGAGGGTCCGTCAGAGGCTGCAGGAGCCCAGGGTACCGCTAGTTGGAGGAACTAGACTCGGCATATTGACATACAGCTGTGATAATGTGGGGGCCACCAGAACTAGCATCGCAGAAAGTCCATGGATCGTGTGGCACTTGGATGGCCAGAGAGGGGTGGGGACAGAGCCCAATGGGATGCCTCAGAGTGCATGGCCGCCAGCACGTATGCACGGTTGTCAGGTGTGTCAGCCAGAACAGGTTCGTGTTGTAGGACCTGATGGATCTGGTTCCCAAGGCCTCAAACGATCACTGCGAGGATCTGGGAGGATGGAGTGACAGGCTGATTGTTGCTCTAGTTTCAGCTGGGTTGAACTGTCGTGACGGGGCACCTTCCCTAGTGTTGTTGGAACCGAGGCTGCAGGAGAAGGTGAAGCTGAGATTCTCAAAGAAGAGAGCCCAGTGAGCCTGACGTGAGTCGTATTGGTGGGTCTGCTGAGTGGATATGGGGTTCTGGTGGTCAGTCCAGATCAGGTAGCGCTCGCTGCTTCCAATCACAGAAATTCTTCCAAGGCCCATTTAATGGTGAGTAGCTACCTATCTCCTACTGCATATCAGCGCTGTGTAGAGTTGAACTTGCGTAAGATGAAGGACATAAGGTGTGTCTTCCTGACTGGTCCTCGCTGGGAGAAGATAGCCCTGGTTCACACATCAGATATATCCACCACTACTACAAAAGGTCAAGAGGGGTTCAGATGGCAGAGAACGGGAACTCTTCAGCTCCTCGAAAGTGTGCTCCACAGCAGCCAGACCAGGTTATCCATGAGGAACTGTAGGTGATTTTGTGAGGGAGGTGAGAAGAGTGGCGATTTGGCTGTAGTTCCTGATGAGACTGCGGGAAAAGTTGGAGAAGCTCAAGAAGTGCTGTAGCTGTTTGAGGGCGTGCGGTCAACGACAGTGAGCACTTTCTCTTGCGTTAGTCATGCCTTAGGGTGAATGAACTTAACCCAGGAAGAAAATAACTGGGCTGTGGAACTGGCACTTTGCTAATTTATAATACAAATGGTTTTTGAGGAGACGTTGAAGAACTGAACGTGACAGAGATGGTCAGATTCAAAGTTCCAAGTAAATTTATTATCGAAGTTCACATATGTCACCATAAACAACCTGGAGATTCATTTTCTTGCAAGTGTAAGGGGTTTCTTTTTTTTATGCAACTGCGTAGTCTAATTAAAATAGCTTCTTTGTTATGTTATAATTGAAAGGGCTTCTTTGTTATGTTAACTGCTGAGAAAGTCCTTCCCGCTAGCAGTCTGTTTTGGATTATCTATTGATAAGAGGACGAATGAACAAATTGCGATAATTGTTATGCTTTTGGTGTGTCTGAAGATGTCGTATGCGCGGGGTTTTGGGGCAGAAGGCGGGAGAGAGAGAGACAGAGGATGGACCAGGTGCTGTGAGTCCGCTAACGGGGTCGGACCCCGAGTGGGGCGTTCGGCAAGGAGAGGAGACAGAGACCGTCTCGTGTGGAGCATCTGGTCGACCACCGTTGTTGGTCCCAGGCGACTGGTCGAGGTGATCCGAGGGGTCGCAGGGTAAAGAAGAAGGGTCCTGAGCTCCAACTGTTTGTGCACGAAGAGATTGAACTTTGATAAGTGTGGCGCCTTTTATTTTCCTGTTCTATTTTATTCTCTATTAATTATATAGTTCCAGTAATATCTATAAACTGTCATTTAATCGTATCTGGTGTATTGTCTGTTATTTGGGCAAGGTGGGGTACATCACACAGCATCCACACAAACTTATTACCCAGTTTGGTGGGGCCGAGGGCTGTTTCCCTAGACGACAGCAAGCCGAACGACACTGAGGTTGGCCGGGGGGCTACACAGGCATACTCAGTAAATCCAAGAACCATAGCAGAATCAATGAAAGACCTCACACAACAGGGCAGACAAACAGTCAATGTGCAAAAGACAACAAATACAAAAAAGAATTTAAAAATAATAATAATAATAGTAACAACAACACTGGATAACAAAGATTTTGCTTCCTGGATACTTTTGGGTGTATCTTATGGATTTTAGGCTGCTGATCATGAAAATCACTATGAAAGTTACCATTTTTTAAAATTGTCTATATTTGTTACTTCAATTCATATTTCAAGTCAGAATAACTGATACCAAGATTAAGGATCCAGAAGTCAAACAGGTTATCAATGACAGGCAATTCAAAGAACTTCCAGTGGGACCAGAGAAAATTACATGGAAGGCATTCGAGGATGTTATTGGAAATTTTCTTGGCAACTACAGAGCATCAAATTACATGCAGCATGTTGACAGCATGCTTCAAGTATACAAAACCATGAACTGCAACATGTTATTAAAGATTAATTTTCTGCATTCCCATTTGGATATCCTTCCTTGCGCTGTCAGTGATGAGCATGATGAAAGGTTTCACCAGGACATTGCGGACATGGAGAAACGGTATCAAGGCAACAGGAATCCATCAATGCTAGCTGATTATTGTTGGAAATTTAAACAGGAAGTCTCAGACACTGAGTACAAATGAAAATCATCAATAAAATAGTTTTAGTTTAGTTGAACTATTGCAGAGCATTGGCACCAGTAAGCAATTAAATGCGCTATATTCAACAGTTGGAGACAGCAGCCAGAGAACTGGAAATGAATACCAATGAATTGATTCACTTGACCCGAAACAGGAGTGTGTGGGCCATGGCAGTCAAAGCTTAAACTGGGCACGGCAGCTGATGATGTTGTTGAGTGATTGATTCTCTAGTCATTGGAAACAATTTGTCTTTATTTACTCTGCCATAACACCCTTTTTTTTCTACCACTATTTGTATGACATCATTTGAAGTGAAAGGAAGGAATAAGAGTTGTGGGCTGGTGGCGCAGTGACAACAGCTCCGGACTTCGGAGCGAAGGTTCCCGAGTTCAAATCCAGTTGGGCCGCTCCCGGGCACGCTTTCCATCCGTGCCTGGTTGAGTGTCGAGCTCGCAACTCAGCCTCGTAAAAAAAAACTGCACTGTAGGAAGGATGTGGGGGACCACTCACAGAATCTTTCCTCCAAGACAACCACTTGAAAAAGTGGTCGCCGAGGCTCTGGCAGAGTATGGCACACAAAAGAAAATCACGAGTCCAGGAGCAGCATGTTCCTGTTGGGAAGAAAAGTAAACCTAGCAAACTTAGGGGGCTTGGCTGTTAAGAAAAAGAAAAAGCATACATTCAGTTTATGAGGTCAGTGAAGAGTGACCTCATAAACGTGGAAATGTGGAGAAAATGTAGAAGTGTTTACAACGTGTTATCTCCCATCAGTGCTGCCCTCCCGTGTTCGAGCGGTGGAATAACAGGCTGGATTGTGTGCATCTGTACACTGCCGGGAGACTGTACCATTGATTGCCGGGCATTGTTGTTCAGGGTCTTGGACCAAATATAGAATTGTTTTTTGAATGAATATTTGCTCACTATTTTGAGTTACGTTACTTGCTATTTTTGAATGTTTACTCGCTATTTTGAATGTTTTGCACTTTGGCCCCAGAAGAACACTGTCTCATTCAACTGTATCTATGTATGCTTTGAATGATAATTGAATTTGATTTGAATACTTTGGTGACTATAAGAAGATTAAAAATACTTTTAAAAGGGAATTCAGGAGGTCAAAGAGATGGATCTGCCAAGAAGAGTTAAGGAAAGTAACAAGAAGTTGGGTACCTTTATTATGAGTAAAAGGGTGGTTAGGGAGAGAGGACGTCTCCTTAATGATCAGCAGGTCCGTCTATGCCTGGAGCTGCGGGAGAGGGATGGGATTTTTAATGAATATCTTCTGATGGGCTATAAATATTTTATTCAGAAAGTGCAGAAGTTGCTATACATGTTGTGCACTTTGTTTCTATGACAATTCATGCCTTTCAGAATTTTGAAGGAGAATCAAATAGTCAGCACTGCTTTCAAATGATAGAACATGTATAATTCAAGATTTCAAATATTATTTTTTAAATATACATACTGTATCTTACCACTAACATGGGATGTCCACAGTCACAATGCGGCCTGCTGGCTGAAGTAGGGAAACAAAGTATTAAAGTGATAATGTTCTAAACCTAAAACCAAAACTTTTCTTAGGTGGAAAAGAAAAGCATTTGGATTTGGACCCGTTGTTAGGTTAGAGATAGTTATCGGTCTTTTCATCTAATGTGAGCAACATTTAGTGCTTTATCACTAGGTTTGACATTTGACAATTACTTCTCCATTATTTTCTTCATACTCCAGTGCTGACAGTTGCAGTAACTTTCTGGGACTTGGCTCTTCAATTAAAGGTGAATGTGACAATTATAAATTCATGGCCTCTTTTGTCCATCCACCTGTTGCCAGCAGATCTTTGAGTAAAGTGTCAGAAAGGAACTTCTGTTTTTAATCCGTCAGTCAGTTATTAAGTTAAACAACGTAAATTGTTCATTAAGAAATGCATTTAGGGGTGGAAATACAGGATCATTTGAGCTGAGAGGAGTAGGTTTAATGAAAGCAGAACCCACTATAATATGTATCTCTGTGGTATACACAGCTTTCCACCAGATGGAGTACTGAGTTGAAACATCCAGGTGAGTCCCATCTTCCAATGTGCAACTGAAGAAAGTTAATAAAATCAAGCTACGTTGACAAGTAGAGCTTAGCAGATACCAAGCGTGAGTTATAAAAGCTTGTAGATTAAAGAAGGAGGTAATATTGAAAGAATGAAGCGGTTTATCAGTAATACAGAAGACTGCACAGTGATGGAAAAACACATAGAAAGTGCTGGAGAAATTCAAAGCTCAAAGTAAATTTATTATCAAAGTATGTATAGGGGACAAGCTCTCCTCTACAATCACTCTGAGCACTGGTGCCCCACAAGGCTGTGTACTCAGCTCCCTGCTGTACTCACTGTACACCCATGATTGTGTAGCCAAGTTTCCATCAAACTCAATGTGTAAGTTTGCTGATGACACAACAATTGTAGGTAAGGTATCTCAGGTAATGATGAGTTTGAGTACAGAGAGGAAATTAAGAACCTGGTGGCATAGTGCGAAGACAATAACCTATCCCTCAACGTCAGCAAGACGAAGGAATTGGTTGTTGACTTCAGAAGGAGTAGCGGACCGCATGACCCAATTTACATCGGTGGTGCGCAAGTGGAACAGGTCAAAAGCTTTAAGTTTCTTGGGGTCAATATCACAAGTCACCTGACTTGGTCCGACCAAGCAGAGTTCACTGCCAAGAAGACCCACCAGTGCCTTTACTTCCTGAGAAAACTAAAGAAATTTGGCCTGTCCCCTAAAACTCTCACTAATTTTTATAGATGCACCGTAGAAAGCATTCTTCTAGGGTGCATCACAACCTGGTATGGAAGTTGTCCTGTCCAAGACCGAAAGAAGCTGCAGAAGATTGTGAACATGGCACAGCACATCACACAAACCAATCTTCCATCCGTGGACTCACTTTACACCGCACGCTTTTGGAGCGGTGCTGCCAGGATAATCAAGGACACGACCCACCCAGCCAACACACTTATCGTCCCTCTTCCCTCCGGGAGAAGGCTCAGGAGCTTGAAGACTTGTATGGCCAGATTTGGGAACAGCTTCTTTCCAACTGTGATAAGACTGCTGAACGGATCCTGACCTGGATCTGGGCCGTACCCTCCAAATATCCGGACCTGCCTCTCGGTTTTTTTGCACTACCTTACTTCTCATTTTTCTATTTTCTATTTATGATTTATAATTTAAATTTTAATATTTAGTAATTTAACTATTTTAAATATTTTTAATATTTAATATTTGTAATCCAGGGAGTGGGAAACGCAGAATCAAATATCGCTGTGATGATTGTACGTTCTAGTATCAATTGTTTGGCGACAATAAAGTATAAAGTACTTTATGAAGTGTAAAGTATACCATATACAATCTTGAGATTCATCTTCTACACACACCCACAAAACAAAGAAACACAATAAAATCCACTGAAAAACCACACACAAAGACTAGTATGCAAAAGGGAACAAATCATGGAAATAATAAAAAAAATGAAACATCTAATGCATAGAACATGAACTGCAGAGTCCCCGAAAGTGGGTCAGGCTGTGGAGTCAATTAAACACTGAAGCAAGTGAAGCTGATCCTGGCGGCTGGGCAACAGCTACTGCTCAACCAGACGGTACGGGACCCAAGATGCCTGCACCTCACACCCAATGGTAATGTCGAGAAGAGAGGGAGATGGGTCAAACTCAGTCAGTGGGTCAGGCAGCATATATGAAAGGAAGTGAGCAGTTGATGTTTTGGTCTGAGACCCTTATTGCTCTAGACTTCCAGCTTCTGCACCCTCTCTCGTATTTCTGTTATACAGCAGCCAGCGGACAGGCTGAAGCCAGCCAGGAGCCTTGATTTCATCGGACTGAATTTCCGCTAAAGCTGGCAGAGCTGCAGTTTACGGAGCCGACTTTTTTGTGGTTGGCTGTGCAGTGCAGCTGCTGTGTATAAAGAACATTCATCTGCCATTGTGGCACTTCAAGCACATTTAGAAACTTATGTCAAGTTTGGTTCTGCGGACTGGCTGTTTGATGTCTTAATTTCTGTGGTCTACAATGGAGGATTAGGATATGCTATTCTTCTTTAGACAACCAGTCATTCTTAAATTGGAATTTTAAAATGCTATTCTCAATAACTATAAGTTTAAAACTACTGGATGGTTGAAAATTCACAAATGACCCTCAGGAATGGAAACTCTCTACTTTTAACTGGACTTGGAAAAACTACCTCTTAATTCAAGGGCAAATGTGTTTGGATCATAAATGCCAGGTTGTCAGCAAAATCGTGGCTGAAGGATGGTTGTAGTTGGGAATTGAATGTCCAAGGTTACACGTTATATCGGAGGGATAGGAAGGTAGGCAGAGGGGGTGGCATGGTTCTGCTGGTAAAGAATGGCATCAAATCAATAGAAAGATCTGACATAAGATCGGAAGATATTGAATCTTTGTGGGTTGAGTTAAGAAACTGCAAGGGTAAAGGGATGTTGATGGCAGTTGTATACAGGCCTCCCATCTGTAGCTGGGATGAGGACCACAGGTTACAATGGGAAATAAGGCGTGTCAAAAGGGCAATGTTATGGTAGTCATGGGAGATTTCAACATGCAGGTCGATTGGGAAAATCAGGTTGGTGATAGATCTCAAGGGAGTGAGTTTGTTGAATGCCAACGAGACGCCATTTTAGAGCAGTTTGTTGGTGACCCTACTAGGGGAGCAGCAATAACTGGATTGGGCATTATGTAATGAACCAAAGGTGATTAGGGAACTTTTTTGAGGATATTGCAAGTAGGGTAGATAAAGGGGATGCAGTGAATGTTGTATGTTTGTACTTTCAGAAGGCCTTTGACAAGGTGCCACTCCTGAGGCTGCTTTCCAAGTTAAGAGCCCATGGTATTACATTAAAGTTACTAACATGGTCAGAGCACTGGCTGATTGGTAGGAAGCAGTGAGTGGGAAGAAAGGGATCCTTTTCTGGTTGGCTGCCAGTGATTAGTGGTGTTCCACTGGGGTCGCTGTTGACTGCTTCTTTTTATGCTGTATATAAACGATTTAGAGGATGGAATAGATGGTTTTGTTGCCAGGTTTGCAGATGATGGAAGGATTGGTGGAGGGCCAGGTAGTATTGAGGAAACAGGTAGGCTGCAGAAGGACTTAGACAGATTAAGAGAATGGGCAATAGAGCGGCAAATGAAATACAATATTGGAAAATGCATGGCCATGCACTTTGGTTGTAGAAATAATCGTGCAGACTATTTTCTAAATGGGGAGAAAATCCAAAAATCAGAGATGCAAAGGAACTTGGGAGTCCTTGTGTAGAACATCAAAAGTTAACTTGCAGGTTGAGTCAATGATGAGGAAGGCAAATGCAATGTTAGCATTCATTTCAAGAGGTCTAGAATGCAAGAGCAGGGATGTGATGCCGAGTCTTTATGAGGCTCTGGTGAGGCCTTCACCTGGAGTATTGTGGACAGTTTTAGGCTCCTTGTCTAAGAAAGGATGTGCTGGCTTTGGAGAGAGTTCAGAGAAGGTTCACAAGGATGATTCTGGAAATGAAAGGGTTATCATACAAGGAACGTTTGATGGCTCTGGGCTTGTACTTGCTGGAATTTCAAATGTTGAAAGGTCTAGACAGAGTAGATGTGGAAAGGATGTTTCCCATGGTGAGGGAGTCTAGGTCAAAAGGGCACAGCCTTAGCTTAGAGGGACATCTATTTAAATCAGAGGTGTGGAGGAATTTCTTTAGCCAGAGGGTGGTAAATTTGTGGAATTTGTTACAACAGGCAGCTGTAGAGGCCAAGTCACTGGATATATTTAAGGCAGAGCTTGATAGGTTCTTATTGGACATAGCATCAAAGGTTACGGGGAGAGGTTGAGAGTGGGGCTGAGGAGGGGAAAAAAGGATCAAACATGATTGAATGGTGGAGCAGACACAATGGGCCAAATGACCTAATTCTGCTCCTATGCCTTATGGTCTAAGATCCATGTTCTGTGAGTGTTTAAGTTTGAAAAAAAAACTCAGAATCTCAGTGACCCTGCAAGCTCAAACTTCTTACTGTGGTTTCTTACCTTTATGGGCTCCCAGTCTACAAGATGCTGCTTGCTTGGGTACAGCTCAGCAAGTGAAGCTCAAAGTTGTTGTCCAGTGTCCTGTAGAGCAAAGTCCATGGTTAATATCAAGAAAGAGAGAATGCATTGGGCTAGAGGAAAATGATGCCCATTCAGAGTTGAAAATTGTGACGAGACTGCTATAACTAGTGGGAGACTTCAAATAAATAAGCTCTCTGCCCATATTAGCTGTGAGTAATGTTCAACTGTTTTGAAATCCACTCGAATAATGAATCAGAAGGGCAGTGGGAGTAGAATTATTTTTGAAAGTAAATCCAGTAATGGTTGTGTTTTATAAGGATGACTGTGGATGTAAAACACTCCCTGAACTTGTAAAGAAATATGGCAAGGAAAAGAAACTGGAAAGGAAGAAAAGGCAGCAGGAATTGTTATTCAAAGCAAATTCTTGCTGCCTTCTTCCCTTTGGGCTGTCAATGTGTTTATGCATCCAGGCACTGCAGGCAATCCATCAGCATTATTGTTAAATGTGTGCTCACTGGGTTATGAGGAAGAGTGAGACACTGCTATTTTTAGTCACAGCTGCACAAACTATGTGTGTTAAACCATTAACAATTGCTATTTGAGTTTCACATTAACGCTTAAAAATAGTTCACATTTATGATTTCAGACTTACCCTTGCAAAAGAAGCGCATTTTATATTTCTGCAAACACGAGGAAATCTGCAGATGCTGGAATTTCAAGCAACACACATAAAAGTTGCTGGTGAACACAGCAGGCCAGGCAGCATCTATAGGAAGAGGTACAGTCGACGTTTCAGGCTGAGACCCTTCGTCAGGACTAACTGAAAGAAGAGCTAGTAAGAGATCTGAAAGTGGGAGGGGAAGGGGGAGATCTGAAATGATAGGGGAAGACAGGAGGGGGAGGGATGGAGCTAAGAGCTGGAAAACTGATTGGCAAAAGGGATATGAGAGGATCATGGGACGGGAGGCCTATGGAGAAAGAAAGGGGGAGGGGGGAACCCAGAGGATGGGCAAGGAGTATAGTGAGAGGGACAGAGGGAGAAAAAGGAGAGAGAGAAAAAAAAATTAATAATAATAAAAAATAATTAAATAATGGATGGGTACGAGGGGGAGGTGGGGCATTAATGGAAGTTAGAGAAGTCAGTGTTCATGCCATCAGGTTGGAGGCTACCCAGATGGAATATAAGGTGTTGTTCCTCCAACCTGAGTGTGGCTTCATCTTTACAGTAGAGGAGGCTGTGGATAGACATATCAGAATGGGAATGAGAGGTGGAAGTGTCACCTCACCTGGAAGGACTGTCTGGGGCCCTGAAAGGTGGTGAGGGAGGAAGTGTAAGGGCATGTTTAGCACTTGTTCTGCTTACAAGGATAAGTGCTGGGAGGGAGTTTGGTGGGAAGGGATGGGGGGGGAACGAATGGACAAGGGAGTTGCATAGGGAGCGATCCCTGTGGAAAGCAGAGGGGGGGGGAGGGAAAGATGTGCTTAGTGGTGGGATCCTGTTGGAGGTGGCGGAAGTTATGGAGAATAATATGTTGCATTTTATATTTGTTTTTTTTTGTCTTATCCTAACTTTCATTATGATTCTAGACTAATAACACACACAAACTGCTGGAGGAAACTCTGCAGGCCATGCAGCATCTATGGGAAGGAGTCAACAGTCGATCCTTTATCACAACTAGGAAGGAAGGGAGAAGAAGATAGAAGAAAGTGGTGTGGGGAGGGGAATGAGTACAGGGTAGAAGGTGATAGGTGAAGCCAGGTGAAGGGGAAGTTTGGCAGAGTGGGAGAGTGGAGATGAAGTGAGGAGCTGAGAGGTGATGGTAAAGGTAAAGGGTTGAAGAAGAAGAAGAAGGAAACCGATAGGAGCAGAGAGTGAACAATGGGATAAAAGGAAGGAGGGACACCAGAGGGAGGTGATAGGCAGGTGAGGGGATGAGAAGAGGTAAGAGGGGAGCTAGAATAGGAAATGGAAGAGAGAAAGTGGAAGGGGGAGCAATTACTGTAAGCCAGAGAAATTGATGTTTATATCAGGTTGGAGGCAACTCAGACGGGATATGAGGTGTTTCTCCTCCAACCTGAGAATGGTCTTGGGGTTGCAGTGGAGGAAGCCATGGACCGATATATCAGAATGCGAATGGAATTAAAATAGTTAACCACTGAAAAATCCTGCTTGTTGCGGATGGAACAAAGATGCTTGACATTAATGATTCTAAATGTTATATTAAAATTGGCATATGTATTCTTAAGGAATTATTTCTAGTGAATGGTGTCAATTGTTAAAGAATCAGAGCATCATGGGAAACTACTTGTGAATGTATGAAACAACAATGTTAATTAGACTGACAATTTTTCTCTCTTGCTAACTTTATCCCCCCTCCCCCATTTCTTATGAAAAATCATTAACTTGAAACATTAACTATTTCTTTCTCTGCAGGGACTGCCTTTTAGTGCTGTCTTCTGAGCACTTTCTGGTTAGACCAGAGTTATCTTGGTCCTTTCACACTTAACAGGGAAGATCAGAGTACAGATCAATGGTTTTGAGCCAAAATGTTGACTGTCCATGTTCCTCCATAGATACTGCCTGGCCTGCTGAGTTCCTCCACCATATTGTGTGTTGAGGGCAGATCTCCTGCTTATAAACCTATAGCTGAAATATTCCTGAGCATAGGCAAAGATTTAAGATACCCACGCTGTCTTGTGGTACAATGCCAACTTCTCCAAATTTCCCAGCCTGAAAACTGAGAGATCTGTCTGCTGAATCCATCCCAAATGAACTTGACACAATGATTGAGCACCAATTTAAAATTATTGACAAATATCACCACAGGGTTAAGAGATATATTTATATTTTGCTTATTTAAGTTCGATTAAGTGCACCTAATTGTTTTGTGTATGTATTTTTAATCTTCTGACAATCTGTTTTTTAAACATTTCTAAACCATTTGAGTGTTTTGAATGTTTATAAATATATAGAATATTCATAATATTTAATAACAGTGGCGGCTGGTAATTTGATGGGAGGGGCCCCTAGATGATACAGTAATCTGGGGGGGGGGCAGGGGGGGCTAGCAGTCTGTTGCCTGAACAAACCTGAAAGAAAATGTGTTCCAAAGACAGGTAAACATCAACCTCAGGCCAGCTGTAGGTCTAGATTGATGAGTATATCTCCCATGTGAATGTGCAGTGTTAGATTTACACCATGTTTGGTGTTGAGGCCAAAAAGTTCCACTTCATTCTCACCCGACTACAAGACCTTCTTCCAGATCTTTACACTATCTTCTAAGTGATATTTTACAAAGTCATTGTGGGCAAGAATATGTTTTTTTTTAGTGGTTTGTGGGGTTTAAATCTAATACTGCACATCAGCTAGGTAACACCATCCCTACTGTAAGATGTGCTGGAGGCAGCATCATGCTATGAGGATGCTTTTCAGCAGCAGGGACTGCAAATCTGGTCAGGATTGATGGGAAGATGAATGCTGCTAAATACAGAGAGATCCAGGATAAAAACCTGTTAGCTTCTGCAAGGAAGTTTAAACTGGGGAGGAATTTCATCAATCAGCATGACAACGATCTAAAGTGCAGTGCCAGAGCAAACATGGAGTGGCCTCAAATGAAGAAAATTGATGTCCTTGAGTGGCCCAGTCAAATTCATGACCTTAACCTGAGCGAACACCTCTGCCAAGACCTCAAGATTGCTGTCCACCGCTGCTTCCCAACTAACCTGGCACAGCTTGAGCAATTTTGCAAGGAGGAATGGACAAATCTTGCTCCATCACATTGTGCTATACTAACAGAGACTTATCCAAACAGACCGCTGGCTGTAACAGCTGGGAGAGGTGGTTCAACTGAGTACTGAGCAAAGGGGGATGAGTGCTTTGGAACTGCTGACATTTCAGGTTTTGAATTTTTACTTTTTTATGCTTTACAGTTTTCCCTGCGTTTGGGCTCTACTGTGGAAAAAGGGAGCGTGTGCTTCACAAATAAAAATTCTCAGTTAAATTAATCAAAATCCCTGGTTGTGATACTCATTTATGTGAACAAAGGATAGGGGGGGCTGAACACTTTTACAATGCACTGCGTACTGCGAATCATGAAGAGGGATAATAAATAAGCCGTGAATTAATGGTGGAGCAGAGTCGATGGGCCGAATAGCCTAATTCTGCTGCTAAGTCTTATGGTCTTATGGACTTATGGATAAACTGGATGTTAGCAGGCAAAGATTTCTCAAGTGCTTTCAAAAGCATTGATCTATTTGATCTGCCTATTTATGATTTTCATGTATCAATTGTGACTTTTGGAATACATTGTAAAATTCAGTGGTACCTTTGAAATAATAAAACTTGTAGTTCAACTATTGTAATTTTATAAAATATTGTAGAATAAATTCTTGCATTGATGGAACAACAAAATGAGTAACCACACTTTGGTATATATTGGAATTTTGAACGGGACATCATGAGACCTCGCCTTACCTTCTTCAGTAGTTAATATACAACTAAACAGAGAGACATGGCCTAAAATTGAACAATAAATGAAAAGGTGTTTTGTCTCTGACACATATGTAGAATTACTCATTCAAGTCACCTCTATTTAAATGCAGATCTTATAGATCCTTTTTCATAGAGATGAACAACATAGAAACAAGCCGCATCTACCCAATGTGTCTACACTGGCCATCATGCCTGTCTATAAAAATCTCACTTGTCTGCATTAACTTCATCTAACCATAAGACATGGGAGCAGAAGTAGGCTATTCAGCCCATCGGGTCTGCTCTGCCATTTGATCGTGGGCTGATCCATTTCCCCTCAACCCCATTCCTCTGCCTTTTCCCCGTAACATTTCACACCCTGACCTATCAAGAATCTATCAACCACCTCCTTAAGTACACCCAATCACCTGGTCTCCACAGTCACCTGAGGCAATAAATTCCACAGATTCATCACCTTCTGGTTAACGAAATTCTTCCTTATCTCTGCTGTAAATAGACGTCCTCTATTCTGAGGTTGTGCCCTCTGGTCCTAGACTCCTCCACTAAAGGGAACATCCTCTCCACATCCACTCCATCAAGCCCTTTCAACACTTGATAAGTTTCAATGAGATTCCACCCCCACCCCCACACACACACACATTCTTCTAACTTCCAGCGATTACAGCCAAAGCCATCAAATACTCCTCATATGATAAGTCTTTCATTCCCGGAATCAATTTCGTAAATCTCTTTTGAACCCTCTCCGATGTCAGCACGTCCTTTCTTAGATAAGGGGCCCAAAACTGCTCACAATACTCCAAATGAGGCCTCACCAGTGCGTTATAAAGCATTACATCCTTGTTTTCATATTCTAGTCCTCAAAGTGAATGCTAACACTGCATTTGTCTTCCTCACGATCGACTCAACCTACAAGCTAACCTTTAGGGAATCCTGCACAAAGATTTATGGATTTTCTTCCTGTTTAAAAATTAGTCTACGCTTTTATTCTTTTGACCAAAGTGCATGACCATACACTTCCTGACACTGTATTCCATCTTCCACTACTTTGCCATACTCCTAATCTGTCTAAGTCCTTCTGCAGCCTCCCTGTTTGCTCAACACTACCTGCCCCTCCACTTACCTTTGTATTATTCGCAAACTTGTCGACAAAGCCATCAATTTTGTCATCCAGCTCACTGACAGACAACATAAAAAGAAGCTGTCCCAACACTGTCCCCTATGAAATGCCACTAGTCACTTGCAGCCAATCAGAACAGACTTCCTCTAATCCCACACTTTCTGTCCTGCCAATCAGCCAATGCTATATCCATGCTAGTAGAATTCCTGTAATATGAGTTCTTATATTGTTAAGCAGTCTCATGTGCAGCACCTTATCAAAGGTAAGTACACAACATCCACTTATTCTCCTTTGTCTGTCCTGCTTGTTATTTCCTCAAGGAATCCCAACAGATTTGTTGGGCAAGATTTTCCTTTAAGGAAACCATGCTGACTTTCATGTACCTCCAATTACCCTGAAACCTCATCCTTAACAATCAATTCCAGCATCTTCCCAACTATGAAGTAAGGCTATCTTCTACCTCTCTCCCTTCTTGAAGAGTGGAGTGTCACTTGCAATTTTTCAGTATTCACGGACATTGCCAGCATCTATTGATTCTTGAAAGATCATTATTAATGCCTCCACAATCTCTTTCAGAACCCTGGGGTGTAGTCCATTTGGTCCAAGTGAATTATCTACCTTCAGACCTTTTAGTTTCCAAAGCACCTTCTCCCTAGTAATAGCAAATGCACTCACTTCTGCCCCCTGACACTCTTGAACTTCCAGCATACTGCTAGTGACTGATGCAAAATACATGCTCAGTTCATCCGCCAGTTCCTTGTCCCCCCCCTTGCGATCTGTCCAATGTCATTTTCCAGTGAAATGATACTGTATCTACGTTCAGCGCTCTTTTACTTTTTATATATCTGGAAAAACTTTTGGTAACCTTTTTGATATTATTGGCTAGCTTACCTTCATCTTGTCCCTCCTTACGGCTTTTTCATAGAATCATAGAAAATAGGTGCAGGAGTAGGCCATTCGGCCCTTCGAGCCTGCACCGCCATTCAGTATGATCATGGCTGATCATCCAACTCAGAACCCTGTACCAGCCTTCTCTCCATACCCCCTGATCCCTTTAGCCACAAGGGCCATATCTAACTCCCTCTTAAATATAGCCAATGAACTGGCCTCAACTGTTTCTTGTGGCAGAGAATTCCACAGGTTCACCACTCTCTGTGTGAAGAAGTTTTTCCTAATCTTGGTCCTAAAAGGCTTCCCTTTTATCCTCAAACTGTGACCCCTCTTTCTGGACTTCCCCAACATCGCGAACAATCTTCCTGCATCTGGCCTGTCCAATCCCTTTAGGATTTTATACGTTTCAATCAGATCCCCCTCAATCTTCTAAATTCCAACAAGTATAAGCCTAGTTCATCCAGTCTTTCATCATATGAAAGTCCTGCCATCCCAGGAATCAATCTGGTGAACCTTCTTTATACTCCCTCTATGGCAAGGATGTCTTTCCTCAGATTAGGGGACCAAAACTGCACACAGTACTCCAGGTGTGGTTTCACCAAGGCCTTGTACAACTGCAGTAGTACCTCCCTGCTCCTGTACTCGAATCCTCTTGCTATAAATGCCAGCATACCATTCACCTTTTTCACCGCCTGCTGTACCTGCATGCCCACTTTCAATGACTGGTGTATAATGACACCCAGGTCTTGTTGCACCTCCCCTTTTGCTAATCGGCCACCATTCAGATAATAATTTGTCTTCTTGTTTTTGCCACCAAAGTGGATGACTTCACATTTATCCACATTAATTTGCATCTGCCATGAATTTGCCCACTCACCCAACCTATCCAGGTCACCCTGCATCCTCTTAGCATCCTCCTCACAGCTAACACTGCCGCCCAGCTTCGTGTCATCCGCAAACTTGGAGATGCTGCATTTAATTCCCTCATTCAAGTCATTAATATATATTGTAAACAACTGGGGTCCCAGCACTGAGCCTTGCGGTACCCCACTAGTCACTGCCTGCCATTCTGAAAAGGTCTCGTTTATTCCCACTCTTTGCTTCCTGTCTGCCAACCAATTCTCTATCCACATCAACACCTTACCCCCAATACCATGTGCTTTAAGTTTGCACACTAATCTCCTGTGTGGGACCTTGTCAAAAGCCTTTTGAAAATCCAAATATACCGCATCCACTTGTTCTCCCCTATCCACTCTACTAGTTTTGAAAAATTATCACCAATGCATCCACTATTTCTTGGGCTACTTCCTTAAGCACTCTGGGATGCAGACCATCTGGCCCTAGGGATTTATCTGCCTTTAATCCCTTCAATTTACCTAATACCACTTCCCTACTAACATGTATTTCCCTCAGTTCCTCCATCTCACTGGACCCTCTGTCCCCTACTATTTCTGGAAGATTATTTATGTCCTCCTTAATGAAGACAGAACCAAAGTAATTATTCAATTGGTCTGCCATGTCCTTGCTCCCCATAATCAATTCACCTGTTTCTGTCTGTAGGGGACCTACACTTGTCTTAACCAATCTTTTTCTTTTCACATATCTATAAAAGCTTTTACAGTCAGTTTTTATGTTTCCTGCCAGTTTTCTCTCATAATCTTTTTTCCCCTTCCGAATTAAGCCCTTTGTCCTCCTCTGCTGAACTCTGAATTTCTCCCAGTCCTTAGGTGAGCCACTTTTTCTGGCTAATTTGTATGCTTCTTCTTTGGAATTGATACTATCCCTAATTTCCCTTGTCAGCCACGGGTGCACTACCTTCCTTGATTTATTCTTTTGCCAAACTGGGATGAACAATTGTTGTAGTTCATCCATGCAATCTTTAAATGCTTGCCATTGCATATCCACCGTCAACCCTTTAAGTGTCATTTGCCAGTCTATCTTAGCTAATTCACGTCTCATACCTTCAAAGCTACCCTTCTTTAAGTTCAGAACCTTTGTTTCTGAATTAACTATGTCACTCTCCATCTTAATGAAGAATTCCACCATATTATGGTCACTCTTACCCAAGGGGCCTCTCACGACAAGATTGCTAATTAACCCTTCCGCATTGCTCAATACCCAGTCCAGAATAGCCTGCTCTCTAGTTGGTTCCTCGACATGTTGGTTCAAAAAACCATCCCGCATACATTCCAAGAAATCCTCTTCCTCAGCACCTTTACCAATTTGGTTCACCCAGTCTACATGTAGATTGAAGTCACCCATTATAACTGCTGTTCCTTTATTGCACACATTTCTAATTTCCTGTTTAATACCACACCCAACCTTACTACTACTGTTAGGTGGCCTGTACACAACACCCACCAGCGTTTTCTGCCCCTTAGTGTTATGCAGCCCTACGCATATCGATTCCACATCCTCCCGGCTAATGTCCTTCCTTTCTATTGCGTTAATCTCCTCTCTAACCAGCAACGCCACCCCACCTCCTTTTCTTTCATGTCTATCCCTCCTGAATATTGAATATCCCTGAATGTTGAGCTCCCATCCTTGGTCACCCTGGAGCTATGTCTCTGTGATCCCAGCTATATCATATTCATTAATAACAATCTGCACTTTTAATTCATCCACCTTGTTACGAATGCTCCTTGCATTGACACACAAAGCCTTCAGGAGCGCTTTTACAACTCTCTTAGCCCTTATACAATTATGTCGAAAAGTGGACCTTTTTGATGTTTGCCCTGGATTTGTCGGCCTGCCTCTTTTACTTCTCACCTTACTACTTTTTG
This sequence comes from Mobula hypostoma, assembly GCF_963921235.1. Lineage (NCBI taxonomy): Eukaryota > Metazoa > Chordata > Chondrichthyes > Myliobatiformes > Myliobatidae > Mobula > Mobula hypostoma. The sequence continues at coordinate 105,080,073 of NC_086106.1, read as the reverse complement.
CTTCTACCCTCGTTTTACACCCCTCTGTCTCTCTGCCCTGGTTCCCATCCCCCTGTTGTGAACTAACCTCCTCTCGCCTCGCCTCTTTAATCTTATTCCCACCTTCCAACCATTCTAGTTTAAAGTCACCTCAGTAGCCCTCGCTAATCTCCCTGCCAGGATATTGGTCCCCCTCGGATTCAAGTGTAACCCGTCCTTTTTGTACAGGTCATGCCTGCGCCAAAAGAGGTCCCAATGATCCAAAAACTTGAATCCCTGCCCCCTGCTCCAATCCCTCAGCCACGCATTTATCCTCCACCTCATTGCATTCCTACTCTCACTTTCAGTTGCCCTTGTTAGTTTTTAAAAGCTTCCCAATTGTCTAATTCCCACTTCCCACTAATTTTTGCTCTATTATGTGCCATCTTTTTTGCGTTTATGTTGGCTTTGACTTCCCTTGCCCCTATGGTTGTGTTATCCTGCCTTTAGAATACTTCTTCTTCTTGGGGATGTATCTATCCTGCACCTTCTGAAATGATCCTGGAAACTCCAGCTATTGCAGCTTTACTGTCATCCCTGCTAATGTCCATTTCAATCAACTCCCTCATGCCTCTGTAATTTTCTTTAGTCCACTGTAATACGGAAACATTCGACTTTAGCTTCTTGCTCTCAGATTGCAGGGTGAATTCTATCATATTATGATCATCGTCTCCTGAGGGTTCCTTTACCTTAAGGTCCTTAATCAAATCCTGTTCATTACACAACAGCCAATCCAAAGTAGCTGATCCCCTAGTGGGCTCAACCACAAGCTGCTCTAGAAAAGCATCCTCTTAGATATTCTGCAAATATTCTCTCTTGAGATCCAAAATTAGCATCACCCTGATTTTCCCAATCTACCTGAATATTTAAATCCCCTAAGATTATTGTAACTTTGCTCTTAAAACATGCATTTTCTATCTCCCGTTGTAATTTGTAGCTCACGTCCTAGCTACTATTTGGAGACCTGTACATAACTTCCATCAGGGTCTTTTTACCCTTTCAGTTCCTTAACCTTACCCACAATGACTCTACATCTTCCTATCCGATGTAAACTTTTTCTACGGATTTGATTGCATTTTTACCAATTGAGCCACTCCGCTGCCTCTGCCTACCTGCCGGTCCTTTGGAACAATGTGTATCTTTGGATCTTAAGCTCTCGACTTCAACCTTCTTTCAGCCACGACTCAGAGATGCTGATAACGTCATACCTGTCAATCTCTAACTGCACTACAAGATCATCGACCTTATTTAATATACTGTGTGTATTCAAATATAACACCTTCAAGTCAAGTCAAGTCAAGTCTTGAACTGACTTGACTTGACTTGTTGCTGATAACGTCATACCTGCCAATCTTTAACTGCACTACAAAATCATCGACCTTATTTCGTATACTGTGTGTATTCAAATCTACTGGTTTCAAGTCAAGTCTTGAATTGACTTGATTTGACTTGTTGCTGATAACGTCATACTTGTCAATCTCTAACTGTACTACAAGAACATCTACCTTATTCCATATACAGTGTGCATTCAAGTATAACACCTTCAGTCCTGTATTCATTGCTCTTTTTGATTTTGCCCCCCCCCTCCCCGGTTACACTACAACTGATGCCACTGACTGTAATTTCACCCAATCATCTGCCTAACTTTCCAGTCAGTCTCTTGACTGAATTTGTTTGCATACCAACTGGCCCATCCTCAGCCCTATCACTCGGTTTCCCACCCCTTTGTCAAATTAGTTTAGACCTTCCCAAAAGTTCCAGCAAGCCTGCCTACAAGAGTATTGGCTCCCTTTGGATTCAGGTGTAACTCTTCCCTTTTGTACAGATCATACCTTCCCCAGAAGAGATCCCAACGATCCAGAAATCTGAAACCCTGCCCCCTGCACTAGTTAATCAGCCACACATTCATCTGCCAAATCATCCTATTCTTGCCCTCATGTGGCACATGGCACAGGCAGCAATCCAGAGATTACTACCCTGGAGGTCCTGATTTTCAGTTTTCTACCTAGCTCCCTAAATTCTCTCCTCAGGACCTCCTCCCTTTCCCTATCTATGTCATTGGTGGCAATATGTATGAAGACTTCTGGCTGCTCGCCCCTCCCGTTCATAATGCCGTGGCTGTGATCCAAGATATCCCTGACCCTGGCACCTGGGAGGCAACATACCAACTGAGTGTCTATTGCATCCACAGAATTTCATGTCTGCTCCTCTAGCTATGGGATTTCCCATCACCACTGCAGTCCTCTTCTCTCCACTTCCTTTCCGAGCCACAGCACCAGAGACCCTCTGCTCCCCCTCCCCCACCACCCCCAACAGTGTCCTAAGTGGTATGCTTATTATTGAGGGGAATGGCACAGGGATACTCTGCACTGGCTGCCCATTTCCTTTTCTTCTTCTGACAGACACCCAGGTACCTGCCTCCTGCAACTTAGAGGTGACTACCTCCCCATAGCTCCTATCTGTAACTTCCTCAATTTCCCACGTGAGCTGAAGGTCATCAAGCTGTCAGCTCCAGCTCCATAATATGTTTTCTGAGGAGTTGCAGCTCAGTATACCGGATGCAGATGTGGTTATCCAGGGGGCTGGAGGTCTCCCAGAATTCCCACGTCTCACAAAAGGAACACACAACACAGGCCCTGGAACCATTCTCACAGTCTAACTATGTACTAACAGACAAAGTATGAAGAATGAAGAAGAAACTTACCAGATACGTACCTTGCCAAAGTCTGTTCTCATTGAAACCTTATGAGCTAAAGCCTCCTCATTCTAACACTGGTCTGCTCCAACAATGGCCACTCCGCTTGTCTCTGCCTTATTTTTATTTATCATTGCTATTGAATCACTATTTGATTGGGCCACCAGAAAATGCTGAAAGATCATGAACGCTCCTTTTTAGATCTCACTCACAGACCTGTGAATTGCCTCCTCTTTCTCTCTCACTCCTGAAAATTCCATATCCCACTATGCCTTGCTCATTCAAGTACCTGTCACAATACCTCTTAAATGTTGTAATTGTTTCTGCCTGCCTCCACCCCTTCATTGGCAGCTCATTCCAGTTACCAAATGCACTTTGTGTGAAAACTCCAGCCCTCAGATCGCCAAGAAATTTCTTCTCTCTCACCTTAAACCAGGGGTTTGCAACCTGGGGTCCATGAACCCCTTGCTTAATGGTTTTGGTTGGCAACCACTCCCTTAAACTTAAGCCCTTACACACCATTAATGTCATAAATGGGCACTGGCTGTCTACACTATCATGAGTCGATATAGCTTTATCATACCTCTTAGCTTCCTTTGTTCCAGAGGTAAAAAAACAAGCCTATCCTCCAGGCCTCCAGGCAACCTCCTTGTGAAACTGTCTGACAGACCGTCAGTAAAACGAGCTGTTACACCATCAGTTGGAATCCCAATATATGTCGATGTCACTCAGACATACGTTGCTTATGGTATTAACAGACACAAATTTACAAATGCCACTCATGAGGTCACATAGGTCGATCTGTTTTTATTTTGTTCCCAGGGAACTGGAATCTCAGACCCAATTTGAACTGATCTATCTTGTCCAAGGCAACTGGCCAATCTGTCTTCATGTTCAGGATGTATGATGCTCAATGTGAAGGGGCTAAGGCATGTTTGAAAGTGAATGATATAAGTCAATTTTCCATCTGATAAGGGAACATTTGGTACAGAGTGAGAGAATGTCTTATTTCCCACGAAGTCATCACTGGATCAAAGCTGTATCATGGGAAGAACCTCTTGAATAATCTTAAATTGGAATAAAAGAACACTGGAGCTGTGTTTGTAGAAGTAAATATTATGAAAACAGAGCCTGTCAGACCTAATGGTCATTGAACATATTTGTGGCTTTTAAACGAAGATTGACCATGTTGCATTATTTAATTAGTAAGACATCAACAGAAGCCATTCATAACAAAGCCAAGCTTAGTAGGCAGAGAGTGAAGCTACTGCCTCACAAAGTCAGGGACTCGGGATCAATTTTGACATCAGGTGCCATTGAGTTCAAATGGGTGCCTGTGGATACATGTGTGAGATGATGGTGGGTTAACTGGCCACTGTAAATTGCATCTTGTGTGCAGGTGAGTTGTAGAATCAGGCGAGAATTGATAAGAATGTGGGGAGAATAAAATGTATGATTGATGTAGGACGTAAATCAGATAAAAAATGGGATGCCAGTCTAAACTTGGTGGACCAAAGGAACTGTTTCTATGATGCTGTCACTCTCTGACTCTGTGAGGATGGGAAATCTATTCTGTGTCATGTATTAGAAGTATTCCATGGTAATTGTCAAGCGTGGCCCTCACTGCCATATTGTAGGCAGGGCTGTGAAAAATTGTACTGCAACTTTCCAATCATATGTCAACATTTTGTAGGTATGGCACAGTTAGTATTGTTGGAGCACCTTTTATATGTATCTGAACACCTTGCTAAAATGGAAGAGCAGACCTTAACAGAGTTTCTTTTACTTCCTACCCCTGGCTTTTACCCTTACAGGAAAATGTTGGTGTTGAAATGTTGTTATTTCTCCTTTGAAGCTTCCCACTGAGCAGATGTAGCATGCCTGCAAGAAGATGCTCCCAAAGTATCTTTGCCAAGTCCTCCTTTATGTGAATGCAATTGGTCTTGTGTCAATTTAAAACCTTAATTACTGGTCTATCCCAGACAGTTTTCATAATCAGTTTAAAATATATAGAATTATGACCATGAGACATAAGAGCGGAATTAGTCCATTCAGCCCATCAAGTCTGCTCTGCTATCCCCTCTTGGCTGATTCATTATCCCTCTCAACCCTATTCTCCTGCCTTTTCCCTGTAACATTTGATGTCTTTATTAATCAAGGAACTATCAACCTCTGCTTTAAATATACCCAATGGCTTGGCAGTGGCAATGAATTCTACAGATTCACCACCCTCTAGCTAAAGAAATTCCTCCTCATCTCTGTTCTGAAGGGACGTCCACCCATTCTGAGTCTGTGTCCTTTAGTTCTAGACTCCCCCACTATAGTTTCCTATCCACATCCTCTCTATTTAGGCCTTTCAATATTCAAATGGCTTCATCGAGAACCCCCCCTAATTCTAAACTCCAGCGAGTACAGGCTCAGAGTCATCAAATGCACCTCACATATTAATGATTCCTGGGATCATTCTCATGAACCTCCTCTGGGCATATAGTAACTATCACCAAAAGGCCAGCGACACTTGTTAATCTTTCTATGTGTGGCATCCAGAAGCTCCCTTGGACATGGTTCCAAAATATTCCTATGCATCTGAGCCTTGGACAATATGGCACTTTCAATTTTATATTTTGGGAAATTGAAATTCCCCCAGTAGATAACCCTATTTTTATTTAATCTCTCTGATACCTGTTCCTCTTTTGGGATGTCTGGAATGGACCCTCAACAAAGAGACGCCATTTTGGTTTTGAATCTCTACCCGGATGGTCCTGTTTGAGAAGCCTTCTAAGATACTCATTCTGTTCCTATGTCTTAAGGACTTATGGTCTTAAAGTAGATGTAATTGAGCTTTGAATTCCCTTGATGGTCACCTACTTGCTTATTCTCCCTACGGAACTTGCTAACATCTTTCTTCTTTAAGTGCTTGTACCTCAACATCTGAGCCAAGTACCCTGAGCCCCTCCCCCGCCAGTCTGGTACGACTCTTCTCCAGCAAAACTAGGAAACTTCCCAGCCTATTCTGTTTTCACAAATCTGATATATTAAATCACAGTAAAGCAGTGACCTCTGCCAGCATTACTGAGGATTGTGTATAAATGTATTGCATCAAATCAAACAACTAATAACATTGGAATAAAAACAGAACACATCAGATGACAGCGATGGATTTAAGAAGCAGAATTAGCTCTGTTAACTTAAAAATTTAATGGTGTTTCATTCTAGATTTCCTTAATTAACTGAGGTAAAATCAATGCAGTGTTAGGTTGAGGTTTGGATACATTTACTGAAAATACTTACATGGATGAAGTCAACTTCAGTTACGTTAATTAAAAAGCAGATAAATATTCTTAAGTATAAATAAGCTTATTCTTTAAAGAAGCCTGAAGGTCAAACACTGAAGGTCAAGACCTGAAAGAATACCAGGGCTGAAGAAGTCACGAGGACCCAGGTGTCCTGCAATGAAGCCTGAGGATAGAGGCCCAGTGTCCATGAGTCTGAGAATCCAGGATGGAGGCCTGGAGGCAGCCTGTCCTGTGGTTGGAGGCCTGTCTGGGTGTGTGAGTGGGTGGGTGGACAGTATGAGAAAGGGGCTTGGTTTGCAGTTGGGGTCTTGTTTTGTTTTTGCTGCTTGAGTTGTTCTGTGGGCATGCTATGTTGGTGTTGGAATCTGTGGCGACACTTGCAGGCTCACCACAGCATATCCTTGGGTGCGTTGCTGGTTAACTCAAATAATGCATTTCACTGTATGTTTCGATATACGTGCGATACATAAATATGAATCTGAATTTATATGTATGGGAAAATTTGAATACAGTAGAATAAGCCGGTTATGATTGTGATTGGTTTGGTTTATTCAGTGCACATTGATTGCTAAGATATTATTTGTTCCTCATTAAGGATTTCCTGTAGTCTATAGATGAAACCAAATGGCGCGTGGCCAAGTGGTTAAGCCGTTCGTCGAGTGATTCAAAGGTCGCTAGTTTGAGCCTTGGCTGAAGCTACGTGTTGTGTCCCTAAGCAAGGCACTTAACCACACATTGCTCTGCGATGACACCGGTGCCATGCTGTATGGGTCATAATGCCCTTCCCTTGGACAATATCGGTGTCGTGGAGAGGGGAGACTTGCAGCATGGGCAACTGCCAGTCTTCCATACAACCTTGCCCAGGCCTGCGCCCTGGAAACCTTCCAAGGCGCAAATCCATGGTCTCACGGGACTAATGGATGTCTATATATAAGAATAGATGGATTCAAATAGAATCAAGGACACTGATGCACTCAGGTTAAATATTCAATGTTTTCTCTCATGTGTGAAAAAGAAATAGAAACAATCCCAGAAAGACTCATATCAAACTCAAGCTCAGAGGGAGAGCAAAGTAATATGAACACACATTTATCATCCTTTGATAGTACTGGAGTTATTACTTACTTACTTACTGCCTGCTATGCTGCTGGCGTTTGGGGCAACAATAAAGGCCCTCCTTTTCTGTCTGTCCTTGGCCATGTTTGCCATTGTGCCTCAGGTGTGATTCAGGGTCCTCATTTCTGCCTCTACGTTACGGTGCCAGTTTGTCTTTGGGGTCTCCCGAGTTTCCTCTGCCCTTCAGGGGTCTAGTGAAGTGCTGTCTTGATGATGGATGGGGTTGACCTGCCTCTCTTCCCATCATGTGGCCAATTCATCTCCAACGTTTCCTAATGAAGATTGTGGCCATGTCTCCCTGATGACACTGAAGGAATAGGATGTGGTTGGAGATCTTTCTTGGCCAGAAGATATGGATCGCAGTGTGAAATGATGACAGCTTGGCAAGGTTGCTCTCTGTCATCAGCCAGTACTCTGACCTGTACAAGAGTGTGGACAGAACACAGCACTGGCATAGTTTCACCTTGGTGTACTTGGTTGATCCCTTTATGTGGATTGGTTTCCACTTCAGCAAGCCCTTCTCAATGCCTTTCTTCAAAATGGCAGCTACACCATCATGATGATGACCATCTCCCCTCCCTGAGTATAAAACTGTTTCACCATTTGCTGCCTTTAGTCTGCCAAACCCTGTCCATCTGCTTTCACTGACGCCCAATATATGGAGGCTGTAATGATGCATTTCTGCAGTTACTTGTGTTAGCTTGCCAGATTTGTACGTGGGTCGTACGTTCCAGAAACCAATATCGGTCTTGGTCTTGGCGGTGTTCAGGGCTTCCTTCGTCATGCCGGTTGCTACGGTATCTCTCAGTTTTCACTACTGTCGGCCATGCAGATCTTGGGTGAAGATTCAGTAATACTGTCGGACACAGACGTGGGGGGATCCTTCATTACTGTTTCGGTAGCAGTTTTTATTTGACCAATCAGGGTTGTTAGTCAGGTTTGGCATGGGTGACCCTACCAAGAGCCAAAGTATAAGGACCCTGATTCCAGCTAGCATAGCTGTCCAGGTCATTGAGGCATGAAAGCCTCCAAACCATGACAGGGTTGTGGTCGGCTTGTAGGACTGGAGGTGTTAACTGTGAAGTTTTGACACAAATTAGAACATCGTGTCTCTGAGTTCCAAGCTATTCCACAAGAGAATATATAATGCAAGTACACCTCATTCCATTATAACTCTCTCAGCAAAAATCTCATACCCTGATCTGATCTAATGCACACACACCAACTGTAGGTTAAAATAAAAGTTTCCAATGAGACAAAACATCAAGGCTTGATCAGGTGAATAAATAACAAAATCTCCATACATTACTATGGCTACAATTCTGACAATAGAATGCTGATCAGGGCCTTGCATGCTGCCATTCCAGGCTGGAGCAGTCATTCAAGAGCAGCAGTCAAGGACAATGCCGGGCAGCTGTTCAACAAGTCGCTGCATGCAATAGCATCAGTATTCCAGACCCACATGCACTATTTGGATAGACAAAGACATTCAGTCAGCTAAAGTATCCCAACCACTTTCCTTCCAATATTATCAGCTGGATATCACAATACCCTTCATGTGTTGACAATACTAGAGGTATTGTTTCTCAGTATCCTTTTCATGCTTGGAGACCTGGAGATTGCTAGCAAGGATTAGATTAGATTAGGTTTTTTAAAAAATCACTTGTACTTTGAAACATACAGTGAAATGCGTAGTTTGCATTCACAACCCCATTCTCCTGCCTTCAGTAGAATGCCCGACTGAACAACATTCAGCCAACATACAACAAGCAACAATAGCAAAACAAACATCTTTCTCACCTCCCCACCCACACACGCCAATGGGTCTCCAATCCCAGGACAGGCTGCCTCTGGACTTCCAGTCTTCAGATGTGGCCTCAGACTCACCAACTGTTGGAAAGAGGTGTTGGTGAGCTTTTCTGCTACTCTTAATGTCACTGTACCTCATTTCTTTATGAAGCTAAATACTGTGGAAGACAAGGGTTATGTTGGGGAGGGGTGATGGTGAGGTTTTAACTCTGACTCGCTTTCCATGAAGAGGCCATAAGAACATAATAACAGATGGGAGCAGAATTAGGCCATTTGCCCCACTGTTCCACTTCCTGATTTATTTTCCCTCTCAACCCCATTTTCCTGTTTACTCCTCGTAAATTTTGACACCCTTATTGGTTATCTATCAACCTCCACTTTAAGTATACTCAATAACTTTGCTTCTATAGCTGCCTGTGACAATGAATTTCACAGACTCATTACCCTCTGGTTAAAGTGGGAAAATATTGGGGAAAAAACTATATGTTTATATCTTAAACTTCTCTATGGGACCTTCAGAGATGCATCAGAAGGTTAGGACATCCCTTTAAATTCAGTGCTGCCAGGACAAATATTTCTGTTGTTTTGCTACAAGCATTTGAAGGAGGGGACCCAACCATGAATCTTCTTGTCCTCGCCCCACATAATTCCCATGCTAGGCTAAATTTAGAGCTCAAGTAGTTCCTGGAAACTGAAATTATGAAATGTTATGGCCCCTCAGGGGTCAAGCAAGAGAATATTCAGGCTAGACAATTCTGCGGGGGAATAAACCTCAGCATGGATTTGATTTGTCCACTAGTGTGTTTAATTGCTCTAATCAAGTCAAGTCAAGTCACTTTTTATTGTCATTTTGACCATAACTGCTGGTACAGTACACAGTAAAAATGAAACAATGCTTTTCAGGGCCATGATGCTACATGAAACAATACAAAAACTACACCAGACTACAGACCTACCCAGGACTGGATAAAGTGCACAAAACAGTGCAGGCATTACAATACTTTATACTTTATTGTCACCAAACAATTGATACTGGAATGTACAATCATCACAGTGATATTTGATTCTGCGCTTCCCACTCCCTGGAGTACAAATTGATAGTAAATATTAAAAATTTAAATTATAAATCATAAATATAAAATAGAAAAATGGGAAGTAAGGTAGTGCAAAAAAACCGAGAGGCAGGTCCAGATATTTGGAGGGTTTTTCCCAGATCTGGGTCAGGATCCATTCAGCAGTCTTATCACAGTTGGAAAGAAGCTGTTCCCAAATCTGGCCGTACGAGTCTTCAAGCTCCTGAGCCTTCTCCTGGAGGGAAGAGGGACAAAAAGTGTGTTGGCTGGGTGGGTTGTGTCCTTGATTATCCTGGCAGCACTGCTCCGACAGCGTGCGGTGTAAAGTGAGCCCACGGACGGAAGATTGGTTTGTGTGATGTGCTGGGCCGTGTTCACAATCTTCTGTAGTTTCTTCCGGTCTTGGACAAGACAACTTCCATACCAGGTTGTGATGCACCCTAGATGAATGCTTTCTACGGTGCATCTATAAAAATTAGTGAGGGGTTTAGGGGACAGGCCAAATTTCTTTAGTTTTCTCAGGATGCAAAGGCGCTGGTGGGTCTTCTTGGCAGTGGACTCAGTTTGGCTGGTCCAAGTCAGGTCATTTGTGATATCGACCACGATGAACTTAAAGCTTTTGACCTGTTCCACTTGCGCACCACCAATGTAAATTGGGTCGTGTGGTCTGCTACTCCTTCTGAAGTCAACAACCAATTCCTTCGTCTTGCTGATGTTGAAGGATAGGTTATTGTCTTCACACCATGCCACTAGGTTCTTAATTTCCTCTCTAATAATAAACAAGACAATATACACAGTAGAGGGCAGTAGGTTGGTGTCAGTCCAGGCTCTGGTATTGAGGAGTCTGATGGCTTGGGGGAAGTAACTGTTACATAGTCTGGTTGTGAGAGCCTGAAAGCTTCAGTGCCTTTTGTCAGATGGCAGGAGGGAGAAGAATTTGTATGAGGGGTGCGTGGGGTCCTTCATAATGCTGTTTGCTTTACGGATGCAGCGTGTAGTGTAAATGTCTGTAATGGCAGGAAGGGAGACCCCGATGATCTTCTCGGCTGACCTCATTATCCACTGCAGGGTCTTGCGATCCGAGATGGTGCAATTCCTGAACCAGGCAGTGATGCAGCTGCTCAGGATGCTCTCAAAACAACCTCTGTAGAATGTGGTGAGGATAGGGGGGTGAGAGATGGACTTTTCTCAGCCTTCGCAGAAAGTAGAGACGCTGCTGAGCTTTCTTTGCTATGGAGCTGGTGTTGAGGGACCAGGTGAGATTCTCCGCCAGGTGAACACCAAGAAATATAGTGCTCTTAACGATCTCTACGGAGGAGTTATTGATGTTCAGTGGAGAGTGGTTGCTCCGTGTCCTCCTGAAGTTAACAACCATCTCTTTTGTTTTGTTCACGTTCAGAGACAGGTTGTTGGCTCTACACTAGTCTGTTAGCCGCTGCACCTCCTCTCTGTATGCTGACTCATCATCTTGCTGATGAGACCCACTACGGTCGTGTCATCGGTGAACTTGATGATGTGGTTCGAGCTGTGTGTTGCAGCACAGTCGTGGGTCAGCAGAGTGAACAGCAGTGGACTGAGCACACAGCCCTGGGGGGGCCCCCGTGCTCAGTGTGATGGTGTTGGAGATGCTGCTTCTGATCCGGACTGACTGAGATCTCCCAGTCAGGAAGTCTAGGATCCAGTTGCAGAGGGAGGTGTTCGGGCCCAGTAGGCTCGGCTTTCCAGTCAGTTTCTGAGGAATGATTGTGTTGAATGCTGAACTGAAGTCTATGAACAGCATTCGAACGTACGTGTCTTTTTTGTCCAGGTGGGTTAGGGCCAGGTGGAGGGTGATGGCAATGGCGTCGTCTGTTGAATGGTTGGTACGGTACGCAAACTGCAGGGGGTCCAGTGAGGGGGGCAGCAGGGTCTTGATGTGCCTCATGACGAGCCTCTCGAAACACTTCATGATGATGTATGTGAGTGCAATGGGACAGTAGTCGTTGAGGCAGGACACTGAAGACTTCTTCGGCACAGGGACAATGGTGGTGGCCTTGAAGCACGTAGGAACGACAGCGCTGCTCAGGGAGATGTTGAAGATGTCAGTGAGAATCTCTGCTAGCTGGTCTGCACATCCTCTAAGCACTCTGCCAGGATATTGTCTGGTCCAGCAGCCTTCTGTGGGTTGACCCTGCACAGGGCTCTCCTCTCATTGGCCATGGTAACATCTTCTGCGGGAGAAATAGTTTGGTTGCTAATTTGTCCGGGTGTATTACTCAGAGATACTCAATGTGTAACTGACAGTTAGCTCTCATGCAGTTGGTGTGTGCCAGCAGCATAAAAAATATTTTTCCACATGATTAAATGTAGTGTTTCCTGGGAAGCATTTTCTTCCTCTCCCAAATATCTGTTCTTATAAAGGCTATTGGTTAGCTTTCTGCTACTAGAACACCTGAACCCCTACTACATATATTGTAGCTGTCCCATTAATAAGATACGAAACCCAAGTACTAGTTCTTTCACATCATTTCATGTTGGCAGAAGTAATAAAAGTATCACTTTTCAGTCATTTATTTTTGAACTATCAGTTGACTGAGCTTTTTTTTAAGTATTTGATGTGCATTTGGATTCTACTAATTAGTAAGGCACCAACAACACCACATTTAATTATCGGCATCAGAGCACAAACTAATTGAAACAATTTAAAATTCTCTATAATTGCACCCTGCACCAGGTGCTCTGAAGGCATCAGCGCCTGCCTCTTCAACCTATCAACATTTACAGTTTACATACACTCTGAGAGCTTGATTATTTGAAATTCTCCCCTTTTCACTCTTCCCAGATGCAGTGGCTAATGTTGGAAGGAGACTTAGCAATTTCAGGAGCTGGTATGAGGTGAAATGTAGAAAAGAATGCATAAACAGAAGTAATGTGCATAAGAAAGAACTATCATACTTAAAGAAGATTAAAAAAACAGAAAGCAGGTTGTTGTGGGCAGACAGAATCTTAAATAGAAGGCAATCTTGGTATTTGGTTTGTGCCAAAGTAAATCCTGTAGGATGTCAGGTCCAGAGAGAGTAAAGTTTGAAAAATGAAATGTTCCAGCTGAGTAGACAACGCAGAAGAAAATGTAATATTGTCCAACTTATCTGATTCAGAGTGTGCCCAGTCTCAGATAATCACTGAAGAACTTTCAATCCCTCCAGCCAAATAATCTCACCCAGTTTTGGCAGGACAATGATGCATAGTGACAGGAAGCACAAAAATATTGGAAAATTTTACTAATCTGGCATAAAGAAAACAGGTAAAAATAACTGAATAAAATAGACATTTATTTGTCCTGACACTGCTTGTCTAATCACTCTGCTTCTGGAACAATTTCTTATATAATTTTTCTTTCATTGCTGGTAGAATTATTTTCAATCTGTTGTCAAAAGATATCATTGCTTGAATATTCTTACCCAGGCAATTGTCAAGGGCGGGTAGCCATATAAAAATGTAGCTAACGAGAAATACTTAAGGCTAAATGGGTGCTGATGCATTGCCAATAAAACTCAGCAATAAGATATTGTGTTTAATTTTAAATGACAGAGAGTTTCATATTCAAACAATGATATAGAAGTTATGTTGCAGCAATATAAAGGTCCAAATAAGACATACATACTGAAAATTTTTAAAAGTTCAGATGCTGCAAATCTGAAACAAAAGCAGAAAATGCTAGAAATATCTGGCAACTCAGACAGTATCAATGAAAAAGGAAACTGAATTAAGATCAAGGATCCTTGGTGATAGTTTCTGCTATATTTCATATTAAGAGCATCCTAATATATTCTGTGTTGAACTAGCAAAGGATTAGTGAGAAGTAAAGTTAACCCTTGCACACTTACGTATACTTTATGGATTCTTAATATCCAAACATGTCTGTTTGAAATTGTGCAGACAAATATACGAGGAATTTGAAAAATGTGCCCTCAACAGTTCCACTTGGGTGAATGGTTTGGAATTTTCTAAAAACGTTACTGTAGCCTATAGTATAGTTAATCAGAAGACACAACCTGTGAAGAAGTAAGAGCTATAAAGTCACAATTTTGCTCATAACTAAAATTACATAGACTTGGAAAAAAAGAGTATTCGAACAGACTGACATTTTGTTTCATTTGGACATACAGCACAATGATAGATCTATCCAGACCAATGGGCCTGTGTTACTCAACTACACCCATGTGACCAAATTAACCTATCAACACATACCTTTTTGGAATGTGGGAGGAAAGCAGTACCTCTGGAGGAAACCCATGCAGTCACAGGGAGAACATACAAACTCATGACAGACAGCGGTGGAATTAAACCTGGATGTCAGATGCCATAATAGTGTTACACTAACTGCTATGCTACCGCGCTGTCCCAAATATTTAGAGTGTTTGTGCAGCTTATGTTCATACTACTTACCCTGATTTTGAGAATTCTCAAAATGTTGCTGGAAATCATCCGGTTTTGAACTTATGGTTATCTTCTCAGCAGCATTATGATAGGTCAGCTCTTTCTCGGCAGTTATGGGATGCACCAGGAGTGTTGCTGTCCTGATAAGTATTGGGCACCTGACGTAAGGGATCAATGTGGACTTTGCACTCTATTGCTGATTGTTACAGAGTAATTTCTAATCTTGTGGATCTCCTCCATCTCCCTGCCATCTCATCCATGCAGCACCATGAAGCAGCGTTTGGTGAATTCTCCCTTGAAGACTGAAACTATTCCCCTTGCAGCTTGAGTTGGGATAGTTACAATATTTCCTGTTCCTCTTCTCAACTTTCACCTCACTCTGAACCTTTTATGAACTAATATTAAGAGTATTCCTTTTTCCCAGTATGAGGGTGCATATCATGGCCATTTTTGATCAACCCTCCATGGCCTCCTTCTTCAGTGACTCTTCAATTACATTTTTATTTTGCCTGGATATAAGGTGAATAAGGCCTTCTTCGTTTATCTTCATGAACTGTTTAAATCAAAAGGATGCACTATAGACTGTTATCCTACACAATGTCTTTAGGCAGTGCATGCCTGGTAATATAGATCTCAATCATATAGCCTACAGTTATCTTGCAACCAGAGTTTTAACTTACAGCCATTTTGAAGACTGTCAAATTACTACCACTACTTTTCTTATAAATATATAGTATGGCTAACAGGACAATCTGAGTAAGTGGTCATCTTAGACTGGTCACTCAATGGTTCAGTGGTTCTATTTAATATCAGGCAACGTATTCAGTTTAGTGTGGGCACGTGGCCAAGTGGTTAAGGCATTGGACTAGCTACCTGAAGGTTGTCAGTTCGAGCAACAGTTGAGGGAACTTGAGCAAGGCACTTAATCACACATTGCTCTGCGATGACACTGGTGCCAAGCTGTATGGGCCCTAATGCCCTTCCCTCGGACAGCATTGGTGTTGTGGAGAGGGGAGACTTGCAGCATGGGCAACTGCTGGTCTTCCATACAACCTTGCCCAGGCCTGCGCCCTGGAGAGTGAAGACTCTCCAGGCGCAGATCCACGGTCTTGCAAGACTAACGGATGCCTTTATTTTTTCAGTTTACAACCTAAAATTCTTACTCCCTGCAGACATCCACAAAATATAAGAAAAACCCCAAAGAATGAATGACAGGAAAAAGTTCGAACCCCACACACAAGCAGCAGCAAAGCATCGACCCTCTCTCCCTCCCCCCACATGCCTCAGCAAAAGGAATCAGCACACCCCCCTGCCACCTGTCATGCAAGGACTAACAAAACCCCCAGAGAGACCATGATCTAAAGTCCATCAAAAAACACTGTTCACCCCAACAACTCGACATACCAGAGGCTCTCTTTCACTAACAGGGGAGAGAGATGAATCAGTCTCGCCACAACGAGGGGAGACCAACAGCTCGCTTTTTTGATGCTACAGCATCACATTTCAATAGCAGTGTACACTACTGTCTCCATGTTCCCATGTTCCGATCTCCTACAACACTTCAGTTGGTGACACTGGTGTGGAATCGGTTTGTGCACAGGGCCATGGGGCCGCACCCCCGAAGGCGCCCGTCTTCCTGACCAGTCCAGGAGATATTGAAAACGCTAGTCCATTCAGCGAGCTCCAGGAGTGGGAACCATGCAACATCACCACGAAGAACCGCAGCTTGAGTGCAGCTGTAGATCACAGACTCTTGACAGGACCCCAGCTACCTTGAAAAGGAAAGAAAATACATTAGCGAGAAGAACTTTAAACTGTTTCACAGATGGGCTGAGAGAAAGCATTCTGAATGCCTTCTCAATTTGCACTTAATTTACGTTCATGTTTGATCACCATGTCATATGCATAAGGAAGAATTTTCATGCTCTGTCTGCTTGATGTGACATAAAACTATTCCAATAACATCACAAGCTAGTTTCAACACATAGTCGGTGTCATGATGTACCATACACTCAGTGCTGAGATTTTTCTTGCACAGGTCGTGAATTATTTATTGGTCCTTATTCCAGCAGCATGGCTTGCTTTTCTTTAAAAGTTAATGAAGTGGTGTCAGCATTGGATCAAAACTGAGCCCAGTTACACTTTCAACTTTCTTGGCTTTGATGATGGCCTCATCACTGGTGCTGATTTTACCCTATGGGGCAGCCTGATGCACAATAGAGCGCTTCAAGAAAAAATGGCCTTCCTACTCGACATTAAGCTAGCAATAGGCAAGAGGAAATGTCAGACTGGATAAAAACACTCAGCACTCAAACCTGGAATAAGTTTGACATCTGCTGTGTTACTTGGTTCACCTTGTCATCATGAGAGAATTGGATGATCTGGTCCAACTTGTGCATTACTATGACACACATGACCCACCTCCTTGGTGCCACTTTCATCAGCACTCCATGCTGTTCAGCTCACTTGTTTCTTCTTCATTCAAAGGCTTCTCATGGATCACCCCTCTGGAATTCCATCACTGCGGCTCAAAGAGCTGTTTCAGTCCTTAAAGAAGTAACACCATTAAAGCAACAATGACTGCTGATAACCAATATTGCACACAGATGCATAAAAACAATTTTACTTGTGTTTAAGACAAAAGCACCTATCCTGGCCGAAGTCCCGCCTACTGCGAAATTCAGCTGGGCACATCCAGTATGTTTCATCCATGCACGGGTGAGAATTCTGCTAGCAACCTAGACAAGCAACTCTCAGAATTAGAATCAGAATCAGAAGCAGGTTTAATATCACTGGTGTATATTGTGAAATTTATTATTATGTGGCAGCAGTACATTGCAATGTGTAATAGTAAATAACTATAAATTACAATAATGAGTGGATATAAAAATTAAATTATATAAGTAGTGCAAAAAGAGAGCAAAAAAAAAGAAAAATAGTGAGGTAATGTTCATGGGTTCATTGTCCATTCCGAAATCTGGTGGCAGAGGAGAAGAAGCTATTCCTGAAATGTTGAGTGTGTGTCTTCAGGTTTTTGTACTTTCTCCTTGATGGTAGCAGTGAGAGAAGAGCATGTCCTCAGTGATGGACGCCATCTTCTTGATGCTGGGGAGGCCAGTTTCCACGGTGGAACTGGCTGAGTTTACAACTTTCTGCTTTTCTGACGGAAGATAGAGCAAGAACATAATTGATATTTTATTCATTGAGGATCATAATTCCTCAGGCCATGACTGTAACAAGACTTTTGTTTTCAACTCCCAATAAAGTAAAAGCAAAATCAGAATCAGGTCTCTTATTACTGTCTAATATCATGTGAAATGTGTTGTTTTGAAGCAGCAGTACAGTGCAGTTGTCTAGAAGATATGAATTAAGACTGTGGCTGGCCCAGCAATGCATTCCTGTCTGTCTGAGCTCCCAATGCTGTCTATATCTTTTACATCATACAATACCCATTGCTGGTGTTAGAAGTCATCTACAATTAACTTATGCTGTGATTTCTCCCTCAATAAGGAGCCTGTGCTTTGTGGAGTCACTGAGTCACCTACAGCATGAAATTTTATCTGTGAGGTTGGTTGCATGGGGATAGAGAATGGGATGTACCTAATTGTAACCCCCTCCCGCACATTGTCCCTTATCTCCATGGCAGTCTTTCCAATTAGCTCTTTGGCTGCATGGATACTGATCTCCTATGATTTTGATTTGCTTCTCATGGTCCTCAGTGGCACAGATAAAGCAGATGGGTTCGGTGCAAGTTGCTCACTTGGGAATATCCCAATTTTTAAATGGTGCAGTCAGGGTACAAACACCCTAGTAATCTGATGCAACACACATAAAAGTTGCTGGTGAACGCAGCAGGCCAGGCAGCATCTCTAGGAAGAGGTACAGTCGACGTTTTGGGCCGAGACCCTTCAACTCAGGTCATGGCCCGAAACGACGACTGTACCTCTTCCTAGAGATGCTGCCTGGCCTGCTGCATTCATCAGCAACTTTTATGTGTGTTGCTTGAAAATCCAGCATCTGCAGATTTCCTCGTGTTTGCGCTAGTATTCTGATAATGGAAAGGTTACTGAATTTTTTTGGTGATCTCTTGATTTTCCATGAAAAGCATCCCGTGACAAGTGCAACCAATAAGGGTAACCTCCTTATACATTACACTTCATTTGAAATGAATTATAATGTTCCTTGTACTGACTGAGTTACAAAGTAGAAGACTGCTCATTGATGTTTTCATACCCAATAACTGAGCCAATGTTAACAGCAAAATAGACACAATGAGCCCTTTAAAATACATCTTGATTCCCTTTCCACTTTCTAAGAATTTCCAGCTAGTATCTAGGCTTCCCCAGAAAACTGAACAAGAAGGTTGCTACAAATAACTGTGCTCAGTTCTGGTCACCTCACTACAGGAAGGATGTGGAAGCCATAGAAAAGGTGCAGAGGAGATTTACAAAGATGTTACCTGGATTGGGGAGCATGCCTTATGAGAATGGTTGAGTGAACTTGGCCTTTTCTTCTTGGAGTGACGGAGGATGAGGGGTGACCTGATAGAGATGTGTGTATAAGATGATAAGAGGCATTGATCATGTGGATAGTGAGAGGCTTTTTCCCAGGGCTGAAATGGTTGCCACAAGAGGACACAGGTTTAAGGTGCTAGGGAGTAAGTTCAGAGGAGATGTCAGGGGTAAGTTTTTTACTCAGAGAGTGGTGAGTGCATCAAATGGGCTGCCGGCAATGGAGGTAGAGGCGGATACAATAGTGTCTTTTAAAAGACATTTAGATAGGTACATGGAGCTTAGTAAAATAGAGGGCCATAGGTAAGCCTAGTAATTTCTAAGGTAGGGACATGTTCGGCACAACTTTGTGGGCTGAAGGGCCTGTATTGTGCTGTAGGTTTTCTATGTTTCTATGTTTCTAAATAATAATGCCTGTAATTTTCAGTGAAAAAATTGTCCCTATTGCTTCCCTTTCTTGTAGAAACCAACAGGTTCAGGAACAGTTATTACCCGTCAACCATTAGGCTTCTGAACCATCATGAATATCATCATTTACCTCATCACTCAACTGATTCCATAACCTATGGACTCAGTTTCAATGACTCTGCAGCTCATGTTCTCAGTATTATTTATTTATTATTATTATCTTTCTTTTGTATTTGCACTGCTTGTCTTTTACACATTGGTGTTTGTTAGTTTTTCTGTGTAGTTTTTCGTTGATTCTATTGTATTTCTTTGTTCTACTCTGAATGCTGCAAGAAAATGAATCTCAGGGTAGTATGTTGTGATATATACACACATTGATAATAAATTGACTTTAAACTCTGAACTTCAGTCTTTGAATTTGCCTTTTCTTTCATGTGCTATCAAATGTCAGAAATAAATCAATTATTCACCAAACCAATACAAGTGAGGGGAAGTAAGAGAATGTAGGGGAGAAGATTTGTAGGAATTATGGCTGGAAATTTGCAGTGACAAACAGATATTACAGCAATTGTTATTTCAATATTTTAATAAATTAAGTCTTAAGATGAACTTAATAATTGACATATAGACTAGACCTAGTGAAAGGTCAAAGCTACTTCATTTGAAAGTATACTTAGAAAGGTGTTTGCAATGCTATTATGTGGTTGAGTAATCAATATTAAATAAAGTCTATAGATCCTTAGTAAAACATTATTCTACAACAACTCATCTGGTGAATTTGATTATTTAACAGATGCTCATATACAGAGGCGTCTGGAGACTTATTTTCCAGGCCCAAGGCTTGACAAGTAGGAGATATGGAGGGATGAACAAGGAACAAGAACAAGAAGAGGGAAAAGAAGGGAGATTTGTTCACTTGAAATGTTTCCATGAAGATTTCATCCAAATCATCATATTCTTTCTGGTAGGAAATCAGACAGTGTGTGAAGATTCAGAAGGGCAAACCGCAATTCAAGCATTTGCAGTCCTGATGAACGGTCTCAGCCTGAAATATCAGCTCTTTATTCCTTGCCATAGGTGCTGCCTGACCTGCAGAGTTCCTCCAGCATTTTGTGTGTGTTACTCTGGATTTTCAGCATCTGCAGAATCTATTGTGTTTATGATTTGATTACTTTATTTCAGATTTCCAGCATCTGTAGTATTTTATGTTTCCTGCTCCCAGATACCTTGGTAGTTAATAATGAATCAGCTCGTGCCTGTTCATGATAAACTATGACATTACCTAAGGCTGGTATACATTTATTTTTACTTTTCACAGTCCACAACCCTAACCTTTCTGCTCTGGCTAGTTTCCATAGCAACAGTCACTCAAAACTTTTTTTATCTTCCTTGATATCCTAGTCACAGTCATTGAGTAGAGTTCGACTTCTCATCATAAAACAAGGTTTAAAAAGTTACCCAAATGTATTTTATATACATTGTTTGGTCTTCTTCTGCTTTTGATCATTCTTGCACAGTTATCAGTTTGAGTCCTGAAGGAATTTTCTTGTGCTTTTTAGATGCTGTGTCCTTTCTTCTGCACTGAGTTGTTTGAAGCAGATTTTTTAAAAAGAGCAAATAGATTTCTTTTGAGGAATTTGATCATTTACAGTTTAACAAGATTAAGGCGTGTTGCTGATGCTGTCAACAAAACTTTGCTGTGCATGAACTAGTTACAGATCCTAGATTACAAAGGAACTATAGAAGCAGGAGGAGTAACACACACAAGATGCTGGGGGAACTCAGCAGGTCAGGCAACATCGAAGGAAAGGAATAAACAGTCAATGTTTCAGGCTGAAACCCTTCATGAGGACTGGAAAGGAAGGGGGAAGAAGCCAGAATAAGAAGGTGAGGGGAGGGGAACATCCCTAGCTTGTAGACCTATCTACAAGCTAGAAGGTGATAGGTGAAGCCAGGTGAGGAGGAAGGTAGGTGAGTTGGGGGGGAGGGTATATAGTAAGAAGCTAGGAGGTGACAAATTCCTCCTAGGAAGAAGTAATCTGATAGGAGAGGAGAGTGGACCATGGGAGAGAGGGAAGGAGGAGGGGCAATAGGGGAGGTGATAGGCAGTTAAAGAGAAGGGGTAAGAGAAGAGCCAGCGTAGGGAATGGAAGAGAAGAGAAGGGGGTAAGGTGAAAAATTACCTGAAATTAGAGAAATCAATGTTCATACGATCAGGATGGAGGCTACCTAGACAGAATAGGAGGTGTTGCTTCTCTATCAAGAGAGTGGCCTCACTGTGGCAGTAGAGGAGGCATTTGACTGACATGTTGGAATGGGAATGGGAATTGGAATTACAATGGTTGGCCATTGGGAAGTCCTCTTTGTTGAGGATGAAGTGAAGGTGCTTGACAAAGCACTACCCCAATCTACTTAGGCTGCACTGGGAGCACAGGATGGATTAGACGACCCTGAAAGACTCACAGGTGAAGTGTTGCCTTGCTGGGAAAGTCTTTTTAGGGCCCTGAATCGAGGTTAGGTAGGAGATGAATGGGCAGGTGTAGGGCTTCTTCCACTTGCAGAGATAATTGCCGGCGGGGGTGGAGGTCAGTGGGGAGGGACGAATGGACAAGGGAATTGTGGTGAGAGCAATTCCTGTGGAAAGCGGAGAGTGAGAGGAGGTAAAGGTGTGTTTAGTGGTAAGATCCCAATGGAGATGGAAGAAATAGGAGACCTTTTGAGCTGTCTGTTTCCCACTTACCTTATTACCTTTGATTATCAAAACATCTTTTAACTTCAGGTTCAAAACTTAACAAATGAGCTAGCAATTTGCCCAGGGGTGTTCCAAATTTCTACAACTATTTTTATATAAATCCCCATTTTTCTGAAACTTTGGGATCATTTTTTAGACCTTCTACCGAGCCGGAGGTACTGCAATTAGTGAAAATTGTTTCTCGATATTTAATTATCAGTTCTCTTTTAAAATTTCCTAATATCTAAAAAATTCTTAATTCCAAGAGAAAAACACACAAAATGCTGGAGGAACTCAGCAAGGCAGGTAGCATCTAAGGATGGGAATAAACAGTTGACATGTAGGGCCAAGATCCCTCCATGTATTCCATTCTTGTTTCTGAATTTTCTTTCATCATTTAACTCTTGGAGTTCAAGAAAGACCCATCAACAAAGTCATTTGTAAGTGTAGTTAATAGCCTTGGGCCCCAAAACTGTGTGCAACATAGTCATATCATGGCTAGTTCCCTCACCAACCGAGTAAATTTATGTGCCTTTGTGAGTAATTAGACTTCCAAAGTAAATAATTGGTTACATGGTAAGGACATAAGCAATATAGTATGCTTGAGCCCCCTGAGTCTACTCTCCTAATTGGTAAGATCATGGTTAATCCTCAACCTCAAATCCATTTTCTGCCAAGTCCTCATACCCTCTATCCCCTTGAGCTCTATCAATCTTAGCTTTGTATACCCTCAGTATATATCCACAGACCTCCAAAATGTAGAATGAGAAAGGTTCACAGTACTTCAGGTAAAGAAATTTTTCCTTATCTCAATCCTAAATATGACCATGTCTTTACAGTCCCTATAAAAAGCATTCACCTCCCCTTTGGAAGTTTTCATGTTTTATTGTTATGCAACAGCGTAGGGAATGGAAGAGAATCACAGTGGATTTAATTTGGCTTTTTTGACACTCATCAACAGAAAAAGATCCTCTGTGTCAAAGTGAAAAGAGATCGCTACAAAAGTGATCTAAATTAATTACAAATATAAAACACAATATAATTAACTGCAGAAGTATTCACCCCCTTTAATATAACATGCCAAATCATCACTGGTGCAGCCAATTGGCTTTAGAAGTCACATAATTGGTTAAATGGAGATATGGAGATCTGTTTTTGAAGACCTGTGTGCAGTCAAGGTGTTTCAACTGATTGTGTTCACCAGCAACTTTGATGTGTGTTGCTTGAATTTCCAGCATCTGCAGAATTCCTGTTGTTTGCGTAGTAAAAATACATCTGTTATCTGGAAGGTCCACCTGCTGGTGAGTCAGTATCCTGGCAAAAACTACACCATGAAGACAAAAGAACACTCGAAGCAACTCTGCGAAAAGGTTATTGAAAAGCACAAGTCAGGAGATGGATACAAGAAAATATTCAAGTCACTGACTATCCCTTGGAGTACAGTTAAGTCAATCATCAAGAATATGGCACAGCTGTAAATCTTCCTACAGCAGCTGTCCTCAAAAACTGAGTGACCATGCAAGAAGGGGACTAGTGAGGGAGGCTACCCAGAGACCTATGACAACTCTGGAGGAGCTAAAAGCTTCAGGGGCTGAGATGGGAGACACTGCACATACAGCAACTGTTGCCCGTGTGCTTCACCAGTCATAGCTTTATGGGACAGTGGCAAAGAGAAAGCCACTGTAGAAAAAAAACTTACATGAAACCTTGTCTAGAGTTTGTCAGAAGGCATGTGAGAGCCTCTCAAGTCAGCTGGAAGAAGGTTCTATGGTCTGATGAAACCAAAATTGAGCTTTTTGGCCATCAGATTAAACACCAAGTTTGCCATAAGCCAAACACTACCACAGCATCAAAAACACACCATCCCTACCGTGAAGCATGGTGGTGACTGCATCATGCAGTGGAGACGCTTCACTGCAGCAGGCCCTGGAAGGCTTGTGAAGGTAGAGGGTAAAATGAATGCAACAAAACAGAGGGAAATCCTGATACAGTCTGCAAGAGAAGTGTGTCTTGGGAGAAGATTTGTTTTCCAGCAAGTTATGACCCCAAGTATAAAGCCAAAGCTACACAGAAATGGCTTGAAAACAACAAAGTTAATGGCCTGGAGTGGCCAAGTCAGAGTCCAGACCTCAGTCCAATTGAGAATTTGAGGCTGGACTTGAAAATGGCTGTTCACTCACGATCCTCATGCAATCTGACAGAGCTTGAGCAGATTTGTAAAGAATAGGGAAAATTGCTGTGCCCAGATGCGCAAAGCTGATAGAGACCAATCCACGCAGACTGAAGGCTGTAATTGCTGTCAAAGGTTCATCTCATAAATACTGACTTGAGGGGGGTAAATACTTACGCAATCAATTTTTTAAAGTTTTATATTTGTAATTAATTTAGATCACTTTGTAGAGATCAGTTTTCACTTTGACACAAAAGAATCTTCTTCTGTTGCTCAGTGTCAAAAGCAGCCAAATTAAATCCACTGAGACTCAATGCCATAAAACAATAAAACATGAAAACGTCCAAGGAGGGTGAATACTTTTTATCGGCACTGTAATTCTAGATTCTTCCATGAGGATAAGAAAGCATTTCCCCTTTCACTTACCACTGTCAGAAACTATTCAGATGATATTGTTTTGTCCTAAGTTCTAGGTATTCCTACTCAGCTGAGACTGTTTATTTAAATGTTTGCCTGCAAACTGGTCGTGGCAGATTTTGCAGTGTTAGGGAGTATTCTGGAGTTATGTGAACATAGCAGATATAAATTCAAGCACGGACCAGTCTTCAGTTCTTATTATAAGTTGCAAGCTGTAAATTGAAGTTAAAATAGCCCACAGACTACAAGGTTGCATATGCATCAGCCAAACATAAAGGCAATGCATGAACATCGATTTCTCGAACATCTGGTAATTGCTGCACCACCTTCCTCACCCCCCATTCCCATTTCCCTCCCTCACCTTATTTCCTTACCTGTCGATCACTTCCCTCTGGTGCTCCTCCCTTTTCCCTTTCTTCCATGGTCTCACCCTCTCCTATTAGAATCTCCTTTCTCCAGTCCTTTATCTCCTTCATCAATCAACTTCCCAGCACTTGACTTCACCCCTCTCCTCCCTCCTGGTTTCATCTATCACCTACCAACTTGTACTCCTTCCTCCCCTCCCCCCACACCTTCTTACTCTGACTTCTCATCATGTTTCCCATCCTGCTGAAGGGTCTCGGCCCAAAACAAACCAGACAAGCCAGAAGGTGATAGGTGAAGCCAGGTGGGTGGAGGAGGAGTGATGAGTTAAGAAGCTGGGAGGAGATCATTGGAAAAGTCGAAAGGCTGTAGGAATCTGATAGGAAAGGAGAAGAAGGGAAGGAGGAGCAGCTCCAGGGGGAGGTGATAGGCAGGTGAGGAGAAAAGTTAAGAAGCTAGAGTGCGGAATAGAAGAGGGAAGGTGGAGGGGAATTTTTAAAAAAATTACCAGGGTGAGAAATTGATGTTCATGCTATCAGATTGGAGGCTACCTAAATGGGGTGCTGATCCTCCAAGTTGTGAGTGAGCTCATTATGGCAGAAGAGGAAAACATAGACCAACATGTGTTACGTACCCCGTAACTGGGTTGCCAAACCAGCAGAAATGGATCACTCAGTTGGAGTCTGGAGTACTAGAACTAAGAAAGTTTTATTAAAGAAACAAGCAACACAGTAATCGAAAGGATAATAAATGCAACAGTTCAGCGATGATAAACACACATGTGCACAGAATTAAGATAACAGCATCAATCAAGCTCTATCGTTGTCTAGGGGTAAATGACCAAATTTAAAAGTGACTCAAAGTTCAGTCCAGTTAGTAGTTCAGTTCGCAGTAATCGTTGCCATGGATGGACAACGTGGGGGAAGAGAGACAGAGAACAGGAACAACTGATCATTCAGAACACTGCTTCACTCACAGACCGGCGAGATGGCTCACAAGCAACTTTTGGGCGGGTTCTTGGTGATGTCACCTGAGGTCACCGACTGTGACCCCTCCTCCAGATGCGGTCGATCCTCTGCAGTGAACCCGGCACCCAGGCAAGGGCGGACACACACCGGGTTCCCGCTGATCGTACCTTTCCACCCTGGTCGTTGTCTGGTACTTCTCACCCACTCATGAGAGGCGCACCGCTTCCAGGGTCTCGTTACCTCGGGTGGCGTGTGTCTCTGTCTTAGCGAACCTGTCCCTTTTTATCCCCCTGCTGGGGTATCGCCTGTCCGTCACTTCAAACAGTTCAGGGTTCAAAGGGGGAGCCGCTCCAGACAGCTCTCTCTCTCCCACGTCCCTTCATTACACATCTCCAGATGCTGCTCCATTGTTCCTTATCTCTCCTTCTCCTGAGGGCAGGTGGCAGACCAACTGCTGATGTCACTGATGCTAACCCAGGCCAGCAAACATCTTAATTTTATGTGTATTCTCGTAACACATGTCAAAACTGGAATGGGGTTAAGAATTAAAATGGTTCACCACCAGTGAATTCAACTTTTTGAAGATGGAACGGGGTGCTGAGATGATACCTACTTCTCCAGCCTTTTGCCATTTCCTATTATTACTTCCCAGCTTCTTATTTCATTCCACCCCACCCACCAGGCTTCACCTATCACCTTTCCCTTCCCATAGTCCTCCTTTCCTTCCTCCGACCTTTCTGTTTGGTTATCCTTCCTCTTTCTTTCCAGTGCTGATGATGGGTCTTGGCCTGAAACATCGACTGTTGATTCAGTTCCATAGGTATTGTCTGACTTGCTGAGTTCCTCCAGCTGTGTTGCTCTGAATTTCCAGCAACTGCAGAAGCTCTTGTGTTTATAACAAAGACCCTTGCTTTTCTGCCTGTCAGAAAAGCTGCTGAACTATTTGAGGGGGTTGAATTGTCCTGCTGCTGGGAGAGGAAATATCCAAAGGAATAACTGATGTTTAGACTCAGTGAGATCATAAACACAATGACTTGTTCTGTCAGCCCATACCACAGCACACTGGGTACTTCTGGCTCTCATCAGCTCTAAATCAACAACATTTATATTATACTTACAGGTGCAAAGTGTTCCATTGCACCTTTTTATTGGATATTTATTACAAAGGTACCATTACTCAAGACCCTTGATGTTCATGCTGTGCACCTTCTATTCTTTGGCAAAGTTTTATTTTGTGTTGAAAAGGGCAAGACAATAGAGTCTTTTAAGAGACTCTTAGATAGGTACATGGAGCTTGGAAAAATAGAGGGCTATGCGGTTGGGAAACCCTAGGTTACACGGTCGGCACAACATTGTGAGCCAAAGAGCCTGTGATGTACTGTAGATTTTCTATGTTTCTATGTTTCTAGGAGAGCACATTAGTGATTAGTGCGCCGCCTGTTACAGCCGTTCTGATCGGATTCTTAATTTTTTCTTCTTACTTTTTAACTTGCGTTATTTTTTGGTTTTTTTTCCCACGGTAACAGGTCGAAGCTGCACCCTCTCTAACACGCTGGTAGAGAGAGTCTATTTTGGTTTTTTAGCGCTGGAGGTAGCTACATCCCGACACGCGGGACAGAAGCATGGTCGCATTGTTCATTCCAGGGACCAGCTGCTTACGCTGATGCCGGCCGGTTTAGCGAGCAGAGCGGCAGACACCCCTGCTGAAATATGGAGGAAAACACACAGAGGATGCAGAGGGGGATCACAAAGTCAAGGAAAGAGGACCGGGTCGAAACAACGGAGACTTATGGAGAAGAGGAGTTCGGTGGGTAATAAAATGGACGAGTTCACGGCGCTAGCCAGGCGTCAGAGAACATTTCGGGAGTACAGTGTTATGTGTTTCACTGGAACGGGGCTGCATGAGGACGTACCCGATCAAAACTTCTCCATGGACTGCTTCCAGATCATTCCGGCTGACCGGAAGTACACTGAGAGCGGTAAGCATAAAGGAGTTGGGTGCTTACTGTTCTGGACAGATGGTGCAATCCGGGTCATATTACGATCGAGGAACGTGTTTGTAGACCGGATATTAAACTTTTTACTATTGGACTTCGGCCACATTCCACCGAGATTCAACATTGGGCGGCACGGGAGGTCGTTCCTGCCTGTGGCCATCGAACTTGCAGCACTTCCCGTGGAGGGTCAGACACCCTGAGCCAATAGACTAGTCCTGGACTTTTTTCTATCTAGCATAGTTTGCATTTTGTTGTTTGATTGCTTGTGGTTTTTGTATTGCTATATTTATGCTCTATTCCTGGTTGGTGCGGCTGTAACGAAACCCAATTTCCCTCGGGATCAATGAAGTATATCTGTCCATCTATCTATCTATCTACAACCCAGCATATTTGATAGGAACAGCACACAAAATGCTAGAGGAACTTAGCAGGTCAGGCAGTATCTATGGAGGGGAATAAACAGTTCTGGGTTGAAACCCTTCACCAAGACAGGAAAGGAAGGGGACTGGGTAGAATTCGGTAGGTGATATGTGAAGCCAGGTGTGGGGGAAAGTGGGTGGATGGGGGGAAATGAAGTGAGAAGCTGGGAGGAGATAGGTGGAAGAGATAAAGGGCTGAAGAAGTGGGAATCTGATAGAAGAGGACAGTGGACCATGGGAGAAAGAGGCACCAGGTGGAGGTTGTGGGCAGGTGAGGAAAAGAGAAGAGGAAAGAGGGAGCTAGAATGGGGAATGACAAGGGAGAAGGGAGCGGTGGGAGAAATTACCAGAAGTTAAAGAAATTAATGTTCATGCCTTCAGACAGGAAGCTACCCAGACAGAATGTGAGGTGTTGCCTCTTCAACCTGAAAGATACATCATCATGGCATTTGATAGGACTTCTCAAATTTTTAAGCCATTGTTTTGGCTCATTACTGTAAAGCTGATAACAAAAATATCTGTACGGTAATCATATTTTACTAATTATTCCTTCCCTGCCAAAAGGAATCAACCATTGCCACATCACAAGTAAAAGTTATATATCGATATGATTTGATTCTATGAGCCACTATGGCCATAAGAATCTTTGCCACAAGCCAAGATTGCGGACAGCTGAGGAGGTCAAGACAGTAGATATATTTAAAGTAGATGTTGATAGGTTCTCGATTTGTAAAGGCTTCAAAGTTTATGGGGAGAAAGGAGGGGAATGGGGTTGAGTGAGATAAAGAATCAGTCATGATCCAATAGCAGAGCATACTCGATGGGCCGAATGGCGTGGTTCTGCTCTGATGTTGTGTGTGTCTTATGGTTAGATGATCCTCACCAAGAATATTTTATATGTGATGGCTCTTCCTTGATGCAACTGGCTTCATGCTACTTTTCATTAGGAAGATTACTAATTTAGTGAATTGACTTGGTTAATGAACAGAATAGTATCAGGCAGCAATATTCCAAGAAATTAACCTATTAAAATTCTGCTGCTTGTTTTGTATTTGCCTTGGTGTTTATGTGACCTTTTGTGGCTTTTGAACAAAGGTTTGCAAAAAGACTATTTGTTCCTTGGGCAGAAGGCTTCTCTTTTTATCTAACCCCAGATGACAACTGTGCTCAAAACAATGACTTGATTCTAGTATTTTTTCATAACAGCCTAGGGCCACAACATTTGGTTGCCATGGTAACCTGGGTCATAAACCGTTGGCAGAACACTAAGAGCAGAGAAAATGTCATCAACTCATACTTCTCTTCAGGGTTTACCACAAGTCAAATGTTCTGCACTTGAAATTCACATGGGAATTCTCTAGTAACTATTCATCAAAACGGTAGACCAAAAAGACACAGCCAAAGTCTGCATAGCTAATGGAGCCATATTACATGGATAATGGGGCCAGTATATATTCAAATATTGTTCTCTTGCCGGATAATAAGATCATAAATGGATAGGTGCTTAGGTTACCTGCTTTATTATTGAATGGGCTCAACTAGATGCACTACTGAAACATGTTCACATCTTTATTCCCAATTACAGGCAGAAATGGTAAGTGGGAAAACAGTATCTCAAGGTTTCTGGTCATTTCTGAAACACACACATCTTTTGTGAAGGTAATGTTCCTTTCAGGGAGCAAATTCTGGCATTAAAGATAAATATGTATATTATGTCATAAGAAATTAATTTTTAAATTATATTTCACACTGTATAGTTTAGAACTGATCACATGGGTGATATTTAATTGTAACTATAATCTGTTTGAACTAACTTTTAATATAGCTAATTAAGCTAAAGACATGTGGCTGGAAACCAGGGTGCCCAGGAAAATCCACATAGATGCAGGGAGAGCAGGTAATCTTTACAACATCTGAGAGGTACAGAGAAATGGAATTAAAAAACTCTAGCTCAGTAAAATTATTATTTTTGTGCCAATTATTAAAGAAATTGTGGCAGATTTGATTGTGAAACTTTTACTCATTGTGAAATAGATTATCCCAAAATATTTCTCACAAAATTTGATGGCGCCTTACCTGCTGAGTGTAACACAAACAAGAGAAAATCTGCAGATGCTGGAAATCTAAGAAGCACACACAAAATCCTGGACGAACTCAACAGGTCAGACCGCATCTATGGGAAAAGAGTGAACAGTCAACATTTCAGACCGAGATGCTTCATCACTGGAAAAGAAGATGAGAAGTCAGATTAACTTCTTCCTCCTCTCTCTCTACCTTCTTACTCTGACTTCTTACTCCAAATCCTGATGACGGGTCTGGGAACAAAACGACTGTTTACTCTTTTTCCTAGATGCTGCTTGCCCTGCTGAGCTCCTCCAGCGTTTTGTGTGTGTTGCTGAATGTAACCCCATTCTTCTGCCTTCTCCCCAGATTAACACCAATTAAGGAATGAAGAATTTTATTGGAACTTTGTAAGTGGTAGGGTGTATTCTGGAGTTATGTGAATATAGCAGATATTAATTCAAGCAAATACCAGTCTTCAGTTTTTATTATAAATTGCAAGCAGTAAATTGAAGTTAAAAACTCAGGCTGGCCCACAGACTACTTGACTACATATGCATTAACTGTGCATATGCATTAATGTTAAGACCATGGATTTGTGTTAAATGCCTTGCATCAGCTGTGGGTTTAAGGAATTTTCACCATTTTAACATTGTGAACATTGTGTAAATTCAGCAAAGTTCACAATTAGTTTGTCTCAGAATACTAGTAACATAGAACCCCCAAGCTATCAAAATAAACTTAACAAGTTTAAACCACATTACAAAGAGTGAGTTGTTCCAGAAAAATACAAGGAACTCTAAATGATAATGACTCTTATTAAACAACTATTAACCAATTCAGGTGCTCTAAAAACTTTGGAGCCAATGCTTTCTGGCTCCCCACACAAGCCTGAAGAGCTCATTACAATCTTGTATCTCATTTATGACAAAGAAGAAGTCTGACAATCATCACATCAAAAATCAGTGAAGTTACATCAAAGAAGTAGAAATATCTAAAGTTTCTTTTGGTTTCTGGTCATTTCTGAATGCGCACACATCTTTTATGAAGGTAATGTTCTTTTCAGGGAGCAGGTTCTGGCATCAAGGATAAATACATTACGTCATAAGAGATTATTTTTGAAATTACATTCATTATAGTTAGGTATTGGTCACATTGGTTATATTTAATTGTAACTATAATCTGCTTGAACTAACTTTCAATGTAGCTAACTAACCTTAATGTCATTTGGCAGGGAACCTGGGCACCCAGGAAAATCCATAGTCACAGGGAGAACCCAAACTCTACATGTGTGGCACTTGACTTGCAGCTGCTGGGTCACTACATGCTGAACTGGAAAAGAAACTCTACCTCAGCACCTATAAAATTATTACTTTTGTGTCGATTATTAAAGAAATTGGGGCTGATTTGATTGTGAAACTTCCATTCATTTTGAACGAGATTATCGCAAAATATTTCTCTCAAAATCATTCAAAGCTTTTCAGGTTAAAGGGGTAATCAATGGGGGATACCTTCTGGGGGCCTATTTAAAACATGTTTTCTTTCTGCTTATTTGGGTGTATGGGGTGTCCAGGGAGGAGTAGCACCTCTGGTGAAATAGCTTGTTGTTTCCATTCCAGGGCAGATCACTCTCCTTTGGTCCCCTCCAAACACTCAGCTCTCACCCGTGGATCCAGGTTGCTGCTTGCCTGCGACAGCAGCCACAACCCGGAACACCGCTACGGGCAGGCTAAACCAGGTGAGGGTAGCCAGAGGCCTCATACCGTGGTGAGATAGGGACATGCCTGTCCTAGCATATGAAGTCAGTTTGGCGGACGGGTGGATGAAATCTACAGTGAGATCCAGTGGCGAGGAAGGCAGTACTGCAATGCCCCTTGAGAGCGAAGGACATGACAAGGCATAGAAAACACCATGGTCGCCCACTGCAATCAAAGAAGGTGCCAGTTTGTGATGCTTGTTTGTACCACTGGGATCTGGACTTCTGAAGTCGTGAGAGTGAAACTGCCTCAGTGCAACGTCTTTTCCACTTTAAAAATTCTCCTGCAGAGGTTTCCTGCCATCGTCGAACTCGATAGACAGCCACCATTTTCTGCCTATCAGCACCTTCTTTGCAATGCACATTTTGTTGACCAGAACTAGATGAAGTTTAAACAGACCTGAATATTAAACTTGTATATGAGCTTCACTGATTTAACCATTAGCAGGAGAAATCAAGGTCCATGCTCACAGCTAGATTTGAACAGGAGAGTGACATTTAAATTACAAGAAAACCAAGGGTATAGGGAGAGTTCCGGAAATTGATGTCGGGGCCAGGATTGTATTAGCCAGGGTCTTATTAAAAGGCTGAGCAGACTCAAGGGG
Organism: Mobula hypostoma; assembly: GCF_963921235.1. Taxonomy (NCBI): domain Eukaryota; kingdom Metazoa; phylum Chordata; class Chondrichthyes; order Myliobatiformes; family Myliobatidae; genus Mobula; species Mobula hypostoma. The sequence goes on along the minus strand of NC_086106.1, from coordinate 105,047,241 downwards.
CCAAATTGGCCTGCTGTTGCTCATGCTTCTTGTGTTATTAGCAGTTACCTTGGTCTGTCCTTAATGCTGCGGTTCAAATATTCCCTGTAGAGTAATTGTGCAGAACTGTGCAAGAGTCCAAGGCACATATATATAGCTAGGTGCCTAAGACTTTTGCACAGTACAGTATATTGGTTAAAACAGGAAGATGGTTGGGAAACAGGAATAAGAGTACTTAGCTTTGTATTGGCTTCGTAGTATTAAGGGCTATTTGGTCCCTAGAAAGACTTAATGTACCCTACTATACAAAAGGCTTATGCACCCTAGATGTATTTACAGTGCCTAAGACTTGTGCACAATACTTGTATCTCTTGTAGCTGCAACTGGTGCAACAGAGGTTGATTGTGAGTTAGCAAATTTAAATTTTAAGTTCCATATTAACTAACATAAGCAAAATTTAAAAATTCATAAGATGACTTAAGTAGATCACATTAAATATTGGAATAAGAAGCATACGTTTCTGATTTTTGAAAACTCAACAAATTTAAGGGATTAGATCTATAGAGAAGTTGGAGTCATATCATACTACTTTCAAGGAAACAAGAGTGCCATCTACTGGGCTCTATCTGCTATAGACTAACATAACAAATGAAAATTTTGTTATGTTAGTCTATAGCTTCTGAGTAATATTCACACAAGCACCACTCCAAAGACTGGTACTTCCTTGCTGGATTGGCTATAAGGAGTCTGCTTTGAAGAAGTGAATTAGTGTGTGGAGTAAAAGATTCCGCAGGCAGTAGATTGCCTGATAAAGAGGGATTGCAAGATAGAAAACAAGAGGCTACAAAAACATCGTGCTTAAGAATATAGTTTGCTATCTATCAGAATGAAAGTCCATTGAGCAGACTAACAGTTAACCTATATGCTGAGCCTGAAAGAATCCAGTAACAAGATCTGAGATCTTGTCTAGTCCTGTGACACTGTGGTACAGTTAGATCATAAGACCATAAGATATAGGAGCAGAATTAGGCCTTTGGCCCATCGAGTCTGCTCCACCATTTCATCATGGCTGATCCAATTTTTCTCTCAGCCCTAATCTCCTGACTCCCCCCGCCCCACCCATATCTCTTCCTGCCCTGACGAGTGAGGAGTGAACGAGTTCCACAGATTCACCACCCTCTGACTAAAGAGATTCCTCCTCATCTCTGCTCTAAAAGGATGCTCTATTCTGAAGATGTGTCCTCTGGTCTTAGACTCTCCCACCATAGGAAACATACTCTTCACTCTGTTGAGGCCTTTCAACATTTGATAGGTTTCAAAGAGGTCACCCCTCATTCTTCTGAATTCCAATGAATATAAGCCTAGGGCCATCAAACGCTCCTCATATGATAAGCCTTTCAACCCCAGAATCAGTTTCTTGAACCTCCTTTGATCCTTCTCCAATGTCAGCATACCCTTTCCTAGAAAAGGGACTCAACACTGCTCACAATACCCCAAGTGAGGCCTCGCCAGTACTCTATAAATTTCATATCCTAGTCCTCTCGAACTGAATGCTAACATCACACCTGTCTCCCTCACCACTGACTCAACCTACAAATGAACCTTTATGGAATCCTACAAAAGGTCCCTTCGTAACTCAGATTTTTGAATTTTCTCTCCACTTAGAAGGTAGCTGATACTTTTACCAGTATACATGACCATACACTTCATGACACTGTATTCCATCTGCCACTTCTTTGCCCATTTTCCTAATCTGTCTAAATCCTTCTGTAGTCTCTCTGCTTCCTCAAAACTACCTTCCCCTCCACCTATCTTCATATTGTCTGCAAACTTGGCAGCAAAGCCATCAATTCCGTCATCCCAGTCATTAACATATAATGCAAAAAGAAGCGGCCCCAAGATAAACCCCTGTGGAACACCACTGGCAGCCAACCAGAAAAACTCCCTTTTTTCCTATTCTTTGCCTCCTGCCATCAGCCAGTGCTTTATCCATGCTAGTATCTTTCCTGTAATACCACGGGCACTTAACTCATTAAGCAGCCTCATGTGCGGCACCTTGTCAGAGGCCTACTGAAAATCCAAGTTCACAACAACCACTAATTCTCCTCTGTCGATCCTGCTTGTTATTTTTCAAAGAATTCCAACAGATTTGTCAGGCAAGATTTTCCCTAAAGGAAGCCTTGCCTATTTTATCATGTGCCTCCAAATACCCGAAAACCACATCCTTAACATGTGGATTAGTAGGCTAATTGGACACCAATTGCCTCTTGTGCATAGAGGAATGGTAGAATCTCCACGTGGTGTGAATGTTAATATAGAGAGAAGAAAATAAAAATGGGGCTAGTATAGTTTTGAGCAACATAAGTGTGTGCTTCATGGTAGGTGTGAATTCAAAGGACTGTCAAAGGATTTTTATGTTATATGATCATGAAAGCATGTTAAAACCGTGCGGACAAATGTAGGATATTTGATATAGAGCCATACAGCACAGCAATAAACCCTTTGGTCCAACTGATCATTATCGACCAAGATGCCCATTTACTCTTTTCCATAGATGCTGCCTGGCTTGCTGAGCTCCTCCAGCATTTCGTGTGTAATGCAAAAGAAGCTTTTCACTGTAGCTTGATACATGTGACAATAATAAACCAATTCCAATTCCAAATACCAATACATGTCTCTAAGGTCACCTCTTAGTTTCCCACATGACAAGGGAAAATGTCCTAGCCTGTCCAGCCTATTCCCATAACTTAACCTTTGGCGTCCCTGCAACAATCTGATAAATCCTTTCTGCGCCACACATAAAAGTTGCCGGTGAACGCAGCAGGCCAGGCAGCATCTCTAGGAAGAGCACCTCTTCCTAGAGCTGCTGCCTGGCCTGCTGCGTTCACCAGCAACTTTTATGTGTGTTGCTTGAATTTCCAGCATCTGCAGAATTCCTGTTGAATCCTTTCTGCACTCCAGTTTAAAAACAAATATTATATAGCAACACACAAGATACTGGAGGAACTCTGCAGGCCAGGCAGCAGCTATGGAAAAGAGTAAACAGTTGACATTTCAGGCCGAAATCCTTCATCAGGACTCATATAATGACCAAACCTGATATGATCTGGAAATCTTGGTTGTGTTGTGCTGTATTAAATTTTGTAACAATATTAGCTGAAAGTCTGAACAATTTCACATGACACATTAGCTCTTCATGAATTTGCATCATGTAAGGTACCTGTACAAGTTAAAAACTATAGATTTGTTAAATGTTTATTAATAGTGGTTGTATTCTTGCACTGTAGGTCTGTCAAATGTATGCTAATAGCCTCTGGATCCTTCCTTGGCCTCTGGCACTAGTGGCATGAGAACAAAAGACGAATGAATTTGTCTGTCTCTGCATGCCTGTGGATTGAACCCCTATTTATTGAGGCACCTTGCATTCAGTTCTGGAGGCTTCACCTAGACCAAGAATCGCAATCAATAGATGCTTAGGACAGACCCAGGGTGATTTCACGAGTTAGAATTTGGAGTTCCACCAACAATGGCTACAATCAACTGGCAGTTGAGAATCATGAGCCCTGAAATCTTTGTGGAAATCTTTGTAACTTTGTAGTATTTTGTGTGATTTATTTGTGCTTTCTGTTTTATAATAATAAATTAGGCTTAAGTTACTTGGTTGCACTTGTACGCTTGTTGCCACATTTCCTGGACACTCAAATTGTTTTGGTCCTTTGGTTCTGATCAACCCAGACCATTACATTGGTAGAGACATAGTAATGGAGCTTCCATAATAATTCCAAGGGTAGAACGGTGATAATATATCACTGCTCTACCAACATTTTATGTGGTTCCGATTCAGGTTCATTAATGTGTACCTCAAAACATATAGAGAAATTCACCATTTGCGTTCACAACCGTCCCAACCTAAGAATATTCCAGCACCAACATAGCATGTCCACAATATTCAGCAGAATATCTTGGGATCTCAAAATCCATATTATAAAAAATGCAGGCCTTTATATTTTGGAAACTTACCGAGTTGCTCTGCTTGGAAATCATGATTCCAAGTTTTTGCATCTTCTCAGCTTTTCACTGGAAAAATATGGAGAGAAGATTAGGACCCCCAGAACATCAGTACATTCCTGCATGCAGAACTGGTGTAGAGGTACAGTCCTATGACATGGAAAAGATCCCAATTAACCTGTTTCCAAGTGCTTTTGTTGACTTAATACAGCAAGGTAGCTTTGACTTCCATGGACAATAATGAGCCAACACAGTCTTCAGTTAAGTTCACAGGTTCGGAACTGTCTGTTGTCATCCATGAGGACCAAGTTAATCTGTCCTTGAGTGATGGTCCACCCTATTCCATCTTCCAGGCTTCAGTGAACAAAAAGTCAAAACTGCAGATATTGTAAATCTGAAATAAATCGGCGAAGACTGAATCTTGATGAAAAGTCTCAACCAGAAACATCAACTGTTTATTCCCCTCCATAGATGCAGCCTGATGTAATGAGTTCCTCCAACAATTTATGTGTTGCTCAAGATTTCCAGCAACTGCCAAATCTCTTGTATTTACTCTCCTCGCATTCCCATGAATTCCCTTCAGATTCTACCACACAACTTAACACTTTTGGCAATTTACACTGGCCGGTCAACTAACCAATCTGCATGTATTTGGCATGTGGGGGAAACTGGGGCATCCAAGGAAAACACATGCATTCCCAGGGAAAGCATTTAAGCTTCAAGTGGACAACCTGAAGATCAGCTTGAATCGAGGGAACCATTCAACCAGTTGTGCCACTTTGTGCCAACCAAAGATACTCAAAGAAACTGTGGATTACTAATAGAGCCGTACCCTTAGAGTGGGATACCATTGTAATCTGAATTGACAGATACAACAATTAGATATGGAAATTACCCAATCAGTTTCAAATAACTCAATGAAGAATGCAAATTGGACTTGACTGGATGAGCATGAACTTCATCAGTAGAGTATGGGAAACATGCCCAAGTGTTTACACTTTGTGAACATTTGAAGAAAGGAATGGGTATTTTAATCCTTGGTTTCTCATTTACAGTTACACTTGACAGAATTAATTAACTAAAATGTGCAATAATGGTAAATCTGTGGCACACCAAGTGTAAACTCCATCTGTGTGGACACTAATAAATAGGGTAACTTTCTGAATACACACTCTGTGGCCATTCTTTTAGGTGCATCCTGTACCATAATTAAGTGTTCAATGAGTGTATGTTCATTGTCTTCTGCTGCTGTAACCCATCCTTTTCAAGGTTCGATGTGTTGTGCTAGAGATCTCTTCTGCACACTGCTGTTATAACGCGTGGCTATTTGAGTTATCATTGGCTTCCTATCAGCTTGAACCACTCTGGCTATTTGTCTCAGACACCTCTCATTAACGAGGCATTTTTGCCCACAGAATTGCTGCTCACTGGAAGTGCTTTTGTTTTTCAAACCATTCTCTGTAAACTCTAGAGGCTGCTGGGCGTGAAAATCCCAGGATATCCGCAGTTTCTGAGATACACAAACTATCCCATCTGGCATCATTCCACGGTCAAAGTCACTTAGATCATATTTCTTCCTCATTCTGAAGTCTGGTCTGAACAGCAACTGAACTTCTTGTCTGCGTGCTTTTTATGCGTTGAGTTGCTGCCACATGATTGACTGATTAGATATTTGCATTAATGAGCAAATGTACTGGTATATCTAATGAAGTAGCCACTGAATGTAGAACTGGTTGACCTAACTAATTGGTACACAAGCCTTATTTTCTGTTTGAGTGTACAGTGTGTTTGTTGTAAGAAAATTTAGTCCAGGAACTATGAGTAGTCCATGCATAGTTAGGGGTTGATTAAAGACAAACAAAATGCACTCTTCTAGGCTCCTGACACAGACTTTGGTTTGATTGTTCTTTTCAACAGAATAGTTCTTCATATAAGGAAAACCAAAACTCTTTTAGAGATTCAATGTTATCCTGGTCAAACTGTGAATTATTTGATTGCTAATTTAATAAGCAATTTATTTGTGAAGTGACCTTTGCAATTTCTAAAGCATAAAGGTATCCTTAATTGTTACACTAACATTTTCTTTAATGTAAGGTGCAGTACATTAGTGATGCCTCTGCATAAAAAATGTGGACAATGCAATTTCAATTTTGAACATATGGCAGTAATCTGTAGTTACACATTAATGTAGCATTTTACATATGGTTTCATCAGACTAAGTTTTGCTGATGACAATGTACTTGAAGTGTTTAAAAATATCTGAATGCTGACACACAGTAGAGCATAGCCATTGAAGAATTCCTTCGCTGAGAATCCAGAATCAGAATTTCAAAGGAGAGTTTAAAAATCTGGAGTAAAAATAGGAACTGCTGGGTCGACAATACAGAAAAAACAGATGAGATGTGGATGTTTTTGTTTCAGGATGGTGTTTATCTTAGAATTAAGAAAATATTTAGAAAAACTTGCTGCGTCCCATGACAACCAGAAGGTCACAAGCTCAAATGATTTAGGATTTATTCACTACACATCTTTGAGCTGGGCAGGCCAGCTAATATCCCTTGTCAGCAGTCCCATGTACTGGCTGGACTTATTTGCTATTGGATTCTGATGGTCTTTGCCAACTGGCAAAAACTGTAGTGCCACGGTGGCATAGCAGTTGGCACATTGCTATTACAACTCAGGACATTGGAGTTCAGAGTTCAGTTTTGGGCTCCACTGTAAGGAGTGTCTGTGCGTCTTCCCCATGGAGTGCTTGGGATTTCCCTGGTGCTCCAGTATCCTCCCATAGTCCAAAGACCTACCAGGTAGGCTAAGTGGTCATTGTTAATTGTGCTATGATGAGGTTAGGGTTAAATTGGGGTGTATGGGAGTTGTTGGGTCAAAGGGCTGAATCTTTAAATAAAAGACAAAATTTAAAAACTGCTTCAAAGTGGAGTGTTACCAAAAGCATGAAACCAGCCTTCAGATAGCCAGTCATTTGCTCTTTCCAATTTTCTTTGCCATTGGGCATTCTTGATTATATTCTTTGTTGCATAGATTGTGAGATATACTGTAGGTGCTTAAGAATGGTTAAACTATCAAGGAAGTTATTGTCTTGCCCCAGACTGCACATAATTTATAAAAATCTATTTTTTGACGTGTTGGCTGAGCACTGTATATTCCAACTTGATTGTTTTGGTTGTGCAGTGAGGTTTAAGTTGAACTGAACTACCCTGATGTGAACCAGGGTGGAAAGCCTGCCTAATCAATAACAGGGCTTGGGTCTCACTTAATGGACGTCTGCTGCAGATTTCCAGGCACCTGGCAAAGCAAGTTGGAATTTAGTGTCTCTGTGCCAACTGCAGGTCTTAATGAAATGGTTCAATAACTGGAAGGGCTGGCCCAGAAGAGAGAAAAATGCAGAATGTGGCAACTGTTTTTGTGTCTGGTATATTGGAGCTGGACATAATACTTCTGATACATTCATTTAAGTATGCTTTTTTGTAGGGCCTGCTTTATGTGTCATATGTGGACTTAAACATGCTGAGTATGGGATTATACTTTATACTTTATTGTCGCCAAACAATTGATACTAGAACGTACAATCGTCACAGCGATATTTGATTCTGCGCTTCCCGCATTAGGGTTCTTATGTATGTAGACAGAGGGTCTAATGAACGTGTGAAGAGGACTCTGGTCATATCCCTGAAGTCTTCTTTTCTGGACTTGGTAATTTTGCTGGTGAGGTGTTTATTTATTTATTTAGCGATACACCGCGGGGTAGGCCCACCTGGCTCTTTGAACCATGCCACCCCAGAAACTCCCGACAACCCCAATTAACCCTAACGTAATCACAGGACAATTAAAAATGACCAACTAACCTACCTGGTACATCTTTTGTCTGTAGTGAGAAACAGGAGGACCGGGAGAAAACCCACTCATTCCATGGGGAGGACGTGCAGAGACTCTTTACAGAATGGTGCCAAAATTGAACCCTGAACTCTGCAATGCCTAGAGCTGTAATATTATTGTGCTAACTAATGCGCTACCATGGCACCCGAATTCTGGCTGGTTTCTGGAATACATTGCTGACCCAAGTGCAAGTCATATGGGTTCTAGCACATGAAGAGCGTGCTGATGCCAGCATTACTAATCAGTGTAGCTGAGGGGAAGGCTTTTGGTGATCTCTGACAATAGAGTCTCCCATTGAATGACACAAATGACCTCACGAGGCAGCTTTTTTTCTCCTGTTCGGATGAAGGGTCTCAGCCCAAAATGATGACTGTACTGTTTCCCATAGATGCTGCCTGGCCTGCTGAGTTCCTTCAGCATTTTGTGTGTGTTGCTTTCAAGGCAGCTTTGCTGAAATGGACGACCTTAAAGCTGTACTTCAAGATGACAACAAAAGAGACTGCAGATACTGGAATCTGGAGCAACACAGAAAACGCTGCAGGAACTCAGAGGGTCAGGCAGCATTTACGAAGGGAAATGGATAGCCGTTATTTCAGGTCAAAAGTTTCTCTATCATTTTGTGTGCTGCTAAGGCTGTTCTTCAACCTAGTTTTCTTTAGAAAGCTTCAAAGACCTACTCAGAGGGAATAAAGTGTCCTGAGCTTATGCGTTGAACCTTAGCAAGCATGGTTGCTAGTTTATTTCTGAAAATCCCCTGCTAGGCATTCTTGAAAAGTACGTTAAAAGATACTAGGCAAGCATATTCCCTTTGCACACGATTCCTCTCCACCTGTGACCGAGGTGGGATTCTGCAATTTCCTGTCCTGCAAAACGTTAGAGAGAGAACAACATTCTACGTTTGTCATACCACTGGAATATTTTTGAAGTGCAAATGTTATTTTTGAAGTGCAGTACATGGAAAGATTCCTTAAACAGCAGTCAAATAAGGACCAGATAACCTCTAACAGTGACACGAGATGAGGAATCCAATTCCAATCCTAAAAAGGAATGAACACTGTCTTAAACAGAAGAGATTCTACAGATGCTGAAAATCCAGTATGACACACATAAAATGCTGGAGGAATTCAGCAGGTCAGGCAGCATCTGTGGAGAGCAATAAACAGTCTATGTTTTGGGCCAAGACCCTTCATCAGGACAGGAAAGGAAGGGAGAAGATGCCAGAATGAGAAGGTGGAGGAGAGGATTGAGGTGACAAGCTGGGAGGTGATAAGTAGGAGGTAAAGGGCTGAAGAAGAAGAAATCTGATAGGAAATAAGAGTGGACTATGGGAGAAAAGGAAGAAGGAGGGGAACCAGAGGGAGGTGATGGGCAAATGAGAAGAGAAGTGGGTAGTCAGAAAGAGGAATGTAAAAAGAGAGAAGGGAGAAGGTGGAGAAATTACCGGAGGTTAGAGAAATTGATGTCCATGCTATCAAGTTGGAAGCTAATCAGACAGAATATGAGGTATTGCTCCTCCAACCTGGGAGTGGCCTCATCATGACAGTAGAGTGGGTCATGGACCAACATGTCAGAATAGGAATGGGAATTCAAATTGCAATGGGTGGGCACTGGGAAATTCCATCTTTTGTGGAAGTTGGAGTCCTCCAGTCTATGTTTGGATCTGACTGAAATGGAGGAGGCTGCACTGGCAGCACCAGATACAGTAGGTGATCCCGACACACTCAAAGGTGAAGTGCTGCCTCACCTGGAAGGACTATCTGGGGTCCCAAATGATGTTGTGTAGGGGTGGGCGCAGCGCTTGTTCTGGTTGGAGAGATGTATCAGGAGGAAGTTCACTGGGGAGGGATAAGAGGACAAGAGAGTCAAATAGAGGCTAAACGTCGACCATTTAAAACCACTTATCATGGAATTTCACTAATTACTGCTCAGTCAGCTGAGCAGATTCTCCTGCAAGCAGAGTCTTTGGATGACCTGTAAGTGTAAATCATTTTTAAGCAGCTGAATTACAGAACACCACCAAGAACTGAAATCTAAGAGATATTGAAAGCAGGAATATTGTACCTGCTCTTCTTTAATGATTTTACTTCTTAAAGATTTTCTCTTCCCTATTTCTGTTACCTCCGACAAGAGGTTACTGAGTAATAAATGGTGAAAGCCTCATGTCAGATGCTGAGTGATTATATAGCAGCATGCTTGAGAATTACTAACACAAGTCTATCATTCCAAGTCGATTACACATCAGCAGTAAAGGAATGGCAGATATATATAAAAGTGATTGCAGTAAGAGCCTGCTGTTATAATTGTCTTGAGACCTAGTTCAAAGTTAATTATATTCACCCTTGCTGATGGTAACAATTAAATTTCTTTTAGATTTAAGGCAGAAAATGTTATAGCAATTATGGGCTGTAAGATAACCCCTTCAGTTGAATATATGGTGAATTATTGCTACAGATGTCAGATGAGACGAGACGAGGCAGTGCAGATATATTCAGTAACTATAGCAACAGCAACAAGAGGAAAATACTCTAGGGAGCATTTAATCAATTGCCTTGATACCCTTGCATGGCTTCTCCTGGTGATGCTAATGTTCTACAAAATAATACTCTTCAATTTTATTGAACAAGTGATTTTGTTTTCAACATATTATTATGGGAATGGAAAAAAACCGCTTAGAACAACCATAAGAATCTATGGAGCTGAGGCAAACACAGTGAGGTCATGGAACATACACAGTGGGAGTGCTTGCTAAGGTTAAGTTAGGGTTGAGGAGGATATGTCCCCAGGATCTGAAAAGAGGTCCCCTTGGACCTTGTGAGAAGATAGTTCAGAAATTACAGGGGCCATGGCAGAGGTATTTAAAGGTCCTTAGTCACTGGTGACGTGCCAGAGGACTAGAGGATGTATATAGGTTTGATTGCAACATTTAAGAGAAGCTTTGATAAATACATGAATGAGAGGGATATGGAGGCTATGGTCCAGGTGCAGGTCAATTGGACTAGGCAGAATTATAGTTCAACGCAGAGGGCTTGTTTCTGTGCTGTACTGCTCTATAAGTCTATGTATATCTACTTATCATATATTAAATACATATTCACAATTATATATACTGTCAAGTGAACAGTTAAAATCCACTTCAAAACTACAAAATAGATAGCTGTAGGTTCAGCTGTAAGGTTTCAGTAGGGATGGCTAATACTTGATCCTTGAGAACTGTTGCATGATATGTTATTCAACTCAAAGTTGGGGATGGCTGCTTTTAGGTGTTACATAAGGGCATCCAATGTCCTTCTGGCTGTGACCACAAAAAGATCTTTACTTCATTAGGGAGAGGGGTGGCCAGCGGTGAACAACCCCCAAGTCTGTGTTTGATTTCTCCATTGAATGAAGTACTAAATTGAAAACAGGAGTGATTTATCATTTCACTAGGAACTGATTCCAGCTTGCAGAGGCTGGTTGACAATGTATACCTCTTTAGATCCAAAAAAATATTATTCTCTTGTCTCCTTGGTAATTGATTGCTGGGCTCATGTTTTCTGAAGATCTTCTTCTCATAGCCTTGTCTTTCCCTCCTCCTCAAGTCCATGTAGAGGGTTGGCTTAGACTAATTAGTTGTCATTATTGTTGCAGTTTAGCAACTTGGGAAAGACGTTAGTGTAGCAGTTAGTGTGACGCTAGTATGCTCAAGGTGTTACAAAGTTTGGAGTTCAATTCCGGCAAGGAGCCTGTATGTTCTCCCCATGCAATGCGTTGGTTTCGCCGGGTGCTCCAGTTCTGTGTGGGTTAATTGGTCATTGTAAATCGTCCTGTGATTAGGTTTAGGTTAATTAGGTTTGTCAGGAGTTGCTGGAGCAGCACGGCTCAAAGGGCCAGAAGGGCTTAATCCAGGCTGTATTACTAAATAAATACATTTATGCCTGCTAGTATTTTTATAACTACCTGTATACATGTAACTGTTATGTATGTTTCCTACTGGTCACAGAATGTATATGCAATTGTTCAGTGTGTCTGTTGGTGGTTACATTATTTGTATAGTACCTATCTGATCGGATAACTCTTACCTACAAATTTGATTGGAGTGTTTCTTATCAATGGTATACAAAGTGCTGACCACTTTGTTCCACCAACTTTGTTTCTTTTCTCCCTTCCCTTACTATGTTACCGTCTGATTCCAATTCTCCTTGTCCTATTAGCATTTAATAAAACAATTGTGAAGGAGCAAGTTTTATGGCTCTTTCTTAATTTCTGAAAGAACGTTGGGTCAAATCATTAGAATCCAACAATTTGGCGTAGTCAGTGAGGATGGTTGCAAAGATTTAAGAACTTCGAAGAATCCAAGACAAAGTGCGAATTTTCGGGGAGGAGAAAGCAAAGGAGATAAGAGCTTCCTATTTCCAAATTGTCTGAGAGAAAACCTAGTTCTGGCTTCAATACATTATCAGATGGAAGTAGGAGTGAGGAAACTACTACATTGCTATTTTGAAAAAACAGATCTGTAAATAAAATTAAACCTTTGCAAGCAGGTAGAGCGTGAAAATACTTAAATACATGCAACCCAGTGGAGCGCAGGAGAAAATGATTAAATATGAGCAAGCTGATGGGATACATTATGTGCAAGCTGAAAGAGTGCGAAAGAAAACTTTGGTTGCAGGACAACCTAATAAAATTACATTTGCAATCTACTAATATTTTGAGTCATAAAATGTATGAACAAATCAAATCTTAAATGAGATTGAATTAAGCCAATGCCCAAAATTATGAAAATGAGATCTTACCTGAATAAAGCACCTTGGTTTGCTAAAGTTAATGAAGAAATCCTGATGAAATATAGCAAAAATGTTAAGTTTATTAAGGAAACATGCGGTAGAATACCTGAGGGAAAGGAAAAACCTGGAATATGTGAGTTAAAGATAAGAAAACGCGATCAGTTTGATCAAATGTATGAGTGAATGAAAGAGTTAACGGGGCGTGTAAAGATGTTCACAAAATTCCAGCAATAACGATGTTGACATTATGCCTATGATTCATTATTCTCCAAGGAGACACAAATATACAAAGATCATGTCCCCACATACTGTCTTAAACTAGATTATTTATGTAAATATCACAGCATGATTTAAGGAATCATATCATATCTGACCTTATTCGTGTCATAATCTGGGATGTCTCCATACCTGCATCTCACATTCACTATAAAAGCTACCTTTTGCTTGAGTTCAGAAAGTTCCATTCCAGTAGGGCATAGTTCATGCAAATACTCTTTATGTTGTCCTAACTGGGGTAATGACTCTGGAATTTTCATTGGCAAAATCCATCAGTAAGTTATTACCATTCAACAAGGCTCCTGTCGAATAATAAGGAATGGTCTAAGATAATGGAACAATGCGTAATTCATGTGCAAGTGGACACCAGTTGGCCCAGCTTGACTGTTAGCATTTTGGCAGTGCACAATAGAACAAATCCCAGTCTTTCACTATTGGTACTTCCTACTTATCTTTGTATTCTTCAAGCAAAGCAATGTAAACATTTAGAGTTAGCTCAATCTTGACTTCTTCTCCTCATCTCATGAAATGTGTAAGTGACCACAATCCATTGCAAACCCACAGGCCCTAACGCGATCTTTTCTGTAACTTTTCCCTCCTGGTTCATGTAATAACAACAGGGAAGATAAAAGGGAACCAGTAAATGTAGTGTTTTTGGATTTCCAGAAAGATTTGATAAGGTAATACATGAGTGGTTGTTGAATAAGGTGAGAATAAGTCAGTTTGGGACATATACACAGTACTGGCATGGACAAGAGAGGACTAATTAACAAAAAGCAGAGAATCAGAACAAATGGGTTATTTCAGATGAACAATTCAATAACAAGTGAGATGCCACTGGCATTAAAGTATGGGCCTCAAATATTTTCAATCTTAATGAGTAACTGCGTATACTGCAACCAAATTTGCTGATGATATGAAGACAGAGAGGTTGACAAGTTGTGAAGAGGATACAGTGAGTGTTTAAAAGGTACATACAGCATTAGTAAATGAGTAAGGAGATGACAGATGGACTATAATGGAATATGATGTGGGAAAATGTGAAATTATCCACTTTAGAAGGAAGGATAAAATAAATTATTATTTAAATGGAGTGTTAGTACTATAGACCCATGAAAATAAATCAACCATGATGAAATGGCAGAGCAGAATTAAACTTTTTAGCCTTTTGAGTTTGCTCTGCATTTGATCATGGCTGATTTAACTTTCCTTCTCAACCGCATTCTCTTACTTTATTCCCGTCGCCTTTGGTATCTTTACTAATCAAGAACCTATCATCTTCTGCTTTAAAAATATTTAGTGACTTGACCTCTACAGCTGTCTATGGTAATGACATTCACAGATTCGCTACTCTCTAGCAAACCAATTTCCTCCCTCGTGTTGTAGTGCAAAGGGATCTGGGATCCTAGTCAAGGAAACACAGAAATGTTGACTGATGGCTGATGGGACATTGACCTTTGTTGCAAGGAGAATAGAGAAGTTTTGAAACAACTTTACAGAATGCTGCTGAGGCCTCATCTGGAGAACCATGAATGGTTTTGGTTTCAGTATTTAAAAATGAAATACCTATATTGAGGCAATGCTGAGAAGGTTCACTAGGCTGATTCCTGGGAAGAAGCGATTGACATTGGAAGAAGATTTGAGCACTGGGTATTAGAAAAAATTAAGTTTCTTTTATTTAACCGTATAAATCACAGTGGAGGATTGACAAGATGGACAGTGATAATACTTTCCCTAGTTGGAGTTTCTAGAACTAGGGGCATAGTTACAGAACAGGGGACAATACATTTTATATGCAAATGAGGAAAAAATTATTTTCTCAGGTAGTTGTGAATCTTTGGAATTCTCGACACCATCAGATTTATCTTCCCCTCCTTTCACTTTCCGCATTCTGAAGGAAGTGTTCCCTCCATAGCTTCCTAGCCTGTTCTGCCATCTCCACCAACACCCATGGACTTTCAAGACTTTTTACACACAAATACCCCTTTATTTATTTCTTTTCTACTATTCAGACACCCAATTTACATATAAGAACTCACCCATCCTTATTACAACTTAATGGGCAACTTTCAGTGCTTACAATATAGTCTACTCCACATTGGCAAAACCAAACAAAAATCAGATATTCCTTTTCGCAGAGCACAACCACTCATTTTGCAAGGTGCCTCTGAGCTTTTTGTTGCTTATTACTTTGATTTTCTGCCCAATCCAAAGCTCAGCCCATCCTCCCGCCACCCCACTAGGAATAGGGTTCCCCTTGGCCTCACCTACCACCCCACCAGCCTCCGGGTCCAATATATAATTCTCTGTAATTTCCGCCACCTCCAATGGGATCCCACCACTAAGCACATCTTTCCTTCCCCCCCCTTCTGCTTTCCGCAGGGATCGCTCCCTACGCGACTCCCTTGTCCATTTGTCCCCCACCCCCCCAACCCTTCCCACCGATCTCCCTCCCGGCACTTATCTTTGTAAGCGGAACAAGTGCTACAAGTGCCCTTAACACTTCCTCCCTCACCACCATTCAGGGCCCCAGACAGTCCTTCAAGGTGAGTCGACACTTCACCTGTGAGTCAGCTGGGGAGATATACTGCGTCCGGTGCTCCCGGTGCGGCCTTCTATATGTTGGCGAGACCCGACGCAGGCTGGGAGACCATTTCGCTGAACACCTACGCTCTGTCCGCCAGAGAAAGCAGGATCTCCCAGTGGCCACACATTTTAATTCCACGTCCCATTCCCACTCTGATATGTCAATCCACGGTCTCCTCTACTGTGAAGATGAGGCCACACTCAGGTTGGAGGAACAACACCTTATATTCCGTCTGGGTAGCCTCCAACCTGATGGCATGAACATCGACTTCTCTAACTTCAGTTAATGCCCCACCTCCCCTTCTTACCCCATCCCTTATTTATTTATTTATTTATTTATTTATTTATTTATTTATTTATTTATTTATTTTCTTTTCCTTTTTTTTTTCTCTCTCTCTTTTTTCTTCCTCTGTCCCTCTCACTATAACTCCTTGCCCATCCTCTGGGCTTCCCCCCCTCCCCCTTTCTTTCTCCCTGGGCCTCCCATCCCATGATCCTCTCCATTCTCCAGCCTCGTATCGCTTTTACCAATCAACTTCCCAGCTCTTAGTTCCATCCCTCCCCCTCCTGTCTTCTCCTATCATTTAGGATCTCCCCCTCTCCCTCCCACATTCAAATCTCTTACTATCTCTTCTTTCAGTTAGTCCTGATGAAGGGTCTCGGCCTGAAACGTCGACTGTACCTCTTCCTAGAGATGCTGCCTGGCCTGCTGCGTTCACCAGCATTTTTTGTGTGTGTTGCTCAGCCGTTTGTCTTTGGCTTCTTACTTGATTCGAATGAGATCTAACATAAGCCTGAGAAATCTTCTGTCAAGACACATTACAGCTCTTAGGAAGCAATGCTGATTACAATTTAAAATGCTCAGTCTTTGGATGTTGTATGAAAACTGACAATACTGACAAAAAATCATTTACTTGTAACTTTTTCTTCATTTTTCTCTCTCCATAGTTGCTTTGAAACAGACTGGGTATTTCCAACACTCTCTTCCGAGATTTCTAGCTGGTACAGTATCCTATATTATCCTAGAGCTCCCTGTCTAATTCACCTCTTCTAGTCGAATCAGTTGTGATTAACGAGGCTTTGCAACTCTTTCAGCTGCTGCCTGCATCTCAGCCTCTACCCACTCACAGATATTCCCTATGTTCTCCTTGTCCATCCCCATTCTCTGCAATTAAAATACATTTGATTTCTAACATTTGCGGCTTCTTTAGAAAGATCATAAACCAGAAATGCTCACTCTGTTTTTCTTCCACAGACGCCATTTAATCTGGTGGATATTTCCAAAAGGTTCTGTTTTCTTGTCGTCAATGTGCTCATCAAAACACAAAATCAAAGCTGATAATCTGTAGCTCTGATCTTATTGATCAACTTGAGTAGGTCTGAAGTTTCTTAATATATTTATACTACTGGACAATAAATTATGACTATTTATTTATCCATACCTTAACCTTTCATAAGATATAGGAACAGAATTAGACAATTTGGCCCATCGAGTCCCATGAGTCATGAGACTGATAGATTTATATTATAAAAAGGACATGTCTCAAGTAAAGATCTGAGGAGCTAATAAAATTTATTTTAAATAAAGTTTTCTGAAATCGCTGGACATATTATTCATAGCATTTTTAATCCGATATTTTTATGATTTTCAGCTTTGGAACAACCTCTGATTTTATTGTGTTATTATTCAAAAGCATACTTCTATCCTTATATAAATCTTGAGGTTATATCGATCTATTATAATTCCAGAACGTAGCTAGGGAAATAAAATCAAAGGGAGGTAGCAGACAACTCAAACCTGTTCTGCTCTTTATTTAGAGCAAAATTGATCTAACTCTAAATGTTTACATTGCTTTGTTTAAAGAATACGAAGATAAGTAGGATGCCCAATGGTGAAGACTGGGATTTGCTCTATTGTGCACCTGCCAAAATGCTAACATAGTCATGATGGGCCAAATAGTGTCCATTTATACAGAGGTCATATAGCATTATACTGTATGATGTTCATGGGGTTTACAAAATTTGTGTAAGCCTAATATATCACACACACATTGCATTATCACATTACTGTGAGAGTGCAATAATATAAAAGAATCATGATTCCATCGATATTTGACAATATTATAAAGACAGGATAATGCACAACTCAGTGCCTGCTATTCCATCTATTACATTTTATTAGTTGATCATTTATACTCTCTTACAAACATGGCTTTAAGAACGTAAATACAGAAGTGTAATACCCACAGTTCTTTGTGGGAATGGGACCCGCTCTCAGAGTTTCACAAATGGCCATTGTTCGGTATGCCAAGGGCTCGGCCTAAGAGCTTCACTCGCCTTCGGAGGTCTGAGATTTTGTGGCTCTGGAGACGGGGGGATCAGAGGTCGGTGCCTCTACAGGAGATTGGTGTGTCGTTGGAGACGGAAGATCTCTGGCTGTGGGCCCAGAAACCGGAGATCTTTGGGCACAGAGCTTGGAAAAGATGATGCAACGGACTTTTAACATCATAAACCAGCAAGTTGGTTGTTATGTCTCCCCTTTCGCTGTGAAATGGAGACACTCCTTTCTCCCTTATTAGGGAGAGGGAGAGCCTGTGGTATGTCGAATACCAGGTGATCAAGTAGTCTTTAGGCTACTGCAGGTCTGTGTCTTTGTTGTTGCTTTGCTCACGCTTGAGTGCTTAGTGGTGGCTACCAATGTTTTTTTTTGCTGGGGGGTGGGGATTGTTGCTTGCTGCTGCTTATGCGTGGGAGGGAGAGAAGCTGGGGGGGGGTACTTTGGAGTTTTAACATTTAACTGTCATTCATTCTTTTGGAGCACTCCTCTGTTTTTGTGGATGTTTGCGAAGAAAAAGCATTTCAGGATGTATATTGTATACATTTCTCTGACATTAAACGTACCTTTGAAACCATACAATGCTGAATTACTCAGATGTTTCCATAGGATACTCCCTCTAAGGATGAAATGTGGGAGACAGCAAGATGCTTTGGCTCAGTCAAGCGCTCAAGTTTGGCAGTCTGGGAGTTCAATTCAGAGGAAGTTCAGTTACTAATATGTACAATTTGCTGGTTGCTGACAGCTGGGACACTCTGACCTAGTTGCTTTTAGATATGAAGAAAATATTGGTTGAGTAGTCAAAAAGGTACAATCGCAATTTGCTTTTTTAAAAAAAGTTTTATAAATATTTGTACCAGATGCACATTATTCCAACTTACTTCGTTTTAAAGATAAACATTGGCTTGCTATTTTTCTCTGAACTTATACTCAGGACTATTAACCAAGTAGTCTGCCTCAGGTGATTTTAAAACAATATCCGAAGTCTGATTTCATACACTCTATAACATCACATAAATGCAACATGGCCTAGCTGGAATCAGGTAATTTCTTGCCATATCTTTTTTAATACATCAAATTAGAAAAAATGCATTGGAGTGAATTGTTCCCACCAAGTATTCTAAGGGATATACTGTAAGTAGAAAGTATGCCATCTTGGTCATGCTCTTTTCTTGCTGCTACCATTAGGTAGGAGATACCGAAGTCAGCAAGTCCTGCTTCTCCAGATTCAGGAACAGCTACTTTCCTACAATCATCAGGTCCTTGAACCAAGAGTCCCGATGCAGAGTTTCAACCTGAAATGTTGACCTGAAACTACTTTCCTCCTACCTTTGCTGTTTAACTGTGGAGATCCTCCAGCAGGTCGTGTGTTGTTCCACATTCCAGTATCTACAGTCTCTTGTGTCTCCAGGTTCTTGAACTGACCTGCATAATCCTAACCCTATGTCTATCGTGGAAGACTATGGACAACCTCTTGTCTTTGTGTTTTTGTTCTGTTTTTTGTTTGCACTGAGGTTTTGCTTTTGCAAGTTTTTTTTTCACTGTGTGGTTTTAGTTTTATGTATAATTTATATTCTGCACATTCTCCATACCAGTGTGCCTGAGATGCTGCTACAGGCGAGTTTCTCATTGTAACGCACCTCACCGAACAGTAAACTTGAGTTAGCAAATTGAGCTATTAAATCTCAAGGAGATACTTAAGTTTGGAATGATTTTGGATGTTAACAGCAGCTATATATTTCAAGACTATTATATCTTCCTCCAAGGTTGAGAAAGCAGAGGAAAAGAAATATGAATCTTCTTGAAACCTCTTTGGAAAACTGCAATGACCTCACTGAAAGAACCTCTAGCCAATGATTGGTATAAGCAAAGAAGGGGGACTCGGATCCCCCTGTGTACCTCGAGTCCATGCATTGGAAGCACACAGAAACCTTGTGTTTGTGGCGGAAGAAGCATATCACCTCCCAAACTACCCATCTGTCTACCTTGCCATGCAAGACGAATCCCACCTACTAGTCTGCTGGACCCAGACTGGCCAAAGCCACATCAAAATCCAGAGAAGTGCAATGGAAGCAAGTCTTCCTCAATCCCAACGAATTACCTATGAAGAAGCCTATGGGTAAACACATCAATAACATTCTAATTTCATTAACTTATTAGCTCAAGTTTTATATATTTTATCATATATAATTTCATTGATGAGATTTTTATAACTTATGTGGTCTTGAAAGGATAATATTACACAAAATATTTGGTTATATCTATTTAGTTTTATGTTTTAACTCCTTTTAATAACCCAATATACTTCCAGTTCTGTTTTATAGCAATGAGGTGATCTAGTTTTGGTAGTTAGTTTATTATTGTCACATGTGCAGAGCAGTAAAGTGATTTAAGTTGCTTATCATTCCAAACGTGAGTACATTGAAGAGGTACAAAAGAAGAAAGAGTACACGGAATGCAGAATGTAGTGTTAGAGTTAGAGAGAAAGTGCTGTGCAGATAGACAAAGTCAGGTGCAAGGACAATGATGAGGTAGACTGAAAAAATCAAGAGTTCTTTTTTATTTTACAAAAGATCCATTTAAGAGTCTTATAAAAGTGGGATGGAAGCTGTCCTTGAGCCTGCTGATCTGTGTCTCAAACTTTTGTGGCTTCTGCCTTATGGAAAGGGAGAAAAGAGAGAATGAGCAGGGTAGAGGGGACTTTGATCATGTTGGCTGCTTTCATGAGACCGTGGGGAGTGTAGACAGAGTCAGTGAATGGGTGGCTGGTTTTCATGACGGACTGGACTGTGTTAACCATTCTTGGCAATTTCTTGTGGCCTTGAGAAAAAAAAATTGTCAAACAGAAGATGTACTCAGCAGGTCAGGCAGCATACGTGGAGGGGACTAAACAGATAACATTTCTGGGCAAGACCTGATAAAGGGTCTTAGCCCTAAACATTGACTGCTTATTCCTCTCCACAGACGCTGCCCAACCTGCTGAGTTCCTCCAGCATTTTGTTTGTGTTGATGAAGGGTCTCAGCCCGAAACGCGGACTGATTACTCTTTTCCATAGATGCTGCCTGGCCTGCTGAGTTCCTCCAGCATTTTGTGTGTGTTGCTTGGATTTCCAGCATCTGCAGATTTTCTTGTCTTTTTGTTTGTATTGCTCTGGGTTTCCAACAACTGTTGAATCTCTTGTGTTTATGAACAGAGGAGGTTAGTCTGTTTAACTGGCAACTTGAACTTGTCATAGCATTTTTAAATATATATTTGTCTCTACGTATTTGATTTAGCTGTACTTACATCACATCATAATATTCAGGAATTTGAACAGTTTGGCTATTTATTAATATTATCTTGCTTTTTTTTGGCATGAGGGAGCAAGAGAAATTGCTAATTATCTTTTGCAACTACCATCTCCAGATTGGGTGGTCTGGAAACAAGTCAAAGAGCAGTAAAATGATGACTACAGGCAATGAAGAGATGGGTCCAAAACAAATGGTAATATTTTGAGATCTGACGTAGAAACAAAAAATGCTGAATGTACTTAACTGGTCGGCAATGTTTGTCAGAGTGTGCTGAGTAACTCCTGTTTGATGTATGGTTTCCATACCTGAACTTATTTGCTTTTTGACAATTTGAGATCTCACAAGGTCAAATTTAGAGTGTATCAATTCATGTCTGAATGAACTCTTAGACTGGGGGTTGGCCACATACTTACACAAGACTAGAATATATTGATCATCCTTAATTGACCTTGAGGTTGTTTCTCAAACCTGGTTAATCTATGTGATAGAGATATTCTGTCATGCTGTTTACTAAGGTGTTCCAATATTTTCGCCCAGTGACAAAAGGAATGCGATGTACTTCTGAGTCAGAGTGTTAATGCCATGTGCAATCCTGAACATTTGATCTTACATTCAAGAGAAAATCTGCAGGTGCTGGAAATACAAGCAGCACACACGAATTGCTAGCGGAAATCATCAGGCCGGGCAGCATCTACGGAAAAGAGTAAACAGTTGATATTTTGGGCTGAAAACCTTGATTAGGACTGAAGAAAAAAAGATGAGGAGCCAGGGTTAGAAGGTGGAGTACACAGAATGCTGGTGGAACTCAACAGGCCACCAGCATCTACGGAAAGGTGTACAGTCGGTGTTTATACAGAACAAAAGTGTTGTTGAATCCTTGCTCTGTTGCTGCAGGGTATCTTGCGGCGTACTCTGTAGCCACAGTTCCCCCGTCACAAAGTTACTGAAGTGAACAGTGGGTAAGAATTTAGATTAGATTATAAGAACACTCAGTCCTCTTTTATTGTCATTTAGAAATGCATACATGCATTAAGAAATGATACAATGTTCCTCCAGAGTGATATCACAGAAAACAGGACAAACCAAAGACTTAACACTGACAGAACCACATAATTGTAACACATAGTTACAGCACTGCAAAACAATACCGTAATTTCATAAAGAACAGACCATGGGCACGGTAAAAAAAGTCTCAAGTCCTGATCAACTCCCGAGTCCCCGATAGCAGGTGACAAAAGGGAGAAGCTCCCTGCCATAAACCTCCAGGCACCGACAACTGCCGATGCCTTGGAAGCAGTTGACCACAGCCGACACTAAGTCGGTCCATCCGAAAACTTTGAGCCTCTGACCAGCCCCTCCGATACAGCCTCCCGAGCGGTATCCTCAGCCGAGCGCCTTCCTCGGCTGCTGAAACAAGCAAAGCCGAGGATTCGGGGCCTTCTGCTCCGGAGATTCCGGTTACCACACAGTAGCAGCAGCAGTGAAGTGGGCATTTCAGAAGTTTCTCCAGATGTTCCTCCATACTCTCATGTCTGTCTCCATCAAATCAGAATTGTGCATGGTCCCCTACTTGACAGATAATAGATATCATTCACTGGAGAGGCAGCGCACGCTGCGTCGCACCGCCATCTTCTCCTCCTCCTCTAAAATTCAGAAAGGAATTTTATTTCTTTCTGAGATAAAATTCCTTCTGTGATTTGCTACCCTTTATCATAGCAGACTCATATTCAGCTAAGAGCTACTCAACATGTAGTACTACACTAAAAGTGACACATGGTGTATGAGTGCAACATATGTACAAAGTGGGAGTTGGCTTCAGGATCAGAATCAGTTTTGTTATCACTGACATATTCCATGAAATTTGTTGTTCTGTGCCTGCTGTACAGTGCAAGACATTTAAGTTCCCATAAATTACAAAAATTAAATTGCGCAAAAGAGGAATAGTGAGGCAGTGTTAATGGATTCATGGGCTGTTCAGAAATCTGATGGCAGAGGGGAAGAAGCTGTTCTTAAAACTTTGAGTGTGCATCTTTGGGATCGTGTCCCTCCTCCCTGTGGCACATCACAGGTAGTGATGGTCATGGCTGCCACGTTTTGAGGCACCAACGTTTGACGATGTCCTTGATGCTTGTGCTTATGATGGAGCTGACAACCCTCTGCACTCTCTTTTGACTGGATTGACACTCCATTCCCCCAACTCCAGAGGGTGCCATGGTAGTGTAACGGTTAGTGTGGTACTCTTACAGCTCAGGAGGTTCTGGAGTTTGGAGTTCAATTCCTGCTCTCTTCTGCAAGGACCCTATGCGACCTCCCCGTGGAATGCGTGGGCTTTCCCTGGGTACTCTGGTTCCCCCCACCACCAGAGTCCAAAGACACGCTGGGTAGGTTAATTAGCCATTGTAAATTGTCCCATGATTAGACCATAAGATATAGGAGCAGAATTAGGACATTTGGCCCCTTGAGTCTGCTCTGCCATTTCATTGTAGCTGATCCAATTGTCTTCTCAGCCCCAGTCTGCCTTCTCCCCGTATCCCTTCAAGTCCTGACCAATCAAGAATTTATCAAACTCTTTCTTACATATACTTAAAGACTTGGCCTCCACAGTTGCCAATGGCAAAGAATTCCACAGATTCACCACTCTTTGGCTAAAGAAATTTCTCCTCATTTCTGTTCTAAAAGGATGCTTCTCTATTCTGAGGCTGTGTCCTCTGGTCGTAGACTCTCCCTCCACAGGAAACATCCTCTCCACATCCACTCTTTCAAGGCCTTTCACTATTCGATAGGTTTCAATGAGGTTAGCCCTTATTCTTCTGAAAATTCCACTAAGTACAGGCCCAGAGCCATCCAATGCTCTTCATATGAGAACCCATTCAATCCTGGAATCATTTTCCAAACCCTCCTTTAAAATATGTTAATTGGATTTGGCAGGGTTGCTGGGGCAGCATGGCTTGAAGGGCCAGAAAGGCCTAGTCCAGGCTGTATCGCTAAATAAAATTTAAAAACTCACTGCCTACTAATTTGCATATCAGCATTTCATTCAACATTTTAAAACATGTTTTCAATCCCAAGAGAATAATCCCAAAACATAATTTTATATTGGTATCAAAATTGCTACAGGTTATTTGATTAATGTAGAATTTTTTTCATATTTACTTCCATTTTTGTTAATAACGTTTTAATCACATCACATAAATGGATACTGTTTCCAATGGCAGCGCCTCATTTTATCATTAAGAAAACAGAATAATAATTGATTTATAAAATGTAATCTATCCATGCAGGCTTTTTCATAGTCATAGTCATACTTTATTGATCCCGGGGGAAATTGGTTTTCATTACAGTTGCACCATAAATAATTAACTAGTAATATGTAAATTATGCCAGGAAATAAGTCCAGGACCAGCCTATTGGCTCAGGGTGTCTGACCCTCCAAGGGAAGAGTTGTAAAGTTTGATGGCCATAGGCAGGAATGACTTCCTATGATGCTCTGTGCTGCATCTCGGTGGAATGAGTCTCTGGCTGAATGTACTCCTGTGCCCACCCAGTACATTATGTAGTGGATGGGAGACATTGACCAAGATGGCATGCAACATGGACAGCATCCTCTTTTCAGACACCACCGTCAGAGAGTCCAGTTCCATCCCCACAACATCACTGGCCTTTGAGAATGATACTGACCAGGGTGTGTAAAAAATTGAAGCATTATTTATGGTATGTTATTTTGTTTCTCTTGGTTTGCTGATCCCAAAATGCTTCAACTGATCTCAATCAATTAAATCTGAGAATGTTGTATTTTTACATTTACTAAAAAAAGACATTTAGGTTTGATATTTGAAATACACATTTTTATGGACTGAGATACAAGAACCTAAATCATATTCTTCTGAAGTCAAGAATAGTGGTGCTATTACTTGCAGAAGTGTGTCACAGTAGTGCATATTCAGGTTAAGCTTTTCACTTCATACACTATTTGTTAGACTTTCACCTATTCCCTTAAACTCTCTCTATTCCTTTATTTCCTTCTCATGCTGTCTGCGTTGCTTATTTCCTACCTACCTTAGCAACTGATATTCTGAGGAATTGTCACCAAACGGAACTTTAAACTCAACCTCTCCTTCCATTGAAGCAGCAGAGAATTTACAGTACTTTCTCTTCTTCAATTTAATGTAACATCTGTAAACTGCTAGATGTTTCAGCTTTGTATTGTTATAGGTATAGACCTGACTGCTCTCGTCATCACTTTCCATTTCTCCTGGGGAGCTATCCGGTGGCCTGTTTGTGTCATCCTAAATAAGAGATCCATCGAATGCATCATTCACCCTGTAACGCTACTCTCTGAGAACTTAAAAGTTTCTAGTTCATCTTTAGATTTAAAACATTGTATTGAGCATTGCATTGCTGAAGTTTGCAAGTACTATCTGAAACTGATACGAGTCCTGGACTTTTGTGCTTGTGATTTGACAAACCTGGTCTAGGATCAGAGATATCATGTAAGAATATGTATAATTTTAGTAAATTATAAATTATTTGTGTTAATTCTAACTGTGTTTAATTGCCTTTGATATCAGAGGTATTTAATAATTATTAGCACAAGAAAACCAACCCATTCAATTCAAATGTAAACCCAGACATCTTGCAGTATTATAATGAACAATTAGGACTAAAGGCTGATTTATACTTCTGTGTCAAATGGACGCCGTAACCTACGCAAGTGGCTGATGCGTGTTGTGAGCATTTATACCTGTGCGTTGGTGTGTCTGCGTCGCTCTGCAATTCGGCACGTCGCGCATGTGCACACATCTGCCCGTGCAAGGCTTCATGGACACGGTAGTCTTTCTCGGGGTAAACAAGTTTAAAGCAGGCATCTTTTTTCGTAAAAGCGAAATGTGCCCTCCATAATTTCGGAGGTCTGTAAAGCTTTATGGAAAGCATTGCAGCCAGGGTTCCTTCCCTGCCCTTCAGTCACCCAATGGGAAGCCATTGCAGCGTAGGAGGAAATGCAATACTACCAAGCAGACCAATCACAGTAGTTGCGGTCTGCGTTGCCGTGACACGTAGTTATATTTTGGGAGAGGTGCGCGTCGGGCTACGGTGTAGAGATCCGCGTAGGCTCTGCGTAGGGTTTGCGGCAACGCCATACCTACAGTGTCGATTTGACACCGAAGTATAAATCAGCCTTTACTGCTAAATTTGAGATCAGAATTGAACTACTGTGTTCTCACAGAATGCATTTTAAAGCGTTTTTGTTTTTTCAGTTATAATTTATTATAATTAATCATAATGTTGACGTTTCTTTGAGCATTCTTTTTTCTGCTTTGCCCTCACTCTGTCTGCATGGGCGCTGCCTCTACAAAAGCCCAGCTGGTCACAGGAATGTGACCTGTCCTCTGCAGATTCTGCAATGTCACTGACAACCATCATCACCAAAACCTTGAACTAGGATGCTTGAGCCGCATCCCCAGCTTTGCTGAAAATTGTCAGCTATATCAGACAATTTGCAATGCACAGTTGCATTTAGCAGGTCACTGATACATTCACTCTTTATCACATTCCCCATCATAAGCTAGCAGCAGTCAGCACCCTGCATTTTTGCCATACCACAATTCCCTAAAGCCTGGGTCATTATTAGAAACAAACATTTTCATCTGGTTCTCAGCACAACACTGTGGGCTTCTAATCTCAAAAACAGCTCCAGTCGTGCAATGTCATGTAGAGACAGAGTGGGCAGTGACCTATTTAAGTCAATGCTTGCTAGTCAAAGAGCAGTAAAGACATGTTTTATTTTTAAATATTTGTACATGCCTTCATAAACATAAGAGAATCTGCAGATGCTGGAAATCTTGGACAACCCATGCACAA
Organism: Mobula hypostoma; assembly: GCF_963921235.1. Taxonomy (NCBI): domain Eukaryota; kingdom Metazoa; phylum Chordata; class Chondrichthyes; order Myliobatiformes; family Myliobatidae; genus Mobula; species Mobula hypostoma. The sequence goes on along the minus strand of NC_086106.1, from coordinate 105,020,253 downwards.
GATGCTGGAGGAACTCAGCAAGCTGGGCAGCATCTATGAAGGGGAAATAATTAACGATGAACATTAATTTCTCCAGCTTCTAGCAATTTCTCCCCCTTTTTACAATCTTCATTTTGGTTACCCTCTCACCTCTTCTCTTCTCTTCTCCTCACCTCCCTTAGGTTCTCATCTTCCCAGCCTTTCTTTCATGGTCCTCACCTATCATATTCCTTCATCTTCAGCCTGTCCCCTCCCAGCTTCCTACTTCATTCCCTCTCCCCCACTTTTTTATTCTGGCTTCTGCCCTGTTCCTTTTGATTCCTGATGAAAGGTCCCGATTATTCATTCCCTCCATAGATGCTGCCAGGCTGCTGAGTTCTTCCAGCATTTTGTGAGTTTCTCCGTTATTTTTTTCAGGAAGAAATCCCAGATGCCTGCTTTTGGCTACTCTCTTTACCTACAATTGCTGCATAAACATCATCTCCCTCCCAAAAGACTGATGTATGGTACAGCAAAACTTCCTTTCCAGCAAATATTTAACAGTAGATTGCTTATAAAAACTACAGCCTTTAACATAGTTGCAGTGCTATGAATCATTTTCTAGTGTTCCTGTTGCCAATCAGATATTACTGCAGCTCATACTCTCTGTTTATTCCCCAGCCATTCACCCACCACAGCCCTAGGAAACATAATAGGTTCCGAAGGATCAAGTACAAATTTGGGGAATTTCAGGTGACAATTTCAGAAAACAAAATTCACTGTATCTTGGCTGGGACAGGAGTTTTGGCGAGGAGGCTGGACAGTGCAGACAAATCTCTCTGAACCAGGATATTTCAGGACTGAGAATAATGATATCAAAATATATTTAACAGACACAAAAGAAAAATCACTCTGGACGATGTGGATGAGTGTGTCCTCACAAAGTCATTTTGTTTTCCCCAACCAGAAGTCCTGAATGAACAAGTGATCTGCAGTCTGTTGCGGTCTAAAAATGGTGCCATTCGGGTCTGGGGACCAAAGTGCAAGTGGTCCAGGCATGAACTCCAGAAAGCCATCTCACATGCAAAGTGGTCACTCCAGACCAAACTTGAACCACAGAAGGATGCTTGACGGCTGTGGCTTGAGTGCTCTCACCTCTACAAAGGAAAACCAGATTACATATGTGACAAGGTGAGATGAACTAAATGCCCATTATTCACGCTTTGACTAACAGAACATGAGGCACATGCAAAAACTCCTACAGCTCCCAACGACCCTGCAGTTTCAATCTCTGAGGCCAACATAAGAGCATCCTTCAGGAGGGTGAACCCATGAAAAGTATCTGGCCTAGACAGTGTACCTATCTGAGTACTGAAGGCATGGTGCTCATTGACTGCCTGGAGTGTTTACTGACATCCTTAATACCTCACACCAGCAGTCTGAGATACCCACCTGCTTCAATCATATCAGTGCCCAGGAAGAACGTGGTCACTTGCCTCAGTGACAATCAATCAGTACCACTTATATCTACTGTGATGAAGTGCTTTGAGAGGCTGGTCATGAAGCTTATCAACTCTTGCCTGAGGAGTGGCTTGGATTGGCTCCAGTTTACCCACTGTCACAACAGGTCAACAGCAGATACCATTTCATTAGCTCATCTTTCAACCTTGGAACATCTGGACAGTGAAGATGCTCTCAGTAACTGTAGCTCTTCATTCAATGCAATAATCACCTCAAAACTAATCAATAAGCTGCATGATCTAGGCTTCAATACCTCCTTGTGCAACTGGATTCTCAATTTCCTTACTGACAGATCCCAGAATGACAACAGCATCTCCTTTGCAAACACCATCAACATAGGTGTACAAGACCATGTGCCTAGTCCCCTGCTCTACTCACTTTATACTAATAAATATGAGGCTAAGTACTCCAGTGCCATATTCAAGTTTGCTGATGATACTACCATTGATGGCCAAATCAAAGAAGTGACAAATTGGCATCTAGGAGGGAGATTGAAAATCTGGCTGAATGGTGCCACAACGACAACCTCTCACTCAACATTAGCAAAATCAAGGAATTGATTACTGGCTACCGGAGGAATAAATTTGGGGTCCATGAGCCAGTCCTCATTAGGGGAATGGAGGCAATAACTTTAAATTCATTTGTACTTGTTTGAGGATCTGCGCATCAGAAGTCTGTGCAAGTTCAGCATGCCATCTAAATCACTCATGAACTTCTACAGATGCACAGTGGAGAGTATCCCGATTGGTTGAGTTATGATGTGAACAAGGTCACTGGAGAGACACTAAAGCTAGTGGATATAGAAGAGTTTTATTCAGCAAAAACCAGCAACAGGCATCATATTGAAACATTCTTGATCCAAGTATTATATGACATTTTTATATGCGAAAGATCAAAGGAAACAGCAGGACAATTCTACAGTTACAATGTATCTAACAATGCTTACTTAGCATTACATATAGTTTTCAAACACCTCCCTCTTCATACCCACACTCCAGACACCCAAAATGTATGTTAATCCCCACCGACTGCGGGTTGCATTCCTGCATATGCAGGCTTCTGTGGTCAAGTGGAAGACCATTGTTCAGAGCTGTGTTTTAAATTCAACCTACAATCCATGTTCAGGTATGAAGACTGGCTACTATTAAAATCATTGTTGCCTGTAGACCGTAACTCCAGAATATGCCCTAACAGTTGCATCACAGCCCGATATGGAAAAAGCCTGCAAAAAGTAATGGGTATAGACAAGTCAATCACAGGAAACGCCCTCTTCACCATTGAGCACACCTATCAGGAAAGCTGCCACAAGAAAGCAGTATCCATCACCAAAGATCCCCCCCCCCCAATCATCCTTGCCATGCTCTCTTCTTGCTACTGCCATCAGGAAGGAGGTACAACAGCATTAGGTTCTACATCAACAGCTTCAGGAAACTATTACCCTTCAACCATCAATGTGGATAACTTATTCACCTCAACACTGAACTTATTCCACAAACTAAGGATTTACTTTCAGGGATTCTGCAACTCATGGCCTCAATATTTTATTACTTACTTATTATTATTATTACTTATTATTATTATTTGCTTTTTTGTGATGTGGTCTTTCATTGATACTATTATGGTTATTGAGTTATGGATTTATTTGGAGTATACCCCCAAGAAAATGAATGAACTTTGAGATGAAGGGTCTCGACAAAACATCAGCTGTTCATTTACCTCTATGGATGCTGCTCGACCTGTTTATTTCCTCTAGCAAATCGTTTTTTTGTTGTTCCAGAATTCAGCATTGCATGTCTCCAAAAAGACGTATATTGTAATTTTATACTTTATACTTTATTGTTGCCAAACAATTGATACTAGAACGTACAATCATCATAGTGATATTTGATTCTGCGCTTCCCACTCCCTGGATTACAAATATTAAATATTAAAAATAGTAAAAATTAGTAAATATAAAAATTTAAATTATAAATCCTGAATAGAAAATAGAAAAATGGAAAGTAAGGTAGTGCAAACAAACTGAGAGGCAGGTCTGGATATTTGGAGGGTACAGCCCAGATCCGGGTCAGGATCCAGATTTTAAATTTAAATTTAGTTTTAAAAACACATTGATTTTTGCTTTTATATTGCGTGACTACTTGCCTTATGTGTGATATACATACAATTTATACAATCACCAGAGAGAAATTCAGTGAAGATGTTATTCAACTCTAATAGTAGCGAGACCTTTACTATTTTCTTAAAAGCTATATTGTGCAAAGGCAATATTAAATGTGTTTGATATTCAATTAATGTTCACCTTCCTTAAGGTGAAAATGAATTGAATATTGTATCAGCTAAATTGTTTGTAGAATATACATAAGTTACATACAAAATAATCAGTGTCCTGATTTTTCACTGTAGATTAGAATTAGAATGAGGTTTAGTATCACTGCAATATGTCATGAAATTTGTTGCTTTGCAGTAGTACAGTGAAATACATAATAAAAATGAATTAGAATAATTCACCACCTTTCCCACCCTCCCCCCACCTTCTTTATAGGGCCTCTGCCCCTTCCCCCTACAGTCCTGATGAAGGGTTCCAGCCCGAAACGTCGACCGATCTTTTTCCACGGATGCTGCCTGACCTGTTGAGTTCCTCCAGTGTGTTGTGAGTGTTGCTTTGACCCCAGCATCTGCAGATTATTTTGTGTTTAGAATAATATATACTCTGTATATTATATAATATGTAGTGTAAAAAAAAGTGAGGTAGTGTACATGGGTTCATTTTCCATTCAGAAATCTGATATTGGAGGGGAAGATGATGTTCCTAAAACTCGAGTGTGTGTCTTTAGGCTCTGAAACTTCCTTTTATGGTAGCAATGAGACGAGGGCACGCTCAAGGTGACTGGGGATCCTTAATGATGGATGTCACTTTTTGAGGCATTGTGTTTTGTAGATGTCCTCGATACTGTGGAGACTAGTGCCTATGATGGAGCTGGCTAATTTTGCAACTTTATTCAGCTTTTTACAATCCTGTGCAGGGGCCCCTCCATACCAGTGAGGCAGCCAGTTAGAATGCTCACCGCTGTACATCTGTAGAAAATTGCTAAGGTCTTTGGTACTCCTAATTAAATATATTTTCATGACTTCTTTGTAATTGCATTAATATGCTGATTTTAAAGAACTGATAGATATTGCAAAACATTCACAAAAAAGCAGAATCATGCCACCAATGATAATTGCTCTCAGCACTATATCCATCACAACTTTCAAACAGCATTATACTCAGTACCCTTTTCAGTGGGGAGAATGCTTGTATGGATAGCAACCAGTGCTGGATCTCAGGGATTGGGATTGCAATTGACTTGGGCTCTAAACTGCAGCAGCCCAAGTACATTTTTCTAACATTTCTTTTGCGATAGTGAGAAACATCCGGGGAAATGGAATGGAGGTGGTCTATAGCACAATGTTAACTGTGTCGCAGCCCAGCAGGCAAGTTGCACCAGATTTTCCTGAAAGAGGTCATCTTCTATGATAGTATATCAAGTATTTGGCGACTGCAACTAGAAGACAGAAACTACTTTTTTTTTGGTTCATTTCTTGTCCTGTTGAAGGATAGATGGAATGCATCTTTGGTTCTCCTGCAGATGTAGCAAAGAATGTGGCTACAATATTGTAAGACCAGTTATGAAAGCTGCCTGAAGGTGATTGCTAACTCAGTTAAAACATTCCTGAGTGCATTAACCCATATACAAACTTTGAAAATTAAGTTATTTTGTCTACTAGCTTCCAAGATACTTTGATCTTTATGTGCACCATCTCTGACTCTTCCTTTCCTGGATCACTCCACGCTTTTTCCAGAGAAAAGCAACAAATTTCTATTACCCAGCAGACCGTCTCCCATAGCTACAGTTGCAAGAAAACATCTGTGACCCTTTTGCAATTACCTGTGTGACGAAGGCCCGTCACTAACTACGGACAGCATATGGCGCACTCGGTAAAACACTCATCCCCAGCAGTAATAGTGACTGGGTCTGAAACAGAGCTGCTGCATGGAGCTGTCTCATAGGGGCAGCAGCAACCTGCACAGGTGTGCTGATGGTGGAGGATACCATCTTTAATTGGATAATTGAGTTAATTAGCTTTTGGTTGGTCTAGGGGGAGGGGCTTAGCAGTTATAAGCCTCAGGTTACCAAGGCTTTGGTGTTTAGTCTGACAGTTATATATAAAAATAACCATATGGCTTGAGTCGCAAAAATAAATTGAGGTGCTTTTATTTACCTCAAAACAAGACAAAAACTTGGGGGGGGGGGAAATATATATATATAGTTTTTTCCCCCAGTTTTTGTCTTGTTTTGAGGTAAATAAAAGCACCTCAATTTATTTTTGCGACTCAAGCCATCTGGTTATTTTTCTTAAACAATTGACCCACAGTTTTTTGTGACAACCTGGTTTTCTACATTAATTACTCATAAAATGTGGTCTGATCTTCATCTACGTCACAATAATAGGCAAACACAATCTGCCCAAATTAGCAACACACAATGTACTTTTTGTGTCTTTATTGAATACATTGTTAAATCATTTACAGTCCAGACGGGAAAAATATGTGAAGCTTTGTATTTAATAACTGGTAGAACCTCTTTTAGCAGCACTAACCTCCACGAAACATTTCCTGTAGCTGCTGATCAGACTTGCACAATGACTATGTTTAGAACAACAATGAATTTTATACTATTTTTTCTCTAACTTCCCAGATATTGTTATCAAGACAGAAATCCTAACATCATCTTACTAGGTTTATACTCTTTGCCCTATCCATGTCTCCACCACCCTTTTATGCAGCTTGAAACTAAACTGCTTTCCCTCCTTCCTCATTCTCACAGGTCTTTGGACTGAACGCTAATTGCATTTCCTTTTTTCACAGGTAGTACGTGGCTTGCTTAGATCTTTTGCCTTAATTTCAGAATTCCACATCTGCAATTTTGTTTCGATTTTTGAGTTAAAAATGTCACCCAGCTAACTGAACTGCACATTAGTAGTGAATTTGCAAACAGCAGTAGCACAAACTTACTTGAGACCATGTGCTAAATACATATTACAATTTTCCTTTTGCACACTCAGAAGAGGAACCATGGTTAAACCCATGTCTGTAAGTGCTAATGGGTATACTGTAAGTCTTACAAATGACATTGAACTCTTCTTCCGTTCTCCTATTAACTTGCTGCCATTGTCACCTATTTCATGCAGCACCATGATAATGCCCAAAGCAATCAATCATCAGCGATAGCGGTGTTATTTAAATGGCATCAAGAAGAAAGAAAATCATACAAAGCCCCACCAGAAGGAAGGAAACATCATCCAATAATGTCCCAGCCAGACTTTTGGTTCAATTCCAAGAATTTTTTCCTACATTTTTATTTAGATCTCATTTGCTGTTAGGGTCTGTTTTAAGTTGTAAATTAAAAGAAAAAGTTAATCAACAGTATTAAAAATCTAGGGAGACATTTTCAGACATTAAGTGGAAAGGCAACATACTTCCATGGAACAAAAACGTGATGTCAAGGGCCTGAGAGTGTGAAACTCAAAATAGTAAACAAAAATCCTAACACTTTATTCCAAAGTTTTGACTGGAAATTGCAAGATTCAATATGCCATTTCAAGAAGTAATTACTTCTAAATTTCTTACTGTGGGCTTTGTATTATACTCAACTTTCATAACCTTGAACTATAAACAATGCCTGACATTTAGCCAATACCTAACTAAAAATAAAAGGCAGTAGAGACTGATGCAATTGGTGCTGGGAATGTACTGTGCAAATATTCATGTGCTCCTACTTTAGTACCAATTAGGAAAACAACAATAGTTTAACATCAGGCTACATGAATTTTTATAGTACTGGGATTTCTAAAACTTCAGTAGTCAAGACTGAGCAATTTATTGCAGTTGCATATGTGGACATTTATTTATCTCACCATAATGTGATACAAACACATAGGTCAACTAGATTCAAAGAGATGTATACAAAAATGCATCTGGTTTGTGAACAACTGAAAATCAATTCAAATGACATTTTAAAAGCATATCAAGTAAATTGCTACCCTGATTAACAGCTTTTCACAGTAATAAAGTCTTTCAGGCACATTACTGATTTTTAGCCTTGGAAGGAGAATGATGAAAAATAGGTAAACAAAACACTCTCTCTAAGTTTTGTGTTGCCTCATAAATAAACAGGAAACCATTTAAAGAATTATAGCACTTGTACGTGGAAAAATAGACTCAGTTTATTGATATGACCTCTGAATGGAATCCAAGAATTTGGAATAGAAAGAGATATATATACACAACATATATTGTGGGAAAATTAAAGAGTTAAAAAAGACCTTTCACCAAAGACAGATGAGAGGAAACAAATCAAGTATCATGGAGTCAGTACTAATATTCACTTAAGTTGTCATAATATTGCAGAATGCCTGGTGTACATCCACAGAATGTGAGATTACCTAGAAGTCTCTCTTTAGAAGTAAGTTCATGGGAAAGAATTGGAAATGCAATACTCCCTTGTGGAATTTTTAAGAGTGGCTATGACTGCTTCATTTCCCTCTAAAGTAAAAACTTAATAGCATTAAAGCTATTTTGAGAAGGATAAAGAGAAATAATTAAGGATTGTTGGTTCATTTTTGGCCTTTTGCCACTGGGAACCACTTAAAATACAGAACAATGTGTTGAAATGATAGTCCATTGTGTTTGATTTAAATAAGCAGAACCAATCTTAGATCAGTGCTCAAAAACAAAGCTGCCCAGAATTAAGCATTAACTGATAAACCAACTCAAAAGAAAGCACAATGGCTGATATGAGAAATAAACAAAACTAAATTTTAAATTTTGGATTTTCCTTTACTTTCTACAAAGATTACCATGTGGATAATTTGCCAACGTAGTCATTGCTATATTCAAAGAGATCTGACAATTAATTTCAACCTAAGTTGTTTAATTTCCTTATAACAAATCGCTAAAAGCAAGAAACATGGAGTCATGGAAATAGATTTGATGTATTCAGGTCAGGAGGCATCTGTTAACAGATGATGGTCAATTGGTGTTTTAGGTAGATATGAAAAACAAACTATTACACTAAGAAGCCTTTTGCTGTAATGTATTCCAATTACAAATGCACTTCATTTCTTACCCCCCCCCCCAACTTAAAATGTTTAAATAGCCCTTACTATGCTACACCAAAATTTAGTACCCTTTGATCTTGGCCCTGGCACATCTGTTCTCTCCTGATGCAATATCTACCTATTCCCCAACCATCAACAATCTTCATCAACAGAATTAAATGGAGATTTGACAAATTTCTTAAGAAATCCAGCAGCCTTCCCAGAATCTCAACCAACAGCCAACAATAATGACCCTAAAATTTCTCTTCACAAGGTGTCAAAAGCAGTTACAGTAGTTATGAAAGTGCAGTCATCTGAAAATATTGTGATCTACACTGATCTTTTTACATTGGCATGCTAATTGCAAGGTCATGGAAGCTGTGATAACTGAAAAATAAATGTCAGCTCAGAAGAATGTACTCAAATATTATACAAAAAGAACACAATAACAAAGTTTTGCACAATTGCAAATAAGGATTCTGAGTGCACCATTTTCTAAGTAGAACCAGGATCTGATGAGAGGAAGTCACTTAAGAATATTGCTAAAATTAAAATTGTGATGACCAAAGTTATTATAGATCTTGCATAATATCCACTATCCATTGTTCATTTATATTTATTCATGTGGGTATAAAAATAATGGAAACTATTTTCCTCTGGAAAGATTATGGTAAATTAGGTGCTATTAAGTTACACTATTATAAAGCTATGGGGCAACTTAAAATCCTTTCATTTACCCCATAGCTTTTTAATTGAGCTGTGTGGATGTGGCTGTTATTTCTATGAAAACATTTTTTCAGATCATATTCAAACAATTCAGGAAAATATCTTACCTCCGGTGATTATCCTAAAACAATATTACCAGGTATATGCTGAAAAATATAATAGCAAGTTCTAATAGACCTGCTGTAACTAGTCCTGCAGTGGTTTTTCCAAGTGTATGATGCAAGTAAGCTAAAAACAGTGTATTTTGTCCTGTTGGGTATAATGAGAAGTAACCTTAGCCACTGAATATTCTATATTAATCTGTCTTTTCCTTTGTTAGGATCTTCACTATTATCACAGAGTAAGGCATGTTTAGAAATAACTCTCACCGTAACTCAACATGCAGTACACTTGACAGCTAGTAAAATAATTTGAAGCAGTGGAATATGTTGAAGCTTCAATGGTTTGCACCACATAGTGGCATAGGAAGCACACACCCTTCCAGTATGGACTTGAGTCAGTTGTTTCTGTTAATGGGCATGGTGCAAGGCACTGAAAGGCTAAAAAGGAAGGAACAGAAACAGGAAGATACAACAAGCAACTGCTAATTGAAGTCCATTCATTACACCAGAGCCTTAATTGGCCACTTTATAAATACTGCACAGAATCACTTTCGAAATTCTTTTGGACCATGTGTTACCTTTATTCAACACAGGCAGCATCCTTGGAATACAAGACTGTGTCAAAACACACCTCATAAGTTATGCCTGTTTAGATACTTATAAATCTGTATCAAAAGTGCACTTTGTAACAGGTTTTCAATCTATAATACATCTTGCACAATAGTGTATCCTGCAAGTTTTCAAATCACACACGTTTTTGTTTGTAAAAATGTTGAACCCAATATACAAAATACATGTCTCTAATGACCTGAATAACTTTCCATTACAGTAGCTGAAGTTCATGTTCACAGTGTTATTATTAACACTGTACTTGGCCCACTGGTCACAAGGGAGTGTTCATTTACCAGTTTGCGGGGAGAGAGGGTGGGGAGAACTTAAGCTGGTTGGAACTGAGGTGGAGTAAAATAAAAATTGATCAAGGCATTTCCAAATTATTTTAAAACTTTTATAGGTATCAAATTTCATTCACTTCTCACAACTTTAAATGCATAATTTTGTCTACTTTGTTGCAAGAATTAAAGATTCAGCAGCACCTGTTGTCAAATATAGCCCTGATCACCCAAGTTCTACTGCAAGCCAATACGCCTCAATGCGTCATAAGCATATAAATTCAATAGTGATAACTGAACCCCCATAATTTTGATGGGGGTAGAAATAATAGAATGCATTCCATTTAAAAAATTAAATCTTAAAGAAAACTTTCAGAATTAGAGTTTTAAAAAATATAATCAATGTTTTGCCATATCAGAATGTTTTCAATGCTGAAATCAATTGACTTAATACATTAGTAACTAAATAATTTACAGTAGTGTCAAATATACTTAAAAAAGTCAAATTATATTATTGAAAACTAGTTTAAAAAAAGTTATTGAAAAAAGCAGTTGGACCAGCTTGTTTTTTTTTTCACCTAGTGTACAATGATTTTGGAAGATGATACACAGCAACAGGAAGAGAGTGGTAAGAAACACAAATGTCTTGTGCCATCATGCTGTCAGCATACATTCATACTCTCAGCCTGCATACCAAGATATCCTTGCTGTTCATTATTCTCTTTAGCTGGTTCCAGTCCCACTACATTAGGGGAGAATGCCGTTGAGAAGCAGCTTCCTTCAGGATGACGAGTAATTCACACTTGAAATTCCTTAGTCCCTTGATTGGTAGAAAAGAATATAACCTGATTCTGAGTTTTTGGAGATGTCTGATGTTAACCCATAGAACTCTTCAATTGCTTGAGCATCTATTTTCTGCAATTTGAAAAGAACATTCAGGTTTAAATGTTGAATATTTCACTACAATGTTCTTGTTTGGTTCACTATTACTTTATTGTTTAGCCATTACAAAAATTAAAATATTTCATGAAGAAGCAAAAAATTAATAGAAACAAATATTATTTTAGCACTAATAGCTTTTCCAAATAACTTGATGAAAATAGTTTAAAACAGGACTTTAATAAATAAGTTTACATTTCATATTTAATATGATTTATAGTTTATGTCATTCAATGCATTCTTAAAACAAAATAACTACACTTCTGGATCTCCCACAGATTAGCTAGTTTAATACATTAAATAAAAATCACACATTATTACGATTAGCTTAAAAATACTTCTTTTAAAAACCCACTGAAATGGGGGATTTCCATACATTGAAAATCTTAAATAAAAACATTAAATACTGGAAGTGCACAGTTCTTTCATTTATCCAATACTACAAGTGGAGAAAATGCAGATGTTATATAGAGAAACTAATTATCAGCAAAATTTTCCACCGGTTTTCAGGTTGCTGTTGTACAAATTACATTTAATATAAAATTTGATTTAAGTGTCATTTCTTTTTTCTCTTTTCTTTTTCAATCTTTTAATTAATTTCAACATCATAAACATTACAAAAATAAGTACAGAGCAATTGGGATTATATTGATAATAATTAGTTTGTACAAGTATAAACTCAAATGGCACGTAATTAATAAGCCTCCCAAAATCTCACAAAATTACCAATAATATAGAAAAAATATACATGAAAATACAAAAATATCGTAAAAAAACAAAAGAAAAAAAATCCCCGTAGAAAAAAAACTAATCTAACTAAACTAGAAGAAAACTAAAGAGAAAAAAAAGAAAAAGGGCTATTATGATATCTCAGATAAAACCAATAGTGCCGCTACTTCCGCTCCTCTCCCCATATATTGAAGTAACAAAATGGAATTGGAAAAGGTCAAATTACATCATGTGAAAATGTTGAATAAACGGTCTCCAAATCTCATCAAATTTAATAGATGGGTCAAAAATGACACTTCTAATTTTTTCTAAATTTAAAAAAGACATAGTTTGAGAGAACCAGTGAAATGTAGTAGGAGGATTAATCTCTTTCCAATTCAATAGTATAGATCTTCTAGCCATTAGAGTAACAAAAGCAATCATCCGACAAGCTGAGGAGGTCAGATGACATTGTTCTATCATTGGTAAACCAAAGATGGCAGTAATAGGATGAGGTTGTAGATCAATATTCAAAACAGTTGAAATAATATCAAAGATATCATCCCAATATTTCTTCAACAAAGGGCATGACCAAAACATATGAGTTAATGAAGCTATCTCAGAATGACATCTATCGCATACAGGGTTTATATGAGAGCAATAACGAGCTAGTTTATCCTTGGACATATGAGCCCTATGTACAACTTTAAACTGTATCAATGCATGTTTAGCACAGATAGAGTAACAATTAACTAGTTGGAAATTTTTTTTCCATTCCTCAGTAGGTAAAGTAAGCTTAAGTTCCCTTTCCCAATCGTTCTTAATTGTATTCGAAACATCTGGATTTATTTTTGTTATCATATTATAAATAATTGCTATTGAACCTTTCTGAAAGGGATTTAAATCTAAAATTATTTTCCATTATATCAGAAGGATATGAAATCAGAAAGGTAGTAAGAACAGTATTTAGAAAGTTTCTGATCTGTAAATATAGAAAAAGAAATGTAGAAACATGCAGAGAAAGAAATAGTCATTTCTTTTTCTAAATGGCTATCAAAACATAATGAGTTAATAAAATAATATCACAGAAAATAGACAGATAGATAGATAGATATACTTTATTAATCCCGAGGGAAATTTGGTCAAAATCAGTAGTAAGCCTATATATTTTGAGTTTTCTCTTACATCACATTTTGGTTTCTGGGAATTTTAACACACAGAGGTTCAGCCTTAGAACTGGAGTGTTAAATACTCCACTGTTAAGTATCCCTGCCACTGCCCGCAAGGAGCTTGTACATTTTCCCCACAACCACGCGGGTTTTCTCTGGGTGCTCCGGTTTCCTCCCACAGTCCAAAGACGTACCAGTTGGTAGGTTAATTGGTCATTATAAACTGTCCTGTGATTAGGCAGAGGTTAAACTGGGGGATTACTGGATGGCTTGGCTCAAAGGACTGGAGGGTATACTCCATGCTGGATGTCAATAATAAATACTGATAAAGTAGCATTGGTAAATAGCACCGTTTTTATGAATTCAAGTGTATTAAAATTAATTTCAGTAATGACATAAAATACACACTTTTTTGGTACACTTGGCACTAGTAGTCGTGTGACTTCTATATGCCCAAAAATTTCATTTAGTCAAAAATCAGATATGATTGATGGGGATTTTTTTTTATGGAATCACAAATTTACAGCTCTGTACCACTTACCAGATTACATCTGTGCTGCTTTTGAATTATATCCTTTGCATCATGCATATAATGTTCCAGTCAATTCTCTTATAAAATTATTTATAAGAATCAAATTTGAGTACTTCTTTAAGTCAGAATGTATTTTTCTATTAAAGCTTCTTATCACCTTGATTACCTCTTACCTGAGGAAAGTAATCCTAAATTTTCCAGTCTTTCCTTGTAAAGGAAATATCCTAGTGCTAATATTTAGAGTACAGGTTGCGTACCCCTTATCTGAAAATCCAAAATCTGAAATTTTTTTGAGCGCTGACATGACGTCACGAATGGAAAATTCCACAAGGAGCTTCAAAGGTTCCCAACAATGCGTGGGTCTCTGTGCACCAAACAATTTACATTGAACTTTGGACTAATGGACAGAAGTTAATGAGAAATAGAAAAACACTGCATAAAGTGAAAAATGAGATTTTGATCGTGTATTGAAAGAGTGGATTCAACAGCAGAGTGAACATATGCTACTTAACAGTATGCTGATCATGAAAAAGCAAAGATCTATCACGACAAACTGAAAATTGAAGGTAATTGTGAATATTCAGCAGGTTGGTTGCAGAAATTTAAGAAAAGGTAAGGCATTAAATTTTCATTCAGGGCCCCAAACAGTAATCCAAGTGAGGTGATACTTCACCTGTGAGTCTGTTGGGGTTATGAACTGTATCTGGCACTCCCAGTGTGGCCTCCTGTATGTCAGTGAGACACGACATAGATTGGAAGACCACTTTGTCGAGCACCTGCGCTCTGTCTGCCAGAAAAAGCAGGATCTCCCAGTGGCCATCCATTTCAATTCCACATCCCATCTCCATTCCGACAGGTCAGTCCATGGCCTCCTGTACTGTTGTGAGGCCCCACTCAAGTTAGAGGAGCAACTCCTTATATTCTGTCTGGGTAGCCTTCAACCTGATGGCATGAACATCGATTTCTTGAACATCCAGTATGCCCCCCCCCATCATTCCCTCTCTCACCTTATCTCCTTACCTGTCCATTACCACCCTCCCCCTTTTCTTTCTTCCATGGCCTTCTGTCCTCTCCTATCAGATTCCCCCTTCTCCAGCTCTGTACCTCTTTCATCAATCAACTTCCCAGCTCTTTACTTCACCCCTCCCTCCTCCCAGTTTCATCTATCACTTTGTGCTTCTTCCTCCCTTCCCCCCACCTTCTAACTCTGACTCATCTCTTTTTCTCCAGTGATGAAGAGTCTTGGCCTGAAAAATCGACTGTACTCTTTTCCTGGCCTGCTGAGTTCCTCTAGCATTGTGTGTGTGTTGCTTGGATTTCCAGCATCTGCAGATTTTCTCTTGTTTGAAATTTTTGAAGCGTCTGCTGATCATGAAGCAGCAGAGGAATTCATTGATGAGTTTTGCAAATATTGTTGCTGAACACCAGAACAAGTTTACAATGCTGATTGTTTTTTATATATTGCATAAAGCCTCAAAAAGAGTAAAATACGAATACAGTGTACTGTAACTTTGTAATCAAACACGGCATCATAGGTAGAGACAGGAAGCCTGCTGTTGTCTGTTGTTGTTCAACAGCTGATTCAGATATTCTCTTGATGCTGTTCTGCTGCTTTTGTTACCCCGCACACATTATATTTTCATTGTATTAATGCTATGTAATAGTTTTTACTGTTAAGTACATAAACAAGTTTAAGACAAAGGCCATTTACCAGTTGCACATAAATTCAGTCAGAAATGATAATGATCCCAAGCTAGCTCATTATATATTCCAAAATCAAAAAAAATCCGAAATCCACAACACTTCCAAAAAGCATTTAGTGTAATTGGTACTCGAGCTGTATTTAACTTCTGAAAATATTTGCCTAACTTCTGTTAAGTAGGCACATACATGCTTTCCCTCTGTAGAGGTTGATGGTAATGGCATGTACTTATTTCCTTTAAAGTACAATTGGGACCATTTTTAAAACCACAAAATTGGTGGCAACTATTTTACAACTGGATACCTTTTGCATCTGTGGATCATTCACCATTTCTTCACTATTTTCAGAGTTTTCCATACAATATTCCAAGAACAAAATGAATTACATTGAAGACCATATGATACAGAGCAGAATTAGGCCATTTAACCCATTGATTCTGCTCCGCTATTCAATCATGGATGATTTTTTTTCCATTCTCATTATCCTACCCTCTCCATTTAACCCATAACTAACTTACCAATCAAGAACCTGTCAACCTTTGTCTTAAATATAGCCAATGACATGTCCTCCACAGTCTTCTGTGGCAACGAATTCAAAAGAATTGCCACCCTCTGCCTGAAAAACATTCTTCATCTTAGTTTTAAAACAATGTCACTTTTTTCTGAGGCTGTGCCCTCAGATCCTAGGCTACTTAAGTAAGCATCCTCTCTACATCCAATCCATTCAGGACATTCAGTATCTGGTCGGTTTCAATGAGATTGTTTCTTGAAAAGTAATTTAACACAGAGTTAAAGATCATAATCAGAAAAAATTACCTCCACAATATCATCATCAAAGAGCAACCAAAACCCATGGCTCTTTACAATGGTGATATAATGTCCACGATTTGGCCCACTATGAGAAAAAGGATAAAAGTACTGTTAGCTTTTATATATTTCTCTTTAAAATAAATCACAGAATGATTTGTTTTAAATCACAAAGGATATACATTTGTAACTTTTATGTTATCCAATGACCTAACAAGGCATACTGTATTACAAAGTGCTACAATACTGTATTACAAAGTGCTACAATTGGTGATAAGTCATGATTCAAGTGCAATACAAGTACCTACATTCAAGAACGAGTAAATCTGAGCCTTCTCCAGTTTAACTATGCTGATTAACTGCAATTAGTTAAATTCTCAAAGTTGATCAGCTGCACTTTGAAGTCTACAATATTGAGAAATATATTAATTTGTAGGAATGCAGGAGGCAAGTTTCACGATCTCCCTACATCAAAATGTGATGTAGCCTATAATGTGCAAATCACCAGTATTACAAAGGCTTTTCTACAGTTAGAACTAAAGGTTTTAGCATAAGAATATGGAGAGGTCTGAAACAGAGGGATCAGGTAAGTGATAAAGGAATGTGATTAAACACTGTTTGGTCAACTTTTCACACTTTGGAGAAAGAGATGAACTACCTCGGAGTTCATGTTTACATTTCAACTATCTAAAGAATGTGTGGATTTTTCTTATTTGAGTAACTGGTAAATTACCACGTTTGTTTGGGTCCATCAATATAATGTCTAATTTCTTTACTGCAGCATCCAGGAGGGATGACTACAATATATAATAATAAGTTATTATATCTGCATTATTTTTTATTCAATCAATGATGTCAGCATTGCTAGCAAGGATGGTATTTATTGTCCTTGAACAGAATACTTAGGCAATTTCTGAAGGCAGTTTAGAAGTCAACCACTTCCAGCTTGATCTTGAAGCATGTACACATAAGGACAGATACAGTGGAAAGATTTTCTTTTCAAGGCTTCTATAAACCAATTGGGTCAATAAGCAACATAAAAACTCACTGTTCATCATATGTTTGGAATTTTGTTACAAGAATTCAATACATCAAAATTTAAATATATAAATGTACTGATTGATTAAAGTAAATCTGAATGATCAAAATTACTCCATTATGTTTCTTATATTATTCTACACTCAAATATGGACTACTTAATTGCATTAAATACATTTAACTTCAAAAATATTTTCATGTATCAGTTAAATAGCAGGAGTTGTCTAAGAAATTTTTCAGAATATAGAGCTTTCAAGTTACCTCCCACAGTGAACAACTACAGCTACAAGATCATACATTCGATCTGGATTGGTGGCATCCCCCGATGTGTTAAAGAGTCTCAACTCCAGGGGAAAGACTACCCTGTAAGAGAGTTTAGTGTATCGATGGAGTTGATCCATATATTTGAAACGCTTCAAATGCAAAGCAAGTATCATTGGTAGTTTCTTCACCCTCATTCTGCAAAAGGAAGAGTGGAGAATAATGTTTTACTTTAACAGTTTGCACCCATTTCAACTTGCAGACAAATATGAAGCACTATTATTTTGGAAATTCACAATTTATAACGGTCATAAATCTGAAAAAATAGTAACATACATTTTAAAGTTCTCTATTACAATTCACCATCGACGAACAGTTGCAGCAATGTGTACTACCTACAAAATGTACTGTAACAACACACCAAAGCTCCTAAGGCAGCACCTTCCAGTCCCACGACTACTACCATCCGGAAGGATGAGAACAGCAGATACCTGGGAACACCACCACTTGGAAATCCCTCTCCATCCTGAGTTGGAAACAAATCGTCGTTTCTTCATTGTCGCTGGGTCAAAATCATGGAATTCCCTCCCTAACAGCACTGTCGGTGTACTGACACCTCAGGGACTTGTTCAAGAAGGCAACTCATCACCACCTTCTCAAGGATAACTAGGGATGGGCAATAAATGCTGGCTTAGCTGGTGATGCCCACATTGTGTAAATTAATAAATTTAAGAAAAATTACAATTAACCAAGGTCACTTTCATATTATGTTGTAATCAAGTTAGGACACAGTGCAGGGAGACAGTACAAGTAAATTAAGAAACAATCCAAGGCATAAGCAATATAATGAGATTTTGCAAGCAGGCTTAAATTTGATAAATCAAACCATACATATTTTGGTTTTATAAGATACAAGCGCTCACCTCTTCTGTGCTTCTTGTTTACTACGGCACTGCTCACAATAGTACTTATATTCACTGCACAATGTCTCGGTATTACTGAATCCTCTAAAGAAAAGATGATCAAAGATTAACAAATGAACATCAGGATTTATCAAAATATTTTGAAAATTGTATAATATGCTTTGTATATGATAGTATCACCTTGAAGTCGAGTCCCTAAGTATAACTGCTGCTGTAGGTGCTCCACAAGTCAGTCATAAAATTTACTAAAATTAATTTCTCAAGGATCTAACTGAAGCCCACATACTGCAAGAGTTGTTAGGATTATCTGAATAAGTGAGACACCACAATCCAGGATATTGTCCGATGTACACATGTACTTCCAAATAAAATGTCTTGCTCTTAAAAAAACATCATCTTTTAATTGCTCCATTCCCTGGTCTTCAAAAAAAAAACTATTTCAGATAAAGCTCTTTATACCTCACACTCCAGTTAAAAACAGATAAGCTGTTGCAGTAAATAACACTGCAGTACCTGGATGATATAATACAGGCTGGAAAAACTGAGATGTTAGTTTCAGAGTTCATAGTTCCTACAGGAGTTGAGTAGAATTGAATGCCAAGAATGTTTACTTCAGCACAAGAAAGGGACATTGAAATAGTAAGACCATATAGGATAACATGTTTTAATTTTAAAGGAAAGATTAACGTTGTTACATTAGGATTGACAAAACAGAGATGATACCCAAAACCAGAGTAAAATTCCCCATCAGACTCCAGACATTTCTTGATTGCAGTGACAGGGAATGCTCAAAGAGCCTTTACACATTTAGGATCAATATTAAAGTTGTGGGTGCATTTTGTCTTTTCAGAAAAGTAAGTTGTTGAAGAGAAAAGAAGAGGATACTGATCGTCTTACGGTAAAAATTATCAATAAGTTGAAAACTCTCATTCAGTTCCAAAGAGAAAGTGAATCAAGATAGACAAAAAATGAAGGATAAGAGTTAAGGTATAGTAAAACTATCTTGTGACCTCAGTTGGAACTACTTTTAGAAAAGAGACATTACAATGAGTTAGCATTCTGGGAGGTTGAGACTTAATTAATACCTATCTTCAGCCAAACTTAACTTGCAAGAGAGGTATTCAACCTAAAACATTTCTTCCCTGCTGAGTTCCTCCACTGTTTTGTGTGTGTTGCTCTTTCTTTCTACAGATGCTGCTGGATTTGCCAAATATTTCCAGCATTTTGTTTTTTTTTCCAGAATACCAGCATCTTCCTTTTTAAAATTTTTTTGTGTACAGTATTTGGTACATGGCGAGGAAACTTCCACAATCAGGTGGAGAATGTACAAACTCTATGTGTATATCACTAGAGAAGAGATTCCAATCCTAGTTACTGGACCTATACCACCGTGCCATCCCTATATTAATGGAGGAAAACCAATAATAATATGCTCCCACACTCAACTGTTCACTTATTCAAATGAATACTCACTGTGATAAAATAATACATTATGATAGCGCTGAAATACAAAGTTTATTCCTTCAATTCCCACCCTTTACAAAAAACCCCATATGATTTTCATTTGCAAGTTATTTTCATGAGATGAGAAGGAAAAGAATAAAAATACAGAAATAACCTTGCAGACATTCTTCTTCAGAACATGACACATCCAAGACTTCTAAAGTTTTCACTGCTGTATTATTTAGAGACTACTCAATGAATGGCAAACCACTGGGGAACTTCAGTTTAACTGAAACTGAATTGCCATCATCTCAGTAATAAAAAGCTTACCTGATGTTGCTATCACAGGTATGCACCCAGCAGTGGAAAAACACAGAAAATGTCCTGTTTCCTAAAGCAAAATTAAATAAAGTAGCATTTACTTCGAAAAATTAAAACGTTGGAAATATTTTTGATACAATTATGTTTCTTCAGGTTCACTTCTTATCAAGAAACAAAGTTAATGAACATGGGTCTTATGGTAACTAGAGTCATTTTTCCACAGATGAGCACATACCAAAAATTGCTTTAGTAGGTAAGCCTCCCATGACTGTAATGGCAGTTTTCGAGTTTCAGCTGGACCTTCCCATAGGTTGAGTAAAAGTTAACTGCTGGTTGAGCTTAGCTCCATGATAAAGTCAATTGTATATTATGTGGAAAAGGCAGGATTTAATTAGCCAACAAGTACCACTCACCCACCCTTCCAACATTCATGTGATTACACTCACTTACCAAAATAGAAATGGTACTTCAAAATTTACTGAACTGATCTCAACATGCAATGCAATATTTTCTAAAAATACTTCACTTTTCTTCAAAGAAAGTTTGAAATTGATTAATTACTTCTCTCCATGTGAAAACTTGACCTTAAATAGCTTTAGAACTAACCACACCTTTTCCTTCTTGAAAAACAGACACTGATTTGGGATAAAAGCTACAAAGTCTTAAAAACTTTCTACTGTAATTTATTTCAAAACCAATATATAGCCACATAACAGAAACATATTTAAAATGCCAAGTCTTCCTTGAATTTTGTGCTATTATTTGCTGTGAAAATTGTAATTTTATTTTGTTTAGGTCCTGTCCACATATTACAGTGTTAATAGTTAATGATCTGTTGTTAAACAGCACAACCTCAATCCAGCAGCTCTTTCTCTTTCCAAACTAAGTTTCATTTTAAGTTCAAAATTCATTTGTTTATTCTGGCAACAACTGCAGCAGTCAAATCAAAGCACCCCATTTATTAAATGAGGTTATTAACAAACATGGCACATGTATCTACTGATCTCGGCAAATTTTACTACATATTCAAAGGAAGTTGAGAGTATTAACACTTATCCAGTATATCGGACAAACTATTATTCCTCACAAAAGATTTAACGTAAACATTACATGAATCTAATCTCATCTTCATACAATTTTCTTAAACAAAAGCTTGATTCATTAGTCAGCAACTGATAAAGCCCAATGTTTACAAAAACTGCTTTGAGATAGAATCCAAACGATGGAATATTAAGCATAAACAAAATACTGGAAGAATTTAGCAGGTCTAGCAGCATCTATGGAGGGAAGTGGACTGTCTAGATGAAGGGTCACATATTGAAATGTTGTCTATCTAATTCGCTTTACTGCTGTTGCCTGATCCACTGAAATCCTCATACACCTTGTTTGTTTAGGCCAATTGTAGCACTAAAAATTACCAACTCAGGTAAACCAGTCAAGTTTGAACATTTTGGTTTGACTAGTATCTAATCAATCCTGCCTAACACACTAGATAGACCTTAAATAAAAATCTAACATAAATGATCTAAAATCATTAGGAAACATAAAAATATCAAGGTGATATCATAGACAAAATTCTTTGCCCAGATTTTAGAAAACAAAACTTAGAAAATATACTTTCAGTCCAAGTATTAAAGACAGAGCTTAGGTTGTCAAAAAAAAGCCAAATGGAAGTCGATAGGAGGATGAGAAAAGCAGGTTTGACACAAGAATGGCAAATCAATCTGACAATGAAACATGTGCCATGAGGCTGGTCAGCAACACAATCCAGGAGGTAGCAGCAGAGACTATCTCTGTAGAACCAAACTGTACAGCAAGCAACAGAAAGGAAATATAAGAAGTTGCCCAAGATTGTTGATGGAATTTATAAACTGACCTACAACTCAAAAAGACCTGGAAAGAACCGATAAAATGGAGCTTCTTAACTTCTTCCAACCACCTAATAAAACTGCACAATATCAACCCATAAATATTACTTTCAACTTGAACTCCAAATTATACTCCTCCTTATGAACATAGTGATCAGGATGGCTAACTGGAAGTCAGCAAAACAGTTCTTTATTTTTGAAAAATCTTCACAAAATATGGATATTATCCATTGTCTAAACATTACTCCCAATAGTTAATGTTTTTCAGTTTAAAATAACTGAAAATGAAATTAATTAGAGAAAATGAGGATAACCTGAACAGTAACCAGAACTTTATCTTGGCTCAAGGAAGGCCATTATTTAATTGATATACATCTGATATCCATGGCCTCAATTCATATTGTGGGGTGTTTGTTGTGTATTAATTTAAAAAATAATATCCTACGTACATCCAATCTGCCAACCATTCTAATTAACCCCTCCAGTCAACTCAAAGCAACAAATAGATATATGCCAAAATCAGGCTGCTGGTTTCTGTGGTAGTCACACTCATAATATTGAGGCTACAAAAAACTGCAGATGACGCAATCTAGAGCAACAATTTGCTAGAGCAACTCAGTGGGCCAAGCACTACCTTTGAGAGGTGTTTGGGGGGGGGCGGAGCAGAGAATTTGTCAATGTTTTGAGTTGAAACCTTGTATCAGGTCTGCTGCAGAGATACTGATCGATTCATTGAGATCCCTCAGCATATTGCTTACTGAAATCATAATATTGTGACTTTCAGCCAACGTCTCAGAATCCTCCATTGTCAGCTGTCCGTATGTCCCCAGGCAGGAGAAAAAAGGGCAGCAACCACCAGAGGCAATGGACTGGACCTGAAATCTTCAACACTGATTCCTGAAACCTATAAGGCTCATGACAGCAGGTCAAACATTGGCAAATAACCATTCTGCTAATTACCAATATCATCCTCCTTTAGTTGGTGGATCAAGGCCAACTCTAGCTCAATTGTAAATGTAAAAAAAGAGCAAATTAAAAGTAAGGCACCATCCTATTGAAGCTACAAAGCAGGTTGACACAAAACAGTCCAGAAAAAACAATTAAATCATCTGACAAGTGATGTATCAGATTAAAGCTTTGCAATTCCACTACATCCAATCATAAATGGTGGTGTCCACCATTCCCGGGGTAAGGATGCTCCAGAAATATCCCACCCACAATAATGATACAGAACAAGCAAACAGAGAAGATAAAGCTTCAGCTAGAAGTGGTCTGTCCACCTCATCTCCTCTCATGTTCTCATCATTATAGCGGACAATCCCAATTACTCTACGAAATCTCAAAAACTTGGTACAGTCTATAACAAAACACTCCAGACTCTATGACATCCCAGCACGGTGCTGAAGATTGGTGCCTCAGAACCAGTCATATTGCTAGCAAAGCTGTAAACTATTGCTAATAACACTGTTTTCACTTTATTGCTAAATGCCAATGTTCACAAAAAGCAGCAGAAATGCAACCTGATTACTTACTCCCTCGCGAGCTACTCTTAATCATCAAAGTGAATGAAGATGTCATAGGATAGGAAAAGCTATCAATCAACAGTTACTTGCCAACAATCTAAGCATGACAATCTGCATTTGTTGGAGATAATCTTATGACAATACAGTTTGAGTTTTTCAGGACAGTGTTCTTGGCCTACCTCTAGCTGTTTTGTTAAGGACCCCCTCTCAATCAAAAAGTGTTTGCTGATGATTACAGACGATTCAACTTTATTCATACCTCCTCAGGTAATGAAGCAGACTTGAATGCAGCAACATTTAGACTGCATTAGGACTTGAACTGGTAAGAAATGGCAAGAAAAAGTTTGTCAACTCTTTGCAATAACCTGGTTTTCTGCATTAATTACTCACAAAGCGTGGCCTAATCTTCATGTGTAAATCACAATAATAGACAAATATAATCTGCCAAAACTAATAACACACAAGCAATTGCTCTTTTCATGTCATTATTGAACACATTGTTTAATTATTCACGATCCAGGATGGAAAAAGTATATGAACTCTTGCATTTAATAACTGGTAAAATCTCCTTTAGCAACAATAACTTCCACCAAACAAGTCCTGTAACTGTTGATCAGATTTACATAACAGTGAGGAGGAATTTTAGACCATTCCTCCATATAAAACTATTTCAGGTCATGCTAAAGCATCTCAATTGGGTTAAGGTCTGGACTCTGACATGGTCATTCCAAAACACGAATATTCTTCTTTTTAAAACCATTCTGTTGTTGATTTACTCTTGTCTTTTGGATCATGGTTTTGTTGCATCATCTTCTATTAAGCCTCAGCTGACGAACTGCTACCTGACATTCATCCTGCAAAATGCCTTGCTACAATTTTGAATTCATTGTTCCATCAACAATTGCAAGCTGTTCAGGCCCTGAAGCAACAAAGCAACCCCAAAGCATGATGCTCCTTCCACCATGCTTCACAGTTGGGATGAGGTTTTGGTGTTGGTGTGCAGTGCCCATTTTCCTCCAAGCATAGTGAGAAGTGCTCTTCTGCCATAAAGGTTAACTTTTGACTCATCTGTCCACAGAACATTGTTCCAGACACGTTGTGGAACATCCAGGTGATCTTTTGCAAACTTGAGATGTGCAGTAATGTTTTTTTTTTAAGAGAGCAGTGGTCTCCTCATGGTGTCCTTCCATGCACACCATTCTTGCTCAGTGTTTTTCTTATAGTGGACACATGAAGAGATTTTAGCAAGTTCTAGAGATCACTGCAGTTTTCTTGCTGTTATCCATGGGTTCTTTTCACCTCCTTCAGCACTGCATGTTGTGCTCTTGGTGTGATCTTTGCAGGACACCCAATCCTAGGGAGAGTACTGAATTTCCTCTATTTGTAGACAAATTATCTTACTGGATTGATGAACATTCAGGTCTTTAGAAATGCTTTTACAGCCTTTTCCAGCTTCATGCATCTCTACAATTCTCTTCTAAGGTCCTCTGAAAGTTTGTTTTGATCAAGGCATGGTGCACATAAACAGATCTTTCTTGAGAAGAGTAGGCTCTGTCAGTAACCTGACTTTGTGTGCCTTTTTTATAGAGCAGGGCACCTCTACAACCCACACCTCCAATCTCATCTAATTGATTGCAACACCTAACTCCAAATAGCTTTTGTAGAAGGCATTACCCCAGAAGTTCACGTACTTTTTTGAATCTAGACTGATCGTTTACATGGTGTACTCAGTATTGACGAGAAGTAATACATTTGCTTGTATATTATCGCTTTAGGCAGATTGTGCTTGTCTATTATTGTGACTTAGATGAAGATCAGAACACATTTTATGAGTAATTAATGCAGCAAAGCAGGTAATTGCAAAGGGTTCACTACCTTTTTCTTGCAGCTGTACCTGCCATACAACGATCAATGTCCAACCATCATTCTTTGCTAATCAATGGCATTAACATCCTAGGGTAAATAAAATTGGATGGGTTTGGCAGCAATGACCAAAAACATAAACAAACATCACCTGCACTGCCCTATATTTTGTAACTATCTACATCCTATATCCAACAGAATATTTTCCATTTGCCTGGACATGGATCTCAATGAAACTCAAAGAAGAATTTGCTTGAAGCGGCTACTTTTTGGGCACACAGCCCGTCTTAGGTACTTGCTTCATCAAATGCAAAATGTAATACAGAAACTCCTACAAGGGCGCCACAGTGTAGCAGATGCAGTTAGTGCAACATTATTACAGTTTGGAGTATTGGAGTTTGGAGTTCAATTCTGACATCATCTATAAGGAGTCTGTAAGTCCTCCCCCATAGAATGTGTGGGATATCACTGGATGCTCTGGCTTCCTCACATAGTTCAAAGACATACCAGTTAGTAGGTTAATTGGTCATTGTAAATTGTCCTGTCTGGCTATGGTTAAATCAGGCATTGCTGGGCAGTACGGCTCGAAGTACTGATTTCACAATGTATCTCAGTAAAAGAAACAAATAATCAACTAACTCATTAGGATCCCTTCAGTAGTGCTTGACAAATGTGCAATCCCTATCACTTTAAGAGGACAAGGATGACAGGTAGATGGGAGATTCACTATCCACAAATTATTTTCCACGTCTAGTTGGATATACTGTATATTGCAAGTTCTTCAATGGACTGCATTATGTTAACTCATCTGCTTAGGACTTAGCATACTTCGGCATCCTGTGGCAAACAAAGGAGCCCATGTTGGTCAGCATGTCTGACTTCTCGCTACTCACATTTAGGGTAAGTGCCATTACGAAGAAAGCATGTCAGCACCTCTACTTTGAAGTTTGTGAAGATTCAGCACATCATTTAATATTATGACAAACTTCTCTATGGGTGTGGTGGAGAGTATATTCAGTGGTTGCATCTCGGCCTGGTATGCCCTCATCTAAAAAAGCCTGCAAAAAATAGTGGGCAGGACCCGGTCCATCATGGATAAAGCCCTCCTCACCACTGAGCACAGCTAAACAGAGCGCTGTTGCAGGAAAGCAGTATCCACATCAAAGACCTCCATCATCAACGTTATGCTCTATTCTCGCTACCCCATCAGGAAGAAGGTACAGAAGCCTCAGGACCCGCACTACCAGATTCAGAAACAGTTATTATCCCTCAACCATCACACTCTTGAACCAAAAGGAATAACTTCACTCAACTTCAGTTTCCCCATCACTGAACCGTTCTCACAATCAAGGGACTCACCTTCAACGACTCTTCATATTTAATATTTTTTGATTTTTTTTTATATTTAATGCTTATTTATTTTTTATTATTACTTTTTTTCCTTCTCTTTCTTTTTGTATTTGCACAGATTGTGTTTTTTTTGCACGGTGAGTGTTGTCTGTACTTTTGGATATGGTCTTTCATTGATTATATTGTGTTTCTTGCATTTGCCCACAAGAAAATGTATATGGTGACACATACTGTTAGGTACTTTGATAATAAATTTGCTTTGAACTTTGAACATGTTAGGCCATTTAATGACACCATATATCTGAACCATGTAGAAAAAGATAAATAACATGAGTCCTTTTTTGCTTTTAATTACTTGTTTGTGTTGTAAGGAGATCTGAATTAAATTAATCATACTATTGTAATTATTTTTATTATTAAATAATCTAAAGCATCTCTAAATATTGGAGCCATTTATAAACAGTCCAAAAGTCTAGGCAACATTGAACCACCTGGCATGAAGGTGGAGGTCATTATAGGGCATCACAGCCTGAGTTCCTCTGGGTAGTATACTCTCAGATGTGGAACATCAGCTCCTCTGGTCTTTCCCATCTGGAAAAAGGAAGTCCGATGTGCAATGTAGCAAGTCTGAGCAACAACTCCTATCCAGGATAGCCTATGGAGCATATCCTGAAATATCCTACCTAACATGGTTGTGCGAGAACCTTCACAACATTACCTGCAGCAGTTCAAGGTGGCAGCTCATCAGCACCTTCTCAGGCTTTTTGGGAAGGACAATAAATGCCACCCTTTCCAGTTATCCTCACATCTCTTGAATGAATAGAACAAAAAGTGAATATAACCAAATTAAAGTTATTTTCAAGCAAGGTTATTAACAAACTGCTAGCAAAAGCATTACCAAGGATTAAAAATAAATAGGTACATACACAAGTTCCTTCTTGAAAGGTCTAAAGATCATAAACTTCAAGTTGGAATTCAAGAGGATTTTTTTTCTCTTCAACAGCATACAGGATATGTGGATTCCCAGAAAAGACAATGAAATTGGGGTCAAGGAATATTTATTTTATAAGAGGGCTGGATCAAGAATTGTTGGAAAAGGTTTGAGGAGCATGGAGGCTAAAATTGTATCACATTAGTTTTTTCACAAGCAGACACACAGAAAGGCATGTTACATTCCTCAAAATAGGTGAACAAGTGATATAAATAACATGTTAAAAGTTTAACTGGTGTAAAATTCATGAGTTGGATTTTCTGCATATACTAATATTTTCTATTTTCCTATCATTTTTCCCATTGTTCAGCTTTAGATCATCAGTGATTAAAAACCTTTATAACTTTAATCACAAAACTTATATATCTCAAATATAAGCATATCTGAATATCACAACACAAATATTTCTTTAGCAATTTTTTGTAAGTCCTGAGAGCAATGAAATAGAGAGAACACCATCACCAAATAATATACCAATACTTTTTTATTCAACAGGGAATATGAAGTTTGCTAGAACTCAGAATGTGTTCTAAGCAGAATTGTTACTAAATTAACAAAAATTTGTTAACTTTATATGGGGTGAAAAAACAGAGAACTACAGCAAAGGAGGGAAAAGATAAACTCAGATCATTCTTGCAAAAAATTATA
Source organism: Mobula hypostoma (assembly GCF_963921235.1). Taxonomy (NCBI): domain Eukaryota; kingdom Metazoa; phylum Chordata; class Chondrichthyes; order Myliobatiformes; family Myliobatidae; genus Mobula; species Mobula hypostoma. The sequence goes on along the minus strand of NC_086106.1, from coordinate 104,991,832 downwards.
CAATACACACTCAAAAGAAGCATTTGACAAAAATTGTCTGTTGTGTTTATACTCTGTGCCAGACTCCACCCATTCCAACTACTTCAACCTCTTTCTTTTGAAAGTATCTAAACCATTGCTTTCAGCACTTCCTGTAATAATGAGATTCACATTAAAATCAGTGAGTTAAGAAATTTCTCACAGAACTGGTTATATTATTTGTTTGACTCTTAGTTTATAATGTTTGCACAAGTGGAACTTGCAAATAATTTTGTATACTGCTACACAAAAGATCTGAACAGTTCAATCATTTCTGATAGCAAACTTTCAGTTCTTTCAATCATTCTTAGAAATTTTATTTTCATTTTCTACAATGCATTGATATCTTTCTTAGATTATTAAAATCAGAACTGCCTCACACTTAGGACCAGCTTGAGCATAGTTCGGTGGGTGCCACGGTAGCGTAGCGGTTAGCATGATGCTACTGCAGCTCATGAGCTCGGAGTTCGATTCCAGCGCCGTTCTGCAACGAGTCTTTGTATATCCTCCCCAAGGAATGTGTGGGTTTTCTCTGGCTCCTCCATTTTGCTCCCACAGTCCAAAAATGTACTGGGTAAGTTAACTGGTCATTGTAAATTGTCCTGGGGTTAGGTTAGGGTTAAATCGGGTTTGTTGGGGGGTTGCTGGGGAGGCGTGGCTCAAAGGGCTGGAAGGGCCAACTCCGCACTGTATTGCTAAATAAATAGAATCCTCCACTGATTAAACATGAAGTGAATACTTTTAACTACAGAGATATATCTTAGCACTTTATCCACATTTTATATTGCTCTTTAAACGTGTGATGTGGCTTCTAAAACTACCCTGTCCCTAGCTGTGAGACTTTAAAATAGAGATTACATATCTATTTTTATAGCAAAATGTGTCACCTCAAATTTAGCTATTAGTTGTTACCAAATGCTGGTTTGTATTTTCTTTATGTTCAGTTGTATTCTTCTCCAGTTACAAATCATATGCCATTTCCAAGTCAGAGACAGTGGTCTCTGCAAAGATGCTTGTGGAATAACTTCTGAAAAACAACCTTTGTCTTTACTTTGCACTTTATATTAGTCAATTTGTACCTACTTCATTTTTTATTTTGATCGCACAACCTCTTTGTCATGAGATTACCATAAAAGCCTTTTATAAATTTGAGGATGGGACATGATCTTGAATATTTTTCCTGTTGTATCTTCAAAGAATTCTGTCTACTTAAAACAAATGGCAATATTTTGTGATTCATGCTAACTCAAGATACCTGACAATCCTTTTAATGTAGATTTCAGGATCTTTCCCTTCATTGACAAAGATGATTGATGCATAGTTCACAAGTTTGGTCCCACCTCTTTTGATGCCTTTGTTATTGCCTATTCAGTTTCCTTCAGTATGCATTACTTGTGGGATTCCACACCATTCATATTTGGAGCTTTATCCTTTGAGATTGCTAACGTGTCAAACATTATCTCCCTCTACATCCCAACTCTATCAGCGGGAGTTTTAACTTGACCACATGGTGAAGTGTCTGTTTCTTTATCTTCTTTCATAAAAACTATAAGGATATGACAATGCAATACTTTGATTGCTAGTATGACAAGAACGATCATCTTTCTCTACTTTTTGTAGCTCCTTTCCTTTGAATTTTTTAATGTTTGAATATATTATTTCCCTTTGCATTCATGGTAACTTAAATTTGAAATTGCTTTTGTTGCTGAATATTTAAACTTTTCTCCTACTTTCTTCAAATTTATTCCATCCTTTAAGATACTATGATGTTTCTGATGTGAACTGTCAATGCTCTACTAATGGTCATTATTTTACCTTCCTTTGGAGCAGCTGCATTGACAAACCATTCATACTCAAATTATTCAAACTGTAAACAGTTCAACTCAAAAGAAGTACAACTCTGAAAAACTGGCGTTAAAAAATACTAAATATCACTCTAGGATTACAGAAAATAAAACAGTAAATATATCTTCCATATATCACTTTTTAGTTTGTACAGAAGTCAAATTAATAATATCCTTATCAAACTTTGTCACACCAACATACCTTAAACAATGAGTTATTGATGTGTTTTGTTCTACATCAACCGAAAGGTCCAAAAAATCTTCATCTTTGCTACTAACCTGTGTAGAAAACAAACAACCTACTTAAAAGAGTATGCTAATTGTAATTCTCTCCCATAATTTATTTTCCTTTGGAGGGTGATGTGGGAATGAGAGAAATTAACAAGACAGGCATTATATACAAAGCAAACTTCCCCAACCAGCTAAAAAGTTAAAGGTAATACTTGGGAGTAGCACAGTGTCCAAGATTAGGAAGGAACGTTTGTCACCTTAGACAGCAGTGTGCACAAAGATTAATTGAAACTCATACTTGAAGGGGTGAGCTGCAAATGATAGTGGTATTAAGACAGTTAATTATTCAAATCAGGGAAGAAACACGTCGTTTTCTCATAGGGAAGTAGAGCAGTTTGTCATGAACCTAGAGAGTTGAAAGAGAATGGGAAATAGAACTTAATGAGTTTCAGCTTGTCAGTACAAGCTGAGAGGCAGCAGAGTGGTGCAGCCCAGTATCTTGGTTCAACTCTGACATTCGGTACTGTTTGTCCGGAGACCTCCCTTTGCAGCATGGATTTCCTCTAGTGTTCTGGTCCCTCCCATTTCCCAAGGACACATATGTTGGTAGGTAACTGGCCACTGTAAATTAGCCAGTATGTGAATCAGTCGTAGAATTTGATTTGAAGCTCATGGGAAGGTGAGGAGAATAAAATAGAATCACTCTCCTCTGGCTTTTTACTGATTGCTCCAGATTTCAGCAACTGTAGTCTTGTGTCTCCATGGATCATGGAATCTGCACAGCCACTTTTCCAATTTCTTTTATAAACTCTATTTCCCAAAATTCAAGATATTCATAACACATCATAGAAAGATACATGTTTAATTATTCTATTGTCCCATATATGTTTTACTTATCATCACAACCATCCCCCGCACTCGATTAAGCATGTAGCAAATTAATTTATATACATGCATGGTAAATATATCTCTTTCCCCTGGCTCTGCAGCTGTAAAACAAAAACGTTATTCATCTCTGATATCTTATGGTTCTGAAGATGGCCAGTAACCTTTTTGTTCTCTTCACAGATACTCCCTGACTCCAGCATTAACTGTCAACCTTCATTCATCATTCTGATCATTTCCATAAATAAATGCAATGATTTGCACATTTCCCAAACAATGTGATCATTTATTGCATCACATATATTGTTTTCAATCACTTCTTATTATACGCATCAAACGCATGAGCTTGCATCCTCCAATGTCTGATTGCTACCTTTTATGATCAGAATGTGATTCATTGAATTATACTCTAAATGAGAAACTGATTAGTAAGATCATGCTGTCTTTCAGTATAGCTCTCCATTGTGAACATAGCCTCAGTGAATTATATTGTGTTTTTAAAAAGAGTGTCTCTAGTGGTTGAAGTACTGCCAGAAATAACCCTCTAATGTAAATAACTGCTTTGATGGTGTTGCAGTATAGAATTCCACTTTAAAATGACCTTCCAGGATGTATCGAGTGGCAACTTCCTACACGGAGCAATATTTTGCAGACCTCCATGTCATTAGTACACTGGCAAAGATATAAATTCCCAGTGTAACTGAGACACATCTGGCACCGAGGAAAGCACGTATTTGCAGAATTAAAGTCCCTCCTTCTTCAGTACAATTAATAAATCCAGGATGCAGTAACATGCAGATTATATCACTATCACTTTAAAACTTACCGTTTCGCAGTTAAGACACCTTGTTTCATTTGTTAGTGTTCCTTGAAATATTTCGTGTACCCAGGTTGGTTCCATTTTATCACTCTCCTCGCTTTCCAAGTTACCATTCTGTATCTTACCATTCTGTTTCTCCTGTTTCTTTTCCTCTTGTAATAGATCAGCGATTGTGTTTAAAAGGTAGTTCAGGAACTCATGCGCATCTTGTTGCATATAATTATCAAACAACTCTAGAAATGCAAAAAAAAACTTAATATCTCTGAACAAACATGCCTTTGTAATTACTCTGTTATTTAACAAAGCATTAATTTTCTTAATAACGTTCTCAGAATTTTCTTTTTAGCCTCAGGTAGGAAAAGTGAATCCAACAGTACTTTTCTCATGTCCAATCAAAGTGCACTGTCAGAGTCATTATTGTGTTACTTATTCAAATGATGCACCACTTGTTAATAGAGTATACACACACTACAGCAAAGGAAGAATTAGTTGTATTTTCATGAGCAATTTAAAGCTTCTTTAAAATAACGTCCGTCCTTTATCCCACCTTCTACGCCCACCTTTTTATTTACTAATCAATACTATGGCATCAAGACAAAATAAAAACAAGTTACATTGTATTTTCCAGCAGTCTCATTATTCAAAAAAAAGTAACTTTGAAGTAAAGAAACAAATTATGTCCAAGATACAAAAAGACACTACACTGATCTAAATGCAATAGAATTCACATGAATTACTGATCATTATCCATTCTAAATTTGAAAATGTACACTGTACCCTCACATTTACTCCAACTTAATCTGGGTATAATTTTAAACCAGACAATAATAATGTTAAAAGTTTAGGTGCTTTACAAACTTAAATAGTCAGAAATGTTTACATTACCATTTTCCTTTCTTAATCTTGATATAAATTTCTTTGGTGGTATTACACCAACTTTCTTTTTCTGTGTTGCTATGCTATTGAAGAGGTCAGAGAGGCATGTAAGCAGACTTTCTTTCTTCCTGGGCTGCACCTTATAAGCCAGAACCTTTTCCCGAAATGGCCGACAGAAGTAAAGTGCTTGTAAAACAGAATTGCAATAGCAAGTATTGCCGAACTAAGAAGATATATAAAAAAACAAATACACAATAAGAAGTGTCATATAATATCCAACTCTTTCATTGTTAATGAGTTAAAGTCTCTTTCAGGCTGTATTACCTCAATTGGTTCACATTACTGAATGCCAGAACAATAGGATATGAAATAGATTAGCAACATTGACTTTATACAAAAATGTATGATTTGATATCAGTAGATATAATGAGAACATTTTTAACTACAGTTTAGTAGTAAAACAAAGTTAGGCACATAGTACTGGATTGTCATCCTTGAAGAGCTTTAGTTTTTTTAAAATGAAAATAATTAACTGTGTACTATCTTTGAAATCTAGTATTACATTGACCAGTTATTGTTTGAAGTTCTCTTGTGACCAAAGTGACTATAAGCCATCTTTTCCATCCAGAGCATGTGGGCCTAATTTGCCCTTCCCCCATGATATACATAAATTCATACTAGATAAAGGATTAATACAAGAGTAAATAATGAACTGCATCTGTCATAATTAGGATAACTTCTCTAGGGAACAGTTCCTATTTTACAGAAGATCACCTCAGGAAATTTGGCAAATGGCTGTATTCTTATCAGAGGTTTCTTAGATTTCTAGAACTATCTGTGGATGACACCATTGGAGGGTTAGATGACTTTGCTTTTCTTCTCTTTCTGTCTGCTGCTTTTTCAAACCCTTCACTTTTAAAGACCACAGATAGAGAATTGCAATTTCAGACTACTGTAATTGAACATTTCTGTTCGTTTCCATTTCTTTTTTCGAAATCTGCACATAATGACTCACAGACAGCTGAAAGGATAGTGTTAAGGTTTCCAGGAGAATAAACAGCAATATAAACTGATTTGGCTGAACATCCCATTCTTCTGTGGTAGTTTCCATGTAGGATGCATAAATATTTGGAGAGTTCCAGGTATCAATGAAATTGAGTGTTTAATTTGCCACATTTCTAATTTTATTAGCTTGTTTCTATTCCATGTACATTCCATAGTCTGTTTCAGTTTCCATATATTTCTAATACATTCAAAGAAATCAAAACTGAAAAAATAACCATTTAAATGTGTATAGAAATTAGTTTCAAGAAGGCCCCAGAGAAATTAGGAGCAACTCACATTGACCAAGCCAAAGTAATGTTCATTTACGGGAAACTGTTCTGGCCCAATCTCTTTTTCCAAAGCAGAGGCATTGGCGCCCTACAAGTAAAAAGACAAAGGAAAGATCATCCAATGAAATTACAAAGTATAGAACCCATATTTTTGAGTAACATCCACATGATACTTTTGAAACAAGTAGAGAAAAGTCACAAAAAACAGCGCTTGCTGTTAAGATAATGGGATGCTAGAATCTTAATGCAAACTATAAAATTTTACTTTTAATAAGACCATTAGACAGGAGCAGAATTGAGCCATTCGGACCATCAGGTCTACTCTGCCTTTGTTCCATAACCTTCAATGCCCTTACTAATCAAGAATCTATCAACCTCTGCTTTAAATACTGTAAATATTGGCACTAAAGTGGAACATCCATGTGGGGCTTGGCAATAATTTGAAGTGCAAGCAAAAGCAAATAGTTTCGGAACAAATCAAGGAAAACTATGCAACTTCCATCACATTTAAGGTTTTCTTATGTCCATTGGTACTACATTTATTAAAAAGAGAATAGATTCAAGAGCACAGAAGTCACAAAACCTTATGATTTTATTGCCTAGAAATCCACCGCTAGTTGGTCATGTTAAACTTATATAGTTGCTTTGTAGTGTGTTACTTGGAATAAATTTCAGAGGCAGAATGCAAGGCGCTGACAGTAATATGTAGCATGTTTAACATTCTTGACTATAAGGACTTGCAAGGAAAATCCTCATTTTGAACTAGACAACGGGGTGACCCGTTGGGGCACCCTTTGAGAGAAGGGTAGTGCAGTCTGATGTGACCAGAATGAACATTAAATTTTCCTGAATGCTACCGGTATCGCTTTGCTTTGGAAACTGAAGTAGAAAACCTCAGTTTATTAAAGAAGAACGATGCGTAGCAAAGCAAATATAGCTCCTCCTTGTTAAACGAAGGACACTTTGATGGCATCATTTCTAGTTTATCTGCCACCCTCGTGCCTCTCGTTGTCATTCTGGAGATGTGCAGTCCTTTCATCCCCGTCTCTTCATCTTTTCTGCTGTTTGTTCTTTGTCTCTGATCCTGGAGACATGCATTTCTCAGCTCCTTTGTCTCTTCCTCTCTCCTCCTTCTGTGCCTGTTTTGTCTTTCTGGAGACGTGCAGCCCTTTCATCCCCCATCTCTTCGGCTCTTCTGCTGTTTGTTGTTTTTCTCTGATCCTAGAGATGTGCATGCCTTTCCTCCTCTGCCTCTTCTTCTCTCATCTTTTTTGTCCTGACTCTTTGATCCTGGAGTCGTGTGGCCCTGGCCTCATCCGATTCTAGTTCTCTCCCTCTCCTTGCCGCTTCCCAACGACGTTTGGTGTCATCTCTTGACCATAATGTCCCCCTTCCCTTTCCACGCAGCATAATTAGGCTGACCATTTTTTTCCCCAATGTTGGATAGAAAATACGAAGCACTAACACCAAAGAATGCTGATTATTCTTGATGTGGTTGGTGCTCTCCTAAATGGATGTGATATAGTCACCGCTGTCCTTTGACTGCAGCAAAGGGTTTTATGGGTGTCTCGAAGTACGTCATTAAAATAAGATTTAATTATCTCTTACTGATGGGTGGCAGTTAGATCTGTCCCAATCCTGCACATCTTGATGGTGATTAGCAGAATGTGACCCCTCAAAATAGAGCTGCCCTGCCCTTTTGCTCCGGTAGGTGTTGCTGCCGTGGCTGGCCATGCGCATGCATCGGGCTGTCACGTCCCGATTTCCATGATGGCCGATCGGCTCTCGGGTTAAAAGGGAGCCTGTTGATTTTTGCGAATGAGCAATTTTATATGAATATATAACCCTGAACTTTGCCTGCATTCTGTAAGTTAGCGCATTTTAATTCCATTCAGCCAAAAGTGCCGCTGTAATGCACCATTTGCGCTAATTGGAGGTCACAAACAGGCAGACAGAGCATGAGAGTTTTAGTAGTATATAGATTTCAAACCTGTCAATGGCGAGGAGATTCACTTCTCCTCAGTTTCAATACTGAGTAAGAGTGCAAAAATAATTTGAAAGGAGATATCAATATTAATAGTTGGAAAATTAATATTCACTATATATAAATATACACCAGATTCCGTAGAGGGAGAGTGAGATTAGAAGAAGTGAGCGAGGACAGTAGGCATATTTCTGTGCGCCACAGTCCCAAGGAAACACCGAACTGTGTAGAGGGAGAGAGACTCTAAAAGAAGTGAGCGGGGCAGTCGGCACTTTTACACACTACAGTTCCTGAGGAGACATTGGATTGCATATAATCAGGCACTTGGCAAGGACCAATAAAAAGAAATTAGGTTTGAGCACAGCAATCATTATGTCAATGGCCCAGCATTGGAGTGGGGAGTTCAGGCCTTTGCTCATCAAGGCTTCAGTGAAGACCATAGGTAGATTTATTATTCTTCATTATTTATTCTTTATTTCATTCTTATTGCACATTTAGAACAGTGAGGAAGCCACACAGGATACTGGAATGCTCCCCTTGTGGGATCTGGAAAGGCAGGGATACCTCCAAGAAGGGCATTCAGCTACAGTTTCTAACAGACCATATTAGGGAGTTGGAGCTGGAACTGGATGAAATCCAGATCATTTGGGAGGCTGAGGGTTTGATAGATAAGGCATACAGAGAGGTAGTTACACCCAAGGTGCAGGACATTGGTAACTGGGTGACCGACGTGAGGCGGAAAGGAAATGGATAGTCAGTGCAGAATGCCCCCTGTAGCAATTGCCCTTCACAACAGGTACACTCCTCTGAATACTGTTGGCGGGGGTGGGGGTAGGATGAACTAGCAGAGGAAGGATACAACGGTAAGCTCCCTGGCACTGAATTTGGCTCTGTGGCTTAGAAGGGAAAGGGGGAGTCAAGGCAAGCTCTACTGATAGGAGATTCGTTGGTTAGGAGAACAGAAAGGAGGTTCTGTGGATGAGAATGAGATTCTCGGATGTTTGTTGCCTCCTGTCTACCAGGGTCAGAAATATTTTAGATCAAGTCCTCAGCATTCTTAAGTGGGAGGGTGAGCAGTCAGAGGCTGTGGTCCATGTCAGTACCAATGACAAGGGTAGGATAGGTGACGAGGAGCTGCAAAGTGAGTTCAGGGAGCTAGGTGCTAAGTTAAAAGACCGGACCTTCAGAGTTATGATCTCAGGATTGCTAGCCGTACCATGTCCTCGTGAGGTCGGAATTAGGAAGACCGTACAGTTTAACATGTCGCTGAAGAGTTGGTACAGGAGGAAGGCTTTAAATTTTTGGATCACTGGGCTCTCTTCCAGGGAAGGTGAGACCTGTACAGAAGGAATAGTTTGCACCTAACTGAAGGGGGACTAATATGCTAGTGGGAAGGTTTGCTGGTGCTGCATGAAGCCTGATTTATACTTCTGCGTCAACGTGACGCCGTAAGTACTGCGTCGCCGCAAACCCTACGCAAAGCCGACGCGGATCCCTATGCCAGAGCCTGCGTTGCCGCGACACACACCTAAATGTAACCATGCGTTGCGGCAACGCAGACCGCAACAGCTATGATTGGTCCGCTTGGTAGCATTGCATTTCATCCTATATAGCTTCCCATTGGACGACTGAAGGTTAGGGAAGGAACTCTGGCTGCAATGCTTTCCATAAAGCTTTACAGACCTCCGAAATTATGGAGGACACATTTTGCTTTTATGAAAAAAGACGCTCGCTTCTTGTTTACCCCGAGGAAGACTACCATAACCATAAAGCTTTGCACGAGGTGTGTGCGCATGCGTGACGTGTGTGAATTGCAGAGCGACACAGACACACCAACACACAAGTATAAATGCTCACAACGTGCGTAGGCCACTTGCATAGGTTATGGCGTCCAGTTAACGCAGAAGTATAAATCAGGCTTGAGGGTAAGGGGGTTAAACTAGAGTTGCAGGGGGATGAGAACCAGAGCACCAGAACAGATAGTGGAGTGGTTATGGAGAAAGATGCTATTTGATGGAGAATGGACATGAAAGCAGAGGAACATCTGGAGAAATTTCTGAAACGCCCGTTCGCTGCTGTCATTACTGTGTGGTCGGGAACTTTTGGAGGGTAGGCCTCAAAATCCCCAGCCTTGCCTGCTTTTGGCGACCGAGAAGGAGGTTGAATCGTTCGGACAGAGATGGCGCTCAGAACTCGGTGTCGGAGAGCTAATCAGAGCTCGAAGTTTTCGGATGACTCACAGTCGGATTGTGGTCGGCATGGCAGGGAGACTTTTTTCTTCCTGCTCCCGTCTGCGTGAGATGTGGGACATTTGAGAAACTTTGAACTTTACTGTGCTCACGGACTTCTTCATCAAGTTATGGTATTGTTACACTGTTTGTAACGATATGTTATAATTATGTAGTTTTGTCAGTTTTCTCAGTCTTGGTTTGTCCTGTGTTTTGTGATATCACACCGGAGGAAATAATGTATCATTTCTTAATGCATGCATTACTAAATGACAATAAAAGAGGACTACGTGTCTTCATAATCATCATCATTATTAAGCCTAAGTAGGCGGAGGAGAAGATGGCAGCGCGACGCAGCGTGCGCCGACGCTCCAAATTGATATCGTATTTGTGAACTAGGATGTCGTGCACAATCCTGATTTGATGGAGACAGCCGTGAGAAACACATTGGAACATCTGGAGAAACTTCTGAAATGCCTGCTTCGCTGCCGCTGCTACTGTGCGATCAAGAATCTCAGGAGGGGTAGACCCCAAATCCTCAGCAATGCTTATTGCTGGGGCCGGGGTCGAAGCGCTCGGCAGAGATGGTGCTCGGTGCTCGGTGTTGGAGAGCTGGTCGGAAGCTCGAAGTTTTCGGACGGACTCGGAGTCGGACTGTGGTCGGGTGCTTCCAGGGTGCTGCATCGGCAAGTTTGCGGCGCTGGAAGCTCATGACAGGAAGAGTTTTCTTCCTTCAACCGTCTGCGTGAGATGATGGGACTTTCGAGAGACTTTGAGACTTTTTACCATGCCCATGGTCTGTTCTTCTATCAAATTACAGTATTGCCTGCACTGTTGTAACTATATGTTATAATTATGTGTTATTGTCAGTTTTTTTAGTCTTGGTTTGTCTTGTGTTTCTGTGATATCATCCTGGAGGAACAAATTGTATCATTTCTTAATGCATGCATTACTAAATGACAATAAAAGTCCTCATTATCTAATCTAATACAAAGTCAGGAACCAAAAGGTTGAGCATGATGGGTTTAATGTTCAGAACTGCATATATTTCAATGCAGAGTAGGAGATGCAGATAGGGCATGGATCAGCACATGGAATTATGACGTTATACCCATTAGTGAGACTTCGTTGCAGAAAGGGCAAGACTAGCAGCTGAGTGTTCCAGGGTGCTGTTGTTTTAGACGTGATAGAGCAGGAGGGATTAAAGGGGGAGGGTGTCATTACTAGTCAAGGAAAATGTCATGACAGTGCTCAGTCAAGACAGACTGAAGGGCTTGTCTCGTGAGGATTTCTGGGTAGAACCGAGGAACGTGTAAGGTATGACCGTGCTCATGGAATTATAACATAGACCACCTAACAGGATATAGACCATCCACAGGATTTAGAGGAGCAAATTTGTAGAGAGTTCACAGACTGTTGCAAGAACCATAAGGTTGTGATCGTAGGTGATTTTCCGACATATTGACTCGGGCTCCCGCACTGTAAAAGGGTTGGATGGGAAAGAATTTGTCAAACATGTTCAGGAAAGTTTCCTTTATTAGTGCATAGATGTCCAACTAGAGAGACTCTGATACCAGATCTGCTATTAGAGAATGAAGACAGGGCAGATGACAGAAGGATATGTAGGGGAACACTTTGCATCTAGTGACCATAACAACATTAGTTTCAAGGTAATTATGGAAAATGATAGTCTGCTCCACTTATTGAGATTGAGATTGGAGAAAGTCCAATCTTGATGGTATCAGTAAGGATCTGACAAGTGTGGATTGGGACTAGCTGTTTTCTGGCAAGGGTAGTTGGAAAGTGGGAGGCGTTTAAAAGTGAAATTTTGAGAGTACAGAATTGGTATGTTCCTGTCAGAATAAAAGGCAAGGATAACAGGTTTAGGGAACCTTAGTTTTCAAGAAATATTGAGGCCCTTGTTAAGAAAGAGGAGGTGAATAGCACGTATAGGCAAGCAGGTCAAAGGAGGTACATATCCTCAAGATTCTGGAGAGTAGATTTAGGATGGAGATGAGGAGGAACTGATTTTCCCAGAGAGTGGTGAATCTGTGTAATTCTCTGCCCAATGAAGCAGTGGAGGCTAGCTCAACAAATATATTTAAGATAAGGTTAGATAGCATTTTTGCACAGTACGGGAATTAAGGGTTATGGGGAAAAGGCGGGTAGGTGGAGATGAGTCCATGGCCAGATCAGCCATAATCGTATTGAATGGTGAAGTGTTACATACCCCGTGGGTATCTTGTGACTGTCTTATGACCATGATGTAATGGTTTTGCGATGGTGGGGTGAAGTAATTTTCCCGCTAGTGTGCGGTCACATGATGACCTGTTCTCAACAGGTATATAAAGGGATACCCTGTTGTGACGCAGTTAGTTTCAGTTTAGTTTTGTATTAGTTCGTCAGTTACTCCGTTATGCTGCGTACTTGTCTCATGACGCAGTTTCGTCTTAAAACAGGGTTTTCCTTTCTATTTTAAGGTGCAAAGATTGGTGCTGGCAGTTTCGCCAATTGCTGCCAGGTTTGTGTGTGTCTATAATTTTTCCTTTACAGTAATATTGGAGAGTGAAGACCTTACTAAAGGACGGGAACCCGAAGGATCGAATAAAGTTGGAGTCGTTCGGTGGTTTTATAAAGGATCGACCTTATTGGGTCCTCGTTCAGAAATAGTGACGTGCATCTGAGATAACTCCTGCAAGAGCAGGGAAGTTTGAGCAATGTTCACTCACCAGGAAAAGGTCAGTTCCTTTAAGCTGCTTTATTTCCTTCGTCGTGAATCCTTTTGAGAATCAGCAGTAACGTCACGTCTTCGAAGAAATCCGTTTCCAGAGAAGTCGCTCCTTATTGACTGTGTAAATCACTTGGACTTTCGAATTTACCACTTTAAGAATTGTTTTCGAATTTACCCTTTTAAGAACTGTTCCAGAGTTGGCGTATAGCAGTTAACTTCCGGTTAAGTTAGTCGTTGGAATACTTTCCTCTACTGTTGAGCAGAGTTTAATAAATGTTTGTTTTTTTATAAAACCTGACTCCATTGATAATTCATTGTTGCCGGTCACATGACAAAGTAGGCTCAATGGGCCAGATGACCTACTCCTGCTCACATTTCTTATGTTCTGTTGTTATGTAGGTACTTGAGAAACGCAAGAAATGCAACAGAACACTTAAAAAAAACAATTAGAAGTACTAAGAGAAGATATGATGTTCCTCTGGCAGACAAGGTGAAGGAAAATCCCAGGGACAAAATTGGTCCTCGGGAAGATCAGAGCGTTATTCTATGTGGGGAGCCACAAGATGGAAAAATCACATATGGATTTTTTTGCGTCTATATTTACTTGGGAAATAGCCAGAGGATATACATGCAAGGCACTGCAGCAACTAGTTCTTGGACCCAATTCTGATTACAGAGGAGGTGGTGTTTGCTCTCTTGAGACAAATTAGGGTGGATAAACCCCCCACGTCCTGACAAAGCGTTCCCTCAGACCCTGTGGGAGGCTAGTGAAGAAATTACACAGGTCGAAATATTTAAAACATCTTTAGCCACGGATGAGATGCCAGAGGATTTGGGGATAGCATATGAAGTTCCTTTGATTAAGAAAGGAAGCCAGGAAATTATAGGCCAGTGAGCCTGACATCAGTAGTGGGAAGGTATCTTAAGCGACTGGATATATAAGTATTTGGATGAATAGGGACTGATTATGGATTATCCACATGGCTTTGTGCATGTTAAGTCATGTCCAACCAATCTTAATAGTTTTTCCAGGAGATCACCAGGAAAGTTGATGAAGGCAAGGCAGTGAATGTTGTCTACATGGACTTTAGCAAAGCCTTTGACAAAGTCCCACATGGGAGGTTGATCAAGAAGGTTCAATTGCTTTGCGCTGAAGATGAGGCAGTAGATTGGATTGGACACTGGTTTCACGGAAGAAGGCAGAGAGTGGTAGTAGATAGTTGCCTGTCTGACTGGAGGCCTGTAACTAGTGGTGTGCCGCAGGGATTGGTGCTGGGACTGTTGTTATTTGTTATCTGTATCAACAATCTGGATGATAATGTGGTAAACTGGATTAGCAAATCTGTGGATGACACCAAGACTGGGGATGTAGTGGACAGCAAGGAAGACTATCAAAGGTGGCAGCAGGATCTGGACCAGCTGGAAAAATAGGCTGAAAGTAGCAGATGGAATTTAATGCAGAAAATTGAGAGGTGTTGCACTTTGGGAGTTGGGATGTTATGTTGAAATTGTTAAGACATTGGTGAGGCCTAATTTGGAGTATTGTGTCCAGTATTGGTCACCTACCACCTACAGGAAAGATACAAATAAGATTGAAAGAATGCAGAGAAAATTTACAAAGATGTTGCCAGGATTTGACCATCTGAGCGATAGGGAAAGGTTAAACAGGTTAGCACCTTATTCCCTAGAACACAGAAGATTGAGGGGACATTTGATAGAGGTGTACAAAAATTATAGTGCACGTGCAAGCAAGCTTTTTCCACTGAGGTTGGGTGGGGCTACAACTAGAGGCTATGGGTTAAGGGTGAAAGATGAAAATATTTAAAGAGAACGTGAGGGAGAACTTCTTCACTTCGAGGTTGGTGAGATTGTCAAATGAGCTGCCAGCATAAGTGGTAGATGTGGGTTCGACTTCAACATTTAAGAGAAATTTGGATGGGTACATGAATGGTTGAAGTATAAATGGATATAGTCCAAGTGTAGGCAGATTAACAGTTTGGCATAGTCCAGATGGACTGAAGGACCTGTTCCTACGTTGTAGTGGTCTATGACTCTAATTATCCATACTGACACAACACTATTAATATTCACCCTAAAAATTATTGCAACGTTAACACAGAAATTCTTGCAATGGTAACCTGTGAAAAGGACAAGGGGAAATATTGTTCTTCAGCTTTATACAGTATAGATATTCTTAAGATCTACAAATATACATTTTTCATCTACACAGAGATCCCAAAGTACTTGGTTCCAAAAGTTCTCCACGAAGAGGCAAAAGTTGAGCTGAGCAGAGTGAAATCAATGTCACTAAAAAATTATAAGGATTCTATAATAATGGAATTGGAGCTGTTGAGGGTGGTTGGAAGGGTTGGGAAAGGAATGTACTTTTAACAAAGACTTTAAAAAATGTGTTTATGTATTTATTCCTTAGAAAAGATGATAAGAAAAGAATATTTAAAAAATCAGTTAGTTCAGATAATGTATTTTCCAAAGAATTAAATAAGCAATTGTCCATCTGTCTCTGAAATCACTAATCAACTGAGACCCATGATCATTCAACATCTCCTTCCTTTTTGAATTAACAGAGTTAGATTTACTATTTTCCAACCTAACAGAAACTTTCTAGAATCTAGAGACCTTCATAAAACTGAAAGCAATCCAGTAATTATCTCATCAGCTGTTTCTTGTAAGACATAAAGATGTACTCTGGATAATATCAGCCCATAATTCCAAGTGATTTACTCAGTACTACTTCTGAGATGATTGAAAAGTTGCCAAGTTCCTTCTTTCTTCCCAATTCCTGAGTTAGAACTATTTACTGGTTGTTACACATATCCTCCACATTGAAGATAATGAAAACTACTACTTTAGTTCAACTGCCATCATTACTTTTTCTTTTATTCATTCACGAGACTTATTTTCTATTTGACCAACGCATTCTTCCTTTTGAAATATCTACAGAAACTTGAATTGCCCACTTTTAGATTTCTGGCTAGCTAGAAGAAAGTTTCGCAATATGTGAATTATACATACACATCTCCATTGATATTGACCTGCAAGGTTATTCCAACTTTTTTTTTAATATGTTAAACTCCTTTTCCCACCAGGAGTGTGCCTTCAATGTACATACATTTCTACACCCAATAAGACCACAGTACAAGTTGCAAAAATAGCTAGAAAGACAAAACCCAAAAAGCAGAAAACTCTTAAGCATACAAACGCCTACATTTTTTTTCTTTTTCCGTTCCATGGACACCCATAAGTGGGAAATGCATATAACTGACAGTATGTAATTGACAGCACGTAGGTTAATAGTAAGAGATGTTACGCATGCAGTTCATTGGGGATACCTGACTGGGAAAAACAAGCAACATGCTCAACTAGTTCTCCACACACTAATTCATAAACACTGAAGGTACTGCAGAATTTCTCTAATGACCCCAGTTGAGGAATACATAGATTAGAAATTGAGCTTAAACCATTCTTCTATCAAAACTCTGAAACATTAATTGTTTTTCTTCCCATAGATGGATCCCTGACCAGCAGAGATTTCCCAATAGTTTCTGTTAGTATTACAATAGATTCTTGGCTGTCCTCCCTCATTCTATTCTTGGGGTAACCAAATATCAATTTCCTGCATCCTAACTTGTAACAGGTTCAACTCAACTACCATCTTTGTTCTTAGCAGCCAATCAGCCTCAGACACATCTGCTAGTCCAATTCCAACAGCTTCTACATTCTGAATTTAATTACTTCAACAATGACAAATAGCAAAGAAATTCTGGAATTCCTTCCATTCGCCCCTTCTCTGTGCTCTCCTTTTCGACCGTCCAGTTGACAGAGCATCTGTCCTAATATCTCATGACCTGGCTTTTAAAAAAAATTATAAGGGTTGTAAATGAATGTTGCTTCCCACCAGATGTAGTTTTCTCCTTATCAAGTCAAGTCCATTAAGTATACAGCTAAATTTCAAACTCATTGTTTATAAACCCAAAGCTGTCTGCTATCTTCCATGTAATGAGGGAAAAGAGAAAAAAACCTGAAGCAAATTTCAGAAAAATGTTCTTAGAAGCCCCTCCAGTTCAGAACATCAAATAATAAGAATTTAGAGGATTTTGTGGACATTAACAATTCTCTTTCACCTTCTGTATGCAGTAATATCAACCTGCTATTGGTGGCCTATGCTCTAGAAGGGATGATAGGTGACTTACTGTGATGCACGCTGTTTATACAGGTCAAATCGTTACACAATGATCCAACTTCTTTGTGAATATACTTCACAAACACAGCAGCTTGCCAAAAACATAATGGTGGTGAAAAGGCTCAAGACATCAATATTTCTCTGTATTTATATTCTTATGGCCTTTGTTTCTTGTACCATGCAATTAAAATAGCCTACATGTCAAGATACAAACTCATTCCTTCATTCATGCAAATATATATTAGAATATGAAACAGCGCAACCCTTTGGTCCAGAATGACTGTGCCAAACATGATGCCAAAATAAATCAAATCTCGCCTGTCTGTACATGATCCATATTCCTTCATTCCCTGCCTATTCGTGTGACCATATAAAAATGCTTTAAATGCCACTGTTGCATCTGCTTCCATCACTACCCTTGGCAACCTACTCCAGGCACCCATCATGCTCTGTGTGGAAAAAAAATTTTCACTGTACCTCAGTATACATGACAGTAATAAACCAATTAACATTTCTATGCTCAGTGAAAGATTCTGTCTGCTCTATTTGGAATTGAAATTGATTTATTATCATCACATGTACCAACATAACTCCACCACAGACAGTCCCAGGCCCGGCTGCTAAAGGAGGAGGTTTGTGCATGGGGCTGGCAACCCCATCCCTAAAGAACCAGAGCTATGAAGCTCCAAAGACCTCATCCCTGGGAAAGGAAGAATCTTCACCTAGGAAGTGGAAAATGGCCCAGGAAAGAGGACTCTGGTGAGTTGATGTCGGCTGCGTATGCCCCAGTAGGGACGATGGGTAAGTAAGTACTGGAATACAGCGAAAAGTATGTCTTGCATACTACTTATACAGCTCAAATCGTTAAACAATACACCGACATGGAACAAGGTAAAACAATAACAATGCAGAATTGTGTGTAACAGTTACCAAGTAACATGCAGTGCACGTAAACTTTAAGGAGCAAGGTAGTTTGTGAGGTGAAGATCCATTTTATTGCACTAGGGAATCATTTAATAGGCTTATAACAGGAGGGTAGAAGCTGTCCTTGAGGCTGGTGCTATGTACTTTCTACTTTTTGTATCCTCTTGTCTGATGGAAGAAGGGAGAAGAAAGAATGTTCTGGTCAGCGGGGTATTTGAATATGCTGACTGCTTTAATGAGGCATCGATCAGTACAACACCTATGCCAAGTATAGATTTATACCTTTTAGAATTATATCAACTTCTGCCAGATCTCCCCTCAGCCTCTGACCCCTGAGTAAACAACCCAAGTTTGCCTAGCTTCTCCTTATAGCTCGTAGCCCTTAAAATCAGTCAATGACCTGGCAAACCTCTTATACACCTTTTTCCAAAGCCTCCGTGCCCATTCTCATTGGTGCAACCAAAACAGCATATCAATCAAAATCTCAAATTAAATACTTTAAGAAAAAAATAATGATTGGACCATTTTGAGCTAAGAATCATTCTCACGAAGACACGAGACTTCAAATGTTGGAATCTAGAGTGAAAAAACAAAATACTGAAGAAACTGTGGTCTGTCCTTTTCCCTCCTCAGATGCTGCCCAACCTGCTGAGTTCCTACAATATTTTCATCTTTGCTTCATCATTTCAATGACATCTTCTCCATTTTTGTAGATATTCTATATTTTCACATTAGAAAATATTCTAGATACTGGCAAAACAAGACAATTTACAAGAAATTGATCTATTTCCCACTGCATCTGAAGCTGGCAGTAAGCTTGCTTCTTATACAAAGTTTGCAATATGCAATAAAACTCGGATACTCTGGCACCCATGGGATTTTGGTACTGCTAGCGTAGCATATTTTCTGAATATTGGATATTATTTCTATTAATACCCGAAACATTTACTTTTTTAACATGTTATTCAGTTGTACAATAAAATTTCAAATGAAACCAGTAAGTTTAAAAGAATTTGGAAATACACTTAGTGGCTACTTTATTAGGTACACCTATAGAGTAATGTATAGATCTAATCACTCAATCATATGGCAGCAACTCAACATATAAAAGCATTGAAACATGGTCAGGAGGTTAAGTTATTGTTCAGAACAAACAGCAGGATGAGGATTTGTGATTTTGATTGTGGAATGGTTGTTGGCGCTAGTTGGGGTGGTTTGAGTATCTCAGAATCTGCTGATCTTGCGGGATTTTCATGCACAACCATCTCCAGAGGTTACAGAGAATGGTGCTAGAAACAAAAGATGCAGTGAACAACAGTTCTGTGGGTGAAAACATCTCGTTAATGCGAAAGTTCAGAGGAGAATGGCCAGACTAGTTCTAGATAACAAAAAGATGGCAGAACTTAAATAACCACACGTTACAACAGTAGTTTGCAGAAGAGCATATCTGAATGCACAACATGTCAAACCTTGAAGTGGATGAGCTACAGCAGCAGAAGACGACGAACATATACTCAGTGAGGTACCTTATAAAGTGGCCGGGGAGTTTATATCAGACCCCTGATCCAGCTGCAACACTACCCAAACCCAGATTCAGCCACACACCTGGTTCACAAACCGATTTTATGCATTCAAGGATAAGTCCTCTAATGCGTGCAGGTCCACCTTTCCACTTAATTGTTGGAAGCACCTAAAATCTAGATTAATACATCATTTCCACCAGGCTGTCTTTGTTTACCACCCCGGTAATCATAAAAATACTGAAATCGAACTTAAGTATAAAGTGATCTCCCTTCTCTATAGTCATACATCAGTTTCCCTAAAAATTTCGGAACAACTTGCAAATAACTGAAGTCATACAATTCTGAAAGAGGTTTCCAGAACCTAACTATGTCATTGCAATTGAAAGCATGGCTGCCAATGGTACTGCAATTATGCTTAACGATGGAGTAATTAGAGAAGTACAGATAGCTCAAGGGTTATATGGTTGAATGAGACTACAGAGATAGGAAGCACTGGGACCACACAGGGAAACAAGAATGAGAATTTTAAAGTCTGAGCATTGCTTAAGCCTTTATATTTCTGCAAATTTAGGAGTTGATGGTCATGGGCGTCAGAGCTTTGACCTTGTTCATGGAAAGCAGAACAGCAAGTTAGGTCTGGGGATAGCAATGGCATGGATGATTGTATCAGGATCAGATAAAATGAAGCAAAGCTAGAACAGGACAATGTTACAGAGATAAAAATGGGAGATCTTGAAGATGATGGAGATGAGAGATCCACAAACTCTGTTCAGGATTAAATATCAGAACCAAAATCGGGTTTACTATTACCAACAAATGTCATGAAATTTGTTGTTTTGCAGCAGCAGTGCAGTGTGATATGTAAAAATGTAACTGTAAGTTAGAAGAAATACATAAATGTTCATGTTCTGTTCAGTCAGAGGGGAAGAAGCTGTTTCTAAATCATTGAGTGTGGGTCTTAAGGCTCCTGTACCTGCTCCTTGATGGCAGTAATGAAACAAGGGCATGTCCTAGATGGTGAGGATCTTGAATGATGAATATCTCCTTGAGGCAGCACCTTCTGAAGTATCCTCAACAGTGGGCAGGCCAGTGCTCATGATGGAGCTGGCTCAGTCTACAAGTCTCCACAGCTCTTTTCTTGATCCTGTGCACTGGAGCCTCCATACTACGCAGTGCAACCAGTGAGAATGGTCTTCACGGTACATCAGTAGAAAGTTGCTAGTCTTTGGTAACATACCAAATCTCCTCAAACTCTTAATGAAATATAGCTGGTGGCATGCTTTCTTCGTGACTGTGTCAATATGTTGGGCCCAGAAACTTGAAGCTGTTGACCCCTCAATGAGAACCGGTGTGTATTTTCCCATTCTCCCCTTCCTGAAGTCCACAATCAGCTCCTTGTTCTTACTGATGTTGAGAACAAGGTTGGTGTTGTGACACATTCAACTAGCTGATTTATCTCACCCTTGTACACTGCCTCATCATCACCTGAGATTCTACCAACAACAGCTGTGTCATCGGTGTATTTATAGATGGTGTTTGAGCTGTGCCTAGCCACACAGTCATTGGTGTAGAGACAGTAATGCAATGGGCTAAGCAAGCATCCTTGAGGTGTGAACATCAAGGTTGTGGATAACCTGGTTCAGTTTTCTACAGTTACCAGAGTGAAGGATAGAATTGATGGCTAGGAAATAGAATAAATATAACATAACATAATGTAATCTAATGTGAAAGACCACGATGAAAAGAAATCAATCTGAAATGAAGCCCATTTAATTCAGCATTCCTTTTCATTTGCTTCTTTCCTCTTGAACAGTATAATTCTGTGGCACCTCACTGAGATACATTAAAACAGGCTGGGTTGCTGATTTATCTGCATCTTTATGATGTGCTATCTCTGCTTCAGTCAGCAGGAGAAAACAGAGATGGGGAAGAGATCACACAAATGGTGAAAGGTTTTCTTGATAATTTCCTTGCATGACGACAAAACTCAAAAGAAGAACTTGAATAATCTATAAAACTATTGCAATACCTGCTGATCGCACCATGTGGCAAAGCAAGGGAGATATTAAGGGAAACATTTATGGTAATGTAGGTTGGCAGGAAGGTAGGTGAGGGAAAGAGGAACCGAAGGATCAAGGATTTGAAGTCTTGGATCTTAGAATGAATAACTGATGACCCCCCCCCATCTTTTTTAACAACCATTTTCTACCAATTTACATTAATGCAATCTTGTAGACCGAAGGCAGAATTGAGTAAATTTTTCAATAGTCCTGAATATTAATCAAAACATCAAGCAGAAATCCAGAGAAATGAAAAGATCTTGCTTCAACAAAACAATCCATTTAATAACTATGTGTGTTTAAAGCATAATCATGTTTTAAAGAATGTGATTGACGATGAATAAACTGAGGTGATTATTACAAACTCTTCTGAAATTCACTGATTTTTTTCATTAGGTCTGCATGATCCTGAAAACTTCTGAACTATCTAATTCCACGTCAGCTTACCCTTTTTATTTTCTTTGGTTTGCCCTCGCATCCTTTTTCTGCAGCAAAAGAACATTGTACAAGTTGCCTCAGGTGATTGCCCTTTCCACCAGATTAACTTTCACAGCCTACGCAAGTAACAAGACTGAAGCTGGGTTATCTGATAACATAGAAAATAGTAGTTTCTTCAAGAGATTCACAGAAAGTAGAACTAATATTAGATTGTACTACTCCATCTTGTAAAATGTTGTGAGTGAATGCAATTTATGTATCAAAATAATCTTCCACAGGTTTTAAATCCCAGGAGTAACTTGAAACAGTGTTATTCTTATACTTCTACAATTACCAGAGGAAAAAAAATGGATTTTGAAAAATTGTATGACACTTTATGGTGACAAACAAATGGTAATTAGACACTCCATGTTTTTTTTTTAAGTGGGTCAGCTGAGAATAGGGAAGCAAAATACTTCAGGATCAGGAATTGGCCAAATATCCTTCTTCTGAAGGATGGCCAACACCTGAATCTTCCTTTCAAAAACTAAGTTTCTATTTATATCAATTAATTATCAACAACCTTTCCCAGCAGCTCATTCTGCAAATCAGTTGCTGTTTCAATCACTAATCGCCAAGAAAATTGCTGTAGTGCAGGGTAAGGCACATATATATTACAGCAAGAGACTATGCACAAATTTTATAAGGTTGAAATTAATTTTCTTACAGTCGATGTTACAATATGTTTCGTAACACACACAAACTGCTGGAGAAGTGCAGGGGGTCAGGCAGCAACTATGGAAATGAATAAAGTCGACGTTTTGGGCAAAGACCCTTCTTCAGGACTTCTTTGAAATGTCTACTGTTTATTCATTTCCATAGTTGCTGTCTAACATGCAGAGTTCCTCTAACATTTTGTGTATGTTGATCTGGATTTCCAGGATCTGCAGAATCTCTTGTGTGTATGTTTTGCATATAAATTCATCCAAAATAACAATGTGAAAAGTTTTTGACAATTTTTATATCCACAAAATATATGGTACAAGCCAAAGTGAAGATTATAAACCAAAATAATCAAGTTACCCACTGATCTAAAAATCAGATCATTATGATGCACAGCAGAAATAACATTATAATGCAAATATTACAATTATGGGAAGAGTGACTGAAGAATCCCCACTTGCTTTTCAGTAAAAACTCTTTGTAACATTAGCTTTAGGCTTACCAACAACTAAATTACGAAGTTAAAGGAGGGGCTGTTAAGTGTAAAAATATCAATGTCCTTATTGAACACAATAGAAATTCCAATTGCACATTTAGATCTAAATTGTAGCCTCAAACATGATCACCGGGGAAATTCTGCCCACTGCTTTACATTTTTCCTCTTTGTCAATTGACAATTTTAACCATTCTTCCAAATTTACCATGAATGAAGTTATTTATCCAGGTTTAAAATTATGAGGAATCTCATAGGAGATCCATAAGAAATAGGAGCAGGAGTAGGGTTTAAGGCTTCTTGTTCATGCTCCAATATTCAACAGAATGCTGGTTGATCCATTCCTAGTCTCATCACGAAAATTCAGCCTGAATCACGTAACTCTTGACGATACACTTGGGACTTGAGTGACACTGGACTCCTCCTGGATATTACCCCCATCACTACCAAACTGATTTTTAAAATTCACTTCTTTTAGATGTTTCCAGTGAATTCTGTAAATTTAAAAGGAGTGTTCTGATCAATTTAAAACAAGTGCGAATAACGGAGGCTCTGGTGAGTTGGAAGGGAACGTGGCAGGATCTTGGCCCTTGGTGAGCAAAAGGCAGTTAAGGAAATGGATCCCTGGCGAGTCAGAGGGGAGCATGTGAACCAAAGCCCCAGTAATTATTATATATTATTATGGCAGATTTCTCCTGCATCCTCCCCAAACCGTTTATATCTTTCCTAAAGTGTGGAGCCCAGAATTGGACAATAGTCTGGTTGTGCCCAGATCAGTTGTTTTATGAAGGTTTGTAAAGGTTCCTTATATTCATCTTCTATTTATAATACTCAGCATTACATTTACATTTTAAGCATTTTCTCAAGTTATCCTGTCACTTTCAATGAACTATGCACACATATCCACAGATTTCTCTGTTCTTGTACCCCTTTTAGAATTGTTCCCCTAGAGCAGGGGTTCTCAACCTTTTTTTTTTACCATGGACCAACACCATTAAGCAAGAGGTCTGTAGACATCAGGTTGGAACCCCTGCTGGAGATATAATGAACTGTCTGTAGATATAATAATAATGAGAAAATAAAAATATAAGGATGTTGGCGTTGTGAGATGCAAACTGGAGAAGGAAAATATTGCAGATGCGAGAAAACCTGAAATAAAAACAAAGAATGCAGGTTACACCTACTGGGACATGCTGCCCAAACTCAGAAAAAGAAACAGGTGGTGCTTCAGGGAGATAACTTTTCATCAGAGCTGGATAGTTCTAATACAAACTGATGCAGTTGAAACTGTCAAATTCAATGCCAAGGCCTGAGGGCTAAAACATGCCGTAAAAAGATGAGATGCTGTTCTTTAGCTTGTATGGAACAATGCAAGAGGCTAAGAAGTCACAGAAAGTGGTGGGAGGTGTATGTCAGAAAATTAATGTGACAGACAAAAATAGGGTAACCCATGCAGACTGAAAGAAGGTGTTTGCCCAGTCTGTAAATGGTTTTTCCAATGCCAAGGAGACTGCATCATCACTATCAAATGCAGGGTGCTAGACTGGAAATAACCATTTTTGGTTATTTTTAGGTTTTTTTTGTTATTTGTTATATAAAGTTTGGGGAGCTGCTTCATCTGGAAGGAATTTTGAGTACCTAGATGCAGAAAGGGAATAGATGTTAGTGAACATGGCAGAGCAAAATAGAGGGCAAGGTCTTTTCAGAATGCCGAAATGAGAAAAGGGAATAAATCTCTGCTACTGACATAATTCTAAAGGTGGCAAAACTCACAGAAGATGATCTGGTGAATACAGCAGAAATGAAGGAAGATGTTCTGTTGAATTTCAATGAAAGATGAGGTCATGGAGACCTTTTCTTTGTTCTAGGTGGGAGGAGATTAAGTGACAGTGGAAGTACAAGAAATGAAGCTTTGCAGAACACTTCCTTTCATCCTGCAAGAGAGACCATAAACTTCCAGTTGCCTGTCGCTTAATTCCCGTCTGATTAAGATAAGGCCTGTCTAATGAAGCAAGTTCAAGGTGCAGCATCTCATCTTCTAATCTGGCCCAATGCAGCCCAATGACCTTAACGTTGCTTTTGACAATTTTAGATAACCAGCCTTTCCAGTTGCATCAGAACAGGTCAGTTCTGAAAAAATGCCCTGAACTAAAAATACTACCGTTCAAAGTACATTTATTATTAAAATACTGTGTGTCTCTATATACAACCTTGAGATTCATCTCCTTATAGGCAGCCAGAAGGTTGTATGTAGTATACATACTTCGAACATTCTATCTAATTACTGACTTGCACCTTGTAGATGGTAGAAAGCCTCTAGGGCTATCCCAGGAACTCTCAATTGCCCTCCTGCTTCTTACAGCCACAGAAACAGAGATATACAACATGGAAACAGGCCCTTCAGCACACTGAGTCCTCACTGACCATTAATCATTTACATTACACCTACACACATTCCAGCTTCATTCTTGCCACCTTCCCCTGAAATTCCTCCCAGGCTCTATCACTCAGCTGCACACTGCAGCAATTTGCAGTTGCTCATTCACCTGAAGACCAGCACATCGTTGGGATGAGGTAGGAAACACACACAGTAATAGGAAGAACATGCAAACTCCACACAGAGAGCACCCAACATCGGGACTGAATAGGTCTCTGGCACTCTGAGGCAGCAGTTCCACCATGCTACCTTTTTTATATAAAAGAAAAATGGAGCAACTGAGAACAGAAATCCCCTTGGTTGGGCTAAACAGCCCTGAGGGCTGACATGAATGGCATAGAATTGCATAGAAAAATATTACAGAAATAGGTCCTTTGGTCCACTGAGTTCTTGCCAACCATTAAGCACCCATTTCCACTAATCCCATTTTATTCTTCATGTACTCCCATCAATTCCCCTTGAATTCTATCACAATTCACAGTGGACAATTAACTACTGATCCTCACTTTTTAAGATATGGGAGGAAACCAGAATACCCAAAGAAAACCCATGGGTTCACAAGGAGAATGTGAAAACTCCTTACAGGTTGTAAGTAGTTGGTGGTGAGAAGTTGGGTCGTGTCAGATGAAATGCAAACAGCAGGCAGATAAAACAGAGTCAGGCAACCGAATTCTATTTTTAATGCGAAAGTCAGAGGAGATAGTGACATAATCCTCCACTACCAGGCCAGGCATCCATGGAAATGAACAAACAGTCGACATTTTGGGCTAAGACCTTTCTTCAGAACTGGAAAGAAAGAGAAAAGGTGCCAGAATAAAAAGGTAGGGCCGAGGGGGTTAGGGGAAGGAGGATAGCTGGAAGGTGTCAGGAGAAGCCAGATTCACCTTCCCTTCCAGTGTCCATCCTCCTTCCCCTCCTACACTTTTTATTCAGGCACCTTCCCCCTTCCTCTCCAGTTCTGAAGAAGGGTCTTGGCCCAAAACATTGACTGTTTGTCCATTTCCATAGATGCCACCTGACCTGCTGAGTTCCTCCTGTATTTTGGGTGTGTTACTTTGGATTTCCAGCATCTGCAGACTTTATCGTATTTATGAATTGCTCCCCCGCTATCACAAATTTTGCAGTCAAGTATCCACATGTGGATACATCACATGGGTCAGTGCACTCTAAATACAACAGTCTCATCCTCAGAGAATGGTCATAGCAATCATTGATACTCAATGGCTACATAAGCTTTGTATTTTTGAGGCTGTTTAGTCGAGTTTCCGGCAAAGGTGACCCCACTATGTTGGCAATGGTGAACTCAAATGATGAAAATGACAAGGGATAGCTTGTTAGCCTCTCTCTTGTCAAAGATGGTCATTGCTTGACATTTCTAAGGTACGGATGCAACTTGCCACTTATTAGCCCAGGACTCAATGTTTTCTAGTTCTTGCTGCATGCAAGCAGGAACTGTTTCATTTACAGAGTTGTAAATGAAACAATACTCCCCCCCCCTGCCCCCCACTAATGACCGCACATCTCTACTTCTGACCTGAAGATGGAAGGAAGGTCATTGACAAAACAGCTAAGTGATATTCTATCCCTTTTGGTCTCTAACCCTATCACAGGCATTCCTTTCGTTCTCCATCTCTCCTTTGCAATCAAAAAATTATGTGATTTAAAAATTTTCTCAGTTCTGACATTAGATTTTCTGTATAGTTTACAGATGTTTGCATTTTTTCCATTTTTATTTCACTATTATGTCTAGAATCAACTCAAAGCACTCAAATCAGAAAGTTAAGAACTTATATTGGGTTCTTTCAGTTGAAAGATTCTAGTGACCCAATTATTCCAATTTATTATATTGAATGAATTCTAATTACTTGAGTGGAAAATATTTTTTAAACTTTATTTTAAAATGTAATATACTTTGGCTTTACAGTCTGAGAGTTCTTGAAGATACAAAATTACATAAACAAGCATGAATATGAAATGCATTTGTTCTCGTTTTGTTTAGAAATAAACCAGAACTAAGCTACTGCCAAAGTGATATCTGCAGCCCAAGCATTAATCCCAGGTACAAAACAAATTACAGTAACAAATGTGATTCTAGAACAGGTAGGCCTCTTCTATAATGTAAATGTGAAACAGATGCTGTGGCAATAATAGACTTTTGTCTAACTAATCGTTGGACAGGAAAGAAACAGCTCACCTTCTAGTTAATAGACAATAGACAATAGATGCAGGAGTAGGCCATTCGGCCCTTCGAGCCGGCACCGCCATTCACTGCGATCATGGCTGATTATCCACAATCAGTACCTTTTTTCTGCCTTCTCCCCATATCCCTTCACTCCACTATCTTTAAGAGCTCTATCTAACTCTTTCTTGAAAGAATCCAGCAAACTGGCCTCCACTGCCTTCTGAGGCAGAGCTTTAAACAGAACCACAACCCTCTGTATGAAAAGGTTTTTCCTCAACTCCGTTCTAAATGGTCTACCCCTTATTCTTAAACTGTGGCCTCTGGTTCTGGACTCCCTCAACATCAGGAACATGTTTCCTGCCTCTAGTGTGTCCAATCCCTATGTAGATGTATGTTGCTTGAATTTCCAGCATCTGCAGAATTCCTGTTGTCTGCTGCATTCACCAGCAACTTTGATGTATGTTCCTTAATAATCTTGTATGTTTCAATCAGATCCCCTCTTATCCTTCTAAAATGGGAAGATATGTGAAGGTGATGTATTTATAAGTTGAAAGATGTACGTTCAAGTTGTCAAATATCTATTCTCAGAACTTGCACTCTTATCATCTCTGCATTGTCTTAGAAATGTACAGTATGTCAATTAAACAAATGGACATTCATTTTAAATCCTATAGTATTGTGCTCCAATGTACCAGTGTAAATATTCCAGAAGAGTCAAATAATCTAATTAACATTAATTCATTACGACTATTTTCCCACTAGATTAAGAATATATGTCTTTAAGCAATTAAACAAAAAAGGGAGGAGGGGCATTTTTTCTTCAATAAACAAATGCAAGATGACTGGGAGATTCAACCCACAAACCAATATTCTCAATTCTGTACAAGCACCTGATATAAAGAGCAGAAGCTATTAACAATAAAAACACAACCCCATTTGAAATCGGAACAAAATACACAGAAATACACGTAATAGTGCTATCTTTTACAAGAGAATTGCAACAACCCAGAATTGGGCGATGTTTCAAACATAGACCCGTTATTACAGCTGCTTATCCTTATCGATCGTTTTGTTGCGGATTATTTTGTTTAAAGTTATCTGCGGGCTTGTTTCTGCTCCCGGGATTGGGGGGACTGCAAGCTTCGACTGGGTGGGGAATCGCCACTATTTCTCCGAAGCTCAGTCCGTCGGCCTTGAGCCGAGATATGGGAGAAGGTTGCAGAGAGGGAAGAAGGGAGGGGGGGGAGAGAGAGCCACCCACACTCACCATCGTACAAATCGAGGCGATTTTTCTGACAGTCATCAGTATTTCCATCCGTCCGCCGCCATATTGCCCAAACTGTGCCCCGCAATCGAACCGGCTTCTCCGCCGCACCGCCTCCCACTGACCCACCTCCACCGCGCAAACACCACCGGCTGTACACCACGTGCCCCCCACAGCCGTTCCGCTGCAGATGCGTTCCTGTGCTACTGTGCTGAACACCACCAACTGTACATCATTGGAACAACTGAGGGAGAGGGGAGGGGACGTTTGTACGCGTGCTAAAAATACATCGGCACAAGTGCGAACGACGACTGTTTGCTGATTATTCTGGTCGGTTAAGTACACAAGCTTTCTCAACGTGAGAAAATGCATTTAATACAATATATATTCCGTGTACAACTAATTGCAAACTAAACTTCCCCAATTTGAGCAAAGAGCGTTTTAATCAAACCCGGTCACGTTTTAAATGAAACCCAAATATTTAGATTTGTTAGGTTGTGAATGAACATCTCTACCGTATGGGGTACGCGGAGTTTTTATCTGATTATTGGAACACCAGCTATTGTGTTATTTCAATCTTTCTGACCATCTTATTTATTAGGAATGAGGAGTAAGAACTGCCCGCGGCACAATTTTGATTCAATTTCAGTGTCACGTTTTACATTTATATGGATTTACAGCAGATTAATAGACTGTAAGAATAAGTAGTTTTGTTACAACTAGTACAAAACAAAACTGCATGAAATCATGCCCCAAGATATTTTGCTGAGAGTAACCACATTCCAATATTTTCTACTAATACAAATGCATGGTGCAAATCTTTAGATATTTTAGATTGTCAATCAAATCGCTGATGTAATGTTTTCGTTACAGTACTAATCAAATAAGAATGTCAACAGTAATGGCAATACTACAGCTGCTGATGCTCTCGGCAGTTGAGACAAATGCTCCAATCATCTGCAAATTTTTGAAGGGTATTCCCTCAAAGAGAAGTTTAAAAAATATTATGCTTGTGGTTACTTTAACTGCTCGTCACAATGAAGATGGTTCTATCCGCGGTGGAATTATTCTGTACATATTCACACATGTACAGTTAATGTGTGTACTGTATATATTAATAAAACGCAATAAATTAAAAATCATTAGATAATTTTTGGATTAAAATAATTTATCATTTGCACTGACATCATAAAATCAAACCTTTTGCAATAAGGAATGCAATAACTTTTGCATTCCATTTTCCAAAGGTAAATACCCAATTTTTAAAAGCTTAAGACTTTGCTTGTTAAATTTATCCAGTTTGCTGCCTTTGTTGCATCCCGAATGAACGCACTGGGACGCAAGATAATACAATTTCATGAATAACGAACACCTAACTGATGAATGTCTTTCTGTATTGTCCAATTATCCAAAAGCTACTAATCGCAGAAACCATGATCGGGTCATCTTAAGTATCAATGTGCAGAAATGTGGATGGATCTACACCCGCCCAGTAACATTAAAGCTGACAATATAGTTTCTGGGATTGGTATTACATGAATATTTCAGGCATTGTAGCCCTGCACGTCTAAAAAGTCCAATTTTTTTTTACAGTATGCCTTTGAGCTATGCAATGAAACTGGAACATCTCCAGATGTTCCAGTGTCATCGCATAGCTCAAGAGTCATAGAAGGAATGTGCAAACTCCGTACATAATGCACCCAAGGTCAGGATGTTAGCTGGGTCACTTGAGCTGTGAGAGAATGGCACTAACTTCTATTCCAATTGCATTCAAAGCAGTTGCTTAATTTAATATTCTCGGAAAACCCAATGGGAGAAAATAATGCTCCCAGATATACAGATAGGAAAGGCCAAAATAGATTGCCTTGGATATAGTCATGGGAAGTGGACAGGGCATCCCATGTCTGACACATATTTGCATAATTTCCCTAACAAGTTAACCACACAATGGTATCATGTATTACTTATGATGAGTAGCCTTTATATCATTTTTAAATCTTCTTTGGAGCTTATTAAGAATGCACAGCAGGGAACAGCAGAAGGTGCTATCACCTTCTCTCATCTACCCGCCCTTTCAAGAACCTCTTGTTGCACTTTTGCCAGTATTGTGGATGTGGAATGGAAGCAAATTATCCTCAGGTCTGAGAAAATATGTAAGAAGAATTGTGAAGTTCAAAGCAAAATGTGTTACCAGAGTACATACTGTACATGTCACCACATACAAACCTGAGGTTCTTTTTTCTGCAGGCATACTTAGCAAACCTATAGAACAGTAACTGTAAAGATCAGGAACTATTAACTGTAAACAAACTGTGCAAATGCAGATATAAATATATAACAGGCATGAAATAACAATATAACAGAGCCCTTAAATGAACATAGCTAACCTCTTTTGTTCAAGTTCAAATTCCTGAGCATCAACATCTTGGAGAAGCCCAGCACATAGATGCAGTCATAAGAAGGCACACAAGAGGCTTTAATTCATTATGAGTTTGAGGGGATTTAGTATGTCACTAAGGACTCCTGCAAATTTCTGTTGATGTACGGTGGAGAGCATTCTGACTGGCTGCATCCTGGCCTGGTATGGAGGCTCCCATGCATAGGATCACAAGAAGCCGCAGAGTTTTGTTTCGGGCACAACTCTTCCCACCGACAACACCTTCAAAAGGCTGTGCTCAAGAAGGTGGCATCCCTCACTGAGAACCCTTGCCAAACAGGACATGCTTTCTTCTTGTTACTACTATTGGGGAGGAGGTACCGAACCCTGAAGACCCACATGCAGTGATTCAGAAACAGCTTCTTCCCCTCCACCATCATAATTCTCAAATTCGGGAGTCAGATTACCAGAATAAGAACTGGCTGAATGATGGTCCACAAACAACCTCTCTTTCTCACAATCAACAAAACTGAACAGCTCATGCAGACTTCAGGCATGGGAAGGAGTGTAAGCATGCATTAGCCTTCATTGGGGTATCAATTGTGGAGAGAGTCAGAAGCTTAAAATTTCTGGGTGTTAACATATCAGATGATGTCCTGGACCTTCTACATAAGGAAAGTATGCTAACCTTTTTACATCCTTAGGAGTTTAAAGCAACAAACATCTACAGGTGAAGAGTTGAAGCTATCTTGACTGGTTGCATTGTGGTCTGCTATGCAATTTGGAATGAGCAGGAGCAGAAGAAGCATTGTGGACTCTGCCCAATATATAACAGGCACATCCCTCCCCACGTTGGTGATATCTGCGGGTGTCATGGTCCGGTCCGTGAAGTCCGGATTCCGGTTCACGGTCTGTTCCATCGTTGTTTATTCCAGGTTTTCTGGTTTTCCTTTTTTCTGTTGGGTGCTCTAATTGAGGCAGCTGATTCACATTTTGGGCTGGCTACATAAATAGCTCCTTGGTTCAGGTTCAGTTGCTGGATTGTTCCTGTCCAAATCTCTTCTCTGCCCCTTCCTCCTGGAGCCTTGCCTCGCCTGTAAACTTTGCCTGCACAGCTGTCAAGTTCAGCTGCCGGAGCAAGATAAGGAACTATCTATTGTTGTTTTGAACTGTCTCTGTGTCCATACCTTTGCTAGGTAGGTCTGGCCATTTGCCGCTACCTAGTGTTGGGAACTGTCTCTGTGTCCATGTGTTTACTAGGTAGATCTGGCTGTTTGCCGCTACCTTGAGTGGAGAACTGTCTCAGTGTTCTGTGTATGAGTCGTGGCCCTATGTCCTGCTCCCTAGGGGGGGTCCTGACTCTGTGTAGAGCCCTGGCCCCAAGTCCTGTTCCAAAGGAGGGGTCTTGGCTCTGTGTTCCATGTGTCTGCATTCCTGTCCTCCCTCAACCAAGGCTCTGCGTTCCTGTCCTCCCTCGACCAAGGTCTTGCCCAGGAGTCTCTCATTCTGTCCTGTAGCCTCTCCT
Organism: Mobula hypostoma; assembly: GCF_963921235.1. Classification (NCBI taxonomy): domain Eukaryota; kingdom Metazoa; phylum Chordata; class Chondrichthyes; order Myliobatiformes; family Myliobatidae; genus Mobula; species Mobula hypostoma. Next base: position 104,958,755 of record NC_086106.1, on the reverse strand, counting down.
AGTCCTGTCTCCCAAGACCATATCATGTCTTCGCCTAGTTCCGGAGTCCAAGCTGGAGTCAAGACCAAGGTTCTGGATCCTCGTCCAGTTTCTGACTTGGAGTCCGAACCCAAGCCTCGTCATGTCCTCGCCTCGAGGAACCCAAACCTCGTCATGTCCTCGCCTCGAGGAGCCCAAGCCTCGTCATGTCCTCGCCTCGAGGAGCCCAAGCCTCGTCATGTCCTCGCCTCGAGGAACCCAAGCCTCGTCATGTCCTCGCCTCGAGAAACCCAAGCCATGTCCAGTCCTGTAGCCACGTCATCTCCTTGCCTAGTTCTGGGGTCCGAGCCTGAGTCAAGACCCAGGTGCTGGGTCCTTGTCCAGTCTCTGGCTCGGAGTCCAAGCCCAGGCTCCTAGTTCCCAGTTCCTAGTCCTGGTCCCGCTTGCCTAGCCAATGTCCTAGCCCAAGCCTGTGTTCTTGTCCCAGGTCCTAGTCTGCATCCAGTCACGTCGCTAACTCTAGTCTCTAGTCCTGTCCTGTTCCTAGTACTTCAGTGTCTGTGTCTTGCATTTGGGTCTGCTCCCAGCACCCCCCCCCCTTATGACAGCAGGAGGTGCTGCATCAAGAAGGCAACATCCATCATCAAAGATCCCCACCATCTGGCCCATTCCATCTTTATGTAGCTACCATAGGGCAAGAAGTACAGAAGCTTGAAGTCTCACACCAAAAGGTTTAGGATCACGACTTCCCTTCGATTCAGCGTTTGAGCCAACTGGGAAAACCCTAACCAGTGGAGATGAACAATGCTATGACCACATTGCTCACTGGGCATTAAAATGTACTTTGTTTCTGCTCAAATTGTGTTTTCTTATACATAATATGTATTTAATTTATGCTTTTCTTGTGAATGTTGCTTATTTGATGCTATATGCCTGCCTGCTGTAGGAAAGGTTTTCATTGCACCTGTTTATATATGTACTTGTGCATGTGACAATAAACTCAACATTGTCTTTGATATTTTCATTCAATAGAAGAAAGTGACCTGAGATTTTTTTTTTCATGAGGTGAAAAAGCCAGCATTTAGATGACCTTTCCCAAATGGATTTGTTTCCTGATACATTGCAGTCCTATCTTGGAGCTTCAGTCATTTTGAATTTAAATGAGAAGCTTTAGGATTTTCACAGTGATGATAAAGGAATAGTGATTAGGAGAATGGGCAGGAAATTGGCAGATGGTATATAGTCTATGGAAGTATATGGTCATGCATTTTGAAAGAAGGAATAAAGGCATGCATTATTTTCTAAATGGGGAATAATTCAGAAGTCAGAGGTGCAAAGGGACTTAGGAGTCCTTGTGTAAGGGCCACTACGAACTCAAGTGCAAGGATCACAGAGACGATGGCAATTCGGACAAAACTGAACATCTATTACTGAAATTTAGCACATAGGAATTGTGTCCCAATCAGAAAATATAAGTGTCCAAACAAAGCAATAATCCCCAAAGCCAACAACTACAATACAAAACATTGAGAACACCACACTAATTAAATTATCCCTAATTGGGTACAGGTGAAAAACACAAAGAGCTAAAAAAAAAATTCCCACAATACGACGAGACATCTGCAACACGGTAAAAAACAGAGCTAGTCCAAAGACAAACAATTAGACACAAAAGATGAACAATCCAAGGACAATGCATATCCATGAATTGACACTGAACAAATACAGGCCAAATAGTCTTTGAAAATGGCCTCTGGTTGTGACACTTTGTGCAGGACTCCCAAAAGGTTAACTTGCAGATTGAGTTGGTGGTAAAGAAGGCAAATGCAATGATAGCCTTCATTTCAAGAGTACTAGAATGTAATGCTGAGGCTTTAAAAGGCACTGGTCAGACCTGCAATATAGAACGTAGAACAGTACAGTGCAGGAACAGAACCTTCCACCCGCAATGTCAAATAAAATGCCAAATTAGACTAAATCTCTTCTGCCTACAGATCACGACCTCATCGTGGTTTGGAGGCTTGTGTGCCTCAGTGACCCAGAGAGCTAAGTTGGCTGGAGTCAGGGTGTTATGCTTTGGCTTTTGGCCGGATTGCCCCTGCTGAACAGGTCAAATGGTAGAGGACAAAATAAAATGAAGTCCTCCAGGTTCAGAACTTCAGCTCAGGGCTAACAGCCCTGACTGGTAAAACAAAGCTGCTATAGAAACAGCAATGAAGAACCCTTCTACATCTGAGAGTGATGGTATGCCTTAGTCTCCACCCAGGACTTGCATGACTGACTGGTGAAAACCGAGAGGAAGCTACTGACACAATGAAGGAAGCCCTGAATACTGCCAAAGATGGAGGACCTTCATTGCTGCCCTAAGCACCAATGATGTAACGGGCAGTAAAAATAAAAAATAGAAATCCTCTGCCTACATTTGATCCATACCCCTCCATTCACTGCATATTCATGCCTCTATCTAAAAGCTTCTTAACTGCCACTATCGTAGTCTGCTTCCACCACTCCCTCACAACCTTTCCCAGACACGTACCACTCCAGCTAAAAACTTGCCTTACAAATCTCCCTTAATTTTTTCTCCCTACTAATTGACATTTATATTCTGGGAGAAAGACTGATGGTGTACGCCATCCATGCCTCTCATAATTTTATAGACATCTATCAATATCAGGTAGACAGTGGTCCTCTCAGCATATGTCAAGGCCAACGTTTACAGCATGCACTCTCATCTGCTCTATCCCTTCAAACTTTGAACTAAATTGCATAGAACATTAGATTTTAACAATTTAAACACAGTGGCTAATGTATAAATCAGAAATAGGACTCAGCAAGAGGTTTTGATTGAATGTTGACTTTCTGTTCAATGTAAGATTTGCATATATTATAATTTTAATTTACAATTATAGCTATTAGCACTAACGATAGAGTAACCTGAAATGCATTCATTCAGTTGAAATATTGAAAAAGATAACTGCCTATGCCAGTGAATAGGAAATTGGTGGATTGGATAAAATGAATGAAATAATGATGATTCTATCAACGAAAGTATCTGCCCTCTGGACTATAACAAGCATGGTGGTAAGTGTACTCGTATTTGTCCCTTTGCATATTGTGGATTTACAGCAGATCTCGTGTACCTTCAGGGCAAGGGTTCCCAACCTGGGGTCTATGGGGCCCTCGCTTAATGGTATTGATCCATGGCATAAAAAAAACGTTGGGAACCCCTGCTTTAGGGCTTCTTTACTGGTTAGTGGTCAATTGAATTGAACTCATCCTACTGGCATGATCTCACTTGCTGAAATAAATACAAAGGAATACTGTACTTCAATGAGTGTTATTGACATTAATTGTTTCTCTCTCCATAGATACTGTCCAAACTGTTGAGGATTTCCAGCTTTCTGTTTTTGTTTGAGGTTTTCAGCATCTACATTCTCATATAATGTGTTCTTAGAAAGATACATGCTGCAATTTGGAACAAGAATATTGAGGCTTTTTTTGCCTATTCTAGCTCGTTGAAAGAACTTTCCAATTAGTCCCATTCCTACTGTCTTACTCCGGCAGCTTTAAAATGTTTCTTTCTCAACTGAAAGTCACTCTTTCAATCTGCATCCACCACCCCTTCAGGCAGCGCATTCCAGATCATAACATCTCTGTCGGAGGAGTCCGAACACTTACGTGACTGGCAGATGTTGAGTTTTTAAATCTCCCATTGGCCGCTGCAGTCGGTATATGTGCGGCAACTTAGGAGAACTTTCATTCTCAACAGAAATTGGGAAAGTCTCACATCGGCCGTGGTTCCTGGCATGGGGAGGGTAACCGGGCACTGTCAGCAGGGTCAGATTCTCACAATAGACGCTATCAGGGCAGTTCCAAAAAAGTTTCAGTTTAGTACGTTTTCTTTTTTCGCTTGCTTTAGCTGTGGGGAGTTCCACAAATGTTTCTCCCGCACAGCACTATGTCAAACAATTCAAGCAACTTCCTGCTGGTTCCCATTCCCGAGGTCCCGGTGGTCGACTGTCTGCATAACAAAAATGTGAAGATCGCGGTGCTGGGAGCAAAGAACGTTGGAAAGACCGGTGAGCAAAAGAAAAGGGAGGTTTGGCTGAAAATGACAGTTCATTTCAAGTGTCTTGGAACTGCGGTCAAGTGACCGCATTAGCCCAATCCACTTTGTATTAACACCTTTTCCTTCTCTATTCCAACTCCGTAAAACTGCTCCTTTTCTTTCTAAAACTGAGTTAATTTGCCGTTATCTTTATTCCCTAACCACACTGGTAAAATTGTCAACACCCCCAACTTCCTTACTGCCTTGTGGTGAACATTAACATATTTAAGATGATATTTCCTTGAAGTCTAACAGATGCAAAAAGCTGTTTCTCTGTAACCGCTATCTTCAACAGCGGAGTCCATTTATATTTTCCTCCCAAAACATGGAATGATCTGAAATACATTTCAACTCGAATATTATTAAGCAAACATCGTTTGCACTGACTTTATGACAAAGCAGTGACAGCTGTTCTGGTACACTGTCCAAGAGTTGATATGTAAAATAAATATTTCAATATATTAAAGTGTTTTTTTGTAGTTTTAGCACAATACGTTATCGACCATGACAACAGAAGGAAGGAAATCAACAATTAGAGAGCATTAGTTAAAGGTGACAGGGAAAGTTTTAAAAAGGGAGGTAGGAGACAACTTCTTTGTGTACGCTGCCAAAGGAAGTAGTTGATGTATGCAAGGTCGAAATATTTAAAAGACATTTGGACAGGTATATGATTCGTAAAGAGTTTGGGGGATTAAGGCCAAATGTGGGCAAATTGGATTAAGTTAGATCAACATCTTGGTGAGCATGGTTAAAATGTGCTGCAGGGTCTGTTTCTATGCTATATTACTCCATAGCCCTATGGTTTTACAATTCTGTTGAAATTAAATCTTTTCACCAGAAAGAGTAAAACCACAACTGAATGTAGTTACCACCTAAATGCTAAGGAAAATTTTTCTTGACATGTTATATGAGCTTCAGTGAGGGTTATAATGTTTTACTGGTAATGATCTTTTTAAGGTGTTACTGGAGCAATGCAGGCAACTGATGCTGCTTGTAAGGTTCAGAGATAAACTACAGCTCAGTAAATCAATTGTATATTGCGAGATTGAGATTCCAAAAACTGAATGAAATTCTTGACTCTTATTTTAATGCCTTACGTTTTTTTTTTGTCTGTGGCCAAGTGTAATGCAGGTTATGCTGGCTGGAAAAAGATGTGGACATTTGCAAACGTGAGTTGGTGAAGACAATGCTTTAGCCATCAATCAGTTTGAAACATGGAGAATATCTGTGAATCCTCATTATCCCAACTTTCACATTAATATATATGTGGGGAGTTGCGTATTGATCTCAGCTGTGACATAGTGTCTTGAACTGCTCTTTCTTCACATTCTCTTTCACCTGCTTTTATCTATTTTTTCTCTACTCTAATTTCTATTATAAAATGCTCTCCGGTTCTTGCATGTTCAAATTATTGTCCTCAAATGAGATTATCTACCTGAATTATATAGCTTTTAAGGTACTATAACTTTCCAGCACTATGTGAATTGCAGTCTTTTTTTAAATTCAAGAACGTGTGTTTAGGCACTAACTATCAGAATCAGAATCGTGTTTAACATTGCTGGCATATGTTACGAAATATGTTGTTTTGCAGCAGTTCATTGCAATACGTAATAAAGTAACTATAAATTACAATAAGAAGTATATACTGTATACATAAAGATTTAAATTAAATAAGTAGTGCAAAAGAACAAAAAGTATGGCAAGATAGTGAACATGGGATCGTGTCCACTCAGAATGCACATTTTATCAAAACACAACATCCTTCTAGTACCCCACATAACTTTTGAGTAACAGTTTTCTCTCTTGTGATGACTTATTTCCTATGAAATTCTGTACATTTTTCTCCCTGATATATCCTTGTCATCCCAGATGTGAAGAATGTTATCATGGATTTGTGACTGACACTCTTCACTAACAAGTTTTGGAAATGAAGTGTCAACTCCCTCTGCTCCAGAGAACTTGTTATTTTTTAGCTGGAGGATATGGCTGTTTCAACATCTTGTCAGTAGGAAGTCCAAGTAAGGCTGCACTGATTTGACTGCTGAGGAATCAGATCAAGTACACTCATGTCAGACAGGAGAGAGAGTTGTGGTTGAGGAGGTTTCTGAAGTGTTCCTTCCAGTGACTGTTTAACTGCCTCTCTGCTGCCTTTGGTTGTTAGAGCTATAAGCAGTTTCAAAGGTGCTGATGAACGCATTTGTGACATGGCTGGCTGTGAGTTGTCGATCCTCCTGTGTGCCTTCCATTCACCACTTATTCTTTTGGTCATATTTTTTTCTGCTGGATGGCTGTTTTCAGGTGTCAGTAGGGGTGTTTCTCTACTCTTTTCAAATGATGGTTTCAGTCCAGGTATATAGAACATAGAACATTACTGCACTGTACAGGACCTTCCCCCACGATATTGTGCTGACCTTTTAATTTACGCTAAGATCAATTCTCTCCCATATAGCCCTCCATTTTTCTATCATTTTCTATCATTTTTTTGTTCCCATCAAAAAGTTTCTAAATGTCCCTAAAGGGTCTTCATCCACCACCACAACTGGTACCATGTTCCACACAGCTAGCACTCTGTGTAAAAATCAGCCTCCCTACACTTTCTTCCAATCACCTTATCACTTTAAAGTGATGCCCCCCCCCCTTCATATTAGCCATTTCCATCCTGGGAAAAGGTCTCTGGCTGTCCACGCGATCTATGACCCTTATCATCTTGTACACCTCTATCAAGTCACCTCTCATCCTCCTTCACTCTAAACAGAAAAACCCTAACTCTCTTAAACTCTCCAATCCAGGAAGCATCCTGGTAAATCTCCTTTGTACCCTCTCTAAAGTCTCCACATCATTTCTATCACAAGGCGACCAGAAATGAACCCAATATTCCAAGTGCGGTCTAACCAGAGTTTTATAGAGCTGCAATAATATCTTACAGCTCTTGAACTCAATCTCCTGACTAATGAAGACCCACATACCATATGCCATATTAACAACACTATATCTAATGTATGTAATTGACTATGTCCTTAAAGTTTCCCTAGTTCTTTCTAGTAGGGTAGCTGGAATTACCTCTCAGGTATCAATTATGAACATTGCTGCAGCCCTTACATTTTGGATACCCTGTGGTTTCAGTTTTTCCGAGAGATGATTGGTTGTATATGAAGAGTTATCCTTGTTGGGTCCTTGAGAGTTTCAGCATTAATATTATTGTGGCAATGTTTCTGTTAATGCAGGTAGTTGGGGCCAGGATGATGGGGACAATAAAGTGAACTAGATGCTGATGAGTTCAGTAGACACCGGTACCTATCATGGCAGAGTAATCACCAGATATCACGGAGCCAATCACCTTGGAAACAGGCTCTTCAGCCCCTTGAGTCCATGTTGACCATCAAACATACATTTGTTCTTCATATTCCCATTATATCTCCCAGATTTTGTCATTCACCTACACACTTCAGAGGGATATGGGTCAGTTACTGGCAAATGGGCATCTTGGCCAACATAGGGAAACCAGGCCGAAAGGCTTGATTCACTGCTGAATGAATCTATGACTCTATGACTAGGGCTGATTTACAGTAGCAAATTAACCCACCAGCCTGCATGCCCTCATGATATGAGTGGACGTGGGAGCACCGGGGAGGTAGTTCATTTGTCCACGGGGATTATATGCAAATTCCTCACAGTCGGCACTGGAGATCAGGATTGAACCCAGGTATCTCACAATGAGAAACAGCAGGTCTACCTGTTGCTCCACTCTGCTGCCTGACAATGGAAATATCCTTGCAGTCCATTGCTAGGTCAATGTTATCAAACAGATGAATATGCCTGGATTGACCCCAGTGATCATGACAATCATTAAATTTGACTGTGGTAACTACAGAGAGGTCTCCCTGATGCTCGCCTTAGGAAAAGCCAGGATTCTCCTTAAGTGGCTGAAGTGATGTTTCCCGAGCACAACGTAGATTCCACCCCTCTACAGTGATTGACATTGCACATAAACTCCAGGAGAAATTCGGGGGAGCAACACAAGTCACAAAATATTGTCTTTCTCAGCCTTACTGAAGCCTTTATCACCATCAGAAAGGAGGGACTTTGGAACACTCTCCTTAGACTCAACTTTCCAAGAGATTTTTTCTTGGTTCTATGTCTGTTTTATGATGGCATGCCATCCTTTATCTTAGCCAGTAAGTTTACTGCAGAGGCAGAAGTATGTCAACTGGTGTCAAACACAGCTGTGTCACTGCCCCAAAGACCTACACTGAGTGTTTTAAGAACAACGTCTCCCCGTCCACCATCAGATTTCTGAATGGTCTATGTACCCATGAACGCTACCTCAATATATCTCTTGCTCTATCTAGTTATTTATAGCTTATAGTAATTTTATGTCCTGCACTGTTTTGCTGATGCAAATTTCATGACATATGTCTGTGATATTAAACCTGGTTCTGATTCTGATTCTGAAATTCACTGTGCCCGTCAATGCATCAGCGCAGACGTCAGTCGATTAATGAACTGGCAGTTGAAGATAAAGACCTCAGACCTGGTATCAAACTCAAGATCTACAGACTAGATCTCCTGTATGCTTCAGGCATGTAGACTACTTAGAGTAGGCATGTCAAGGGAATGGAAAGATCTCTTCAAAGTCCTCAAAAACTTCTGGACGGATAAGTGAGCTAATATTGGCTTAATCCTAGAGAACCCACAAAACCAGAGTGAAAGCAAGTTATCCTTGACACTGACAGGCTGCTTAAGAACAAAATGAATTATGTACATTGTTCCATTATGATCAAATTTGCAACTTCTGTGGTAGGTGATGCCCAATTCAGCCCACAACATAAAGTCATGTTGTAATTACACAGTAAAATTTCCTTTAAGTTTTGTTAGCTATTAGTTGTGGTTTTTTTGCACAATGATAAAAAGGCTGAATTTTTAGATCAGAGATCTGAGAGTGAATCAAACCATGGTTGTGTAGTGAGAGTGGCACTGTTATAGTCTGAGAAGTATTGAAGTGTAGCAATATCAGGATTACTGAAAAAATAGTAAACAATGCTATCCAAGCATGACATGCAAAATTGTGATAAACAAAATGTATCATAATATTAATTTTCAAAGTTTACTTAGAGATGAGCCATATTTTGTATCTATAAATTGATATGAAGATATAACTGAAATATAAATGAGAATATGGAATAGAAAGCCTACCTTTTAGGTGAATACTTCCTTTCAAATGTTTTCTAACTTTTTTTGCAGCCTTGATTGTACGTTTTCTCACAAGACGATTCATTGGAGATTATGAACCAAACACAGGTAGGTGTAACCCCAGGTGCTGTCTAACTGGTAAATCAAACAAACAGTAACTGCTTGTTGGCATTTACTTCGGCTTGTTTCTTTTAATTTCAGGAGCTTTATACACCAGACAAATGAATATCGATGGGGATCAAATTACACTGCAAATTCAGGACACTCCCTTCATTACTCAGGTAGAACCCATAATTGCTTTTAACTTCTTTGTTGTGAAGTTTACTATTGTTTCCATCTGGGCATATATCTAAATCAGAGGTTTCAACCTTCTTTATACTCTCAATCAATACCATTAAGCAAGGGGTCCAAGGACTCTAGGTTGGGAACCCTCAATCTAAATCAAATAGATCAAGCATTAAGCCCCCTTTATCTTGCTTCAAAATGGTGTTGGCCTCAACTTCTAAGAGGAATAACCGGAAGAAAATTTCACATTTCACCCAATGTTAATGAGAATCAAAATTTCTAATTAATTACGTCATGTCCACTGGATTGAGGTCATACTGAGCATTAACTGAAAGACTGAATCATTATCAGATCAAAAGAATCATATCAGGATAAATGGAGATCAAGGCACAAATGCCTTAGAATGATTGAAATTATCATGAAGTAAAGGATGGTGTAATATTTTTAATTTAAACTTTGGTCCAAACATTAAGTTGAATTTGATTTGTAATAAATTTTATTACTGGCGGCTGTTTTAAAGATAGTGCTTGACATTAAAAAATTACTAAAGAAGATCAAATAGTTGCAATTAATGCTATTCCCACCCCACCCTTTTGAAACAGGCAGCTTCATGTTAATTTACTGAAGGATACTTTTCTTTGGGAAAGAACATCGTTCTTATTTCAGTGATCCATTATCAATGTCGAACATTACAAAGCCTGAAATAAATACCCATTAAAACTTTGTTTAGTCTAACCTGATAACGCCTTTTGCTTAAATTATCAGTGTATGCCTCTCATAGCAGAGTTGTTACAGAAGACCAGCTGTTTAATTCTCCTTTTCATGTGGAAAAGTGCCATTTTTCACATTAATTTTTCATGTGAGAGATTATTAAAGAAACTTATCAATTGTCAAGCAATGGTCATAGTAGCTTGTGTCACATCCATAGTGTGTGTGTGTGTGTGTCTATAGATAATAACTCCTATGTATAACAGATTATATGGAAAAGTCCTCTTCCAATGATTTGATTCGCATACACACTTTAAGCATACATCATATAAATATTCAGTTGGTTTCTGCCAATAGAATATGGAGATTAAATTACTGTTTGAATCACTGCTGTTCTTTCCTTGCAACATTAACCATTTTGAGCTGTTCCAAAGCTCTTTCAATTATTAGGGAATTTGTGAAGTGATGGTGACATTATACATGTTGCTTGTGAGCAGCTCTGTTCCTTTCATGTGTGATGATGACTCAGAGTCATTTCACTGCAATTTTTTTCAGACTTTGACATCTAATAACTGGTTCAATGAATGTAAATTGGCTGTGGAAACCAGAAAAGATGATTCAAAATATGAGCGCATAATCCCACTGAATAAACACTGTAGTGATAGAAATTCTTTTAACATTTCAGTCAAGTGGTTTGGAAAGAAAATGATAAATGTGGAATAATAGTGTTGAATTTGTTTCCACAAAAATTAAAAATTAAAAAGAGATAACTCGGGAACTTTTTCTAAGGGGTTGTCCAAACAGGGAGGCAGTGATTGGGCTATGCTGTTTGCTCGTTGTTGACATATAGGATGGTTAAACATCTGTGTAGCATCAGCATTGATGCTGAAGGACACAATAAGGAGAACTATTCCTGAACTTGCATTCAAATTGGCAGCTTTGAATATATTTCTAAATATGCCCTTACTCTATCAAAATCATTACTCTTCTTTCTTTTGGCCATGGCCTATACGTCTGAGATCATCTGTGGGCTGTGTGCTGAGCCTGTTGCTGTTCGCTCTGTTCAAACATGGTTGCATGGCCAAACACCCGAACAATCACATCTTCAAGTTCACTGATGACACAACATTGGTGGGGCTCATCACCTCCAATGTAGAGAGGAGGTAGAAGAACTTGAGGCTTGGTGCCAGGAAAATAAGCTCTTCCTTAATGTTAGCAAGACAAAAGAAATGGTTATCATCCTTAGGAGAACTCGCACCAGCCACACCACAACCACCCCCCATACATTGGCAGCACAGCAGTGGAAACTGTGAGCAGTTTTAAATTCCTGCGAATGCACTTCACGCTCAGCATTTCATGGCCCTAAAACTCATCTAGACAGTCAAGAAAGCTTGCCAACGCCTCTACTTTCTGAGGAGGCTGAAGAGAGCTGGACTTTACACATCCTTAAAGTTCAAAATTCGAAATAAGCTTATTATCAAAGTACATATATGTCACCATATACAACCCTGAGATTCATTTTCTCGCAGACATACTTAATAAATCCAAAACCATAACAGAATCAATGTAAGACCACACCAACAGGACAGACAACCAGTATGCAAAAGACAACAAACGGTGCAAAAACAGAAAGAGAGAAAATAATAATAATAAACAAATAAATAAGCAATAAATATTGAGAATTTGAGATGGAGAGTCATTGAAAGTGAGTCCGTAGGCTGTGGGAACTTTACAGCAATGAGGCAAGTGAAGTTGAGTGAAGTTATCCCCACTGGTTCAAGAGTCTGATGGTTGAGGGGTAATAATTGTTCCTGAATCTGGTGGTGTGAGTCCTGAGGCTCCTGTACCTTCTACCTGGTGGCAACAGCAAGAAGAATTATCACCTGGGTATGGGGGTCACTGATGATGGATTCTGCTTTCCTGTGACAATTCCCCATGTAGATGTGCTCAGTGGTGATGAGGGCTTTACCGGTGATGGACTGGGTCGTATCCACTACTTCCTGTAGAATTTTCCATTCAAGGGTAAAGGGCCAGTAGCATCATGAAGGATCCCACACATCCCGCTCATGGCATGTTAGTCCCACTCCCATCTGAGGGAGAGGTATATAGTATCCATGCCAGGACCACTAGACTCCAACAGGGCAGCACAATAGTGTAGTAGTTAGCACAATGCTTTACATTTCTAGTGACCCAGGTTCAATTCCTGCAGCTGCCTGTAAGGAGTTCGTACTTTCTCCCCGTGACCGTGAGGGTTTTCTCCAGTGCTGTGGTTTTCTCCCCCAGTCCAAAGACGTACTATTTGGTAGGTTAATTGGTCATTGTACTCGGCACAATGACAATAAAGTTGAATCTAATCCAATCTAATCATTGTAAATTGTCTGGTGATTAGGCTACGATTAAATCGGCGTGGGTGGCATCACTCGAAGGGCTGGAAGGGTCTATTCTGTACTGTATGTCAATAAATAAACAAAACAATTATTTTCCTTAAGCAATAAGACTGATCAACTCCACCACTACTTTATTATTTCCCGTTAGTCATCTTGTGTCCAGCCTTGTGTCACTTTATAGACGTACAATCAGTCTATGTATAGAAGCTGCCTTACGTACTTGTTTGTGTGCTTTTTTTATTATTGTTGTGCTTTTTATTATTTGTGGGTTTTTTTTGTGAGCATCAGATCTGGAGTAACAATTATTTCATTCTTGCCCTTGTGTACAGGAAATGACATTAAACAATCTTGAATCCGTGCTTCTGTAGGCTCAAAGGATATAAACACCATTGTTCATGGAGAGAACTCATTCAATCATTCATCGCCAGATCTGGCTGAATCACACTATTATGTCCTACTTTTCCCTGCCAAAAATGATCAAATAGAGTCATGAGAGCATAGAGTAATACCACATTGAAAGATGTCGTTGGGTCCAACGTGTCCATGTTGATCATAGTACCTACCAAGCCAGTCCCATTTGTCCATATATGTCCCATATCCCTCTAAGTTCCTCCTGTCTATGAGCTTATTCAAGAGTCTTTCAAATATTATTATTGTACCTACCCAACTCTGGTGTGAAGAAGTTAGTCCCGAGGTCCCTATGAAATCTTTCACCTCTCACTTTATAAATGCGTTCCCTCTCATCTTTAGTTCCCCTTTCCTGGGAAAAAAAAGATTATGTGCTTTCATCCTGTCTATGCCCGTCATGAATTTATGTACCTCGGTAAAGTCATCCCTTTGTAAGGCGTTGGTGTAGAAGGGAAGGCATAAGATTTTTGGATCACTGGGCTCTCTGCAGGGAAGAGGGGACCTGTACAGGAGGGACGGTTTGCACCTGAACTGGAGGCGGACTAACATCTTAGCAGGAAGGTTTGTTATTGTTGAACAGTGAGGTTTTAACTAGAGTTGCAGGGAGATGGGAACCAGATTGCCAGAACAGTTAGTAGAGGGTTTGTGGAGACAGATATTGGTAAGACCTCAGACAAAGTCTGGAATCAAAAGGTTGAGCATGATGCGACTAATGTCCAGAGCTGTGAATATTTCAATGCAAGAAGTATCATAGGAAAGGCGGATCTCAGGGCATGGATCAACACCTTGAACTATGACGTTGTAGGCTTTAGTGAGACTTGGTTTGCAGGAGTGGGATTTCATTGTTTTGAACATGACAGAGTAGAAGGGATTAAAAGAGGAGGGGTGGCATTACTAGACAGCGCAAATGTCATCGGTAGTGCTCTGTCAGGACAGACTGGAAAACTCGACTAGGGAGGTGTTATGGATGGAACTGAGAAATAAGAAAAGTATGACCACATTAATGGGCTATATTACAGACCACCTAACACTCCTAGGGGTTTAGGGGAACAAATTTATAAAGATATCGCAGACTGTTGCAAGAAATACAAGGTTGTTAAAGTAGATGATTTTAACTTTCCACAGGACTAGATGGGGTAGAGTTTGTCAAATGTACTCAGGAAAGTTTCCTTTATCAGTGTGTAGAAGTCCCAATGAGAGAGCGGGTGATACTGGATCTGCTATTAGGGAATGAGACAGGACAGGTGACAGAAATTTGTATAGGGGAACACTTTTGCATCCAGTGACCACAATGCCATTAGTTTCAAAGTAAATATGCAAAAAGTTAGGTTTGGTCTGCAGGTTGAGATTCTAAACTGGAGAAAGGCCAATTCTGATGGGATCAGAAATTATCTGGCAGGCTGTTTTCTGGCAAAGGTGTACTTGGTAAGTGGGAGGCCTTCAAAAACAAAATCTTGAGAGTACATAGCTTATATGTGCCTGTCATAATAAAAAGGAAAGATAATAAGTGCAGGGAACCTTAGTTTTCAAAAGATATTGAGGCTGTAGTTAAGAGAAAAAAGGTGGTGCATAAACACGGGGAATTCTGCAGATGCTGGAAATTCAAGCAACACACATCAAAGTTGCTGGTGAACGCAGCAGGCCAGGCAGCATCTCGAGGAAGAGGTACAATCGACGTTTCGGGCCGAGACCCTTCGTCAGGACAGGAAAGGTAGTACATAGCAAGTATAGGCAAGCAGGAACAAATGAAGTGCTAATGGCATACAGGAAATGCAAGAGAACACTTCAAAGCGATCAGAAAGGCTAAAAGAAGGCACGAAGTTGGTCTAGCAGACAAGGTGAAGGAAACTTTTAAGGGAGTCTACAGGTATGTTAAGAGCAAAAGGATTGCAGTGGACAAAACTGGTCCTCTGGAAGATCAGAATGGTAATCCATGTGAGGAGCTAAAACAGATGGGAAAGTTCTTAAATTAATTCTTTGCATCTGTAGTGAACTCGGCCTTTTCTCCTTGGAGCAATAGAGGATGAGAGGTGACCTGATAGAGGTGTATAAGATGATGAGAGGCATTGACTGTGTGGATAGTCAGAGGCTTTTTCCCAGGGCTGAAATGGTTGCCACAAAAGGACACAGGTTTAAGGTGCTGGGGAGTAAGTACAGAGGAGATGTCAGGGGTAAGTTTTTTACTCAGAGAGTGGTGAGTGCATGGAATGGGTTGGTGGCAATGTTGGTGGAGGCGGATACGATAAGGTCTTTTAAGAGTCTTTTGGATGGGTACATGGACCTTAGAAAAATAGAGAGCTATAGGTAAGCCTAGTAATTTCGAAGGTAGGGACATGTTCGGCACAACTTTGTGGGCCGAAGGGCCTGTATTGTTCTGTAGGTTTTCTATGTTTCTGTGTTTCTATGTATTTACTCAGGAAATGGATACAGAGTCTATAGAAGTAAGGCAAAGTGGCAACAACTTCATTGACCCTGTACAGAAGAGAAGGAGTTTACTACCCTGGGGCATATCAGGGTGGATAAATCCCCAGGGCCTGACAAGGTGGTCCCTCAGACCCTACAGGAGCAAGTACAGAAATTGTCGTGGCTTTAGAAGTGATATTCAAAACATCCTTAGTGACAGGAGAGGTACCAGAGGAATGGAGGATAGCCAATGTTGCTCCGCTGTTTTAAAAAGGCTCTAAGTAGAAACCAGGAAATTATAGGCCGGTGAGTCTGACGTCAGTTAGTGGGAAAGTTATTGGAAGGAATTCTAAGGAACCAGATATATAAGTACTTGGAAAGACATGGACTGATGAAGGACAGTCAACATGGCTTCGTGCTTGATATGTCATATCTAATCAATCTTATAGAGTTTTCAAGGAAGTTACCAGGAAAATGGATGAAGGTAAGGCAGTGGATGTTTTCTACATGGACTTTAATAAGGCGATTGACAAGGTCCCACATGGGAGGCTGGGCAAGAAGCTTCAGTCTCTCGGCGTTCAGGATCAGGTAATAAATTGGGTTAGACATTGGCTTTGTGGGAGAAGCCAGAGAGTGGTAGTAGATAGTTGCCTCTCTGACTGGTGGCCTGTGACTAGTGGTGTGCTGCAAGGATCAGTTCTTGGTCCTTTGTTGTTTGTCATCTACAGTATATCAATGTTTGGGATGATAACGTGGTTATGTGATAATGTGGAAAAATGGCAGATGGAACTTAATGCAGACAAGTGCAAGGTTTTGCTCTTCAGTAGGACCAACCAGGGTAGGTCTTACACAGTGAGCGGTAGAGCACTGAGGAGTGTGTTAGAACAAAGGGATCTGGGAATGCAGGTTCATAATTCGTTGAAAGTGGCATCACAGGTAGATAAGGTCATAAAGAAAGCTTTTGGCACATTGGCCTTCATAAATCAATGTATTTTTGAGTACAGGAGAATGGATGTTATGTTGAAGTTGTATATGACATTGGTGAGGCCTAATTTGGACTATTGTGTGCAGTTTTGTCACCTACCTACCGGAAAGATGTAAACAAGGTTGAAAAAGGACAGAAAGGGCCGGCTGGTGGCGCAACAACATCGGTGCCGGACCCGGGAGCGGAGGTTCCCGGGTTCAAACCTCGTCGGGTCCGCTCCCGAGTACGCTTTCCATCCGTGCCGGATTGAGTGTCGAGATCGCAACTCGATCTCATAAAAGAAAGGGAAAATACTGTGAAAATGTCTGTGTGAGGAGTGGTGTGTCATACAGTCTCTCTCTCTCTCTCTTGCTCCGCGCCTTGTAAAAGGCCATGAAAAAGACATCATCACGGAAAAAAGACATCATCATGGACGCACGCACGGACGCACACACGGACACGCAGACACACATGCACAGACTCGCACGCACGCAGGCACACGCAAAAAAAAAGGAAAAAAAAGGACAGAGAAAATTCACAAAGATGTTGCTGGGTCTGGAGGAACTGAGTTATAAAGAATGACTGAATATGTTAGGACAATGTTCTTTAGAATGTAGAAAATTGAGAGGAGATATGAAAAAGGTATACAAAATTATGAGAGGGTGTAGATATATAGATAGGGTAAATGCAAGCAGGCTTTTTCCACTGAGGTTGGATGGGAGTACAACCAGAGGTCATGGGTTAAGGATGAAAGGTGAAAAGTTTAAGCGGACATGAGGGGAAACTACTTCACTCAGAGGGTCGTGAGAGTGTGGAATGAGTTGCCGGCACAAGTGGTCCATGCGGACTTGATTTCAATGTTTAACAGAAGTTGTATAGGGTCATGGATAGTAGCAGACATCCCACCTCTCCCAGAAGTTCTGGGAGTCTCCCGCAAATTAATAGTGGCTCCCTGATGCCCTCAAATTACATACAATGTCCCGGAAATTGAGTTTTTTGAGAGCAAGCATGAGAGAGCGCGCGAGAGAGAGCGGCGAGCAAGAGAGCGAGTGCAAGAGCAAGAAAGCAAGCGTGAGAGAGCGAGCACGGGTGAGAGCGACCATGAGAGACAGAGCGCGAGAGAGCGAGCGAGAGAGAGCGAGAGCGAGAAAGCAAGCGTGAGAGAGTGAGAGTGAGATAGCAAGCGCGAGAGAGTGAGCGAGAGAGAGAGCGAGAGCAAGAGCGAAAAAGCGAGTGCAAGTGAGAGCGACCACGAGCGAGATAGCATGCGCATGGTAGAGAGAGAGCGAGAGAGAGCGAGCGAGAGTGAGATAGCAAGCGCGAGAGAGCGAGCGTGAGATAGCGAGAGCGAGAAAGCAAGCGTGAGAGAGAGTGAGAGTGAGATAGCAAGCGCGAGAGAGTGAGCGAGAGAGAGAGCGAGAGCAAGAGCGAGAAAGTGAGTGCAAGTGAGAGCGACCACGAGCGAGATAGCATGCGCATGGTAGAGAGAGAGCGAGAGAGTTCCAAAAAAAGTCAGAGTGGCAGAGTGTTCCAAAAAAAAGAAAATATAAAACGTACGTCACCCCAGACAACACTAAAGTGTACCTCTGCCTAATAGGGGTCAAAAATAATGACAGCGTTGCTCACTGCACCGTTTGCAACAGTGACTTTTCTATTGCCCATGGTGGGTTAAGACTGTAAAAGACATGTTGAGGTGAGTTTAACAGGTGTCATTCGTTCATTAGCATAGCTAACATTATTTACACTAGCTGGCTAGCTGCTAAGGAGCTACTCTATTGCAGACATCCCACCCCTCCTGGAAGTTCCGGG
Organism: Mobula hypostoma; assembly: GCF_963921235.1. NCBI lineage: Eukaryota > Metazoa > Chordata > Chondrichthyes > Myliobatiformes > Myliobatidae > Mobula > Mobula hypostoma. The sequence continues at coordinate 104,940,514 of NC_086106.1, read as the reverse complement.
AGTCTCCCGCAAATTGATGGTACTACCTCCCTGAAATGACTTTTTGCAGGGTGGGACGTCTGTAGCAGGGATATGGAAAGCTATGGTCCTGATACAGGTTGTTGGGAGTAGGCAGTTTAAATTGTTTCCCCATGGACTAGTTGGGTTGAAGGGCCTGTTTGTGAGCTGTACTTTTCTATGACTCTCAATATCCTGTATTCTGAGAAATTAGGTCCATGCCTGCTCAACTATCTCAGGCTGTCAACCCCTAACAGCATCCTCATAGACCCTCTCTGCATTATTTCCTGTCTAATTATGGCTTTCCTGTAACAGAGTGACAAAAACTGTACACAATACTCCAACTGCGGTCTCACCAAGGTTCTGTAACATAATCTCCCTTCCTCAATGCCCTGACCAACGAATGTCTGTGTGCAAGTTGCCTTTCTCACCACTGTCTCCCTGTGAGCTGCTTTCAGTGAACTAGGTAGTTGTAGTCCTACGTCCCTCTGTTGCATCGCCGTCCCAGGACCTGACTATTCACTGTAGACCCCAGCCTGATTTGACTTCCCAAAATGAAATACTTCCCAAGTGGGAATTGAAAGCCATTTGCTAATCCTTGGCACACTTAGCTAACTGATCAAGATACTCCTGTAATTTTTGATAACCTTCTTCACTGTTTTTGATATACCTATTTTATTATCAAATTTACCAACAATGCCTTATGCATTCATATACAAAATACATATAAATAACAAACGACAAAGTTCCCAGCACTGATCTCTGTGGCACACTACTAATCACAGGCTTCCAATCTGGAAAACAACCTTCAATCATGCTCTCTGCTTCTGACCATCAGGTTAATTAGGAACCCAGTTAGCTATCCTCCCTGGATCCCAAGCAATCTAAGCTTCCAAATTGGCTTGCCATGTGGGACCTTGTCAAATGCCTAGCCAAAATCCATAAGGAAAATGCTCATTCTTCTTGATTACCTCTTTGAAAGACTCTTAGAGATTTGTCAGGCATGATTTCCCATGCACAAAGGCATACTGACTATTCCTAATTAGATCTTGTCTTTCTAAATGTTGATACATCCCGTCCCTCAGAATCTGTTCCGGTAACTTACCTATCACTAACATTAACCTCACCAGCATATAGCTCCCTGGCTTGTCTCTGTTTGCCCCAATAGATAATCATGTAACGTTGGCCACCATCCAGTCTTCTGGAACTTCATTTGTGGCTAAAGTTGAAGCGAATATTTCTGCAAAGGCTTCCACGGTTTCTTCCCAAGCTTCTCACAAGGGGAATAATTCAGTCAGGCCCCGGTGATTTATCCACCTTTATGGCACTTTGAGACCATCAATACCTCCTCCCTGTTAATTTATGAGGGCCAAGACATCATTACCTAATTCCCTAATTTCTTTAGCATCCATTATTTTTTCCACAGTAAAAGCTGATGAGAAGTATTCAAAAAACTCTCAGTCCACCTCCTCTGGCTCTGCAAAAAAAAAAACACCATTCTGAATTTTAAGGGGAGCAATTCTCTCCCAAGCTACCCTTTTACTCTTAATTCACTGTAGATTTTTTTTGGGGATTTTCCATAAATCTGCTTGCCAGATCCATCTCATACCTTTGTTTTGTCCTCCTGATTTTCCCTTTAAATGTACTCCAATGCTTCATATAGTTATTGAGGAATTTTCTCGTTCCGAACTTTTTTTCCTGACCAGAGCCTCAATATCTCTCGTCTACCAGGATTCCCTAAACCTCCCAGGCTTGTCACTTCCCCTGATGGGAACATGCTGTCCTTGAACTCTTGATATTACATTTTTAAAAGCCTCCCGCTTGCCAGTCATCCCTTTACAAGCAAACAATCTCATCCAATGAATCTTTTCATGATCCTGCCTAAAGTTTCCAAAATTGGTCCTGCCTTAGTATAGACCTGTGGACCTATCCTATCTTTCTCCAAAACTTTTCAAAAGTAATGGTATTGTCACTTGAACCAGTGAGCTCACTGGCTGACACTTCAATCACCTGCATTACTTCATTCCTTAGGAGGAGCTCTAGTGTTGCAGCCTCTCTTATAGAGTCCTCTGTATACACTATATTGATTGCAGAAACACTCTGGGACAGATTTAACAAGTTCCACTCCATCCAACTCCTTTGTACTATGGGTGGCCCAGTCAATGCAGGTCAATGTGCGGGCAAATTGACATTCTCTCTTCTCCCCCTTCCTATCGGGCAGAAGATACAAAAGCCTGAAAGTACATACAATCAGGCTCATGGAGAACTTCTACCCTACTGTTATCAGACCCTTGAATGTATGTTTGTATGATCAGATAGACTCTGAGCTTCAAAATCTACCTCACCATGATCAAGCACTTTATCGCTTGCCCAAAATGCATATTTTTGGTAGCCTTTACACTTTATTCTGCATTGTTATTGGCTCACCTTATTTTAGTTCAATGCACCATGTAATTATTTGATCTATATAAACAGTATGCAAGATAAGCTTTTCACTGTATCTTGGTATATGTGAGAATAATAAACCAATACCAAAAGCAGCAGCAGAATAACAGTGGGAATAATAACTGAAACTGTAGAAGAGTCAAGAAGGGAAAAGGTAGAGCATTCACGAAATACATTAGCAGACCCAGTAGGTGATTGGGTAGTACTGGAGGTAGAATTCTGCTAGATTTAGCATAATTAATGAAAATAATAAAGATTATATTGGGAAGAAATTTGCTAAGTTGGTGTAAAACCAATCTTACCAGATTTTTGATGTGATTTGGCATAAGAAGATTTGAAATGGTAGCAAAGACAAATCAGGATTTGAGCTGTGTACTGTAATACATCCAAGGACGAGATAGAAAGGATTCTGACCCAGGATGAATTTTCAATAAGAGGAGAACTCAAAATCCAGGATCCCATAAATAGGCTACAAAGGGAAATTTGTGACTAATGGTGAGAGACTTCTGGTCAAGATGGTGCCTGCATGCAACACTTCCATGGTCAACATCTTCTGGTTAGACCATAAAACCATATATTTTCCTTCTTCTGTGTCTTTTCTGTTTGTTTTTCATCTTGAATGCAATTCTGGAACTGCTGGAGCCTGTGAATTGCAGTCGGGAGACTGTTTGGCTGTTTCAATGCTCTGCAGTCTCTGAGGGGATTCCGGGAGATAGAAGCAGCATGTGCAAACCCTATGGCAATATGGCTACAAGATGGGGTGCGAGCCGGTGTTCGACTCCGTTTCACCAATTAAAGCTACCATTGTTCGCTGGTTAAAGTGACAAGGGAGATTGAAACGTCAAGGTGAATGTGGAAGGTGAGCACTGACTGCCTGCCTTTTGATCGCTGGTGGGATCGCTCTGCTGACAGAGAGGGGAGAGATTGCCGCTGTGTCCAGAGAATGTTACCCAGGTTTTCTGCATTTTGGATATGGTTTTGGACCATGGCCTTCTCTTTCAGTCTTATAGTTTTTTATATTCTGTGTTTTTCGCCAATCCTTCTCGTTCTTTTTGTATGTGAAGGAGGGGGATTTGGGGCCAATGTGCCTGTACCGTTGCGGTTCATTTTTTTGCCTGGGGAAGAGGGATTTGCGGATTGATGATCGTGCTGTCATTCTTTCCTTCCTTTGGTTTTGTGGCTATCTGGAGAAGAGCGATTTCAGAGTTGTATACTTTGATAATAAATGAACCTTTGAACCTTTTGAAACTTTTGAGTCCCTCAACCTCCAGCCTATTTGTGACAAATTGTGAGTATCCCAGCTGAAAATAGTGGGTATTTTGTAATAAATAGCTTAACAACGAGGTGGTCTTATTAAAGTTAAAACGATTACCTACAGTAAGCATGAAAGTGGAGGATGTGCATGTAATTCTAAATGAATACTTTGTGTCTATCTTTATGGAAGATGGTAATTATTCGTTAGGATAGAGGAATGTGAAATAGTGGAAATGATAGAGAGAGAGAGAGAGAGAAAGAGAAGATAGAGACAGACAAAGAGATTGAGGACATGTCAGGAAGTCCACTGTCTTGAAATGTGGATTACTTGCCAGATGCAATTAAATTGCATCACATGTTCTTAAAAGAAACATAAGATATGGTACAGGAGCTATCTATTTTTTCCAACCCTGTCTGGTAATAGTTATGGGCAGGAGAACTGGAATGAATTTAATGTGGTATGGTTATTCAAAATAGAAAGAGGGATAGATTTTGTCACTACAGGCCGATCAAACTAATCTCAGTGATAGGCAAAATACGGGAAATAATCTCCAGGGCAGTTTTACTCAGCATTTTGAGAAGCAGAAATTGAATTTGACTGGATAGATGATAGAAAAAAAAGGCAAGTGGAATTTATCCAGTATATTGTGAGGCAATAATTTTGAAAGGACAAACATGGCACGGGAATACATAATAAATGGAAAGTGACTGAAGTGAGTAAAGGAACAGAGGGAAACTGAGGTGTGTTTTCACAAATTTATGAGGGCAACAGGACTGAGAGATAAGGTGATTATGACTGCATATGGCATACTTATCTTTGTTGGCTAGAGCATGAAATGAAAAAGTAGTACAAAATCTGTTAGGGCACAGCTGCAGTTGTCCTGGTTATCTTGCTGCAGAGAGGATTATCTCCAGCGTTGAAAATTTCAGTCCTTTCCTGGCTAAACTCTCACCTGCGACTCTCTGTAAGCCTGAGCTGGCTTAAAATTCTGTAGGCCCATCTTAACTTATGCCTAGCAAGTCTGCAAACTTACGTTTCTTATTGGTCAGCAGTGCATTCATTTTAAAATTCCCTCTTTGCTCTTAAATCTGTAAGTAAGGTAATCTGCAATCTCATCCTGCCCTCAATTTTGGTGGTGAATCTATGGAATTTGTTGCCATGGGCAGCAGTGGAGGCCAAGTCACTGGGTGTATTTAAGGCAGAGATTGATAGGTATCTGAGTAGCCAGGGCATCAAAGGTTATGGTGAGAAGGCGGGGGAGTAGGACTAAATGGGAGAATGGATCAGCTCATGATAAAATGGCAGAGGAGACCGATGGGCCGAATGGCCAACTTCTGCTCCTTTGTCTTGTCTTGTCTTGTCTAATTTTAATGAAATTCATGCTCTTTGCCAGTTCTGACTTTCATGCATCTCGCCATTGGTATTTACATTTTCAGTTGTGTTTCAAAAGCAGTTGTTGTGGAATACTTGGACTTTTATAAGGTGCCATACCAGATTACTGAACAAAATTAGCGTTCATGGTATTCACGGAGACTAGATAGAAGCAGAGCATAAAATACTTTCAGTTTGACAGATTATGATCACTGGCTTCTACAAGGAACAGTACTATGCCTCCAACTATTCATAAGTTAGATCAATGAGGGGATGAGGAGATCAAGTGTAAGATATCCAAGATTGTAGAGAGATACAATCAAGAGAGGGCTGTGACCTCAGGATTGCTACCCATGCCACGTGCAATTGAGGCCAGAAATAGGAAGATCATACAGTTTAACACATGGCTAAGTGGTTGGTATAGGAGGAAGGACTTCATATTTTTGGATCATTGGGCTCTCTTTCAGGGAAGATGGGACCTGTACAGAAGAGATGGCTTGCAACTAAACTGGAGGGGAACTAATATCCTCATGGGAAGGTTTGCTATTACCGCCCTGTGGGGGGGGGGGGGTTAAAGTAGAGTCGTGGGGGATGGGAACCGGAGTACCAGAACAGTTAGTGGAGTGGTCGAGGACACAAATGTTGTTAAGACCTCAAAGTCAGGAATCAAAAGCTTGAGTATGGTGAGACTAATATTCTGAATTGCATATATTTCAATGCAAGAAATATCGTTGGAAAGGCAGATGAGCTCAGGACATGGATCAACACATGAAATTATGATATTGTAGCCATTAATGAGACTTGGTTGTAGGAAGGGGGGGATTGGCAACTCAATATTCTTGGGTTCTGTTGTATTAGACATAATAGTGTGGGAGGGAATACAGGAGGAATGGTGGTGTTACTAGTCAGGGAAAATATCACAGTAGTGCTCAGTCAGGACAGACTGGAGAACTCATCTAGTAACACTTTATGGGTGGAACTGAGGAATACGAAAGGTATGACCACATCAATGGAGCTATATCATAGACCACCCAAAAATCCATGCGACTAAGAGGAAAAAAATTGAAGAGAGGTCGCAGAATGTTGCAAGAAACTTAAGGTTGTGATAGTAGGTGATTTTAACTTTGCACATATTGACTGGGAATCTGTCAGTCCCTCCAGTTGAACTCCGTCATTTTGTGTGTTTCCCCCTAGCCATCAGTCTGTGGTTTTGTATTGCCATGTGCTCCTGTTTGTTTTCATGCCCCGTGCGCTCGCGCTCCTGCTCTACTCCGGCCCCTGTATTACTGAGTACTCCGCCTCTCACCTGCTTTTCATTATTACCTGTTTTGCTGCCACTTGTGTCTCATTGTGCTCCACCTATCATCTGCCTCTCTGTTTATTGCTCCGTGTATTTCAGTCCTGTGTTTTCACCTGTTTGTTGTCAGATTGTGCCAATGAGTTTTCCTGAGACTTTCCAGCATTTGTATCTGAACTTTGTCCGTCTGAATATTGACTCTGCCTGTTTCCTGATTCTGGTTTTTAGATTTCTCTGGAATTTTTGATCTCTGCCTGAACGTTGATGCTGACGTTGTTGCCCCTCTGAATTTGCTACTCAGTAAATATCATAGTGCACACAGTGCTTGGTCTGTGATTGGGTCCTTGCTTCAGCAACCTGACAGAATCCCATACTGTAAAGAGACTAGATGGGATAGAGTTGGTTAAATGTGTTCAGGAAAGTTTTCTTAATCAGTACGTACAAGTCCCAATGAGGGTGTGTAATACTTGATTTCCTATTACAGAATGAGCCAAGGTAGGTGACAGAAGTTTGTGTAGGCGAACACTTTGCATCTAGTGATAACAATGCCATTAGTTTCAAGGTAATTATGGAAAAGGAAAGGCCTTGTCCTCAGGTTGAGATTCTAGATTGGAGGCAGATGAATTTTGGTGGTATCGCAAAGGATCTGGCAAGTGTTGATTGGGATAGGCTGTTTTCTGGCAAAAGTGTACTTGGTAAGTGGGAGTACTTTAAAGGTGAAATTTTGAGTACAAAGCTTGTATGTGCCTCTTAGAATGCAAGCCAAGAATAACACGTTTAAGGAGGCTTGGTTTATGAGAGATCTTGAGGCTCTGGTTTAGGAGGGAAAAAAAAGGAGGTGCCAAGCAGGTATAGGCTGATAGGAAGAAATGAGGTACTTGAGGAGTATAAGAAATGCAAGGGAACACTTAAGGAAGAAAGCAGGAGGGCTAAAAGAAGGCATGAGGTTGTCCTAGCAGACAAGGTGAAGGAGGATCCTAAGGGATTCTACAGATATGGTAAGAGCAAAAGGATTGCAAGGGACAAAATTGGTCCTCTGGAAGGTCAGAATGGTAATTGACTTGCGGAGCCAAACAGATGGGGGAGATCTTAAATGAATTTTTTGCATCTGTATTTACCCAGAGACAGACAGAGAATCTATAGGAGTGAGGCAAAGTGGCATCAACTTCATGGACCCTATACAAGGTAGAGGAGATGTTTGCTATCCTGAGGCAAATTGGGGTGGATAAATCCCCTGAGGTTGACCAGGTGTTCCCTCGTACCCTACAGGAGGCAAATGCAGAAATTGCCAGGGCTCTAGCAGAGATATTTGAGTCATCCTTCGCGACAGGTGAGGTACCAGTGGATTGGAGGATAGTCAATATTGTTCGGCTTCTTAAGAAAAGCTCTAAACAGAAACTAGGAAACTATAGGCCGGTGAGTCTGACATCAGTAGAGGGAAGTTATTGAAAGGTATTCTAAAGGACTGGATATATGAGTATTTGGCACTGATTAGGGATAGTCAGCATGGCTTTGTGTGTGGTAGATGGTGTCTAACCAAACTTGGTAGAGCTTTTTGAGGAAGTTATCTGGAAAGTTGATGAAGGCAAGACAGTGGATGTTGTCTACATGGACTTCAGCAAGGCATTTGACATGGTCCCACATGGGAGGTTTTGTCAAGAAGGTTCAGTCACTTGGGATTCAAGATGAGGTATTAAATTGGATTAGAGATTGGCTTTGTGGGAGAAGCCAGATTGTTGTAGTAGATGGTTGTTTCTTTGTCTAGAGTCTTGTGACAAGTGGAGAGCTGCAGAGATTGGTGCTGTTTCTGTTGTTGTTTGTCATCTATATCAACGGTATAGATGATAATATGGTTAACTGGATATTCAAATTTGTGGATGACATCGAGAATAGGGAGTAGTGGACAGTGAGGATGGCTATCAAATCTTGCAGCAGGATTTGTACCAGCTGGGAAAATGGGCTGAAAAATGGCAGATGGAATTTAATGCAGACAAATGTGAGGTGTTACACTTTGGTCAGACCAAGCAGGGTAAGCTTTGCACCGTAAACGGGTAGGGCACTGGGGAGTGTGGTAGAACAGTAATCTGGGAATATAGATCCATAATTCATTGAAAGTGGTGTCACGGGTAGACAGGGTCATAAAGAAAGCTTTTGGCACATTGGCCTTTATAAATCAAAGTGCTGAGTACTGGAGTTGGGATGTTATGGTGAAGTTATATAAGGTGTTGGTGAGGCTTAATTTGAGTATTATGAGCAGTTTTGGTCATCTACCTACTGGAAAGATTAAATAAGATTGAAAGAGTACAGAGAAGCTTCACAAGGATGTTGCTAGGACTGGAGGATGGTATGAGCTATAAGGAAAGATTGAATAGGTTAGAACTTTATTCTCTTGAATATGGAAGATAGAGGGGAGATTTGATAGAGGTATACAAAATTATGATGGGGTATAGATAAATAGATAGGGTAAATGCAAGCAGGTTTTTTCCACTGAAGTTGGGTGAGACTACAACTAGAGGGGAAGGGTTAAGGGTGAAAGGTGAAAAGTTTAAGAGGATCATGAGGGGGATCTTGTTCACACAGAGAGCAGTGAGAGTGTGCAACAAGCTGCCAGTGCAAGTGGTGCATGCAATTTCAATTTCAACATTTGAGAGAAGTTTGGATAGGTACATGGATGGGAGGAATATGGAGAGCTCTGGTCTGGGCAAGTTGATGGGAGTAGGCAGTTTAAATGGTTTGGCATGGACTAGATGGGCCAAAAGTCTTGTCTTTGTGCTGTAGTTTTTATGACTCTATGACATAGACAAAGCTAAATAACAGGATGGAGAGACGGTGAAAAGAAGCTTCAGTGAAATATAAATACAATGGGGAAAAATGTGAAGCCTTTCACCACTTTGAAAAGTAGAGTATTCTCAAATGGTGAGAGATGGAAAGGTGTTGGGGCTCAGAGAATGTCCTGAACACAAATCCCTGTAAGCTAATATGTAGGTTTATCAGATCATTAGTAAGGCAAACACAACGTTGGCTTTTATTGTAAAAGGATTGAATTTAAAAATTGAGGCATCTTTCTCCAAGTTTACAGGGCCCTGATAAGACCATTCCTGGAATATTTTATACTGGTCTATTTGAGAAAGGATTGAAGTTGTCCATCGATCGGAGTCGACCATGGATGTGACACGCAAGCCAGGGCAGTACAATATGGAGAGCATGCTGTTGCTCATGTTGTAAGCTTCCCCTCCATGCAGCTAATGAATCCAAAGGAACGGCAGAGACCGATACAGTTTGGCACCAGGAACATAGCAGGAGTTGCTAGTCAGAATTGAACTCAACATAAGACTGCCTTAGGGCCTCCAGCTCCAGATTTTCCCTCTGGGTTTACTCCTGAAGCCTTCCCCATGAGTGGGTACAGCCACAAGGCAGCGGAAGCTTGAGATCAAAGTTTTCCTTTTCCTAGTTGAGCTGCCAACCACAGCTGATGAACCCCATCTGCCCAAAGCGACTGGTTTTAAGACTCCAGTAACCCATCTTTGCCCCTTCTCCTGTCAATCGAAGCCGTTCTGCTGGGCTCAGTAGCTGAGCCACATGTGAAGGCTAGGAGCTGGACTTGGTTGTCAGAGGCTATTTGAGATGTACACCACTGGGAGCATTTAATGAGTGGTGGGAGCTTATCCCCACTACCACTGCAGACCATAACTACCTTAACAGCCTTCAGGAAGACTAAGAATAAGGAAAGGTGCGTCGCATTGGAGTTTCTCAGGTATTAAGGGAACCAAGATATAGCGGGTGAATACAGAAAAATATTGCTGAGGTAGTTATTGAACTGCGGAATTGGTAAAAAGGAAGAATGACTTGCCCTTATTTCTGTTTCTTAAGTTCTTATGTAAATTCTGTCTCTTAGTGGGGCCGCTTTGTGCTTATTATACCATACAATGTATAAATGACAAGTTAGATGTAAAATTGTGAGTTCATGCTATGCTTAATTATAGTGGAAAAGCTCAGACAATGCTTCAACAGTGATTTTTGTAATTGCCTGTCAAAGCCCAAGCATGAAGCATGGCCACCTGGGCGGCTGGCACCTGCAGACCATATGCCAGAAGACACAACACTTCCATACAGGGATAAAACTGGTTAGAGTGATTGGCATTTTCTTGCACTTTGTTGTAGCAGTTTTTTTTCTTTAATTTTGAGTGCACATTCCATCCGCAGTTTTGCTTTCAATCGTTACTAAATATAGTTTCTTATTTATTAGCAGGAGGGAGAAACACAAAATTGTACTCTCGAGCAATTATCTATTCATTCTTCTATATGACAGAGATGAAAGCTATTTGATTCATTGAGTCTATCTTAGTACTCCCATCTATCTTAGTCCCATATATTTGGTGTAAATTGTTCTCTCTCAGGTGTCCACTAACTCTGGTCTGAATCTCCTGCCATCCAGCTATACCAGAGGTAATTTACAGTAACAGTTCATCAAAGAACAGTGGTTGCTTTATCAAGAATGATGATGAAGTGGGGTATAGAGAGGAAGGGGAGCAGCTGGTAGGTTGGTGTGGGGAGAACAACTGAAGCCTGAACATGGAGAAGACAAAGGAAACCATTGTGGACTTCAGGAAGTTGCAGGTGAACCATCACCCTCAGCAAATACATGGGTCCTCCATAGAGAGTGTTAACTGCACCAAGTTCCTGGGAGTTCTCATCACGGATGACTTCACCTGATCCCTTAATATCACCCCCCCCCCACCCACCCACCCCAAACAAGAAGGCACAGCAGCTCTTCCACTTCCTGAGAAGGTTGAGGCAAGCAAGGCTCCCACCACTGCATTTTACAGGAGCACCACTGAGAGCATACTGACAAGTTGCATTTCCATCTGGTCTGGAAGCAGTTGAGCATCAAACCAGGTATCCCTACGAAGAACTGTGAGAATAGCTGAGAGGATCATAGGGGTTTCCTTACCATCCATTAGGGACATTTATCAGGAGCGCTGCGTACGCAGGGCCCTTAGCATCATTAAGGATTGCACCCACCCACCCATCCAGCCTCTTTGACTTTTTGACCATCTGGCAGGAGACTATGATGCATAAAACAAGAACGGTCAGGATGAGAAACAATTTCTTCCCTAAGCCATTGGGCTTCTGAATTCCCTCCGGCATCCTATTCTAAGTGGTTAATCTGTTCCAGTACAATATTTAATATGAATGCACTGTACCGTCATAAGTTGTGTGCTGTGTGTGTTATGTATATTACTTTGCTTTGCACCCTGGTGTATAATCATATAACATATATGGTTATGTACATGTACATAGTTAAATGATAAACTTGACTTGACTTCAGCCAGTTCACAAAAATACTTATCTTATTCTTTCAAAGATTATTCTGCTACTAAGCCACGTGTGATTGGAACCTGTGATTTACATTTTGATGGTGTGTTTTCGGGCTGATTGGGCGATCTGGTGCTTTGCTGTCTCCAAGGGTGTTTGGTGGGGTTTCCAGTGGAGTGTGTGGCCTGTAGGCCAAGAAGCCTGGAGACAGAGTGTAAGCCCATAATTGTCGCCATTTCTCACTGATCTCGCTGATTAAAGCATCAAGCAAAATTGAAATCAATGAGCATGAGAGTAGTAGGCGAGTGTGTGTACAGCGCTGTCTGCCTGCGTTTAACAGGTCTGTCTCTCCCACTCGCTCGCTCCTGCCAGGGGAAGGTGCCTGTGTTTTACTGGTCTCTCCCTTGCTGCTCCTGGAGGAAGGTGCCTGTGTTTTACTGGTCTCTCTCTTGCTACTCCCGGAGGAAGGTGCCTGTGTTTTACTGGTCTCTCCCTTGCTGCTCCCGGAGGAAGGTGCCTGTGTTTTATCGGTCTCTCTCTTGCTGCTCCTGAAGGAAGGTGTCTGTGTTTGGCCGGTCTGTCTCCCTCTCACTCAATGCTGTCGGAACACAGTGCTGGAGTCTTGGGTTTTGGGTAACATTTAATCTACTTGGTTTGTGGATTGGACTCGATGGTTGATGCTATATGTGTTCCTGGTGTCTAGTTACTCAGTTTTTTTTATTATTCCTATTCTGTGCGATTTTCATCGGTGCCGTCTGGCTCTGTGGCCTGCAGTCAACGAATAACACAGCACTAAATTGAACTGAACTGAACATTGCTCAATGACCCTGTGGTTTGATGTTTTGTATTCTGTGTTTCTCACTCGTTTTTTTGCCGTTTACGCGGTTTGTTCTTTATTTTGCAAGTTGGGTGTTTGATGTTTTTCTTTGAACCGGTTCCATGGCGTTTCTTTGTTTCGTGGCTGTCGGTGGGAAGATGAATCTCAGGGTTGTATACTGTATACATACTTTGATCATAAATGTACTCTGAATCTTTGAAATCAGAATACCTGGAAGAAATGTGCCCAGTCTCCACTGAGAACACAAGATGAGGACTGAACCCAGATGATGGAGCTGTGATGCAGCAGCATAAACTGCTGTGGCACTGCACCACTGCAGAGTGCAATTGGAGCTACAGTATAATTCAAGTATGCTGCATTATGTAAAATACATACAGTACACTGTATATTTGATGCTCATCCGGAATTACTAGCTAATAGTTTTTGTGCACATCTGATAGTGATACAATCAATTTCCTCACTGATTAAAGTTCAATTGCTTTCCTCATAACAATTACTTGAAAATGTATGAATTTTGGCATTGGAATAGTTACAAAATGGGATGCACAGAATATGTCATTACTGTAAGTCATACCAACAGCCATCAGAGAGATGAAAGGAGAAGACCGAGAGCAGGTTTGATGGAGGTATTCAAAATTGAGGGGTATAGATAGGGTAAATGCAAGCAGGCTTTTTCCACTGAGATTGGGTGGGACTGCTATCAGAGGTCATGGGTGAAAGTATTAAGCAAGTATTCAGAGGGTTGTGAAAGTGTGGAAGGAGCTGCCAGCACAAGTGGTGCAGGTGAGCTCAATTTCAATGTTTAAGAGAAGTTGGGTCAGGTATATGGATAGTAGGGGTATGGACAGCTATGGTCCTGGTGTAGGTGGATGGGAATTAGCAGTCTAAATGGTTTCAGCATGGACTAGATGGGCTGAAAGGCCTGTTCCTGAGCTGTACTTCTCCAATTATTGAAATGCAAATGCAGGCTAATACTGTTGCAGATTAGAGACTTGGAGCTTGACAGCTTGTCAATTTGGGAGCTTAGATTGCAAAATATTTTCCACCTTTGTGTACACTTACATGGAGTACTGCCACAAGAAAGAAGTATTCGTCATCAAAGACCCCCATCATCCAGGCTTGTCCTCTTCTCGCTATTACTATTGGGCAGGAAGCACAGAAGCCTTAAGTGCCACACCACGAGGTTCAGGAAAAGTTATTACCCTATAACCAGCAGCCTCCTGAACTGAGGTGGAAGTTTCAGTCACTACCACTCCGAACTGATTTTATGATCTGCCCACGCACACACTTTCAGGGACTTTTTACGACTCATGTTCTCAGTATTCATTTTATTTCCAGTTTGTATTTTGCACATCGGCTGTTTGTCAGTATTTGTTTATGTATAGTTTTAGAGAAAATTCTAATGTAGTTCTTTATTGCAAAGTCTATTGTATTTCTTCATTTCCCTGTATATGTCTGGAAGAAAATGAATCTCACAGTAGCAAATAGTAACTATAGTAATGTACAAAAGTTTTAGGCACATAAATACTGTATAGGCAAGGTGCCTAAAACATTTGCACTGTAGTGCTTTCATATATTGCACTCTACTGTTGCCGCAAAAGTAATAAATTTCATGACGTATGTGAGTGATGATAAACCCGATTCTGATCTGGGTCTCTATTGTGGACTCAAAGTAGAAAGGGGGTAGGGAGAGGGTAATCATGGTTGGGGAAAGGAGAACGGAGGGAGCAGGAAGCACCAGAGAGATTTTCTGTAATGAAAAATAAGCCAATTGTTTGGAATCAGATGACCTTTCCTGGTGTCTCAGAGCTGGGTGTGTCTGCAACCTCCCCGCGCGCCCCCCCCCATACCCCTGGCACTCCTACTCCGCCACCTGTCCCACAGCCTCCCAAAACACTACAAACTTCACTCTCTACTCCACGTTAAAAAATGTGATAATAATTTTACTTTGAACTTCATAGAACAATGCAAGCTATATTTTAATAATTGTTTATTATAATGTTCAAACTTTGAACACTGTAATAACTCAGAGTTAGAATACATTTTGATGGGTTCTAATGTGATGTATTGTTGCTGTTGGTCAGTTACTAAAAAATAAATTTCTACAAAAGGCAATAAGGCCATGAGTAAAGTATTAAGCAAGAAGTGCATCATACCACTGACCACCAAGATCAAGTAAACCCTGAGACTGACATCAAATGAATGGACAAGCCATATATTCAGTAACAAGTTATGGTAGTGCAGTTTGAACATTCAACTTAAGATGAATATGTATAAATTTTATATTGATATTTCAGATGTATAAGACAGAAAAGTTCTGATCAGCAAGTCTTAATGTTTCAAGTTTGCTTTCCTCATTCTGTAATGATTGAACTTTGAACTTTGGTTGGCTAAATTGTTCCTTGTGTAGCATCTCCTGATGCTAAAAAATTCTGGGTTTAGAAATTTCTCCTTGATTCCATGCTGGATTTTGGGACTCCCTCAAAACCTCTCTAATGAATTCCAGTGAAGTCTTTTAATCATCTTGAAGACCACTAATTGAGTCTAACAGTCATAGTAAAGTACAACACAGAAACAGGCCATTCAGCCCATCCAGTCCATGCTAAACCATTTAATCTGCCTACTCCCATTGACCTGCACTGAGACCATAACCCTCCATACCCCTACCATCTATGTATCTATGCAAACTTCTCTTAAATTGAAATTGAGCTCACATACACCACTTACACTGGCAGCTTGTTCCATACTCTCTCAACCCTCCGAGGGAAGAAGTTACCCCACATATTCCCCTTAAACTTTTTACCTTTTGCCCTTTACCCATGACCTCTCATTCTAGTCCACCCACCCTCATTGGAAAAAGCCTGCTTGCACTTAACCTATCTATTACTCTCATAATTTTATATACCTCTATCAACTCTCTTCTCAGTCTTCTATGTTCCAATGAATATTGTCCCAACCTATTCAATTTTTCCTTATCGCTCAGGTCCTCCAGTCCGGGTAACATCCTTGTAAATTTTCTCTGCACTCTTTCAACTTTATCTATCTTCTTAAATTTCTTAACTTGTACAACCTTTCATTTCCCATATTGATTTGGTCAATATTCTTACAAAATCTCCAGTGTCCCTACACATAATGTGAAAATCTGAACAGTTCACATTACTTTGATGAAGTGTAGTAAAGATTTTACCACATTTAATTTAAGTTCCTTATATTCCTAATCTATCACTCTGTAAAAGAAATTATAAACTGTGCTGGCTGTTTTAATTCCATTATCAACTACTTTACATGGTGTCTCCTGGGCACCTAGGCAATGATGTCTTCTGGGACAATGTATGAAAATTGGATCAGAAGTACCACTATGCTAGAAAGCGCAAAATCAAATTTTCAGGTTAATGTAAAGCCACACAGTAATGGTCATGTTTCACTCTGGAACAAAAATTTCTTTCAATAGCATGTCAAGGCATAAACAGCGTTACATGATTACATTTCAAATGAGAGTATCTTAAAATGTTGTAAAATATGTAGATTAAAATGACTGTTTAATTTTTGAAAATGGAATCCATAAATAGTAACTGCTGGAACTGAGGTACAGTTATGATTTAGGATATAAATGTAACTCTCGCTTCGGCAGGTGGCTTAATAAAGGGGATGGTAGCCCCCCAGTGGATGCTGTGTGATGTGTCCCCTGTTACAAATCAGTACCACGAAATAACAAACAGTACACAATATGCGATTAAACAATTGAGCTTTATAATTCTTAATTTGACGGTATGGTTAATAAAGAAAACCAAAAAAGAAAAAGGGCCCATTCTCATAAAACAGTCCAATGCGCAATGTTGGAGCTCACTGATAAGGCCGTTCGTCCACCATTGACCTCCTCCGATCATCTCTGATCTTCAGACCCTCGCTCCAAGTCCACTCCTTTCCGTGGTCTACCAACTCTCTCCATTCGTGTCTTCTTTCCTCATCTCTCCCCGGGAAAAGACCCCGAATTCCCAACTCCCAGACAGACAAGAACAACATCCTGCTCATTGGCTAGCATGCCCCGTTATCTCTAGTCATAACCCAAACATTGCTGCTACAGGGAAACCATTACCTTTGCAGTGGAACATTACAGAGAAGTCATTACATTAGCAGTGAAACTTCACAGTGTGTTACATAAATACACATAGAAACACTGCTGACCCTTTGCCCCACAATGTTGTGCCGACCATGTAACCTACTCTAGAAGCTGCCTAGAATTTCCGTACCGCATAGCCCTCTATTTTTCTGAGCTCCATGTACCTATCTAAGAATCTCTTAAAAGACCCTATTGAATCTGTTTCTACCACTTTCACTGGCAGTGCATTCCACACACCCATCACTCTCTGTGTGAACAATTTGCGCCTGACATCCCCTCTGTACATACTTCCAAGAACCTTAAAACTATGCCCTATCATATTAGCCATTTCATCCCTGGGGGAAAAGCCTCTGGCTATCCAGATGATCAATGCCTCTCATTATCTTATACACCTCTATCAGGTCGCCTCTCATCCTCCATCACTCCCAGCAGAAAAGGCCGAATTCACTCAACCTGTTCTCATAAGGCATGCTCTCCAATCCAGGCAACATCCTTGTAGATCTCCTCTGCACTCTCTCTATAGTATCCACATCCATCCTGTAGTCAGGTGACCAAAAACGGAACACAGTACTCCAAGTAGGGTCTAACTAAGCTCTTAGAAAGCTGTAACATTACCTCATCACTCTTGAACTCAGTCCCATGGTTGATGAAGGCCAACACACCATAACCACGCTGTCAACCTGTGCAGCACTTTTGAGTGTCCTATGGATACAGACCCCAAGATTTCGCTGATCCTCCACACTGCCAAGAGTCTTACCATTAATATTATATTCTGTCTTCAAGTTTGACCTACCGAAATGAATATTTATCTGGGTTGAACTCCATCTGCCACTTCTCAGTCCAGTTCTGCATCCTATCAATGTCATGCTGTAACCTCTGACAATCGTCCAGACTATCCACAACACTCCCAACTTTTGTGTCATCGGTAAGCTTACTAACTCACCCTTCTACTTCCTTATCCAGGTCATTTATAAAAATCACAGAGCGGAGGGGTCCCAGAACAGATCCCTGGTATATAATACTGGAAATATTCAGCAAGTCCAGAGGCATCTATGGAGAGAGAAACAGAGCTAATCTATTCCTTTCTGCACAGATGCTGGCTGACCACATTTCTAGTATTTTCCGATTTTATTTCAGATAACCAGCTTCTGAAGTTCCCTCTGACCATTCAACATGGAATACAAAATCTACCTATAGGAGAGAATCAAAAATCCAGCATCCACGGCTTACCTTTGGAGAAACAAGTAATTTTGAAATTTCATTTTAAAGCAGAATTGAATTCAAATGTATACTGTGCAGATATGACTTGACATCAAAATAGCAGTATTATTTAATTAACAAAGAATTATAGGATTGAATTGACATTAAATTATATTCTTGTGTTCCTACGACAGGGAGATGGAGATGATCCGCGGAGTCAAGAAGTTATAACTCGATCCCTTCACTGGGCAGATGGTTTTGTTTTTGTCTTTTCGCTTACAGACACAGACAGCTGGAAAACTCTCCGTCCACTCCATCAGCAAATCAGGAAAATCTATCCCAACATCCGACTTCCATTTGTGTTGATAGGAAACAAAGCTGATTTACCTCACGCACGGCAAGTTGAAACAACTGAAGGGATCCAGTTGGCAAATGAGATAGGAGGAGCTTACTATGAAGTTTCTGCCAGAGAAAATTGTAATGAGGTCTATGATGCTTTCCATCAAGTCTGCCAAGAAATTAGTAAAATGATGGGAAGCAGCAACGGAGAGAAAAGAAGAGGTCTGCTTTTAGCTAGGCCCAAATCACCAAACATGCAAGATTTTGGAAGGCGCTTAAAGCAAGCTCTATCATCTAAAGTAAAATCTACTAGTGCTATTTAACAGCACTCTTTTGCACAGGTTGCAAGCTTCATATCCATTGTATTTCCAGTTTACATGAGGGATGAATGGAAAGTATTTTCTGAGGACACCAATTAAGTGAATACTCAAAGATATTTTAAAGATTAGCATATGCAAATTGTGACTTCTTGCAATTTTCAGTTTCCTTCTCCATGTATGCCATGTGACAGAATTTTAACTGCTGAGTGTGTGTTTTTATGTGTATACATAATGAAGAAATTCAGTTCCCAGTGTGCAATGCGGGTGGTTCACCTGGAACCGGAAGTGATATTGGTGAGCTGGTTATGCGTGCTCAGTGTGAAGCTAAAAGCCATGTACTGCTTTATGGAATCTTGGTGTTGCTGCTTCATCCGGTTCAATTCTGGCCTTTGTGCCTTTGAGTTTACCAATACCCTTCTCAAACACCTTGTTATTAGTATTAAGCAGCTGTGACAATCTTTGGGCTGGGCTGCAGTTGCTTGTTGATGACACACTGAGAACTTTAATTGTGTGCCAATCTAGTTGGATTTTTCTCAACCATTCACATCTGAAAAGTGCTGGCCTTCCACTTTTCAACACATAAAGTCCTAACTGCTGTGTTTAGCCTCCATATATCATATTCACTTTCAGTTTGCCTTTGGGAGACACTTCTTCACCTAGTAGGTCTTTAGCATCACCAAGCTTAGAAAACAGTCTGTTGTAGTCAAAGCTGACCCTGTATCCAGCTTCATTTTATGATTTTGCAATCTGCTTCAGTATCGCCATATAGTTCTAGGCACAGCAGCTCAGCTTTGTCACGCTCTGTGTTGTCTGATTCAGTTTCACATTTAGTCACTTTATGCATTTGTTTAGTTTTGTGTTTGAAACTTTTTACTCCATGCGATTTTTCTCTTTGCTTGTGTTTTTTGTCTGACTTACACACTCTCTCTATGTGGCCTTGCCTGTGACACTTTCTGCAAACCCTTTCTTTGAACCAACAATCACTTGCATCATGGATGGATTTGCCACATCGATAACATTTTTGGTTTTATGCACCATTCAGGGACATTTTGCAAATTTCACATTCTGAACTCTTTTTCTGTAATTCTGACTTGTCCTTTGCTGCAGTCTCTAATGATATGGCAATGGTGAATGTCCATTCTAAGGTTAAGTCTCTTTCTGACAGTAGGTTCTTTTGAGTGCTTTGTTTATGCATGCCACGTACAAGCCTGTCCCTTAATGCATCAGAAAGTCTATCTCCAAAGTCACAGTATTGGGAAAATTTGCACACTTCTGCAATGCATTCAGAAATGTTTTCATCCTTTGACTGGTTCCTTTTGTGAAATCTAAAACTCTCTGCAATTACTAGCAGTTTTGAGCTCAAGTGATTTAGCAAAATGGCAACGATTTCATTGAATGTCTTGCTGACTTTTCAGGAGTTACTAATTTGCTTAAGAAACTGTATGTTCTGGCAGTCATTAAACGATGAATTGTGGAGACTTTCTTTACCTCAACCACATCGTTAGCATTACTAGTTCAACCCTCTCGAGATACAATTCCCAATCCTCATTAGCACTATCAAGTTCATCAACTTTCCCAACTAAGGCCATCGTCACATTATTTTTACTTTAGCTTTGCTTGTTGTGCATCTCTCACTGTGTACTGTGCACCATTATTCACGTGCCCTTTTCTAGCATTCGTGACCACCTTCTCCCTCACCGTACTGGTTCAGTTCGCTCTTTTCTCTCGCTGTCTCTGTCCCTTCCTCCGAATTCTGTCATTTCGTAACTGACAGTGTAGTTGGTGATATCCGTTGACATTCAGGTTTGTACTCATCAACAATTTGTTTTGTGTGTACAATTTCATATTAAATAAATAAAGGCATGCACTCAGAGACCAAGTTAATGTGTATATTCACTTAGCAGAGAGAGCAGGAAATCAATGTGCATGTGTGAGTTATCATTCAATAATTAGTGCTAAGAAGAGTCATTGCATTAAAAGAAATAGATCCATACAGTGGTGATAGGCAAATTACGGTGGGTCCAGGTCCTTACTGAAACAGGACGTGATTCTAGCCATGACCAACCTCTCAAAGCATTCATCACCACAGACCTGAGTGCTGCTGGACCATAGTCACTGAGTGGCTCAAAGATGCAAAAATTTGATTTGGTGGATCAGCCAGTTTAAAAGATCCATCAAATTCATTTAAACTGAACAGCTCTCAAGTCATGTTATGACAATTCTGAGGCAGATTGCTGGCGAACTTGTAGCAATCTCCATAACCCAACTTATTCTTCCTGCATATGCATTGCTTGTTGGCAAACCAAACTCTGCAGGAACACCCTGAAAGTGCTTTTGTTTTTTGAGGTGTCCTTCTTTTTCTGGCTTATCAGCAGAGCTGACACTGAACTAGAATCAGGTTGACTATCACCGGCATATGTTGTGATATTTAACTTTGCAGCTGCAGTACAATGCAATACATGATAAACATAGAAAAGCAACTGAGTTACAGTAAGTATACATATATATTCTTACTGTATAAATTAAAGTAGTGCAAAAACAGAGGTAAATTTTAAAAAATGAGGTGCTGTTCTTGGGTTCAACGTTCATTTAGAAATCAGATGGCAGTGGGGAAGAAACTGTTCCTGAATAGCTGTGTGTGTGCCTTCAGGCTTCTGTACCTCCTTCCTGATGGTAGTAATGAGAAGAGGGCATGTCCTGGTTGGCGGAACCCTTAACGATGGATACTGCCTTCCCGAGGTACCACTCCTTGAAGGTCTCTTGGATACCACGGAGGACGGTACCCATGATGGAGCTGACTAATTTTACAATTTTCTGCAACTTACTTTGATCTTATGCAGTAGCCCCCTCATACCAGACAGTAAAAGAGCCAGTCAGAATGCTCTGAAGAAGATTTCAAGTGTTTTAGGTGACAAACCAAATCTCCTCAAACTCCAAATGAAATATAACCACTGTCTCGCCTTCTTTATAGCTGCATCAATATGTGGTGTCCAGATTAGGTCCTCAGACTTACTGACACCCAGGAACTTGAAATTTCTCACCCTCCCCAATTTTTTTTTTTACTAATTTTTTATTGCAACACCAACAAACTCTCTCCAATTCTGATCCCCCTATGAGGATTGGTTTGTGTTCCCTCATTCTACCCTCTGTGAAGACCACAATCAGCTCTTTGATCTTACTAACAATGAGTACAAAGTTGTTGCCACTGTTGTAGCGTGGATGAAATCACTGGAGAGACAGAGTCACTGGTAGATACAAAGCAGCTTCTTTATTTGACACAACACGACACAGCAGGTATCTACGGACGGAGACACTTTCGGTGGAAAGGTCTGCTAGCCCAATGTGGGCTTGATGTTTATATGCTAAACACAAAGGCAATCGCTACTTAAAAAGTTATAGACAATGCATAGACAATGCTTCCTATTGAAGTTACATACAAAATATCACACCACCTAACTCCATCCTTTCCTTCTGATGCCAAAAGTCTGGGTTGGTATCCACAGCCTTTAGGAATGTAGTTAAATCCACAATACATTTATTTGGCATTTTACGTGCTAACATAGAAGACAATTAATATTTATAATGTATAGATAATACTGTCTTTGAAACAACAGCATCTGGTCAAACTACGGCGCCAGAAGCATCTGGTCACACCTTTTTAGGAAGCGCATTGTTGTGGACTGAATCCTCAGTACTTTGTCAAATAGTCAAACAGAAGTCTGGTGGCCAAAGTTATTTAAGTGTAAACAAATCATCTACTCAAAAAATCTCACTCTAACAGCCACGACCAGAGAATGTTCCAGTAAAAGGGAGCTGTATGGTGATCACTGAGCACAAGGGGCAGCACTAAAGGAGCAGCTACTGATTGTGGAAAGGCAAGTGCAGCCAACATTAGGTCTGACTGCATGTGAAAGGCTCAACCCCGTGGGAACAGTTTTTATAGTAGCTTCACAGACCAAAGGTGACCAGGCGTCACTCATGGAAGAGTACGCAGATGTCTTTAAGGGGCTCAGGTGCTCTCCTGATGTAACTCGAGAAACTCCTAACAACATCCATGAGAGCTCCAGAGAGGTTAAGCAAGAGAACATGAGAGCCCCAGAATGGTTTTGCAAGAGAAGCACAAGAAATCCACCTTCCATAGACATCTGTATCAGCTACACCAGTGATTGTCAGGATGCCAGTGCTGAACAGGGTGATCAGGATGAAGAAGTCGCCAGGCTTGCTTCCACATTATGCAACCTGTCTGTCACTGACTTCCAATTAAGGACAAGAAATCAAAAATATCTCCACAATCCTCAGCTCCATTATGAGGTATGTGGAGCAAATTATGTTCACGCAGCAAGAACAAGTACAGAGACAAACAGATAGGATCTTGGCAGCAGATGTGAAAAGTAAACTTGTTGTTCAGAAAGACTCTAATATTAACACAGCAAAGGAAAGCAATACATCTGTGGAGACAAATAGCAGAACAAAAGATCATTGAATCACCACCAAGGCTGATTCAGAGTTTATGAGTGAAATGGGACTGTATTTGCTCATTTCAATTGAAGTTAATGTAAATATCTTTGTGGAAAGCATTGTTGTTTCTTGCAGGTTTATGAGGGCAGAGTATTGTGTATGTTTTCTCTAAAGGGGGAAGATCTGTGTATTATGTGTGTACATAATAGAGAACTTCACTTCCCAATATGCAACGCGGGCATTTTGCCCAGAACTGAAAGTGACATTGACGAACTGGTTGCTTGCACTCAGTGTGAAACTAGAAGCTGTGTACTGTAAATAAATGTGTGTTCATTTTTCCATTGCAAAGTTTGTCTTTATTAAAGAACTAACATAACTTGGTGCAAAAGGTGCTCAGTGTTATGTGTAGGCATGTTTACTTGTGATGTATACAGTCATTATGATAGTAGCTTGTTTTGTGCCACTAATCTGCTGAATTATATTGAGTTAAAATTATTCTCAGACTGAAGCAATTTTAAATTGTGGACTAAGTTACATTATTAGAAGCATCCACAGGGAACTCTTGTTTTCTCAAATTATAAATGCATTGAGGTTAAATCCCACAGATGCTGCAGGTTGAATAACTTTCTATAAAGTTCCATTATTCATTGAAATTCTGGTTTCAAATGCTTGTATATTAAGAAGGCATGACCATTAATCAGGGACTCCTGTTAAAAATGATGCTTGTCTGTTCATGACAGAGTTATGTTTGACAATAATGTTCTGGTGAGAGGGTAGCTGGCTGCCACCAGTTGCCCAAATTCATTTATTTCTAAAATAACCCGGCAGGAAGTATTTATTCATATTTTATTGTAAATAACTGATGATTATGATGTTGTTTAGGTAAGAGTGCATGAGAAAAAAAGATCAAAAATTGCATTGTCGCTCTTTCAGCATTGTTTGTTCAAATTGTGGTAAATTATTTACATGCCGATGTTTGGCTCCATTTCACTAATTAAAGCTTCCATTGTGTGCTGATTAGCGTGATGAGGGAGATTGAAGCATCGAGGCCAGCTGCCTGTCTTTTGATCATTCTGTACCAGAGAGGGAACAGCCTGCCACTGGGCCTGGAGAATATTGCCCAGGTTTTCTGCGGTTTGAATGTGGACATGGACTATAAACTTTCTTTCAGTCTTACTAATTTTTATATTCTGTTTCTTGCCCAAACTTTCTTATTTTTTTGTGTAGGGCGGGGGATTTGGGGGGGGCGCGGGGTTGATGTGCCTTTTTGTTTTGTTCAGTTTTTGTGCTGGAGGAGGGATTTGGGGGTTGATGTGCCGGTTCCGATTTTGTTTTTTTGCATGCCGGGAGGTGGGATTTGTGGGTTGACGATCGTGCTGTCTTTCTTTTCTTTCTTGGCTTCATCTGGAGAAGAAGGATATCAGAGTAGTATACTTTGAAAATAAATGAACCTTTGAAACCTTTGAATAATTTCCTTGATTAGATTGGTTATTTCCAGACATGGTCCCATTAACATGCCTGATCTTTCCTGGTGCCAGACACAGAACTCAAGAAATTAGGATCAAGGATCACCTTTACTCTCCTATATGGATTTACATGTATTAGGATTTATATGGATTTACCCTGTGTTGTTTCAGGTGTGAACAAAAGACAACATTCAACAATTATGAAGTATAAAGGGTTATATAAAAAAGTAAAGTTAGAGGTTAAAGTACTTAAATACCAGCATCTATTTACAATGTAACAGTATTATAAAAGTGGTTTATAGTGTTTACAGTGGAGGGGATAACGAGACTGGTTGATCAGATTAACTGCCTGGGGGAGGGGGGGAAGAAACTTTTAAGATTGCATTATAAGTATTGTTTTAATAGCCCTATAGCACTTTGCAGAAGAGAGTCTTTGGAAAATGCAGTTTTTCAGTGTGGGTCATGTCCCTAACAACTTTTCAAAGCCTGCTTCTTTATCCTTGACATACAGACGTCCGGCAGTGATGGTAGACTTCAGCCAATGACTTTTTCAGCTGACCTAACAGTTTACTGTCATTTTTGTACATTGTGACGGGATGCATGTACGCATATTTTGTTGTAAATAACTAACTGTCTGGGTAAGAGTTCATGGGAAAGATTTCATGAGGAAAAAAGTCAAAAATTGGATTGCCCCCTTTTTAGGTGCTGTTGATTCAAATCGTGGCAGATTGTTCTGGGAATGTTTTCTGCCTTGTTCCCTTGACTGGACGTGTCATTTCCAGACATGGTACCTAATAACAAGCCTGATTTTTCCTGATGTCAGGCACAGGTCTCATGATGTCAATTGCTGTGCCATATAATTTCTTCTGGCACCAGCATAAATTAAATCACAAACCTCCACATTATAACCATCATGGAACAGTATCAATAGAACTAGATGCTTCTATTCCTACCCCATAAAGGGATGCTCTGCTGACAAATGGAAATCTGACTGGGCAATTTGAGAATTTACTGGAGGCTGTTCAAATTAATTGCAAAATCCATAGAGTGTGCCAAAACTAACAGGGGGTGTTTGATTTCACAGAAACAGCTATCTTACATTTTCATTTCATGGGTGTCTCAGAGGCTTGAGAGCAGGAACCAAATATGCACATCAGTGAAAATCAACAATTGTCACTGAAAAATCGGACATCCTGCAGTAAGAGCTTTGACCATGCCTGACTGCTTTCTGCATGGAGGTCAAGGTTATCTTCACTCTCCGCTTCCTTACCACAGAAACTTTATATGTAACTGCAGCCCCACCTTTAAGTTGCTGCCCTCTTTTCTATCAATGAAGCTACCAAGACATTGTGTTTACAAAGAAATAGTTCCATTAATTTTGAATTCAGTGAGAAATAAAGGTCATCTCAAGGATTTGGATTTACTGGCTCCCTTTGAGCTCAGGCAATCATTCATGTGCCCATAAAAGCTCTGCTTAATAACCATTGCAACACACTCAAAATGCAGGAGGATCTCAGCAGGCCAGGCAACACCTATGGAAAAGAGCGTAGTCGATGTTTCGGGCCGAGGCCCTTCAGCAGGACTCTTTTCCAAAGATGCTGCCTGGCCTGCTGAGTTCCTCCAGCACTTTATGTGTGTGTGTTGCTTGGATTTCCAGCAACTGCAAGTTTTCTCTTGATTGTGATTGGCTCAGTAACCCGTAAAAGAAAAGATTTCTACTCCCCTCTGCCCCCCGGGCAGAACACTTTGCAATTTGAGAAGAATTTCCTCATGGTCAATGTCATGTTTCTGGGAAGTTGTGGAGGACAAAGAGCAACAAAAAATTCTGGACCCTGAGGCATATAAGAATGGGCCTGAAGAGCAGGTGAGCAAGATGAAGGAAGCAGTGAGGTGGACACCTACTATAGTGTCATCTCTCAGATTATTGGAGGTAGAAATCATTGTCAGCATGGACCACAGGATTTCCCTGAGACAGGGAGATACTTCTCCAAAATAAAATGCTCAAAATCACAACCCCACTGTGTATGCTAAGGAAACTTCTGTACATGTTAATTATTGTCATCTGGTAATTCACCAATAACCAACTAGTTAGCTCGGATGACACTTTGAAATTCTACTGAGTTATTTTTGCAGTTTCTCCTTCACAGATTATGACACAGGTTTACAAGTAGATCGTGGGTGTAATATGAATGTAAGGAAGGACAAGTCGATGATTGGCTACAAATGCAGACAGTGCAAAGAGTTACATTGTACCACAGAGGCAAAATTCAAAAGGGCACAGAATGCAGGACTGAATATGCTGTATTTTAATGCATGTAGTATTTGGATCAAGGTGGATGAACTCGTGAAGCGATTAGAGATTGGCTGGTATGTTATGGGCATCACTGTCATAGTTGGGAGCTTAATATCAAAGGATATACTTTGAATTGAAAGGACAGGCAGGAAGGCATAGGAGGTGGTGTGGCTCTGTTGGTAACATACGGAATTACATCTTTAGAAAGAGGTGACAAAGGGCCAGGAATATCAAATCTTTGCGGATGGAGTTAAGAAACTACAACAGTAAAAAAAACATTATGGGGATCATATATAGGCTTCCAAATAGTAGTCAAGAAGTGGGGTTGAGAGTGCAAAGGGAGCTGGAAAGGGTAATGTCACAATTGTAATGTGGGACTTCAATATGCAAGGGGATTGGGAAAATCAGGTTCATGTCGGATCACAAGAGAGTGAATTTGTTGAATGCCTGTGAGATGTCTTTTTAGAGCAGCTTGTGCTTGAGTCTACCTGGGGAAAGGCTATCTTAGATTGTGTGCTGTGTAATAATCCAGATTTTATTAGTGAGCTTAAGGTAAAGGAGTCCTTAGGAGACAGTGATCATAATATGATTGAATACACACTGCAATTTGAGAGGGAGAAGCATGACTCACTTGTATCAGTATCACAATGGAATAAAGGAAATTACAGAGCCATGAGAGAGGAGCTTGCCCAGGTGGATTGGAGGGGAATACTGGCGGGGATGACAGCAGAGCTGAGGTGACTGAAGTTTCTGGGACTAGTTCACATGGCATAGGATAGACATGTCCCAAAGAAGAAGTTGTCAAATGGCAGGACTAGGCAACTGTGACTGACAAGGGAAGTTAAGGACTGCATAAAAGCCAAGAAAACGGCATATAATGCAGCAAAAGTGAGTGGGAAGTTGGATGATTGGAAAACTTATAAAATCCAACAAAAGGCAACTAAAAAAGCAATAAGAAGGGAAAAGATGAATATGAGGGCAAACTAGCAAATTATATAAAGTGTCACATACCCCATGACGGGTTAAAGAACCAGCAGAAATAGAAAACACTTTGGAGTCTGGTATTGTTATTCATTAATACTATTTATTAGTAACTACGCAATACAATAATATAATTTCAGATATATTAAACAGGTTAGCAAAGAATATATGTATATAAGTGTGGAAATATATGAAAACCAAACTTCTTCAAGCCTAGGGGTAAATAGATACAGTCTTACAGTGATGAGTAAAGTTCAGTTCAGTTCGTGGTTTGAGTGGGGTAGTGATGGAGGGAGAGAGAGAGAGGTTTTAGTCTTCAGGTGAGCTGACGCTGTCGAACTTCCCGTTGTCCTCCGAAATCCTTTAGAAGTCACTGAATGTGACCACAACAAAAGGGACCGTTCTTCTGTGGTGGAATTATCAACCCAGGCGAGGGTTGGGCACACGAATAACTCCCCACCACTCACGCCTTTTTCACACTGTGAGAGCCACTGATCGATCTGCCTGATCGATCCTCCAAAATCATGTGTCTGTGAGTCTATAAGCTGACCTTCTATTTATCTCACCACGCAGAACACAAGCTGTCCATCAAGTAGCTCCTCCCTTTTCTCTCTGTCGGAACACAGAAGCTGGCAGTATCCTTGCAAAAGTGTAAACACGCTGCAGAGAAACCATAACACCATCTCAAAGCAGTTTTCGTCTCTCTCTTAATAGCAAGGTGCTTGTGTTGAATAACTCTCTCTCTCTCTCCTTTTAAAAGCACAGTTCATAGAGATAATTCAGGATCTCGTCACAAAAGTAGGATACCAGAAGTTTTTTCAGTTATATAAAGAGTTGATTTTGGACCACTGGAAAATGATGCTGGTGAGGTAGTAATGGAGGACATAGAAATGGCAGATGAACTTAATGGGTATTTTGCATCTATTACAAAGGAAAAAGTGCTAGGCAAACTCAAAGGTCTTAAGGTGGATAGGTCACCTGGACAGATGGACTATATCCCAGAGTCCTGAAAGAGGTTGCTGAAGAGATAGCAGATGCATTGGTTATGATCTTTCAAGAATCACTTGATTCTGGCCTGGTTCTGGAGGACTGGAGAATTGCAAAATTCACTCCACTCTTTAAGAAGGGAGGAAGGCAAAAGAAAGGAAATTATAGGCCGGTTAGCCTAACCTCAGTGGTTGGGAAAGTGTTGGAGTCCATTATTAAGGTTGAGTTTTCAGGGTACTTGGAGACTAATGATAAAATAAATCAAAGACAGCATGGTTTCTGTAAAGGGAAATCTTGCCTGACAAATCCATTATAGTTCTTCAAGGAAGTGACAAGCAGGGTGGACAAAGGAGAGGCAGTGGATGTCATTTACTTGGATTTCAGAAGGGGTTTGATGAGGTGCCACATATGAGGCTGCTTAACAAGGTAAAATCCCATGGCATTACAAGAAAGATAAAGGATGAAGGAATGGCTGACAGGCAGGAGGTTGTTGCCAGCGACTAGTGGTGTTCCTCAGGGGTCAGTTTTGGGATCGCTACTTTTCTTATTGTTTGTCAATGATTTGGATAATGGAATTGGTGGCTTTTTGGCAAAGTTTGCGGATGATATGGAGATAGGTGGAGGGGTAGGTAGTGCTGAGGAAACAATGCGATTGCAGAAGGACAGACAAATTGGAAGAATGGGGAAAAAGTGACAAATGGAATACAGTGTTGGGAAATGTATGATAATGATTTTGGTAAAAGGAGCAAAATGCAGACTATTATCTAAATGGAGAGAAAATTCAAATATTAGAGGTGCAAAGGGACTTCGGAGTCCTCGTGCAAGACTCCAGAAGGTTAATTTACAAGTTGAGTCTGTGGTAAAGAAGGCAAATGTAATGTTGGCATTCATTTCAAAGGTAACAGAATATACAAACAAGGAGATATTGCTGAGGCTTTATAAGACACTAGTCAAGCCTCACTTGGAGTATTGGCAACAAGTCTGGGTCCCATATCTCAGAAAGAATGTATTGTCATTGGAGAGCATCCAGAGGAGTTTCACGAGGTTGATTCCAGGAATGAAGGGGTTAACATATGAGGAATGTTTGGCAGCATTAGGTCTGTACTCACTGGAATTCAGAAGAATGGTGGGTGGGGGGGGGGATGGGATCTCATTGAAACCTACCAAATGTTGAGAGGACTAGATTAGGTGGATGTGGAGAGGATGTTTTCTCTGGAGGGGGTATCCAGAACTGGAAGGCACAGCCACAGAATTGAGGGGAGACCCTTTAGAACAGAAGTAAGGAAGATTTTTTTTAGACAGAGAGTAGTGAATCTGAGGAATGCTCCGCCACAGACAGCTGTGGAGGCCAAGACCATGAATATGTTTAAAGCGAAAATTGATAGTTTCTTGATTGATCAGGGCATCAAAGGTTATGGTGAGAAGGCAGGAGTATGGGGTTGAGTGGGATCCAGAATCAGCCATGATGGAATGGTGGAACAGACTCGATGGGCTAAATAGCCTAATTCTGCTTCTGTGTCTTATGGTCTTATAGACACGACACACACACACAAGTGAATAAATCTCTGTTTTATTTATTTAACCAGCTTGTTAAACATCTTATATTTCCTGATAGGTGCTTAAGGAAGTTAGAAACCTATATAAATTGCTCTTTCCAATGAAGACATCTAATATGGATGTGTTAAAAGTGGTTCATGGATCACTTACCTTGCGAGGACATGAAATTTCTTTTTGATTGCTCTATTGTGTGAGGATTCTCAAAGTATGTGGTTACTGCAGCCATATCCTGCCAGCCTCTTCTGGTTTGCTGGACTCTCTTCCCAGCATGTATCTGAATGGCGGGAACTTCCATGAACAATTGATGAATATGGGAGCAGCCTCCTCCCTTGCAGCATCATTCACAACAGCTATTCGGTGCCCTGGCTCTCAAAGGCCTGTGTGCCTTTTAGGGTTGACGCTTTTCTTTTATGGTCAAGAAGCAGTATCAGCAGCTGTGCTGAGCTGACTTGTGGGAATTATGTGAGTTCCTATTTTGGTCTTAATGCCAAGTGCTTGCAAATCTGAGCCCAAGTAATTAAATAGAATGATACCATGCTTTTAAACTAGAAGCAAATAAATTTGGTTGGACAATACAATGTGTGTGACTATTATTATAATTTAATCAATTGTCCTTACTGGGAAATAGGAATTATTTCTCAGATCTTCGTAGTATTCAACATTCAAAATGATTATAAAGAACAAGGAACACACATAAAAGTTGCTAGTGAACGCAGCAGGCCAGACAGCATCTATAGGAGGAGGTACAGACAACGTTTCGGGCCGAAACCCTTCATCAGGACTAACTGAAAGAAGAGCTAGTAAGACATTTGAAAGTGGGAGGGGGAGGGGGAGATCTGAAATGATAGGAGAAGACGGGAGGGGAAGGGATGAGGCCAAGAGCTGGACAGTTGATTGGCAAAAGGGATATGAGATGGTCATGGGACAGGAGGCCTAGGGAGAAAGAAAAGTGGGGGGGGGGAAGCCCACAGGATGGGCAAGGGGTACAGTGAGAGGGATAGAGGGAGAAAAAGGAGAGAGAGAAAAAAAATGTGTGTGTATATAAATAAATAACGGATGGGGTACGATGGGGAGGTGGGGCATTAGCGGAAGTTTGAGAAGTCAATGTTCATGCCATCAGGTTGGAGGCTACCCACACGGAATATAAGGTGTTGCTCCTCCAACCTGAGTGTGGCTTCATCTTTACAGTAGAGGAGGCCGTGGATAGACATATCAGAATGGGAATGGGACATGGAATTCTACGCCATAAAGAACAAGGTATTTGTTTTGTATGCAATAGCAAATTGATGTGTTTATGCAGAAGCTTCTTCATGTGAAATGTTTAAGGAGAACACAAAGGGGAGCTTCTTCACTCAGAGGGTGGTGAGAGTGTGGAACAAGCTGCCAGCAGAAGTGGTGGATGAGGGTTTGATTTCAACTTTTAAGAGAAACTTGGATATTTACATGGATAGGAGCGGTACGGAGGGCTATGATCCGGAACCAGTTGATGGGACTAGGCAGATTAATAGTTCGGCATGAACTAGATGGATCGAAGGGCCTGTTTCCGTGCAGAAGTGCCTATGACGCTATGACTATTTAAATTTACTCTAGGTCTATGTTACCTTTTTATCAAAATGAATATTGCAAGAATCATTATTTTACATTAATATTAAATATGTTTCATGGCATATTTAGCATTTTAATATAAACGCTCAGTCAAGAAAAATGGAAAACAAAATTAAACCACTTTAGCCTTTTTCAATTTTCTTCATACTTTAACGAATGCTATTGTACTATTACCATACCAGTGATAGATAGGAAACCAGTATCTGAATAAAGTAGATTTTTGGTGAGCTTATGTAACTGGAGCCACAAACCAGATCCTTCCATGGCAAGCTGCATAACCTCATCATGAAAGAAAGCAGGTCCAACTCCCAGTGTTGTTGGATTCCTGAGTCAGAGGGGTACTTTCTTGGAGACCACCGGTGGCCGCAGACGGCAATGCGGCAATGGAGGGAAAAAACACTGTGATGTCTTCCTTGTGTTTCTGCTGTGATTCTAATCTATTGTCAGAAGATGCTTTGCTTCATTTGAGGAAAACATAGTTTACACACCTACTGTCCAAGACTTCCCTGTGTCTGCTTCGACTTACCACCTAGAAACTCATGCCAATGTAAATGTAGTGTTGCTACAATAGATGGGGACAGCATGAGACTGGGAATGTCAAGGTCAAAGTCAAAGTCAAGTTAATTGCCGAGGGGCAATTGAATGTGAAAAAGCACACAGCAATATTATTGGCTGCAGCCAGTTCTGTTATCTTGATGTTGCATTTTCTAAAGGTGCTTAGGTAGCTTGTGAAAATTTATGAGAATCATGGAGACCTTTGCACAGGAAAATAATGAATTTTCTGTTGGGAATTCTATTATCCTTGAGGAGGAAAGTTAAAACATGGAGGAGGAGAGAATGAAAAGCAAGCAGGAGCAGAAGCTTGCTGGCGGGCATCACTAAAATTTCAAGTATCTATGCCTTAGGTTCAATAGACTCCAGATGGATGGTCTTTGAGAAGGCTGTGGAAGTGTGACTGTGAAACTAATTACAGCAGGTAATTATCTCACAGAATATGAATTCCAAATTTAAAAGTGAATCTTGTGATCCACAGAACTGCTTTCCTGGTTAGGTTTGGGAACCACTTCATCTCCAATACCCAGAGGGAGTTTTGTCAGTAAAAGATGTATAGATGGCCGAACAAATTCTAAGGGATGAGATTACTCAGAAATCAATTAAGGAGGCATTTTAACAACTTTAAGTACCAAAGAAAACATTTGCCATTGAAGTATTTCTTTTGTACCTTTCAAAAGTATCTTGCTAATGCAAACCTAAAATCATTGTACCGTGAAATTCTCATAATCCTGCACCCTCAGGACTTGATATTGCTGAACTAACAGATTTTCTGGACTATTAGGTGCTAATGCTATTAACATCCAA
The DNA here is from genome assembly GCF_963921235.1 of Mobula hypostoma. Classification (NCBI taxonomy): domain Eukaryota; kingdom Metazoa; phylum Chordata; class Chondrichthyes; order Myliobatiformes; family Myliobatidae; genus Mobula; species Mobula hypostoma. Next base: position 104,907,310 of record NC_086106.1, on the reverse strand, counting down.
CAGACTTTTTTATTTCTCCTTTTTTTTTAACATGCTACAATAATTTTATCTAGTGATCAGGAAGTTCAAAGCGAACAGGAAATAGACAAGCACTCTGGACTTCAGAATCAGATTAAATATCACTGGCATATGATGTGAAATTTTTTTAACTTAGCAGTAGCAGTACAATGCAATACATGATAGTATAGAATATAAATAAGTAAATCAATTACAATAAGTATATATATGTGTATGTTAAATAGTTACATTAAAAATAGTGCAAAACAGAAATAATAAAAAAGCTGCAAAGCTAATCTACCCAAGTTTCTGAATCCTGATGTTATGGCCCTCAACCACTGCTTCAGCTGGACCCTACCTCTGACTGCAGGTTCTGCTTGCACTCTGGAACCCAGCTTACAATCTGGATCAATGAGCGTATCAGATGATGCTCCATCAGGGTTTCCAAAGCATCAGATGCCACATTAGATTTATAAGAGTTATACAGTATGAAACCAGCTGATCAGCCCACCCCCATGTTGATGCCAACTATTGTTTTATCTATTCTAATCCTATTTCTAGCACTTAGTGCATAGCTTACTAGCCTTTGTGATTCAAGTGCTTGTCTAGTAGTTTTGTAAACTTTGTGAGGGCTCCTATCTGCACCATCTTCTCGGACAGTGCATTCCAAGTTACAGCCACCCTTTGGGTGAAAGTTTTCTTCCTCAGATCTCCTCTGAACCCTTTCTTTCTCTTCTTAAACATACAATATATGCCCTCTGGTCTTAGACACCTCAAAATAGGGAGAAGTTTCTTACTATCTGTACCTCACCTACGCATCACCTCATTCTTCTTAACCAAGTTTTATTTTTATCAGAAAGATACATTTTAATTTCTGAAAATATTACAGATATTTTCACCCAATTTAGCTCATGAATTCCAGACAAATAGGTCAGTGAACCTATTTATCAAAAGGAATTGAGTTTCATAGCTACTTTCTGTGCCTCTGAAACTGCTTAAGAAAGTATAATGACAGCAATAAATTTAATACTCTCATTTCCTGGTGATCAGATACTTCGAGCTTTTCTTTTCGTACAATATGGAAAGTGGTATCCACCACAATCAAATCCTACTTTTCTACACGTAAATAGACATGTCATTTATACTTGTGCATGTTGTTATGAGAGGCCTTTGAGTAGGAAACTCCAGTAGCAGAGATTTCAAGTCAAGTCAAGTCAAGTCACTTTTTATTGTCATTTCGACCATAACTGCTGGTACAGTACACAGTAAAAACGAGACAATGTTTTTCAGGACCATGGTGCTACGTGAACAATACAAAAACTACACTGAACTACATAAAACAACACAAAACTACACTAGACTACAGACCTACCCAGGACTGCATAAAGTGCACAAAACAGTGCAGGCATTACAATAAATAATAAACAAGACAATAGGCACAGTAGAGGGCAGCAGGTTGGAGTCAGTTCAGGCTCTGGGTATTGAGGAGTCTGATGGCTTGGGGGAAGAAACTGTTACATACAGTAGTCTGGTCGTGAGAGCCCGAATGCTTCGGTGCCTTTTGTCAGATGGCAGGAGGGAGAAGAGTTTGTATGAGGGGTGCATGGAGTCCTTCATAATGCTGTTTGCTTTACGGATGCAGCGTGTGGTGTAAATGTCTGTAATGGCGGGAGGAGAGACCCCGATGATCTTCTCAGCTGACCTCACTATCCGCTGCAGGGTCTTACGGTCCAAGATGGTGCAATTTCCAAACCAGGCAGTGATGCAGCTGCTCAGGATGCTCTCAATACATCCTCTGTAGAATGTGGTGAGGATGGGGGTGGGAGATGGACTTCTCTCAGCCTTCGCAGGAAGTAGAGACGCTGCTGGGCTTTCTTTGCTCTGGAACTAGTGTTGAGGGACCAGATGAGATTCTCCGTCAGGTGAACACCAAGAAATTTGGTGTTCTTAACGATCTCTACGGCGGAGTCGTCGATGTTCAGAAGAGAGTGGTCATTCTGTATCCTCCTGAAGTCAACAACCATCTCTTTTGTTTTGTTCACGTTCAGAGACAGGTTGTTGGCTCTGCACCAGTCCGTTAGCCGCTGCACCTCCTCTCTGTATGCTGACTCATCGTTCTTGCTGATGAGACCCACCACGATCGTGTCATCGGTGAACTTGATGATGTGGTTCAAGCTGTGTGTTGCAGCACGGTCGTGGGTCAACAGAGTGAACAGCAGTGGACTGAGCACACAGCCCTGGGGGGCCCCCGTGCTCAGTGTGATGGTGTTGGAGATGATGCTACCAATGTGGACTAACTGAGGTCTCCCAGTCAGGAAGTCTAGGATCTAGTTGCAGAGGGAGGTGTTCAGGCCCAGTAGGCTCAGCTTTCCAATCACTTTCTGAGGAATGATTGTGTTGAATGCTGAACTGAAGTCTATGAACAGCATTTGAACATACGTGTCTTTTTTGTCCAGGTGGGTTAGGGCCAGGTGGAGGGTGATGGCAATGGCATCGTCTGTTGAGCAGTTGGGACGGTACGCAAACTGCAGGGGGTCCAGTGAGGGGGGCAGCAGGGTCTTGATGTGCCTCATGTCGAGCCTCATTAGTCAATAACTAATGGGCAAAGACATTAGATATGCAGAAGAATTAGAAGAGAGAAGAGGATCTGTTTTTCTCATTCAATGCACTAGGGCTCTGGAACACTTTGTTCTGTGTTCTAATATATGACGGAGACAGAAACTACCTTCAATTTTACAAACCATGCAAGATTCCAGTTTCATTAGCTGGGGCATAGAATATAAGAACAAGAATGTTTTAGTTCAGCTACATAAAGCATTCGTTAGGCTACAGTGCCCTGTGTGCAGTTACACTTGCCACACAAAATCCTGTCCCCTTATCATAGGAGTCTTTCACCAGAAGGCATAAGTTTAAGACCTTTGATGAAGAAATTTTTCACTTAAAGAATAATTGAAACCAGGAGCACATGACCTGTGTGGGTGATGGTGACACAACATATGTACATGAAGTATTTTGGTAAGCACCTGAGACATAATGGCATAGAAGGGTCTGTTTCCACACAGGATAACTCAGACTTTATGTAAGTTTGGAGAATTACTGCTCTTGCAGGCCCAGATTTTAAACAATGTCTTCACACAGACATGGGAATTAATAGCAAAGTATTAACAGTGAAATGCTACCTAATATTTCACCTTCAAAATTGAGAAAGGTGAACTTCGGTGCTGAAATGTTATCTTGGCTGTAGTCACATTATAACCAGAGATTCTGTACCAATCAATACATCCCAAAGCAATCAATTTAACTATTGCATAATCTGAAACTAAACAAAATCAAGTATTGGAAAGAATTAAAAAGGGAAATTGACCCTAATCTGAAACATCTTAAAAATATTCACTGCTTATGAGTAACCTTGATCAATTGTAGATATTGACCAAAGTGTATCCAAGCATCTACAGTGAGCTACATTCTTAAATTCTTCTCCACTCTGGAAATTACTTGCTCTCTGTTTTAAAAGGTAATACGGCAGTTATAAATTTGGAGCCCGCTTTGTTCATATTTTCTGTCAGATCAGAAATGCTCAGCAGAACTGTATAATATGGAAAGGTCCAGAGTGAAATGAAACCATTAGCTAGATCCTGGAGCAGTTCCTATGTTGAAAAATGATTCTTTGAAGCACAGGAAAGGATGAATACCACTTGATGGTGGGAATAAATGACATGACATTTACAGAGTTGATAACCAGTTTTGTGGTCCAATGCCCACGTGCTGGAGGATAACAGTTAGACCTACTTTTTAATAGTTAGTCTGTGGTGGCCAGTGCGATCATGTTTGCTGTTATGTGCTGGGGCAGCAGGCTGAGGGTGGCAGACACCAACAGAATCAACAAACTCATTTGTAAGGCCAGTGATGTTGTGGGGATGGAACTGGACTCTCTGACGGTGGTGTCTGAAAAGAGGATGCTGTCCAAGCTGCATGTCATCTTGGACAATGTCTCCCATCCACTACATAATGTACTGGGTGGGCACAGGAGTACATTCAGCCAGAGACTCATTCCACCGAGATGCAACACAGAGCGTCATAGGAAGTCATTCCTGCCTGTGGCCATCAAACTTTACAACTCCTCCCTTGGAGGGTCAGACACCCTGAGCCAATAGGCTGGTCCTGAACTTATTTCCTGGCATAATTTACATATTACTATTTAACTATTTATGGTTTTATTACTATATAATTATTTATGGTGCAACTGTAACAAAAACCAATTTCCCCCAGGATCAATAAAGTATGACTATGACTATGACTATTTGTTTCCAGGCCTGAAGTTCGAACAATGTGCCTACTCCCTCTATTGCTGTCCTTAAGGGCTTTCTCAAAAATTGGAGTGCCACAACACAAACAGAAGTATGGGGGGGGGGGGGAGGCGCAGTAACTTGGATGACAGAGTTGGCAACAAAAATCTGCCAAAGAGAAATTTAGGAAGTATACTCAATATTACTTGAGACTACAGAAGATGGCTTCAAGGCTTTAATGCTCCCTTACTTTCCTGAGATTCTCAAGTATTGGCCACAATCTATGTTATTGCCAGATGGTCCATGCTGTTATCTTGCAGTCTTAGTGCTGGGTTGCATACAATAACGTGAACCTGTAAAACTAGCAATTGTCATTTGGTACAATTAAGTGCAAAGGACTTGTAATATTTTGAGGCTAATTAATGGTAGGCATTTACATTTGTGGAAACAATCCACTTTACTCTTTTAAACTATGGAATTTTAAAAATATTATCTGTGATAAAGCGACTTCAGGCCCAATAAATCTAACTGATTAAAAGGAAGTTGCTATTTGTGGCAGTTCATAAATATCTAGTTTAGCATGATAGCTCATAGTTCTCTCGTACAGATATGAACTACTGAGAATTCTCCATAGAACCTATTGACAATGTCCCTTTGGTCTTTTTGGCATCATTCCCAGTTTCCATGCAGGACGAATTCTCACATGTTTGAATTCCCTCTCGCATCTGGGAAAGATCCAATGTAGATTTTTAAAATCTCCAGTGTAAGCTCTGCCAAAAAATAAAATCAGAGTTTAATGTGGTTTTTAAATAGTTGTGTAAAGATACAGATCTAAACCCATTCCACTGCAAGATCATGATGTCTGCCAGTGGAAATGAATATGAAGTAAAACATACAAATAAAAGAAAATAGAAACAGCTGCATATTCACAGGATTTGCAAATAAACAGGTTGAAGTTTATTTTCAGTTGTGTATTTTCAATTTAATGATGTACCTCTACTTTGATATGAAAGAGGTTTTAAAAAAACAGCAATGCACTAAAACATAATTCGAACACCATGGCTTAGTCTGACATGTTCATGCTTAATCTTGGAAGTGACATTATGTCCACTCTACTTCTCAGACATAGGGCAATGTCACAGAAGCACAAAATGGCATGTTAGAAGTTCCTAGCAAGTTGGGTAGCAGGTGTATTCTTGTATTGGAAGCAAATGTAAAACATGCTGTTTGTCACTGGTCTCGGGATAACATTTAGTGAGGCATCTAAGACTGGAATAAATGAGAAGTTACTTTACTGAAGGGAACACTTTAATCCGATAAATGTTTTTGAAGAGATTATTTTAAAAAATGATGAAAGCAAGGCAGCATATGTGGTTTACATGACAAGGTCCTACATAATGGACTAGTCCAGAATAAGCTAGGACTTTTCTCTTTGAAACGAAGGGGGACAAGGGGTGACTTGATGAAGGTACATAAGCTGATAAGAGGCATTGATAGAGTTGATAGCCAGCAACTTTTTTTTTCTCAGGCAGAAATAGCTAATACAAGGGGGCATATTTTTAAGGTGATTGGAAGAAAGTGTAGGGAGATGTCAGAGCAACACATACAAAATGCTGGAGGAACTCGGCAGGCCAGGCAGCATCTATGGAAAAGAGTGCCGTCAACTTTTCAGGCCAAGACCCGAGTCCTGCCAAAGATTTTTCTGGAGCATGTCAGAGGTAGCTTTTTTACACAGAGCATGATGGGTGCAAGGAACACACTGCCAGGGGTGGTGGTAGAGGCAGATACATTAGGGGCATTTAAGAGTCTCTTAGATAGGCACATGCATGAAGCACCTTCAATAACTCCAAAAGACTGAGTTTGGGTAAAATACTGAAAGGCTTTTATTCGCTGTACAACACGACTTCTATGCTGAGTGTCTGCCCCTGGACTGAGGGGGAGGGGCAAGACAAACACCTTTATTCAGGGCTCTGTGGGAGGAGCCACAGGGGCAGTCAGCAGAGGGGCGTGTCCAGATAGTTAACCCGGTTACAACATATATATGGTTTACCACAATGCATGAAAGAAAAATGGAGGGCAATGTGAGAAACAAAGGGTTAGACTGGCCTTAGAAAGGGTAAAAGGTCGGCACAGCATCATGGCCAAAGGGCCTCTATTGTGCCACATTTTCCTATGTTTTACGTTCTGGAAAGTTAGGGCTCATGGGATCCATGGCATTTTGGCAAATTGCATCTTAATTATCTTGGTGAATAGAGGCGGAGGACAGTGACAGAGGATAGTGACAGAGGATTATTTTTCTGACTGGACTTCTGACCAGCGGAGTACTGCAGGGACTGTGAAGTGAACTGTGTTTTATGTCTTATAACTTAGATGAGAATGTCTGTGGTCTGGTCCCAAACTATTGTTTGTATATCTCCTTGACAGCACTCTCATTGAGAATGTGGAATCAATATCCACCCCAGGACCTCAGTGTAAACGTTAAATTTGCATGCAGAGAGACACTGAGGTAAATGGTGGTCTATTAAAGATGTCCTTCTGATAAAGTAGAAGATTATGTCCTGTCTGACATTACTGTAACAATCAAATGACACTATTTAATGAAGATCATGGATGTATTCCAAGTAACACCAACTTCAGCTGTAGCATAAAATAACAAATGTAACACATCAGCGCATTAATATCTCGTTGGGAACAAATGTTTGGAGAGTTTCATAACCAGTGGGTGGCCCAACAGTTCCCATTTTATGCTGTTGGTGTAAGTTGCCCCACATTGCTGACATACCATTCATTCAACTGTTGATTGTCAGATTTAACCATATGATTATTAGATATTAAAATTAACCACATTAAAGAAACAAAACTACTACCATTGCGGGTAAAGTATTTTGAGGTTGTGTCTGAGAGACAAAATAGTTTCTCCCAGAAGGAAAAGTATCCTTTAAAATTATTTCCTTTAGTCTCTCTTCCCAGCCAAATACAATAAAAGAATTCCACCTTATTTTAGTACAGACTTCCAAATGTTTATTTCACAGCAAAATTCCAGCTGAGGATCTTTAACATTAATGATATTTTACAACTGTTAAGCATCAAAGACTTTTTGAAATAAACCATATTCTGCAACATTATTTAACTGTTGACTTCCTTCAGTGTTTAAAAGCAACAATTTACAAGAATCTTCTCATGCACAAGCAGTGGAATTACCAGATCCACTTCCATTTAAGAAAATATAGAAATTTGTCTGTGTGCTGAATGATACATAATGCATAAGTACCTTCTTCACCAAATTCTGTCCTTTATTATAACTACCTGAAGAGCAGCCTTGATGGATCAAATGGCCGAATTCTACTCCTATATCTTCTGGTCTTGAGATCTTATCAGGTAACTTGATTCTTGTGATGGAGTTAATCAATTTTTGTCTTGACATCCTGATGTGTTCTACCCACTGCAGAAAACCATCAGTTCTGATGCTTTTTAATTCTTATTGCCAAGGTTTCTTTAACACAAAATAATCTGCAGATGCTGGGGTCAAAGCAACACTCACAACATGCTGGAGGAACTCAGCAGGTCGGGCAGCAGCCGTGGAAACGATCAGTCGACGTTTCGGGCCGGAACCCTTTGTCAGGACTGTAGGGGGAAGAGGCAGAGGCCCCATAAAGAAGGTGGGGGGAGGGTGAGAAGGAGAAGGCTGGTAGATTCCAGGTGAAAAACCAGTAAGGGGAAAGATAAAGGGGTGGGGGAAGGGAGGTAGGGAGGTGATAGGCAGGAAAGGTGAAGAAGGAATAGGGGAAAACACAATGGGTAGTAGAAGGAGGCGGAACCATGAAGGAGGTGATAAGCAGCTGGGGGAGGGGGCAGAATGACATAGGGATAGGGGAAGGGAGGGGGAGGGAATTACCGGAAGTTGGAGAATTCTACGTTCATACCAAGGGGCTGGAGACTACCTAGACGGTATATGAGGTGTTGCTCCTCCAACCTGAGTTTAGCCTCATCATGGCAGTAGAGGAGGCCATGTATGGACATATCTGAATGGGAGTGGGAAGCAGTCCCCACTTCAACTCTCCTTCTACTACCCATTGTGTTTTCCCCTATTCTTTCTTCACCTTTCCTGCCTATCACCTCCCTGCTTCCCCTCCCCCACCCCTTTATCTTTCCCCTTACTGGTTTTTCACCTGGAACCTAACAGCCTTCTCCTTCCCACTCTCCCCCCACCTTCTTTATAGGGCCTCTGCCCCCTCTCTCTACAGTCCTGACGAAGGGTTCTGGCCCGAAACGTCGACTGATCTTTTCCACGGATGCTGCCCGACCTGCTGAGTTCCCCCAGCGTGTTGTGAAGGTTTCTTTAACAGTAGTTCTCAAACCTGCAGCTTTTACTAATAAGATGAACAAAAGAACCAGATACATGGAAGCATCACTTCCTGCAAGTTATCCTCCAAGAATTGTACCATTCCAACTTGGAAATATATCTTTCCTCTATCATTATTACTGGGGTGAAATAAATTAAAGTGCAAGGTTCAAAGGAAATTTATTATCAAAGTGCGTACAGTATATATCATCATAAACTACCCTGAGATTCATTTTCTTTCAGGCAGTTATAGCAAAATAGAATTTATGAAAATCTATGAATAATGAAGACTGACAAACAACCGATGTGCAAAAGGAGACAACTCGTACAAATAATGAAACAAGTAAATAAATAATACTAAGTTGTAGATTCCTTGAAAGTGAGTCTGATGCCCTATCAATTACTCCAAAAGACTGGAGGTAGAGTAAAATACTGAAAGGCTTTTATTAATAGTAAATGGACCAACGTCCATGCTGAGTATTTGTCCTGGACTGAGGGAGGAGCAATGACACAATCGCCTTTATTCAGGGGTCTGTGGGGGGAGCCACAGGAGCAGTCAGCAGAGGGGCGTGTCCAGACAGGTAACCCAGTTACAACATATATATATATATGGTTTACCACATTCACCCCTCCTTTTTAAAAAGAGTCCCGCGGGGTGAAGTGACTGACAATTTTTACAAGCAGTATATTTACAGGTCAAGTCTGTCAGGCGGTCGAGTCCGTCGCTGTGATCTACGTAGCACCGGTATGATTGCACCGGCAACGGCGGTTGTGCTGGCTCCGGCCTGACTTGAGGTGTCAGCACGTTAGGCGTCGGTAATCCCTTGTGCGTGTGCGTCGCGCCTGGTATGGCAGTGACGTGTAGTGTCTGTGTAGGGCTTGGAGTGCGCAGTGTCTCCTGGGTATATATATCGGTGGATACGGGGTCAATAGTCACCACGGAGTGTTCAGGGTAGGGGCCCGGTGCTCTTGTGGGCGCCAGGTCATGGATGGAGACCGTGTCCTCCCACCCATCAGGTAAAACCACGTAGGTGTACTGGGGGTTCGCATGAAGTAAGTGAACCCTCTCGACCATCGGGGAGTATTTATTGCTGCTCACATGTTTCCGGAGCAGCACTGGCCCCAGGGACATCAGCCAAATTGGTAGGGTGGTCCCAGCGCTCGATTTTCTGGGAAAAGAAAAGAGCCGCTCATGAGGGGTGGCACTGGTGGCTGTGCATAACAGGGAGCGGATGGAGTGGAGTGCCTCGGGAAGGACCTCCTGCCAGCGGGAGACTGGCAATCCCTTTGACCTGAGGGCTAAGAGTGTGGCTTTTCACACCGTGCCATTCTCCTTCTCCACCTGTCCATTCCCCCGGGGATTATAGCTCGTGGTCCTACTCGTTGCAATTCCCCTAGCCAGCAGGTATTGGCGCAGCTCGTCACTCAAAAACGAGGACCCTCTGTCACTGTGGATATAGCATGGGTATCCAAACAGAGTGTAGAGCTTGCGAAGGGCTTTTATGACTGATGTGGTAATGGTATCGGGGCAGGGGATAGTGAAGAGGAACCGCGAGTACTCGTCAATTACGTTAAGAAAGTACACATTGTGGTCGGTGGAGGGAAGGGGGCCCTTAAAGTCGACACTCAGTCGCTCAATGGGGCGGGTGGCCTTGATTAGTTGTGCCTTTTCAGGTCGGTAGAAGTGCAGTTTGCACTCTGCGCAGACTTGGCAGTCCCTGGTCATCGTCCTGATCTCCTCAAGGGAGTAAGGCAGGTTCCGGGCTTTCACGAAGTGGAAAAGCCGGGTGACCTCCAGGTGGCAAAGATCTACATGTAGGGCGTGTAGCCGGTCGATCTGCGCGCTGGCGCATGTTCCCCGGGATAGGGCATCAGAGGGCTCATTGAGCTTCCCAGGCCTGTACATGATGTCATAGTTGTAGGTGGAGATTTCGATTCTCCACCTCAGAATTTTATCATTTTTGATTTTGCCCTGCTGTTGGTTATTAAACACGAATGCAGCTGAGCGCTGGTCAGTCAGCAGGGTGAACGTTTTGCTGGCGAGATAGTGCCTCCAGTGCCTAATAGCTTCCACTGTGGCCTGGGCCTCTTTCTCCACCGTGGAGTGCCGAATTTCAGGGCCTTGAAGGGTACGGGAGAAGAACGCCACCGGTCTTCCCGCCTGGTTGAGGGTAGCGGCCAGTGTGAAGTCGGAGGCGTCACTCTCTACTTGGAAGGGAATGATCTCGTCCACCGCATGCATTGCTGCTTTGACAATGTCCCCTCTAATGCAGCTGAAGTCTGCGCGGTCCTCGGCTGAGAGGGGAAATGTGGTGGACTTGACCGGGGGCGGGCCTTGTCTGCGCAGTTAGAGACCCATTGGGCATAATATGAAAAGAAGCCCGGGCATCTTTTGAGGGCTCTGAGGTTGTTGGGAATAGGGAGTTCCAACAGGGGGCATGTACGGTCGGGGTCAGGGTCAATGACTCCATTCTCCATAACACACCCAAGGATAGCAAGTCGGTTCCGAAAGCACTCTTGTCCTTGTTATAGGTGAGATTGAAAGCTTTGGCCGCTTGGAAAAATAGTTGGAGGTTGCTGTCGTGATCCTGCTGTCGTGACCGCAGATGGTGATGTTATTCAGATATGGGAACGTGGCCTTCAGTTGGCACTGGTCCACCATCCGGTCCATTTCCCTCTGGAAGACAGATACACCGTTCGTGACACCGAAGGGGACACGCAGGAAGTGATAAAGCCTGCCGTCCGCCTCGAAGGCAGTGTAAGGGCGGTCCTCCCAGCGGATGGGGAGCTGATGGTAAGCGGATTTTGGGTCTATGGATGAGTACACCTTGTACTGTGCTATCTGATTGACCATATCCACGATGTGGGGTAGACCGTACGCGTCGAGCTGCGTGAACCTATTGATGGTCTGGCTATAGTCCACGACCATCCTATTTTTCTCCCCCATTCCTAACAATGACCTCCTGGGCCCTCCAAAGACTTGTGCTTGCCTCAATGACCCCCTCCCTAAGCAGTCGCTGCACCTCTGACTTAATGAAAGCTCTGTCCCCCGCCCTGTACCTCCTGCTTTTAGTTGCCACAGGTTTACAGTCAGGGGTTAGGTTGGCGAACAGCGGTGGGGGAGGTGGGATCTTGAGGGTGGAGAGGCCACAAGTGGTGTCCGTAGTGCAGCTGTTGGCATGGTGTTGGGTGGGATGTGCGGGTTGGTGTGTGTGTGTGTGGTCAGTAGCAGGGTATGTGACATATTCCTACAAAACTGTGGATTACAACAGTGATTGGCGGGAGGGGCCCGTCATACTCCATTGTCACGCTTTTCAGGTGGCTCTGGAAGTCGAGCCCCAATAGCACAGGGGCACACAGTTGAGGCATGACCAGTAATGTAAAGCCTCGATATTCTGTGCCCTGCACCACTAGCGTCGCTACACAACCCGCGCCCCCCCCCCCGGATGTCTGTTGTATGCGACCTGGAAACCATGGCGACCCTCTGACTTACCGGCCATATCGCAAGTCCGCAATGCTGCACTGTGTCCCGGTGGATAAAACTCTCTGTGCTGCCCGTGTCAAACAGGCAGCTTGTCTTGCATCCCACCGCCAGGATGTCCATCATTGACCTTGCGAGCTGGTGGGGAGCGTTTTGGTCAAGGGTCACGGAGGCCAGAGTTGAGTCGCTATCTTGGTCTGGCACGGTGGGGTGTCTCGTGAACACCCGTGGGTCGTAGGCGGTGCGAGGTGGCACCGACCAAGATGGCTGCCCCCATGTCTCGCACATGGTGGCGGCGTGCAGGCAAGATGATGATAGCTAAGATGGTGACCCCCATGCCTCGCATGCGGCGCTGCTCGATCCCACTCGCGGTTTGGACTTACAGGCCTTGGCGAAGTGGCCCTTCTTTCTGCAGCTGGAGCAGGTAACTTCTCGGGCTGGGCAGCGTTTCCGGGGGTGCTCCTCGAGTCCGCAGAAGTAGCACTTCGCGGACTCGCAGCTGGCAGCAGCCGTGGTCGATTCACCGGCAGGTTGCGGGGTCTGCGGCGTCCACGAGGCTGTCGGGAGGTCGCATGCCTGGAGAGCCTCAGAGTTGTGCAGAGCGGCCTCCAGCGTGTCGGCCAGCTCAATCGCCAAGCGTAAGGTAAGATCGGCGTGTTCCAGCAGCCGCTGGTGCACATACACTGACCTGGTCCCCGTGACAAAGGCGTCTCTTACTAGGAGCTCCGCATACTCTTCGGCTGTCAGCCCTCGGCAATTGCAGGCCCACACGAGTGTCTGTAGGGCCCAGACAAACTCAGCGCTCGACTCTACAGGCCGCTGCTGCCGCGTCGCTAAGCGATGTCGCGCATAGACGGTGTTTACCGGCTGCAGGTATTGTCTTCTGAGGGTGCTCATCATGCCGTCGTAGCTCGGCTGGTCTCTAATCATTGAGTAGACCCGTGGACTGACTCTGGAGAGGAGAACTCTGCGCTTCGCGGTGGGCTCGGTCACTTCAATCTCCTCCAGGTATGATTCGAAGCAGGCCAGCCAGAGTTCGAAAGCGTTTCCGGCTTCAGGCGTTTGCGGGTCGAGGTCTAGGTTGCCGGGTCTCAGGACGTGTTCCGTGCTTTAAAATTACAGCTAATAAAATTGATGTACTATCAATTACTCCAAAAGACTGGAAGTAGAGTAAATACTGAAAGGCTTTTATTAACAGTAAATGGTCCACGTCCCTGCTGAGTATCTGCCCTGGACTGAGGGAGGAGCAGTGACACAATGGCCTTTATTCAGAGGTCTGTGGGAGGAGCCACAGGAGCAGTCAGCAGAAGGGCGTGTCCAGGCATGTCCAGACAGGTAACCCAGTTACAACATATATATATATATGGTTTACCACAGAGTCTATAGGTTATGGAGAGAGTTAAGCATTGAGGTGACTAAAGTTATCCAGGCTGGTTCAGGAGCCTGATGGTTGTAGGGTAATATCTGTTCCTGAACCTTGTGGTATAGGGCCTAAGCCTCCTGTACCTCTGTACAACGGTAGTAGCAAGAAGAGAGCATAGCTTAAATGATGGGGACCCTAGATAATGAATGCTGATTTTTTTTGTGACGGCGCTCCCTGTAAGTATGCTGAAAGATGGGGAAGTCCTTTGCCTGTGACAGACTGGGCTGTATCCACCTGGTTTTGGAGACTTTTCCATTCCTGGACATTGGTGTTTCCATTCCAGGCCATGATGCAACCAGTCAGGATACTCTCCATTGTTTATCTACTGAAGCTGGCCAAAGTTTTAGATGGCATGCCAAATCTATGCAAACTTCTATGAAAACAATATGACCATTAGAAGAACAATGGAAGTTCAAGAAAAGTACTTTCCACCGACTTCTCAAAGATAGTTAGGGGTGTTCAGGTACTGCCATTTATTTTAAAATAATAGTGACTGTCAAATTTTAGGAGATGCTTTGAGAAAATATGAGTTAACATAGGCATATTGGCTACTGTCTTCCATCCTGTGAAGTCCTCACCCAGAAATATGGGCATGAAATAATTCACTAGAGCATCATAATATGTCTAGTTATATAAATTCTTCAGCATAAAAATTCAGGAAAATTTTCAATTAGGCCTCTTGATCACACTGGGTCTTGAATAAATATCAAGAATGCAGTATATAATATATATAGAGAGAGCACTTTTGTTTACTTTATCCTTAATTGGGGCCTGGAAAAATATTTTGTTTCCTGGAGAATTGCAACATCGTTAATAATAGTTTCAGATAATGTGGAGAATATGAGAATGACAATTAGATGTCATATATTCTTCCAAGTTATCTTAGGAATTCCATCTATCCTCCTTCCCCTCCATCCACCTTGTTATCCTGGCATCTTCCCCCTTCCTTTCCTGTCCTGAAGGAGGGTCTCGGCCTGAAACATCGAATGATTGTTCGATGCCGACATGGATGCTGCCTGACCTCCTGAGTTCCTCCAGGATTTTGTGTGTGGTAATTTGGGAATTTTTAAGGTTAGGGTCAAACAATTGATTGACATGAGAAAATATACAGAGGGTTCAGTCTATCAAAACAAATTAATGAGAAATACACATAATTTTAGTGCCTTTTATGGGTGTGTATATTGCACTCGCCAAATTAATTTTAGGGAAGGCGGGTCTAACATGACAAGGGAGAGATTTATGGATCACAAGTGTTGTGTCTCTACAACTACATACCAATTAAATAAAAGCATGCACGCAGAGGTCTGAGGCATGGACAACAGAACAACACGCATGGGTAAGTTATCAGTCAATAGGTAGTGCTAGGAGAGTTATTGCATTAAAAGAAATAGATCCATACACTACACATCCTCCACCTTTGGATTAATGTAACATAAACTGTATAAGCGACAAAACATTCAATTTCCCTTTAACAGACCATGTTCAAATAAACATGCTTTCATAACAGTGTTTGCTTGATTGTGACATACATCAAAGTTGCTGGTGAACGCAGCAGGCCAAGCAGCATCTATAGGAAGAGGCGCAGTCGACGTTTCAGGCCGAGACCCTTCGTCAGGACTAACTGAAGGAAGAGTGAGTAAGGGATTTGAAAGCTGGAGGGGGAGGGGGAGATCCAAAATGATAGGAGAAGACAGGAGGGGGAGGGATGGAGCCGAGAGCTGGACAGGTGATAGGCAGAAGGGGATACGAGAGGATCATGGGACAGGAGGTCCGGGAAGAAAGATGGGGGGGGGTGACCCAGAGGATGGGCAAGAGGTATATTCAGAGGGACAGAGGGAGAAAAAGGAGAGTGAGAGAAAGAATGTGTGCATAAAAAAGAGTAACAGATGGGGTACGAGGGGGAGGTGGGGCCTAGCGGAAGTTAGAGAAGTCAATGTTCATGCCATCAGGTTGGAGGCTACCCATACGGAATATAAGGTGTTGTTCCTCCAACCTGAGTGTGGCTTCATCTTTACAGTAGAGGAGGCCGTGGATAGACATGTCAGAATGGGAATGGGATGTGGAATTAAAATGTGTGGCCACTGGGAGATCCTGCTTTCTCTGGCGGACAGAGCGTAGATGTTCAGCAAAGCGGTCTCCCAGTCTGTGTCGGGTCTCACCAATATATAAAAGGCCACATCGGGAGCACCGGACGCAGTATATCACCCCAGTCGACTCACAGGTGAAGTGATGCCTCACCTGGAAGGACTGTTTGGGGCCCTGAATGGTGGTAAGGGAGGAAGTGTAAGGGCATGTGTAGCACTTGTTCCGCTTACACGGATAAGTGCCAGGAGGGAGATCAGTGGGGAGGGATGGGGGGGACGAATGGACAAGGGAGTTGTGTAGGGAGCGATCCCTGCGGAATGCAGAGAGGGGGGGGAGGGAAAGATATGCTTGGTGGTGGGATCCCGTTGGAGGTGGCGGAAGTTACGGAGAATAATATGTTGGACCCGGAGGCTGGTGGGGTGGTAGGTGAGGACCAGGGGAACCCTATTCCTAGTGGGGTGGTGGGAGGATGGAGTGAGAGCAGATGTACGTGAAATGGGGGAGATGCGTTTAAGAGCAGAGTTGATAGTGGAGGAAGGGAACTTCCGCCACCTCCAACGGGATCCCACCACCAAGCATATCTTTCCCTCCCCCCCTCTCTCTGCATTCCGCAGGGATCGCTCCCTACACAACTCCCTTGTCCATTCGTCCCCCCCATCCCTCCCCACTGATCTCCCTCCTGGCACTTATCCGTGTAAGCGGAACAAGTGCTACACATGCCCTTACACTTCCTCCCTTACCACCACTCAGGGCCCCAAACAGTCCTTCCAGGTGAGGCATCACTTCACCTGTGAGTCGACTGGGGTGATATACTGCGTCCGGTGCTCCCGATGTGGCCTTTTATATATTGGTGAGACCCGACGCAGACTGGGAGACCGCTTTGCTGAACATCTACGCTCTGTCCGCCAGAGAAAGCAGGATCTCCCAGTGGCTACACATTTTAATTCCACATCCCATTCCCATTCTGACATGTCTATCCACGGCCTCCTCTACTGTAAAGATGAAGCCACACTCAGGTTGGAGGAACAATACCTTATATTCCGTATGGGTAGCCTCCAACCTGATGGCATGAACATTGACTTCTCTAACTTCCGCTAGGCCCCACCTCCCCCTCGTACCCCATCTGTTACTCTTTTTTATGCACACATTCTTTCTCTCACTCTCCTTTTTCTCCCTCTGTCCCTCTGAATATACCTCTTGCCCATCCTCTGGGTCACCCCCCCCCATCTTTCTTCCCGGACCTCCTGTCCCATGATCCTCTCGTATCCCCTTCTGCCTATCACCTGTCCAGCTCTCGGCTCCATCCCTCCCCCTCCTGTCTTCTCCTATCATTTTGGATCTCCCCCTCCCCCTCCAGCTTTCAAATCCCTTACTCACTCTTCCTTCAGTTAGTCCTGACGAAGGGTCTCGGCCTGAAACGTCGACTGCGCCTCTTCCTATAGATGCTGCTTGGCCTGCTGCGTTCACCAGCAACTTTGATGTATGTTGCTTGAATTTCCAGCATCTGCAGAATTCCTGTTGTTTGCTTGATTGTATTTTTTTAAAGTAACAGTCCATAACGTACTTCACTATGCTAAAGATCCAGTCTTTTGGGTGGTGCTCTATTGCTTTCAGGATAGTGCCTCTGGACCTGTGGAGTGGCATCAGGTTTGGGAGGTCCCTTGTCAAAGACAACTTTCTCTGTTGCAGCTGTCACATTGCTGTTGGTGACATGATCATCGCTGAGAGGTAGGTCCAGTGGAGGCAATGTTTTTGTCTTATTGGATGCAGTTGACTCAGGTGTGTTCTTTGGTGAGCTTCCAGTATCTGGTCCACATGACAGCTCCACATATGATCTCCAACATTCACTGTGTACATCAGTGGTCCAGTTTTTGTCGCTATCCTACCAGGTGTCCACTTGTCTTCTCTGTAGATCTGGTTTCAGGAGATCTATGCGAGATCACAGATTCCTGCTCATGAATGGTATTGCAGGTGCTTTATTTGTTGTCGTATGAACAGGTTCCGATACACAAAAAGAATTTGTCCACCTTGTGCTGTAGAGCAATGTCCTCCTTATCCATTGTTTTAATGGACTTCTTGAAAGTTTGGACAAACCTTTCAGCTGACCCATTTGTAGCTGGGTGTGAAGAGCTGGTATGAAATGTCTGATGCCATTTTTCTTCATGAACAGTCTGAGCTCTTCTGAAGTGTATTGTGTTCTGTTGTCACTCACTATTTGTTCTGGTAAGCCATTTCTGGAGAAGATAGTCCTCAGAGTGGAAACAGTCTTTCCTGAGGTGGTTGACTTCATCGGTATGACCTTTGGCCACTTTGAATGAGCATCCACAGCAATCAGAAGCATGGAGTCCATGAATGGCCCAGCAAAGTCAATTGCACTCTTTGCCATGGTGAAGACGGCCTCCCCACGTGTGTAATGGTCCCTGTGGGGGTGCATTTTAAACTTTGTGGCATTCCGAACAGCTTTTCGTCAAGTCTTCAATCTGTCTATCTATTCCCGGCCACCACACATGGCCTCATGCGAGACTCTTAATCTTGACTGTATCCAGATGTCCTTCATGCAGATTCTCCAACATTCTGGTACACAGTTTAGAGGGAACCACAACAGGAGATCCACACATCAATGTTCTTTCACATATCAACAGTTGGCCTCGTCTCATTGAGAACCCTGGAACATAAGATAAACATGAGCTGGCCATCCTTGCATGGTGATGTCATAGACTTTTGACAATGTTGGGCCATTCCTTGTTTCTCTTTGTATTTCAGAATTTGTTACTGGCAACTAAGCCACCAATGTTGTGTGGAGCACCTCTGCTGGGTCACAGAATGAAGACTTTTCTTCTTCAGTTACTAGCAGTGGAATATGTGACAATTCATCAGCATTGCTGTGTTACTTAGTACCCTTGAACTCTATGTCATAAGAGTGGGCTCCTAGGATAAGTGCCCAACATTGCAACTGGGTAGGAGACATCACTGAGATTATCTTCCTGGGATTGAAAATAGACACAAGGGGCTGTTGGACTGTCACTAGAGTAAACTTTTGTTCATAGAGGTAATGGTGGAACTTCTTTATTCCTAATGGCTTCTCGGTCGATCTGTGTGTAGTTGTGTTCTGCGCTCGTCAGTGATCTTGAAGCAAATGCAATCAGATGTTCAGATCCATCTTTCATGGTGGGTTATAAGGGTGAGCAGTTCATCTGATGTTATTTGTCTCTTTGTTTCCTTGAATGTTCTTTCACATCTTTCTGATCATTCCCACTTTGCTCCTGTCTGTAACAGTGCATTCATTTGGGTACAGCACTGTTGCAATTTTACAAGGCCCAGGTATGACACATTTTCCAGTTTGATTGTCTGTGGCACTGCTTCAATCTCCTCTTAGGATTTATGTAAGCCATGCTTGACAATGACACATCCACAATATGAGATTTCATTCTAGAAAAGCGCCTATTTGCCTCTTTTGCGCGCAGACCATACTCATTCAGCCTGGTAAGCACTTAATCAAGGTTCTGGTAAAACCTTGATAAAGATTCATCATTCTTGTCAGTGACAATGATATCATCAAGGTAAAATTGTGTTCCTGGGATATCTTGGAGTACTTGGTCCATTGCTCTTTGCCAAATTGCTGGAGCTGATGCAATGCCAAAGATGAGATGATTATACTGGAGCAGTCTCTTGAGGTTGTTGATTGTGAGGAACTTTCTACTTAGACTCCTTGATATCCATTTGCAGATAGGCTTGTGACAAGTCAATCTTTGAAAACCTCTCTCTGCCTACCGATGATGCAAATATATCTTCTATTCGTGGCAGGGGATACTGCACAGTATACAGCAAAGAGCTGATGCTCACTTTGAAGTCCCTACATTCGTGAACAGCTCCGGCCTTCCCTTTCATGATCACCGGGACAATGGGCGTGGCCAAATCGCTCCACTCAACCTTAAAGAGAATGCCGGATGCCGCCAATCTCTGAAGTTCAGCATCCACTTTAGGACATAGCGCGTAAGGCACTGGACACACTTCATGGAATCTTGCTGTTGCTGTTTCATCCAGTTCAGTTCTGGCCTTCTTGCCTTTGAGTTTACCAATACCTTTCTCAAACACCTTCTCATTAGCACTAAGCAGCTGTGACAGTTTTTAGCTAGAGCTATTGTTTGAGCTGCAGTTGCCTGTTGATGACACATTGAGAGCTTTTTTTAAAATACTTTATTTTCAAAATTTTCGGGAAAAAAACAATGAGATCAACAAAAACATACCAGCTCAGACATGTATAAAAAAGAAATAAGCAAAAACAAACATTAGAGGGATGCCTATTGTACAAGGTGCTCAAAAATACTAAACATTAAATCTCAAATGAGGGCTGTGAGAAATCAGCTGGGGGGAAATTACTCATCCACCCCCCCACCCCGACCTCGTCCAGGTAGGCAAGGAATGGATCCCAGATTGCCAAAATTTTTTAATTGAATTGGTTCTCAAGAACCTAAGTTTCTCCATCTATATGACTGACATCATATCAGCCATCCATCTCCGAAAGGAAGGGGGAGAAGGTGATTTCCATTCCCTCAAGATAAGTCTTTTGGCAACAATCATCCCCAGCATCAGAGACTGTTGTATGGCTGCAGGGAAACAAATAGTAGATTGTGAGCAGCCAAATATAGCGAGCAGCTTCCAAGGGGAAGGATCTTTTATAGGTCTTTGCGTACCAGTGGAATATTTTGGACCAAAATCCAGTCAGTAATGGGCAAAACCAAAAGGTGTGTGACAACCTGGCTTCCGTCCCTTGGCATCTATCACACATTGGCGGGACAGAAGGGTAAATCCTGTGCAATCTAAGTTTAGAGTAGTGGAGACGGTGGACAACTTTAAGCTGGATAAGTTGGTGCCTGCTGTTAACAGAGCAAGCCTGTATCATAGACAAACACTTATCCCAGGCAGCTTCAGATAATTCAATGCCCAACTCCTCTCTCCAGGCATCTCTAATCTTCACAGTAGACACTACAGTGCAATTATCAAACAAACGTACAAACTTAGAAACGAGATGCCTGGAGTCAGGAGGGTTCTTTAAAATATCAAAAAACATAAGTTTCCACGGAAGGATTTAAAAATTACATATCTTAGATCGAATGTAGTGTCTAATTTGCAAATAACGAAGAAAGTGCAAATGAGGCAGCTCAAATTTCTCTTTCAGCAGACTAAATGTTGCAAACCATCCCTCTATGTACAGGTCTTCAATAGAAACTAGACCCTTCTCCCTCCAAGCATGGTAGGTTTTATCTGACCATGAGCGTAGAAAAGAGTGATTGAAACAGATTGGTGTTTGTACAGAGGTCTCTGGTAAATTCAGAATGCTCCTAACCTGATTTAGAATTCTGACAGAATTCTTCAAAACAAAACTCAAACTTTTTGAAGTCTCAGGCCTCTCTAACTTGGAGAACAGCATGGCTGGCAAGGAGGAATTGACAACAGAGTTGGACTCCATACATAGCCACAAGGGAGCCCCAGGGGCTAGGTTATCCGGAGCCCCCTGTTGCCAAAACATTAAAGCCCTAGCATTGACAGCCCAATAATAGTACCTAAATACAGGTAGTCCCAGCCCTCCTTCAGACTTGGGCTTTTGTAAATGAATTTTTGAAATCCTGTGATTCTTATAATTCCAAATATAAGACAATATTATGGAGTCCAACTCCTTAAAGAAAGCTGATGTAAGAAAAATGGGGAGATTTTGACAAAGGCAGAGAAACCTAGGAAGGGAGACCATTTTAATTGAATTTATATGACCAATCATGGACAAAGGTAGGGTTTTCCAACTTTCTATATTCTGCTTAAGTTTTGAAATAAACTCTGCGAAGTTTAATTTGAATATTAATTTAGGATCTTTGGGGATTGTCAAGCCGAGGTAAGTAAAGTGATCTTTAACTACTTTGAATGGGACACTTTCCAAAAAAACCCCGCGTGTAGTCGTTGGAGAGGGGCAAAGTCACTTTTTGTCCAATTGATTGAGCATCCCGATAGTCTGCCAAAAGAGGTGATTAAATCTGGAAGAAGAGGGACTGACTTTTCTGAGTTTTGTAAGTAGAGTATCAAATCGTCAGCATATAAACTAATAAGTGTTTCAATACCTCTCACTTTCAAACCCAGAATACTTAGGTGAATTCTTATTTTTAAGGCAAGGGGCTCTACCGCGATGGCAAAAAGGGCCAGCGGGAGAGGGCACCCCTGCTGGACTGAACGGTGTAGGGGAAACAGAGTTGACTTGTCACCATTAGTTATAGTAGAACACATTGGGCTGGCATATATCAGTTTTACCCAAGATACAAATGACTCGCCGAACCCAAACCTGTACAGTGACTCAAACATGTAAGACCACTCAATCTGGTCAAAAGCCTTTTGTGCATCAAGGGATAAAATTGCTGCCCCATTAGCTTTCCCATGATCAGCATACATAGTATTAAGGAGGCAACTGACATTGGAAAAAGAGAACCTACCTGGGACAAATCCTGTCTGATCAGGATGAATGATAGATGACAAATACTTATTTAGTTGGTTAGCCAGCATTTTAGTAATTACCTTTCTATTAAAATTCTGGAGTGCAATGGGCCTATAGCTGGCCGGGTCTGTTTCCTCTTTACCTTTCTATAAAATGAGGGAAATGTTAGCCTCGTACAATGTCCTAGGCAAGATTTTATCTCTCTCAGAGAAAGATATCATTCTGAGGAGAAGTGGGGCAATGATATCACAGAATTTCTTATAAAATTCACAGCCAGATCCATCCAACCCAGCAGCCTTGCCGGACGGAAATGACTTAATGGCAGAAGTTATTTCTTCCATTGTGAAGTCAGAATCTAAGTCCTCCCTAGCAGCGTCACTAAGTTTCGGCATTATAAGAGAATCAAAGAAGTCATTCAAATCAGATTGAGTGGCATTGCATTTACAGGTGTAGAGTTCACTGTAAAATTCTTTAAAACAGTCATTTATCTCCTTGGGGTTAGTAAACAGGGTACCCGCCCTCGATCTAATGCAATGAATTGACCGTAGGGCCTGGGTGCCCCTGAGCTGCCGCGCCAGGAGCCCCTCAGGCTTGTCCCCCATTTCAAAATGCTTTTGTCTTAATTTCAAGAGGAGGTTATTTATTTAACTACCCAAGATACAATTGTACTCATATTTAAGCTTCATTATTTTATTATAATCTTCAGAGGATTTCAAAGCCTGGTATGTCGCTTCGAGGGTTGGGAGAGTATTCTCAATCTCTAATAATCGCCCTTCTCTCTCCCTCTTAGCAGCGGATTCATATGAAAATATACACCACGAATTACGACTTTTAATGTCTCCCAGAGTGTGAAATCTGACACCTCACCGTTATCGTTAATTTCTATTAATCTTTTAATCTGGTGGTGATATATTCTATAAATTTCTTTTCGGTGAGTAGGGAGGGGTTAAAATGCCAGGAATAGATTCGTTTGAAAAGGGAGAGATTTAGGGTCATTGTCAAGGGGCTATGGTCAGAAATTAATCTATTATGATATTTTGTATTGGTAACACGAGATATTAAATGAGAATCAACCAAAAAATAGTCTATTCTACTATAAGATTTGTGAACGTGAGAATAATAAGAATAATCCTTGTCGGTGGGATGTCGAACTCGCAAAATATCTACTAAATTCCTAGATCTAATCAAATTCTTTAGGACCTGCACTGACACGATATTTGAGGGCGGGCGGGAGGACAACCTATCTAAATATGGGTCCAGCTAGCAATTCAAGTCACCGCCGATTATTATATTTGAATTACTGGCATCCGGAAGTAAATCAAAAACTTTCCTAAAAAAATTTGGTTCATCTGTGTTTGAACCATAAATATTAAGGAAGGTTAACGGAAACGAATTAATGGTGCCAGAGATCATAATAAACCTGCCAAGAGGATCTGTGGTCATGGAAGTGAATTGAAATGGAATACTTTTCCTAAAGAGTATAGCCACACCACGGGCATGAGAAGTAAGTGGTGACTGGTAAACCTGTGATATCCAGCTAGGCCTCAATCTGCGTTGCTCAGTTACTTTCATATGGGTTTCCTGTAGAAAAATCACATCTGCAGATAGAGATTTGAGATTTCTAAAAACTTTGTCCCTCTTAACAACATGACCAAGGCCCTTGACATTCCACGAGACTATTGTAATATCTTTACCCCCCAGCTGTGTCCTACCGTAAAGCCTCTGCATATGAGAATAAAATGAGATTATTAGAGTTGAGCACAAACATAGTAAACAATGCAAAATAACTGGCAGCTTCATAAGAACACAACATACACAAAAAAAACACACACCCTAACCCACCCTCATTCGTGTCTCCCTAAACCAGACACATAGTTCCCCATTTCCATCCCAAAAGGAGCTGCTGGGCAGGGCAGGTAACTAACATTACACAATTATCACAAACCCCCTCGCCGAGAAAATTTATAACACAAATTATATAATACCGTTAAACAAATGCTATTGGGGCTGGGGAGAGTTATCCAGTGTCCGCACCTGAAGCTGAACATTCATGACACCAACTCAAATTTAACCCTTATAATGACAAAAATATTTAGAACGTTCTCTGCAATTAAATCCCAGTGCGGCATACAGCATGACAAAACTACATATAACAAGCAAGTCCCTCCCCATATCTCAACATGGAAACTGGCACAAATATAAGTTGAATAAACAGTGTCAATATATCTACTCCCTCTTTCGTGCAATATTCCTTTCCAAGAATTGTGCTGCTTCTATCAGGTTGTCATATACTTTAGGCACTCTTCCATCTTGATAATATAGAGCCTAGCTGGATACTGCAGGGTGTGCTTGATTCCTCCATTGCGCAGAGTTTGCAGTACATCACGAAAGGCACGACGTTGAGTCATCACCTCTTTAGTATAGTCCGGGAAGATCAAGACCTTATTTCCCTTGTACTCCATGAGTTGTAGTCTGCTGTGGCGCAGGATCAGCTCTTTCACTTGAAAGTGATGGATATGTGCCAAGATGGTGCGCGGTTTACCGCCGGCAGCCGGCTTCAGATAGAGAGAGCAATGTGCACGATCGACTTTAACTGGATACGGGAAATACTCTTCCCCGAGCAACTTGCGAATCAGTCTGGAAACAAATTCAGTAGATTTACCATCCTCCTCGCCCTCTTGTATCCCTACAATCTTAATATTATGTCTCCGGGAACGAGCCTCTAGGTCATGCACTTTAGCTTCAAGCTGGCTATTTTGTCTCATTAGCTCTGAATACTTAACTTCAAGCTCTTGCACGCGTGTTTCAAGGTCACTGGTGGTTAGTTCTTGATTAGCCACATGGGCTTGTAAGTCAGTCTGGGAGGCCACAAGCTTCTCAAACTTGGTCTCAAAAACATCAAGGCGGTTGTTATGCCGCGCAGAACTGACTGAGAAATCTCCTGACCTAATTCCTTGCATATAGCATAAGTTTTATCCGGCGATATCTCAGACATGGAGAAGTTCTTTACAGACCCGTTGTTAGCACTAACTTCGGTAGTTTAGCAGTCGGCGGTCTTGGCTTTATTTGCCTTCAGCATTGTCAAACTTTTCCAGGCACTTAGTTTAGACATACGTTGCTGCCCTATGAATGAATAAAACATGGTATAATAGTAATTTTATCGAGGCTTCAGAGAGGAGCACTGACCAAACACGTCTAATCCATACGCATGCGCACTAGCACCCCCCACATTGAGAGCATTAATTGTGAGCCAGTCTAGTTGGATTTTTCTCAATGATTCACATCCGGAAAGTGCTGGCCTTCCACTTTTCAACAGATAAAGCTCTAACTGTTTCGTTTTTGCCTCCATACATCACATTTATTTTCAGTTTGCCTTTGGGAGGCTCTTTTTCACCTCTGTCTGTCTTTAGCACCACTGAGGTCTTTTCTAATGGTAGCTTAGAAAACACTCTGTTGTAGTCAGCCTCAGAAATTACAGACAAAGCTGATCCATTTTCAGTTTTTTATCAGACACATCTGTTGTGATCCATATGATTCTGCGACCTCCATCATCAATGCCTTGCAGTTCTAGTCATGACAGTTCATCTTTGTCAAACTCTGTGTTGTCTGGTTCAGTTTCACATTCAGTCACCTTTTGCATTTGTTTAGTTTTGTGTTTGAAACTTTTCAATCTGTGTGATTTTTCTCTTTGGTTGTGCTTTTTGTCAGACTTGCACACTCTTTGTATGTGACCTGGTCTGTGACACGTTCTGCAAATGTTTTGTTTGAACCAACAGTCATTTGCACCATGGGAGGATTTGCCACATCGATAACATTTTTGGCTTTTTGCACCATTCAGGGACATTTTGTGTCTTTCACATTCTAAACTCTTTTTCTGTAGTTATGACACATTCTTTTCTGCTGTCTCCAATACTAATGCAATGGTCAATGGCCGTTCTAAAGTTAGGTCTGTTTCTGACAGTAGCCTCTTATGCATATCACATACAAGCCTGTCCCTTAATGGATTTGAAAGTCCACCTCCAACGTCTCTGTACTGAGAAAGTTTGTGCAGTTCTGCAATGTATTCAGAAATGCTTTTATCCTTTGACTGGTTTCTTCAGTGAAATCTAAATCTTTCATCTATTACTAGCCATTTAGGGCTCAAGTGATTTCGTAAACTGCAACAATTTCATCAAACAACTTGCTTGCTGGCGTTTCAGGAGTTACTAGGTTGCATAAGAGACGGTACATTTTAGCACCCATTAAGCTAAGTGTGGAGATTTTCTTTCCCTCATCACGTTGTTCGCACTACAATGCAATTCAACTCTCTCAAAATACGATTCCCAGTTCTCATTAGTACTATGAAATTTGTAAACTTTCCCAACTAAAGCCATCGTCGCATTAGTTTTACTTTGACTTTGCTAGTTGTGCGTCTCTCATTGTGTACCATGCACTATTACACATTCCTTTTGTTAGTGTCCATGACGGCCTTCTCTGTACTGATTCACTCTTTCCTCTCGTTGTCTCTCTCCTGTCCTCCAAATTCTGTCATCTCGTAACTGTCCGTGCAGTTGGTGATACCGCTGACATTCAGGCTCGTAGTCATTGCCAATTTGTTGTGCCTGTACAACTACATATCAGTTTTTAAAAAGCACGCATGCAGAGGTGAGGTTAACTGGTGTATTCACTTTGCAGAGAGATAGACAGCTGATCAAGGTGCATGGGTGTTTAGGTAGCTTAGGGGAGTCATTGCATTAAAAGAAATAGATCTGTACACTACAACAAGTCTGCAATGGATTACTGCAAAAGTGTCTAAAACTTCACATGCAGTCAGAAAGACAGAAAGCAACCTAATGTACATCCGTCTTCTCTTGTATGATTCCCCTTCCACAGCCCCTTATCTCTTCCAACAATCAACTTCCCAGCTCTTATCTTCACCACCTCCCGCTCTCCCGGTTTCACCTATCGCTTGCTGCCTTGTGCTTCTTCCTCCCCTCTGCCCAGCTTCTTATTCTGACTTCTTCCCTCTTCCTTTCCAGTCCTGATGAAGAGTCTCAGGCTGAAACGTCGACTGTTTATTCCCATGCATAGATGCTGAGCCCCTCCAGCACATTGTGCGCATCGCTAACATACGTCTAGCTCCATTTATTCATTAGATGGAGCATGTTTTTGATGGTTACCAGGACCTGAGTAGTGAGGATACCAAGAGACAAAAGATTTCTTCCGGAAATGATCAACAAGACTGGCAGCTATTTCAATCACTGCACCTGTTATAACAACATATTCCGCTTAGCTGTTAATTTTAGGAAGTTGAATGATCCAGAGTTTGATTAAGCTATTGTTATTTTTTAAAATCTGTCCTTGAATAAGTCCCAGCTGATCCCTCTTCCTTTCTCAGCATTACCATCCTACCTACTCCTTACCAATATTTTTCTCTGCTAAGCACTGCATTGTGGAAAAAAAATATTGTTACCGTTGTTTCAGCTGTGTGGGCACAGACAATGGAATCTGAATAAGGAACTTCCTGTAATGGGTAGAAAACCTCAGACAAAAATTCAATAGTTTCAATCCTTCAAAAATATGACAAATTGGTAGCTACTGTGTAAGTGAACTGTCTGATGATTAAAATTAAATAATTAGAACCAGTTCTTATTGAGCACACTGGTCTAATATATTTAAACATTAGTGAATCTGCCAATTCCGAAAAGTATGCACTGAAGGAATCTAGTAACCTGCTGGTTCTGGGCCATGAAAGAACTCAGTGTTCCAATAGTTTTGCAGGTGCTTTTTTAACTTCCAAAACTATTTGCTTCATTATTGGAAATATCAGAGACCTTCAGTAAGTTGGAATAGTGTAACTTGGTAAAATATTGGAGGCTCTGTTGAAAGAATATTTTAGAAGTCTGTACTGGAACAAAGTGGGATTATTACTGTTGTACTTGGCAAGGAAGAGAGACTGAAGGAAACAGTTTTATGGGTAGCTTTCTTCTTTTGGGAGAAACAATCTAGAAACTTTTTATCTGCAATATGGTTACCTTTGTGTTTATGTAGACAAAGCTAAGACTGAGTTTGCATGCAGCAAAATCCAACCAAGAGCAGTTGATGGAATGAACACAGTGCGTGGTGCACATCTTTCCCTCACCGCCCCCCCCCCTGCTTTCAGCAAGGATCGCTCCCTACGTGACTCCCTTGTCCATTTGTCCTCCCCATCCCTCCCCACTGATCTCCCTCCCGGCACTTATCCTTGTTAGCGGAACAAGTGCTACACATGCCCTTACACTTCCTCCCTTACCACTATTCGGGGCCCCAGACAGTCCCTCCAGGTGAGGCAACACTTCACCTATGAGCCGGCTGGGGTGATATACTGTGTCCGGTGCTCCTGATGCGGCCTTCCAGTAGTGGCCTCCTCTACTGTAAAGATGAAGCCACACTCAGGTTGGAGGAACAACACCTTATATTCTGTCTGGGTAGCCTCCAACCTGATGGCATGAACATTGACTTCTCTAACTTCCATTAATGCCCCTCCTCCCCCTCATACCCCATCCGTTATCTATTTATTTATTTTTATTTATTATATATATGTATATATATACTTTTTCGCTCTCCTTTTTCTCCCTCTGTCCCTCTCACTATACCCCTTGCCTATCCTCTGGGTTTTTCCCCCCTCCCCCTTTTCTTTCTCCCTGGGCCTCCTGTCCCGTGATCCTCTCATATTCCTTTTGCCAATCACCTGTCCAGCTCTTGACTCCATCCCTCCCCCTCCTGTCTTCTCCTATCATTTTGGATCTCCCCCTTCCCCTCCCACTTTCAAATCTCTTACTAGCTCTTCTTTCAGTTAGTCCTGACGAAGGGTCTCGGCCTGAAACGTCGACTGTACCTCTTCCTAGAGATGCTGCCTGCCCTGCTGCATTCACCAGCAACTTTTATGTGCGTTGCTTGAAATTCCAGCAACTGCAGATTTCTTAGTGTTTGCGCGATTTCCTTTATTGGGTGATTTTGGCTGAAATGAGGTTGCAAGCATACAATGATTGGCAAATGGATGGTCTGAGATGGATGTTCAGCAGCAAAGTTTGGATGATATCATTTTATGGAGGATAGACATGGTAGGCCAAGTGAGAATGCCAGCGGCTGAGTAGTCAGGGAAATCATAGCCAAAGCGTGGATTAATAGGCAGAGCAGGGGTTAGAATGTGAAACACACAAAATGTCCTTGAATGGTGCAAAAAGCCAAAAATGTTATCGATGTGGCAAATCCTCTCCACAGTATATCTGTAGAAATTTGCTAGTCTTGGGTGACAGGGCAAATCTCCTCAAACTCCTAACAAAATATAGCCACTGTCAAAAGTTTTTTCAGTTATATAAAGAGTAAAAAGGAGGTGAGAGTTGATATTGGACCACTGGAAAATGTTGCTGGTGAGGTAGTAATGGAGGACGTAGAAATGGCGGATGAACTTAATGGGCACTTTGCACTAGTCTTTGTGAAAGACACTGGCTGTGTGCCAGAGGTCCATGAGTGTCAGGTTGCAAGAGGGAGTGCCATTGCTATTACAAAGAAAAAAAGTGTCAGGCAAACTGAAAGGTCTTAAGGTAGATAAGTCACCTGGACAGGATGGACTACAACCCTGAGTTCTGAAAGAGGTTGCTGAAGAGATGATGGATGCATTGGTCATATTCTTTCAAGAATCACTTGATTCTGGTATGGTCCCAGAGCACTGAATATTACAAATGTCACTCCACTCTTTAAGAAGGGAGGAAGG
Organism: Mobula hypostoma; assembly: GCF_963921235.1. Taxonomy (NCBI): domain Eukaryota; kingdom Metazoa; phylum Chordata; class Chondrichthyes; order Myliobatiformes; family Myliobatidae; genus Mobula; species Mobula hypostoma. Next base: position 104,877,483 of record NC_086106.1, on the reverse strand, counting down.
CAAAAGAAAGGAAATTATAGGCCAGTTAGCCTAACCTCCGTGGTTGGGGAAGTATTAGAATCTATTATTAAGGATGAGGTTTCAAGGTACTTGGGCACTAATGATAAAATATGTCAAAGTTAGCATGGTTTCTGTAAAAGGAAGTCTTGCCTGACAAATCTGTTAGAGTTCTTCGAGGAAGTTACAAGCAGGGTGGACAAAGAAGAGGCAGTGAATGTCAGCTACTTGGATTTTCAGAGGGGATTTGATAAGGTGCCACACATGAGGCTGCTTATTAAATCATATGGCATTACAGGAAAGATAGCGGCAGGGACAGAGGAATGGCTGATGGGCAGAAGGCAGTGAGTGGGTATAAAAGGGGCTAGTGGTGTTCCTCATGGATTAGTATTGGGATTGCTGCTTTTCACATTGTTTGTCGATGACTTGCATAAGGAATTGATGACTTTGTAGCAAAGCTTGCAGATGATACGAAGATAGGTGGAGGGGTAGGTCGTGCTCAGGAAGCAATGTGATTGCACCAGGACTGGGACAAATTAGAAGAATGTGCAAAAAAGTGGCAGATGGAATACAGAGTCGGGAAATGTATGATAATGCATTTTGGTAAAAGGAACAATAGTGGAGACTATTATCTAAATGGGGAGAAGCTTCAAACATCAGAAGTGAGAGAGATTTAGGTTGAGTCTGTGGAAAAGAAGGCAAATGCAACATTGGCATTTATTTCAAGGAGAACATAATATAAAAGCAAGGAGGTAATGCTGAGCCTTTATAAGATACTAGTCAGGCTGCACTTAGAGTATTGTCAACTGTTTTAGGCCCCATATCTCAGCACTGAAGGCCATAGAGCAAGCATTATTCTCAGCACCAACAACAGCACTGAGATGCAAGATTTCTCCCCCCCCCCCCCTTTTCCTTCTCCCTGGGCCTCCTGTCCCATGATCCTCTCATACCCCTTTTGCCAATCACCTGTCCAGTTCTTGGCTCCATCCCTCCCCCTCCTGTCTTCTCCTATCATTTCAGATCTCCCACTCCCCCTCCCACTTTCAAATCTCTTACTAACTCTTCCTTCAGTTAGTCCTGACGAAGGGTCTCGGCCCGAAACGTCGACTGTACCTCTTCCTAGAGATGCTGCCTGGCCTGCTGCGTTCACCAGCAACTTTGATGTTTCCTAGATAAAAACACATGCTGTTTGAGTTCATTAATATGACAGGATGTGATACAGAGAGAATCAGTGGATTTCAACGAGATTTTACTCTATCTTCTTTGCCATACTATTCCAAGAAAAGAGCCCAGTGCCTTTTTTATATCTACAACTGTGTTTAATGCCAGAGGATGGTCATCAGCAAACTGGTGTTGAAAAGAACTATTAAAAACCAAGAAGAAATGAAGGAAGTACTTCTCACTGTGTGTTACTGTTATAATTAAACTGGAGATAAAGCAGCTGATGGATGAGTGAGATGGTGAATGTTTGAGTGGATGAGAAGAACCTACAGAACAAATTGATTGATAATAAGTCAGATATATGAGGCACATTACAAAACAACAGAATTGCAAAACTTTGCAGTAAATTTATCAATGTCTTCTAATGTTTCAGGCAATCTACACTGAGGAATAATATTGAGTTGCATTTGTTCAAGGCACGGGTGCCAAATCAGGAGCATTTTTATAGTCAGGCCACATTTTAGTTTGATCAGTAAGCTTTAGGCATTAGCAGGTGGAGGCAGCTCACCCACCAGGGAGACAGGAAGCCTTGTGATTCTTCCGTAGAAGCAAGCCACATTCAAACTTTCTGGGAGAAGAGTGGAATAGATCCCAATTCCTGATAAGTGCTAGGCTTTGTACCAAGCAGCTTGCTATTGTGCTAACTGGAAGGTTCATGCTGATTTTGATACACAAACCTCAGAACTGTTCCCTTTATAAGGTGTTGTTTGGAATAACTCTTTATCCTCCCTTGAATGACCACTGATTCATTTCACTTGGTTCTATTGCTAAACATATTTTGATGGGAAATTTACAATTGTTTGGGGAAACCACATTAAATTAAATATATTAATGAGGAGGTGCTTCTGTCAGCTTTTGAAAGCCTGCTTGAAAACTGAGTCAGGCTGGGCCCCAGGAAATGAGTAGGCAATAGATTCTTGTAAAATTGTCCTGCAATGCCATATTTTTAAGAATGAAGAAGCACTAAGCACATAAACTATGATCCTATCTTGTTCTGTAGTTTATAGATTGAGTATGATTCTTTTCCAGCAAACGACCAAGAGTCAGTTTTCAAAGAAATCATGTGATGGTGTCGGGTTTTAATGTACTTCAATGACTGTGAAATACTGATTATGTGTTAAGCACCATATAAAGTCATCTTCTTTCTTTTATTATCTCATTTTCTTAAAATCCTAAGTCCCGGGTGGATTTCTGAGTCATACTACTGAACGAGCGTGTAGAAATTTAACATAAAGAACATGCCCATGAGGGGTTCACAGTTGGAGAATGCAAGCATAAGCACATGAGTGGTAGTCCTTGCAGTCATACTAGGGACTACCACTCATATGGGCTGTGATATATTCCTCCTTATTGTGTGGCTCGTTGATGTTCCAGGGTACTAGAGTATAGGCAAAATTCAAAGCACTTAAGCATGTACTGTGTTCTGAGTCGATACATCACTATACACAAAAAAGGAGGCAAAAGTAAAATTGCAGACTTCATAGCATGAACAATAAGTTCCCAATTTTTATTCATAATTGTTGGTTAAAGAAATTACATTGTCTGATGCAAATAAATGTGCAAATCTCAATGGAATTTTAGATCATTATTTCAATAACAGGCACCTCTTTACTACTGGTAACAGAACAGGGCTGGTAATATTTTCTTTAAAGTAGAACCCCCATGGGCCCTATTTACCAACAGTAATCCTACAGGAACGGTAAGATCTCAGAATTATATGTTCCTTATCAGTGAGTCACCGGGTCTTCACATTAGCTTTCCTGTCTCTCAAAATAAAGTTACTTTGCTATAATTTATTTACTGTATAAGCTGTCAAATGCGGGAGTTATTCTCATGCTTCCCAAAATAATTTATAGTCTGGGAATTCTTATATTGAGATGCCATTCTTTGGGAATTATTAGCTTTGCCTTGAGTAAATCAGACTTTTACCAGGTGTTTATTTTCTGACCAAGTGAAGGTTGAACATTTTAAAAACAAAAGCCGAGAGATGATTGAACCCACAAAAACATAGGCAAAAATGGCTCTGTGGCCATGACCCCCCCTCCCCCGTCTTTAGTATAGTTACTTACTTCAAGACCCCAGTTGTGATGCTCCCCAATGCTAATGACTGACCAGAAGGGTCTGACAATCAGCCAGAAATTTTCAAAGGAGGGGTAGCAATGAATAAAATACTGCTGGATGTCATGTGGCAGCTGAGCAAGACTTGCAACAATAATGGCTACACAGGTGCAGGAGTGGGCACTGCAACGTGCAGGCCAACGAAAGAAGCCTTGAAATCTTTTTGAAGGATGACACAGTGAAATACCCTCTGCTCAGGGCACTACAATGAGAGGAGGTACCCAGGAAAAGCAATGTCTACAATAATCATCCTGCAAATGATCCCCGTTCAAGGGCAGCATAGCAGTGTAGGGGTTAGCGCAACACTTCACAGCAGCCAGCTGTAAGACTGGGGTTCAATGCCCTGCACTGTCTGTAAGGAGTTCGTGTGTTCTCCCCGTGACCGCATCGGTTTCTTCTTGGTGCTCCGGTCTCCTCCCACATTTCAAAGACCTGTGGTTAGGGTTAGTGAGTTACGGGTATACTATGTTGGTGCTGGATATGTGGCAAGACTTGCAAGCTGCCCAACACAACTTTTGCTGACTTGATTTGATGCAAAATGATGCATTTCACTATATGTTCCAATGTTCATGTGTTAAATAAAGCTAGTCTATCTATTCAACCAGTTTCCCAACAAGTTTAACAACTTTGACTACTGGTTAAAGTTAATGCAAATTGTTTCAAAATCTGTGGCCAACAAAGCATTAAAGCCGTCACACATGGAAATGTCTTCAACCATTGTAACCTTTTCCATAATAGTCCCAGTGTGAGAACTCCGCTGCAAAATTTTTAAGATTTGAGTTGACTCTATTGTGATACACTATTCCATTAATCGCAGAATCACCTCGCACTTTAAACTTGTTGTGACAGAGGACTGACACTGGGATTGTTATAGAGCAAGCTAAAGACAAAGGTTGAAGATCGTGCACGTGGAAATGCATAGAGTATTGTATGGTATGCCTGTAAGCTGCTCGGATCTCCTGAAGCAGGAGAGAGTTCACATTCTTTGTTCCCTACCTGTTGCCCATCCTTTCCATCATGAAAATGGTTAATATTCATATCAACACAGTGGAATATATTCTGGGGGAGAGATTGACATACAGGCAGAAATCACCAAACACCTGAAAGACATCTCAGAAGTGATTAGCTGGAGTTCTTCCTGCAGAAGGTGGCAGATCTCCATTGCCATTGCCTTAGAAAGCAAAAGTTCCATCAGGAGCTGAAGATAAGGGTATGGCTCCACATGGTTTTTGAGGACTGCCTCTTCTAGCAACAGTCATTTTCTCCTTCCACACAAGTCTTTCTTGCCTCTGTCCCCTCTTATCCTGCACATCTCATGCAGTAGTCTTAATGAGACATGATTTATCAACAGCTAGAAAGAAAATTCCAGCTTGCTGCACATGCAGGAATGTCCCATTATTTCTAAACTCTAGATCTCTTCCTTGTTTTATCATTTCAGTGGATCTGGCATGTTACTTGCACGTAAATGTTTTCACAAAGAAGGCATAGCAGCACCTGTACTTTCTGAGAAGATTGCACAAGTTCGGCATATCATTGAAATCCATTACAAACCTCTATATGGACGCACAGTGGAGAGAATCCTGATTGGTTGCATCACAGCCTGCTATGGCAACCAAAGGAATGGAAAAGTCTACAAAAAGTAGTGAATACAGCCCAGTCCGTCACAGGAAAAAAACTCCCCACCATTGAATACATGCACAAGGAGTGCTGCCACAAGAAGGCAGCGTCTATCATCAAGGACCCCCACCAACCAGACAATGCCCTCTTCTTACTGCTGCAAGAAAGGAGGTACAGGAGCCTTAGCTCTCACACCACCAGGTTCAGGACGGTTATTACCCTGTAAGCATTAGGCTCCTGAACCAATGTGGATAGCTTCATTCATCTCAACACTGAACTGAATCTACAACCCACGGACTGACTTTCAATGGTTCTACAGCTCCTGTTCTCAGAATCTATTTATTCATCTATTTATTTATTTATTTATCTATCTATCTTTTATTTATTTATTTATTTATTTTTCTTGTATTTGTATGGTTTGTCTTCTTTTGCACAATGATTGTTTCTTAGTCTTTGCTTGTGCGTAGCGTGCATTAATTCTGTTGTATTTCCTTGCTCTGCTGTGATTGGCTGCAAGAAAATGAATCACAGGGCAGTATATGGTGGCATTATGTATTTTGATAATAAGTATAGTTTGAATTTGAACTCAGCGTAGTAAAGTAATTTCAGCTGCAACTAGCTACCATTCAAACCCACAAGTAACTGATAAATTCTTCCCACCTGTAACTTTCAGCCAGCAATTTGGTTTTCCACTTTAATTGACACCAACCATGGATGCTGTATGTTCTCACAGACACGAGGAAATCTGCAGATGCTGGAAATTCAAGCAACACACACAAAAAATGCTGGTGAACGCAGCAGGCCAGGCAGCATCTATAGGAAGAGGTACAGTCGACATTCGGGCCAGGACCCTTCGTCAGGACTAACTGAAAGAAGAGATAGTAAGAGAGTTAGAAGTGGGAGTGGGAGGGGAGATCCGAAATGATAGGAGAAGACAGGAGGGGAGGGGTGGAGCTAAGAGCCAGAGAAGAGAGAGGATCATGGGACGAGAAGGCTGGGGAGAAAGAGAAGGGGGGAGGGGAGCCCGAAGGGTGGAGAGCAGGCAAGGAGTTACAGTGAGAGGGACAGAGGGAGAAAAAAAAGAGAGAAAAAAAGGGGGAAAAATAAAAAATATATAAAATAAATAAGGGATGGGGTGTGAAGGGGAGGAGGGGCATTAACGGAAGTTAGAGAAATCAATATTCATGCCATCAGGTTGGAGGCTACCCAGACATGTTGTTCCTCCAACCTGAGTGTGGCCTCATCTTGACAGTAGAGGAGGCCATGGATAGATATATCAGAATGGGAATGGGACATGGAATTGAAACGTGTGGCCACTGGGAGATCCTGCTTTCTCTGGCGGACAGAGCATAAGCGTTCAGCAAAACATCTCCCAGCCTGCGTCGGGTCTCGCCAATATATAGAAGGCCGCACCGGAAGCACCGGACGCAGTATATCACCCCAGCCGACTCACAGGTGAAGTGTCGCCTCACCTTGAAGGACTGTCTGGGGCCCTGAATGGTGGTGAAGGAGGACCCATCCCCTTCTTGCAATTCCTCCGTCTCTGCCGCATCTGCTCTCAGGATGAGGCTTTTCATTCCAGGACAAAGGAGATGTCTTCCTTTTTTAAAGAAAAAGGCTTCCCTTCCTCCACCATCAACTCTGCTCTCAAACGCATCTCTCCCATTTCACGCACATCTGCTCTCACCCTATCCTCCTGCCACCCCACTAGGAATAGGGTTTCCCTTGTCCTTACCTAACACCCCACCAGCCTCCGGGTCCAACATATAATTTTCCGTAACTTCCACCACCTCCAACGGGATCCCACCACCAAGCACATCTTTCTCTCCCCCACTCTTTCTGCTTTCTGCAGGGATCATTCCCTCCGCGACTCCCTTGTCCATTCGTCCCCCCCATCCCTTCCCACTGATCTCCCTCCCAGCACTTATCCTTGGAAGCGAAACAAGTGCTACACACGCCCTTACACTTCCTCCCTCACCACCATTCAGGGCCCCAGACAGTCCTTCCAGGTGAGGCGACAGTTCACCTGTGAGTCGGCTGGGGTGATATACTGCGTCCAGTGCTCCCGGTGCGGCCTTCTATATATTGGTGAGACCCGACGCAGACTGGGAGACTGTTTCGCTGAACACCTATGCTCTGTCCGCCAGAGAAAGCAGGATCTCCCAGTGGCCACACATTTCAGTTCCACGTCCCATTCCCATTCTGATATGTCTACCCACGGCCTCCTCTACTTTCAAGATGAAGCCACACTCAGGTTGGAGGAACAACACCTTATATTCCGTCTGGGTAGCCTCCAACCTGATGGCATGAATATTGACTTCTCTAACTTCTGTTAATGCCCCTTCTCCCCTTCACACCCCATCCCTTATTTATTTTATATATTTTTTATTTCTCCTTTTTTTTCTCTCTCTCTTTTTTCTCCCTCTGTCCCTCTCACTATAACTCCTAGCCTGCTCTCCACCCTCCGGGCTCCTCTCCCCCCTTCTCTTTCTCCCCAGGCTTCCTGTCCCATGAGCCTCTCCCTTCTCCAGCTCTTAGATCCATCCCTCCCCCTCCTGTCTTCTCCTATCATTTCGGATCTCCCCTCCCACTCCCACTTTCAAATCTTTTACTATCTCTTCTTTCAGTTAGTCCTGACAAAGGGTCTCGGCCCGAAATGTCGACTGTACCTCTTCGTATAGATGCTGCCTGACCTGCTGCGTTCACCAGCATTTTTTGTGTGTGTTTTGCTGTATATTCTCCATGTGCGGGTGCATCATGCATATGGAAGTCACCAGTCAAAGACAAAAGCAGTTCTGCAGATGCTGAAAATCAAAGGATTACACACAAAATGCTGCCTGGCCTGCTGAGTGAGTTCCTCCAGCATTTTGTGTGTGTCACCAATCAAAGAATGTCTTGTGTCCTATAAAATCAAGGTCAATGTACTTGCCATCCAATTCAAAATAATTAACTCAGCACAAAGCAATTTGTATTTTTATAGAGAAATTAAAGACAGTAAACGTTCTGATGGCAGACAAGCCTGTTGTATCATTGCCAAGCTTTGCATTGATGCAGTTGCTTGGAAGTGAGCATTACAGATGGAAACCAACATTGCACAATCTTCACTGACAGTTTTTAATATAATCTCTTTCTAGGCTTTTCTCAGCATTTGGAATTCAAGCTCTGTGATAATGAACTCACTCTCTACATGTAAATCCACCTTCAGTCAAATAAATGCTACCTTCCTGACACAAGGCTTAGCAAAAATCCCTGATGCTTGCAATGAACTAATTTAGTGTGAAACCCCACACTGGAAATCACAAGATCACAGGTTCTGCTGGCACAGGTAATATTTCATGGTCTTTACATGAAAAAAGAAGAAATTTTATGAGGATTTGGAGCATTCTTTTGTCAGCAGAGCAAGTTCATTGAAAACCCTTGACAGTTGAATTTACTTGGACAGCATTTTGATGAACTGAGTTGACTGCTTTGGATTTATTTGGTTATAATATGTTGAATCATTAATGCTTAAATGCTTTCATCTTGTTTTGTTTTTATATCTGAATTGACAAATATGTTTAAACTGGATCAGTGGAATAGCAAGTTCCAGCATGCAGCAATGAGGTTTTGTTACCCTTGGCTATAATTGCATGGTGACCTGATGCCCTTTCTACTAATGGTCATAAAACTGATGATAAAAGCCATTTGATAAGGAATGCAGTGTAAATACCACAGTTTATTTATATCATTCTTGTGTGAGAATTGACTGTAATTAGGAAAAGAACACTTTTCTTTTTGGCTCTTTTCAGTGTTAGTGTCAATTATCTGCAGGCAAGTGTAGAGCAGCAAGTTGCAGAATGTAGAACAACAATCTCCTGGAGTGGACTCAGCGAAACGAGCAGCATCTGCAGGGGAAAGGGACTGTCGATATTTTGGGTCAAAACCCTACATCCGAGCTTCCGCTGTCAGACATCATTTTTGTTGCTCTTCCATTGTGCTTCTATTTGAAACATCTGAAGAGGACCTCCAACTGCTCTTGTGTTCTTTCAATTTGACACCAGTGCCTCAAAGTTTCTTGTTTTTTTTCCAATACTGTCTGATGTGAAGTTGATTTTATGAACATACAGCAGGGTGCAAAAGTTGTAGGCGCATATAAATAGCTAGGATGCCTAAGACCTTTTGCACAGTACTGCAGTAATCTTATGCACTGTACTGCTGCCACAAAAATCATGACATATGTGAGTGATAATAAATTTGATTCCGATATGTGTCTCCATAGTGAACAGAGAGTGGGAAGGGGGCAGGGAAGGGGGAATCGTGGTTGGGAAAGGGGGAAGGGAGAGGGGAGGGTGCAGGGCCACCATAGAGGCATTCTGTGATGATCATTGAACCAACCAGCGATCAGCGATCAGGGTTCAAGTCCTGCCAGTGTCTGTAAGGAGTTTGTACCTTTCCGCCATGACCACGTGGGTTTCCTTCCACACTCCAAAGCTGTACAGTTTAGGGTTAATAAGTTGTTGCTATGCTATTTTGGTGCTGGAAACTTGCTGCCACTTGCAGCCTATCTCCAGTGCATCCTCAGACTGTGTTGGTCACTGACGCAAATGTTGCACTTCATTATATGTCTTGACCACCTCAAAACTGGATGAGGCTCTTCTGGTCAAAGTTCACTCTCTTACTTAACGATAGTTGTGCAATCAATATCTAACAATTTGGCACTACATCTTTCATCCCCACCGTCTAAAATTGGGCCTCCCACATTGAAAATATTACTGTCCTCTTGCAGTCAGAAAAACCAAAGAAGAACAAACTCCTGATGTGGCCGATGAGATGGGAGTTAAAAGTTATGCATTCTAACATTGACCTGTTGCACACAGTGTCCACCGACATCATTGGGAAATGCTCGAGTTACCTGTGGGCTCTTATTCTATGCCTATTCGTCATTACAGCCTTTTACATTATGCACCTGATTGCAACATGCTGTAGTCTCTGAGGGACACTCCTCTGGCAGGGGTGGAGGCACAGACACAAAGATTGCCATGTCCACCCTTCCCCGCACTTCCATGGTGGCCCTCTGTGTATTTGGTCTATGGTTACCAATGAGGCAAATTCCTTTAAAATGTTATAATGTTGCAGTAATTAGCAAGACAACAATGTAGTTCCTCCTGTGATATATGTACTTGACATAAGAAATATTCCTCACTTTGCCTGCTTTCAAAGATTTTCTGTCTAATTTAATGATGTTTTTAGATGGGAGCTACATCAGCAATAGCATTGAATGCGATAATTACAGCAAAATGGAGTCCGATCCAATCTGAAGGCACAGGTGTCTAATGCTTCTTCACTAGAAATCAATTAACCAACAATTATGGGGGCAGTACTTAAACAATGAAAAATAACATATACAAGATGCTGGAGGAACTCAGCAGGTCAGGCAGCATCTGTGGAGAGGAATAAAGAATCAATGTTTCATGCTCAGACTCAGCGTCTCTGCCAAAATGTTGTCTCTTTATTCGCCTCCATAGATGCTGCCAGACCTGCTGAGTTCCCGTGTGTTACTCTGGATTTCTAGCATCTGCAGAATCCCTGGTGCTCATGATTGATCCTAAAACAATGAAATTCAGTTTTGTGCTGACCAAAATTACTTCCTGCAGTATCCTTGCATTTATCAAAAACCTAGAAATTGAATCAATTTTTACATATTTTAATCCATTTTGCACATACTTTATACTTTATTGTCGCCAATCAATTGGTACTAGAACATACGCAGCGATATTTGATTCTGCGCTTCACACTCCCTGGATTACAAATATTAAATATTAAAAATAGTTAAATTAGTAAATATTAAAAATTTAAATTATAAATCATAAATAGAAAACAGAAAAATGGGAAGTAAGGTAGTGCAAAAAAACTGAGAGGCAGGTCCAGATATTTGGAGGGTACGGCCCAGATCTGGGTCAGGATCCGTTCAGCAGTCTCATCACAGTTGGAAAGAAGCTGTTCCCAAATCTGGGTGTACGAGTCTTCAAGCTCTGGAACCTTCTCCCGGAGGGAAGAGGGACGAAAAGTGTGTTGACTGGGTGGGTTGTGTCCTTGTTTATCCTGGCAGCACTGCTCCTACAGCGTGCGGTGTAAAGTGAGTCCATCGACGGAAGATTGGTTTGTGTGATGTGCTGCGCCGTGTTCACGATCTTCTGCAGCTTCTTTCGGTCTTGGACAGGACAACTTCCATACCGGGTTGTGATGCACCCTAGAAGATTTTCTTGCAGGCATTTACGAGAAAAATAAAGAAATGCGATAGAATCTATGAAAAAAACATTCAGAAGTTAAGACTGACATGCGGCCAATGGGGAAAAGAAAGTAAGCTCTACAAGTATAAAAAATATTGAGAACATGAGTTATAAAGGAGTCCTTGAAAGTGAATCTGTAGTTCATCGAATCAGTTCAGAGTTGTGGGCAGTGAAGTTACCCACGCCAGTTCAGGAGCCTTGTGATTGTAGAGTAATAGCTGTTCCTGAACCTGGTAGTGTAGGATCTAAGGCTTCTGTACCTCCTGCCCCATGGCAGCAGTGAGAAGATGGCATGGCCTAGATAGTGGTGGCCATTGATATTGGGTGCTGCTTTCTTATGGCAGCACTCCATGTCAATAGTGGGGAGGGCTTTGCCTGTGATGGACTGGGCTGTATCCACCTGTTTCTGTAGTCTTTTACATACCAGGCCATTGGTGGTTCCATACCAGATCGTGATGTAACAGGTTTGGATACTCTCCACTCTGCATCTGTAGAAGTTAGTCAAAGTTTTTCATGATGTGCCGAATTTACACAAACTTCGAAGGAAGTACTTTCAAGCCTTCTTTTTGATGGCATATTCATGTTTGGTAACTTGTGACCTGCATTAACAAGAAGCAAGCCCCCTTGACAAGGAGCTGCAAATTAAAGGATCCTCAATGTAGAAAGTTCAAATCAATAGGAGTTCAAATGTATCGTCACAACCTTTTACAGAGATATTTTTCTATGCTTCTGCACTTTTGTTTACAGGCACCACAAAAAATGATTGCAGAATCTCTCCATTCTGCACCCCAATGTAAGATGATGCAATGACTGTCTGCTTGATAAATCTGTACCTTGGGGCTATTTGTGGAGTAGGAGATCATAAGTGTACGGAGTCTTTCTTTTTTTTTATATGTTAAATTTAAAATGGCTTCTTTGTTATGTTATACTGGGGAATGCTGAGAAAGTCTCTAGCTAGACATTTGCTTGGGTTAATACAGATAGCAGGGTGCTATTAGCCAATGGGAGTTCATGTATCGTTTTGTTATTGGATGATAATGCTGTATCATATGACTGCGGACGGGGTTTTTGGTGGGGAGTCGGAGGAGAGACGGGGAGGACGGTGGAGAGATGGGGAGTCGGAGGAGAGTCGAGGAGGACGGCGGATGTGCGGAAAGGCTCTGTTCGATCACTTCGGGTGGTCCCGAGCCGTGAGTCGACAGGATTCAGGTAGTCATCAGGAATCGATTGAGCTCCAACGGTTGCGCTCAAAGATCTTGGACTTTGATAAGTTTTGGCACCTTTTTTTCATTACTTCCTTTTCTGTATCAAATTTATATTAATGTCATAGAATTAGTAATATCTATAAAGTGTACTTGGTAAAATGTACTAGGTGTGCTGGCTGATGATTGATGTTTGAGATTGATTCGGGCGGCCACCGTCTCTGTGGGAAGCGTTGAGGCAGGTGCTGGGTGGGATTTCCCCTAGACATATATGAGCCAATATAACTGAGAGTTACATAAGGTTAGAGAATTTTATGAGGAGAGAAAGATGGCCAGACACACAAGAGAAAATGGTGTCCCCTTCTTCCTCTTCCTTCCCAAGTATTTCCCTCACCTCCAGTGACAGTCTCTCATCCTGCTACTTTGGGGAATTTTACACACAAGAGATCGCAGGTACTGAAAAATCCAGAGTAACATACGCAAAATGCTGGAGGCACTCAACAGGTCAGGCAGCATCTATGGAAATGAATAGAGTTGATGTTTCAGACCAAGTCCTGATGAAGGGTCTCAGCCCAAAAGATTGACTCTTTATTCCTTTCCATAGATGCTGTCTGACCTACTGAGTTCTTTTCAGCATTTTGTGTGTATTACTTTGGGGAATTTTATTTCGTTCACATTTTAGCAGTCAGGGAAGCAAAGTCTTGACAGTTATGATAACTTTTGGTAATATAAAGATGAAGGTTTACTACATTAATCAAGGTAAAATCCACCTCAGCATTTTTTACTGTGTTTTTCCCCACTTTCATGATATTTTGCAGGTCACTCAGTTGGATACCTGTGCTACACAAGGTGTTCTTATTGTGCAAAAAAATTGGTGACCTCTAATTACTAAGCAATTTTCTTTTCTAGACAGCATGGGACAAATTTAAACCCAAATATCAGAGCCATGGACTCAGTATTTAGTTCATTGGACCACATATGTTATCACCAAATAACATATGGTGATGGTTTGGAAGCAGTTAATCCAAGAAAAACATAATGTAATGATTTTGTTAAGCTTTAAAAAGCTCCAGAATAAATTTGAAAAAAAATCAAAACAAGAGTCATTTTTTATATACCACTTATCACATGAAATGATTTGGTGTATCAACTTAATCTTCCTCGATCCAAAAATGATCTCAGCAAATCACTCATAATGAAAGAATTTCAGAAAAGGTCCATGCGACTCATTAAAGTTCTTGTATCAAACAATTTATTGAGCAATATGCACAATGTTTAAGACTTTCTATAAACAATTAAATAGGTAACAGGTTTTGCTTCATTGTGGGAGGGATAGTCATAACAGAATTAGGATGCTATTATAATCTAGTTTGTGTATTACACTTCTAAATAAGATTGTGCTTTCAAACCAGATTTTCTTTGTTTTTAGTCCATTTTGATGATGTTTGACAAAATAATGAAGTTGTTCCAATGTTATCAAAACAGCTGTGCTTACTGGAATTGAAGAATGACTAACATGTCAATTTTCTTAACAAAGTACAGAAGTACAGAAGGATCTGAGTGAGTGGAATGAAGGAGTAGAGAGGTGCGTATTTTGAGGTGCTCTATGAGGACATAGAACAGCACAGAACAGGAACAGGCTGTTCAGCCCACAATGTTGTGCTGAACCAGCTATAAAGCAAATCAAAAGCACCCAAACACTAATCCCTCCTGCCTACACAATGTCCATATCGCTCCATCTTCCTTACATCCATGTGCCCATCCAAAAATCTCTTGAAAGCCCCTAACGTATTTGCCTCTACCACAATACCAGGCAGTGCACTCCAGGTATCCACCACTCTCTAAGTAAAAACCTTACCCCTCACATCCCCCTTGAACCTACCCCCTCTCACCTTCAATCCGTACCCTCAACCCATTTCAACCCTGGGAAACAGATACTCCCTGTCTACTCTATGCCTCTCAAAATCTTACAAACCTCTGTCGTATCTCTCCTCAGCCTCTGCCATTCCAGAGAAAACCCAAGTTTATCCAGCCTCTCATGATAGCACATGCCCTCTAAACCAGGTAGCATCCTGGTAAAGGTCTTCTGCACCCTCTCCAAAGACTTAACATTCTTCCGGTTGTGGGGTGTCCAGAGGTGTTTGCAATACTCTACATGTGGCCCAACCAGAGTTTGTGAAGTTGCAACATTCCCTTCACGGACCGTGTACAAATTGATCTTTCGTTGCAAGGTAAAAACCTATAGAATCTGAAGGAAACACTGCAGTTTATCTTGTAGTCAAGAGTCTGTACTACTTTTCATGCCAGATTGTAATTTTCTTAGCCAGATAATTATCCAAGACTCTTGAATTTATTGAGAACACATACTATTACAATACAAAAATTACAATCAGTCCTTCACCACTCTGCCCAATGTATCTTCTGCGGCAAAGCCATATATAAAATCTTTGAGAACAGGTCACAATAATAATGATAGCACATTTACATGGCTCCTCTAACTCAAAAGAAGATGTCTCAGAAGCACTTTGTCGAGCCTTTTCATGGGTGCCATGTCCAGAAAAGAGTTGTTGGAAGGGAAGGCTAAAGGCTGGTCAGAAATAATTTTTTTGGACTATTTGGGAAACAAGAGAAGGGTCTTAAAAGTGGGCATGGGACTGGAAAGATAAACACAGGAGATTCTGGAAATCTTGAGCAACGTACATAAAATGCTGGAGAAACTCAGCAAATCAGCCTGCATCTATGGAGGACAACAAGCCGTCAATGTTTCGGGCTGAAACCCTTCATTCATACTAGAAAATGCCTGTTCAGTCTTGATGAAGGATCTTGACCTAAACAATGGAAGGTTTTGGAAGGATACGACTAGATTCTGGTGCTTTTGATCCAAGGTTCTTTTAGAAGTCAGGAAAGAGGCACAAAACCTGTTGTATCACAATTGTTTTATTAAAAGTTTATAGAACAGAGGAAAATTGAAAATAGGGGTATATTAGTTGAAGAGAGAGAGAGAAATTGAAAGATCTTGCCTAACATAAAATAACTATTTTTGTACAACTGAGATATGGAAAATTCCATTCAAATTTATGGGTAAGAGATGACCAGTTATAAAGTACTCATTCGAAAACTGCAGTCCCAAGTCATCCAATGAGAAAGCACATTCTCTTAATGCAGAGCAAAGAAGCGGATAATTAATTGCTAAACTGCAAGGCAAATAACAATTTAAGCAGTCTAATCTAAGAACAAACAGTTGCATCCAACAAATCTTTTGTGTAGGATCTTAGTTTCTAAAAGTAGGACTTAAAATAGAGAGAGACACACAGTGCTGTAGGAACTCAGCAGGCCAGGCAGCATCTATGGAAACGAGTACAGTCGATGTTTTGGGCCAAGGCCCTTCAGCAGAACTGGAGGATAAAATTTAAGGAGTCAGATTTAAAAGGTGAGGTGGGAGGGAGGGAGAAACACAAGGTGATAGGTGAAACCGGGAGGAGGAGGGGTGAAGTAAAGAACTGGGAGGTTGATTGGTGAAAAAGATACAGGGCTGGAGAAGAGGCAATCTAATAGGAGATGACAGAAGGCCATGGAAGAAAGTAAAAGGGGGAGGAGCACGAGAGGGAGGTGATGGACAGGTAAGGAGATAAGGTGAGAGGGAAAAGGGAATGAGGAGTGGTGGAGGGGCCATTACTGGATGTTCAAGAAATTGATGTTCATGCCATCAGGTTGGAGGCTACCCAGACAGTGATGCCCCTCCAACCTGAGTGTGGCCTCATCGCGACAGTAGAGGAGGCCATGGATAGACATGTCAGAATGGGAAAGGGAAGTGGAATTAAAATGGGTGGAACGGAAATAGAGAGATGGGATGCTCCAGATATTTTACAAGCTACTTTGTCCTCATAATCATTAGAAACATAGAAAACCTACAGCACAATACGGACCCTTCCGCCCAATCTTAGAAATTACTAGGGTTACCCACAGCCCTCTATTTTTCTAAGCTCCATGTACCTATCCAAAAATCTCTTAAAAGACCCTATGTATCCGCCTCCACCACTAATGCTGGCAGCCCATTCCATGCACTCACCACTCTCTGCGTAAAAACTTACCCCTGACATCTCCTCTGTACCTACTCCTGAGCACCTTAAACCTATGCCCTCTTATGGCAACCATTTCAGCCCTGGGAAAAAGCCTCTGACTATCCACATGATCAAATCCTCTCATCATCTATAGACCTCTATCAGGTCACTTCTCATCCTCTGTCGCTCCAAGGAGAAAAGGCCAAGTTCACTCAACCTGTTTTCATAAGGCATGCTCCCCAATCTAGGCAACATCCTTGTAAATCTCCTCTGCACCCTTTCTATGGTTTTACATCCTTCCTGTAGTGAAGATGAGAACTGAGCACAGTACTCCAAGTGGGGTCTGACCAGGGTCCTATATAGCTGCAACATTACCTCGCGGCTCCTAAATTCAATTCCATGATTAATGAAGGCCAATACACCGTATGCCTTCTTAACCACAGAGTCAACCTGCACAGCTGCTTTGAGCGTCCTATGGACTCGGACCCCAAGATCCCTCTGATCCTCCACACTGCCAAGAGTCTTATACTATATTCTGCCAATAATCTCATTAGCAATCAGATTTTTATTTAGCTCTTTTCAATCATTAGTTTTACTTACCTTAACTGCTGACAAGGAGATTATTTAAATTCTCATTGGGTGTGGGACGTGAGGACTGTTTCTTCTAATCATTTTAAAATCAATTTCATTTTATACTGGGCATGTATTCAATTAAGTTGCTTATACTTACATAAAACATTCTCTGTTACTGTGTCATGGGAATAATGGGAAGTTAAAAATGAAAAGAAGCATAAATTGCCATCTTCACTTTGATCTATTCACAGTTCACTGAATAGTGCTTGAAATCTATCATTGTTTTTTACATACCTTCTCATGAAAGTGCCTTAAAAGACAGTGTAAACTAATGACAGTGCTTCAGGAAGTCATTGCAAACAATTTTCCAGACTGAAACAATCCCAAGAGTGTCATTTTTGATCTAATTAAGACAGATTACAGTTTATCCAGTCAGATCAGAGTGATGTTTACCTCATGCCAGAGTTCTTTCTCAATGGCTTATCATAGCGTGTGCGGTGGTGCAATTTAAGAATTTTATTCTGGTTCTGTATTCTGAGAGGCATACATTTTATGGTTGTAGAAACACCAACCAAATGGCTTCAGACCAACCTGAAGAATGTGGATGAGGAGTCAATGACATCAATGTCCAAATCTTAGGGATTCCTAAATGGTGAGTTGATGCTGAAACATAATTGCTCAGACCCTGCACTTTCAAGGCAATTGGATCTGGACAATTCCAGAAGAGTACTTAAAATGCTTGTCAAATGGGAAAATAATTGAATTTGTTGATAAGAAAAACTCTTTTACCAGAAACTCACAAGCACGTGTCAGTCAGAACTTCTCACTGCGCTCTGCTTCATTAATTTTCGGGAGATAAAAGCAAAATGTGAATAACTGTGATGCTATCGTAAGCAAAATTTAGCAAAGTCATATCAAGTTACTCTTTGTGCTAAATTAACCTCCCATTTGTTTGAGAGGAGTTACTGCTTCCAGCTGAATAACTGACGAAGCAATTTAATGCAAGTACAGAGTGCTTTTAATTGGTGTGGTTTGGTTAACTGATAAAAATGACATGCTGTTTTGTACAGAAGGCAGCTGCTTCCATTTTATCTCCTCAGAGTGCCAGCAACGGCAAGGGTTCTGTATTCCTGAAGCCAACTTAAAGCAAGGATATAATGCTGAAGCTTTATAAGGCATTAAGATTTTGTCCAAGGCAACCAGCAGGGTCAAGTCCGTTCTGGGATAGGTGATCCACCTCGACCAGACCTGTGCTATACCTGGCAGGAATATCTTTGACAGCTCTGTGTCGTCGAGTGATACTGTCACCTACGTGCAGAACAAGGGGGTGGAGTTGGCTGCCTGCCTGGTCTGCTTGAACCAGCAGAAAGCCCTTGACAGGATATCACATTCGAACAAGATGTATGTGCTCCTCTGAATGGGCTTTGGGGAGGGAATCAGGAATTGGATCCAACTACTCAACACAGATAGTGCAGTCCAAATCAATGGGTGGGAAAGAGATAACTTCCCCATCAAGTCTGGAGTCAGGCAGGGTTACCCTCTCTCCCTGTCTTGTTTGTGTGCTGTATTAAATCCTTTGCCGAAGCCATCGGGAAGCATGAGAGTATAAAAGGGGTGATGCTGCAGGAATTACAGTGAACCAAGTGAAAACTTCCCCGTTAATGGACAATGTCACCGTCTTCTGCTCAGATCCCAGGTCAGTTTACAGATTGATCAGCATCTCCAACAACTTTGGGTTGGCGTTAGGAGACAGCTTAATCGAAGAGAGTGCCCATGCTCTTCAGCAACTGGCCTGACCGATCCAGTGTCCCCTCCACCATCAGGTGTGGTTACATGAAAGTGCTGGGGATCTGGTTCGGAGGGGCTGAGGCATGCAACAAGAATTGGCTGGAGCAGACTGGGAAGGTAAAACAGAAATTTGAACTGTGATGAGAGCCCTCCCTACTGATAACTGAGAAGAACCTGGTCACCAGGTGTGAGGGGCTTTCAAGGCCATTATACCTGGCGCAGGTGTGGCCCATCTCCCACCCCTCCAGTATGGGGATCACCCAATCAGGTTCATTTGGGGATCCAAGATGGAGCAGGTCAGGTGGACCACAATGCACAAGACCCTGGATAATGGGGGCAAAAGCGTACCCAATGTTGACCTCATCCTGATGACAATATTCGTGTGTGGAACCTAAATACGTGGGCACCAAGAACCACTATGTGCTGAGGTACTATCTGTCCCCAGTGTTGCGAAGGACAGGTCTGGCCCCTTTGCCACGCGATATCCCAGTCAGCCGGATGTTGATGCATTACCTGTCCTTCGGGGAAAGGTTCTTCTAAATCAACAGCTTTGATCACAAGTCCATCAGGCAGTGGTCAGCACGGAATGTCCTGCTGACACTGCAGGAGAAGGACTCAATGGACACAGTGAGGTGGTTTCCTGAGTAGACTGTCCTGTTAGACCATCTGGCAGAATGTCTCATCAACAACGCCTGGCTGGTGGTGAGAGGGACCCTCCCGGTCAGAGCCCTCTCACATGCCCAGAGCAGCACACTGCCCGCAGAACGTCCGTAGAGGGGAAGAGTCAGCAGCTCAGCTCTCTGCGGACTGTGGATTTGCGAAACAAGTGTGGAGAAAGATGAAAGGGCCCGCGTTACAGTTCATCCTGAGAGGCGAAGTGATCTAGGGTCTGTTCCCAGGGAAACACACAAAGGCAGATATCGAGTGCTGCTTGGAGATCATCAACTCAGTGAAAGACCGCTCTTTGGTCTGCCCAAAACTTGTTGGTCTGTCAGCACATCGAGATGCCCATGGAGGAATGCTGCCAACGGGCACATTCCAGGCTGCAGGCGTACGCGATGAGGGTCGCACTGAAGCTTGGGCTCGGTGGGGAAGGACCACAGTGTAGGTTTCTTCCCCGGGTAATGAGCGGGGGGCCGGGTTGGGGGAGGAAGCCCCTCATTTATTGTAATTGGCCACATGAGTGGCAGGAGTACAATTGATTGATATGTAGGAATGTAACAGAACAGTGCCAAAAGCATCAACTTTGAGTGTACAGAATGGAAAGCTGTGGCATGGTTTATTCTTGTAAATGTTTTTTTTATTGTGAACAAAGTTTATTTTGTTAAAAACTATTTAGTCAAACCACTGGTCGAAGACTACATCTACAGCATGCTACCACCCACACTGGACCCCCTACAATTCGCCTAGCAACACAACCAGTCAACAGATGACACAATAGCCATAGCTCTACACACCATCCTTACACATCTGGAGAAGAAGGATGCTTATGTGAGAATGCTGTTCTTGGACTACAGTTTAACATTCAACACCATAATTCCCTCCAGGCTTGACAAGGAGCTCAGAGACTTTGGCCTTCACCCTGCCTTGTGTAGCTGGATCCTGGACTTCCTGTCAGATCGCCAGCAGGTGGTAAGAGTGGGCTCCCTCACCTCTGCCCCTCTGACCCTCAACACAGGTGCCCCTCAGGGCTGTGTCCTAAGCCTCCTCTACTCTCTGTATACCCATCAGTGTGTTGCCACCCACAGCTCCAATCTGCTAATTAAATTTGCTGATGATACTACATTGATTGGCCTAATCTCAATTAATAACGAGGCAGCCTACAGAGAAAAAGTCATTACCCTGACGCAGTGGTGTCAAGAAAACAACCTCTTTCTCAATGCCGCAAAAGCAAAGGAGCTGGTTGTGGACTACAGGAGGAATGGAGACAGTTTAGCCCCTATTGACATCAATGGGGTTGCGAGAGTAAAAAGCTTTAAGTTCCTTGGCATACACATCACTGAGCTGTGTGGTGAAAAAAAGCACAACAGTACCTCTTTCGCCTCAGACGGTTGAAGAAATTTAGTATGGGCCCCCAAATCCTAAGAACTTTCTACAGGGGCACAATTGAGAGCATCCTGACTGGCTGCATCACTGCCTGGTATGGGAACTGTACTTCCTTCAGTTGCAGGACACAGCAGAGGGTGGAGCGGACAGCCCAGTGCATTTGTAGATGTGAACTTCCCACTGTTCAGGACATTTACAAAGACAGGTGTGTAAAAAGGGTCCAAAGGATCATTGGGGGCCTGAGTCACCCCAGTAACAATCTATTCCAGCTGCTACCATCTGAGAAACAGTACCACAGCATAAAAGCCAGGACCAACAGGCTCCGGGACAGCTTCTTTCCACCAGGCCATCAGACTGATTAACTCACGCTGATGCAATTGTATTTCTATGCTCTTTTGATTGTCCAGTTGTACATACTATTTATTACAAATTAGTATAAATTTCACGTTGCACATTTAGACGGAGACGTAACGCAAAGATTTTTACTCCTTAGGAAGGACGTAAGTAATAAAGTCAATTCAATTTGGAGTACTGTGAACAGTTTCGGCTACCATATCTAAGATGTGCTGGCATTAGAAGGGGTCCAGAGGATGTTCACAAGAATGACCCCAGAAATTAAAGGGTTAATGTATGAGGAGCATTTGATGGCCCTGGACTTGTACTTATAACCATATAACAATTACAGCGCGGAAACAGGCCATCTCAGCCCTTCTAGTCCATGCCGAACGCTTACTCTCACCTAGTCCCACCGACCTGCACTCAGCCCATAACCCTCCATTCCTTTCCTGTCCACATACCTGTCCTGGAGTTTAGAGGAATGATAGGGGATCTCATTGAAACCTACTGAATATTGAAATACAGGGTGGACATAGAGAAGATGTTTCAGGTAGTGGGAGTATCTAAGATCGGAGGATCAGAATAGAAGGATTTCCCTGAAGGACAGAGATGAGGAGGAATTTCTTTAGCCAGAGGGTGGTGAATATGTGGAACTCAATGCCACAGGTGGCTCTGGAGGCCAAGTATTGGGTATATTTAAAGTGGAGGTTGATAGGTTCTTGATTAGTGATATTATGGGAATAAGATGGGAGGATGGCATTGAGAGGGAAAATAAATCACCTATGATTAGATGGTGTAGCAGAACGATGGGCTGAATGGCCTAACTCTGCTCTTATATCTTATTGTCTTAAACTCTAACTGGATCCTTTTAAAATAATTCTGATTGCACACTGTTTACATTCTGATGTGAAATATTCCATTCTACACAAATAAAGCTACAGAGGTATCAATAAAATTTAAATTGAATTAATATTCATATTTTTAATGAGGAATTTGATTTTTCCTTCCTTTCTCTTCCCTTGGTCATCTTTTTTTTCTCTGACTTGTATAATTCCCTGCACATTCGCTCTGCAATTCTTAAGGACATTAAAATTGAACATTAAAAATTCTTAAGAACATTAAAAATGTGTTCTTTCTTTCTTTCTTTCATTGTTTCATCTGAAGCTCATGCTTCATTCCCAGCAGGGGATTCGGATCAATGAATTTGTCCTTATTGATCTTTCTTTTTTTTTCTGGCTAATCAAGTCTCATGATATGAAATCTTGTCATTAGTTCCATTAGAGTACTACCTACAGAATGTTTTTATACGGTGCTATTAAGCTGTTGAGAAAATACCTAAGAAGAATGAAATGATATCTCATTGAAACCTACTGAATGTTGAGATATAGAGAAGACAAGGAGAGGATGCTTCAAATAGTGGGACAATATCGGATCAGAGGGCACAGCCTCAGAATAGAGGGATTTCCCTTTAGAACAGAGATTAGGAGGACAAGACAGAGACATTTTTTGGCCGAATGAATGATCTGGAGCTTGTGTAATCGCCTGGGGGATTTGGCGTGGAGTGCAGCTACAGCTGTCGCTGAGGGTGTATACTGTGTTGATTCCTAATTGCGGAATATGAACCAATAGTCGGCTCCATTTCTCTACACTGACGAAAGCATCAAGCAAGATTAAAATTGACAAGGATGAGATGGAGAGTGAACAGGTATTCAGTGCTGTCTGCTTGCGTTCGACTGGTCTTCCTCTCGCTGCTGCTGGCGGATGGTGAAGGAGTCTTCGGCCCCATGCTGTGAGGTTCATTTGCCTTGGTGGCTCGTGGCTCATGGCAGTTGCAGTTTGACGTTTATTGTCCTCAGCGAAAACGCGCTTTACAATTAGCGTGATTTGATTGAGGAGCTTCAGCGTGGAACTGGATCTATGGTTGTGATCTGCAGCTATCGACACGCTGCTGAACTGACTGGCTCAAGGCTTGCGGCCGAGGCTGTTGCCTCCTGGACTGGCTTTACTCGTCTTTGCAGCTCGTGGGTGTGCGCTCACATTTGGGGACGCTACAGTTTGATGCTTAATATTTTGTGTGTTACTTGTTCGCTTTTTGTTGTGTGTGTGTTGTGTTTTTTTTGTACATCTGATGTTGTGAGGGTGTTTCTTTGTTTTGTGGCTATCTGTAAGAAGATGAATCTTAAGGTTACATACTGTATACATACTTTGTACTTTAAATTGGCAATATTTCCAGCAATTTCTGTTTACGTTTCATTGCTTTGGAAACTATAGTGTTTTATATTCCATGGTTCCAGTAATATTTATTTCACTTTTGGTTACCATTCCTTTCCTATTTGCAATCTTTCTAGAGAGATTATTATCAATAAGTCACCTGTAGTACCAGAGGAAATAACACAATGGACCACTGTTACACTAAGTTCAAGACTGCCTACCGTGCTATTCCATGCCCATACTTTAGTAAGTCTGATCACCTGGCTGTACATCTACTCCCTGAGTATAGGCAGAGATTGAAGACTGCAGCACAGGTAGTGAGGACCAAGAATGTATGGACCAGGAGCACTTACAGGACTGCTTTGAATCGGTGGACTGGACTGTGTTCAGGGAGCCATCTTCGAACCTGGATGAGTATGTCACAGTTGTCACTGACTTCATTAAAACCTGTGCGGATGAGTGTGCGCCCATGAAAACTTACTGTACATTCCCAAACCAAAAGCCATGGATGAACCAGGAGGTTTGTAATCTACTGAGAGCTAGATCTGTGGCATTTAAGTCCGGTGATCCAGGTCTGTATAAGAAAACCAGGTACAACATGCAAAGGGATATTTCACAAGCCAAGAAATAATCCTGGGAGAGCTTAGAGATGCACATCAACTCTGGTAGGGTTTGCAGGCCATTACCTCCTACAAAGCAAAACCCAACATTAAGAATGTCAGCAATGCTTCACTGCCAGATGAACTCAACTCCTTTTATGCTCACTTTGAAAGGGAGAATAAAACCACAGCTATGAGGATCCCTGCAGCATCTGATGACCCTGTGACCTCTGACCCGGAGACCAACGTCAGGCTGTCTTTCAAGAGGGTGAACCATCGCAAGGCAGTAGAGCCCGACTGGGTACCTGATAAGGCTCTGAAAACCTGTGACAATCAACTGGCAGGAGCATTCAGAGACATTTTCAATCTCTCACTGCTACAGTTGGAAGTTCCCACATGCTTCAAAAGGGCAACGATTTTACCAGTGCCCAAGGTGAGTAGCTTGAGCTGCCTCAATGACTATCATCCAGTAGCCCTCACACCTACAGTGAAGAAATGCTTTGAGAGGTTGGTCATGGCCAGAGTCAACTCCTGCCTCAGCAAGGACCTGGACCTGCTGCAAGTTGCATATCGCCACAATACGAGGGGTGATTGATAAGGTATACAGCTCTCGTTACATGCACGTGCAGTTCAACTCTTTGAGTGATTATGCAGAAAGTTTGAAGTTAATAACTCATCTCCTTCTTGAACTTATTAATCAACCCTGCTGTGGACCACTTTCTGGAGGTCCAAGTCGCCGACTTTTACAAAGAAGGGATCCGTATGCTCCACGACCGCTGGACTAAGTATGTAAATGTAGGAGGGGACTATATTGAAAAATAAATGACGAAGGATCTCGGCCCGAAACGTCGACTGTACTTCTTCCTATAGATGCTGACTGGCCTGCTGCGTTCCAACAGCAGTTTGTGTGTGTTGCTTGAAAAATAAATGTGCTAGGTTTTCTAAAATTGACTCCTTTTACCTTAGGCCATGAACTTATCAATCACCCTTCGTAGGTCTACGGCAGACATGATCTTAATGGTTTTCCAAGTGGCCTTGGAACACCTGGACAATACAAATACCTATGTCAGGATGCTGCTTATTGACTATAGCTCAGCATTTAACACCATCATTCCGACAATCCTGATCGAAAAGCTACAGAACCTGGGCCTCTGTACCTCCTTCTGCAACTGGATCCTCAACTTCCTAACTGGAAGACCACAATCTGTGCAGACTGGAAATAAGATCTCCACCTCACTGACGATTAACACTGGTGGTCCACAGGTATGAGTGCTTAGCCCACTGCTCTACTCTCTCTACATTCATGACTGTGTGGCTAGGCTTAGCTCAAATGCCATCTATAAATTTTCTGATAATACAACCATTCTTGGCAGATCCACAGATGGTGATGAGAGGGTGTACAGGAGCAAAATATACCAGTTAGTTGAGTGGTGTCATAGCAACAACCTGGCACTCAACGTCAGCAATACTAAAGAGCTGATTGTGGACTTCCGGAAGGGTAAGACGAGGGAACACAAACCAATCATCGTAGAGGGATCAGAAGTGGAGAGAGTGAGCAGTTTCAAGTTCCTGGGTGTCAGTATCTCTGAGGACCTAACCTGGATGCAACATACTGATGCAGCTATAAAGAAGGCAAGACAAGCATGGTTTGGGAGGGTTTAAACTAATTTGCAAGGGGGATGGGACCCAGAGCGATAGAGCAAGTGGAAGAAGTGCATGGAGTAAAGCCAGATCTAACATATAAAGAGGGTTTGAGGAAAGAGAAGCAGAATAAAGGGTGTAAAGGTGGGGGCTTATATGGGAGGCAGGTTTTGGGGGTCAACACAACATTGTGGGCCGAAGGGCCTGTACTGTGCTGTACTTTTCTATGTTCTAAGGTAGTAAGGTAGAAGGGCTAAAGTGCGTGTACTTCAATGCAAGAAGCATCAGGAACAAAGGTGATGAACTGAGAGCTTGGATACATACATGAAATTATGATGTAGTGGCCATTTCAGAGACTTGGCTGGCACCAGTGCAGGAATGGATTCTCAATATTCCTGGATTTCAGTGCTTTAAAAGGGATAGAGAGGGGGGGAAAAGGGGAGGAGGGTGGCATTACTGGTCAGGGATACTATTACAGCTACTGAAAGGGTGGGTAATGTAGCAGGATCCTCTTTTGAGTCAGTATGGGTGGAAGTCAGGAACAGGAAGGGAGCAGTTACTCTATTGGGGGTATTCTATAGACCCCCTGGTAGCAGCAGAGATATCGAGGAGCAGATTGGGAGGCAGATTTTGGAAAGGTGCAAAAATAACAAGGTTGTTATCATGGGTGACTTTAATTTCCCTAATATTGGTTGGCACCTGATTAGTTCCAATGCTTTAGATGGGGCAGAGTTTGTTAAGTGTGTCCAGGATGGATTCCTGTCACAATATGTTGACAGGCTGACCACGGGGAATGCCATAATAGATCTAGTAGTAGGTAACGAACTGGGTCAGGTCACAGATCTCTCAGTGTGCGAGCATCTGGGAGACAGTGACCACCACTCCCTGGCCTTTAGCATTATCATGGAAAAGGATAGAATCAGAGAGGACAGAAAACTTTTAATTGGGGAAGGGCAAATTATGAGGCTATAAGGCTAGAACTTGCGGGTGTGAATTGGGATGATGTTTTTGCAGGGAAATGTACTATGGACATGTGGTCGATGTTTAGGGACCTCTTACCATAGAACCTATAGAAACCATAGAAAAACTACAGCACAGAAACAGGCCTTTTGGCCCTTCTTGGCTGTGCTGAACTACTTTCTGCCTAGTCCCACTGACCAGCACACGGACCATATCCCTCCATACACCTCCCATCCATGTATCTGTTCAATTTATTCTTAACTGGTAAAAAAGAACTCGCATTTACCACCTCGTCTAGCAGCTCATTCCATACTCCCACCACTCTCTGTGTGAAGAAGCCCTCCTCCAATGTTCCCTTTAAACTTTTCCCCCCTCACCCTTAACCCATGTCCTCTGGTTTTTTTTCTCCCCTTGCCTCAGTGGAAAAAGCCTGCTTGCATTCACTCTATCTATACTCATCATAATTTTATATAACTCTATCAAATCTCCCCTCATTCTTCTACGCTCCAGGGAATAAAGTCCTAACCTATTCAACCTTTCTCTGTAACTCAGTTTCTCAAGTTCCGGCAACATCCTTGTAAACCTTCTCTGCATTCTTTCAACCTTATTCATATCCTTCCTGTAATTTGGTGACCAAAACTGAACACAATACTCCAGATTCAGCCTCACCAATGCCTTATACAACCTCATCATAACATTCCAGCTCTTATACTCAATACTTTGATTAATAAAGGCCAATGTACCAAAAGCTCTCTTTACGACCCTATCTACCTGTGACGCCACTTTTAGGGAATTTTGTATCTGTATTCCCAAATCACTCTGTTCTACTGCACTCCTCAGTGCCTTACCATTAACCCTGTATGTTCTACCTTGGATTGTCCTTCCAAAGTGCAATTCCTCACACTTGTCTCTATTAAACTCCATCTGCCATTTTTCAGCCCATTTTTCCAGCTGGTCCAAGTCCCTCTGCAGGCTTTGAAAACCTTCCTCACTGTCCACTACACCTCCAATCTTTGTATCATCAGCAAATTTGCTGATCCAATTTACCACATTATCATCCAGAACATTGATAGAGATGTCAAATAACAATGGACCCAGCACTGATCCCTGTGGCACACCACTAGTCACAGGCCTCCACTCTGAGAATTCTCTACTACCACTCTCTGGCTTCTTCCATTGAGCCAATGTCTAATCCAATTTACCACCTCTCCATGTATACCTAGTGACTGAATTTTCCTAACTAACCTCCCATGCGGGACCTTGTCAAAGGCCTTACTGAAATCCATGTAGACAACATCCACTGCCTTCCCTTCATCCACTTTCCTGGTAACGTCCTCGAAAAACTCCAATAGATTGGTCAAGCATGACCTACCACGCACAAAGCCATGTTGACTCTCCCTAATAAGTCCCTGTCTATCCAAATGCTTGTAGATTCTGTCTCTTAGTACTCCGTCCAATAACTTACCCACTACCGACGTCAAACTTACCGGCCTATAATTTCCCGGATTACTTTTTGATCCTTTTTTAAACAACGGAACAACATGAGCTACTCTTCAATCCTCCGACACCTTACCCGTAGACACCGACATTTTAAATATTTCTGCCAGGGCCCCTGCAATTTCAACACTGGTCTCCTTCAATGTCCGAGGGAATACCCTGTCAGTTCCCGGGGATTTATCCACTTTAATTTGCCTCAAGATAGCAAGCATCTCCTCCTTTTCAATCTTTACAGTTTCCATGATCTCACTACTTGTTTCCCTTAATTCCACAGACTTCATGCCAGTTTCCTTAGTAAATACAGAGGCAAAAAACCCATTTAAGATCTCCCCCATTTCTTCTGGTTGCGCACATACCCGACCACTCTGATCTTCAAGAGGACCAATTTTATCTCTTACAATCCTTTTACTCTTAATATACCTATAAAACCTCTTTGGATTATCCTTCACTTTGACTGCCAAGGCAACCTCATGTCTTCTTTTAGCAGTCCTGATTTCTTTCTTAAGTATTTTCTTGCACTTCTTATACTCCTCAAGCACCTGATTTACTCCCTGTTTCCTACACATGCCATACAACTCTCTCTTCTTCTTTATCAGAGTTGCAATATCCCTTGAGAACCAAGGTTCCTTATTACTATTCAATTTGCCTTTAATCCTGACAGGAACATACAAGCTCTGCACTCTCAAAATTTCTCCTTTGAAGGCTTCCCACTTACTGATCACATCCTTGCCAGAGAACAGCCTGTCCCAATCCACGCTTTTTAGATCCTTTCTCATTTCTTCAAATTTGGCCATCTTCCAGTTCAGAACTCCAGCCCTAGGACCAGATCTATCCTTGTCCATGATCAAGTTGAAACTAATGGTGTTATGATCACTGGAACCAAAGCGCTCCCCTATACACACTTCCGTCACTTGTCCTAACTTGTTTCCTAACAGGAGATCCAATATTGCATCCCCTCTAGTTGGTACCTCTATATATTGATTTAGAAAACTTTCCTGAACACATTTTACAAACTCTAAACCATCTAGACCCCTAACGGTATGGGAGTCCCAATCAATATATGTAAAATTAATACTCCCTACCACCACAACTTTATGTTTCCTGCAGTTGCCTGCTATCTCTCTGCAGATTTGCTCCTCCAATTCTCGCTGACTATTGGGTGGTCTGTAATACAATCCCACTAATGTGGCCATACCTTTCCTGTTTCTCAGGTCCACCCATAAGGACTCAGTAGACAAGTCCTCTAATCTGTCCTGCCTGAGCACTGCTGTAACATTTTCCCTGACAAGCAATGCTACCCCCCCACCTTTCATTCCTCTGCCTCTATCACATCTGAAACATCGGAACCCTGAAATATTAAGCTGCCAGTCCTGCCCCTCCTGTTGCCAAGTTTCACTAATTGCTACAACATCATAATTCCACGCGTCAATCCACGCCCTCATCTCATCCGCCTTCCCCGCAATACTCCTAGCATTGAAATATATACACCTTAGAAGATTTGCTTAAACTTTCAACATCAAGGATCAGATGCATCTATTGATGAATATAGGGAAGCAAGAAAGGAGCTTAAGAAGGCGCTGAGAAGAGCAAGAAGGGGGCATGAGAAGGCCTTGGCAAGTAGGGTAAAGGAAAACCCCAAGGCATTCTTCAATTATGTGAAGAATAAAAGGATGACAGGAGTGAAGGTAGGAGCGATTAGAGATAAAGATGGGAAGATGTGCCTGGAGGCTGTGGAAGTGAGCGAGGTCCTCAATGAATACTTCTCTTTGGTATTCACCAATGAGAGGGAACTTGATGATGGTGAGGACAATGTGAGTGAGGTTGATGTTCTGGAGCATGTTGATATTATGGGAGAGGAGGTGTTGGAGTTGTTAAAATACATTAGGACGGATAAGTCCCTGGGGCCTGACGGAATATTCCCCAGGCTGCTCCACGAGGCGAGAGAAGAGATTGTTGAGCCTCTGGCTAGGATCTTTATGTCCTCGTTGTTCATGGGAATGGTACCGAAGGATTGGAGGGAGGCGAATGTTGTCCCCTTGTTCAAAACAGGTAGTAGGGATAGTCCAGGTAATTACAGACCAGTGAGCCTTACGTCTGTGATGAGAATGCTGTTGGAAAAGATTCTTAGAGATAGGATCTATGGGCATTTAGAGAATCATGGTCTGATCAGGGACAGTCAGCATGACTCTGTGAAGGGCAGATCATGTCTAACAAGCCTGATAGAGTTCTTTGAGGAGGTGACTAGGCGTATAGTTGAGGGTAGTGCAGTGGATGTGATCTACATGGATTTTAGTAAGGCATTTGAGAAGGTTCCACATGGTAGGCTTATTCAGAAAGTCAGAAGGCATGGGATCCAGGGAAGTTTGGCCAGGTGGATTCAGAATTGACTTGCCTGCAGAAAGCAGAGGGTGGTGGTGGAGGGCGTACATTCAGTTTGAAGAGTTGTGACTAGTGGTGTCCCACAAGGATCAGTTCTGGGACCTCTACTTTTCATGATTTTTATTAACGACCTAGATGTGGGGGTAGAAGGGTGGGTTGGAAAGTTTGCAGATGACACAAAGGTTGGTGGTGTTATGGATAGTGCAGAGGATTGTCGAAGATTGCAGAGAGACATTGATAGGATACAGAAGTGGGCTGAGAAGTGGCAGATGGAGTTCAACCTGGAGAAGTGTGAGGTGGTACACTTTGGAAGGACAAACTCTAAGGCAGAGTACAAAGTAAATGACAGGATACTTGGTAGTGTGGAGGAGCAGAGGGATCTGGGGGCACAGATGTCCACAGATCCCTGAAAGTTGCCTCACAGGTGGATAAGGTAGTTAAGAAAGCTCACGGAGTGTTAGCTTTCATAAGTCGTGAGATAGAGTTTAAGAGTCGCGGGGTAATGATACAGCTCTATAAGACTCTGGTGAGGCCACACTTGGAGTACTGTGTCCAGTTCTGGTTGCCTCACTATAGGAAGGATGTGGAAGCATTGGAAAGGGTACAGGGGAGATCTACCAGGATGCTGCCTGGTTTAGAGAGTATGCATTATGATCAGAGATTAAGGGAGCTAAGGCTTTACACTTTGGAGAGAAGGAGAATGAGAGGAGACATGATAGAGGTGTACAAGATAATAAGAGGAATAGATAGAGTGGATAGCCAGCGCCTCTTCCCCAGGGCACCACTGCTCAATACTAGGGGACATGACTTTAAGGCAAGGGGTGGGAAATTCAAGGGGGATATTAGAGGAAGGTTTTTTACTCAGAGAGTGGTTGGTGTGTGGACTGCACTGCCTGAGTCAGTGGTGGAGGCAGATACACTAGTGAAATTTAAGAGACTACTTGACAGGTATATGGAGGAATTTAAGGTGGGGGGTTATATGGGAGGCAGGGTTTGAGGGTTGGCACAACATTGTGGGCCGAAGGGCCTGTACTGTGCTGTACTATTCTATGTCCTATATTTCATTCGGAGTTTGAGGAGATTTGGTTTTTCCACTAAAACACTCAAAAATTTCTACAAATATACTGTGGAGAGCACTCTGACTGTCTGCATCACCATCTGGTATGGGGGGAGGGGCACTACCGCACAAGATCAAAATAAGTTGCAGAAACTTGTAAAGTGAGTCATCTCCATCATGGGTACTCGCCTCTCTCGTATCCAGGACATCTTCAAGGGGTGATGCCTTACTTAGGAAGGTGGTGTCCATCATTAAGGATCCCCACCACCCAGGACACGCCCTCTTCACACTGCTACCATTGGAAAGGAGGTACAGAAGCCAAAAGGCACACACTCAGTGATTTAAGAACAGCATCTTTCCCTCTGCCATTCAATTTCTAAATGGACATTGAACCCACGAACACTAATTCACTACATTTTTATTTCTGTTATTTTGCACTACTTATTTTAACAACAATTTAATAGACATATGTATAACGTAACTCAGTTTTTTCCTCCATATTTATTTATCATGTATTTCATTGTACTGCTGCCGCAAAGTTAACATATTTCACATCGTATTAAATCTGATTCTGACAGATCAACTGTTCCATCACCAAGTCAAGTCAAGTCAAGTCCAGTCAAGTCACTTTTTATTGTCATTTCAACCATAACTGCTGGTACAGAACATAGTAAATATGAGACAACATTTTCCAGGGCCATGGTGCTACATGAAACAATACAAAAACTACACTGAACTATATAAGAAAAAACACAAAAACTACACTAGACTACAGACCTATCCAGGACTGCATAAAGTGCACAAAACAGTGCAGGCATTACAATAAATAATAATAAATAATGAACAAGACAATATGCACAGTAGAGGGTAGTAGGTTGGTGTCAAGCCAGGCTCTGGGTATTGAGGAGTCTGATGGCTTGGGGGAAGAAACTGTTACATAGTCTGGTCGTGAGAGTCCGAATGCTTATGTGCCTTTTGCCAGATGGCAGGAGGGAGAAGAGTTTATATGAGGGGTGTGTGGGGTCCTTCATAATTCTGTTAGCTTTGCGGATGCAGCGTGTGGTGTAAATGTCTGTAATGGCGGTAAGAGAGACCCCGATGATCTTCTCAGCTGACCTCACTATCCGCTGCAGGGTCTTGCGATCCGAGATGGTGCAATTTCCGAACCAGGCAGTGATGCAGCTGCTCAGGATGCTCTCAATACAACCTCTGTAGAATGTGGTGAGGATGGGGGTGGGAGATGAAATTTTCTCAGCCTTCGCAGAAAGTAGAGACGCTGCTGGGCTTTTTTTGCTATGGAGCTGGTGTTGAGGGACCAGGTGAGATTCTCCGCCAGGTGAATACCAAGAAATTTGGTGCTCTTAATGATCTCTATGGAGGAGTTATTGATGTTCAGCAGGGAGTGGTCGCTCCGTGTCCTCCTGAAGTCAACAACCATCTCTTTTGTTTTGTTTACATTCAGAGACAGTATTTATGTCATTCAATCTCAGGTGGTCTCTACCCATCACAAACATGCCCTGTGTTCTCTCTACCCCTCCCACTTCTCTGCAACACCCTTGATTTCTAAGTTTTCTCAATTCTGAAGAAAGGTCATTGAAATGAAGCATTTGACTCTATCTCTCTCTCACTCTCACTCTCTCTCTCCACAGATGTAGTTTGATATGCCGTGAGTTTCCAGAATAATCTACTTTTATTTTGTAAGGAAACTGGTGCATAAAGTCTCTTATAGAATGTAAAACTGAATTTTAACAAAAATCTAATATGCTCCCGGTACCTTTCACAATTTTGAATTAGTTTCCATTTTTGTGGAATTCACAATTGTGGATACAAAAGTTTTGACATGGG
Organism: Mobula hypostoma; assembly: GCF_963921235.1. Taxonomy (NCBI): domain Eukaryota; kingdom Metazoa; phylum Chordata; class Chondrichthyes; order Myliobatiformes; family Myliobatidae; genus Mobula; species Mobula hypostoma. The sequence goes on along the minus strand of NC_086106.1, from coordinate 104,844,066 downwards.
TGCGGGAAAATGGAATACAAAATTGATTTTATTCTTGCATTTTTCTAAGTCCATAAATAATAAAAGCCAGCTACAGCAATGAATAAAGATTGTCTGACGGTTGTCACGGAATCCAACAGGAAATTAATGAACTATCATTGGAAGTATAATAACACAAACTGCATTCATGCTCATTTAGCTGTCTATCATTCTTGTTATATTGGTACAGCGGTGAAATACCGTCATCACTGTGCTCCTCACACTTTCCATGCATGATCCACTGGAAAGCTTTTCAATCTGTTCAGAACAGAAATCGAAGATGAGAAGGCAGCTAGGCAGCTAAAGCCTCTATGCTAATGCTGCTGTACTAGTTCGTCAGACTGATCAAACTTAGCACGCTCTGCATCAACGCATGTTGAAAGTTATTCATATCTTCAGTAATATTCTGCAGGGTAATAAAGAAATATGAAGACCTTTCCTGTCTGTGACAATTAGTGGCAGACTATGTCACATGATCAAAATGAGTGTTAATTGAGGGAGTGCAGCGGAGGTTCTCGAGGTTAATTCCTGGGATGGCGGGAGTGTCATATGTTGAAAGATTGAAGTGAATGGGCTTGTATACACTGGAATTCAGAAGGATGAGAGGGGATCTGATTGAAACATCTAAGATTATTAAGGGATTGGACACGCTGGAGGCAGGAAGCATGTTCCCGCTGATGGGTGAGTCCAGAACCAGAGGCCACAGTTTAAGAATAAGGGGTAGACCATTTAGAATGGAGTTGAGGAAAAACTTTTTCACCCAGAAAGTGGTAGATATGTGGAATGCTTTGCCCCAGAAGGCAGTGGAGGCCAAGTCTCTGGATGCTCTCAAGAAAGAGATAGATAGAGCTCTTAAAGATAGCGGAATCAAAGGTAATGTGGATAAGGCAGGAACTGGATACTGATTGTGGATGATCAGCCATGATCACAGTAAATGGCGGTGCTGGCTCGAAGGGCGCCAAATGGCCTATTGTAATATTGTCTATTGTAATATTGACTCTGGGTAGGGATGTGCTACCACAGTGACCAATGGTTTCATTACAGGCACAGATGCTGCAAATAATGTCACAAAACCATAGAGTATTTTAATCTTCAGCCAATGACATTTGCAGTTGTGGCAGACTCTGTCATTAATAGAAATGTTGTACATGGTGTGGCCTCACTGAAGTCTGAAAGCAGTGTACTTGTCATCTCATGCCAAAGAAAAAGTACACTGTGTAACAGAGTTAATCGGAAGTCAAAGGCCCAATACCTGTGAGTCCGAGGCCGCTGGAGGCTGAGACTAAAGACAACCTGTCCTGTGGTTGCAGAACTGTGTGTGTGCGTGGGTGAGAGGGAGGAATGGTCTTGTTTTGCCGTTGTTGTTTTGTTGCTTGATGTGTTCTCTGTTGTTTTGCCAAACATTCTGGCCTCAAAATGTGTGGTAACACTTGCGGGCTGCCGCCAGCACGCCCTTGGGTGCGTGGGTTGTTAACGCAAACAATGCATTTCACAGTTTTGTTTTGATGTACACGTGATAAATAAGTTTGAACCCTGAATTTTGACATTACCATGTGCACAGGGCATCTCATGATACAAAAGATTACCTGGTATATGCCATAAGCTGTGGTGGGGTGGGAGGAAGTGTGGCAAAGGATGTTGGTGTTGGTGGATGGGGTGCTTACGTGCATGCGTACATGCATTTTACACAAGGTAAGGGAAATGCCTACGTGGTTCAGACCATAGTTTTGGGGAACAGCTTATATGCCAAATGAAGTGAAAGGCTGCATCTTGATTCTGTGGCACTTATCTGTATAACATAAGAAATAATTGCGACAACAGGCATTGGAAGTTAATTGTCCTGGGAACATGTCACAGTTCCCCTTCAAAAACAATTTGCCTGCTGATATTATCAATCACTCAAACCATTTGGCTCAGCTAAGTAGGTGGAACTCCAAAGATGGAAAGGGATTACATGTGAAACACATGAAGGTCTACCTCTCCGAAATTTTCACTGGTTTGATTTGAAGATGATTAATCATAGGAATGGTAGTTAGAGTTGCAGTTTAGATCTACCATACTAGGGGGAAACATGTCACAAAGATTTTAAAGTTAAATACATTTTCCGATAAAGTATGATTTCTTTCAAAGGAGACGAGGGAGTGACAGGATCAAAAGCGAAAATTGTAAAAATGTTAGCAGCAGGATGTGTTTTTCAGGTTTCTATTGCCTTTACCAAACAGTGCTTATAATACACCAGTGTAAACAACAGGATGGATATGGACAGACTGGTGACTGAGCAAAAATAAATCACAACTTAGTAATTTTGATACACTTGCCTTGGTACCTAACCCACTCGAAGTGTTGTTTTTAGTACAGGAGAGTCATACAGCATTGAAACATGCCCCTCAGCCTTACGTCTCCATACCAAACATGATGCCCACCAAGCTAGCCTCCCTTCAGAACCTGAATCTGAACCAGCATTAATACCACCAGCATATGTTGTGAAATTTGTTAATTTAGCTGCAGCTGTACGATGCGATGCATGATAAATATAGAAAAAAAAATAAGCAAATCAATTACAGTAAATATATATGTGCATATTAACAGTTAAATTAAAATTAGTGCAAAATCAGAAATAATAAAAGTGAGGTAAGTGTTCATGGGTTCAGTGTCCATTTGGAAATCGGATGGCAGAGGGGAAGAAGGTGTTCCTGAATCATTGAGTGTGCCCCTTCAGAGTTCTATACCTCCTTCCTGATGGTGACAATGAGGAGAGGGCATGCCCTGGATGATGGGGGTCCTTAATGATGAGCACAACTTTCTGAGGCACCGCTCCTTGAAGATGTCTTGGATACTACAGAGGCTAGTACCCAAGATGGATCTGACCCATTTTACAATTTCCTATGGCTTCTTTTGATCCTGAGCAGTAGCCCACCGCCACCCTCTGTACCAGACAGTGATGCAGCCTCTCTGCGCTACAGCTGTAGAAGCCTTCCTGTTTAGCACATGTCCCTGTAAACCCCTACTAACTCAAATGTTGTTAAAATGTTGCCATTGCCTTAACCACTATTCTGGCAGATTATTCAACCATCAGGCTCTTGAACCAAAGAGGATAACTTCACCTGCCCTATTATTGAAATGTTCCCATTACCTATGGACTCACTTTCAAGGACTCTTTGCCTCATGTTCTCAATATTTATTGGATATTGGTTTGTTATTATTATGTTTTCTTTGTGTGTTTGTGTAGTTTGTTGTCTTTTGCGCACTAGCTGAATGCCAAAATTAGTATGGTCTTTCTTTAATTCTATTATGGTTATTATTCTATTATGGATTTATTGAGTATGTCCACAGGAAAATGATTGTATATGGTGACATATGCATATGTACTTTGATAATAAATTTACTTTGAACTTAGAACTTTATTCCTTATACACACCACCCTCTGTGTGAAGAAGCTGCCCTTTGGTCCCTTTTAAACCTTTCATTTCCCACCTTAAATTTAAGCCCAGGAGTTTTTTAGTTTCTCTTCTTGGGAAAGAGAATATGCATGATCACCCTATCTACGTTTGTATATCCTTCATAATTTTATACACCCCTCTATCTCCTACAGTACGGATAAAGTCTTAGCTGCATAACCTCCCCCTTTAACACAAGCCCTTGAGTCCTGACTCAGGCACTCAGGTAATTGAAGAAAATAATAATAAGAAATTATCTTGGAAATATTTAAAATGAAAAAGTTGACACTCCCTGAGAATTCAAAAAGAAAAATTTTATCAAATCTGGAATAAATGGATTGAATATATAACCCCAATGCGAGCAGACTTTAGATGACTCTCCTAATGATTTATACTGCTCTTCTCATCAACACAGTAATATTGCTAACGTAAGCACCCCTAGTCTAAATGTTTACTGTTTTTGTTTTCTTTTGGAAAATAGAGAATTAATACAAGTAAAGGAAAAGATTTGGGAAAGGGATAAAAAATGATAAAATTAAGTAAATAATTACATAGGGATTGGATAATTATGTCTGGGGGCAGGAGCAAGCATGAACAAGTTAGGATATAAACACCTACAATGGTTGTTACATAGGCTTACATGCAACATTTTGGACCAGAAAGAAATGGTCCAGAAGAGATATACGGAAACTATTGTTACTATGTTTCTTAACAACTAATACCATTACTTAGCCTAATAGATTAGAATTACCACTGTACATAATTATCTATTTAAGTGTCTAATTGCCTTTTATATCATCTCAATGTGTACTTAAGAATGTATAAATAATTATAGTTTTATAAAAAAATGGAAAAGGTTATAAGTGTGGAAAAAGTACATGATACTTGCGAATTCCTTATCCAAATAAAAATAAAATTTTAAAAAAAGAAGATAATATACAGGTTATTTATGATTATAAATTCATGAATGAGAATCACAGATGCAATGTTTTAGAGGGTCACAGATGTCCTAGCTATGTGGAAGATAACACATAAGGAATTTTGATTTATGGTGAGCATGTGTTGCTATTTTTGGGTGATTTTTACTGCATGGTCAAATATACCAAAGCAGGTCAGCCAGCATCTGAGAGGGATTAAACACTGCTTGTGACTCATGGCAATGAACTCTAATTGGTAACTGGAAAAATAGAAATAAAATCGTTTTAAATTTATAAAACTTAATAAAATAAATTTTATATGACTCTAATTAGGCTACATCTGGAGTATTGCATTCATTACTGAAGTCTGAATTCCACTGGAGAGGTCAGAGTCCCGTTGTCTACGAGTTCGCAAGTCCACTGGAGGCAAGAGGCCTAGAGGCCTAGAGGCCTGTCCTGGGTTGCAGGACTGCTTGTGAGTGTGAGTTGTTGGACGGGTGGGAGGACAGGAAGGGTTTGTTTTGCTGTTGTTGTTTATTGCTTCTTGTGTTCTGTGTCATTCAGCCAAGCATTGTGGGCATACATTCTTGGCGCCAGATCGTGTGGTGATGCTTGCGGACTGCCCCCAGCACAACTTTAGGTGTGAAATAGTGTCATTGAGACATACAGCACAGTCGCAGGCCCTTTGGCCCATCTGCTCCATGCCAAAACCATTTGAAGGGCCTACTCCCATCCACCTGCCCTGGACCGTAGCTCTCCAGACCCTTACTATCCATGTACCTATCCAAACTTAGCTTAAACTTTGAAGTCGAGCTCACATGCACTACTTGTGCTGGCAGTTCATTCCACACTCTCATGACCCTCTAAGTGAAGAAGTTTCCTGTCACGTTCCCCTTAAACCTTTCACCTTTCACCTTTCACCCTTAACCCATAACCTCTGGTTGTAGACCCATCCAACCTCGATGTAAAAGCCCGCTTGCATTTACCCTATCTGCTTGGCACCTTGTTGAAAGCTGAAAGATGTCCACCCTTACCCTGACTTAAATACTAGGCCTTGTCAAGTGCATGAAAAATCCCAAGTCTGGAAGTAGGACAAAGTTTACTAATGCTCCTGAAGTTAACTTCTGGGGCCGGAAGTCAAATTATTGGACTTGCACTGAACAGGTTTCTATTGCTTTCAATGGTTGACTGTGCTCATCATATTTGGCTTTCTTTCTTTAGAAGCAGCAACCAATAAAATTGTAAAAATATTGGCCCTTGTAATAAGCAATTCTTTACTATATAAGGAGAGGCTTTACAAAAATATCTTAAGGTGTTTTTCTTAATTTTTGTGCATTTGCCTGATCCTTTCTTAGCTCATTACCTTTGGTTGTAATCTCTTTGCTTGATCTTGGTCCAATCTCACTGAGAGCACTTTTAAAATATATAGCCTCTTCTAGCCAGAAGAATCATGGGATAATCTGTCTCAGCCCCCTCCCGAGCTGTCTGTCATCATGGAAGCCCCAGCTTTCAGATAATTTGATTCACTCAGCATGGTATCAGGAAATCCTTTCTTCACAGGGCATAGCAAAGACTTGGTAGGATGAATACTGTATGTACTCCAGATCATGATGTGCTTCTAGTCAAGATGTTCCAATTTTCCTGCAACTGTGACACCATACAAAGCAGAATACTAACAAGGTCTGTTCTGTTCACACGTCAGGACAATTAGACCATATGACGATAAGATGTAGGAGCAACTTTAGGCTATTTGGCCCATAGAATCTGCTCCACAATTCCATCATGATCAATTTATTATTCCTCTCAATCCCATTCTCCCTGTAACCTTTAGCCAGGTCCTTTTACCAAAGTGCATGACCATACATTTCCCTGCACTAAATTCCATCTTCTACTTACTTGTCCAATCTCCTAATCTATCTCAGCCCTTTACAGCCCACCTGCCCCTCTGCCTGTCTTTGTATCATCCACAAACAATTGTCCACGCAGCCCCCCTCAATACTCAGAAAACGATGGCAGATTGAACCAACATTGCTATCAAATTGCATTAATGCACAGGTAATTTGCATAAGGGGTTTGTGTTTAGCCAGGATTACACCACACCTTGTAGCATTAGTCAAAGGGCAAACAGGCTGATTTCACAGAAGTGAGGTATTTGCAGTTTTATTTTAATTCTTAACTATTATTTATCATTTTTTCATCCTCTGAAATGAGACCCCTAAGATTTCTAGAAATTATAATTGTGAAAATCAATCTTAGAAACCGTTTGGAGTTGATAATACAAGGTGCTCCAATTAACCTAGACCTTGCCCCCTCTCCTTCCCATCCCATGCTGTCTAATATCCTGTCACTGCACTTCACCATTAACACTTTAAACCACTTTTTATAATGCTGCTTGCATTGTAAATACACACTGGTATTTATGTATTTATGCTCATTTTATTCCATACCCATACTTTAACCTCTAACTTTATTTTTACATAATTCTTTATAATTTTTGAATGAGGTTTTTTGCTGGTTATGCCCTGACCAACGCACCACAGCAAATTCTTAATTCATGTAAATATATCTGGTCAATAGAGTTGATCCTATATTCTTTGTTTGATTTCAAGTTCAAGTTGTTCCTCTCCACACCTTGTGGTGCAATCTTGTCGTTTCTTCAGTGACTTATCTATTTTTTATGAGGTTGAGTTGCTAGCTCAATGCTCAATCCAGCATGGATGGAAAGCTTGGCAAGGTGCTGGCCAGATTCGAACCCGGGACCACTCACATCGAAGTCCGGTGCAAATGCCCCTACACCACCAGCTGGCTAGTTCAAATTCAAGCTCAAGTTGAATTGCCATTCAACCATACATGAATATACAGCCAAATGAAGTAACATTCCTCCGAGACCAAGTTGCAGGACACAGTACCAACGGTCACACACAGCACACGGCACCTGCGACAGCAGTAAACAAGTAGTCACGAAAAAATAATAATTTCGCCCAAGTCTCTGAGTTTCAAGTCCTGTAGATTGACGGTGCATGGGATGTTGTCCTGGGGTCATGTTTCAGCAAGAGCAAGCATGCGCAAGTGTAAGTGCAGTCGCAGACTAATGCAATCCACTGAGCGAATACTGGAGGCCAGCACCCAACCTGGCATAGTGCTCATAGAAAGCTCAGTAATCAAATAGCATACCACTTTCTTATTTCATATCAAATGAACTTAAAGCACAGAAGTAAATATAATTTGCTTGAATCCTCTGAAATATAAATTCAAACCACAAAATTTAATGATATGAATATATATGTAAAAGAGAAATGGATCCAAAATGCCCATAATTTAAATTAGGCTGACATATGGCTTAGTGCCTAAATCAAACATTCCTGAGTTGATGCAGAATCAGGCAAGAGTGACCTCTAGTGGAGCCACTGATTATTTCCTTGAGCAGCTGAATTTGCTATTTACCGTTGGAGTTAACCAAAGTGGAATACATTGCTCGTCATGGTAATTTTGCACATTTAGCATGTGTAACTGAGTATTCTTAATCTAATATGGTGAAGAAATTACAGTCATTGTGATCCTCTTGCTGTAGATAATAAAGCTGTAAAGGCATTCAAGGCTAATTGAGATATAATGTCGTCTTTGTAGGAATAATCTTCCTGTAATTATAATTCCTACTACAACTGAAATAAATGTTGAAGTACCCTACTCAAAGTTCAAAGTAAATTTATTATCAAAGTACATTCATGTCACCATATGCAATCCTCAGATTCATTTTCTTGCAGGCATAATCATAAGAGAATCAATGATAGACCACACCAACAGGGCAGACAACCAGTGTGCAAATACAAAAAGAAAGAAATAATAATAATAATAGTAATAAATAAATGATAAATATTGAGAACCTGAGAGGAAGAACCCTTGAAAGTGAGCCTGTAGGTTGTGGAAACACTTCGGTGATGGGGCGAGGCCATGTCTGTTGCTTTTTATAAGTTTTTCCGTACGAGGGTTTTGGTGCTTCCATACCAGGCCATGATCAGTCAGGCAATATACTCTTCACCACATACCTATAGAAGTTTGTTAAAGTTTTAGATGTCACGCTGAATCATTGCGAACTGCTAAGGAAGTAAAGGCTCTGCCGTGCTTTCTTCACAATTGCTCTTACGTGCTGGGCCCAGGACAGGTCCTCTGGAATTGAAAGTTGCTGGCCCTCTCTATACCTGATCTTCCAATGAGGACTGTCTATGGACCTCTGGTTTCTTTCTCATGACCTCGCTAATGAATTCCTTGATCTTGCTGACATTGAGTAGGAGGTTGTCGTTGTGGCACCACTCAGCCAGATTTTCAATCTCTTTCTGATTCATCACCACCATAGTCCTTTGTGTAAAACAAGTAGAGCGGTGGGGCTAAGCACACAGCCTTGTCGGGTACCTTTGATGATGGAGACTGTGGAGGTGATGCTGTTGGCAATCCAAACTAGCTGGGATCTGCATGTGAGGAAATTGACGATCCAATTGCACAACAAGGTTTTGAGGCCCAGGTCTTGAAGCTTATTGATTAGTTTTGAGGGGATGATAGTATTGAATCCCCAGCCCTATTGGTAAAACCCAAAGTTTTGACAGGGTTCCATCCCCATGAACTGTTCATAACATGTTGGTGATGAGGCCACAAACCAAGTTCCTTCTTGCCTGCAGCCGCAAAACAACCAGCCACAGCTCTCCTGAACACTCATTTATGGGCTGTTAATAAGTCAGGTATTTCTAAGCTGGTGAGGACCTGTAAATATAAATCTCTCTTACATGAAAGAACTGTGGGTCTACAGCGATGTTGTTCTTGTACCAGAAGCTTTTAGGGATGCTCTTTCGAACTGACTTAATGCTCTGGTGCTCATGCGATCTCCAGGGCAATTCGGTGAGCTAGACTCTTGAGAATGTAGGTACGGCCAGGTGCAGTTGGAGATGGATAGATGCTGAGTTGAGACCTGATGACAGAAGATGAACTCTTGGTTAGCTCTATTACTCCATGCCAATAAAAGCATTGAGCAAAATTAAAATCGCTGAGGATGAGAGCAGAAAACGAACAGATGTTTAGCAACATCTGCCTGCATTTGACCAGTCTAACATCGAGCAGGAGGTGTCTCATGCCACCAGCTTCAGGAGCGGTTGCTACCCTGCAGTTATTGGTCTCCTAGAAAGGCTTCTCAAGCCTCAGTGCTGAATGGGTTCCGCAGTCTGGAATCACTTTTGGGGTCTCTGTAGTTCATGCTCTATGTGTTTCTGTTTACTTTTTTTAAAACAATTTGACGATTTTATCAAGGCGTCAAGGACAAACCAGTGTTCAGCTCACTGCTCAGTGAGGCCTACTCACTTCAGCACTGAACTGACTGTGCAGCCGTGGCCTGCAACCATCAGCACTTGCCTCAGCACTGAACTTCCTCAGTGGCTGTGGCCTGCTTCCACTGGGCTCCTGGACTGGCTTCACTCGCCTCAGTGCTGAAACTGGTCTCACTTTTCAGGGACACTGTGGATAATATTCTGTGTGTTACTTGTTTACTTTTTTTATTCTTTGCACAACTTGTTCTTTTATCGCACATTAGGCGGTTGACCATCTTTGTTGTGTGGTGTTTTTTAATGGGTTCTATTGTGTTTCTTGTTTTTGTGGCTGACTGTAAGAAAACAAGTCTGAAGGCTGTATATAACATACGCACTTTGACAATAAATGTACTTTGATCTTTGAAGGCTAAGGGCATTGCACACCATTTCCTTCTGCATATCTCCTTTCTTCCTACTTATTGATTCCTTGACGGAAATAGCCAGGTGTTGATGTAAGCTCCTATATTGCAATAATGTTCTCCAATGGTAATGATTCTGGCATGAGCCTCATGGCTGCCACCTATGCCTCCCTGCTGCTCCTGAGGTCCTCCCATTACTATCATCAGAGCCTTTCTGCAGGGTGCAGGGGCTCACAAATGGTGATCAGGACATAGATGGCAGGATCTTGCCCAAGGACCATCTGGCCTTCCGATGACCTGTGCTCTCAGACACTATTTCACTCTTTCTAAATATCTACAATGACAAATTTTTAAGAAGTTCAAAATTTTTTTTAAAACTTCAAAAAACAGACATTAAACAATTGATTTAAAATATAAATATTAATTGAAAAAGGAAAAAGAATAATTTTGCTTTTAACTGAAGTTTGACAAGGCCACTCAAAAGAATGGGGCTACATTAGATGCATCAGTAATGGGTAATGTAAAACTGATGGAACTGTTTATTTCCTACCATCATGTAGAAGGTACAGGCGCCTTAGATCCCACAACACCAACTTCAGGAACATTTATTACGTTACAACCACTAGGCTCCTGAACCAACATAGATAATTTCATTCACCACAATTCTAAACTGATTCAACAACTACAGACTCACTTCCAAGTACTCCGTACAACTCATGTTCTAGGTGTTATTTATTTTTTACTTGCACAACTTGGTTTCCTTTGCACATTCATTGTTCTTGAGCCTTTACTTATGTGTACTTTGCACAAAGCCTATGGTACGTCAAAGTTCAAAGTAAATTTATTATCAAAGTGCATTTATGTCACCATATACCATCTTGAGATTCATATCTTATGGGCTGTAAATGCCTGCAAGAGAGTAAATTTCAAGATAATGTATGGTAACATATACATATTTTGATGGTAAGTGTTACTTTATTTTCAATTTGAAGTGCATCTGATTACTTACTTCAGGAATTTACAAACAACTCTTGAATTGCTTAGGCTGTGGAGATCTGGCATGACATCAAAAACCTTGACAAACTTCCAGATATGTGGAGTGGAAGGTGTATTGGCTGGCTGCATTACAGCCGGGTATGGAAACACCAATGCCTTTGAATGGAAAATCCCACAAAAGATAATGGATTCAGCCCAGTACATAATGGGTAAAGTCCTCCCGACCATTGAGCACATCGACATGAAATGTTGTCGTAGAAAAGCAGGATCCATCATCAAAGATCCTCACCACCCAGGCCATGCTCTTTTCTCACTGCTGCCATCAGATAGAAGGTACAGGTGCCTCAGCACTCACCCCACCGGGTTCAGGAACAGTTACGACCCCTCAACCATCAGGCTCTTGTACAAAAGAGGATAATTACACTCATCTATTGAGATGTTTCTACAACCAATGATCTCACTTTACAGACTCTTTGTCTTGGTATTTCATAGTCTCATTATTTATTGCTATTTATTCATAGTTGCATTTCAACAGTTTGATGTATTCTATGCTCTTGCTCTTTCATTGATCCTGTTTACAGTTACTATTCTATAGATTTGCTGAGTGTGCCTGCAGGAAATAAAATCTCAGGATTGTATGTAGTGGCAATTATGTACTTTGATAATAATAAATTTTATTTTGATCTTCGAACTTTGATATTAAGGCAAACTGAGTTCATTTGTACTATTCCTGCTATCATGGAGGTAAACTTAAAGGTTAAATCAGAACTTGCTGTTGAAATGAATGTACTGCACCTTCTCGGGCTGGATTACCCTGCAGATTAGGAAATCTGCAAGAAGCAAGTATATGATTAACAGCTGCGAAGCAGATTAAAGCCACAACGTGACTTATAATGAATGCACAAGATCTAATTAGCAGAGTTTCAAGCATTAAGCTCTCTATGTGCCAGTGTCCCAAGCTTCTATGCCCAGTGGACTGTAATACCCGTCGTTCATTTCAAAGTTTAGGGGAAGGAATATTTCCAAATATTCAACTTCATGTTTTCCATACCTAAAATAGTGTTTTTGTGTCAGGATAATCCAACGTGGATGTAATTCTGACAAATGGATTTAGTAAATTATCCTATTTGTGTGGATAAAGGTTGCCAAAGCATACTATACATCAAGATTCCGTGATAAAATTTATAGTAGTTCCTTCATCATGACCTAGCTCATTAAGGATAATTCATAGATGGCTGATAAATTAATACTATCTGGATTGCAAGATCACTTGGACAATGGGTGAGATCCAAATCACACATGTCTGTATAATGTAAACTTGAAGAAATAGAGGATTGCCAAGTTAGAAAACCACAGTGTGGCTCAGGACTCATTCAGGACCAAGTATCTCGAGGGTTTTGATGCCCTTTTCTTACTACACAGTTTTTTGTGGTTGGTATTAAGAAGTCCTGAAATGGGATTCCCTGGATGTCAAAATGCATATTGCATCAACAGACTGGTAGAACATGTGAAGGAGAGGCCTGCATCCTCCAAAGGACCTCAGTCTCCTCAGGAAGTAGAAGTGACTCTGGCCCTTCTTGTACACAGCATCTGTGTTGGTGCTCCACTCAAGTCTGTCATCCAGGTGCACCCCCAGGTACTTGTAGGTCCTCACCACATTCACGTCCTCACCACCATAGTAAGCTGTCTGTGTGGTCTGCATGTCTGTATGGTCGGGGGAGAATGAGAGTCGCACATCCACCCTGGGGATCCTTCTTTAGGGAGACTTCTCAGTCACTGAAGTCGAAGAAGCGGTGGGTGGTAAGGTCAAAGGTCCTTACAGGGTGGATTTTGAGTCAATGGGCAGGACAACATTCAGAGATTCATCTTTGAATCTGAATAACCATGTCTCAGTTGTCACTGATTTCATCAAGACCTGTGCAGACCTACCCAAACCAAAAGCCATAGATGAACTAGGAGATATGTGGCCTGCTGAGGGCTAGATCTGTGGTGTTCAAGACTGGTGATCCAGAATTATTCCTCAAGTTCAGGTATAACTTATGGAAGGCTATATTAAGAGCCAGGAAACAATTCCGATTGAAGTTTGAGTGGAAATGGATACTAATCAGCTCTGGTAGGGTTTGCAAGCCATCACTAACATTGTGGATGTCTGTGATGCTTCACTCCCAGATGAGCTCAATGTTTTTTATGCACACTTTGAAAGGGAGAAAAAGAACTACACCTGTGTGAATCCCTGCAGCATCTGGTTACCCGTTGATCTCTGTCTTGGAGGCTGACGTTAGAACATCTTTCAAGAGGGTGAACCTTTGCAAGGCATCAGATCTGATGGTGAATCTGGTAGGGCACTATGCCAATCAACTGTCTGGTTTTTCAAGGACATTAATCTCTCACTGCTGCAGTCAGAGGTTCCCAGCTGTTTTAAAAGGGCATGAGTAATAGGATTGTCTAAGAAGGCAGAATGAGCTGCCTCAATGACTATTACTCAGCTGCCTCAATGACTATTACTCAACTGTCTCAATGACTCTTACTCAGCTGTCTCAATGACTATTACTCAGCTGCCTCAATGACTATTACTCAGCTGTCTCAATGACTATTACTCAGCTGTCTCAATGACTGCACTCACAGCTTCTGTGATGAAGTGCTTTGAGAGGTTGGTCATGGCCAGAATCAACTCCTGCCTAAGCAAGAGCTTGGGCCTGCTGCAGTTTGCCTCCTGCCCCAACAGGTCTACAGTCGATGCATTCTCACTGGTTTTCCACTTGGCTTTGGATCACCGAGACATCAGCAATATTGATTACAGCTCAGCATTTAAAACCATCGTACCCTCAGTAAGATTCAAAACCTAGGCTGGTGTACCTCCCTCTGAAACGGATCCTTGACTTCCACTTTGGGAGACCACAGTACATATATATCACCTGAGATTTATTTTCTTGCTGGCAAGACTCCTGTACCTCCTCCCTGATGGCAGCAGTGAGAAAAGAGCATGGCCTGGATGATGGGGATCCTTGATGATGGATGCTTTTTTAATGCAACAGCATTCCTTGTAGATGTGCTCAATTGTGTAGGGTGGTGGGGGGTGGGGGGTGGCTTTACCTGTGATGGGCTAGGCTATATCCACTAGTTTTTGTAGGCTTTTCCATTCAAGGACATTGGTGTTTCCATACTAGACTGTGATGCAACCAGTCAGTGTAATACAAAAAATGGAGATGCAAAGGGACTTGGGAATCCTTGTGCAGGATTCTCAAAGGCTAATTTGCAGGTTGAGTCTGTGGTGAAGAGGGCAAATGCAATGTTAACATTCATTTCAAGAAGACTAGAATATCAAAACAAAGATGTAATGTTGAAACTTTATAAAGCACCAGTGAGGCCTGAATTGGAGTATTGTGAGCAATTTTGAGCCCCTTATCTTAGAAAGTATGTGCTGAAGCTGGAGAGGGTTCAAATGAGGCTCACAAAAATGATTCCAGGATTGAATGGCTTTTCATATGAAGTGCTTTTGATGGCTCTGGGCCTGTATTCACTGGAATTCAGAAGAATGAGGGTGATAGGACTTGATAGAATGTATGTGGAGAGGATGTTTCCTGTGGTGGGAGAGTCTAAGACCAGAGGACATGGCCTCAGAATAGAGGAACATCCTTTTAGAATGGAGATGAGGAGGAACTTCTCTAGCCAAGAGTGATGAATATGTGGAATTCTTTGCTGCTGTGGAAGCCAAGTCTTTATGTACATTTATGGCAGAGTTTGATAGATTCTTGATTGGTCAGGGCATGAAGGGATATGGGTAAAAGGCAGGTGATTGGGTCTGAGAGGAAAATTGGATTAAGCAAGATGAAGCAGACTCGATGGGCCAAATAGCCTAATTCTGCTTGATATCTCATGATCTTATGATAGCACCATGCATAGGCCAGAGAGATAAACCAAAGGAGGGTGAATAAAAGTGGCAAAGTGGCTGTAGTGTATGTAGCTGCTGTGACATCACAGAGAACTTGTTTTGTGTGCCGGCAGCTGGGGCATGTAGCAAGGAACTGCTGGAATAGATATGGGAGGGTAAAGGAGATGATTTGTTACAGCTGTGGTTTCTCAGGCCGTGGTTGGAGGCAGTACCCTGAAAAACCAGAGAAGTGTGAAAAATCACTCACCAAAGCAGGCAGAATCCACAGCAGCATCCTCTCTTACTGATTTGGCTGCTGACCACATTATAGAGCTGATGAGGTCAGACGAACGGCTGACAGCTGCCCCTATTGCCAGTGGTGGTCATCCACAGATATACTCAAGAGGTTTATTAGGGGGCCAGCAATGTGAAATGTTAGTGGACACGAGGTCGTCAGTTTCGATAACTGATCTATCCTTGCTCATGACTGGAGAGGCGATCCACATTACCAGTGCAGGAGGTAAAACAAGGAGGTTGGAGAGAAGTCAGCCCCATGTGGTTGAAATAGAGGGAGTGCAGCTTCCTGCAGATTCTTAGATGTGCTCAAACAATGAAGGTATTATCCTGGGGATAGACACACTGAGTAAATCAGGTGCTATCACAGACTCTGGAAAAGGAGGAATAACATGCACAGACAGGAACAACAAATGTTTGTGACCCACAGAGCAGCTAACGTGGCCTACTGAGAGACAGTAGCCCCAAGCAGGGAGGAGAGACAGGGTGATGTGAGGGAATCATGTCAGGAGGTCCCAAGGTAGGGGCCGAGCACAGTCAGAAGCTGTTGGAAGTAATGCACTGGCCGGAGGGGGTAGCAGTGATTAAAGTAAAGGCTCACCAGAAAGGGGACAGTAAGGAGCAGAAAGTGAATGAGTGGGCAGACATCAGTGTGAGGAGAACAGCGGAAGAACAAGGAACTACCACTACCAATTTAGTAAGATTACTTGGAGATGTGAAAGACCTTTGAAACCACCTTAAAGTGTTGAAGGACCGAGCAAAACAACAGCAGCTCATTGCTGGTCAGAGAGAGCTGGAGGGAAATGAGGTTGTCCTTCCACAACCGGGTGACCAAGTCATGGTGAGGATGGTGCCTGACAGGTTGGTTTTGCTCCCAGACGGATGGGACCACAGGTGGTACTTTTGACAAATAACACAAATGTAATTGTGTCTGTGCGCAAACTCGGTGAAGGAGTGGAAACACTGGACTCAGGTTAAAGCGTACAACACACCTTCTTGTCACCCCCAGAGACTGAGCGGGAGATCAGGTGTACCCGGTAACAGGGTCATTGCAGAGAACCCATGTGATGAACACCAGCGGGCTGCATCAGACCTGATGGAAGCAGACCCACAGCAAATACAAAGGCTGAGGACACTGAGGGCATGACAGAAAGCCGTGAGTAGCATGTTAAAGTGTAATGCAGGCTGCTTGCTGAAGACAGATGAATAGTTGTGCAGTGTAGAACACAGAAAAACATTGGGTAAGTAGATGGGAAGGGACCTGAGTTACAGCAGAGACATCAGGTTCCACAACTTCGATGGCATGGCAGACTGAGAAAGAGAATGCAGTCACTCCAGCCTGAATGGGGAGTGAATACAAATGAGCTGGGCCCTTTCAGTGGGTGGGCCAATGATTAACTGGGCCGTCCAGAAGGGGGTGACACCGGGGAGAGGTCCTTACAGTCATTCAAATAGAGATCATCCCAACCCCTCCTGTGCATTGCTGAGCAGGCCCGTGAGCCTGATACATCTACCTTGCCGTGGCCCCTGACCAGAAGGCAACCACTGATAGCCACTGCAGAGATTTAGCTATCAGAAAGTGAAGATAAAGAATGTGATTAAACATCAATTGGCCAGCAGGGAAGGAGGCAACAGGCACACGAATGACAAAACTGCATTTTAAAGACTGTTCGTCAAATTTCTGGAACAATCTCTGTTTGGAGTCTTGTAGGTAGTCATTAGGGATAATAGCGTAGATGTAGATGCACATAGGGCAACTGAGGAAGGGATTCCAAAGTACAGAGCATTTTGGCTGCCCTATTTGATTCGATCCTCCTTAAGATTTGGCCTTCCTCTAACAAATTTATTTTTGTCCAGAAGGTTCAAGAGGAGGGACTGTTAGGGCATATTCTGGAATTAGGGTGTATAGCAAATATTAACTTCAACAAGTAACTTCACCAACCAATCTTTAGACCTTAATGTGGATTGCAGATTAAATTTAAAATACAGCCCTGGACAGTCAGTTCCTAGAGCTGTGGCAGCAGACAATTGAAAAACCAGGCAATGCTGATGAATGCTGATTTTGGGTGTCTGGAGTGTGGGTGTGAAGAAGGAGCTATGAAAATAACATGTAATTCAAAGGAAGCATTGTAGATACACTGTAAATAGAGAATTGTCCTTTGATCTTTAGCATATAAAATATCATGCAATATTGGGTCTCTTCCTCTGAAAGGGTCTCAATATGATGCCTGCTGCTCGTTTTTGTTGAAGAAAGCACCTCTGTATCCATCAGCTTCAGTCACTCTCCGGTAACTTTGTTCCCATAAAAATATTTATCTTTACCAGGCAGAAAGTCTCTACTAGCCTTGTGAATACTATTGAATAAATGCAGGACAGGGTGATGGGTGCCCGGACCATGTCAGCTTGGACCAGTAGAAGGCCTTCAACAAGACATCTCACATGAACATGATGGACGTGCTCTTCAAAATGAGTTTTGGAGAGGGAATCAGAAACCTGGATCCAACTGCTCTAGATAAATACTTGTAGTGTAATCCGAATTAATGGGTCAGAGGCAGATAGTTTCCCCATTAAGTCTGGACTCAGACTCGTCCTCTCTCCCTTGTCTTGTTTGTGTGTTGCGTAGAACCCGTTGTCAAATCTGCAAGGATGGACAAGTGCATATGAGGAGTGAAGATGTCAAGCAGTGGATGCACACAAGCCAAAATCTCCCTGTACATAGATAATGTTGCCATCTTCTGCTCAAATCCACAGTCAGATCAATGCCTGTGCCCAGTTTGAGTTGGTATTGGGGGCCAAAGTCAACCACATAAAGAACGGCTCTTCAGAAACGAGATTGACCAACCCAATGTCCCCTTTACCACCGGGTCTGACTACCTGAAGATGCTGGGAATCTGGTTCGGAGGAATTGAGGCATGTAACAAGAATTGGCTGGAGCTGATTGAGAAAGTAAAACAAAATTTGTTTCTGTGGAAGTTCTCCAGTCTGCCCTTTAGCACAAATATCTAGAAAAAGATGTCTGAAGTAGGAGAGCCCCGAGGTAGTCAAAGACACAAACTTTACAGCAGGGATGGCCAACATATGGTGCATGCGCCAAAAGTGACGCATTGCATCCCAGTGATAATAATAAAGAAGTAAGCCCACTCATGTAAAAAGTATTAACCAAAAACCAATTTGTAGAAAAAAACAGGAATTCAAGTAGCTTAGCTAGAAACGGGTTTTACTGAGAATAAGTCTAAAACTTAGCAATTATTTTTAGCGATTTTATTATTTCGTGCTCATCTTTTGGCGAAGGTTATCTTCTTTCACATTAATCTGTTTTCAATTTTAAAAATGTTCAATGAGTCAAACTAGGAAAGAAGGACTTTTGTTCTGCAGCCGTTCCATAACTGTTCAATACACATTTGATACTTGTTTGATCCTGAGGCGCCAGGCGTCTGCACCAGCGGTGCATCGCAGGTATTTGCCAGTCAGTTTACAATTGACACTCGTGCGCTACGGAGTTGTGCTTTGTTTGTCCTTTGTGAGTATTTGCAGTTTCGTGCTTTTTCAAAAATTAGGCCTTGTTTTTACATTCAGTTACCCATCACAGTGCAAAAGAAAATGAGCAAAAGAAAATCAGAAAGTGATAGTAAGCAGGAATTCAATGAACAGTGGGAAATGAGTTCTTATTTATAGCAGGTCCGTCAGGAAAACCTTTGTGCATTTTTTGTGAAAACACTTTCTCGCATAACAGAAGACGTTCTTAATAGACATTATAAAACACAACATCAGACTGAAATAGAAGGAAAACTGAAGCTAGTGCTTGGGTCTGAGCTACGGAAAGAATATGTGATTAAGAAAAAGGAAGAAATCAAAAGATGACAAAATATATTAAAAGTCTCATTAAGGTAAGTAATGTTTATCTTGTTTTGATATTGAATCAATACATTATGTAAAAATGCTAAATATGTCTATATCAATATATTTTTACAAGAATTAAAGGGGGTACAAGAGTTGTATGGCGCATCTGAACTCGTGCGTGAAAAAATTGACGCATGGAACATAAAAGGTTGGCCATCCCTGCTTTACAGTCAACACGACAGATTCCTCCAAAAGAATCTTTGGGTACATCGTGTCTGTGGTGGTACAGTGGTAAACAGCTAGGATACAGTGGCCCAGAGAACTGCTAATATTGTTTTAAGTTCTTTGATATCTTATGGCTTCAGGAAAAATATGGGTAATGAATCCTCTTCCCAAAATCACAGCTAATAAATCCATGAAGAATGATCACAAATTCTCCAAGCAATGTATTCTTTGGTTTTGGGAGAAGTTAGACAAAGCTTCTGAGAGAGACCATGTTGATTGCATCCTGAGACAACCAGCTTTTAGTACGACTGCAAGGTGTTCTGTATTCACCTTGCCATATATCCTTTGGGCTGCTACACTCCTGCCACTGAGGAATTAAGAAACAAGTTCCAATTCTTAGTCTGCTGACTGACCTGACAGTTGCCCCAACCCTACTCTCATCCAACCACTTAACCTAATCCCTTAACCCTCCCACCCTGCTTCTGCACAAGTCTCCTTGGCAGAACCGTTCACCTCTTCCCTTCCCGGCAACTCTCAGACACTTGCATGTCTACATAACCCCAGGACCTGCTTTTTAACTGTTGGCTGTTGTTACGATCGTTAAATATGGCTTACCTTTCAAGGGTCGTGGATCTGGGGAGTCAGCCAGTTAATGCAAATAAGAACCAGTCTTAAAGCAAAAAGAAGAGTTCTCAATGTATTTTAAAGATATTGAATCTGGCCAGCAGGTTTGGGACATTCTGATAACTAGCAGGAACTATCAGAAAAGACGATAAATAAACATGCATGTTGATTGATCATCATTAAAACCCACATGATGAGATCAGGAATGTCATAAAGTGGTCATCTCTTGTATTAACACATAACTCAGCTACTTAATGCACAGGTCAGGACATGTCTGTTTTGTCTGCTGATACTCTGATAAACCATCCCCTAGCAATGTAAAAACAGAAGTATACTTTGGGTGTGTGACATTTTGTGCTTGGAACCCCTTGGGCCAGCCACTAGTATTTGAATGTTCAAAGGGGTTCTACTCATTGAAATGTACTGCCTTTGTAAATATGTAACCCTGGAAAAATTACCTGCTTATACTCAAGCAACACACATCAAAGTTGCTGGTGAACGCAGCAGGCTAGGCAGCATCTCTAGGAAGAGGTACAGTCGACGTTTCAGGCCGAGACCTGACGGGTCTCGGCCTGAAACGTCGACTGCACCTCTTCCTAGAGATGCTGCCTGGCCTGCTGCGTTCACCAGCAAATTTGATGTGTGTTGCTTGAATTTCCAGCATCTGCAGAATTCCTGTTGTTTGCTGCTTATACTCAATATGTTCAAAGTAGGTAATTATAATCATCGAAACTGTACTGAATCATGGACTGCCATCTTTATGTTTGAAAAGTACAAAACCTCACTGTACAACAGCATTTCAGGAGAGGAGAAATAGAATCTCCAGAAGATGTCCTTGAGAATGAAGACCTTTTGCAGCTACTGTCTTCAGTCTCCAGTGGCTTATTCACAGTCACAGCAGTTGCCAGCTCTCCCTCTGCTACAGCTTACTGCAAATGGCCTTAAACACAAGTGCCACACTTTCAATGCATTATTCCTTTCAGTGATGGAGCCTTAAACCTGAGATGAGATTGAAATCTACAATATTGGGTCCATAATTATCTAACCTATCTTTTTTCCTGCACTATAATTTCTGTGCTGTTATGTCAGACTCAGGACAACAAAGTGACATTAGAAATAGATACTAAATGCCATTTGCACATACAAAATGCACATAAAACTTCACAAAGGACTCCTTGCTAAATACTTCTGCAAATATTGTTTTTCTCCTATATACAAATGACTGGTGTTGGTAACATGGTAGTCTAATAAATGGAACCTCTTACTTGTGCAGCACCTCGGCTAAGTATCCACTTAAAGATAAAGATCTTAAACATTAGCTTTACCTGTCACACGTAGATCAAAACATACATCAAATAATGGGAGACCGCTTTGCTGAACATCTACGCTCTGTCCGCCAGAGAAAGCAGGATCTCCCAGTGGCCACACATTTTAATTCCACATCCCATTCCCATTCTGACATGTCTATCCACGGCCTCCTCTACTGTAAAGATGAAGCCACACTCAGGTTGGAGGAACAACACCTTATATTCCGTCTGGGTAGCCTCCAACCTGATGGCATGAACATCGACTTCTCTAACTTCCGCTAAGGCCCCACCTCCCCCTCATACCCCATCTGTCACTCATTTTTATGCACACATTCTTTCTCTCACTCTCCTTTTTCTCCCTCTGTCCCTCTGAATATACCTCTTGCCCATCCTCTGGGTCACCCCCCCCTTGTCTTTCTTCCCGGATCTCCTGTCCCATGATCCTCTCGTATCCCCTTTTGCCTATCACCTGTCCAGCTCTCGGCTCTATCCCTCCCCCTCCTGTCTTCTCTTATCATTTTGCATCTCCCCCTCCTCCTCCAACTTTCAAATCCCTTACTCACTCTTCCTTCAGTTAGTCCTGACGAAGGGTCTCGGCCTGAAACGTCGACTGCACCTCTTCCTATAGATGCTGCTTGGCCTGCTGCGTTCAGCAGCAACTTTGATGTATGTTGCTCAAATAAAGTCAGCAAGGATTGTAGGCAGAAGCTGGCAGGTGACACCCTGCTTCCGGCAGCAGCATAGCGTGCCCACAACTCACTAAGCCTAACCGTACGACCTTTGGAATGTGGGAAGACACCCGAGCACCTGGGAAAAACCACACAGTCATGGAGAAATGTACAGGCTCCTGCAGGCAGCAGCAGGAATCGAATCCTGATCTTATAGCTGCCGTGCTGCTGAGGCTTGTTGCGGTTTACCGATAATTCTCTGTACCTTTGTATCTATTTTTACGGCAGTAAACTGTGATCCAATTGATTAGTCTCTCGTTCTTACTTGTACTTGGAAGCCTATGAGATTTTTAACTTGATAAGATATATGTATTCCTGATAGAATAAGTATACTTTACAGCAATTCTACTTTTCCTGTTTAATTTATGGTTCTGAATTTATGCTCTTGTGCTTTTGCAAGGCGCTCAGGTAACAAAACAAAACAGAAATCATTTATGGCAGAGACTTATACCCTTTCACAAGATAGATTGGTCTCACCCAGGGTTAGTTTGACCTTGAGGTCATTGCCATTCTGTCACATGGGTGATGTGAGAGTTTCAATCAATTCGTGTGGGCTGGTCTGTTTATCCTGAGTATGTGTCTGCCCAGCAGGAGTACTTCCCTTCCTTGATGCGCCCGACACTTACTGCAAACGCAGCTGCCCCTTGTCAGAATCATGTGACCAGTTCTTTTTTCTCTCTTCAAGTGCTTTCATTGCCAGGAAATCATAAGAGCAAAGGATAGACAAACAAGCAACGATTGAGCAGCATTACAGAATGTTGTGTCACCAATTATAATTCCGTGTCATTTTATACCGTTTGCATCAGTGGCAGTCTTCAGGTTGTTTTTTTTCTCCCTTTTCCAGAGCTGTTGGTTCCTTACTGGAGTCAGTAAGGACACAATCCCAAAAGGCTGTTTTATGTGTACACCATTTTTGTTCTGGTTTTACCAAATTATATCGCAAAGAGTGGAATTGATCCCTTAATGAGATTTGTCAGACTAGACCTTATCCCTTCAGTAAATTATATCTCATTCTGTTTCCTTCAATAACGAGATATGTTTAAGGCACACACTTCACTATGGAAGACAGATGAGCTATTTGATTCACATACAAAGCATGTTTGTGTATCAGTACCACATCAAAGAGATGGATGTTCTGTTTGATATTCACCTACCCTTACAAATGGCCAGATCTATGATAAGCAAATCATTAGAGATGAACAATGCTGCCCACTTCTTGCTGAATATTTCCAAGAGCAAAGAATAGATTTACTCACTCTGTGCTTGAGGGCAGTGCTTCACTTTGTCCTGGGATAAAAGAGACAATTTTGCAATCTCAATACAAACTGCATTTTCCAGAAGGAAATTTATTATATATGTATTTCTATTATACTTAAGCTATCCAATTTGTCTGCTTCAACTGTACTTCAGTTAATGTTGTTTCCAAGTTATTTTGCATGACATAAGAGCATAAGAAATCAAAGTAGGGGAGGCCATTTGGCTCCTCATTCCTCCTGCGCTCTTCAAAAAGATCATGATTGACCTTTTACCTCAATGGAACTTTCTGCACTAATCCCACATCTGTTCATAATTTAGCATCTATAAAGCCATGTCTCAAATGTATTCAGCAACTGAGCCTCTAGAGCCTTCTTGGATAGGAATCAGAATCAGAAGAGAATCAGGTTTATTATCACAGCATAAGTTGTGAAATTTGTTGTTCTGCAGCAGCAGTACGGTGCACTACATAAAAACTACTATAGCTTACAAAAAGAAATATAAAAACAGAAATAAATAGTGCAAAAAGAAAGCAAAGTAGTAAGGTAGTGTTCATGAGTTCATGGACCATTCAGAAATCTGATGGTGGAGGGGAAGAAGCTGTTCCTAAAGTGATCGTGTATCTTCAGGCCCATGTAACTCCTCCCCAATAGTAGTAATGAGAAGAGAGCACGTACTGGATGGTGAGGCTCCTTAATGACAGATGCCACCTTCCTGAGGCATTGACGTTAGAAAATGTAAGGAGACTAATGCCCATGAACGAGATAGCTGTCTACAACCGTCCACAGCTTTTTCACTCCTGTGTATTGGACCCTCCATTCCAGGTGGTGATGCAACCATTCAGACACTCTCCATGGTACAGTTATAGAAATACGCTAGAATCTTTGGTGACATACCAAACGTCCTGAAACTCCTAATGAGGTATAGCTACTGGCGTGCCTTCTTTGTGATTACGTCAATATGTTGGGCCCAGGGTAGATCCTCTGTGATGTTGACACCCAGGAATTTGAAACTGCTCACCTTTCCATTATCAGTCCCCTCGATGAAGATTGGTGTGTGTTCTCCCAGCTCCTCCTTCCTGCAGTCCAGAATCAATTCGTCGCTCTTACTAATGTTGAGTGCAAGGTTGTTGTTCTGACACCGCTCAACCAGCTGATCTATCTCTCCCTGCACGCCTCCTTGTCATTAGTTGAGCTTCTGCCAACAACAGAGCATCACCTACAAATTTATCGATGGCATTTGAGCTCTTGGGAGAGAGCCGGGCGGTAGGTTAAGCACAGATGCACCTGTGCTGATTGTTATATAGGAGATGATGTTCTTCTGATCCACACTGACTGTCGTCTCCTGAAGAAAGTTCACAGGATTCACTATCTTCTGCGTAGCAGAGCTAATATTTCAAATTAATGAACCTTCATAAATAAAAGGAATTAATTTTAACCCAGTGTATACAACAGAAAGAGGACAGAAGTGGCTAACACTCTACTTGTTACTACTATCAGGAGGAGGTACAGGAGCCTAAAGACACATACTCAAGATTTCAAATACAGCTCCTTCCCCTCTGCCATCAGATGTCTAGACTGTCCATGAACTCATGAATGCTACCCCATTATTCCTTTTTTCACCATTCTTCTGTAGCCCCTTCCTGATGGTAGCAATAAGAACAAGGGATGTCCTGGGTGATGGGGGTCCTTAATGATGGATGTCACCTTTTTGAGGCATTGCTCCTTGAAGATGTCCTGGATACTATGGAGGCTGGTGTCCATGATAAAGCTGACTAAGTTTACAACTCCCTGCAGCTTATCTTGACCCTGTGCAGTTGTCCCATCTCCACCACCGCCACCCCCATACCAGGCAGTGATGCAGCCTGTTAGAATGCTCTCCGCAGTATACCTATAGAAACCTGCGAGCGACATAGCAAATCTCCTCAACCTCTGAATGAGATATAGCTGCTTTAGTGCATCTTTGAAGCTGCATCGATATGTTGGATCCAGGATAGACCCTAGACGTTGACACCCAGGAACTTGAAATTGCTCACTCTTTGCACTTCTGATCCCTCTATAAGAACTGGTGTGTGTTCCCTCATCTTACCCTTTCTGAAGTCCACAATCATTTCTTTGAGTGCAAGGCTGTTGCTGCGACCCCACTCCACTAGCTGATATATTTAGCTCCAGCATGCCCTCTCATCAGCATCTGAAATTCTGCCAGCAATAATTGTATTGTCAGCATCGTCAACTTTATTGTCATGTAGGCCCATGACTACAAACTTGAACTTCGCTTGAAGTCTTTGTCAATTCATTCACTGAAGCTCATGTGAGAACATTTTAATGCCTGCAGTCAGACGTCCTTCCACTACCAGTCCACTCCTCCCACTGAGAATAAGGGTCCATAACAATACCTTGGAAAAGGTGGACCTCTTCCTATCTCTCAAAGTCCATCTCTCAAGGAATGCAGAAATTGATGATGAAATTCTTTCACAGACTTTAGCTGACTGAGGAAAAGACCCAAACCCAGTACAAATCTTGTCATACTGGGCACTAGTAATCCACGTTTTTCCATATGGAGGAACCTTAAAGCAATGGAGGGTTAGTGCCAAACTCCCCCAAGTCTACTAGTAGAATAAGT
This sequence comes from Mobula hypostoma, assembly GCF_963921235.1. Lineage (NCBI taxonomy): Eukaryota > Metazoa > Chordata > Chondrichthyes > Myliobatiformes > Myliobatidae > Mobula > Mobula hypostoma. Next base: position 104,818,223 of record NC_086106.1, on the reverse strand, counting down.
GAATCAATATTAGAGTCCTTTGCCAGCCCCATCCACAGCAATGGAGCCTAATTACACTCGGGCAACTCCAATGGGCTGATCATGTCACCCACAAGCCTGGTATCAGATTCTCAAAACAGATACTCTCTTCTGAAGTTCTTTATGGCAGAAAAATAAGATGGGCAGAGCTTATCTTTCAAATGCTATCTCCACCAACTTTGTGGGAATCTCATGGAAACCTGTCGAATATTGAAAGTGCTAGAAAGATTGGATACGGAAAGGATGCTTCCTTTAGTGGGGGCATCTAGAATCAGAGACCACGGCCTCAGAATACAAGGACGTCCCTTTACAATAGAGATGAGGAGGTATTTCTTTAGCCAGAGTGTGGTGGATCTGTGGAATTCATTGCCGCAGATGGCTGTGGAGGCCAAGTGATTGGCCTCTCAGAATGTGGATTTCAAAGACATGGACATTTATTTCTTATCTTCCCCGTATAGTAATAATGGTGCAGAATCAGAATGTCTCATAGAAACATAGAAACATAGAAAATAGGTGCAGGAGTAGGCCATTCGGCCCTTCGAGCCTGCACCGCCATTTATTATGATCATGGCTGATCATCCAACTCAGAACCCAGCCTTCCCTCCATACCCCGTGACCCCTGTAGCCACAAGGGCCATATCTAACTTCCTTTTAAACATAGCTAATGAACTGGCCTCAACAGTTTGCTGTGGCAGAGAATTCCACAGATTCACCACTCTCTGTGTGAAGAAGTTTTTCCTAACCTCGGTCCTAAAAGGCTTCCCCTCTATCCTCAAACTGTGACCCCTCGTTCTAGACCTCCCCAACATCGGGAACAATCTTCCCGCATCTAGCCTGTCCAATCCCTTTAGGATCTTATACGTTTCAATCAGATCCCCCCTCAATCTTCTAAATTCCAACGAGTACAAGCCCAGTTCATCCAGTCTTTCTTCATATGAAAGACCTGCCATCCCAGGAATCAATCTGGTGAACCTTCTTTGTACTCCCTCTATGGCAAGGATGTCTTTCCTCAGATTAGGGGACCAAAACTGCACACAATACTCCAGGTGTGGTCTCACCAAGGCCTTGTACAACTGCAGTAGTACCTCCCTGCTCCTGTACTCGAATCCTCTCGCTATAAATGCCAGCATACCGTTCGCCTTTTTCACCGCCTGCTGTACCTGCATGCCCACTTTCAATGACTGGTGTATAATGACACCCAGGTCTCGTTGCACCTCCCCTTTTCCTAATCGGCCACCATTCAGATAATAATCTGTTTTCCTATTTTTGCCACCAAAGTGGATAACTTCACATTTATCCACATTAAATTGCATCTGCCATGAGTTTGCCCACTCACCCAACCTATCCAAGTCACCCTGCATCCTCTTAGCATCCTCCTCACTGCTAACACTGCCACCCAGCTTCGTGTCATCCGCAAACTTGGAGATGCTGCATTTAATTCCCTCATCCAAGTCATTAATATATATTGTAAACAACTGGGGTCCCAGCACTGAGCCTTGCGGTACCCCACTAGTCACCGCCTGCCATTCTGAAAAGGTCCCGTTTATTCCCACTCTTTGCTTCCTGTCTGCTAACCAATTCTCCACCCACACCAATACCTTACCCCCAATACCATGTGCTTTAAGTTTGCACACTAATCTCCTGTGTGGGACCTTGTCAAAAGCCTTTTGAAAATCCAAATATACCACATCCACTGGTTCTCCCCTATCCACTCTACTAGTTACATCCTCAAAAAATTCTATGAGATTCGTCAGACATGATTTTCCTTTCACAAATCCATGCTGACTTTGTCCGATCATTTCACCGCTTTCCAAATGTGCTGTTATCACATCCTTGATAACTGACTCCAGCAGTTTCCCCACCACCGACGTTAGGCTAACCGGCCTATAATTCCCCGGTTTCTCTCTCCCTCCTTTTTTAAAAAGTGGGGTTACATTAGCCACCCTCCAATCCTCAGGAACTAGTCCAGAATCTAACGAGTTTTGAAAAATTATCACTAATGCATCCACTATTTCTTGGGCCACTTCCTTAAGCACTCTGGGATGCAGACCATCTGGCCCTGGGGATTTATCTGCCTTCAATCCCTTCAATTTACCTAACACCACTTCCCTACTAACATGTATTTCGCTCAGTTCCTCCATCTCACTGGACCCTCTGTCCCTTACTATTTCTGGAAGATTATTTATGTCCTCCTTAGTGAAGACAGAACCAAAGTAATTATTCAATTGGTCTGCCATGTCCTTGCTCCCCATAATCAATTCACCTGTTTCTGTTTGCAGGGGACCTACATTTGTCTTTATCAGTCTTTTCCTTTTTACATATCTATAAAAGCTTTTACAGTCCGTTTTTATGTTCTCTGCCAGTTTTCTCTCATAATCTTTTTTCCCCTTCCTAATTAAGCCCTTTGTCCTCCTCTGCTGAACTCTGAATTTCTCCCAGTCCTCAGGTGAGCCACTTTCTCTGGCTAATTTGTATGCTACTTCTTTGGAATTGATACTATCCCTAATTTCTCTTGTCAGCCACGGGTGCACTACCTTCCTTGATTTATTCTTTTGCCAAACTGGGATGAACAATTGTTGTAGTTCATCCATGCAACCTTTAAATGCCTGCCATTGCATATCCACCGTCAATCCTTGAAGTGTCATTTGCCAGTCTATCTTAGCTAATTCATGTCTCATACCTTCAAAGTTACCCCTCTTTAAGTTCAGAACCTTTGTTTCTGAATTAACTACGTCACTCTCCATGTTAATGAAGAATTCCACCATATTATGGTCACTCTTACCCAAGGGGCCTCTCACGACAAGATCGCTAATTAACCCTTCCTCATTGCTCAAAACCCAGTCCAGAATAGCCTGCTCTCTAGTCGGTTCCTCGACATGTTGGTTCAAAAAACCATCCCGCATACATTCCAAGAAATCCTCTTCCTCAGCACCTTTACCAATTTGGTTCACCCAGTCTACATGTAGATTGAAGTCACCCATTATAACTGCTGTTCCTTTATTGCACACATTTCTAATTTCCTGTTTAATACCATCTCCGACCTCACTACTACTGTTAGGTGGCCTGTACACAACTCCCAGCAGCGTCTTCTGCCCCTTAGTGTTACGCAGCTCTACCCATATCGATTCCACATCTTCCCGGCTTATGTCCTTCCTTTCTATTGCGTTAATCTCTTTTTTAACCAGCAACGCCACCCCACCTCCCCTTCCTTCGTGTCTATCCCTCCTGAATATTGAATATCCCTGAACGTTGAGCTCCCATCCCTGGTCACCCTGGAGCCATGTCTCTGTGATCCCAACTATATCATAATCATTAATAACAATCTGCACTTTCAATTCATCCACCTTATTACGAATGCTCCTTGCATTGACACATAAAGCCTTCAGGCGCTCTTTTACAACTCTCTTAGCCCTTTTTAATGCTTGCCCTGGATTTGTCGGCCTGCCACTTTTACTTTTCCCCTTTGTACTTTTTGCTTCTACGCTCACTTTACACTCCTCTGTCTCTCTGCACTGGTTCCCATCCCTCTGTTGTGAACTAACCTCCTCACACCTAGCCGCTTTAATTTGATTCCCACCCCCCAACCATTCTAGTTTAAAGTCACCTCAGTAGCCCCCGCTAATCTCCCTGCCAGGATATTGGTCCCCCTAGGATTTAAGTGTAACCCGTCCTTTTTGTACAGGTCACACCTACGCCAAAAGAGGTCCCAATGATCCAAAAACTTGAATCCCTGCCCCCTGCTCCAATCCCTCAGCCACGCATTTATCCTCCACCTCATCGCATTCCTACTCTCACTGTCGCGTGGCACAGGCAGTAATCCCGAGATTACTACCTTTGCGGTCCTTTTTCTCAACTCCCTTCCTAGCTCCCTATATTCTTCTTTCAGGACCTCATCCCTTTTCCTACCTATGTCATTGGTACCTATATGTACCAGGACCTCTGGCTCTTCACCCTCCCACTTCAGGATATCTTGGACACGATCAGAAATATCCCGGACCCTGGCACCAGGGAGGCAAACTACCATCCGAGTCTCTGGACTGCGTCCACAGAATCGCCTATCTGACCCCCTTACTATCGAGTCCCCTATCACAACTGCCCTCCTCTTCCTTGCCCTACCCTAAGATTGATCTTGGAGAGGTTAGAGAGACTTAATTGATCCCAAAGGAAATGACAGTGTCACAGTAGCATTACAAGTGCACAGGTATACAAGTATACAAATATTAGAAGAGAAGTAAGAAGGAATAAAAAATATGTTGCCTCAAACCCTCTAACAGGTGGGAGTCATCACTTCCCCAGGTATAGGTTAAAAAGATGGCACAATATTGGATATATTCAAGGTGGAGGTTGATAGGTCCTTGATTAATCGGAGCACCAAAAGTTACAGGGAGAAAGCGGGATAATAGGATTGAGAGGGATAATAAATCAGCCGTGATATAATGGTGAAGCAGATTCAGTGGGCCAAATAGCCTATTTCTGCTCATATGTCTTATGAATCCTCGACATATCACCATTCAAAATGAGATGGCAGATGGTGGGGAGAAGCTCACCACCTCTTGGATTACCCCATCGAGCAGCTCCAGCCCCACCTATGGCAGCACTTAAATGCCCAACGTTGTCGTCATCAGCCGCCTCTGAGCATAATGGATGAGAGTGGATGTAAGTTATCTTCGCACGACTGCAGGAACAGCATGTAGAAAGTGGACCAAGATTTTTAACCTTATTTTGTTATCTTCTTTGTCTTCTGAAAAGTATTGTCAGATACATGGGGGATATCTTACATATGTCGCTTTATCACGCAGAATTCATTAGAGCTAGATATTTGTAGCTAATTTAAATTTGAGAAAGTACGTAAGTTTATTGAACTGTTCAAATGCCTCTTTACAGTACTTAGCTTACACCTGACAAGGAACATCTTCTTTTAACTCTTCAGCTTGGCAGCCATGTAAGTGATGAATTTGACGATGATGTGTGAACACTCTAACCTAGTGCTAAATAGGAGCTGGGTGGAGCAGTTATATGCACAGCAGCCTTGCTTATTGTTAATCACATACCAAAATGTTGTGTGGACCATTGTTAGATAATGGCTCCTCTTTCTCCTCCACAATTATGGGTTCATCTGAAGTGGTTCCAGGCTTTGCTTTGAGATGGTCATCACTTCCTACTGAGGGGTCAACACAAGGTCATGACTTCTTACACTAGGTATGTTGTCATTACTTCCCCTTTCCTTCCTAACATTCTACAAAGGTAATGTATAAACTGGGCTTGCATTGTGAGGCTTTCATTAAAACATTTTTGCATTGTGAAGTGTAACAAAAGCTTTTCTCTGCTATAGGCTCATTGGAGCTGATTTAGAAAACAGACACTTGTGGATGCAAATTCTAGCCTATAACAGAAAGAATTCTGGAGCATTTGGAAAGGCTGCAGGCTGTGATTTTTCTTGCAGTGAAACCCACATCTGCTGTTTCTTTCCTCCTGTAATTCAACCTCCTGTAAAGGAAGGTGTGCTTTTCCTTTTCATTTCTGGAAGTTCCGTTCAGTAGCATTGCATTGAATGTACTTCGGAATTTCCTCTGCAAACTACTCCACCTCTCTGCCCCTCTTCCCCCCTTTATGGTGTCACTTAAAACTTCACTCTGTGAACAAACCATGGGTTCGTGAATCCGATTTAGTACCTCTGATATATGTTGTGAAATGCATTGCTTTGAGACAGCAGTACAGAGCAAGATGTAACATTTGCAAGTTACAAAATACCGTAAATTGTATAAAATGCAAACAATGAAGTAGTGTTCAGTGGGTTCATGAACCATTCAGAATCTAATGGCCTTTAGTCACCTTTCCTAATATTTTCATTTTGTGGCCTAGCACTGTTTATTTTGTGTGATTGTGCATTAGTTGTGACATGAATAAATTCAAAGTTGCTCTTTGGCTACTCTTGGAATTTCCTGCAGTTTGTCCATTATAAACCACACCTCCTCAGACAAGTACAGAGATCTTAAACCTAGTATTTGGCCGAAAAGGGGGCTCATTGGGCTTCTCTTCTTTGGAAATCGATGATGCTTTAAATTTTGAATTCTAAATCTGAGTTGGCCCCTAGATTTTCTTCTTTCCTTCTACCCAGACCACCTTCAAAGTACAAAGTAAACTTATTATCAAAGTACATATATGTCACCATATACAAGCCCGAGATTTATTTTCTTGTGAGCATACTCAGTAAATCCATAATAGCATAATAACCCGTAATAGAATCAATGAAAGTCCGCTCCAACTTGGGTGTTCAACCAGTGGGCAAAAAACAACAAACTGTGTAAATACAAAAAGAAAGAAATAATAATAATAATAAAAAATAAATAAGAAGTAAATATCAAGAATATGAGATAAAGAGTCCTTGAAAGTGAGTCCATAGGTTGTGGGAACATTTCAGTGATGGGCAAATGAAGTTGAGTGAAGTTTTCCCCTTTGGTTCAAGAGCCTGATGGTTGAGGGGTAATAAATGTTATGCCTTGATGGCACATTGCTTCAGGAAGGCTGATGGTGTTGTTGAAGATGCCTGCCACCCTGATCATTCCCTTTCCTCTCTTCTACCTTCTGGGAGAAGATACAGGTGCTCGAAAAACCTGGACAACATGACCCAAGAACAGGGTTATCCCCACTGCTATCAGGCTGCTGAACAAATCACCTCTTTCACGTCCCCCTTCCCGATGGTGCTGCCATGTTCTTAGACTCATAATTCTGTTTATCGGACAGTTATTCTGTTACTTTAGCATTTCTTATACCTCTTCGAATGCACAGCTACCTTTGCACCATTCTGCTTTATTTGTGCTCATCACTCTATTTGTTATTGAACTATTCTTGCCATGTGAGCAAGAATAAAAACATTACGTTGCACCTGGTGTGTATGACAATAAACCAAACTGAAACAAAAGCCATTCATGAATATCCAAATAATTCTGTCCTGTAAGGTTAGGAACAGTTAAGGAAGTCACGCAGAGTCACAATTCCACCACTTTAAATGAACTTGCATGTTTTTTGATGTCTTGTCTCCAACCCATGTGTTTGTAAGGAGTTTTCCATTTTCTAACATAGCTTGCAGTTGGATTATAGAAAAGTGGTTCATGATTATATAAATTACTAAAGTCCTCTCCTTCAGTTTAACAATCATAAAGAATCATAATCCAAATCAAAATCAGGTTTACTGTCACAGAGGCCACTTTATTAATTACATCTGTACACCTGCTCATTGATGCAAATATCTAATCAGCCAATCATGTGGCAGCAACTCAATGCATAAAAGCATGCAGACATGGTCAAGAGGTTCAGTTGTTGTTCAGACCAAACATCAAAATAGGCAAGAAATGTGATCTAAGTGACTTTGACCAGGGAATGATTGTTGGTGCCTGACAGGATGGTTTGAGTACCTTAGACACTACTGATCTCTAGGGATTTGGATGCATTAACAGTCTCTCAAAAGCAAATAAAAAGATTCAGTTTATGCAGCAGTTATGTAGGCAAAAGCACTTTGCTAGTAAGATCTTTTTAAACTTCAAAGGTGGTTTGAGAGGCTAAGTTGTGTATTTCTGTCCAAATTCATATGTTAATATGTGTATATCCCTCAGATTTTTTGCACCTACTTAAGATTTGTCTCTTTGGTTCACTATTTTGTCGCCTTTGCTATATAGATGCAAACACTTAACTTTCTTAACTGTCATTCTGCAATTGGCTGGGCTAATATGAACAGGGGGAATAAAAAAAACTTTTTAGTTAAGTTGGCACCAGGTCCAAGAGGACATATGGTATAACCCCAAGTTCATTTTATACCAGTTACTATTTGGATTGTTGTAGAAGAATATCACCAAGATAATCTTGTATCTCAGTTACTGAACAAATTCCACAACGTTCAGCGTGCTGGTGATATTAAACCTGATTCTGATTTGCCCTGTCCTGATTGAAAAGATTTTGCCCATCTGCAGTAGCAGATTTGTCGGTAATTTCTTACATGTCATATTTACCTTTGTTATTGATTCTAGTCAGTAGGAAATTAATTTGAGGAGCTCCTTTAATCATGTTTAGATCGGAGATCTGATCTCTGTAGGAAAAGCAGATTCACTCCTTTATTGGGAGCAGATCCACTGGGTCAGCGTGTATGGTGAAAAAAAGATACATCCCACCAGTAAGATTTCCAGGGGCAAAGCATCCAGAAGACTAGGGCATTAATATTCAGGAGATCAGCTGATGAGGAAGAATCTCTGTGTATTTGTTGTTAGCTGTACTCGACATACACTCTCACACACACTCACTCGCATACTCACTCTCACTCTTGGCGACATGACCCTCACAACCAATATCATGTGGAGGCCTGAGACAGTTCTTTGGCCTTTATCAGCAGGAAAGGCAGCTGTGTTGGTTTTTATTTGCCTCCCATTATGTGCTTTAATGATCACATTGCTCCAAAGTAATTATTAACATCGCAGTGCAGCAAGGATTCTGTGTTTGATATCCAAATGAAAGAAGGAAGAGAATCAGCAGTAATATTTGTTTTGTATTCTGAGTGACTGAACAATCTTCTTAGCTGAAGTGCCTGACAAAGAAATCATGCTCACTTGACACTTGGTTTTAAAAAATTTACTTCTAATTGCTTAACTGAAGTTTCCTAGGAAAGGAGAGCAGTTGGGAAGATTATAGGCTGAAAATTATTGGACTGTTTGTCTGACGCTCTGTAATTTTTGGATGAAATGCAAGTGGCCTGGTATGTGCTCAGTTAGCCCACCTATAAATCATTGGATAACATTAAATGTGGCAGTTTATTTTCATATAAATTAGATATAATACTACAGAGCTGGAAAGTGAGCCTTTTAAACAAGTGACTTATTGCTCACTTGGTCTATTAATCTTAGATAAAAGCTCTGGGACACAGTCCAAGTGACATATCAACTGCAACGTTGTGTAAGAATTAACTTATAGACAGTTTTATTGTAAAAGAACAGGCTCTGCAAATAGATTTGTCTGATTCAGTGGCTAAATATATGGAAGGAATTTGCCGGATGTTCCCTAATACTGGCTACAAGATAAAGTGCTATAGAGGCAATAAATCCCAGAACATTGTCAGTAGGTTCCTATCCTAAAGGCAAAGTGAATGCTCATTACTCAGGAGGGGAGAAAGATAAAGGTATTTTAGCAAGGAAAATTCCTTGTAACAGACTTCTGAGATTTTCAGTGAAAGAAACCATTTCCCTTCGCTGGGGAAAAAACAGAAAAACCTGAAAGTGAAGCAACTAAAAATGTCTGTTTGCTGTTTTATGTCATCCTTTTTAAACTTTGATGATGTTGCTCTGTGCATACACTCCATATCCAATGCACAACCAAGATTCTGAAATCCCCCTTGATGTGGTTATGTTTTTTGTACCACTAGAAACATTCAGACCAGAAGGCAGACAGGTCCAGATTTTTTGTCTCCTGGGCTCCTACTTGTATGTTTACAATCAGGAATGAAATGAGAAAATATATTTGGTCCTCAAACTTGTTTCCCTGGACACTTTCTAACCTGAAACAACAGTGTTGCTCTGAGGGAGTACTGCATTATCGGGGATGCCATCTATCAAACAGAACATTAATCTTTCTGCTCTGGACATAATAGATCCTATGACAATGTTCGAAGAAGAACAGACAAATTAACTTTGGTGCCCTGGCCAATATTTATCCTACAATTAACATCATCAGTGCAATATTGTTTGTGAAAGCTTACCGTGCATATTAGCTATTGAACTATCTACAGTACAAAAGGTACCACACTTCAAATCATACTTCTCCTCCGTGAAGCAGCGTGGGAAGTTCTGAAGGGGACATGAAGGCCAAGTACTTCAGTCTTCAAATGGGGCTCAGCGGTTAGCACTAAGCTTTACCATCACCTGCTAGATTGGGGTTCAATTCCCACCGTCAACTGTAAGGAATGTGCATGTTCTCACTGTGACCATATTAGTTTCTTCCAGGTTGTCCAGTTTCCTCTCAAATTCCAAAGACTTACGGATTAGGGTTAGCAAATTGCGGGCTTGCTATGTTGGCGCCAGAATCTTGGCGACACTTGTGGGCTGCCTCCAGCACGTTCCCAATGCAAGCGGCACATTTTTTCTGTATGTTTCGACGTTTTGATGTACGTGTGACAAATACAGCTGATCTTCGTCTTCAGATTGTTGGCACCTTTAATTAACTGATCAGCCAGTAGTTACAATTATGGTAATCCACATAAAGATGATAATTCTGGGAAACATCAACTGCAGCTTGTACTGGGAAAGTAACACATAGTCATGGAATCCTAGAGCAATACAGCACTGATACTGACTCTTCAGCCCAATGAGTCCATGACAACAATAATCTCCACCTAGTCAGTCCCAATTTCTTTCGTTCATACTATTATCACTTCAAGCCCCTTCTCTCCATGTATCTATCCAAGAGCTTCTTAAATGTACCTGCCTCTGGTGGTTCATTCCATACACTCACCTCCCTCTGTACAAAGAAGTTGCCCCTCAGGACCATTTTAAATTTCTCCCCTCCCACCTTGAATCTCTGTCCCCCCAGTTATGGGGGCTTGTGAAAAGAGGCATTAAATATTTCTAAGTCTGTCACTGAACACAATTTTATCTCTGAGTTTTTTACACGAGTACTACTTTTCACACTGTTTTAAAAGGAAGTTTTCACATTTTTTTATAATTTGGAAAATGATATTAACAGGACATAAATAGCACAGTGCACGTGTCAGACATGAGAAAGCACAAAATGGAAATTTAATGTTCAAATAGAATTTGTGAATAACTGGAAGGTGTGGTATCACAGGTACATCATGAGTTCAGTTCTAAACTCCGGACTGCTTTAGTCACATCCTGATGCGTACTCGGTTTTTCATGCGTACTATGCATGTTATTCTCTTGTAATGCTTTTGCTGAATGCTCAGCTTGTGCGTATAGATGCTGTTGAATCTGGAGATGTTTTGATCTAGAAGGTTCTTCAGAACCCAAGAGTGAGGCATAAATTTTGTGATTATGTTCAACGTTCAACGTTCAAAGTAAATTTATTATCAAAGTACTTTATATGTCACCATATACAACCCTCAGATACATTTTCTCAATTTACTCAATAAATCCTGAATAGAATAATAACCATAATAGAATCAATCAAAGACCATGCCAGCTTGGGTGTTCAACCAGTGTGCAAAAGACAACAAACTGTGAAAAAAATAAATTGAAAGTAAACATTGAAACATGAGATGAAGAATCCTTGAAAGTGAAGGAGAACATAGGAAGGAAAATGAACAAAGAAAGCAATGTCGAGGAATTCTGCAGATGCTGGAAATTCAAGCAACACACATCAAAGTTGCTGGTGAACACAGCAGGCCAGGCAGCATCTCTAGGAAGAGGTACAGTCGATGGTTCAGGCTGAGACCCGTCGTCAGGACTAACTGAAGGAAGAGCTAGTAAGAGATTTGAAAGTGGGAGGGGGAGGGGGAGATCCAAAATGAAAGGAGAAGACAGGAGGGGGAGGGATGGAGCCAAGAGCTGGACAGGTGATTGGCAAAGGGGATATGAGAGGATCATGGGACAGGAGGTCCAGGGAGAAGGAAAAGGGGAGGCGGGGGAAGCCCAGAGGATGGGCAAGGGGTATAGTTAGAGGGACAGAGGGAGAAAAAGGAGAGTGAGAGAAAGAATGTGTGTATATAAATAACGGATGGGGTATGAGGGGGAGCTGGGGCATTAGCAGAAATTAGAGAAGTCAATGTTCATGCCATCAGGTTGGAGGCTACCCAGATGGAATATAAGGTGTTGTTCCTCCAACCTGAGTGTGGCTTCATCTTTACGGTAGAGGAGGCCGTGGATAGACATGTCAGAATGGGAATGGGATGTGGAATTAAAATATGTGGCCACTGGGAGATCCTGCTTCCTCTGGCAGACAGAGCGTAGGTGTTCAGCAAAATGATCTCCCCATCTGCGTCGGGTCTCGCCAATATATAGAAGGCCACATCGGGAGCACCGGACGCAGTATATCACCCTAGCCGACTCACAGGTGAAGTGTTGCCTCATGTGGAAGGACTGTCTGGGGCCCTGAATGGTGGTAAGGGAGGAAGTGTAAGGGCATGTGTAGCACTTGTTCCGCTTACAAGGATAAGTGTCAGGAGGGAGATCAGTGGGGAGGGATAGGGGGGACGAATGGACAAGGGAGTCGCGTAGAGAGCGATCCTTGCGGAAAGCGGGGGGGGAGGGGAAGAGAAAGATGTGCTTAGTGGTGGGATCCCATTGGAGGTGGCGGAAGCTATGGAGAATAATATGTTGGACCTGGAGGCTGGTGGGGTGGTAGGTGAGGACCAGGGGAACCCTATTCCTAGAGGGGTAGCGGGAGGATGGAGTGAGAGCAGATGTGCATGAAATGGGGGAGATGTGTTTGAGAGCAGAGTTGATGGTGGAGGAAGGGAAGCCCCTTTCTTTAAAAAAGGAGGACATCTCCCTCATCCTGGAATGAAAAGCCTCATCCTGAGAGCAGATGCGGCGGAGACGGAGGAATTGCGAGAAGGGGATGGCATTTTTGCAAGAGACAGGGTGAGAAGAGTAATAGTCCAGATAGCTGTGAGAGTCAGTAGGCTTATAGTAGACATCAGTAGATAAGCTGTCTGCAGAGATAGAGACCGAAAGATCTAGAAAGGGGAGGGAGGTCTCGGTAATGAACCAGGTAAACTTGAGGGCAGGATGAAAGTTGGAGGCAAAGTTAATAAAGTCAAAGGTCAGACTAGAGAGACAAAACACCTTTCACTTTGACATGAAAAACTCTTTTTCTGTTGAACAGTGTCAAAAAGGCCAAATTAAATCCACTGTAATTCAATGTTGTAAAATGATAAAACAAGAAAACTTCCAAGGAGGGTGAATATTTTTATAGACACTGTACATACAAAAGATACATAAAAATTATGAGCAAGCATAGGACAGTTAAATTACAAGAAAAATAACAATTGTGCACTCTAATCTAACATTACAATACTGACCTTTAAGTTCATGTTTCCATGGACCATCCCAAGGTGACTGCACTGCTCAGAGAATCTTTGAGCAAAGAAAGACATTTGTGCTTGTTGGCAATCATTCCAGTCCCTGGACATCATTGCAGTAATTTCTCAGGGTGCATGCTAGCATCTACAGTGCATGTCTTCATCTGTCCACTTCTTTTGGCTATTGAAGTCTTTGATCCTTCTCAGTCACACAGACACCCAACTGTGCTTCAGTAATGAAAACACAGAGACATTATTGATATACTATAGATTGTTAATGCTGTAGAACCAATCCTTGCAAAATATCAATAAGCACAGGCTCCCAATCTGAAAACGGTCAATGGTGAAGCCCAATGCAGACCAGAGGACTGATTTGTCTAGTACCTTTGTTCTATCACTGCAAAAGTCAAGATTTCTCGGTGGCTACCCATTTCCCATTCCCATTCTGACATATTTATCTCCTGCCAATATGAGGCCAAACTCAGGCTGGAGGCCTCCAACCTGATGGCATGAACAACGATTTCTCTAACTTCCACTAATTTCTCCTGGTCCCTCCTCCTCTCTTTATTCATTCCCAATTCTAGTTACCTTCTCTTCTCTTCATGTGCACATCATCTCCCTTTGCTTCTCCTTCTGCTTCTCATTCTTCCATGGTCCACTGTCCTCTCTTATTAGAATCTTCTTCAGCCATTTAACTCTTCCACTTATCCACTCCCAGCTTCTTACTTCAAAGCTTCATGAAAAATTTACTATCAGAGTACATACATCTCACCACATACAACCCTGAGATTTTTTTTTTGCAGGCAACTTAGCAAACCTATAGAACAGTAACTGTAAACAGGATCAATGGATAACAAACTTCAAATGCAAATATAAATAAATAGCAATAAATAATGAGCATGAAATAACAAGATAAAGAGTCCTCAAAGTGAAAACATCGGTTGTGAAGAAGAATAAGTGTTGTTATCCCCTTTTGTTCAAGAGCCTGATGGTTGAGGGTAGTACGTGTTCTTGAACCTGGTGGTGCGAGCCTAAGGCACTTGTACCTTCTATGATGGATGCTGCTTTTCTACATCAACGTTTCATGTAGATGTGCTCAATGGTTGGGATGGTTTTGTTCATGATGTAAAATCTAAGTAAATGTATTATCAAAGTATGTATATGCAACCATATAGAACATCAAGATTCAATTTCTTGCAGGCATTTACAGGAAAATAAGGAAATACAATCAAATTTATGAAAAACTGTGCATAAACAAAGGCTGACAAATGACCAATGTGCAAAAGAAGACAAATTGTGCAAATAACAAATAAATAATTTTGAGAACAAGTCCTTGAAAGTGAGTCTACATTATGTAATCAGTTCAGAGTTATGGTGAGTGAAGTCTTCACATTGGTTCAGGAGCCTGATGGTTGTAGGGTAATAACTGTTTCTGAACCTAAGGATCTTGTACCTCCTGCCCAATGGTAGTAGTGAAAAGGGAGCATGGCCTGGGTGATGAGTTTCCTTGATGACCCACCTCTTTCTGTAGACACTTCCATCCTGGGCATTGGTGTTTCCATGCCGGGCCATGATGCAACCAACTAACAGAAGTAACACCAGGCCGAAACTGACGTTAACAGCTTCAGGAAGTCATTCCCTATTGAAGTATTAAGAGTAAAGTTCTCAGCAAACAGGACAATCTTCACTGTACCTCTTAAAGAGATACATCCTGAAAGAAGCAGCACTTGCTGCACTCGGGCATGGGAGGAATAAAGAATACTCCCTAGGAGCCAGAGAGGCAGAGACAGACTGTTGAAGTACCCAACACACAGAGAGTATGTTCTTTGTGTATGAGACCTTCCAGAGATACTGACAGATTTCTCAGGGACACCTTCACAATGACGTGGGTGTAGCCCATGAAGACTTGCATTTTGGGGAAGCTGGCAATACAGGTAAAAATTCATGTTCAATTTGTCTGCTCTGTGGGCTAAAGGAAGGGAAAGCGAATTCTCCTCATCATCAGTGTAGAGGCTGCATTGTCCCCCTAGTTTAGCAGTCACCAGCTGAGAGAGTTGTGGCAGAGATCAGCTGCAGGCTGAGTGATCCGAGACTGAGAAGCTGAGTTTGACCATGACCTTGACCTTTACAGGCAAAGTAATTGAGATGCACATGCAAGGTTGTAGATAAGGTCTCAAGAGGTCACAGATCTCAGTGAGGACATAAAGTACTTTTTGAATGGTGGCCCTTAAATTGAGAAAACCAGGCTGGTAAATGCTCGTTATTTTCTGATTAATTAGGAGCGATCATTCTTCAAACTAGTAAGGTGAACATCACACAGCAGATAAATGGTAAATGCTGCAGTATGTTTAGCACCACTTGAGGAAGTTTAACAATGCAAAGTAGTGCCAAGAAGAATGAAAATTCCACTGGGTAAATGAGATAAGTTTCTTAAAGTCACCAAAGATCCAGAAATTTGCGTAAATTTGCTCTCTCCTAGTTAAACCAATTTCAAATGGCGCAATGCAAACTTATTGAAGTTTGGTGAACAACTTTCTAGCTCTGATTAATTTAACCCTTACATTTGGGATCAACTAAATAGACTTACTGCTGAGCACAGTGCAAATAATGTCCATGTTCTTTATTACTACCCCCGGGGCACGGGACATGCCCAGGACCGGACACAGTCTTAAAGAAGAAATACACTCAGTATTTTAAAAGGGAACTGCAACAACACAGGACAGCATTAACATAACAACATAAAGCGGTAGTTCAAACCACTTTCTTGTTTCCTTTCCCAAACTCAAGCTACAGTATATTCCCTTTCTCCATGTTTTCTGTCCTCATTGTTTTTTCAGAATGGAAGTAAGAACTAACACCCTGTTTCTGAAAGCGCTTTAAAGCTATCTTATATGTTTAGTTGGGTGAGAGAAACTGAAAAGTGTGGAGCATAATCAGAATGAGACAAAGAGAAGAATTGTGCAAAAGGAAGGAAAAGGCAGAGAAACTCAAAGATCTGAAGAATCAGAATTAGAATCAAATTCAGGTTTTTTATCACTTACATACTGTATGTCATGCATTCTCTTGTTTTGGGTAGCAGTGCAGTACTATGTGTGTGTGTCTGTGTGTAAAATGAGCAAAAATAGTGAGGTAGTGTCCATAGGTTATTCAGTGTCTGTTCAGAAATCTGATGGTGGAGGAGAAGAAGCTGCTTCTAAAACAGACTCCAGCTTCCTGTACCTCATCTCTGATAGTGATAATGAGAAGACTGCATGAGCTGGGTGATGGGGATCCATAATGATGGATACATCACCTTTTGAAGATGTCCTCAATGTTGTAGCGTGGATGAGATCACCGGAGAGACAGAGTCACTGGTAGATACAAAGCAGCTTCTTTATTCGACACAACAAGGTACAGCAGGCATCTTACGGACAGAGACGCTTTCCGCAGAAAGGTCTGCTAGATCAACGTGGGCTCGATATTTATATGCTAAACACAAAGGCAATCGCTACTTAAAAAGTTACAGACAATGCATAGACAATGCTTCCTCTTGAAGCTACATACAAAATATCACACCATCCTTTCCTTCCGACGCCAACATGTCTGGGTTGGTATCCACAGCCTTTAGGAATGTAAGTTAAGTCTACGATACATTTAGTTGGCATTTCCCGTGCTAACATAGAAGACAATTAGTATTTGTAATGTATAGATAATACTGTCTTCGAAACTACAGCATCAGGTCAAACTACGGCGCCACAAGCATCTGATATTTACACTTTTTTAGGAAGCACATTTTGTGGAAGTCTGGAGGCCAAAGTTATTTAAGTGTATACAAATCATCTACCCCAAAAAAATTCACTCTAACACTCAATGCTCGGAAAGCTAGAACCCATGATGGAGCCGGCTGAGTTTGTAACTTTCTGCAGCCGTTTCTGATCCCGTGAAGTGGTCCTTCCATATCAGATGGTGACGCAACCAGTTAGTATGCTCTCCACATCTATAGAAATTGCAGTTGCTAGAGATCTGAAATATAAACAGAAAATAGTGGAAGCACTCAATAGGTCAGGCAGCATCTGAGGAAAGGAAGTGGAGGTATTGTTTCAGTTGGAAGATCTTTTGATAGATCGGGTCTATCAGACAAGAGTTGGTGAAGAGAGAAAGAAAGACATCAGTGACAAGCAACGAAAAATAAAAAGGTGATTGAAAGAAAGTTATTTGCTGTATTTCACAGCTTCCGTGAATCTTACCGCCAACAAAATATCTTTCAAGTGCAGCCATTGTTATGATGCAAGAAAAAAGGTAGAAAGTTTTGCACACCAAGGTCCCATAAACATCAGTGAGATAATGGCCAGAACATTTGCTGTTATGATGTGAAGTGAGGGGTAAAATATTACCCGATATTCCAGAGATGCCTGCCATGCTCTTCTTCAAAGTAGTGCAGTGGGATCCATTCAAATGATGAGTCAGTGGGTCTTGGTTAAAAAACCCGTCCTAAAGACACTATTACGTCAGGACAGCCAGCACTCTCACTGTGATTGTTAAAGTGGTATCAAGCTTGAACCAAAGTCCTTGTACCCAGTGACAGTGAAACCTACCTGAGGTGGTGTGACTGATATGATGATCCAGAAAAGAAAGGCAATCAGGAACCAGCAATGCAAGGTTGATGGAAGCTGATGAATGAAAAAGCTTAGGCTGCAGCTGACAATAAGCAGAAGAAACATTCTTAAGAGTTCCGCTGTATTCAATTATCATGTTCTAAACAAATGATTTCTATGTTGTACTTCCCACTCACAAATCCATCCCTTTATGATATGAGAACACTCACCAATCCAGAGTTTGGCACAATTTGTCTAACCTTCTAGGACCCTTTCAGCATCATATGTGATCCCATCCTCATACAATCTCCGTGAGGGCACATTTTCTGTTGTTTCTAGAAAGCAATCCAAAATAAAGCATCTGGCATCTTCCCCCTTCCTTTTCAGTCCTGAAGAAGTTTCTTGGCCCGAAGCATCGACATCCATTAATGCTGCCTGACCTGCTGAGTTCCTCCAGCTTTTTGTGTGTGTGTTGCAGAAATAAAGCATTACCTGTTTCCTGCCCTGCCTAATCTAAAGGGAACCCAACTTTGTCACAGAAACTAAACCTATAGTCCCACTACCTCATGAATTCATGAATATGGTTCTCATCTAGTCTGAACAATTCATTTCCACTCCACGTTGTGTCAATGGAACACAACCTATGGAGATCTCATATTGCTCTCAAATGGGAACAACTTCAGGTTTTGAAGCAGTTACAAGAGATCTAGCAAGTATACGGGTCAGCACTTTGAGTTTGGTCTAGCCTTTGATCAATTTGTTTTACAAAAAGAAAAAGCTTAATGGCAGCACACTATTATTATTTTGCATTTACTTTTAGGAATACCATCCTATCCTTTTTTCACTCCATGTGGACTGGGAGTCTTTCTCAATTTATGGTCAGTCGGGAGGTGTTGAGAAGAAAGCAATAGCATCATCACAGGATCTGCGTGTTCAGATATGTCTGGGTGCAAGCAGATGTTAAACAGTTTGATCCTCTTTGTTAGGTCCAGCAGAGATGGAAGGGGGTGGATTCTTTATCTTTCACCATTTATTTTTATGGCTTGCAATAAATCCCCAAGAGTTGGAACAACCTGTTGTGCACCTGTAACACAGCAGCTTGGCAATCAAGTGCCCTTCTGAGACATAACCCAAGGGCTGAAAACAATAGAGCAGAGGAGCTCAAACCTTGAGGCTGAATGGGGGAGGGGAAGGGGTGTTAAAACCAGCATAAAATGTTTCTCTGCACGAAGGCTAATTACTTAATTGTTTGCTCCAATGCTCTTCCGATGCAATAAAGCAGCTAATTAGACCAAGGATGTCAGACTGTGGTTCATTCAAAAAGAAATAAAAGTACCATAAAGAACTGGATAAATATTTGACAGATGAAATGAGAAACAGGACTTAAGTGAAATCAGATTATCTGTTATCTATTTAATGCAATTTTTTAGCTGTGACAGGGACACTCAAGATGTAACTCAGAATTGTTTAATGCCATTTCCAATGCACAAGTGTAAAGGAGAATGATCTATTTGAAACTGTGGATCTGAAGCAGCCCAGAAAAATACAAAAAGAACACAATAATTAAAAAAACAATAAATATGAATATATAAGATAGCTTATATATATATGTGTGTGTGTGTGTGTGTGTGTGTGTGTGTGTGTATACATATAGGGTGATTGCATGTCCATAAAGTGACGCTGGGCACAGGAGTGTCTGTACATAAGGTGACTGATAGGAAATAATAAAGTAGTGGTGGGGAGGTTGTAGAGGGGACAGTTAGTGGGTGGAGGTGTTGATCAGCCTTCCTGTATTTGAATCTGGTGGTCCTGGTATGGATGCTACATCGCCTGATGGGAGTGCGACAAACAATCCATGAGCAGGACAAGTGGGATCGTTCATTACATTACTGGCCCTGGTATTCACTACCAACCCAGCCATAAATTATAAAATGTGTACATCACAAAATCTATGAGCTATACACTTAGAATGCAGCAGGCCAGACACCATCTCTAGGAAGAGGTACAATCGACGTTTCGGGCCGAGACCCTTCGTTAGGACTAACTGAAAGAAGAAATAGTAAGAGATTTGAAAGTGGGAGGGGGAGGGGAAGTTCTGAAATGATAGGAGAAGACAGGAGGGGGAGGGATCGAGCCAAGAGCTGGACAGTTGATTGGCAAAAGGGATACAAGGCTGGAGAAGGCAGAGGACCATGGGACGGGAGACCTAGGGAGAAAGGAAGGGAGAGGGGAGCACCAGAGGAAGATGCAGAGAAGGCAAGGAATTATTGTGAGAGGGACAGAGAGAGAAGGAAAAAAAAGGGAAAATAATAAATAAATAAATAAATAGATAGATAAATAAGGGATGGGGTAAGAAGGGGAGGAGGGGCAATAACGGAAGTTAGAGAAATCAATGTCCGTGCCATCAGGTTGGAGGCTACCCAGATGGAATATAAGGTGTTGTTCCTCCAACCTGAGTGTGGCTTCATCTTTACAGTAGAGGAGGCCGTGGATAGACATATCAGAATGGGAATGGGATGTGGAATTAAAATGTGTGGCCACTGGGAGATCCTGCTTTCTCTGGTGGACAGAGTGTAGGTGTTCAGTGAAACGGTCTTCCAGCCTGCATCGGGTCTCACCAATATATAGAAGGTCGCATCTGGGAGCACCAGGCGCAGTATATCACACCAACCGACTCACAGGTGAAGTGTCGCCTCACCTGGAAGGACTGTCTGGGGCCCTGAATGGTGGTGAGGGAGGACGTGTAAAGGCATGTGTAGCACTTGTTCCGCTTACAAGGATAAGTGCCAGGAGGGAGATTGGTGGGGAAGGATGGGGGTTGACAAATGGACAAGGGAGTCGCGTAGGGAACGATCCCTGCGGAATGCAGAGAAGCGGGGGAGGGAAAGGTGTGCTTAGTGGTGGGATCCCGTTGGAGGTGGCGGAAGTTACAGAGAATAATATGTTGGACCCGGAGGCTGGTGAGGTGGTAGGTGAGGACAAGGGGAACCCTATCCCCAGTGGGGTGGTGGGAGGATGGGGCGAGAGCAGATGTGTGTGAAATGGGAGAGATGTGTTTGAGAGCAGAGTTGATGGTGGAGGAAGGGGAGCCCCTTTCTTTAAAAAAGGAAGATATCTCCTTCATTCCTACGCTCTGTCCTACGCTCTGTCCACCCGAGAAAGCAGGATCTCCCAGTGGCCACACATTTTAATTCCATGTCCCATTCCCATTCTGATATGTCTATTCGTGGCCTCTTCTACTGTCAAGATGAAGTCACACTCATGTTGAAGGAACAACATCTTATATTCCCTCTGGGTAGCCTCCAACCTGATGGCATGAATATTGACTTCTCTAATTTCCGCTAATGCCCCTCCTCCCCTTCTTACCCCATCCCTTATTCATTTATTTATTTATTTGTTTGTTTGTTTGTTTGTTTATTTATTATTTTCCTTTTTTTTTCCTTCTCTCTCTGTCCCTCTCACAATAACTCCTTGCCTGCTCTCCATCTTCCTCTGGTGCTCCCCTCCCCCTTTCTTTCTCTCTAGGCCTCCCGTCCCATGATCCTAGTGAGGTTGAGGCCTACTTATAACAAAGTCAGAGTAGGTGGAGCAGAGAAAAGTTGGAATAAAGGAGGGAAGGCAGATTTGGTGCTTCTCCACCTAAACCGAGGGCGAGGTTTGATGGATCTAAACGCTGAGCCAACTTGGGAGCATTGAAATATGGCGGGTGGTTCCAAGCCCAGAGTATATTGATGCAACAGGACCCAGGTCCTAGAGTGAGGAACGACTCGATGTGTAGATGATTTAAACACAGGGCCAGATGGATTGAGAAGGCACGGTGTTGGGGCCAGAAGTGAGGGTCTGGCTGGTTCTGCTCGCTGCTCAGTGATGTTTACTCTGCTTTCCGCTGCACTGAGGCTGAGGCTGTGGGCCTGCTCTGGGCTTCGAGTCTGAGGACTCACCTTTGCTCTAAATGCTATTTGCTTACTTCTATTGTTCACGCAATTTTTCTTTCTCTCTCTGCTCCTTGGGTGCTCGTCGGCCTTCTTTTCTTTAATAGGTTCTTTTGGGTTTCTTGTCTTGTGGCTGCCTGTAAGGAGATGAATCTCAAGGTTGCATAATGTATACATACTTTGATAATAAATGTACTGTGAACTTTGAACAGTGAACATATGTTATGAAATTTGTTATTTTGTGGCAGCAGTACAATACATTAAAATTCACTATAAGTTTCAATAAGAAATATATAAAAATAAATCAATAAGGAATGCAAAAAAGGGAGCAAAATGATAAGGGCAGTGTTCAGGGGTTCCCGGACCATTCAGAAATCTGATGACAGAAGGGAAGAAGCTGTTCCTAAAATATTGAGCGTGTGTCTTCAGGCTCCTGGACCTCCTCCCTGATGGTAATAAAGAGAAGAGGGCATGGGCTTAGTGGTGAAGGTCTTCAATGATGGATGCTGTCTTCCTGAGGCACGTTTTGAAGATTAATTCGATGGTGGCGAGGCTAGTGCCCGGGATGGAGATGGCCAACGTTACAGCCATCTGCAGCTTTTTTCAATCTAGTGCGTTGGAGCTTCCATACCAGGCAGTGATGCAACAGCTCAGAGTGCTCTTTCAGGTTTTTGCCCAAATGCTCAAGCTTTTCAGCGTTTCTCCAAGTAACTAATTGTGTGGCTCAGCATTCAGAATTTCTTTTTTGATAACATTTCTGCAATGGGCTTTATGACTTTTACAATTCATTAAAGGTGCTTTGTTCATAATAGTTGTTAAAATCCTTTATTTCACAACTGTGAAACAAAATTGTTGCAGGAAAGCAGCATCCATCTTCAGGGACCCCCGCTACCTAGGTCATGCTCTCTTCTCACTTCTGCCATCATGAAGAAGGTGTAGAAGCATCTGGATTCACACCACCAGGTCCAGGAACAGTTTTCACCCCTCAGTCATCAGGCTCTTGCACTGAAGGGGATAACTTCACTTAACTTCACTTGCCCATCACTGAAGTGTTCCCATATCCAATGGACTTACTTTCAAGGAA
Source organism: Mobula hypostoma (assembly GCF_963921235.1). Classification (NCBI taxonomy): domain Eukaryota; kingdom Metazoa; phylum Chordata; class Chondrichthyes; order Myliobatiformes; family Myliobatidae; genus Mobula; species Mobula hypostoma. The sequence continues at coordinate 104,795,597 of NC_086106.1, read as the reverse complement.
TCTTCATCTCATGTTCTTGATATTTATTGTTTGTTTGTTTGTTTGTTTGTTTATTTATTTATTATTTATTTTTGTGTTTGCTCAGTTTGCTAGTTTTTTGCACTTTGGCTGAATGCCCAAGTTGCTGCAGTCTTCCAGTGATTATGGTAATTATTCTATTATGGATTTATTGAGTATGCCTACAAGAAAATGAATCTGAGGGTTGTATATGTACTTTAATAATAAATTTACTTTGAACTTTAACTGTTGAGTATTGAACTGTAAATATCTTTTTTTAGATTTCACTTCCGTAAATGTCAATGTTAACTAACTATATCGAATTCTGGCCCAATAGTATCTTTTCTCTAAAGCTCCTTGAAATTTTTAGTATCTTACATCACGCATCGCCTTTCCACCCCTGTTATCATTGCACTACAACTACTGTACAGAGTCTTGCCATCTTCAGAAGTTTTCTGATGACTCTGCCATAGTTGGTTGCATCAGCAAGGGAGATGAGGCTGAGTACAGGGCTACGGTAGGAAACTTTGTCACATGATGTGAGCAGAATTATCTGCAGCTTAATGTGAAAAAGACTAAGGAGCTGGTGGTAGACCTGAGGAGAGCTAAGCCACCGGTGACCCCTGTTTTCATCCAGGGGGTCAGTGTGGATATGGTGGAGGATTACAAATACCTGGGGATACGAATTGACAATAAACTGGACTGGTCAAAGAACACTGAGGCTGTCTACAAGAAGCGTCAGAGCTATCTCTATTTCCTGAGGAGACTGAGGTCCATTAACATCTGCCGGACGATGCTGAGGATGTTCTACGAGTCTGTGGAGGCCAGTGCGATCATGTTTGCTGTTGTGTGCTGGGGCAGCAGGCTGAGGGTGGCAGACACCAACAGAATCAACAAACTCATTCGTAAGGCCAGTGATGTTGTGGGGATGGAACTGGACTCTCTGTGGATGGTGTCTGAAAAGAGGATGCTGTCTAAGTTGCATGCCATCTTGGTCAATGTCTCCCATCCACTACATAATGTACTGGTTGGGTACAGGAGTACATTCAGCCAGAGACTCATTCCACCGAGATGCAACACAGAGCGTCATAGGAAGTCATTCCTGCCTGTGGCCATCAATCTTTACAACTCCTCCCTTGGAGGGTCAGACATCCTGGGCCAATGGGCTGGTCCTGGACTTATTTCCTGGCATAATTTACATATTACTATTTAATTCTTTATGGTTTTATATTGCTGTATTTATACTCTATTCTTGGTTGGGGCAACTGTAACGAAAATCAATTTCCCTCGGGATCAATAAAGTATGACTATGACTCAACTCGTGTACACCGACTGTGCTCTGTGAATCCTGAAGACCTTTAATTCTGGCTATATCACGATTTTTCTGCCATTGGTGCTGCTCCTTCATCAGTCCTGCCTCTGCTATTCTCTCCCTAAATTTCCCTACATTTTAAAGATTATTTTGGTATCTTCATTTTTTTTCTTCTCTTAGTTTGAATGGTTTTTATGATCTTAGAGCCAAGTGAAATTAGGCATTTCTTTTGCTCTGATCCCCCTAAAATGGTGCCAGGGGATTTTACACAGGACTTATTTGAATTGCTCAGTTTTGCAGAAGGACAATAGGATGCCAGGAAAACGAGGCTGCCCAGAAGACGCTGTGGCTCTTGCACCTACACCTCAAGATCTGCAGGGAAAGAATGCAAACCACCCAGATATCGTTGTAGTCACTGCTAACATGGCGACCCATTGTGAAAGCCTCTCTGACCTCATGATTCAATCACAGCATGCCGCACCCTAAGTCATATTTTGCCAAAGCGAGTCAGGGCTGGCACCTCCTATTTGTCCACTTCCAAACCAAATCCACCTCATTATGTGTGCTGTTCAGCTCTCGACGAGTCTGCACTGATATAAGTAAAAATGCCAAACTTAGCCATCCACTGCAAGGGCACCAGTGGTTTGTGTAGCATAAAACCTGCTCTTTTACAGAATTCTGGCAGCTTTCCTGTGTTTGAAACTCAGTTGCTATCCGGTAAATGTACTGCTGTATTGGCCAGAGGGATGGCATTGTCAGTGGTAAACAGATCTTATGGGTTCAGCAACCAAAAAAGGTCAAATGCTGCACCATACTGATCAATGACTGTATTTCTGACTCTTTTTCCTTTATCCCAATCTACAAAAGACAATAATACCATACGGTAAATGAGCAGAATTAGGCCATTTGGCCCATCATATCTGCACTGCTATTGCATCATGGCTAATTTATTGTCCCCCTCACTCTATTCTCTTGCCTCCTCCCTTACTAATCAAGAACCTATCGACCTCCACTTTAAATATACCCGATATCTTGGCTTCTTCCTGACTTCATGATGCTCATGCCTCTTCAAAGGTCGATAATGGGTTTAAATACTCATAAGTACTCTTTGGAAGTGCTCTGAATGATTGAATGCCTCAATCAGCCTTTAATTGTTCATTTCATTTATAGTTAACTTTAATTATTTTCCCGTTACTGGAAGTGTTAGATATTTTTGACCTTGCATTATACTACAAAAAAATGCTTTTTCTTTAACTATCTATTTATTATCATGGGACAAAATGAATTTGAATTTGAATTGAATTGAATTTATTTTCTTACATCCTTCACATACGTGAGGAGTAAAAGTCTTTACATTACGTCTCCATGCAATGTGCAACTTATAGTAATTTGTAATAAATAGCATGTACTTGTTTGCTTGTTACACACACCTGTTAGGGGGCATTCTCCGGATACCTTATAAGGTAACTGTAGCCTTCAGCCAGGAGCAGATGTCATCAAGTGGTTCCCAACCTTCACCGAGTGTTTCGACCCTTAACCACGACACTCTCCAGTTGGTGGGCCGGCAGTGGTGGCCAAGTCACTGCCCATCTGCTCCTGGATTCCAGCTTCCCTTCTCTCACCTACTCCAAATCCAACAAGAGGCTCGTTCTGCCTCTTCCCCCATCCTACGAGCTGCTTGTTTTTTGCTCCTTTTGTCCAGGCCCAGATCTGACAACAACCGCCATGCTGATTTGGCTGGGAAACCTCTGCAGCCGATCGCCACAGGGAACAACCATGCCTGCCAACCCTTGTCTTTGCACTCCTGCACTAAGGGCTGGTACTTCAAGGCCTTTCTCTCGTGGGCCTCTTCCCATCCCTCCTCCCACGGCACAGTCAGCTCAACCAGAATTATTTTCCTATCTTCGGTTGACCACAGTACAATGTCCGGGCGTAGGGTTGTGTGCGCCACATCTGGGAACTGCAACCTCCTTCCCACATCGACCCCCATCTCCCAGGACCTGGCCGTTAGCAGAAGATTGGGTTTTGGTTGTTTTCTTACGAAAGATACACAACAGAATGGTTATTATAGCCTAGAAATACAATTGTATCAGTGTGAGTTAATCAGTCTGATGGCCTGATGGAAGAAGCTGTCCCAGACTGGCTTTTATGCTGCGATACTGTTTCCCGGATGATTGCAGCTGCAACAGTTTGTGGTTGGGATGACTCACGTCTCCAATGATCCTACAGGCCCTTTTTACACACCTGCCTTTCTAAATGTCCTGAGTAGTAGGAAGTTCACATCTACAGATGCACTGGGCTGTCTGCACCACTCTCTGCAGAGCCCTGTGATTGAGGGAAGTACAGTTCCCATACCAGGCAATGATACAGCCAGTCAGGATGCTCTCAGTTGTGCCCCTGTAAAAAGTCCTTGGGATTTGGGGACTCATGCCAAACTTCTTCAACCATCTGAGGTGAAAGAGGCGCTGTTGTGCTTTTTTCACCACACAGCCAATATGTACAGACCACGTGAGATCCTTGGTAATGTTCATACCGAGGAATTTAAAGCTGTTCACCCTCTCAATCCCCAATCCATTGGTGTTAATACAGGTTAGCTCATCTCCATTCCTCCTGTAGTTCACAACCAGCTCCTTTGTCTTTGTGACATTGAGAGAGAGTTTGTTTTCTTTACGCCACTGTATCAGGTTGATGACTTCTCTGTAGGCTGCCTCGTTATTATTTGAGACAAGGCCAATCAATGTAGTGTCGTCAGCAATCTTAATTAGGAGATTGGAGCTGCAGGTGGCGACACAGTCATGGGTATTATTATGAATGTTATTCCCATTTGTTTTCCATTTTTCCAGTCAATGCAGCTAACCCTTCGAAATGTGAATCATAATGCATATAGTCTTCAAAAATGCAGATAATTTGATATTCTGCTTATCATGGAACAAAAAAATCTAGAATAGGACCTGAAGACATCATCCAAGCTTTGTGGTAAACTATCTGAGGTGTTGGTACTGTGGAATTGTGAATAACTTCACTTATTACAACTCAGAGTTGATTGTACAACATGCATACTCACCTCAGGGACTCAAAGTTCAAAGTAAATTTATTATTAAATTACATATATATCACCAAATACAACCCTGCGCTTCTATTTCCTGTGTGCATTCACAGTAAATACAAGAAACACAATCAAATAAATGAAAGCCCACACCCAACAAGATGGACAACAACCAACGTGTAAAAAAATTAAACTGTGTAAATATAATATGAAAGAGAAAAAAGAACATAATAATAGTAGTAAATAAATAAATATGCAATAATTATTGAGAACATGAAATGAAGAGTCCTTGAAAGTGGGGCAGTTCAATGGGAACAGTTCAGTGTTGGGGTGAGTGAAGTTATCCCTCTGGTTCAAAAGCCTGATGCTGAGGGGTGCATGTCTTGAGGTTCCTGTATCTTTTTCCTAATGGCAGCAGTGATAACAGAGCATGGCTTGAATGGTGACTGTCCTTGATGATGAATGCTGCTTTCCTGCGACAGCACTCCTTGGATATACCCTCAGTGGCGTAGAGGGCTTTACATGTGCCATATCCACTACATATTGTAAAGCTTTCCATTCAAGGGCATTGGTGTTTCCATACCAGTCTGTGATAAACCAGCCAATACACTCTCCACCACACATCTATAGAAATTTGTTAAAGTTTTAGATGACGTGCCAAATCTACACAAAATTCTAAGAAAGTAGAGGTGCTGCCATGCTTTGTTTGTAATGGCACTTACATGTGTTGTTGCAGGACAGCTCCTCTGAAGAGTTAACAGTGAGGAGTTTAAAGTTGCCGACCCTTTGATTCCCTGATGAGGAGAGGCTTATGGACCTTCAGCTTCCTCCTCCTGAACTCAATAATCATCCCCTTGGTCTTGCTGACATTGAGTGTGAGGTTTGCACCACTCACTTACAACTCAAGTTCTCAAAATTCTATTATTTACAAATTTGTCTTCTTTTGCACATTGGTTGTTTGCCAGCCTTTGTGTATATTTTTAATATAAATTCTATTGTAGTTTTTTTATTTTTCTGTAAATTCCTGCAAAATTTAAATAGGTAACATATATGTACTTTGATAATAAATTTTTATTTTGACTTTGATGGACATGCCATTAGATTCACTTTATCAAGATTTTATCTAATAATGGCTATTTTCAGTCAGCTCAGTGGCTATGTGTTATTAATCAGTGATCAGTGGGAGGGAGCTTGTTTACACTCATTGAACAGGAAACGCAAACTCACTATTGCCTCATAGTTCAAAGGTCACCTGAACCACTTTAGTAGGTTTAGTCTAGCTGCAGGTAATTATAATCTCACGACTGTGTGTTGTTCTTCCCTTGAGCCTGAAGCAGGATGGAAACTTCCCTTAATATCTATACTTAAAATTTAGTGACTGAAAGCTTATCCAGCAATAATTGCCAATGGATTGTTGTAGTCCTACTAAAAAAGAGATTTGATTTAGAACACATATTTACGAATCTTGGGCCTATTATTTAGGCAACAGTAGCTATAAATGGAGATTTCTAATTTGGATGATTATTAGTGCAGTTTATTAGAGCCACTCACTAATGGTTAAATCTACAAAGACTGAAAGTGTTTGCTTTCTCTACTTAAGTAAAGTTTCATATGAACCTTCAACATCTTCCTCAAGAGGCTATATGTGAATCAATAACTCTGCCCCCTAATTATTGTAGCACCTTGCAGTAATTCAGATGAGCTCAGCTAACTCAACACAGTTTCTCATGTATACATTAGAATGGCTTGATGCCTTACTGCAGAAAGTTAAATTTGAAACCATTGACTGGATGTGTTGCAATTCTTCAGTTCTCCACCAGGTGTCTGCATAGTCTTGGGTTCAGCCGCATTTCATGGGGTTGTCACAAAAGCTGATCAGCCACAACAGTTTACCATTAAAACTGAATGTACCGATTGAGTAAACTGATGTTGTGGCGAATATCTTTTGGTATCATTTCACATTATTCCAGAAAAATTGTAGTTTTATCAAAACCACTATATTTTAAAAGAGCCTGAAAAGATGATATCTTTTCAGAAAAAGCTACTTTCCCATCTCCATATTTATTGCTTATTAATTAATTATTATTATTATTTCATGTTTTCTTTTGTATGCGAACATTTATTGTCTTTTGCACACTGGCTCCCTGCCCTGCTGGGTGCAGGCTTCAACTGATTCTATTATGGTTATTGGATTTATCGAGTATGCCCACAAGAAAATGAATCACAGGGTTCTATATGATGTTATGTATTTACTTTGATAATAAATTTACTTTGAACTTTAGGTATCGACTAATTCTTGAGATAAACCATAGATCCCAGCAAAAAGAAGTTATTTTGTGAATTTAAGATTTCTTAAAACACTTTAAAATGAACAAAGCATTTTTGCAAGTAGACCTTTCTGTAATATTCAAAATATTGACAGTTATTATACACATAAACCATTAATCAAAACAGATACGGCTGGAAATACTCAGTAGTCAGGTGGTAAGTGTAGAGGGAGAAACAGATAATGTTGCAGGTTGATTATTTTTCTTCTCTTGTGCAGTCTCTTCCCACTCACTTCCATGAGGTCATCAAGATTCGCTGGAAAGATAAGCAAACCCCCACCAGCATGCTTTGATGAAGAATCTCAGCCTGAAATGTCGACTGTGTTATTCCTTTTCATAGATACTTCCTGACTTGCTGAGTTTTTCCAGCATTTTATGTTGGTCAGTATCCTCAGCCAGACTGTTAACTCCAGTATTGAGGCCCTTACTACTTGGCCAGCATCACTGGGAAAGACTCGTCATTCCACACCTGACTCCAGTTTTCCAAAGCAGATGCTCTGAGATCTGTTATATGCCATGTCTAGGATCATTGGATCCACTCTGTGAGGTATGGATCAGCACTTCAGATACCGGAAGGAGATAGTTGAGGAGGACTCTCATGATGCCTGCCCAAAGTCTCTCTGTGCTTACCACAGTCACGTCATCTCCTTTCCTGAACATGGGTTTCTGCAAAGAAATGTCATCCCTGAGTTCACCTGTTAACTTCTACTCTTCACAAATATGGACAGCAAGATTAAGGAATCATGACAGAAGTTACTGGCTTTAGAATTTCAGTGTAGATTTCACAGCTGCCAAAGTGTTTTAAACATAGAACATAGAACAGTATGGCACAATACAGGCCCTTTGGCCCACAATGTTGTGCCAACCCTTAAACCCTGCCTCCCATATAACCCCCCACCCTAAATTCCTCCATATACCTGTCTAGTAGTCTCTTAAATTTCACTAGTGTATCTGCCTCCACCACTGACTCAGGCAGTGCATTCCACGCACCAACCACTCTCTGAGTGAAAAACCTTCCTCTAATATCCCCCTTGAACTTCCCACACCTTACCTTAAAGCCATGTCCTCTTGTATTGAGCAGTGGTGCCCTGGGGAAGAGGCACTGGTTGTCCACTCTATCTATTCCTCTTAATATCTTGTACACCTCTATCATGTCTCCTCTCATCCTCCTCCTCTCCAGAGAGTAAAGCCCTTAATCTCTGATCATAATGCATACTCTCTAAACCAGGCAGCATCCTGGTAAATCTCCTCTGTACCCTTTCCAATGCTTCCACATCCTTCCTATAGTGAGGTGACCAGCACTGGACACAGTACTCCAAGTGTGGCCTAACCAGTGTTTTATAGAGCTGCATCATTACCCCGCGACTCTTACACTCTGTCCCTCGACTTATGAAAGCTAACACTCTATAAGCTTTCTTAACTACCTGTGAGACAACTTTCAGGGATCTGTGGACATGTACCCCCAGGTCCCTCTGCTCCTCCACACCTCCAAGTATCCTGCCATTTACTTTGTTCTCTGCTTTGGAGTTTGTCCTTCCAAAGTGTACCACCTCACATTTCTCCAAGTTGAACTCCATCTGCCACTTCTCAGCCCACTTCTGCAACTTATCAATGTCTCTCTGCAATCTTCAACAATCTTCTACACTATCCACAACACCACCAACCTTTGTATCGTCTGCAAACTTGCCAGCCCACCCTTCTACCCCCATATCCAGGTGGTTAATAAAAATCACAAAAGTAGAGGTCCCAGAAATTATCCTTGTGGGACACCACTAGTCACAATCCTCCAATCCGAATGTACTCCCTCCACCATGACCCTTTGCTTTCTGCAGGCAAGCCAATTCTGAATCTACCTGGCCAAACTTCCTTGGATCCCATGCCTTCTGACTTTCTGAATAAGCCTACCGTCTGGAACTTTATCAAATGCCTCACTAAAATCCATGTAGATCACATCCACTGCACTACCCTCATCTATATGTCTGGTCACCTCCTCAAAGAACTCTATCAGGCTTGTTAGACATGATCTGCCCTTCACAAAGCCATGCTGACTGTCCCCGATCAGACCATGATTCTCTAAATGCCCAGAGATCCTATCTCTAAGAATCTTTTCCAACAGCTTTCCCACCATAGACGTGAGGCTCGCTGGTCTATAATTACTCGGACTATCCCCACTACCTTTTTTGAACAAGGGGACAACATTCGCCTCCCTATGGTCTTACATTCTAGTTTTCATGACTTCTTATCAGTTGGATTGGCATCAGGCCCACCTTGTTATCCTTGATATGTTCCCCTTGTCCCTGCCTTTCACTGGGTTGGGATCTTGTGTGTTTGGCTGTCACGGCTGTCTGAGATGCTGAGCATTCTGCAGACTCTACTAACCATATGTTCTGCAGACTATGGATTTTCTGCTGGATCTCTGGTTCAATTCTCTGAGGGAAACTGGAGCTTCCAATCCAACAATGCCTTTTGGTCAAGGTTAATTAACTCCTCAACTCATTCTCTGCAATAGCTCTTTGTTCATGGCAAAGCTCATATCATGAAGAAAGTCTGTATTGAGCTAGCTATTTCCTGAACAATGATCATGGCCTTTATGTCTGGTACTGATGCTCCAGATCTCAGACTTCACAGTGGTAGTTACCTGTGTGAGGTTTCTTTTATTACTGGGGCTCTGTTGCATATCGACAACCACCATATCCTGATGCAGTGGCAAGGAATTGGAGATGAGCTCTTCTGGATGGAATAATCTAATAATCTTATACACCTGGGGGCAGACATATGAGTGTAACCAAGTTCCCAAGGTTTTCTCTCTCTCCCTCCCACCCCCTCTCTCTCTTTCTCTCTCTATTTCTCTCTCTTCCTCTCCTCTCCCTCCCCCTCCCACCCTGTCTCTCCCACTCTCTTTCTCTCCTTCTCCCTCTCTCTCTCCCCTCTCCCCCCTTCCCATCTCTCCCCCTCTCTCCTTCTCTCTCTCCCTCCTCCCTCCCTCCCTCTCTCCCTCACCCTTTCTCCCTCATTCCTTCTCTCCCTCTCTCCCTTTCCCCTCTCTCTCTCTCCTTCTCTCCCTCTCTCCCTCACCCCCCCCACAGAGACAGACAGACAGACACACACACACACACACACACACACACACACACACACACACACAAAACCCAATCCTGATCCCAGGCACACATCTGAATCTCATTCTGAACCTTTGACTCTATCGTGTACATGGTCCCCATTCCAACATTACTCCTGAACCTCAGCTGCAGCCATGATGTCTGTGCTGAACATGATGCCAAATCAAATTAATCCCATCTGCCTGCACATGATTCATATTCCCCCACCCCACTCCACTCGGCATATTCTTGTGACTATCTAAATGCCTCTTAAATTCCAGTGTCATGTCTCCTTCCACCAACACCCCCGGCAGTGTGTTCCAGCACCTACCACTCTCCGTGTGAAAAATATTTCCCCACACATCTTCTTTAAACTTTCCCCCTTTCACCTTCAAGCTATGCCCTGAGCTACTCGATGCTTCTACCTTGGGAAAAGACTCTGAATATCTAGCCTACCCATGCCTCTCTTAACTTTATAATCCTTTATTAGGTCAGATTAGACCAATTTTCTTCTTTTACTTTTGGACCTTCTAATTCATCATCTAAGTCATTTCTAAATGTTATAATTGGTTGTGGTCTAGCACAAATTTATTCACACCCTGTCAATCTGAGCACATATCCATGATCCTGTAACCCGAGACTCTGGTCTCCTGTTGCATAGCCAACTTCATAGTCATACTTTATTGATCCCGGGGGAAATTGGTTTTCATTACAGTTGCACTATAAATAATAAATAGTAATAAAACCATAAATAGTTAAATAGTGTTACGTACCCCGTAACTGGGTTGCCAAACCAGCAGAAATGGATCACTCAGTTGGAGTCTGGAGTACTAGAACTAAGGAAGTTTTATTAAAGAAACAAGCAACACAGTAATCGAAAGGATAATAAATGCAACAGTTCAGCGATGCTAAACACACGTGCACAGAATTAAGATAACAGCATCAATCAAGCTCTATCGTTGTCTAGGGGTAAATGACCAAATTTCAAAGTGACTCAAAGTTCAGTCCAGTTTAGTAGTTCAGTTCGCAGTAATTGTTGCCATGGCGATGGACAACTTGGGGGGGGGGAAGAGAGAGAGAACAGGAACAACTGTTCATTCAGACACGGCTTCACTCACAGACCGACGATATGGCTCACAAGCAGCTTTTCGGGCGAGTCCTTGGTGATGTCACCTGAGGTCACCGACTGTGACCCCTCCTCCAGATGCGGTCGATCCTCTGCAGTGAACCCGGCACCCAGGCAAGGGCGGACACATACCGGGTTCCCGCTGATCGTACCTTTCCACCCTGGCCGTTGTCTGATACTTCCCACCGACTCGTGAGAAGCGTACCGCTTCCAGGGTCTCGTTACCTCGGGTGGCGTGTGTGTTGCCTTAGCGAATCGGTCCCTTTTTATCCCCCTGCTGGGGTATCGCCTGTCCATCACTTCAAACAGTTCAGGGTTCAAAGGGGGAGCCGCTCCAGACAGCTCTCTCTCCCACGTCCCTTCATTACACATCTCCAGACGCTGCTCCATTGTTCCTTATCTCTCCTTCCCCTGAGGGCAGGTGGCAGACCACTTGCTGATGTCACTGATGCTAACCCAGGCCAGCAAACATCTTAATTTTATGTGTATTCTCATCACAATAGTAATATGTAAATTATGCCAGGAAATAAGTCCAGGACCAGCCTATTGGCTCAGGGTGTCTGACCCTCCAAGGGAGGAGTTGTAAAGTTTGATGGCCACAGGCAGGAATGACTTCCTATGATGCTCTGTGTTGCATCTCAGTGGAATGAGTCTCTGGCTGAATGTACTCCTGTGGCCAACCAGTACATTATGTAGTGGATGGGAGACATTGACCAAGATGGCATGCAACTTAGACAGCATCCTCTTTTCAGACACCACCCTCAGAGAGTCCAGTTCCATCCCCACATCATCACTGGCCTTACGAATGAGTTTGTTGATTCTGTTGGTGTCTGCCACCCTCAGCCTGCTGCCCCAGCACACAACAGCAAACATGATCGCACTGGCCTCCACAGACTCGTAGAACATCCTCAGCATCGTCCGGCAGATGTTAATGGACCTCAGTCTCCTCAGGAAATAGAGATAGCTCTGACGCTTCTTGTAGACAGCCTCAGTGTTCTTTGACCAGTGCAGTTTATTGTCAATTCATATCCCCAGGTATTTGTAATCCTCCACCATGTTCACACTGACCCCCTGGATGGCAACAGGGGTCACCGGTGCCTTAGCTCTCCTCAGGTCTACCACCAGCTCCTTAGTCTTTTTCACATTAAGCTGCAGATAATTCTGCTCACACCATGTGACAAAGTTTCCTACCGTAGCCCTGTACTCAGCCTCATCTCCCTTGCTGATGCATCCAACTATGGTAGAGTCATCAGAAAACTTCTGAAGATGACAAGACTCTGTGCAGTAGTTGAAGTCTGAGGTGTAAATGGTGAAGAGAAAGGGAGATAAGACAGTCCCCTGTGGAGCCCCAGTGCTGCTGATCACTCTGTCGGACACACAGTGTTGCAAGCACATGTACTGTGTCTGCCTGTCAGGTAATCAAGAATCCATGACACCAGGAAAGCATCCACCTGCATTGCTGTCGGCTTCTTCCCCAGTAGAGCAGGGCAGATGGTATTGAATGCACTGGAGAAGTCAAAAAACATGACCCTCATTGTGCTCACTGGCTTGTCCAGGTGGGCGTAGACACAGTTCAGCAGGTAGACGATGGCATTCTCAACTCCTCAAAGACAGTTCAATATTTTTCCTCTCAGCTGTATGAGCTGTAGCCTTAGATATCAAGCATTGGTCAAGGACTTTCTCACACACTTTCTGGCGGTCCGTATCCTTCAATCACTTCTTTCGCAGGTTTAGGCTTAAATGAGATTGATGATCTGTGCTGAAGGTCCAAAGGCAATTGCAGATGAAAAAAAAAGACAGAATGAAAGACTTTCCACTGGCAAACCCTGACATGGGTCATTCAAGGAAAAGGGGATGCAGGTCTGCCAACTGGGAAATAGTTAGCAATGATAAACTAGGATATCAGAATGGGGACGTTGGGTTTGTGTTGAGGGTATTGATACAGAGGGTAGTTCAGGGAGGGGGTACTGGTCATAGTGACACTGCTGGCACCAGTTTACTGTTGCTCTAGTGGGGCACTCTAGTCCTTTCAAGTTTCATACTTATGTCGGTTATGGTTATGGTGCCAGTTGAGAAAAGAAAATGCTGAAGAAAATCAACAGTTCAGGATATCAATCTGTGGAATGGAAAGGAAAGTTAACATTTTGGGTTGATAACTTTACATTCCACTTAAAACATCTCCGCAGATGCTGCCTGAACTGTGGAGTAGAGTAAAACATTGGCACAACATCATGGGTCAAAGGGCAGACGTGGCAGAGCAGACTTGATGGGCCAAATGGCCTACTTCTGCTCCTTTGTCTTGTGAGCTTGTGAAAGGGCCCGTACTGTGCTGCACCATTCTATGTTCAATGTTCTATGTACAGAATATTTGATCTTTATTTCAGATTTCCAGCACCTGCAATTTTGCTGCTTCCTGGACCAGTTTAGAAAATATTGGTTTGACTGTATGTCAACCTGATTTTCCTAACTGCAACTGGCCTTGTGCATTAAAAGCAAACCCCCACTGCTTTATGGAGGCCTCTAACAAGTGTAAGGCTCCTTATTTGCACATGCAAAAGCCTGTTTCAGATGCAGCCTATGAATATCTATCCTTCTGGCTTTGTCAAAGAAGTTGACAGTACACTTCTGTTTCATATTGAGTCAATGCTTTGTGCCAGCATAAACTACCTTTGAATTCCCAACTAATGGCAGGTAAAATATTAGGGTCTCCAGTTGCAACGTTAACCATAGGTCATCAACTAAAGAGAGCAAGAGAAACACTTCTGGTGAAGTAATCACCTTATTCGCTCTTGAAAGCCATGCAGTTGATCACTCATTGAGAATACCTGACTCTATCAGAGTAGCAGAATCACTGAAATTTAAGGCAAAAGAGGTATTTCAGCCACTTATGTCCGGCTAGCTGAGCTCGGAATGAATTCTGCTCCACAGTTCTTAGTCCGTAACCCTGTAGAATATATCTCTTCTGCTACTGATACAAATACATTTTTCAAAAATGTGGTCAGACTTTCTGCCTCCACTCCCATTTTCTGGATCTTGTGCTCAAGACCCCCCACCCCTGAGTTTGTTATACAGTATACTCCCTCAAATCTTCGGCTAGTTAATTTAAATCTCTGCCTCTTAGTCATAAACCTCTCCACTAAGGTAAATATCCTTTCTCTTGCCGTCTCTCCACATAACTATAATTCTCCAGCTCAGACAATGTCTTCGTAAACCTTCTCAATATTCTCTCTTGCACCATTGTATTTTTACTGGAGTGTGGTGACCAGAGCTGGACCCAGACCTGCAGCCAGGGAATAAGTAACATTTTATATAGTTCTAATGTGACCTCTCCTTGCTTGTATTCTATTATTCAACCAGTGGAAACAAAAAAAAACTGTTTGCCTGTTTGCTTTCTTCACTACCTTTATTCTCTTACTAATTTCAAGAATTAGCGAACATGTATTCAAAGACCCCCCCCCACACACACACACACACACACACACACACACACACACATTTCTCTAAATATCCCTCCATTTAGCATATATTCCTTTCCCTGTTTGCTCTTCACAAAAATGCTTTCCAACATCTGTACACAGCAAATAGTCCAATTGGTCTTTTCCTTTGGCCTAATATCTTTTTCATCACTGACAATATTTTGCCAATGGTGGTTTCAAATTCAGAATTTCTAATCATGGACCCTACATACAATTATTTACATATACCATAAAAAGCATAGATCCAATATGACCGTGGAGGAAACCCACAGCTTAGACTTCCAATGCCCTTTTCTTTATTAAGCATTCATTGCTATCAAGATTGCTATGATAGTCATAGTCATAGTCATACTTTATTGATCCTGGGGGTAATTTGTTTTCGTTACAGTTGCACCATAAATAATAAATAGTAATAAAACCATAAATAGTTAAATAGTAATATGTAAATTATGCCAGGAAATAAGTCCAGGACCAGCCTATTGGCTCAGAGTGTCTGACCCTCCAAGGGAGGAGTTGTAAAGTTTGATGGCTGCAGGTGATCACCAATTCCATTGTCATCTTGTCCTGCGACTACAGAATTGTAGAAAATGAACAAAAGAGATTTCAATTGTTCATTTGCTTAAATTCATTTAAAAAGTGGATAAATTTACCGCCCAGCTCAGAAAAGTTTTGATCCTACTCTATGTAATTTAGAAATCTAGTCATGTTCAGCAGGCTCTTTATACTTGTTGTGGCCATCTTCTCTGCCAGTCTAATCCAGCGGTAGCACTCTCAACTTTCAATAAGAATATTTTGACTTAAAACTGTATTCTAGAAAGAAACACGTAATCTAAGATAAAACACTCAGCAGGATTGAAAGGGATTAGATATTACACTGCATTTCTGTTCAGGCAGAGATTCAGGATCCACTAGCGGTATCTGAGGCATAACACAGTAATTCTAATGCTTCTCTCAATAAGGTTTATTGTTTAATTGACACCATCAAATGTAATGTATCTGTTGATATATGTCATTCCTCCCTGTGGGACATCACTTGGCAAACTTACAGCAATGTTTACCGGCAAGGTAATACTGGCTGCATTTCCAACCAATTCATTAACTGCGAAGTGACTTGAGGTGATCCCATGGGGTGCTTTGAGGTGATTCAATGTGAAGTCCCATTGTTGATCTAGTCTAGTCCTTTACCATTTCAACAAGTTACTGAAATGAAATAATGCATCATAAAATCAGTGTTCGGGCACTTCTGAGTGACAGTCTTGCTAGCATGATAGCTGCCCTAAAATGAGGAAGTGACCAAGAGGATTGATGGATTTCATTTTTTGAGGAGATGATAAAGAGGGTGTCTACATGGACATATGAAAGCCCTTCGACAATATCATTCATGGTAGGTTGGTACTTAAGGTTAAAATACAAGAGATCCAGGATGAGATAGCAAATTTGATACAGTATATGCCTGATTTTAAGAGGTAGACTATAGAAAGGGAAGGTTGCTTTTCAAATTGCATACCTGCAACCGGTTGTGTGCTGCAGAGACTGGTACAGGGTCTTCTTATTGTTTGACATATAAATAATTAATTTGGAAGAGAATGTAAGTAGCATGATTATTAAGTTTGTAGGTGACAATAAAGTTGTGACCATTGGCAAAGGTTGACTGCAACAGGATTTAGATCATCTGGGAAAGTAGGCAAGGAAATGGCTGATGGAATTTAACTCAGGCAAGTGCTAAATGATGCACTTTGGGAAGTTAAACCATGCCAGGATATACACAGTGCACGGCAGGGCTCTGGGGAGTATTCTTGAATAGTGAGACACTGGATTACAACTACATGGGTTCTGAAAAAGGTGACATAGCTAGACAGAATGGCGAAGAAGGCGTATGGTATGCTTGCCTTCGTCATTTGACATATTGAATATAGGAGTTGGGGCATCATGTTACAGTTATTCAAGTCATTAGTTAAATGACATTGTGTATTGTTCTCATTATCACATTCCAGGAAGGAGGTGAGTAATCTAGTAAGGGTACAGAAAAGATTCACAGGAATGTTGGCTGGACTGGAGAGCCTGAGTTATAACAAGTGATTGGATAAACTGAAACTAGTGTCCCTGGAGTGGAAGAGGCTAAGGAGAGACCTTTATAAGATTATAGCGGGCAGCAATAGCACAGATAGTCACAGAATACTGTATTCCCCAAAGAAGAGGGAACAAAAACGTCGGGCCAAGACCCTTCACCAGGATTTATGTGTCCTGAAGAAGGGTCTTGGCTTAAAATGTTGACATTTTACTCTTTTCCATAGGTGCTGCCTGGCCTTCCTCCAGCAGCTTGTGTGTATTACTCTGATTTCCAGCATCTGCAGATTTTCTCTTGTTTGTGGAAAAAAAGTCAGGGTATCATTTTACAGAGAGAGGGGAAAGATTCAAAGGAGATCTGAATTTTCATGGATTGAGCTGCCAGAGGAGATGACAGAAATATGTACAAATAAAAGACATTTTGACCAATACATGGATAGGGAAGATTTTGAGAGATATGGGCCAAATGCAGGCAAATTGGACTAGTTCAGCAAGACACTTGGTCGGCATGGACAAGTTCAGTTGAAGGATCTGTTCCAAAGCTGTATAATTTTAAATAACGTTGGAGGGACCTGTGTTGAGGATGCTGGGGAGGGAGGAGTGCTTATACTTCCGAACTATCCGAGGTGTGATGTTTAGGAAGTCTAACACCGTGTTGCACAGTTGTGTAGCCCAAGGAGTACGAATTTGTTCACCAAGGACTGTGGGGCAATACGGATGAATGCCAAAATGAAATTCGGAAACAGTATTCTGACGTAACTGTCCTTGTTTTCTAGGTATCTCAGGGCTAGGTACATAATAGATGCTATGGCATCTGTTGTAGAGCGGTTCTGTTGGTAAGCATATTTGTGAGTGCCCAGTGTGGCAGGACTAGAGTTTTTGAGATGTACCAACAGTGTCAAGCAGAGCTGTGTCCTCACCCCTACTCTGTTCAGACTGCTATGTGCCACAACGCTGTTCTCTGCTCTCTCACAGACTGATGCAGGAATAACAATTCGCTACAGGACTGAGGGACGCTTCTTTGATCAACAGCTCAACAATGTTGATGCCTTCACCTCCCTGGGAAGCTGCATCACCTCCTCCTGTAGTCTAGATCAAGAGGTCACAAACAGACTTGCAAAAGCTAGGGCAGGCTATGGACCTGTGTGTGGGGAGAATGTGGCGTCTGGCTGAAGACCAAGATGACAGTCTACAGAGCGGTCATTCTGACTTCTCTGCTCTGTGGCTGTGAAACATGGACCCCAAACAGGAGGAACATCAAGATGCTTGACCAGTTCCAACTGCATCTCGTGGCAAGACAGAGTCCCCACCACAGAAGTGCTACGAAGGGCCGAGAGCTTTGGCACAGAGTCACTGATCATGAGGGCTCAACTTCCATGGGTTGGACATGTGGTCCAGATGGAAGACAATTGCCTTCCAAAGATGGGATTCTTTTCCGAGCTGGCACATGGCAGAGAGGCCCCACAAAGTGCTATAAAGACTGCGTGAAAGCATCCTTGAAGGCATGCAATATCCCTGTGACTGGCTGGGAAGCCTTGGCCAAAGACTGCAATGCCCGGAACCTGGCAGTCTGCAAAGGCACCCGCACATTCGAAGAGCAGCAGCTGAAGGATCTCATTCAAAAGCTCCAGGACTGCAACGAGAGACGACCTGACCCTTCAATGGCCGTAACGTGCCCAACCTGCGGGCGCATCTGCGCTTCCCAGTTTGGGCTTCACTCTCATCAGAGACATCACTGACATCATCGTCGTACCCAACGGACTTCCAAGAAGACCAGTCTTTCAAAGCACTTCATTATGACTGGTGCCTGTGCCACCAAGGTGCTAGTCATTTAGTTCTGAAGGTGTAGAGTTCTTTGGTGCTGGGATAATGGTGGTTGATTTGAAGCATGTGGGAGCAGCAGCTTGGATGAATGAAGTGTTGAAGATGTCCATGAAGAAGTCAGTGACCTGGTGTGCACACTCCCTGAGTACTTGGCCTGGGATGTTATCTGGTCCAGCTACTTTACGGGGGTTTGACTCTCTGCAGAGCCCTTCTCACATCTGCTGCCAATACAGACCCGGGAAGGTGGGGGCTTTCGCAGCTGGCATTATGTTGCTTACTTTGAAGAGCGCATAAAAGTTGCTTAGAGCGCCGGGGGGGTGGCATCACTGATGCTGTCGGTAATGCCTGTGATGCCCAGCCACATATGTCAGGGATCATTGTCAGACAAGTCTTCACAAATTTTTTGTGTGTAGACGGTTGTTGCCTTCCTGACTCCCAAGAAGAGGCTTTTCCTGACTGCTCTGAGAGCTGTGCTGTCTCCAGACTGGAAGGCAGCATCCTGGGCTTGTAGTAAGGAGCAAACCTCTGGATTCAGCCAGGGCTTCAGGCTGGGCTGTGAGATGACTGTTTGTGAGGTACCAACATCACCTACACACTTACCAATGTAGCCAGTGATAGGTAAGGCATATTCCTTGAGCTTTCTTTTGCCAGTTTGTCCTTTTTAGTGATAAGGCATATTCAATTACCACATTTATTTGAGGTAGCTTTACGTTTGAAAGTTTCGGCTTTCTTTGTCGTTGGTACTGATGAGTACCAATGATATGTGGATGGCTGGTTAATAAGCTGTTGTAAATTGTCCTTTGTGGGTGGTTGAAGGGTAGAATATGAGTGGGCTGTAGAGTCAATGGGAATGCAGAGAAGATACAATTAAATTAAATTAGCATAGGATAATGTAAATGATTGCCTTGATCATTGCCACAGGCTCTGTAAGCTGAAGGATTTGTTTTGCTGCTATATGCCTCTATGATTCTTTAACAAGCAATCTGAATGTACTGTATGTAAAGGAATGTTTAAATTTCTGTGGGGAAATCTTACCAAAATTTGCTTGTAGCTTAAAAAGAACATAGAACATTGCAGTACAGTACAGGGCCTTCGGCCCACAATGTGCCTTACTAACCTACTCTTGGATCAATCTAACCCTCCCTCCTTCATAACCCTCCATGTTTCTTTATCATCTGTGCGCTTAAGAGATTCTAAAATGTCCCTAGCTCACTCAATCTATCTTCATAAGACATGCCCTTTAGTCTGGGCAACATCCTGGTAAAAATCTAGGTAGCACCCAGTAATGTTGAATAAGGGAAAAAGGAGAAGCAAGGATTGATTTGGCTGTCATTTCACCTAATGGCTTAAGCAATTTATTTTCAGCTTCTTTCAGCTATTTTTTAAAAAGGTTAAAAAAGCAATATATGAAATTCCAGTGATTTGTATTCTTAGAACGTGGAGAAAGATTCCCAGCATAGGATGACATTAAAATAGATGGTCAGAGATTGCTGTCCATTGTCCATTTTTCATTAATATAGAAATGAAAGAATTAGATATTAAAATAAAAGCACTCCTGCATCACTGTCTGGTATGGGGTGAGAGGGGAGCTGCTGCACAGGACTGAAAGAAGCTGCAGAAGGTTGTAAATCTAGTCAGCTCCATCTTGGGTACTAGCCTACAAAGTACCCAGGACATCTTCAGGGAGCTGTGTCTCAGAAAGGCAGCGTCCATTATTAAGGACCTCCAGCACCCAGGGCATGCCCTTTTCTCACTGTTACCATCAGGTAAGAGGTACAGGAGTCTGAAGGCACACACTCAGTGATTCAGGAACAGCTTCTTCCCCTCTGCCATCCGATTCCTAAATGGATATTGAACTCTTGGACACTACCTTACACTTTTTTAATATACATTATTTCTGATTTTTGCACGTTTTTTAATCTAATCAATATACATATACTGTAATTGATTGATTGATTGATTTATTATTATTATTATTTTATTTTTTTCTCTTCTATATTATGTATTGCATTGAACTGCTGCTGCTAAGTTAACAAATTTCATGTCACATGCTGGTGATAATAAACCTGATTCTGATTATGAAAATGAAAATAAAAAAAACAGAATAAGTAGAAAGTCAGGCAATGACGTGGAGAGAGAATCAAGGGTAATTGCTTAGCCATAGTGGGGGTGTCTAGGACCAGAGGGCACAGTCCCAGAATACAAAGAGGTCCCTTTATAACAGAATTGAAGAGGAATTTCTTTCGCCAGAGGGTGGTGAATTGGTGGAATTAATTGCCACAGATAGCGGCAAGTCACAGGGTATATTTAAAGCTGGGGTTGGTAGGTCCTGGACACAGCATGTAAATGGAAGCATGGCAGCGCCTCCACATCATAGGAGTTTGAAATGATTTGGCATGACCTCTAAACTTGGACAAACTTCGTTAGCTGTGTGTTGGAGAGTATATTGACTGGCTGCATCATTCTGTTATAGAAACACTAATGCTTTTGAACAGAAAATCCTACAAAAAGTAGAGGATACAGCCCAATCCATCAAGAGTAAAGCCCTCCCCACCATTGAGCAACATCCACACAGAGCGTTGCCACAGGAAAGCAGCATCTATCATCAAGGAGCCCCAGCACCCAGGTCATGCTCTCTTCTTGCTGCTGCCCTCAGGATAGTGTACAGGATCCTCAGGACTCACAGCACCAGGTTCAGGAACAAGTATTACCCCCCCCCTTGAACCAAAGGGAATAACTTCGCGCCCCATCACTGAAATGTTCTCACAACCTAGGGACTCACTTTCAAAGACTCTTCATCTCATGTCCTCGATATTCATTGCTTATTTACTTATTCCTATTATTTCTTTCTTTTTGTATTTACAGTTTGTTGTCTTTTGCACAGTGGTTGTATGCCCAGCTGGTGCGACCTTTCATGATTCTATTAGGGCTATTGGACTTATTGGGTATGCCCACAAGAAAGTGGATCTCAAGGTTGAATATGGTGACATATATGTACTTCGATATTAAATTTACTTTGAACTTTGAACTTTCTTCTTATGATCTTATGGCCATTATAAGTTAATTGTTCTTCATTCTCCAAAGATGTTGTCTGGTCTGTCAAATATTTTTCACACTTTCTACTTTAAAATTCATAATGCAAAATAAAGCCTTAGTAAGACTTTGATATTGGTTTCACAGTAGATGGAGAATCTTTCCCGAATTTGACTCTCCTGCTGCACAATAATATGAAAGCGATGATCCTAAACCAAGGGTCCATAATAAACACAATCCCAATGCAGCTCAGACTCAAGCAGGGTTGTGTCATCATTGTAACCTTAGATTTAGTCGTCCTCATTACAATTCTGCACTTCATCTCTAAATAATTTAGCTAATCTATAGAATGAACAAGAAACACTTGAGCCTTTTCCATCTGTATTTTAGAACAAAGCCCATCCCATCAGTAATATACGAGTGATATTTTACTTATGTGCACTCTCAGAGCCATCATTGATTCTCTGACTTTTTTCTGCACGCTATATAGATAATGACCCTGTCTCTGCAGCTGATCGTACATAGGGAGGGATTTATGTTTTCTGCATCCAACAAGTCCATCGGAAATGTGCACAGAGAAATTTACGTAAAACGCAGAGATCAAAACAAAATACTTCATCGATATTTGCGCGATTGGACAGATTGCAATTCTAGAAATTTCTATAAGCATAGTTGCATCCCAGAGAGAAATTAGGTACCTGGCAGAATTACTAAGGAAGCAATAATTTTAAAGAAACTATTATTGTACACAATTTCTTATTCTACACTGCTTCCCTTTTGTTTAAAGAAAGAAGCTTCAAAATTGCATTAACTTATTTGAAACTTTCCATGTTTTACAAGCCTCTCTGTGATCTTCCCTGTGTTAATTATGGTGACTTGTAGATTCTCCAGATACTGTTCAGTCTACACACTGTGCTATTGCCTCATCATTACTCTCAACAGCAAACCACACAGTGCACTTCAGGAGCATCTTAAACCTTACTCCGTTCCTGAGTATCTGATGTGGAATAAATAGGACAAGTTGCATGCCATCTTAGTCAATGTCTCCCATCCACTACATAATGTACTGGGTGGGCACAGGAGTACATTCAGCCAGAGACTCATTCCACCGAGATACAACACAGAGCATCATAGGAAGTCATTCCTGCCTGTGGCCATCAAACTTTACAACTCCTCCCTTGGAGGGTCAGACACCCTGAGCCAATAGGCTGGTCCTGGACTTATTTCCTGGCATAATTTACATATTACTATTTAACTATTTATGGTTTTATTACTATTTATTATTTATGGTGTAACTGTTACGAAAACCAATTTCCCCCGGGATCAATAAAGTATGACTATGACTATGACTATGACTATGACAAAGAGATTTTGCAAAATCTATTCTCAACTTGCACTAGATATTTCCCAGTCTTTCACCACCACTAATTCATCAATAGACCATCTCTGGACCTTTAACCTAAATACCAGTACACAAACACTACTGAAGGCTGAACCCCTTCTTTCATTTCTTCTCCTCCACTTTTTCCTCCAAATTGAGTTGGGCATTACTTAACCTCATTCCAGGTTTCCTATTCATTAACATTTCAACAGGAGGATGTCCTGCATTCAACCGGAGAATGTGCAAGGTGTGGTTCAGTAGCGTTATGACGTTGTTCCAGATGAAACTTCAGAAAGTGTAATATTGTTAGCTGTGGCTGAAACTTCCCATGTGACAATGACATCATTCATATTTTTCATACAAATGGTTTCATGAACAGGTATCATTAGTCAATGACCTACTTCTTCAATGAATGCTTTTACCCTGTGAGCTGATCTGGAAGCTGTGTTGAAGAGGAGGAAACTGCCTTATTACATTACTGATCAGGAAGTGATCATATTGAACAGTGGGTTGTTAACTCATATAAATTTTCAAGTAGAAACCCAAACTGGTAGACAAAATACTATCTCCTTAGGATAATTGCACTGCAGAAGAGACAGTCAGTCATCTCTTTGCAAACTCTGGATTTTCACACTCTCCTCTTTTCTCAGGGCACTAACCCCACCCATGGCCTGAGAAACCACAGCTGTAACAAATCATCTGCTTTACCGTCCCATGTCAGGAGTGTCTTGCTACATGGCCCGCCTAATGGCACACAAAACAAGTTCTCTGTGATGTCACACCAGCTACAGTACATTCACTACAGCCACTTTACAACTTCTCTTCTCCTTCCTCTGCCATATCTCATCCGCCTGTGATACTATGGCTGAATAGGTCGATCCCACTGCCAGACATCCCACCTCTCCCGCAAGTTCCGGGAGTCTCCCGCATATTGATAGTGGCTCCCTGATGCCCGGAAATTATATACAATATCCCAGAAATTGATTTTTTTGAGAGGGAGAGGGAGCATCCTGATTGGTCTCTCTTCGTGCTAAGTAGACCTATCAGTTCTCTCTTTGGGCGGGCTTTACAGTCGACCTCAAAAATAATGACAGTGTTGCTCGCTGCACTGTTTGCAACGGTGACTTTTCTATTGCCCATGGTGGGTTAAAATGTAAAAGACATGTTGAGGTGAGTTTAACAGGTGTCATTCATTCATTAGCATAGCTAACGTTATATAAACTAGCTGGCTAGCTGCTAAGGAGCTACTCTATTGATGTTCTACGTGATGAGGCCAAACTCCCTGTAGATTTGCTTAAAGTTGTAATAGAATAAATGTGATAATATAATATAATATAAGTACATATTTCAATGTCACATTTTCTGCATATACCCAACTTGGTTTACGGATTAGACAAAATCACTAAACAAAGTATTACATACACTCTTGGAGGTCGACCGGGGTGGGGGGATATATGGGGTTGCGGGGGGGCGGGGGTGCTACCTCCCTGAAATGAGTTTTTGCAGCATGGGATGTCTGCACTGCTATCCCTAAATCTAAAACTTCCCACTATGCTGAGCTCTGCCCTTCCTGAAGACTCCCTGGATTATCCAACCCTGAATACTTCTCATACGCTCAATATTTACAATATTGAGGACATCATCAAAAAAAGGAGGTGGCATTCATCATTAAGGAATCTCATCATCCAGGACATGCCCTCTTCTCATACAACAATAGGGAGGAGGTACAGGAGCCTAAATGTTTTAGGAGCAATTTCTTCCCCTCCACCATCAGATTTCTAAATAGTCCATGAACCTTGAATATTAACTCACTAGTCCTCTTTTGCACTAATTACTTCTGTAGTTTTTGTAACTTATTGTAATTTCATGCCTTGCATTGTACTGCTGCCTCAAAACAAAATGTATATGATAATGAAGCTGGTTCTGATTCTGATACTAATGTCGAAGGGATAGGACACCAGATTGCTAGCCCAGCTGGTGTCATTGGATGCCTGTACTGTAGCTGTAGTTGGTCTAGATCTGACCCATACACTCTGTTAAATATATCTATAAGTATCTGGAACTTCATCTGTCTGCACTCCAATGTGCTAAGGTCTTCCTGTTTCAAACTCAAAATCTTCCTTCTGCAGTTATTATTCCTGGGATGCCCCTATTGATATCCTTGGGAGTTCTTCTTTACTTTCAGCCTTGGAGAATATTCATTGTACTTCTGTCCAGGGTCCTCATGACTCCAAGGTTATCCATTCAAGGATTTGGTAAACCAGGCACATCTGTTGTTTTGTTCCCTTATCCACCCTTAATTTAGCAACCTCTGCCCTCAAAGATCGAGTAACTTAGACCTTGGGTGCCTGTTGATTCAGCTGTCTAGTTCAACTTTCAAAATAGACTGTGGAGTTGACTTCTTTTCCCTTTATGCTCCTGTAAACCAAACTTCAGCTGTTAACCTTACCGTTATACAATGGAACTCTTTCCTGTGATATTCATTGGTTCTTCACTGAATGCACTTGCATATGTGTATGCTGGGAGTCCGATGTTGTCAGCATCGACTCATTCACTGAACTCTTTGGGGTAATGTACTTCCCTCTCAACATCCACAAAACAAAGATCATCTAAAGTAACTGACCCTGCTGTACCACACTGCCCATGATGGTCAGGATCAATGACAGGTCCTTGGGAAAACATAGACCATTTTCCATATCTTGTAGGATATTTTTCGGCTAACACTGATATCAGTGATGAAATCACCACCTGCTCCATCACTCCAGCACAGCCTTTGGCGGCAGTTAAGCACTAGACACATGAACAATCTAGGGTTGACACTGCAGAACACTGGTGAGCTACCAATAATAAATACTCCAATCTGCAGACAGAGCAAATATCAGCATTTTCTCCCAGGTCAATGCCCCCAGCACAGAGGTCTCAACACCCTTAGTCAACTCCAATGGGCGGATCACATTATTCCTATGCTTGACATCAGATCCCTGACACAAGGGTTCCCAACACTTTCAGGGCAAGATAGTGTGAGCGGAAAGGGCAGAATTGTTCGAGTTCTTAAAGTTTCCTTGAAAGAAATGCAGCATTCTCACCCATTACTGAGAATCCTTGTCCCAGTGAGCTGAAGGAGCATTCAGATGGCACATCGTTTGTCAGGAGCATGCAGAAGCCGAGTGAAAACAACACTAGGGGAACATCATGCCCAACTCTCCCTACCTGCCTACCTTGGCTCACATCTGGCAGAGTCTGTAGAGCCCACAGTGTCTCTTCTGCCACCTGGGAGCTCACCAAACAGGAGTGATCATCCTTGGCTCAGTGGGACTGCCAAAGAGGGAGGTAA
The DNA here is from genome assembly GCF_963921235.1 of Mobula hypostoma. NCBI lineage: Eukaryota > Metazoa > Chordata > Chondrichthyes > Myliobatiformes > Myliobatidae > Mobula > Mobula hypostoma. The sequence continues at coordinate 104,769,576 of NC_086106.1, read as the reverse complement.
TATTTCAGAATTTTGTGATGCTACAGGCATTGCCCTTTCATAAGCTCAGAAAAGTGTTGGCAATAATTTATTTTACAATTTAAGAGAAGCAAATATAAATGAAAAGGAGATCAGCACTGAATCCAGCTCTATTAACTATGCCACAGTGTTGATCATATAATGTCCAAGTGCCCAAAGCTGTAATCTTATGTCCAAGTGCAAAGATTGTTTTAACTATTTGGTAGTTATGGGTGAGTGGTAGCAATTTCTGGTTTAATTTGGTTGATGTGCCTGATTCATTTTGTTTGTTTCTTTGTGTGGGAAGGGGAATTTCGGGGTCGATGTGCCTGATCCGCTTTGTTTGTTTTTTTGTGCAGGGAGGGGGATTTGGAGGTTGATGCTCATGTTGCCTTTCTTTTCCTTCTTGGTTTCATGGCTACCCAGACGACTGAAGAACTTCAGAGTTATACCCTTTGAAAATAACTGAACCTTTGAACCTTTGAATTTGATAAGAACATGAGAAATGGGAACAGATGTAGGACATTCAGCTATTTAAGAATCCCTACATGGAGGGATTATTGCAGGCAAGTCAGTGGAGTGTTGGTCAAGGTCTATGATAGTTGCATATACCTGGTGGGTTGAAGGCCTGTTTCTATCCTGTACAACTTTACGGCTCTATAAAATAAAAAAAATGATACTGTAAATCTAAAATGTAAATATGAAATACCAGAAATAATAATGAGGGTTCTGATGAAGATTCCTGGATCTGAAACATTAACCATTTGTCTTTTCACAGATGCCATCTGATCTGCTGAGTGTTTCCAACATTTTCGATTATTATTTTGTATTTCCGGTGATTACAGTTTATTGGACTTTTATGTACTGGAAATACCATGCAGGCCAGTCGGCATCAACAGAGAGAGAACAAGTTAAAACTTCAGCTCATCATCAGGCTTCAGGAAGTTTCTATTTTGACTTCAGAATGGATTTTAAATCCTGCGGTAATTTCAGGCTTCCTGCATTTTAAGTTGTTTTGGAAATGATGCCATGTTTTAAACAAGTGCCACACCTGACAGTTCTGTCTGGGGAATTCATCCTTTTTAAAAACAACACAAAACGTAGTGTTGACTTAACGTCGGGAGGTATTAGTTATACTGGACAGATTTCCACTGAATATTGTGAATATATAATTCCAGGTGTCTGCCTCTTGTTTTGGATTGATTTTAAGCATGGCAAATCTAAGCATATACCAGCAAATAATTTAGTTGCTAACCTTCCTAAAGTGTACTCATACTTCAGAGCTAATTATTAAAACCAAAGGCACGATCACACATTGATGGGGCAGAACCCTCGCAGGGTGGCTAGCTGACGTGCAGGTCTCAGTGCTGACGCTGCCCGCCTCCCTAACGTCAGTTCCTTTCATTAATTCCACCCCCCCCCGAAACAGGACTAGGTGAAGAATGGGACTTTAGGCTCAGTTTTAATTGTGAACTTGGCCACCACGGTGACTCATTATCACGGTGAAAGTGGTGTAATTGGGTGCTATACTTGCCGGGAGAAGGACTGATCAATGTTTTAAAGTACTTGTTGGCAAAAAGAAGACTTTTTTTCTCTGTTCCTGCTCGCTCAAAAGAGGGACTGGTTGGCTTTTGCTAATTCCCTCCCACTTTCCGGAAAGGTTCCACAGGTAGGTTTCAAAACTAAGGTTAGGTGGCGCGTCAGATGCTGAGAAGTGTTTGGCTGACTGGTTTCAGATTCAGCCACATTATCTCGCTGTCCTTTATCCTTCTTGCGCCGGCTCTTTGTTTCAGACAGCGGCAGCTTGGCGTTAGCTCGGGAACTGAGGAGAATTCCAGGTAGGTGTCGAGGGAGGGACGCGTGGTTTCGACCGCGAAAGGCAGAAAAGACTCGTCTCTAGTCCAGTGGTGAGCGGCGGAGTCTGCAATTAAGGTTTTATTTATAAACTAATTCGAAAGTCCATGACTCTAAAAGCAGTGAACTTGCACCGAATTGGCAACGGTGAATGAGACCCAAGTGCAGGGTGGGTTTCCACAGATGGATGTGGAAGTCGGTGATAGGGAAAGGCCTTTCGGCGCATCGAGTCCGTATTGACCATCGATCGCCCATTCTATACTAATCCCACACTCGCATTAATAATACTACTTCCCCGCTCACCCCCTAGATTCCGACACTCGCCCACACGCTAGGGGGAACCTACAGCGGTCAATCGATTTATCAGTCCACATGTATTTGAGACGTGAGCAAATCTTGAACCCCACACAAAGGGAGAATGAGCAAACTCCACGCAGACAGTGCCTGAGGTCAGGATTGATCCCGATTCTCTGGATCTGTCAGGCAGTGGCTTCCCGAGCAATACACGATGTCGGTCAGACCCAGGCTTTAAGATCGTGCTGTATTTATCCCAGGCGACGGGGCTACTGTGTACAGATCGGCGGTAGGATAGCTACCAGTGTAATAATTTACAGAAGGATATTACGATGAAAATGTATCAACATGGTTCTGTGAATGTCAAATCATTTACTGGTCCGGACACCAAGGAACAAGTTCCTGTTATGAATACTTATTAACGTGACACTGTTAGGCACTTGCGGTTATTGACAGAGCCGCCGCAACCGCGGAAGTATTGTAGGCGACGTTAAATCAAGGGCTTTCTGTTTGAAAAGTGTGGAAACGCCTCAGACCGACTGGTATCGGATTTGCCTGATGTAAACCACCCTGTTAAAATGTTCTATTTGTGGACCACTGGAAGATTTGAGCGGACAAAAGAGGTTACAGTGCAGCAATGTGCTCAAATTTATGGATATCTGTATTTAATAGAGATTATCTATATAATCTCCAAATCTACATTTTAAAGGCTTGCCAAGTCCTTCAAACCCATCGTTTTTACATTAGTTTGTAATGTTGTACTGTGTTGTACATCAAAACAAGCTGTAAATTGGCGTCGGGGTGTCCATGTTTGGAGTTAACTTCTCAGAATCCTTGGTGCCCTGGGGTCAAAGATGACTTTTCTTTCATGCTGTTCTGACGTGACTGAAGATGGAATGTGGGACAAAGATCCCTAAAGTGTCTGGTGAAAAGTTTTTAGGGGAAGGCAGGAAGGAACTTGCAGATGAGGCTGCAGTCAGGTCAAACATGATTTTATTGAATGGTGGAGAAGAACTGAGGGGTGTCTTCTGCACCTAATTCATATGTTCCCATAGATGGGGTGGAGATGAGTAGATGGATAATTTGAGAAGTGATGCATTGCAGGGTATCTCTCTATTCCGGACATGTTCCAATCAAAGTAAATTTGTAATCAAATAAATGCCCTTGCGGGCATTCATAGTAAATAGAAGAAGCACAATAGTATCAGTGGAAGACCACACCCATCAGGATGGACAAATAACCAATGAGCAGAAGAGAACAAGCTGTGCAAATACAAAAAAAAAGGAGTACCAATAAATAACTAATTAAGCAATAAATATTGAGAACATGAGATGAAGAGATTTTGAAAGTGTGTCCGTAGGTTGTGGGAGCAGTTCAGTGATGGGCCGTGTGAAGTGGAGTGAAGTTATCCCCTCTGGTACAAAACACTAATGCTCGAGGGGTAATAACTATTCTTGAACCTGGTGGTGTTGGTCCCAAGGCTCCAGTACCACCTTCCTGAAGGCAGCAGTGAGAAGAAATGGTGGTGGGATGGGTCCTTGATAATGGATGCTGCTTTCCTGTGAAAGCTCTTAGTGTAGATGTGTTTAATGGTGGGGAGGGCTTTGCCCATGATGGACCTACTTTTTCTTGGCTTTTATGTTAAAGGGCATTTGTGTTTCCATACCAGGCTGTGGCGTAACCAGTCAATATACTCTCCACCACACATCTATAGAAGTTTACCCAAGATTTAGATGACGTGCCAAATCTTCGTAAACTTCTAAGAAAGTAGAGGTGCTGCCATGATTTACTTGCAATAACTTGCATGCTGGACCCAGGACAGATCCTCTGAAATAATACCACTGAGGAATTTAAAGTTGCTGACCCTCTCCATCCCTAATCCCTGATGAGGTCTGGTTCCTTCTGAAGTCAATAATCACCCCTTGGTCTTGCTGACATTGAGTGAGGGGCTGTGTTTGTGGCATTGCTGAGCCAGATTTTTAATCTCCCTCCTATATGCTGATTTTTTATCACCTTTGATTTGACCTACGGCAGTGGTGTCATCAGCAAACATACATATTTATGACTGACAAAGTTGTGAAATTTATTGTTATGTCGCAGTAGTACAGTGCAAGATACAAATTTCTGAAATTACAAAAATATATAAAGAATGCAGAAGAGGCAGAAAAGTGTAAAGTTAATTAACTGCTTCGCAGAGGGGAAGAAGCTGTTTTAAAATTTTGAGTGTGGGTCTTTAGGCTCCTGCATTTCCTCCCCAGAGATAATAATGAGAAGAGAGCATGTCATGAATGGTGAGGGTCCTTAATGATGGTTGCTTCCTTCTTGAGGCACTACCTCCTGTAGAAGTCCCTAATGATGAGGATGGTTGTGCCCTTGATGGAGCTGGTTGTGTCTACGATCATCTGTAGCCTCTTTCAATCCTGCACATTGGAACCTCTGTACCAAGCAGTGATGCAACTAATAAGAACATTCTTCACCGTACAATTATGGAAATTTACAAATCTCCTCAAGCTCCTAACAAAGCTGGCACATCTTCCTTGTGATTGCATGAGTGTGTTGGGCCTAGGGTAGATCTTCCAAGATGTTGATGCCAAGAAACTTGAAGCTGCTCACTCTTTCCACTGCTGACCTGTCAATGAGGACTGGTGTGAATTCTCCTGACTTCCCCTTCCTGAAGTCCACAATCAATTGCTTAATTTTGCTGGTGTTGGGTGCGAGGTTATTGTTCAGATATCACTCTTTTATGTCTCCCTGTCGCACTCTGTGCTCCTCCCAACAACAGTAGTGTTATCGGCAAACTTATAAATGGTACTTCAGATGTGCCTAGCCCCACAGTCATGAGTGTAGAGAGATCAGAGCTGTGAACTAAGCACACATCTTGGAGGAATCCCTGTGTTGATGTCAGTGAGGAGGAAATGTTATTATTGATTTGCACCAACTGTGGTCTTTTCATAAAGAACTTGAAGATCCAGTTGTGGAGTGAGGTACAGATGTTCAGTATTGGAACCTTGTTGATCAGTACTGAGGACTCGATGATGTAGAATGCTAGACTGATTGATAATCAGCTGTTGTCTGTGTACTCCAAAGTCAAATGGAGAGCCAGTGAGGTTACATCTGCTATAGACCTGTTGTGGGGGTAGGTGAATTGCAGTGGGTACAGGTTATTGCTTAGGCAGGAACTTATTCTAGCCTTGACCACATGGATTTGATATTCTCCTTTTGCACCTTCAGTAGTTGTGACGGAGGGAATTTCATGAATTTGTAGATATGTTGCACTTTTCTGAGAGGTCTCAAGAACATTCTTGAATCTTTAGCTCAATCTGCTTTTCTCTGTTGCATTAACAGGATGTCTGCTTTGGGAGTCTGGCATTGAATATCAGAAAGTAATTAGAAACTCTTGCTGGGGATGTTGACCTGGGTTTGCTTATTGTCTCCATGGATTTGGAGGATTTTGCGGAAGCAAAAGTTGGGTGATAACTCTCTAGTGCTTTCTGGTGCCTACTATAGTTGCTATGGTCATGAAATCAAGCAGGATGGCAGGGATTTGTGTGTGTTTGTGTGTGTGGTAGACTGTGAGCATTGTGAAGATTTTGAAGTCTTGATCTTAAAGCACATATTTTCACAACTTGGTCAAAGGTTATATTTGTACATTTATATGAAAGGCAATGTAGCAAAAATGCTCTACTGATGTTGTATTTATTTCCAGCTGCTGCCTACCTCAATTTTTACTTTAGCATTCTCCACAACACCTGTTTAACTTCATAATGCCATCCCAACAAGGCTGTAACTGAACATTTACTTGTAGGTTCTATTCCCTAACTGGTTTACCTTGCTGCTGTCTTGCTACCTAGACTCAAACAGATACAATTGATTGGCAGGGGGTTGCACGGGGGAATCTCAAGAAATTCCAAAGGGAAATGATGGAAATAATAACCAGGCAGGATCTGTTTCTGATGATCTATAGTCAGTTGACTGCTGTTACCAGTTTTCACTAAGGTCATCCGTTCGAAACACTGACTCATGTTTTCTTTGGTTCCACTGATGCTGCTGAACTTGCTGAGAACTTCAGTTCTTACTGCACAAGTATATGAAAACTTGGATCACAGCTTGATTGTTTTTAAATTTGATGAAACTCAGAACTAATGACGTCATTTACTGTGGCAAAGCATGTGCATATATCAGTCGTTAGAGAACAAATGCCTGTGGAGTTAGAGATAAGCTAATGGTGAGGAATTAGTGTTAATTAACCAACAGAAAACCCGATTAGTGGGTCTTTTTCAGATTAAAACAACAATATCCATGGGGTTCCACAGTGATCTGAATGGCCATGGATATTTCACATTAATAGAACATAAAACATTACAGCACGGTACAGGCGCTTTAGGTCAGAATACTATGCCGACCTTTTAACTTGCGCTACGATAAATCTAACCCTTCCCTACTACATAGCCCTCTATTTTTCTGTCATCTATTTACCTATCTAAGAGTTTCTTAGATGTCCCTAAGTGACTCTACCACTACCCCTGGTAGGATGTTCCACACACTCACCAGTCTGTGTAAATAAAAAATTTGACATCTTTGGTATCTCTCCAGTACTTTCCTCTGATCACCTTAAAGTTATACCCCACTGTATTAGCCATTTCCGCCCTGAGAAAATGTCTCTGACTGTCCACTCAATCTATGCCTCTTATGATAAGACCACAAGGTATAGGAGCAGAATTAGGCCACTCGGCCCATCGAGTCTGCTTCACCATTTCATCACGGCTGATCCAATTTTCCTCCTTGTCTTAAATGTAAACAAAGACTTGGCCTCCACAGCTACCTGTGGCAAAGAATTCCACAGATTCTTGGAACAGGGGTACCTCTTTTTCCCTTATGAGGGAGAGAGAGAGCCTGCAGTATGTTGAATTACCGGATGAACGAGCAGTCTTTGGGGTACTGCAAGTCTGTGTCTTTATTGATGCTTGCTGCATGCTTGAGTGCTTGGTGGGGGTGGCTGGTGCTTTCTGCAGGTGGGGGTTGGGGGGGTGCCAATACCTTGCTGCTGCTTGTGCGTGGTGGGGGGGGTACTTTGGGTTTTTAAAAATTGACTGTCATTCATTCTTTGGGGCGCTCCTCTTTTTGTGGGGATGTTTGTGAAGAAAAAGAATTTCAGGATGTATATTGTATACATTTCTCTGACTTTAAATATACCTAATGAAGATTTACCACTCTCTTGCTAAAGAAATTCCTCTTCATCTCTGCTCTGAAAGGACACCTCTCTATTCTGAGGCTGTGTCCTCTGGTCTTAGACTCTCCCACCATAGCAAACATCCTCTTCACATCCACTCTATCAAGGCCTTTCACCATTTGATCAGTTTCAATGAGGTCACCTCTAATTCTTCTGAATTCTCATGAAACAGGCCTCGAGCCATCAAACACTCTTCATATAACAATCTGTTCATACCTGGAATTGTTTTTGTGAACCTCCTTTGACCCCTCTCCAGTTTCAGTACATCCTTTCTAAGGAGCCCAAAAAGTGCTCTCAATACTCCAAATAAGGCCTCAGCAATCCTCTTGAAATGAATGCTAACATTGTATTTGCCTTCCTCGTCACAGACTCAATCTGCAAATTAACCTTTAGAGAATCCTGCACAAGGGCTCCCAAGTCCCTTTGCGCTTCAATTTTTTGTATTTATTTTCTCCATTTTGAAAATAGTCAACCCTTTCATTTCTTCAACCAAAGTGCATGACCATACACTTCCCAACATTGTATTCTATTTGTCATTTCTTTGCCCATTCTCCTAAGTCCTTCTGTAGCTTCTTTTCTTCAAAACTACCTGCCCCTCCACCTATCTTTATATCATCTGTAAAAAGAATTAGTCCCAACACAGACCCCTGTGGAACACCACTAGTCACCGGCAGCCAATCAGAAAAGGTTTCCTTTATTTCCGCTCTTTGCCTCCTGCCAATCAGCCATTGCTCTATCCATGCTACAATCCTTCCTGTAATACCCTGGGCTCATAGCTTGTTAAGCAGCCTCATGTGTGGTCCTTGTCAAAGGCCTTCTGAAAATCCAAGTACACAACATCAAGCAATTCTCCTTTGTCTATTCTGCTTGTTATTTCTTCAAATAATTCCAACAAATTTGTCAGCTAAGATTTTCTCTTGAGGAAATCATCCTGGCTGTGGCCTATGTGCCTCATAGGCCATAGGCTCTTGTGCCTCCAAGTACCCTGAGAACTCATCCTGAATAATCAACTCTAACATCTTCCCAACCATTGAGGTCAAACTAATTGCCCTATAGTTTCCTTTCTTCTGTCTCTCTCCCCTCTTGAAGAGTGGAGTGACATTTGCAATTTTCCAGTCTTCCAGAACCATTCCAGAATATAGAGATTCTTGAAAACATATTTCTAATGCCTTCATGATCTCTTCAGCCACCTTTCAGAACCCTGGTGTGTCCACATCTGGTACAGGTGACTTACCTACCATCAGATTTTTCAGTTTCCGAAGAACATTCTCTCTAGTTAAAATAACTTCATGACCCCTGACACCTGGAACTTCCACCATACTGCTACTGTCTTCCACAGTGAAGAACGATGCAAAATACTTATTCAGTTTGTCTGCTGTTTCATTGTCCCCCAGTCCTCTAACTTCCCACTAATTTTTGCTGTATTATATGCCCTCTCTTTGGCTTTTACTCTGGCTTTGACTTCTCTTGTTAGCCACAGTTGATCCATCTTTCCTTTAGAATATCCTTTTTTCTTTTTAGGATGTATATATCCTGTGCCTTCCGAATTATTTCCAGAAATTCCAGCTATTGCTGCTCTGCCATCATCCCTGCCAATGTTCTTTTCCAATCAATTCTGGCCACCTCTTCCCTCATGCCTCTGTAATTCCCTTTACTCAACTGTAATACTGAATCAACTGACTTTAGCTTCTCCTTCTCAAATTTCAGGGTGAATTCAATCATATTATGATCATTTGCCTCTAAGGGTTCTTTTACCTTAAGGTCTGTAATCAATTCTGGTTCATTGCACAGCACCGAATCCGGAATCGCTGATCCTCTAGTGGACTCAACCAGGAGCTGCTCTAAAAGCCATCCTGTGAGCACTCTAGAAATTCCCTCTCAGGGAATCCAACGCCAACCTGATTTTCCCAATCTATTTCCATATTGAAGAGCCCCATGACTATTGTAACACTGCACTTTTGGCATGCATTCTGTATCTCCCCTTGTAATTTGTGGGCCACATCCTTACTACTGTTTGGGGGTGGGGGTCTTTATACAACTCCCATCAGGGTCTTTTTACCCTTGCAGTTCTTTAGCTCCATCCACAATATATCAACACCTTCCAACCATATGTCACCTCTTTCTAATGATTTGAATTCATTTTTTACCAGTGGAGCAACACCATCCCCTCTGCCTTCCTGCCTGTCCTTTTGATACAATGTGTATCCTTGGACATTAAGCACCCAGCTATAATCTTTCAGCCACAATTCAGTGATGCCTACAACATCATAACTGCCGATCTGCAATTGTGCTGCCAGTTCATCTACTGTATTCCATATACTGCGTATATTCAAATACAACACTTCAGTCCTGTCAACAGCCTCTTCTCACTACACATTGCCTCTGTTTGTAAACTGCCTATATCATCTTCAGCCTTTCCTTTGATACTTCTTGCATTGAAATATGCACAGCTCATGACACTAGTCACACCACAGTCAATCTTTTGACCCCCAACTTTGATCTCTTACCAACATCTGCCTCTATAACCTCTCCACTAACTGCTCTGGCACTCTGGTTCCATCCCCCTGCAATTGTAGTTTAAACTCCACTATGCAGCGTTAACAAACCTTCCTGCTAGGATATTAGTCCCCCTCCAGATCAGATGCAAATCATCCCTTTTGTGCAGGCCTGACCTTCCCTGGAAGAGAGCGCAATGATCCAAAAATCTTGTGCCCTCCATCCTACACCAACTCTTTAGCCATGTGTTAAACTGTATAATCTTCCTAGTTCTGGCCTCACTAGCACGTGGCATGGATAGCAATCCTGAGATCACAACCCTGGCATCACAAGACCAGGAGACATAGGAGCAGAATGAGACCACTCAGCCCATTGATTCTGCTCCCCCATTCAACTTCTACCTTAAATATGCCCATGGACTTGGCCGCCACTGCAATCTGTGACAGAGCGTTCCACAGATTCACTACTCTCTGTCTAAAAATATTCCTCCTTACCTTTGTTCTAAAAGGTCACCCCTCGATTCTGAGGCTCTGAGTTACTGTCGGCTTGAAACTGTCTGGCCATTCTTCTCTGTAACCTCTTATTAACAGGGCATTTTCACCCACAGAACTGCCACTCACTGGATGTTTTTTTTTGTTTTTCACACTATTCTCTATAAACTCTAGAGACTGCTGAGCATGAAAATCCCAGGAGATTAGCAGTTTCCAAGATACTCAAACTACCAACAATCATTCCACAGTCAAAGTCACTTAGATCACATTTCTTCTCATGATGATGCTTGATTTGAACAACTGAACCTCTTGACCATGTCTGTGTGCTTTTATGCATAGTGTTGCTGCCTTATAGTGGACTGACTAGCTATTTGGATTAACAAGCATGTGTACAGGTGTACCTAACAAGTAGCCTCTGAGTGCAAGTAATTAATTGGGAAATAGCTGAGTTTGTTTCTCATCATGAACTTGGGACTTTATTATTTATCTGCATTTCCTTTCTCTGTAGCTGTTACACATTACTGAGTATTGTTATTGTTTGTTTTGTTCTACCTCAATTCACTGTGTAATGATTTTATCTGTATACACAATGTGCAAGGCAAACTTTTCACTGTATCTTGGTGCATGTGATAATATTAAACCAATATCAATTCCAATTCCAACAACTGGCCTTTGACCTGCTTGGGGAGGCATGTTCTCTTAGTACTGCAGAGAACTGCCTGATTATTGTAGTCATAACCCAGAATCACAAGAATTAATTTAACCACCAGTAACCCAGTTCCTGTTTGAATTTCTGGAGTAGTGCATTTCAGCCTTTATTCTCCCTGCCAGAGAAGACAAATTCTCATATGAAAAGGTATTGAAAATATAACACTGTACTTATTGCTTACTTAATCATGCCAAAGTGTCCACAAAATAACTTGGAGGGATGAATGAGCAATAAAGTGGAGTCTAATGTGGAAAATTTGAGAAGAAAATCAGAATTTTTAAAAAGGTGCCCATGCTATATGGCTATGAAATGGTGAGAACCGAGTTAATGGTTGCGTATATATAGTGTGATCTGCATATTGTGTTTAGAAGACGCAGAAGGTAAACATCCTGAGATAGAGCAATTAAGGCAACAAATGGTATGTTGTAAGGGTGTTGGAGCAAGGATATCCTGCTGAGATTGTACTGGGCTTTGCTGAGACCATATTTTGAGAGCTGTTTAGAATCTACAGCTCTGTGACTGAAGAACCATCATGTCAATGTAGTGTGGATTTCCAAGATTGTTGTTCCATCCCAGGAGTCAGTGCAGAGCCTGAGATTCAGTTCCCTCTTGGGGCAAGAACAGGAAGTTGCAATCTTAAGGATCAGGCGTTGGCCATTTAGGCCTGAATTGAAGAAACAAAAACACTTTACCTGGAGTATTGTAAATACAGGTGTCCCCCGCTTTTCGAACGTTCGCTTAACGAAACCTCACTGTTACGAAAGACCTACATTAGTACCCTGGTTTTGTTTTCAGAAGGTGTTTTCACTGTTACGAGGAAAGGCAGTGCGCGAAAAAAGCAGCGCGCGAATAAAAATCAGTGTGCGATAAAAGGCAGTGCGCGCCCCGAGCAGCCACTCTCCCCCGGATTCGGAACTGCATTCTTGCCGGAATTGCTTAAACACGTGTCTGTGAGCAGCCATTTGCAAGATGAGTTCTATGGTATCAGAAAAGCCTGAAAGAGCTAGTAAGGGTGTTACACTTAGCATAAAACTAGACATAATTAAGCGTTTCGATTGTGGTGAACGAAGTAAGGACAAAGTGAGTTTGGCTTGTGGAAGCTGATGAAGATGATGTTGAAGAGGTTTTGGCATCCCATGACCAAGAACTGATAGATGAAGAGCTGATGCAATTGGAAGAAGAAAGGATAACAATCAAAACCGAATGCAGTAGCGAAGTGAACGTGAAGCAACTGCGTGAGATTTTCACTGCAATGATAAAGTACGACTTTAATTTTGAAAGGCTACATAGATTTAGGAGATATTTGCAAGATGGTTTGAGTCCTTACAAAGAATTGTATGATAGAAAAATGCGCGAGGCTCAGCAGTCAAGCAAGCCTTCCACAGCAGACGATGAACCTCGACCTTCGACATTGAGGCAGTCAGTCATAGGAGAAGATGAGCTGCCTGCTCTAATGGAAACAGATGATGAGATGACACCCCAGTGTCCCACCACCCCAACACCCAGGCTCGGACAGATACCGATTCGCGGAGAATGCAGTGGTAGCCGGGAGGCACACAGCACATCTTTAAGAAAAAAGCAGAAATAAACATGCTAATTAATTAGGTGCCGCCCGACACGTAATTGTCAGCCCAGATCAGAGACGACGCAATCGGAAATCAGCACTGATCTGGGCCGACAATTACGTGCCGGGCGGCACCTAATTAATTAGCATGTTTATTTCGGCTTTTCTCTTAGAGATGTGCTGTGTACCTCCCGGCTACCGCTGCACCCCTGCATGCTTCGGTTCGGTATTGGTTGGCGGCCTGGAGGGTGGGGACCACTGCACCACCCAACCTGCGACGACTCAGCCTAACACACCATCATCAGTGTGCTCGGCGCTGTCCCAATTCCGGTAAGTAATACTACACTGTACATACATTATTTCTACTTTATATCTGCTGTGTATTTTTACGTGTTATTTGGTATGATTTGGCAGCTTCATAGCTTAAAGGTTACTGGAGAGCGCTTGTGCCGTGTTTTTGCCAACGGCGCTTGCGTGAGATTTTCTGCCGACAGCGCTTGCGTGAGATTTTCGCTACGGAGAACAGTGCAGTAATGATTGTGGAAAAGTATTTCTACTTTATATAGGCTGTGTATTTGTCTTATCATTCCTGCTTTTACTATATGTTACTGTTATTTTAGGTTTTATGTGTTATTTGGCATGATTTGGTAGGTTATTTTTGGGTCTGTGAGCGCTCACAAAATTTTCCCATGTAAATGGTAATTGCTTCTTCGCTTTACAACATTTCGGCTGACGAACTGTTTCATAGGAACACTGTACCTTCGGATGGTGGGTGAAACCTGTAGCTGAGAATGGACGTATGGAGAAATGTGGTGCACAGTCAGGGTGTATATTCAGGGCTGTGTCAATGGGTTTTGGATAGTTAAGGTGTCAAGCCACAGGTTCAGATTAATTTTACTTAAATTCTGGAATATTCTTGAGGGAGGCAAACTGCAAAGCCTTATTCTGTCTGTACTATTTGTATCACAAAGATTTAAGATTTAATATTTCGATAGTACGAGTGACGGAGACTGAAGAAGAGACTGGACAGAGACTTTTTTCCCCTGGGGCTGTGGAGATTAAGGTGGGGGTCATGGCTGAGGTATATAAAATTGAGGGGTATGGACAGAGAAGATTGCAGGAACTTGTTCCCCGATCAGAGATGTGTAAAACTTGGCTTAAGGTTAGGGTGACGGGTAAAAGATTTAGAGGGGATATTGGGGAGATCTTTTCTTCACCCAGAGGGTGGAATGCACTGCCAGGAAGTGCAGAATTAGACTCTCAGACAGCATTTAAGGAATGTCTGGGCATGAACTAAAGGCTGGAAAATTTGCTGAATATGGTTGGGTGCACTCTGGTTGGCATGATTGTGGGCTGAATGCTCTGTTTCTGTGTAATTTCAGAATCAAATAAGTTGTACTGTTAGTTCAAATCTGTGGGACTAGAACGTTCTGGTTAATTAAGATAAGGGTCTATTAAATAAAGCTTTTCATCAGTTTGACCACTGTGGGCTTGGCAAAGATTCATCAGATTTATAATTCAGATATCACAATGCTCTTTCCTAGATGTCATAATTTGACCTTTGTAGCTCTTGGCAGCTTCCAGAAGTAGCTATTCCCAGATGGTTGTTAGTCACAGTTGCCTGTTGCACAATGTGATTTGGATTCCATACACCATTCTTACATCTCCCATTATCACCTTCCGACTTCCCCACCCCCTTCCCTCTTTCGGTCCCTTACTTTAGAAAGATATTTGGAATTAGAAGTAGTGCAGTAATGGAGAGTTGAGGTGGGAGGTTTGCTCTATCAAGAGAAGCCGAACAGACTGAGCCTACATTCTTTCAAATTTACAAGAATGAGCGTGGTCTAATTGACAAGACCCTAACGGATAAGATTTCTAAATGTTTTTCCTCTTGAATGAGGGAATGCAGTTTCAAGGTAAAGGCTTGCTCATTAAAACAGAGATATAGAAATTTCTTACATAGGGTGCTGAATTTCTGAAATTCTGTACCTTAGAGTTGCGGAGACGAGATCATTAGAAGTATTTACAGGTACATTTTTGAAAGTTCGGTGGATTGAAGGCTATTTGGATGTGCACAGAAAAAGTTGAGGCCTAAGGAAGAAGAACCATGATTAGACAGATTCGTGGGGAAGGCCTGAGGGGCCTGCTCTTATTTCCTTGTGGTCATCTTTAGTTTGTGCTGATGACCCCTTTTCTTCATAGGAGATTCAAGTATTCCAGTATTTTGAAAATGATTTCAAAAAAGTCCTTAAGATTATGATTTTGTAGCCATTTTATAAAATATTAGAATCTAGATTTCAATTCTGCTTATTATAAACAGAATGGTCATTGCATGTGTGTGTGGAAATACCTTTACAAGGTGGTCTATGATAAATTGTTAAATGTGCTTATTTGGAATTAAGCCTATATGTATTATTTTTACTTATACTAAAATCCAAAATGCTGAAAGTATGTGGTAGATCAGGCAGCAAAATTATGAAAAGTGAAACAGTTAACATTCTCAGTCAGATTTTGAAATGTTCACTTCATTTCTCACTCCAGAGTGTTTTCAACATTTTCTGTTTTATTTTTGTATCCAAGTTCCAGTATTTGCTGTTTTTAAATTTTTATTTAATCTAGCTCATCATTGGACAAATGTATATTGGCCATTGTATCCAGCCATGGGTGACATCTGCATTGGTTGCATTACTCTTATATAAGATCAGCTTTGGTTTTAAATGCTTCATTCAGTGCTTTACAGGAAGAGACTTTCAGACTCTGCCTAGAGTGGAATAGGGTACATACTTGGAAAAATTTCTTAAAACTTCTGAACATGTACCACTAGGCTCAAGAACAGCTTCTCTCCCATCGCATAAAGATGAATTCTTGATCTCTCAATCTACCTCATTGTGAGTCTTACACTTTGTCTAAATGCATTGCACTTTCTCTATAAATGTAACACAATATTCTGCATTCTGTTTTATTTCCCCCTTTTTTCTACTGTTTTATGTACTTGTGGATGGAGTGATCTGTTTGAATGTACAAACAAAGCCATTCACTGTATCTCTGTACATGTGACAATAATATATCAATTACCTGTTTGAGTGAGCACTACATTTCAAATCAGGCTATCCAGCACTAAGACTGCATGCCACTCGGTTAAGAAGTCTGCTCTGCAATTCCATCATGGTTCATTTATTATCTCTCTCAACTCCATTCACCTGCCTTCTCCCTGTAAAACACACTACCTATCAACCTTTAAATATACCCAATGACCCACAGCCATCAGTGGCAATAAATTCACAGGTTCACCTCCCCCTGGCTAAAGAAATTCCTTTTCATTGCTGTTCTAAATGGTCATCCCTCTATTCTGAAGCAGTGCCCTCTTGGTCCTAGACTCTCCCATTATAGGAAACATCCTTTCCACATCCACTCTATCTAGCCCTTTCAATATTCTACAGCAGGGTTTCTCAACCAGGGTTCTGTGAGAGGTCACTAAGGGTTCTGCGGGAGATCGTGATTTCAAAAAAAAACATTTTTTGAACTTCGCGCAATGTGCGATGCTATTACTCGCAGTGTGGGCAGTGATCGAGCACCTGAATTAGCAATGTTAGAGGTTTCTCACCCCAATATGGCAGTGTGCAGAAGGACCGTGTTTACTTGATTGAGTGTATGGGGATAGGGCAGGCCGCTGGTAATTGGTGAGCACTGTATTGCACGGAGGGGAGGATGGTAAGTGTATTTTCCAAGCATTGAATGGACTGGCCCAACTTGGGCTGGAACGTCATCCTCTCCCTCCTGAATTACCTCCCCCAACTTCCCCTTAAGCACCGCTGCCTGACTTCTGGAAGCGAACAAACTACCAGTAGAGTAGAAAATTAGAAGGAAATTTTCATTCTAAAGACAGTCCAGAGTGGTGATTTTTGATAAGGAGTGTGAGATGGAAGAGACCTCAGCCTACGGACAATTCTGATAAGGTTAATGATGAAGAATTACAGTCTTTGGAGTCAATTCACTACGCAAGTGCAGCAACGAACACAAAAAAAAGTCCGTCTTTACAATGAAAGCTACTTATCAATGGGTTTTACATGGACTGGTGATCCAAGTTGTCCGATTCCATTATGCCTAGTCTGTGGTAAACAACTTACAAACCTAACAATGGCTTCAGCAAAACAGTAATTTACAAATCACAGTATTGTGACATGTATGACACTGGTTATTTTAAATGACTGTTGGAAACTCAAACAGATTTAAGGTTTTGAAACCAAGGTCAGTCAGTAAAAAGGTTCAGAAAGCAAGTTATTTAATAGCTTTAAGACCAGTTCACTCAAGAATGTTTTTAAAAAAACTGTGTGAAAACCTGGACAAAGAGAACACCAATCTCCTGCTACGTACAGAAATCCAATGGCTTAGCAGAGGGAGATGTCTCAACAGGGTGTTTGAGCTGAAAGGAGAAATGCAGGAGAGCTTTCAAGAAAATAGTAGATCAGATTTTGGTGAGTGCTTTGAAGATGAGAACTAGCTGCAGAAACTAGCCTACATAACAGACATTTTTCATCATTTGCACAAGTCTCTGCAAGGCCCTGGAGAAAATGCTTTGACTTCAAGTGACAAGATTCTTGGATTGTAAAGGAAACTAAATTTTTCGAAAAATCATGTTGCAAAAGGTAATCTTGAAGTGTTTCCTCTGCTGCTTGGCTTGAGAGTGAGGAAGGATGTTAGAAAGTCTCGAGTTTTATTGAAAACCATCTGGAAGAACTGTAGAACAAAACTGAACAGTATTTTGCCTCCCTTGTAACACACGTGTATGACTGGGCGAGGGACCCTTTCTCTGAATCCTCTGGTCAGCCTGAGAGCTTGACTTTGAGAGAAGAGAAAGAACTTTGTGAGCTATATACTGATCATGAACTCAAGATGAGATTTACTGACCTGCCCCTGAACAAGTTCTGAATTTCTGTGAAAGAAGACTAGCCTGCCATACGTAGGAAAGCAATGAGCATTTTGCTGCAGTTTTAACTCCTAACATGTGTAAGTAAGCTTTTTCCTTGTTAAACAAGCATCAAGAGCAAGGATAGAAATCGTCTCATTTTAGTTTAAGGTGAAATCCGTGTGTGCTTACCTCAAGTTCAACCCAGAATTGGAAGATTTATTACGTCAAGTCAAGTCGCCTTTTATTGTGATTTGAACCATAAGCTGCTGGTACAATACCCGGTAAAAACAAAACAATGTTCCTCCAGGACCATGGTGCTACATGAAATAACACAAAACTACACTAGACTAAGTGAGACAGCACAAGGCTACACTAGACAACACAAAAACTACACTAGACTACAGACCTACACAGGACTACATAAAGTGCACAAAACAGTGCAGGGCAGTATAATAATTAATAAACAAGACAATAGGCACAGTAGAGGACAAATTACAATATAATAATAAATGATGTAGATGTCAGTCTAGACTCTGGGTATTAAGGAGTCTGATGGCTTGGGGGAAGAACTGTTGCATAGTCTGGTCGAGAGAGCCTGAATGCTCTGGTACCTTTTGCCAGATGGCAGGAGGGAGAAGAGTTTGTATGAGGGGTGTGTGGGGTTCTTCACAATGCTGTTGGCTTTACGGGTGCAGCGTGTGGTGTAAATGTCTGTAATGGCGGTAAGAGAGACCCCGATGATCTTCTCAGCTGACCTCACTATCGGCTGCAGGGTCTTGTAATCCGAGATGGTGCAATTCCTGAACCAGGCAGTGATGCAGCTGCTCTCCTTACATCCTCTGTATAATGTGGTGAGGATGGTGGGTGGGAGATGGACTTTTCTCAGCCTTCGCAGAAAGTAGAGACGCTGCTGGGCTTTCTTTGCTCTGGAGCTGGTGTTGAGGGACCAGGTGAGATTCTCCGCCAGGTGAACACCAAGAAATATAGTGCTCTTAACGATCTCTACGGAGGAGTCGTCGCTGTTCAGTGGAGAGTGGTTGCTCCGTGCTCTCCTGAAGTCAACAACCATCTCTTTTGTTTTGTTCACATTCAGAGACAGGTTGTTGGCTCTGCACCAGTCCATTAGCCGCTGCACCTCTTCTCTGTATGCTGACTCATCGTTCTTGCTGATGAGACCCGCCACGGACGTGTCATCGGCGAACTTGATGATGTGATTCGAGCTGTGTATTGCTGCACAGTCGTTTTACTTTGAGTTTTTAGAATTTATGAAAGGGAAAGAAAGAGATTAATTTCAAGAAATGTAAGCTAAGCTTAACTATCTATTTTTTTCCAAGAAAGATTGGCTATAAATACATTCTCTACTCGAGCATTGAAAGTTATTTTTGGATTATTATATCTACATCTCACTGATCATGCTAACGTACGGTGAGCTGTAGGTATAATAATTTTTTTGCAGGGGTTCCCTGAGACCAGAAAATTATTTCAAGGGTTCCCCCAGGGCAAAAACGTTGAGAAATGTTGTTCTATAGGTTTCAATGAGATCCCCCAACGTTTCTGTAAAATCCACCGAGTACAGTCCTCTAAAATCCTAGAGCCATAAAATGCTCCTCGTATGTTAATCCTTTCATTCTTGGAATCATTCTTGTAAGCCTCTTCTGGACCTCCTCCAATGCCGACACATCTCTTCATAGATAGCGGGCTGAAAACTGCTCATAATACTCCAAGTGCAGTCTGACCAATGCCTTATAAAGCTTCAGCATTATATCCTTGGGAGCCAAGCGAAGCTCCAAAGTTGCAGAACGAACTCTGTTATAGGTATGAACATTTGAAAGTGAAAAGATAAATTGATAGGAAACTTTGGAAGGAATGTGGCTTTGAAAATAAGTGCAAGGGTAAAGGTGCAGAGAGAATGTGTAAAATCCTTGGTGTTGTCTGGTTGAGGTGTAACCAGGAGTGAAGGACGAGATGTGAGAAAGTGAATGACACTAATATTATTTATAGAACCAAAAAGTTCAAGTTGCTATGAAAACATACAAAAGTTATGCAGGGTGCTGAGTCATTTTCACTGTTGGAAGCCAAAGGAATCTGAGGGAACTTCTTTAAAACTTGTTCAGCAAGTTCTTATCAAGAACATTGTTTGTCAGAGGAATTACCTGAATGTGTTCCCAAGAACTCATAAAGAAAACCCAAAGATATGGGAAACAAAAAACGCACAGAATTACTTTTGGTATATGATTCCATCATTAAGTTTGGGACCTGGAAATAAGTGTTCTTGGAGCAGGTAACTGATGACCTGGGTTATCTCAAAGGAGCTGACTAACTGATTGTCTCGTCATTATCGCCTGCAGAAGATCGATGCAACCTTCCTGCTTGGAAATTCTTGGATGGGTTCAAGGAGAGTTCAAATGCCCCATCTAGGTCTCCTTGAAAACCTATCTAGGTATGAGGTACCAGACACATCCTTGTTTATCACTTTGTTGCTCTGAAGGCTGCACAAAAACGCAGGCCAGGGCATCCCATTATCACTATTAAAATCTTTGTTAAATGAATATGGGAATTGTAAACTGAGCCAACATTTAATTGTCCATTCCGAGATGCTCTTGGGAAGGTGGTACTGAGCTGACTTCCTGAACCATTGTAGTCCTTGAAATGTGGGTATACTACAGAATCATAATTATTCTGTGTCCCAGGTTCACTCACAATTTTTCAGGGTGAAGAACATTATGCCAATATCCAACCTCTTTTCTAACACAGGTACATTGGTGGATATTGGATAGGGAGAATGCAGGAGATGATAAATCAACCACGGGCGAGTTCCAGGACTTTGACCTATTGATGGTGAAGGAATGGCAGTATGTTTCCTAGGTGAGATGGTGTGAGGATTGATGGGAACTTCCAAATGATTTCCCCATGCTTTTGTTGCCCTGGTTCTTTGAGCTGGTAGAAGTTACGGGTTTATAAGGTGCTGTTATAAGGACTCTCTGTGAGTTACTCCAGTGCATCCTGCGGATGAAACGAACTGCTGCTTCTCAGTAAGTTTGTTCAGAATGTAGATGAGTCACAGACACAAAGGTTCCAGGCCCTTTCCGAACTAAAGGAGGTCCCAGACAGGTTTTGGTAATGTGTCACAGCTGTCTGTATCACCCTCTTATTTGGGACTAGGATATCCATCTGTATTCCAATCCTAGGTTGCTACTCAGTGATTCCTACTGGAAGTACTTTGACTGTATGCAATTTCTGTAATCCTTGAGATGCAGAGGGGAAGGACTGGTTCCTGTGAAGGTATATCGATCAACGAGTCAACAGTTTGGAGGGAGAAAAGGGGAATTATACCCTAAACAATATATTACCCTGCATTTAAAAGTTTATGAAAAGCAAATGTATTACAACTTATTTGTGCTTTGTGTATAAAAAATGTTTGCAATTATATTTTTTGTTTGTGTGTGTGTGTGTGTGTGTATATGTATATATTTACAGTACACTTTATTTGTTGCCAGGTGGGGCTCAGGAATAGACATTTTTTTTCCAAGTTTTAATCATCCATGAGGATGCTTTGAATCATTCTTCGGGATTGCAAAATTGTACAGTATGTTTAGTGTCTGTTTGAGTTCATAAAATGTAATGTAATATTTCAAATCACCCATTGCTATTTGATCTCCATATATATTCTGTATTACTAATCAGTTCATATTATAGCAGCTCCACCCAGTAATATGTTTAGACTGTTGTTATCGTAGCTGAGTAAAATGCAGATTGGAAGTGCAGTTGACGATAAATGGTGGACTGTTGTGTCGTCTGGAATTCAAGTCAGGGATATCCCAGATGTTCTTATCTGGGACAGACAAAATTTTAATGAGACCTCTTATTATCTCTCATAAGTTGATTTTAAAATTGTCGTACTTGTCCTCCTTGTACTATGCAATTGTTGGCAGCTACTTGTCAACAAAATATAAGGGAGCTTCTTGTTGAGGAATGTGGATCTGTATCCATTGAAGAACTATTGTCTGATGCTGCCTGGCCTGCTGCGTTCACCAGCAACTTTGATGTGTGTTGGTTGTATTAAGAAGGCAGTGACTTTTTTTACTATTTGACTTTCTTAATGTGTTTTGGGGGCAACATTACATCGGTACAACCTGAAGTAAAACTGATCCAGTCAGGGAGGTATTTCTGTTGGGTGTGTTTTACCTTCGTCAAGGATCTCGGTTTTTTTTTTCCTTTTCCTGTGGTTGTCACTAGATCGTGCTCAGGAGTAAAAACCCTTGTCATTGTTTTGCTGATCAGCAACGTTCAGGTTACGTACCCTTATTCTTGGCTTGGCTTTACCTGTCTGTCCACAGGACAGAGGCCAGAGATTATCCTTTATCCCAAAGAGATGAACACCGTGTTACTTTATTCACGTACCATCCCTTCAGCCTTATTGTTGATGAGATTTGTAGAACCAGACTTCCAGCAAGAACTTTGGACTTAATTGCTGACGGCTGTTCATAGGAAAGAATGAATAAAGGAAGAGGTGGTTGTACTGAGTATATATGGCCATTCCTGTTTGTGCAGGCCTCCGGAGTTGTACATTTCAAATGTAAAGCTTGATTTTTGGCAAGATGTCAGAAGCCTGCTAGTTACTACACAACTACATGTTGCTCAGATGCCTATTCGTCTGTGATGACCCAGATGAATGAAGGAAAAATCCCCTTAAAATGTACACAATGAATACAGAGAGCCCAAAATACATAGCTTTCCAATGCTACGGAGGCTAGTAACTCTCCATATTTTGGGCCTAGATCTCTTAGAGTCTGCCTAGCATCAGAAAACATTTGGGTATAGAAAGGCATCCAAGCATTTGCTCCATCTAAGAAAATTAACTAAGAAACTTTTGTGTGATTTATTTTACACCCCTGCAGCATTTATAACTCTATTTCAAACTGATGACAAGATGAATTAAATCAATGAGCAGCAGCAAAGTGACAGAAAATAGAAGATGACCTTAACGTGTGTCTCAGTGGAACCGACCTTTTCAGGCTTGTATATAAAGCCTGTAAATGGTAATGTACTGCTTACATCAGATCAGTCAGATTGTGTGCTGAATGGGAAGACAATGTTTTTTACTGCTTGAATAATAGGTAGTGATGAAGGACTGTCCTAATTTTTCATTTTTTTTGAAATCTGGGTAGATAATCTGCAAACAGAGGAACAAGATTAAGTTACATTAACCTCATCCTAACTAAGGGTTAATGTTACATGTATGGCATGGTAGCATAGTGGCAAGCTTAACCCTTTATAGCACCAGCCATCGGGGTTCAGTTCCTGCTGTTGTCTAAGGAGTTTGTATATTCTCCTGGTGACCACGTGGGTTTCCTCTGGGTGGACCAGTTTCCTCTCATATTTCAAAGATATTCAGGTTCGTAATTTGAAGGCTTGCTATGTTGGCACCAGTAGCATGGTGACGCTCCACAGCACAATCCTCTGATTGTGTTGGTTATTGACGCAAGCAATCCACTAAATGCTTCGATGTTTCATTGTACATGTGACAATTAAAGTTAATATTTAGTGAGATAAACCAGCGTGAACCAGCTGCTGGAATAGCAGAACCATAACTTGGTCAAAAGTCCATGTAAGTAAATGTGGACCATAGAAATGTTCCATTCTAGACACGTTGGTAGCTGTGAGATATTTTAATGTCAGCTAAAAATTAGATTATTTTCCCCCCTGAACGCAAGCTTTATTTATATAATGGGGAACAATAAGTGCTGACCTTGGAAGTCAGGGGTTGGGTGTGTGTGGAGAGTACATTCCATTCTATCAGAGCACAAGGCTTGAAATGTTGTGGACTTAGTGTTTCAGGTCCCTGGGCTTTGAGTGGGGTAAACTGTACATTATCCATTAAATGATCTTAGTCTCATTAAATACTCCTCCTAAATTCCAAATAAGAAGAAATTTTCGAATGGAAGAAGGACACTACCGTGGCTGACAAGTGAAGTCAGAGCCAAAGTAAAAGCAAAAGAGAGGGCTTACAAGGAAGCCAAAGCTAGTGGGAAGATAGAAGATTGGGAAGATTTTAAAAACTTGCAGAAGGAAACTAAGAAGGTCATTAGGAAGGAAAAGAGGAATTATGAAAGGAAGCTGGCAACTAAAATCAAAGAAGATACTAAAAAGTTTTTTTAAGTATATAAAGGGTAAAAGAGAGTTGAGCGTAGATATAGAACCAATAGAAACTGATGCTGGAAATATTGTAATGAGAGATGCAGAGATGGCAAAGGAACCGAATACATATTTTGCACCAGTCTTCACAGTGGAAGATAGCTGCAGTATACCAGACATGTAAGAGTGTCAGGGAAGTGAAGTATAGGGGAATGAGCAAAGAAGTGGCAAATGAAATACAATGTTGGAAAGTGGATGGTCATGCACTTTGGTGGAAGAAATAAACGGACAAACTATTATTTAGATGGGGAGAGAGTTCAAAACACAGAGATGCAAGGGAACTTAGGAGTCCTTGTGCAAGATACCTTAAAGGTTAACCTCCAGGTTGAGTCGGTGGTGAAGAAGGCGAATGCAATGTTGCCATTCATTTCTGGAGGTGTAGAATATAAGTGAATAAAAGCAAGGAAGTGATATTGAGGCTCTATAAGGCACCCATGAGACCACACTTAGAGTATTGTGTGCAGTTTTGGCTCCTTATTTTAGAAAGGATATACTGACATTGGTGAGAGTTCAGAGAAGATTCACGAAAATGATTCCAGGAATGGAAGGGTTACTGTATGAGGAACATCTGGCAGCTCTTGGACTATATTCCCTGGAGTTCAGGAGAATGAGGGGCGATCTCATAGAAACATTACGAATGTTAAAAGACCTGAACAGATTGGATATGGCAAAGTTATGCCCCATGGTAGGGGAGTCTAGGATAAGAGGGCAGTACTTTAGGATTGAAGGACCTCCATTTAGAACAGAGATGTGGAGAAATTACTTTAGTCAGAGGGTGGTAAATCTGTGAAATTTGTTGCCACGAGCAGCTGTGGAGGCCAAGTCACTGGGTGCCTTTAAGGCAGAGATAGATAGGTTCTTGATTAGCCAGGACATCAAAGCGTATGGGGAGAAGTCAGGGGAGTGGGGATGACTGGAAGAATTAGATCAGTCCATGATTGAATGGCGGAGCAGTCTTAATGGACCAGATGGCCAACTTCTCCTATATCTTACGGTCTTATGGTCTAAATCGTACTTGATTTTCAACAAAACTCGTCTTGAGTTTTCATATCCCTAACAAGTGCATAAGTTGCTTTATTGGGAAATAAATATCACAAATGGTCATTGTTTTATGTATATTATGTATAAACTATTACTGCCTATCCTTATAGACTCATGAAGGTGATGGAAAGTCAGCTGGATAATTGTAAGAGGTGGGAGTCAATCACACCTGTGAATTTGTAAAAAGAGTAATGTTGCAGAGTATGGAGAGGTAGACCATACTGATAGCAGTTTGTGGATTTCCACCTTCAGCCACAGGTACAAACAGATATCAGAAGTTTTGTTCTGCTTTAGGCCCTAATGGCAAGCATATGAAAAGTACGTATGAAAACTCCTACAGCTTCGTCCATAAATGAACTGAAATGTCTTCTACATGTTAGACATTTGCAAAAGAAATTCTGTACTTTATTGTGTTTGTTCCTATCCCATATAGGTCAAGGTTGTCGCTGGAATAAGGTTTGGAACACACTTTTTAACATTTGGTTATCCTATACCTGAATTTTTACGGTGGGTGCCAGTGAATGATACGTCTCAAGGAGGTGAAGAAGCTAGGTATTTCATTTTATTTTAGCCAGATTTTAGCTGGGAGTGATTGGGATGTGAATACCAATATACATGCTCACTGAATTTCCTTATCCCACGAGACAAGATTGTCCAGTTCTGTGCAGCACAGTGAGAAGATTGTAACCGATTCCTGCCACAATTAATTCCATGCTTTGTGATGAAAAATATCAACTGCTGTCTGAGAAATGAGTGGGATCCACTCCATTTTGCCTACCACCCACAACAATTCCACACTGATGCTATTTCATTGGTTCTTAACTCAACTCTGGAACATCTGGAAAGCAAAGATGCATACATCTGGAAACTCTTTATCAATTACTGGGCATTCAATATTATCATCCCCTCAAACTAATCAATAGGCTTCAAGACTTTGGCCTCAATACCTCCTTGTGCAATTGGATCCTCAATTTCCTCACTTGCAGATCCCAGTCACTTCAGCTTGGCAAATACATCACCACAATCTCCATCTGCACAGGTGAACCACAGGGCTGTTTCACAAATGAGAAAATCTGTAGATGCTGGAAATCTGAGCAACGCATGCAAAATGCTGGAGGAACTCAGCAGGACAGGCAGCATCTATGGAAACAAGTGCAGTCAACGTTTCGGCCCTTTTTTCCATAGATACTGCCTGTCCTGCTGAGTTCCTCCAGCATTTTGTGTGTGTGTTGCAGGGGGCTGCTTGTTTAGCTGTCTGCTCTCCTCAGTTTACACTTATGACTGTCAGGTTAAGCACAACTCCGATGCCTATTTCAGTTTGCTGACAACACCACAGTCGTTGGCCAAATCAAACTTGGTGATAAATCAGCATATAGAAGGGGAGATTAAACATCTGGCTGAGTGATGCCACAACACCAACCTCTCACTCAATGTCAGCAAGACCAAGGAACTGATTATTGACTAGAAGTGAAAGAAACCAGAGGTCAATGAGCCACATGGGGATCAGGAGTGGAACAGGTCAGCAACTTTAAATGCCTTGGAGTGATAATTTCAGAGGAACTTTTTTGGGCCCAGCACGAAAGTGCAAGTATGAAGAAAGCAAGGCAGCACCTCTACTTCCTTAGAAGTTTGTGAAGAGTTGCCATGAAATCTAACACTTTTACAAACTTCTATAGATGTGGTGGAGAGCCTATGGACTGGTTTCAACATGGAGACACCAATGCCGTTGATCAGAAAATCCTGCAAAAAGTAGTGGCTAGGGCCCAGTCTGTCAGAGGTGAAGCCCCCCCCACCACTGAACACACCTACACAGAGTGCTGTGACGAGAAAGCAGCATTCGTCATCAAGGACCCCCACCACCGAGGCTATGCTCTCTTTGCGCGGCTGTCCTCAGGAAGGAGGTACGGGAGCCGTACAATCCTTGCCACCAGATTCAGGAACAGTAATTGCCCCTCAACCATCAGGCTCTTGAACCAGTGAGGATAACTTCACTTACCCCACCACTGAATTGTTCCCAAAACCTATGGACTCTTCATCTTATGTTCTCGATAATTTTCCGTATTTATTATTTTTTCCTTTTATATTTACACAGTTTGTCTTTTGCGCATTTGTTGTCTGTTCTGTTGCGTGTGATCTTTTATTGATTCTATTTTGTTTCTTGGATTTACTGAGCATGCCCACAAGAAAACTAATCTCAGGGTTGTATTTGGTAACATATGTGTACTTTATAAATGTACTTTGAAATTTGAACAAGATATCGCAGCAACTCATTACCCGGTCACTATTAAATTATTGTCTGTGGGAACTTGTCCAAATTACCTCGATCTTTGAAATGTGACAGCAGTACTTGTAAAAAATACTGAGAGATGATGTTCTGAAAAAGAGATGAGGTGCTACACAAATTTCCACACATTCAGACCCTGATGGTCAATACATTACATATCTCTGTCACTCATGCCAATTATCTTTCTTTTTAATTTCTCCCAAAGTGATCACTGGGTACTAACAATTGATTCATTGTAGAGAGTGAGAAGTATTGACATAAAAAGCAGTCAGTCTCTTGCACCTTTGGTATCTTCTGCTAATGTGAACTGTTTTTGCTTGAATGAAATCACTGGAGAAAATTACTGGTAGATACAAAGCAACTTCTTTATTTGACAAAACAATGTACAGCAGGCATCATATGGAGACGCTTTTGGTGGACAGGTTTGCTGGCCCAATGTGGGGCTTGGTATTTATGTGCTAAACACAAAGGACAATTCTGTATTTACAAAGTATACACAATACTTTTTTTTGAAACTACATACAAACTTCACACCTTCTGATTTACATCCATCCCTCAGACGCCAGTAGTATCTACACTGGGATCCACAGCTTTTTTGGAATGCATTGTTCCAAACTGAATGCACAATACATTTACTTGGTATTTTATGTGCTAAACGTAAGGGACAATTCCATATTTATGAAGTATAGATAATGCTTTATTTGAAACTGCATGCAAACTTCACACCTTCTGATTCACGTTCATCCTACAGACGCCAGCATCAGCTGGACTGGGATTCACAGCTTTTAGGAATGCATTGTTCCAAATTAAATCCACAGTACATTTTCAAGGAACAGAAGACTGGTAGCCAAAGCCATTTGCTAAATGTAAATGACCTAAACCAAAAAATCACTCTAACATGAACCATGTGTAGGAGCCACTCATACTCTGACAAGTAGACTTCAAAGCTAACATTTCTTTGAAGGGTGAAAATATCCTGGGATCACTGGGAAATGAATTGAGATTTAAATGCTCAAGCCTGCACTGAAATTTTCCGATGCCCTATAATAGTCCTTTGCTATTGATAGCTCTTTTGCCCTTGAGGATTCATGGTACAATGGGTATAATTACAAGGGCAAGGTTAATTTAGAAAAATGTTATTTAAATACTGTTACACTGCTTTCCTGTTTCTAAACAGAAAATCTGAAAGAAAACAATTGAATAGTGAATTGCGTCATAGTCATGATTCATAATGGCAGGTACCATCACTCTCAAAACATAGTCTGGAAGACCAGAGGAAATTTAATAACTACACTGTCAGGATTAATTAATTCTGATGTGGTTATTGGAATAAAGTTCAAACAGGACAGCCTTGTGCGGAATGGGAATGTTATCCCCTTGTAGTTTTTGATATCCCGTGTATTTACTGTTCCAACAGCAAAATGTCTCTCTCTGAAATGGCTCATTTACAAGAAAATATGGAAATCTCTTCAGAAAATGATCTCCAGACTGCTAATCTGAGGATTCAGGATTCATACTGAAACAGAGAATTTCTGTGCATTTGCCATGGAGCTTGATCTGAGGAAAGAATTTCAAAAACTCCGTATCTGTGAATTCGGGGACAAATGTGCCAGATTGCTGGAGTTACTGATTGAAGTGAATGCTGGAATTCATGTAAAGTTAAAGTCAGTTCCTTGCATTCAATTTGATAATCTTGAAGCACACTTGTTTTACACTTCTGCGTAATTTACTTCTTTACATGCAATTCTCTCCATCGCTTCTAAATGGGTTGCATTTGCAGAGAGCTCTCTGTCATTCTGTGGACGGATTCCATTTTGGAGCCTGGACTGATTCTTTGCTGATAAAACAACTTGTTGTTACTTGTGCTGCAGCTAAACTCTCCTCTCCCTATGTTGCTGATCGATATGCTTTCCAGAGAAGAAGCTGAATCCTTACCCATTTGTTTACAGGCTTGATTGTCCCAGGATAGATTAATTTTAGAACACTTAGTCATATCCTGGCTAATCACTGAAGAGAGCCCAAAGGGCAAAATTAAGGATAACACAAAGCAAATACTGGAGGAACTCAGCTGGTCAGGCAGTATCTATGGAAAGGAATAAAAAATCGATGTTTTGGGCTTCCTGTTGGGAATGTCTACCCTGTGGGAACATTTTATACTCAACCATTATTAAGGCCTGTGTCTTGTATATTGCAGAGATTCTTTTTATTGAATGCATATACAGCCAGCATTCTGTAATTTCTAACAGCTTGTTCTGTCTTATTGAATTCTGTGTCTGACAATGGACAATTTTAGAACAGCATAATTCAGTAAGTTTTTAATGAGCAATAACACTTGCTAATTTAATTGGCCTCTTGGATTGCTTTATACACTTTTAACCAAATTATTGTCACAGTGGTATTTTACACAAAATGGAGTTTATTGTCAGTAACAGCAGCCAAGACTGTTATTGTCAGGGTGGAAGGTACTAACAACTAGTTGAAAAGCTGAGGAAGGACCCGCCCTTTTTTATTCCCTGAGTTAATGGTGGTGCAGTCAAATTCCCTTTCAGGGAGGTGCAGTAAACATCAGGGAAAGAATGCTGGTGCGACTGATGATGCAACTCAAGGCTTGTTCAAAGATGGTGAAACCAGATCAAAGATCCATGCTTATCTTGGTGTTACATAGAAAGGTGTGGGATCCATTTGGCAGCAGAGGCAGATTAGAAACACATTAATGGCCCTGGTCTGCATACTGAATACGGCTGTAAAGAGCAAGGGGCAGGTTCGGGTAGAGGAATAGTGAAATGTTGAAGCCAAACTTGGAGTTAATGATCTGTAGGTTGTACAAGGAAGAGAGCACACAAGTATAAAGAGTTTCATAAATTGAAGTATGGGAAAAAGAATGATTACTAGTGTATTGAATTAACCCAGTGTCATTAATTTGTGAGTTCATAGGAAAATTGGTGTTGCAGTTTAATCCTTGGTTGAAATGAGTTCAGAACTCCTTATTAATGGAAGAATCAGATCAGAGATAAAACCATAAGACATGGGAGCAAATCAGGCCATTTGACCCATTGAGTCTGCTCCTTCATTCCATCATGGCTGATTCATTATTTCTCTCAACCCCAGTCTCCTGCCTTTCCTGCATAACCTTTGACTCCCTTACTAATCAAGAACCTATTAACCTCCGCTTTAAATATAATCAGCGACTTGGCCTCCACAGCTTTCCGTGTCAGTGAATTCCACAGATTCACCACTGAATCAAAGGTTGTATTGAGCATTAAATAGATGATTTACTTAAATCCAAAAAGACAAGTTCAAAGCCCGAGTTCACTTGAGTAGCTGAAAGTTCCATTATCTTGAATGGAAAGAAATGGGTCAACTAGGCATCAAGGAAAGATCTTTGCTAATGAGTGATTGTTTCCCACCAAGTAGGTTCCTTATATTTATTGACCTTTCATATATTGAATACTTTGTGTTTATTGAAACGTACTTTAATGTTTTGATCTTTTATTTTCTAAACTGATGAATTCTGTACTTGTTACATTAGATCTGACTCTCCCACTCCTGGCTCCCCTCAAGCATCCCTGCATTCTTGTGCCAATCTATAGAGCGATGTTTATGATCCAGGCCTAGTATAGTTGTGTTTATTTTTGATGTATTTCAATTTGACATCATACATTGTGTTTTGGACTGAAAGCTTATCCTGACTTGCAAACAGGATGTGCTGACTGTTCCTGTGGATTCCTTGCTGATTATTTTAAAAATGATTATTTTGACATTGTAATGTGATCCTGGTACTAGGTGCGTGATACTCTTGCCATTCAATACAGTGCACGGCAGGTGATTCTACATTAAGGTGTAGAGGAGTTGGGGTAGGGTGCATATTTCACTATTGCCAAATGTATTAGGAATGAGAACTGACAGCTGAAGTTGTGTTCTTAGTGACTTGGATACCCAAAAATCATATGATCATGGACTTAATGTATTCTAATTTGGGTTAGCTATTACCTCCAGCATTTATGTGTGTTGCTCTGGATTTCCAGCATCTGCAGAATCTCTTGTGTTTATAAATTACTGTTTTTCTCTGTGTAATTACCAGGTAACTAATCTCAAATTTGTCAGTAAGCCCTAATTGTTCATTGTAAAACTGCAAGAAGTATGTGTTTATGTTCGAATTGAATGGGTTGGTTTTCTTGAAGGTTTGGTAACAGATTCTTATATCTAAGTCCAGACATTGATCAAATGACATGAGTTGAATTCTTTTGGAGTAGTTAGGAAGTTTAATTCATCAATAAGTAACAAACTAGGCACTGTACCAGGACCCTGAAACTATGGAAACTTTGTAAGAATTCTTCTAGTTAATTCTTATCCTTTGGGAAAGGGTTATACTATATCTCTGCCATCCTCGTCAGGTTTATTTGACTCCAGACCTGCCTATGCTTTTGATGGTGGTTATGTGAAATGACCTAAGAAATCATTCATTAAGATCAACCAGTGACTGGAGATGGACAGTAAATCCCTAGTTTGCTAGTGCTATCAACATTGGAATAAATAAATAAAGCACCCAATTAATCCAAACCTTGAATAAATATCACTGTTGTAATCAGATGTTTTTGTTTGTTTTAAACACAGTATCTGATGTATTTGAAACTGAAGAGATGAATGATTACACTGAGCGACTCGAGAGGTAGGAATCCTTAGCTCCAGTCTCTCCTGTTTAGTCGTTAGGAAGAGGAATTTGTAAGAGATTTCGTGAGTGCTAGTTATGTTGGCATTGATAATAGAAATTCATGAAAATAAACAAAAATAGAAGCAACTGCAG
This sequence comes from Mobula hypostoma, assembly GCF_963921235.1. Taxonomy (NCBI): domain Eukaryota; kingdom Metazoa; phylum Chordata; class Chondrichthyes; order Myliobatiformes; family Myliobatidae; genus Mobula; species Mobula hypostoma. The sequence continues at coordinate 104,737,708 of NC_086106.1, read as the reverse complement.
GCCATTCATCCCTTCAAGCTTGCTTCACCACTCAATAGGACCAACTTTATCTTTTATCAAAATGATATTCCACTCTACCATCCTCCTACTTAAGTACATCCAGCAGCTGAAGGCTGATATATACTTGTGCGTCAAATGTATGCCGTAGGTACGGCGTAACCGTGTACCCTATGCTGTACTCTATGCCGAACCCTATGCCGTAGCCTAACACGCCCAAAATGTAACTACGTGTCGCGGCGACGCAGACCGAGACAACTGTGATTGGTCCGCTTGGTAGCATCGCATTTCCTCCTACGCTGCAATAGCTTCCCATTGGGCGACTGAAGGGCAGGGAAGGAACTCTGGCTGCAATGCTTTTCATAAAGCTTTACAGACCTCCGAAATTATGGAGGACCCTGTGCTTGACGCCAGTTTGTAGCTAGTTGCGACAGCCTGTTGATTTCCACCTGAAGCTAAAACCCGAATGGTGATTGCCAGTCTCTGAGTGTACTGTGCATACACTGATGCGAAATAAATGGTTGGAGACGATGAACCAAATTGTCAAATCTACTTGCCGACATCCGAAAATATTTGAAATGCATTTCCTCGTCCATGTCTCTCAGTGGCCGGACAAGCAAAGAAAATTCACCCTCCTTCAGTTTCAGTCGCGGTTGTTTGAAGTTTGAATTTCTTTGTGTTGGGTTTCAACACGAAGAAACTCAACACCATGGCATAGAAACCCCACTGCCAACTAGCGTTTTGGCGGTGAATAGCAGAGCGACGCAGATACACCAATGCACAAGTATAAATGCTCACAACGGTGTAGCCCACTTGCGTAGGCTACGGCGTAAGCTAGTATACACAAGTATAAATCAGCCTTTAGCCTACATAAGCTTGTGTGATAAAGAAGGTTTACAACCTTTGAGTGAAGAAACTTCTCCACCTTAACCCCTACCCAGAATATGACCATTAGATGTATTCTGTAGTATTACCAGGTGGCATTTTCTTCTGCATCTAATTTCTCAGAATTCGTTTTGATGAGATTTTGTCTTGTTCTTCTAATGCCCTAATTAATACATGTCTGACTGTACAAATCATACCTTGTATGACACAAAATAATCTGCAGATGCTGGGATCAAAGCAACATTCACAACATGCTGGAAGAACTTGGCAGGTCGGGCAGCATCCGTGGAAACGATCAGTCAATGTTTTGGGCCGGAACCCTTCGTCAGGAGTATCATACCTTGTATGACACTCCTGCCATCCTAGAGATATCAGTGTGATGGACTTTCATACACTCCCTCTGTGGCAGGTATTGGTAAGGGACTTACAGATTGACAATTAGCTTTACTAGTCACATGTACATCGAAACATAGAGCGAACTGCAAATAGTACTCGAGGTGTGGTCTCCTGTACTCAGAAACTCTCTCATTCTTATCCACTTGCTGAACCTGAATGTTTGCTTTCAGTGATTGGTCTCGTGCAGGGAGACTTGGATTCTTTTGTGCATCAACCTTTTCCCCAATCTATCACCATTTAAATCTCCATCTTGCCTTTCAGATTCAGATTAGTTTAGTGTCATACATCAGGGTGCAATGAAATTCCTTGCCCACAGTAATCTCACAGAGTAAACAGTATGCATGGTCATACTAAATACAACAATGAGTGCAAAAGTAAGTGTGTTTTTTCTAACCAAGGAGCCACATTTGACCTCTGATTAAACTATTCAAACTGCTTTGAAGCACATTTTCCACTACAGTCACAAAGCATGGGGTCGAACACCACACTTTCACAACCGGTTCACTGGTCCACACCCACGTGCGTAGACTTGACTTGGACAAGTTAGCCAGTGCGAAGGCTGAGTTTGCTAACATGGAAATGCTTGGCATTTTACACAGGCTGAATAGCCCTTGGGCTTTACCCCTCCACTTGGTCCCTAAGCCAGACAATGGTTGCCATCTGTGTGGCGATTATCACCACCTTGATGAAGCCACCACCCTCAGTGGGTCCACATATTCAGCACGTTTATCCAGAATGATAACTTTTTCTGAAGTGGATTTGGTCAGGGGCTACCACCAAGTGCTTGTGTGTGCTGAGGACATTTCCAAAAACCCGGTTTGGCCTACTTGAGCTTCTGTGCATGCTGTTCGGGCTGAAAAATGCAGAACAGACTTTACATTGACTAATGGACACTGTGCTAAATGACTTAGATCTTCCTTTTAGTTACCTGGACAGCATACTTTTTGCCAGCACATCCAAATCCAAACACATCACACCTCTGCACACTTTTCAAGCATGTAACCTGACATTGGCTGATTATTAGCCCTGCTAAATGCAGCTCAGGTTGTTTACTGTTAACTTTCTTGGCCACCACATCTATGCAGAAGATGTGACGCCCCTGACCTCAAAAATCGCTGCTATTATGGACTTTCCACTGCCCTGCACTACCAAAGCACTTAAGAATTTTTAGGTATGGTGAATTTCTATCACCATTTCATTTTGCGAACTGCCGAACTTGTATAGTATAAGTTTAGGACCCTTGTATAGTGTCCTAAAAGGCAGTGTCCCTAATCGCATGCTTGAGTAGTCACCAGACATGACCAGAGCATTTGGTGACACCAAGTGAGCTCATTTGAACGTGACCCTACTGGTGCACCTATCACCATCAGTACTGATGCCTCAGTCTATGCTGTGGGTGCTGTGCATAAACAGTTGGTTGGCGACTTTGTGGCAGCCGCATGCCTTCTTCAGCGGCAGTTTGTCTCCCACCCCCGGTCTCTCTCCCCCCCCCCCCGAGATGATGTACGCACATTTGACCGCGAGCTTCTCGATCTCTATTTGGCTGTCTGCCATTTTCAGTTTTTACTGGAGGGCCAGTATTTCACTGTTCATTGACCACAAACCCTTGTGTCTGCGATGGCCAAAGCATCAGGCCCTTGGCCTGCTGAGTAGCAACACCACCTGGCCTACTTTTCAGAATTCACGACTGACACGTAGCTTTCTGAAGGGGAGAATAATACTGTGGATGATTGCTTCTTGGAGCCAGGCTGCTGTGAAAGCCATTCGCATTAGGGTTGACTGTCCATAAAGCTTTACAGACCTCCGAAATTATGGAGGGCACATTTCGCACGAGAAAAAAGCCTCTCGCATCTTGTTTACCCCGCGACTACCATGACCATGAAGCCTTGCGCGGGCAGGTGAGTGCGCATGCATGATGTGCGTGAATTGCCCAGCGACGCAGACTCACCAATGCACAAGTATAAATGCTCACAACGTGCGTAGGCCACTTGTGTAGGTTACGGCATCCAGTTAGTGCAGAAGTATAAACCAGGCTTTATACAGCTCTCGTTACATGCACGTGCAGTTCAACTCTTTGAGTGAAAATGCAGAAAGTTTGAAGTTAATAACTAATCTCCTTCTACCGTAGGCCACAAACTTATCAATCACCCCTGCTTTGGACCACTTCTGGAGGTCCAAGACACCGGCTTCTACAAAGAAGGGATCCGTATGCTCCACGACCACTGGACTAAATGTGTAAATGTAGGAAAAATAAATGTGTTAGGTTTTCTAAAGTTGACTCCTTCTACCTTAGGCCAGGAACTTATCAATCATGTCTCGTAATGCTATTCATGGCATTTTGCATCTGGGCGGAAAAGCTTCACAGAAACTGGTTGCTTTACAGCTTTTGTGGCACAAGCTTAGTAAGGATGTGCAAGACTGGAGTGTCAGTGGGTGAAAACTAACTGTCATGTTTGGGCACCATTGGCACTTTTTGATGTCTCTGAGCAATGGTTTGAACAGGTCAATGTGGACTTGGTTGGTACAGGTCAATGTGGACTTGGTTGGTACTCAGTTCCATCGCCCTCCCTACCATGGTGGACCGTACAATTCATGTCAGACCACTGGGCCGCAATGGCCCAAAACCTAGGCATTAAATTGCATCACAAACCACAGCATATCACCCGCAGTCCAATGGCCTGTGCGAGCGGCTTCACCGTTCCTTAAAGACTGCTCTGAGGGCCTCCCTGATGGACAAGAGTCTCCCGTGTGTCCTGGGACTCAGAATGGCTCCAAAAGAGGACCTGCAGTTCTCCATAGCTGACTTGGTGTATGCCAGCTGCTATGGGTTCCAGGTCTACCTCCATGTCTATCATGGCATACAACACTCTTGGGTTCCAGTTGACCTACATTCTATTTCATTCATTTTTGTCCTCGATACACATCAACACCCCCTTAAGCCTCCTTATGATGGCCCAGGTCCAAAAAAATTTTATTATGGATAGGAAGGGTAAACCTGAGTGTATTTCTGTAGATCCGGCCCACCTTAAACCAGCCCACCAAAAGCTGGATGTTTCTCCTACTGTACCCCTGATCACGCATGACTGTGTGCATGTCAGCACCCTTCTGGGTGAGTCAGCGACACCTAATGTTACTCCAACCAAGGCAGATAGGACCTGAGCCAACTACAAGCTCCAGACAGACTCAGAATGCTGGTTTTGGTGAATTTTGGGAGGGTCTGTGTAAGGTAATGTAATGGGTAACAGATGGCACATGTTGTTCATAATAGTAACTCTTCTACATGATTCACAAACACCATCATTGAGCTGTTGTATTCACTTAAAGAAATGATGTCTGATGTCTGACGTAATGATGTCTGTCTAAGGTGACTGTTTTTGGTTTGTTCGTACATAAATTGACTTGCAAATTTTATTCATAAAATCCTACGTTCCGAAGGTTTAGTGAGTCAATTAGTTTCCATCTTGGCTAGATTATTACCCACAAAGCCATTAGCTTTACATTTCCATTCTAAAGTCTGCAGAACCATAGAAAAGTCCTTCTGAAAATCCAAATACACCACATTTATTGGTTCTCGATTATCTGTTCTACTGGTTACATCCTCAAACATGTCTGGTAGATTTGTAGATTTTTCCTTTTCACAAACCTGTATTGTCTTTGATTTCAGATTTATTTTCCAAGTGCCCTGTTATTACATCCTTTTTGACAGACAAACATAGGCTAATAGATCTGCATTTCCTGGTTCTCTTTATTTAGACCATGGGATTATATTTCACACCTTCCATTTTTTTCAGACACCAAATTTTGGAAGATGACAACTAGCCACAAGTTTGCAGATGATAGGGAGCCATAACTTGAATATCAATGAGTTGGAGTAAAGGAAGGAGATAGTTTATTAAGATGTGGTGTCATGACAATAACTGTTCCCTTAGTGGTAGCAAAACAAAAGAGCTGGTCATTGACTTCAGGAAGGAGACAGTGCACAGTGTTGAGGTCAAGAGGATTGACAGTTTTAATTTTGTAGGAGTGAACATCACTAATGGCCTGTCCTGGTCTTACCACCTAGAATCCACAGCGAATGAGGCTCACCAACTAACCTACTTCCTCAGGTGGCTAAGGAAATTCAGCATGTCCCTGTTGATCCCTACCAATTTTTGGGGGTTGCTGGGGCGGCGTGATTCAAAGGGCTGGAAGGGCCAACTGTATCACTAAATAAATAAGTAAATTTTTATTCACTGCACAAAAGTTTCCTATCGGGATGCATAACAGTTTGGTATGGCATCTGATTCGACAGGTGACCACAGGAACCCTCAGAGTTGTGAACACAGCTCAGCACATCATGGAAACTAGCCTTCCTTTTATGGACATTGTCTCTACTTAGTGATGCAGCCAGCAAAATCAGAGACCTCATCCACCCTAGACATTCTTTCTTCACTCTTCCATTGGCAAAAGATACAGAAGTCTGAAAGCATATGCTGATAGGCTACTATATTTTGTATAGTTTCTTTTGTTTAAATACAGAACCTTGGCCCTGGGTTAAACTGTTTCACTCTTCACTTTATTCAATAATTCATTCATGTTACGTTCCCTGAAGCGCCATGTGCAACAAGATTATTACCTGACCTCATTTACACCAAGTTTAAGACAGCCATTTCCCTGGTTAGCTCGCTCAAGTTACTGGTCCTTCTTACGCACTCCTGGAATTTATCCTCCATGGTTTTACTGCTAATTTAGTTTGACCAGTCTAGATATGGATTAAAATTGATCACAGTTACCCTCTTGTTCAATGGCTCATCCACACTGACAAGAATTAGATTAGAAACTGGAGGACACGGATTTCGGACAACTGGCAAGCAAAAGGGAAATTGAGGAATTTTCTTTCCAATGAGTAAGTTTTTGTTATGGGATCAATTAATCGTTAAGGAAGCAGATTTGATAAAAAGTTAGATTTACAGTTAAACTGTAGACCGTTGGGCGGAAAATTTAGGGAATGCAATTAATATATGAGATCTTTCAAGGAGCTGACAGGTATGATGGGGTGAATGTCTTCTTGTGCAATACAATTGTTTTACAGCATAAGTGAAGAGTATTGCTCTAAATCAAAAATCATTTCATTCAAATGTGGTAGGAGAAATAGAGAAAAGGCTGCTTCTTCCTGCTTCTGCAAGGATGCAGACAAGAGCTAACAGCACGAACAGAGTAAAATTGCAAGTGCATCAATTGGAAGATACAGTGTTTCTGATTTCTACTTGCTTTGCCTCTGTTATGTTATACTCCATTGGATACACACTTGAGAAAATTGTTTAGAAGTCAAGTCACCCAGAGGTTCACCCTCCCAGAAGGACTCTGCAGTGCAATTGACTGACATTGCAGTCTCCATTTCCTGACGACAACAACAAATACAAGAAACACTTGTGCATCCCATGTTTAATATTGTGAGCATGATACTTTGAGCAGAGGTGGAATTAGTGGCTTTGCCACTATTGAAGTGTTGTACACATATCTGGGTGGGTGAGGGTAAGTCCATTTTATGCTGTAATGAAGGGAATATAAATAAACAGGCATGGTGGGCTTGTTGAAATCACTGGTAATTCTGGCTCGGTTGAATCTACATCCTTAGCTTGAGTTACTGTATGACCTATTAACTGCGCTGAAAATGGAAAGCACTGCAGATGCCGAATGTCAGAAGGTCAGTCAGCATCTGTGAGAAGTTTTGGGTCAGTCCAAAATGTTGACTCTAAGACTCTTAGTCACTTCTGACAAACAAGCATGGACCTGAAATGTTAATTCCATCTCTCATTCCTGGCTTGGCTTGTTCTAGTGTTTCCATCATTTGCTTTTTTTCCCTGTTAAACTGCATGTTTGTTAATGATGTTGGATTTCACAGTGAGTATTCGCTTGATTGATGTACTATTTTTAAACTTTCTCTTTTGCAGTAAATATTGGCTTAGAGCGTCTAAGAAGGAAGAGTAGCACGTCAAGAAGTTTTTGATACTGTGGGGATCATGAGTGACGCAGCTGTTGAAGATGCAAGCTCTGCCATGAACGAATTGTGTTATGAGTGTGGTCAGGCTCATATGGTCCTGGAGAACCACCTATACGATTATCAGCATGAAGTGGACGATGAACTAGTTTGTCACATTTGTCTCCAGCCATTACTGCAGCCTCTGGACACTCCGTGTGGTCATACATTTTGTTTCAAATGCCTGGAGAATTTCCTACAGGAGCAGGATTTCTGTCCCATGGATCGTAAGAAGCTTCACTTCCAGCACTGTCGGAAATCTAGTTTGCTAGTGCGTAATCTCCTCGATAAGCTAGTTGTTCACTGTCCATTTCGACTGGACTGCGATAAAGTGATGCAACGCTGTGAGCTTGACCCTCATCTCCAAAATAGGTGAGTATTACACGTTTCACTTTTATTGCAGCCAACATGTGATTATGACCTAGAGAATGAATTGTGTGCAGCAAGTATTTGATATGACCTGCTTAACCAAAGGAACAGGTGGCCTGAAATTTAGAACTAACTTTGTCAGGGTGGAAAGGAGGAAATCTGACGTGGAAAGAACTGATTTCATTGATCTGTCATATATGTATCAATGTTTAAGAGAAGTTTGGATAGGTACATGGATGGTAGGTTATGCAGGGCTATGTTCCCAGTGCAGGTCAATGGGAGTAGTCCTTTTAAATGGCTCTAGATGGGCCGAAGAGCCTGCTTCTGTGCTGTACTTTTCTATGATCTATAACTCTTTAACTCTATACCTACTCATATTAAAAACAAAAAAAAATCCCTGCTTAAGTACTGTCAGAGCTCCTGATTAAAATCAACACTTAGCCATCAAAAAAATTAAAATTTCAGTGCCATTTATTTTCTGTAAAGACCTCATGAAGTACCTTGTGAAATTTTCTAGTAATGCAGTTTTAGGGGCAAATTGAAAGATCACATGGAGCTGCTGTTCGAAATAATGGGTAATTTATTAAAAACTGATGTGCCCTAGAAGTCAGCTGAAGCTACCTGAGCCAGGAGACTGCTAAAGCTGATCTACCTGAGCCAGGAGGCTGCTAAAGCTGATCTACCTGAGCCAGGAGACTGCTAAAGCTGATCTACCTGAACGTGAATTTAATACGGCGTTGACAATATTACCAGTAAAACCACATTTTGATAACAATGGTGGCTAAAGGAAGACTTAATTAAGTAACAGACTAGGTCCTCATTACAGAATAGAATGATTATCCACAGGTCTAACAGTAAATCCAATTTTCTGTTACAATGGGATCATGCCATAACAAATTTCACAACACATGCTGGTGATAATACACCTAATTCTGGTTCTGATTCATAGTTAGTGAAGCTCCTGAAACATGAGTGTTATCGCTGCTGCATTCCATGCCTGCAATTCCCTGTTACCACATTAGCACAATCCACCTCCCTATTTACTAGTTATTAGCCTTTGCTATTCTTTCCCCTAAAACAGCAGTGTAGCAACTTTTTCTGCAGGGGTTTCCTCTGCCACCCAAATGACAAAAGCACCAACTGGTATATTATTGAGTTATCATGTAATAAATCATTGGTTGATTTTTGCCTTCATTTACTTGACCAACTTCAACCAAGGTTGCAAGGAAACACTACAGCAAGTTTCTCAACGTGCAACTGTAACGAAAACCAATTTCCCCCAGGATCAATAAAGTATGACTATGACTATGACTAAACTCCTGGAACAGGGGGAGAAAAAGAAACGTCGATTAATATTCTTGCTCCTGATTTCTGCTGGAGCACTCACAGGTGGTTGTCATATGAAGATTCATTGAACATGGAACAGTACAGCAATGTTGTGCTGACCTTTTAACCTACTGCAAGATCGTTATAGCACTTCTGTCCCACAAAGACCTCCATTTTTCTTTCATCTATGTGCTATCTATAAGTCTCTTAAACTGCCTCCGCCAGTATGCCTGGCAGTGTGCTGTATGCACTTCCCACTCCATGCAACAACAAACCCATCTCTTATTGAGGTAGTAGTGAACCTTGTGGTCATTTCTGCTCTGACCACTTAATGTGATGACTTAACAATTGATTTGAGCTTCTGAAAGAATAGTAGTAGCCTGCTTGTATTCTTCCTGCTTTACTTTTGTTGTTTGTAATATTATGCTGTTAAATTTAGTTATTTTAGTTATATTAACTTTTTGCTTGTTATGCTTAATTAATTTAATACATTTTGAAATTTTCTTTTGCATCATTGGTGAGGGTCTTAATGGCTAGAAACTTGTATAAACAGGGCTTTAAAGACCTTGTGTACAAAAAAAAAGTTAACTGTTGTACAGAAGGTGAATATAAGCCAAATATCAACAACTGGGCTTAAAAGGATAAATTATCGTTCTGGTGATCTTCCCACCAGGGCCAATGTCTATGGTCTATAGGATTTAAAACAGTTCTAGGTGAGATGTGCCTGGTGATCTCTGTGGCAGAAGATGAGATTCAGTTCCAGTGGGAAAATGGCTGGTGTTGTGTATCCTTTATTTACAGAGAAATTATCACATAGAATGAAGCTGTTCATACTGGTCTCACCCAATTTCCTCTTCCCTGCAGATCTCATCCTTTCTTATTCATTTCCCTCGTCAATGCCATGAATGACTATTAACTGCTTCCCCAAGTTACGGTGCATTGCAGATTTTAACAACCTATTATTGTTTTTTTAATTTAAAATTTCATCTAATTAAATAAAAATCATAGCACTTAGCAGGTCACTCAGTATGTTCAGGAAAAGGAAAAATTTTAGCAGTTTGGGTAAAGGCTCAGAAGGGTCTAGCTCTTCCTCGAGACTCAGCTTGTTGACTGTTCCAATTTTGTTAGTTGTGCTGCTGCTGGTGTGGACTTATGCCTCTTGAGTAATGAGGCTGTGAATTCCTCTCCGGTGATTTGAATGTAGATGATGTTTAAACTGATGCCGCAGTGCTGTATTGTTGCTGATGTCTTTGGATGATGCAGGTCCCCCGCTTTACAAAAGTTCGCTTTACGCCACTTCGCTTTTACGAAAAACCTACATTAGTACCTGTTTTCGCTAACCGAAAGAAATCCGAAGAGGATTTTCTCTTTTACGCAAAAAGGCGCCCGCTTTAAACTTGTGTTTGCCCTGAGGAAGACTACCATGACCGTGAAGTCTTGTGCGGGCAGGTGTGTGCGCATGCGTGTACATGCCGATTTTTTTTTTCTACAAATCGGTTCTTGGCTAAATCTTTTCCGATTCTGGTAAGTGAAACTACACTGTACATACATTATTTCTACTTTATATAGAAAAAAGGTGCCTGCTTTAAACTTGTGTTTACCCCGAGGAAAGACTACCATGACCGTGAAGCCTTGCGCAGGCAGGTGTGTGTGCATGGGTGTATGTGCTGATTCTTGGTATGATCTGGCAGGTAATTTTTTGGGTTTGGGAGCGCTCAGAAATTTTTCCCATATAAATTAATGGTAATTGCTTCTTCGCTTTACACCATTTCGGCTTACGAAAGGTTTCATAGGAATGCTCAACTTTCGGATAGTAGGGGGAAACCTGTATATCAATCCAAGGCACTGTTTTGAAGACCTTTTCGGTCTGGGACAACAGAGTGACTCCTCGATCCGTGTCACTGTTGGATGCTGTGATATTGTGGCTAAGTTGCTAGACAAGTTTCCAGTGGTCTGGACAATTGATTCAGAGACAGAAGTTTGAGTCCTACCCCATAAGGTGGGGATATTACTTAGCAATGAGAAACCATGCTAGTATAGGTAATAGTGACCAGGATGTAAAGATATTGTGATTAGAAAGCTCACCTGGTTTGTACATGTCCCTGAGGGGAAGGCATCTGCTATTCCTACCCAGTCACTCCAGGCCCACCATGTGGTTGACTCTGACTGGCTCCTTGTTCAAGAGTTAGTTGTGTCTAGACAGGGATGTCCACATTTCATAATTGAGTTAATAATTCAAACTGAAATAGCTGACAGAGTTATTATATCAATGGTACATGAGTCATGTTAACTATGTTCAGCTGGTAAGAGACTCAGAATATAATCCATTGGCTGTGAAACATAATTGGAGATGTTCAGGTAGAGGAGAGCACATTGTGAAAATCTTACTAATAGCAGACAAATTTCTGCTTTTCATCTTGTGAGCATATTGTATCAAGTGCTTGCTGCTTTTATTCATGTTGTTGGAAACAATTATGTTCTGAACCAGACAGCTGATTTGTTATTTGTCAGCGTCTACAGAATCTCTTGTGTAGCTGATTAGTCATCATACCGTCAATAATCCTCAATAATTCTCTGCGATGCCTGCCTCATCCTGACTGAGGACTGTGTGGAAACTGGAAGAGTAGGTGAGGGAGTTGGTGGCTTTGCAGAGCAGACAAGAAGGTCTCTGTGTAGGAGGTAACTATGGACACAGGAAACTGGTGAATGCCTTCTTACTAGAAGAACAGGAGGCAATGCTCTGCAGCCCTGGGATGTTGAAAACTGACGTCTAGAATTTTAGCACAAACTTCAGAGATAACTTCAAGTGCTCCTGGTCTGCTTGAAACAGGGATGTACCAGATGAGTTACAGGTTGAATAGATTAGAACTTTATTTTCTGGCTAGTAGGAGAACGAGGAGAGAATTGATAGAGGTATATAAATTTATGAGGGTATAGACAGGATAAATGCAAGCAGGCTTTTTTCCACGGAGTTTGGGTAAGATCAGAACTAGAGGTCATGGGTTAAGGGTGAAAGGTGAAATGCTTATGGGGAATATGAAGGAGGTCATCTTCACTCAGAGCGTGGTACGAGTGTGGAATGAGCTGCTGGCAGAAACGGTGGATGCAGGTTCGATTTCAGCATTTAAGAGAAATGACCACGGATGAGAGGTGTACAGAGGGGTATGGTCCAGGTGCAGGCCCATTGGGTTAGGCAGAATAATAGTTCAGCATGGACTAGATGGGCTGAAGGGCCTGTTTCTATGCTGTAATGCTGTATGCCTGACTCCATGAACTTGCTGGTCAGTTGTGTCAGTTGAGCAAGTGTCAAGTTGCCAGATGGATTATTATCTATTGGCATGAGGCATCTTTAAGTATCTAAGACAAATTTTTTGTTAAAGCTATTATGTCCTTTTAAAATGTAGGCCTTGCTGGCTCTGTTGTCCTCTACCTAAAATGTCTTTATCCTCTGAAATCTTGTGCTGTGTTTTGGATAACCTCGGCCAAGCAAATGTCACCAAGACTCTAACAAACTGTGTTACTAAGGTTCCTGGCTGCACCTTTGTGTTCCAATAGCCTGACCTGTTGGCCAACTCTATTAATGAGACAATAGCGGGAGTGTTTGAACATTGACATCTGGAATGAAAAGATTTGATGAACGAGATACCTTCTAGACCAGTGGTTGTTTGTGCACTTGGGTGGAACTTAATCAGTGCATTAATAGCTCATTAATATCAATGCACTGATCAGCAACTCAGCTGGAACCACAATACTTGCTTCTGGGTCACTAAACTACAGCTTGGCATTGCCACTGTGTACCTTGGAATCGAAAGGAAGGTAGAGATGCAATCTGTTGTTCCCCTGCCGTACTGTGAATATCACCGCCACCTTTCTTTTCACATCGTACATCAACGATTTGGATTATGGAATAGATGGCTTTGTGGCTAAGTTTGCTGACGAAACAAAGATAGGTGGAGGGGCCGGTAGTGCTGAGGAAACGGAGAGTCTGCAGAGAGACTTGGATAGGTTGGAAGAATGGGCAAAGAAGTGGCAAATGAAGTACAATGTTGGAAAGTGTATGGTTATGCGCTTTGGTAGAAGTAATAAACGGGCAGATTATTATTTAAATGGGGAAAGAATTCAAAGTTCTGAGATGCAACAGGACTTGGGAGTCCTTGTACAGGATACCCTTAAGGTTAACCTCCAGGCTGAGTCAGTAGTGAAGAAGGCAAATGCAATGTTGGCATTCATTTCTAGAGGAATAGAGTATAGGAGCAGGGATGTGATGTTGAGGCTCTATAAGGCGCTGGTGAGACCTCACTTGGAGTACTGTGGGCAGTTTTGGTCTCCTTATTTAAGAAAGGATGTGCTGACGTTGGAGAGGGTACGGAGAAGATTCACTACAATGATTCTGGGAATGAGAGGGTTAACATATGAGGAACGTTTGTCCGCTCTTGGACTGTATTCCTTGGAGTTTTGAAGAATGAGGGGAGACCTTATAGAAACATTTCGAATGTTGAAAGGCATGGACAGAGTGGATGTGGCAAAGTTGTTTCCCATGATGGGGGAGTCTAGTACGAGAGGGCATGACTTAAGGATTGAAGGGTGCCCATTCAGAACAGAAATGCGAAGAAATTTTTTTAGCCAGAGGGTGGTGAATCTATGGAATTTGTTGCCACGGGCAGCAGTGGAGGCCAAGTCATTGGGTGTATTTAAGGCTGAGATTGATAGGTATCTGAGTAGCCAGGGCATCAAAGGTTATGGTGGAAAGGTGGGGGAGTGGGACTAAGTGGGAGAATGGATCAGCTCATGATAAAATGGCGGAGCAGACTCGATGGGCCGAATGGCCGACTTCTGCTCCTTTGTCTTATGGTCTTACAGTCTTTCTCAACCACCCTCCCCAACATTACACTAGTCTCATTGAGGAATTGGGATTAAGATTCACTTCTGAAATGGACTCTGGGCCTTAAGCTATGTGGAGCAACAGCATCCTTCTGGTATGGTCCTTCCAGTCGGATTCCAGATTTTATTTTAATCCATCCATTCCATTTGCATTTAAAACCGACACACCCAAGGATGTGCTGGGGGCAGCCTATAAGGGTCACTAAATGTTCTGGCGCCAACAGAATGAACACAATGTTCAACACAACCAGTAGCAACAACAACAAAGACAATAACAACAGAACAAAGCAGCCTTCCCACATTTCATAGTGGTCACTTCAGCTTTTCACTTTAGCCATGGCACCATTATACTTATAGCATATTTATTTATTGAGGTACAATGTAGAATTCCAGCCACACTGTATCAACCACTATGTCTTTGGACTGTGAGAGGAAACCAGAGCACCCGGAGGAAACCCACACAGTCCAGGGGAAAATAAACAAACTCATTACAGGCAGCAGTAGGAAATGAAGCCAGGTCACATGTACTGTAAAGCATTGTGTTAACTACTACACTAGTGTGTCGCTCTGTGTCATTACAAGTGTATTGAAACCTCTCTGCATATATTGGAGTTTGCAAGAATACAAGTGATCCTTCATTTCTACTGGAAAGACCAGAGCTGTATGTGTTCCATCTATACTTGGGTCATGGTAAAGAGAGGTCCAAAGATTCGCGACCAGTTGCTCTCCTTAAGTGCCTAAGACCCATCTCCCTTGAGTGGCCAGGGATGTTTCAGTCCTTTGTAGCTCTCTTTTCTGACCCTTGCTAAAACTGTTTTACCATACGATTGTTTACTGAAGAGTCAACTCCTTTGGGATTTTCTGAGTATTTATTGAGGGCTTTTGGTGTAGTCTATTGGAGTTGAGTGAGGTTTGCTTAGTAGTTGGAAGGCAAAGCAGAAATAATCCAGTGCTTTTAAGGATGGCAGGGCCTAATGAGTGAATTGCAGTATTCATTGCTTGATCCCCTCCCAACTGTGGAGAATATAAACAACCACATTAATGTAACATACACGAAAGCTCACTAACACTTCCATCTCCGAAGGAGGCTAAAGAAATTTGGCATGTCTCCATTGGCCCTTGCATATTTTTGTTAATGTACCATAGAAAGCATTCTATCTAGATACATAATGGTTTGGTATGGCAGCTGCTCTGCCTTAAGTTGTGGGCATTGCTCAGCACATCATGGAAACCAGTCTCCCCATTGTTGACTCTGTCTATACTTCTCACTGCCTCGGAAAAGCTGCCAGGATAATCAAAGCTCTATCCACCCCCCAGACATTATCTCTCCTCCCTTCTCCCATCATGCAGAAGATGCATGCATCGCCAAACTTAACAGCTTCCATCACAATGATAAGACACTTGAACAGACCTCTGGTACAATGATATGGACTCTTGACCTCCACTAGCTCATTGTGATCTTGCACTTCATTATTTACCTGCACCGTACTTCCTCTGTAGCTTTTACACTTTATCCTGCATTGAGTTCTGTGGATTTTTTTTCCCCAAAAGGTGAGACACTAGTAAATTAAAAAGGCAGGATGGTTTTTGGAGGTGCAGTCATCTTACATGAATCATCAGAAGGTTTACATATTGGTACAGAAAACAATCAGTTAGGATTGCAGAAGTGGTTGGAGTGTTAGTCAGGAAACCTTCCCACAATTATATAGAGTTTTAGTATTCCCAGTGTGGTCTTGCTGTGCTTAGATTATGCTTCCTAACTAACCTAAGGCACAATATATTTGTAGGAAAATGAAATGGACATTTATTCTATGCATGAGAGAGTAATCCTATCTGCAGACTTTGCAGAGGAAAGGGTTGTGTTCCACCTTTTTTTTGGGGGGGGTGGGACGATTTCAATGGCATATAGTATGTAGCTGTTTTTAACGGTTGGATAGAAGTGAGAGGTTGTTTGTCTTCAACTGACAGAATCTTATAATGCGAAGTTGACCATTTAAAACTGGAACGAGGAATTTCTTCAATCAATGACCAATGGGAATATGTAGCCCAGCGATTGTAGATGTAGGTTGTTGAGGAGCAACATCCACTATCAAAGATCCTCACCACCCAGACCATGCTCTTTTCTTGCTGCTGCCATCAGGTAGAAGGTACAGTTGCCTTGGGACTCAGCACCAGGTTCAAGAACAGGTACTACCCCTCAACCATCAAGCTCTTGAACAAAAGGGGATCGCTACACTCATTTTATTTCTGTTGTTCCCACAATTATTGGTCTCACTTTAAGGATGCTTTATCTTATTACTTCATGCTCTTGTCGCAGTGTGCTACACACAGCGCTAGAATAACCACACGGAGTCGGTGAGTTAGAGTTGCGATGAAAGAGATTTATTCCAACTTCGCGGCCTGCTTTAAAGCCTTCCCGTTCCCGCCCTCCCTGGGGCGGGACTGCTGTGGGGAATGCATATTCCCAGACCCTTTCCGCGCGCGGGATTTTCCCCCTGCTGGTGAAGATGGCCTGGCGCCCTTTTTGGGGCCGGCCCTCTGCCTGCGCGCGCTGTTGTGAGCTGGTTCGTGTGTGCTAGAAAGTGGGTCGCCACACTCTTGTTATTTTTTTGCTGCTATTTATATTTGTTCACTCATCCTGTTTACAGTTACTGTTCTATAGATTTGCTGAGTATGCCTGCAGGAAGAAGAACCTGAGGGTTGTATGTGGTGACATATATGTACTTTACATATATAGTAAATTTTGCTTTGAACTTTGATATTCAAGATATGAGATAACCCATTTTATTTTATTGGTGGGGGGAGGGTGGAAAACGGGACTGAGTGACACAGGGAGAGATGGGAATGTAGATATAACAAAGTTCAGCCATAATGCTGTTACTTGGCCGGGCAGATTCAAAGGATCATTTGACCTACTCTTCTGCATCTTTCTCATGTTTAAATTGTACCTTTTTTTTTGAAATCCCCGTTTTCTGTAAATTCCCAGTGAACTCCAAAAATTACCTCATTAGTTCTGTCAGAATCTCAGTGCTTCAGTCGTCTTACACAGGATCAAGCAAAAGATCACTTTGATCCTATATCTGGCACTTTTATAAATGGGATTAGTTATTAGAAGATTTGATGCAAGTAAAAATAATTAACTTGCATAGCCTTTTTTCACACTTTAACATTGAACACAGATCAGTACAGCACAGTACAAGCCCTTAGGCCCATAATGTTGTGCTAACCATCACTCCTGCCAGTATATTTCATTCACTTACCACTCTCTGTTTTTTTTAAAAAAAAACCTATACTTTACTCCTATCCTCTTGAAATTATGCCCCCTCATATTAGCCATTGCTGCCCTGTCAAAATAAAGTACTGAATGTGGACTTTATCTGTGCCACTTATCATGTTATACACCTCTATCATGTCACCTCTCATCCTCCTCCGCTCCAAAGAGAAAGGCCCGAGATCAGTCAACTTTTCCTCATAAGGCGTGCTCACTAATACAGGCAGCATCCTGGTAAATCTCTTCTGCAAGCTCTCTGAAGCTTCTACCTCCTTCGTATAATGAGGTGACCAGAACTGAACATAATACTCCCAAGTGTGCCCTGACTAAGGTTTAATAGAGCTGCAACATTACCTTGTGGTTCTTGAACTCATTTCCTCAATTAAAGAAGGTCAATATATCATATCAACACACATCAAAGTTGCTGGTGAACACAGCAGGCCAGGCAGCATCTGTAGGAAGAGGTGCAGTCGACGTTTCAGGCCGAGACCCTTCGTCAGGACTAACGAAGGGTCTCGGCCTGAAACGTCAACTGCACCTCTTCCTAAGTTAGTCCTGATGAAGGGTCTCAGCCTGAAACGTCGACTGCACCTCTTCCTAAGTTAGTCCTGACGAAGGGTCTCGGCCTGAAACGTCGACTGCACCTCTTCCTATAGATGCTGCCTGGCCTGCTGCGTTCACCAGCAACTTTGATGTGTGTTGCTTGAATTTCCAGCATCTGCAGAATTCCTGTTGTTTGCAATATATCATATGCCCTCTTAACCACCTATCAACTTGTGTGCACCCTAACATCCCTCTTTTCCTCCATAGTGCTATGAATCCTTCCATTAACATTGTATTCTGCCTTCACATTCAACCTAAAGTCAATGTCCTGTTGTAACCTATCCCGTCAATGTCCTGCATCCTGTCAATGTCCTATTGTAACCTATAAGACAGCCTTCTACAATATCCACAACTCCACCAACCTTCATATTATCTGTAAACTTACTAACCCACCCTTCCACTTCCTCATCCAAGTCTTTTATAAAGATCACAAAGAGCACAGGGTCTCAGTATAGATCCCTGCAGAACACCACTGGTCGTTGACTCCCTGCAGAACACCACTGGTCATTGACTCCAAGCAGAACACGCTCCATCTCCTATCACCCTGTGTAGGCAAGCCAATTCCGAATCCACGCAGCAAGTTTTCCTGGATCTCATGCTTCCTGACTTTCTGAATGCACCTACCATGGGGAACCTTGTCCAATGCCTTACTAAAATCCATATACATGTAAGGGGGTTTCGTCTCTTATGTTACTGCGTAGGCTAATTAAAGTGGCTTCTTTGTTATGTTATACTTGGGAATGCTTCTTTGTTATGTTAAATGCTGAGAAAGTCTCTAGCTAGACATTTGCTTGGGTTAATACAGATAGCAGGGTGCTATTAGCCAATGGGTGGTCATGTTATCGTTTTTTTCGGGTGATAATGTTGTCTCATATGACTGGGGACGGGGGTTTTTAGCGGAGAGACGGAGAGGACGGCGGATGTGCGAAAAGGCTCCGGTCGATCACTCCGGGTGGTCCCGAGCTATGAGTCAACAGGATCCGGGTGGTCGTCAGGAATTTATTGAGCTCCAATGGTTGTGCATGAAGAACTTGGATTTTGTTAAGTCTGGCGCCTCTTTTTCCATTACTTCCTTTTCTGTATCGAATTTATATTAATTTCATAGACTTAGTAATATCTATAAAGTGTACTTGGTAAAACGTACTGTGTGTGCTGGCTGATGATTGATGTTTGGGATCGATTCGGGCGGCAGTGATGCAGCAACTGACTCAGTGGGAAGCGTTCGGGCCGGTGCTGGGCGGGATTTCCCCTAGACATATACAAGCCAATATAACTGAGCGTTACATACACAACAACCGCAGCTCTACGGTGAGCTTTGTCACACCTTTAAAGAATTCAATTTGTTATGTCATTTCTTCAAAGAAGTCAATCAGTCTACTGAGGCATGATCTGCCTCCCAAGGCCCTTCTTCATGACTAGCAAGGAAGGGGGAAAGAAACCAGAATAAGGAGGAGTGAAGGAGTATAAGCTGGAAGGCGATAGGTGAAGCCTGGTGGTGGAGCAGGGGGATGAAATGAGAAGCTGGGAGGTGATAGGTGGAAAAGGTAAAGGGCTGAAGAAGAAGGAATCCGATAGGTGAGGAGAGTAGACCATGAGAGAAAGGGAAGGAGGAGGGGCACCATGGGGAGGTAATGGGTAGGTGAGGAGAAAAGGCAAGAGGGGAGTCAGAGTGAGGGAGGTGGGAGGAGGGAAAATTACCAGAAGTTAGAGACATCAATGTGTTCATGCCATCGTATTGGAGACTACCCTGCTGGAATATGAGGTGTTGCTTGTCCAACATGAAATGTGGCCTCCTCATAGCAAGTAGAGGAGATCATGAATCAACATACCAGAAAGGGAGTGGGAATTGGGATTAAAATGATTGGCCACCAGGAAATCTTAAGCACAAGAGATTCTATAGATGCTAGAAATCCAAAGCATCGCACACAAAATGCTGGAGGAACTCAACGGGTTAGGCATCATCTTCAGAACTGAATAAACAATTGACATTTTAGGCCAAGAACTTTCTTCAGGACCTGAAGAATCCTGCTTGTTGCGGATGGAGCAACAGTGTTCGACAGAGCAGAGCCTCAGTCTACATCAATGTAGAGGAGGCTGCATTGGGAGCATCGGATACAGTAGATGATCCCCAACCAATCAGCAGGTGAAGTGAGCCATGAATCGAGGAGATGGAGGTGTAGCACTTCTCCTTGTAGATATAAGTCCCAGGAGGGAGATTTTAATATCAGACTCAGGTTTATCACTGGCACGTGTTGTGAAATTTGTAAATTTAGCAGCCGCAGTTCAATGCAATACATAATATAGAAGAAGAACAATATCCTGAAGAGGAAAGCTTCATCGTAGGAACAGATGCAGCAGAGACGAAGAAACTGAGAAAAGGGAATGCCATTTATGCAGGTGATAGGTGGGAAGAAATCAAGATAGCTGTGAGAGTCAGTAGGTTCATAAAGAGATATCAGTAGACAGTTTGTCCCCAGCAGTGGAGACAGAGAGATTGAGAAAGGGTAGAGAAGTGTCAGGAATGGCATGAATTCTCGAAGTGTTGGTAGTTGATGTGTCAGGTCAGTGACCTTTCATTAAGACTAGGTTAGGAAACCACAGATAACAGGGGTGGGGGTAGGGTGGTAAAGAGAACAAAAGGGAATTGCAGAGCAAGACAGAATAAGGAGGTGTTACTGCTGGCTGAGAGAGGATGCTAAAGCTGGTTTGTTAATTGCAATGGATCTGCCTGAAAAGATGTAAGTAGGAGATGAATGGAAACAGAGAGAAAAAAGATGAATTTATCTTCATCTTCAGTAGAATGCTTCCCTAACGCTAATAGATCTGTTCTGTTAGTGAGATTTTCTATGCTATTAGAGTGGTGTAGCATAGGAATGGGCCATTTGGCCTGTGATGTATGTGCTGAGCCCAATAACAAATAAATTCTACCTATACAAACAAGAGAAAATCTGCAGCTGCTGGAAATCCAAGCAACACACAGACAATGCTGGAGAAACTCTCAGCAGGCCAAGCAGCATCAATGGAAAAGAGTCCAGTCGATGTTTCAGGCTGAGACCCTTCAGCGGGACTCCTACACGATGTCCACATTCCTCCATTCCCTGTCTGTCTGTCTCTTAAATGCCTTCTGTATTGTCCCACATATCTTATAAGCTTCCCGCCACTCACCTTAGATAGGGTATTTAAGGTGAGTGGCAGAAAGCTACTCGAGTATTGGACATTTCTAGCCTGGAATCAGATTCTGGCTGACTATACCTCTCCTAATTTTATAAACTTCTATCAGTCTGACACTCTAAGGAAGCAATCCAGATTTGTCCAAGCTCTCTTTATAGTTAACATCCTTTAATCCAGAAAGCATGTTGGTAAATCTGAGGCTTTATAAGGCAGTGGTATATAAGGCAAACTTGGAGTATTCTGCAGATGCGGAAGACGGGGCTGCGGAGTGGTGGTGGGGGGGATTCTTGGAGTATTCTGAGCAGTTTTGGACCCTTTAAGTGCTGTAAGGATGTGGTGACATTGGAGAGGGTGAAGAGAAGGTTCACAAGAAAGAAAGAAAAATAGACTTGTGTATATATATAGATATACTGTAATTCAGTTTTTTCTTAATATTTATTTATCATGTATTTCATTGTACTGCTGCTGTTCACAACATACGCCAGTGATATTAAACCTGAATCAAATTCTGAAGATCCCAGGAATGGGGCCAAAAGGCCTAATTCTGCTGCTATGTCTTATGGCCTTAAACCTCTTTTAATTCCTCGCCAAAGCCTCCCTCTGGAAGTTTTATAAAACTTTGGCTAGACCACACTTGGAGTATTACAACTTTGCTTCTTCGATGACTTACTTTTATTCCTTAAGAAGTGTTTCTCCTCCTCAGTCTCAATTGGCAGTGTTATTTTCTGTGCATCTGGTCTTGCTCATTTTCCCCACCTCCACATCTTCTGCAATTAACATTACCCTCAGTGAGGTGTCATAACAGACACCTTACCATTCCCTCCATAACTCTGCGGGTTACTCTTTCATCTATTTCCAATCCTATCAAAATACCCAAAGTTACTGTTAATTAAAGTACCTGCTATTTCATTTTAAACATCACTCCCACATTTAGCTCTTTGTAATATTGGAACACTGCTGTTTTGTGGGTTTAGTTACACACAGCATAATTGAAATGATAATGATAGGAAATTGAATATGGAGTATTTTCCTTGTCTTGGCAAGGCAGCCACATTTTGATCTAGGCTATGAAGTGGTACTGAAACCTAGAGTGCCTTTTGTGCTGGATTCTCACCCATTGATTATGTGATCCACCACCCTTCCGTTTGCTTTAACCACCACTTTATTTTTTTTAAATCCTGTCTGATTACTTACTAACAGGTCTTTTATTTTATAACTGCGGTGTGATCTACAAACAATAACACTGTAACTTCTGTCTCCTGGTGTGGATTGGCTCTAGAGAGTTGTATTTAGCTGTACTGTACATCTGGGACTCTTAAGAGAGGGGAGCTGAATTAGGCCACTTGGCTCATCAAGTCTGCTCTGCCATTCCATCATGGCTGATTTATTATCCCCCTCATTCTGTTGTCTTCACCCCATAACCTTTGACGTCCTTGCTAATCAAGAACTGATCAACCTCTGCTTTAAATATACTCAATGACTTGACCTCCACAGCGTCAGTTGCATTGAATTCAACAGATTCACTGCACTGTGGATAAGTAATTCCTCTTCTCTGTTCTAAAAGGACATCTATCTATTCAGAGGCTGTGTGTGCCCTCTAGTCCTAGACTCCCCTACTATAGAGAACACCCTCTACAAGTCCACTCTATCTAGGTCTTTCAATATTTGATGGGTTTCAATAAAAGTCCTACTTATTCTAACTCCAGCAAGTTGTGCTAGCAGATCGGGCCATTTCCTTGGCCTCCCCTACTGTCGTGATGAGGCCGCACTCAAGTTGGAGGAACAACATCTTGTATTCCATCTGGGTAGCCTCCAACCTGCTGGCACGAACATTGATTTCTTTAACTTCTAGTAATGCTCCCCCCCACCCCCCTTTCACCATTCCTCATCCCCTTTCCACCTCTCACCTTATCCTTGCCTGCCCATCACCTCCCTCTGGTGGTCCTCTCCCCCCCCCCCCTTTTTATTTCTTCCATGGTCTTTTATTCTCTCCTTTCAGACTCGCCCTTCTCCCATCCCGTATCTCTTTCACCAATCAATTTCCCAGCTCTTTACTTCATTCCTCCCCAACCTGGTTTCACCAATCACCTTGTGTTTCTCTCACCCCTCCCCTACCTTTAAATCTGCTCCTCATCTTTTTTTCTTCAGCCCTGCCGAAGGGTCTCGTCCTGAGACATTGACTCTAGTTTCTTCCATAGATGCCACTTGGCCTGCTCAGTTCCTCCAGCATTTTGTGTGTGTTGCAATGATTTGCACTGCTCGTTTTCTTTCTCTTTCTCCCCATCTACAAAACCTTTCAGATTTGAGTCAATTGAGCCCAATGCTGGGCTTCATTAAAGCTACACAGAACTAATCACTTAGATGTAAGTAGCAAGCATCCTTTTCCCTGTCTTTACTAAATCCAGCTCTCTTAACATCATGGCCCACTGAAGACCCTTGATTTGATAGATATTTATGAATTAACATGTTGTCAATCATTTGTTCTACAGATTGTGGAATGCTGACGGTAATACAGTGCATAAATAATGAGTTGAGAGCATGATGCTAAGCTACGAACCAATTGATTTATGCCATCCAGTGGTGCGTTGTTAGCGTATAGCCCAGACAGCATTGTAATTGTAAGGTTTTGCAGCACTTTTGTAAGAGCTTGTAGTGGGAGCTGGTCCAACTGGAAAAATGGGGTGATAATAGATAGAATTAAAAGCAGACAAGTGCAAGGTGTTGCACTTCATTAGGATCAACCAGGGTTGGTCTTACCCAGTGAATGGAAGGGCACGGAATATAAAACAGGGATTTGGAATACAGGTCCATAAATTCTTTGAAAGTGGTGGCACAGGTAGATAGGGTCATAAAGAAAGCTTTCGGTACATTGGCCTTCATAAATCAGTATTATTGAGTACAGGAGATGGGATGATATGTTGAAGTTGCATAAGACACTGGTGAGAATTTGGAGGTTTGTGTGCAGTTTTGGTCACCTACCTACAGGAAAGATGAGGTGAAAATACGGCAGAGAAAATTTACAAAGATGTTGCTGGGACAGGAGGACAGGAGTTATAAGGAAAGATTCAATAGGTTAGGATTTTATTCCTTGGAACAAAGAATATTGAGGGGAGATTTGATAGAGGTATACAAAATTATGAGGGGTATAGATAGGTAAATACAAGAAGGCATTTTCCACTGAGGTTGGGTGGGGCTACAACCAGAGATAACGGGTTAAGTGTGAAAGGTGAAAAGTTTAAGGGGAACACAAGGGGAACTTGTTCATTCAGCTACATTGAGAGTGTGAAGTGAGCTGCCAATGCAAGTGGCGCATGAAAGCTCAATTTCAACATTTAAGAGAAGTTTGGATAGGGGTATGGAGGGCTAAGGTCTGGTTGTCGATCAGTGGGGGGAGATAGTTTAAATGGCTCAGCATGAATTTGATGGGCCAAAGGACTGTTTCTGTGTTGTATTTCTCTATGATTCTGTGACTCTAAAACCTTGCATTTACTGGTTTTGGATTTCCTATACAAGCTGATTGTATAATTTCGTGGCCTAAGGTAGAAGGAGTCAATTTTAGAAAACCTAGAACATTTATTTTTGAACATAGTCCCCTCCTACATTTACACACTTAGTCCAGTAGTCATGGAGCACACGGATCCCTTCTTTGTAGAAGTTAGCGTCTTGGACCTCCGGAAGTGGTCCACAGCAGGGATGATTGATAAGTTCGTGGCCTAAGATAAAAGGAGATGAGTTATTAACTTCAAATTTTCTGCATAATCACTTTCTGCAAAGAGTTGAACTGCACGTGCATTTAACAAGAGCTGTGTAACTCATCTCCTTCTACCTTAGGCCGTGAATTTATCAATCACCCCACGCGTGTGTGTGTATAATATATATTTTATACTTATATTTTTTATGAATCAATTTTATATTTGAAATTTAAAAAAACACTGAAAAACACTGCCAAATGGTTCCAATTGCTTTTAGACTATAGACTACATGGAGTCACGATGAAGGCTCCAAGAAACTGACTGCAGTTCAAATGAAACAGGATTTATTTGGTTGTGTTGGGGCTGAGCTGATTGTCATCTTGAATGAATGCTGCTGGCAATTTGGTGTTGGTTTCTGTTCAAACTCCGGATGGAATTTGCACTGGTGATGGCAAGGTTAAAGAAAATTCCCCATGACAATCCGTTTGAAAAGGAGTTTTATTGAGCTCCACCCCCCATAACATAAAAGAATCCGACTTCTTAATGCATCTTAAGATGTATTTTGATGCTAATGTTACAACTTGAATCCATCCTTCTCAACTGTTTGAAGAATAGGATTATCATCTGTCACTGGAAAACAATTCTTTTGAGATCTGACCATGAGAATGAAAAGGCAAATATGTATAGATTCTTTAGGGATTTGTGGTGGTAGTAGCTTTCTTGATTTGAATGGATAATCACACAGTTGTAATTGTGAATTGTCCTCCTGTCATGTCATTTAACTGTTAAGAAGTATCAGATTAGCTCAGTGATTATTGGTTATGAATATGATCATGTGGGATCAGTGAAGTACTGCAAGAGTGCTTCACTGTTGAAGGGTTCAGGGATGGGTGGGGGAATTGTAAGGGGCTAATCTGAGGCCGATTCGTTGCTTTAAGTCTTTGCCTCCATGATGGAGCACCTTGACGCTTGATTTTTACCTAGCATACATTATCCAAGAATAACTTTAAATAGACAGATTTGATGTAATTACATTTTCTTTTTTCATTAGACTTTGTACAGAATTGCTGTCAATATATTTTAAATAAACCAAGTAATTAGTTAGCCGTGAAGAATGAATAAATGCAAAATTATTCATTTTCTGGAACATTCTTCTGAGAATGGAATGTGAGATGTATTTGGCTGCGTGTTTGGTGCTGGATGTGGAATGCAATGACAGCTTGGTGTCATGTAGACTGTTTTATATATATTTCCTCAAACTTAGATTTCACAATAATATGTTCAAACTTGCTGTTTGTCATAGTGTTTCTACTATATTTTGGATACCAGGGTAGAGGGAGTCCTGGAACCACAATGGTGTTGGTGGAAGGTTCCTGAAATGTGAGGTGGGAGTCCGTGACACGACATGGCATTTTCAAAAGCCTCCACAGAGATCTGAAAGCTACAGTCTCAGAAATAAATGTATTTTTTTTCAAGATTCACATTAGATAATTTGATCATGGTTCATTGTTTGTAACTTGTTAGTGCACTGATGAACCTCTAATTCTTTTAGATGCCCTGGTCTGATGAAGTATCGAGTAAAGATTGAACACAAGCGACAGCCCAGCTTAAAGGGAAACCAACACCCTACACAGGAGGACACAACCGGGGCAGCAGAAGGCTCCGCAGCTGCTGCTGTTTCACTCCAAACAGCTGACCCTGGACTTGTTAACCCTGCATTTGAGGAAGATCAGGAAGAAGATGGTAAGAGTTGCCTCTGGAACAAAGTAAATAGTTTGGCCTGGAGAGAATTGTTTAAAGAAAGTGCTGGGAAGTCCTTGTTTTTTTTCTTTCAATTTTTCTCTGGTTTTCAGAGGATCGTTAACCTCAGTTTTACTCTGGGTCGCAGCCCCCTCCTTTCGGTGTATGGCACTTACATTCGTGAGCTCTCAGATGGATGATTTAACAATCCACTACAGGCTTCTGTGTCCAGAGTGTAAACCAAAACAGCAGCCCATGACTTGAAAGAAAGCCACTGATCTTTAAAATTGATAATATCATAACACATTTATAGAGCAAACAACAGGAATTCTGCAGATGCTGGAAATTCAAGCAACATACATCAAAGTTGCTGGTGAATGCAGCAGGCCAAGCAGCATCTATAGGAAGAGGCGCAGTCGACGTTTCAGGCCGAGACCCTTCGAAGGGTCTCGGCCTGAAACATCGACTGCGCCTCTTCCTATAGATGCTGCTTGGCCTGCTGCGTTCACCAGCAACTTTGATGTACATTTATAGAGCACTTTACATACAAACAATGTAGTACAAACTTGTGTTACAATGGGATATGATGCAAACATAAACATAAAAGTCAAAATGATGTTAGTTAAAAGCAAGGTATAAATAGGTTTTGAGCTTGTGTTTAAAAGTGTCAACTAAGTTTGTATCGGTATTGAATTACGCAGTCTAGGAGCTTTTAGATAAAATTTAATAAATATCCAAGGGTAATTTGAAAGTTCTTTTCTGCTTTCTGATTGGTTTTAAGATGCTTGAGTGCCACCTGCATGTTATAATAGGCACCCCCCTCATTATTTTCTATTCTTATTACGTCCAGACCGGTGACACCTCTGTCTCTTCCGTCTTCTTCAAGTCTTGCATTACTGTTTCTTGAATTAATTAAATTGTATTCACTACCAATTAGGCAAGGAAGACACTAAGTAAATGAAATAAATGTTTGAAAATTGACTGATTAATAAATGGTGGCTATGGAAACAAAATCAGAATGGGGGGGTGAAAATAATTAAACAAATGGCAGATCATGAGACACAGTGGACACTGAGGGAGTGAATCAGTTAACTTTCAATAAAGCTGTGCAAAAGGAAATATTGTTAGGCTTTGGGGACACATGAACTAGTAAAGTAAATTAAGTATCCTCTGGTTCAGGAAACAAAGGTCATTTGAGGGGAACTGCAAGACAATGAAGAAATTAATGCAATGACCAGCGCCTTGAGCAATAAAGTCAAGCTCCAGGGATGTAAATTGTAGTTGCCCTGTCCTTTTGAACCCTTCTTTGTCCACTTCATTGTTATATCAATCTATCTCATGCACTTTCACATTCATCTTTTTTTCTTCTTCCATGAATCCCAGTCTATTTGAAACTCCACCTATCCTCCTCTGCCTCCTACTATCTCACTATGGTCATTGACCTGGGAATAATAGCAAATAATTCTGTATGCTAAAAAATTGGAAAAGTATTCTATTTTATAGTAATGATATCCCCTGGAATCTAACTAAAGAAAGGAAAAGCATTGTCCAAAATAGGTTACTTTTGCTGCCCTGTGCTAGGATTTAATAGGGTATCGTCTGTACTTCATATAAACTATTTCAACTTCAGAAGAAAGACCAACACAAGCAGTACAGTAAGAGGCAAAATACAAAGATAAGGTACTGAAAACACTCAACAAAACAGCCTGCTTCAGTGAAATCAGTTAACGTTTCAAATGACCTAAAATACTAATCAAGCTTTCAAGTCGGATTAAATGCTGCCTAACCTGTTATATGTTTTGAGGATAACAGGTGATTTGTTTTTATTTCCATCAGCACTGCAATCTCATGAGAGCCCTCTGGTTCTCGGCTGATTGCCAGTTCACATGGAATATGGAATGTGAACTGTGTGTTCTGGTGATTAGAGGAATCGTTGTGTCTGGAGCCACCGAAGTGAGCGCGCACCGTGGCTTTTGTTTAAAAATGCACAATGATGTTTACTCTCACCTTTTTCTGTGGCGATTCCAGAAATTCCAATATTGCAAAACTTCAGAAAAACTGAAAAGCAAATAAATATTGTTGGGAAAGCTTGATTGGTCAGATGTGTTTCCTCCTGACCAACTCTGAAATGGAAACCTTTAACTGTAAACAGGAGCTGCCTGACATGACAAGTGTTCCTAATACCTTTTCTTTATATGGACTATTTCTTGTACTAATTCATATTTAATAGCCTCATTAATTGTCATCACAGGCTGCTGGTGTTCAAAATTCTCAAGAGCAGTGCACTTCAAATTGAGAAACTTTGTCCATGTGCTATTAAAATTCCACGCTTAATTGCCGAAAATGCGGTGTAGCGGGATTGGCAACTTTTTTTAACAATATTTTGGTACATAGCTTACTTGGCTTGCAAGAGTGGTATTTATTGCCTGTCCTTAATTCTGAAAAAGGTTGGGGTGAGCCTTCTCGAGTAGTTCTTCCACAGTGCTGTGAGATTTATACCCAGTGACAAAGAAAGGAATGGGGAAATATTTTCAATTTAGTGCCTTTGCCATGTGTGAATTTGATGTCTAAATCAATGCTATATATGTTGTGTGTTTAATATTTCAGTAATATTTGAATGATATTGTAAATGTATTGTTTAATTAAGCATTCTTTGTTTACATCATTATGGTTATATGTATGAAGTACGTGAATGACATGCCAGGAATGGCATGAATTCTCGAAGTGTTGGTAGTTGACGTGTCAGGTCAGTGACCTTTCATCAAGACTAGGTTAGGAAACCACAGATAACAGGGGTGGGGGTAGGGTGGTAAAGAGAACAAAAGGGAATTGCAGAGCAAGACAGAATAAGGAGGTGTGATTGCTGGCTGAGAGGGATGCTAAAGCTGGTTTGTTAATTGCAATGGATCTGCCTGAAAAGATGTAAGTAGGAGATGAATGGAAACATTAGAGAGAAAAAAGATGAATTTATCTTCATCTTCAGTAGAATGCTTCCCTAACGCTAATAGATCTGTTCTGTTAGTGAGATTTTCTATGCTATTAGAGTGGTGTAGCGTAGGAATGGGCCATTTGGCCTGTGATGTATGTGCTGTGCCCAATAACAAATAAATTCTACCTATACAAACAAGAGAAAATCTGCAGCTGCTGGAAATCCAAGCAACACACAGACGATGCTGGAGAAACTCTCAGCAGGCCAAGCAGCATCAATGGAAAAGAGTCCAGTCGATGTTTCAGGCTGAGACCCTTCAGCAGGACTCCTACACGATGTCCATATTCCTCCATTCCTTGTCTGTCTGTCTCTTAAATGCCTTCTGTATTGTCCCACATATCTTATAAGCTTCCCGCCACATAGGGTATTTAAGGTGAATGGCAGAAAGTTACTCGAGTATTGGACATTTCTAGCCTGGAATCAGATTCTGGCTGACTATACCTCTCCTAGTTTTATAAACTTCTATCAGTCTGACACTCTCGAGAAAGCAATCCAGATTTGTCCAAGCTCTCTTTATAGTTAACATCCTTTAATCCAGAAAGCATGTTGGTAAATCTGAGGCTTTATAAGGCATTGGTATATAAGGCAAACTTGGAGTATTCTGAGCAGTTTTGGACCCTTTAAGTGCTGTAAGGATGTGGTGACATTGGAGAGGGTGAAGAGAAGGTTCACAAGAAAGAAAGAAAAATAGACTTGTGTATATATAGATATACTGTAATTCAGTTTTTTCTTAATATTTATTTATCATGTATTTCATTGTACTGCTGCTGTTCACAACATACGCCAGTGATATTAAACCTGAATCAGATTCTGAAGATCCCAGGAATGGAGCCAAAAGGCCTAATTCTGCTCCTATGTCTTATGGACTTAAACCTCTTTTAATTCCTCGCCAAAGCCTCCCTATCAAAGTTTTATAAAACTTTGGCTAGACCACACTTGGAGTATTACAACTTTGCTTCTTCGATGACTTCCTTTTGTTCCTTAAGAAGTGTTACAATGCCGTGTCATGCGCACGCCTCACAAAGTAAAAATGAACTAAGACACAGCCAACAGGTCCCTTGATTTTCTTACAATTAATTTTTATTTTTGGAGTTACTAAACATGACAGGGTGGTAGCTCTGTATTATTCCCTTCCAGTTGGCTTGATATGTCTGTCTCACGACTGCCTAGATTTCCCCCAGCTGCTCCAGTTTACTTCTCCATTCCAAAGGACGTATGGTTAGGGTTAGTCAGTTGTGGGAATGCTAAGTGGCGCCAGAAGACTGGCATCACTTGAAGGCTGCCTAGCACAATCCTCGCTGATTTGAGTTGACACAAATGATGCATTTCACTGTATGTTTTGATGTACATGTGACAAGTAAAGTTAATCTTGGATCTTAAATATTAAAACCTGCTGAAATTTTAGAGGACAGGTAATAGCTGACCACATTTCTGTGAATTTGGATTTACATATATGCCAGCTGTTTAAAGGTAGCATACATGCAGACATCCCACCTCTCCCGGAAGATCCGGGAGTCTCCCGCAAATTAATAGTGGCTCCCTGATGCCCACAAATTATATACAATGTCCCGGAAATTGATTTTTTTGAGAGCGAGCATGAGAGAACGCGCGCGAGAGAGAGAGTGAGCGCAAGAGCAAGAAAGCAAGCGCGAGAGAGCGACCACGAGAGAGAGCACGCGTGCGCAAGAGAGTGAGAGCGAGAAAACAAGTGTGAGAGAGCGAGCGCGAGTGAGAGCGACCACGAGAGCGAGAGCAAGAGTGAGAGAGTTCCAAAAAAAGTCAGAGTGGCAGAGTGTTCCAAAAGAAAATATAAAACGTGTGTCACCCCAGACTACACTAAAGTGTACCCCTGCCTAATAGGGGTCAAAAATAATGACAGTGTTGCTCACTGCACTGTTTGCAACAGTGACTTTTCTATTGCCCATGGTGGGTTAAGACTGTTAAAGACATGTTGAGATGAGTTTAACAGGTGTCATTCGTTCATTAGCATAGCTAACGTTATTTAAACTAGCTGGCTAGCTGCTAAGGAGCTACTCTATTGCAGACATCCCACCTCTCCCGGAAGTCTCCTGCAAATTGATGGTGCTACCTCCCTGAAATGAGTTTTTGCAGGGTGGGATGTCTGTACGTGTTCATTGGCTATATTTAAGAGGGAGTTAGATATGGCCCTTGTGGCTAAAGGGATCAGGGGGTATGGAGAGAAGGCAGGTACAGGGTTCTGAGTTGGATGATCAGCCATGATCATACTGAATGGCGGTGCAGGCTCAAAGGGCCGAATGGCCTACTCCTGCACCTATTTTCTATGTTTCCATTATAGAATATTGTTTTTGCCACACATTAAAAGCTTTACTGGTGAGTATTGATAAATTAAAAATAAAATGAACTTGAATTTAAATTGTACCACTCCCGTGTTAGTGTTTGAGCTGCTGATTGTGTTGGTTTTGGATTTGCAAGCACGGTAACTACACAACATTCTGACTTGGAAATGCACTCAGTGGCCACTTTATTAGGTACGGGAATGGAACCCGTGTGGTCTTCTGCACACTACTGTTGTAACACATGGTTATTTGAGTTACTCTCACCTTCCTGTCAGCTAGAACCAGTCTGGCTATTCTCTGACCTCCCTTATTGACAAGGCATTCTTACCCACAGATCTGGATGTATTTAATTTTCTGTACCATTCTCTGTAGATGCTGGAAACTGCAAAAAAGAGAAAAAAAACAAACAACAACCCCAGGAGAACAGCAGTTTCTGAGATATTCAAACCACCCTGTCTGGCTCCAGCAATCATTCCACATTTAAAGTCACCTGGATCACATGTCTTCCCCATTCTGATGTTTGGCTGGAACAACAACCGAACCTCTTGACCATGTCTGCATGCTTTTATACACTGAGTTGCTGCCACGTGACTGGCTGACTAGATATTTGCATTAATGAGCTGGTGTACAGGTGTACCTCATAAAGTGAGTGCATGCCTAATTTTGCAAGGGCTTGTCTCGGTGAGGGAGAAAGCAAAGCATTCGTGAGCACAGCAATATGCCTAGGGTGTTTTGTTTATATACTTCGGTTTTCTGCAAGTTCCTTGTTCATGCTGCTGAAACACGGGATGAAGTTATTGAATATTTTGTATTAAGAAGTACCTGCTGTAGGTGTTTAAGCCTAAAGCAGACGAGGGTGGTAATGTCATTTTAAGTTTAATGTTTTGCTGTCAGCACTAGATTGAAGAGCTTTGTTTCAATTTATCTGTTTAATATTACACTAAAAAGGCATACCAATAGTAAACTTATAATGCCATATAGAAACTATTTCTGATGGTTAGTTAGACATGGAATAGTCTAACTATTAGAACAGGCAAACTTTTAATATTTGGACCTACACGCTAGAAACACCAGTTAATTTTAGGCCCATTTGTTTATGTCAGATCAAAATGAAGTTTGTTGTTATGTGGCAAGTACATGTTAGCACAGGTGCAATGAAAAGCTTACTTGCAGCAGCATTACAACATCAGAGACACAACGTACCGGATTATTGAAGTTATAATGGAGCCTGTGAAGAGGCAGGTACACAGAGGTATCTCGTGGACTAGCCACTATCTCACTGATGGTGGAGCAGATTCGGAGACAAATGGAAAATAAACAGCTTGTTCCTGTCTCTCGGATTGTTCTTCCTGCCCATAGCCTGACCTGTCAGAACACTAGTCAGATAACAGCCTGAGTACGTGCATTTCTGATCGACACATTATAGGAAGGATGTGATGGGACTGGAGAGGGTGCAGGTGAGAATTACAGGATGTTAACCCCTGTGAGGAATAATAGGATAAGTTTGAGTTTGTTTTCTTTGAAACAGTGGGCGTTAGGGGGGGACTTAATTGAAGAGTGTAAATCGTGTAATGTGAACAGGAAAGAACAGGAGGGATTAAAAAGCCAAAGGGTAGAGTTTGGCAGGATTACCAGGGAGAGGAGAAAATTTATTTTCATCCGGTAGTTGGCAGCTATGTTCCTACCTGAAAGGGTGGTAGAGGTGGAACATTCATTGCATTGGAAAAGTACCTGGATACGTATTTGAGGAACAGTGATCTAGGGGGCTACACACCCAGTATGATGAGACTTTTGATCAGCACAGAAAAGGTGGGCCAAAAAGACTTGCTGCTGCCATCGAGGAGGAGGTACAGGAGCCTTGGGTCCCACACCATCAGGTTCAGGAACCGTTATTACCTTTCAACCATCAAGCTCTTGAATCAGCATGAATAACTTCACTCAGCTCAACACCATACTGATTACTGAACACAATCTATGGAATCACTTGCAAGAGCATTACAGCTCATGTCCTCAGTATTATTTATTTAGTTATTTTTTATTTGTTTTTTATATTTGCACAGTTTTTCCTTTTTGCACATCAGTTGCTTATCAGCTTTCTGTAGTTTTTCATTGGCTCTGTTGTATTTCTTTGTTCTACTTTGAATGCCCTCAAGAAAATAAATCTCTGGATAATATGTGGTGACATATATCTACCTTGATAACTTATTTTGAACTTTTTTTTTTGATTTCTGTTACATCCTGTAAGTCATCCTTTTATTATAAGCTCACAATGCTTATCTGTAAATTAATGAAGTCAGGAAAGTGGGTCCTTTTAGAAGGAGATCTCAGCACATAGTCTAGGACTGATCCAGTGCGGTATTGAAATGAAGGGTGCTGTGTAAAGGTGTAATCTTTGTGTTGTGATATTAAGCTGTGGGCCAGTTTTCAACCTTGGCTGAGCATTAAAAAAAGTCTGTGACACTATCTTGAAGATCATGAAGATTCCTTAATGAATGTCAAAACAATAATCTGTTCTATATAACTTTACTGGTAATGACAGTTTGGAAATTTGCAGCATTTCTTCCACAGTGACTGCATGATTTGCATGACTAAAGCTCCTCAGGGCATTGACGACATGAAAGAGATTTTAAAAAAACTTTAGTTTCTTTTACTCCTGGATGCTGTTATATTCTACAATTGGTGCTCGCGTTTAAGTACTGAAAAGTAAGCTGTTAATTGTATGTTGTCTTTCTGTTGGTTTGCTCCAATCATATGAAACTCAGATGGCCTTGTGTTATTGTAGATTTGCCTCGGCTGTCCAGTCTTCTGGCAGAAACTACCACAGTTGAAATTCATCGCACGGACCCTCAGGAAGAGCTGGGAATTCGGATAGTTGGTGGGAAAGACACACCACTCTGTAACATTGTGATCCAGGAGATTCTTCGTGACAGCATTGTTGCTAGGAATGGAAGGCTTGCACCTGGGGATCATATAACAGAGGTAACTGGCTGACGGCCAATCCTGCTGCATATAAATCTGGTGAGACAAGCAGAAAATGCTGCAAAGCTGCAGGTGTTATCCTTTTTTTAAATTACTGGATCAGCCTGGAGCTGTTTATGCCGTACCGAATCTGTGTGAAATTCTTTGAAATGAAAACAACTGCTCAAGGAGGGAAATGGGTCAATAGGATTTTCATTTTATTAACTGGGTGATGATTTCAGGGTAACTTGATGCATTAGATGCAAGTCCCCTATCTTTGTGACTGCATCAAGTTCCTGCATGAGGTTACTATTCACTTCATCTCGCTTCCCCCACCTAGAAGCCTTCCCCCTCTCCTGGTTTCACCTATCACCAACAATCACTCTTCTCCCTACAGCATCTTATTCTGGCTTCTTCCCCCTTCCTTTCTGGTCCTGATGACAAAATGCCCAAAGTGACAGATCTGAGCCCAAAATGTCAATTGATTATTCCCTTCTATAGATAATGTCTGACCTGCTGAGTTCTATCACTTTTGTGTGTTGCTCTGGATTTTCCAGCATCTGCAGAAACTCTTGTGTTTATGAGTGTACAATTTATGAGCAGAAGCAGACCACTTGTCTCCATTTGGCTCCACTATCTTATAAGCTCATGACTGCCCTCAATTCCATATTCATGTAGTAATCTGTAACTGCCTTCATCTCAATGTTGACTGCTTCCACTGTCCTTTGAGAAAGACTATTCCAAAGGCCATGCCCTTCTAAGAAATTTCACCTCATCTCTATGTCACTTGCCACTCACAGTATACCTTCCACCCCCTCATTCATGATAAATATGCGTGAAAGATAACTCTGATTCCACCATCCCTTGAGGGAGAGAGAGTTACAAATAGTCGGAATCTTCTGGGAGATAAAAATTGTCTTGTCTCTTATGTGGGCAACACCTCATTTTAAACAGTGGCCTCTAATTCTTGATTCCCACACAAGAGGAAACATCCTCTCTGTATCCACTCTGTCAAGGTGAGTTTTAACAGCTACAGCTCCTTTCTAGCAAACTGCCCTAAAGGCAATACAACTCATAGCAGAGTAGAAGTTGCAGTTTTATTCAGATTATGAAGTTAATGGTTATTTATTGAGAATGGACATTCTTATGCTAAGAGTAAAAATATTGTTCAGGTCTATGATATACTGGAGCTCTAGGTGGGGTATGGTATAAATAGAAGTCAATCAGATTACAGTAATATAAATTGGAAAGAAAGCCTCTCAGATTAAGAGTCAAGATTTATCTCAGCAGTCCGTGGCTAAGTTATGTGTTCGTATCTACAAGCAGAGCATAACCTCACAGTTTCTCGTCGTATCTTTCCATTGCATCAGATAGCTTAGAATCCTGAAATTAAGCGACGTTTTTGATACTTGGCCCCGCTATTGACGAATGCACAAGAGTACCATCTTTTAAAGAAAATGCAGTAAGCCCAACAGTATAGAGAATACTTCTTGATATTTGTCCTGAATTCCACCTGACACTCTTATCACTGGCTTGTTGATACTGGCACAGAGTAATCCTGGTTCCTTGGTCCTAGTCGTGTTTCTTGGTCAATCTTCAAAATAGGCTACTTCAATTTGAGACAGTTGGTCCAATTCCAACAGCAAAAAGTTGTCCTAAAGTTGCAGGCTGTTTTATTTTTTGTTTTATGTTATTATTGTAGATTTTGTCATGGACCTTTTATCTTGTAGTCTAGAATGACTAACTCTTCTAGCAAGAGTGCATCTCAGAAGTTCCCTCCAGAAGCAAAAATATCCCGGTACCTCTTCCTGTCTCTTACTCAAGTTCCAGTTACAACTCCTTTGGTCCTAGCTGGCCATTCCATGCCTAAAATTTATGTTACCACTGATCATCCACTTTCTGCAGTCATCTTGCTCTACCTCTTCCCGCTACCCACTCCAGAACTCCTCACTTTCTCAACAAATGCAAGAACTTGGTTGGTGTGAAGGTTGGGGGTTGCCGGATGCCAACGTTAAAATCGGCCATAAAATGTTTTGCTCAAGAAGCTGCTTATCTGGCGTTCTTATCTTATTCCTTCCTTTCCAGGTGAATGGCATAAATATCACCAGTGTTCCACACAGTTACGCCATCCATGTACTGCGGCAACCTTGTTCTGTCTCTCGACTCTCTGTGCTCCAAGAGAGAGGATTTGCTGTTCGAGGATCTTCACAGGAAAGAAGCAGCATCAGCAACACACAAAAGCAAACTGTGCATGTCACCTTGCATAAGCGAGATCGCAATGAGCCACTGGGTATAAAACTAATTCGGAAGGGAGATGAGCCTGGAGTGTTTATCCTAGATCTTCTAGCTGGTGGCTTGGCTGCTCGAGATGGAAAGCTACATAATAATGATAAAGTGCTTATGATTAATCAGCAGGATCTCAAAAATGGAACCCCAGAGATGGCAGCACAGATAATACAGGTAAATAAAGCCTGTGCTCTTGAACATAAAACGTAACATCACATTATAGGCCCCACAGCCCTGATACTGTGTCAACCTTTATAACTTATTGCAAGATCAATCTAACTCTTCCCTCTCATATAGCCCTTCATTTTACTATCATCCATGTTCCTATCTAAGTGTTTCTCAGATGCACCTAATATATCTTCCTCTACCATCACCCCTGGAAAAGAGTTGCTTGCACTCACCACTCTCTGTTTTTTAAAAAAAACATACCTCTGAGACACCCCTACGCTTTCCTCCAATCACCTTACAATGATGCTCCCTCATTTTAGCTATTTTTTCACCCTTTGTGAAAAGTCTCTATCTATTCACTTGATCCATGCCTCTTACCATCTTGTGTACCTCTTTGAAGTCACCTCTTATCCTTCTCCTCTCCAAAGAGAAAAGCCCAAGCTTGCTCAATCTTTCTAAATGAGACATGCTCACTAATCTAGGCAGCATCTTGGTAAATCTCTTCTGCACCTGCTCTAAACGTTAGGAGCAAAAGCGGTCTTGGATCATGGCGAAAGAAGTTCATCCCTTCTTTATATAAATCAAATTGTTGACTTTTTTTTACTGTATTTCTTGCTACTCTCCCTTTTCTTTCTCTCACCTCTGTACTACTAGTTCTCCCTGTTCCTTTAGTAGTCTTCTCATCCTTTCCTCCAGATGAAATAGCTAATAGTAGCATTTTAACAAATAAACAATGTTCAGACTAGAAGTTATATTCAGATTCATTTATCTGTCACATGTACATCAAAACATACAGTGAAATTTGTCATTTTCACTAACAAGTAACATAACAGTGCAATGGAGGCAGCCTGCAAGTGTGGCCACACATTCTCACGCCAACAAAGCATGCTCGGCAGAACACAGCACACATCAAGTAACAACCAACAGCAACAAGAGAAGCTCTTTTCCTGCCTCCCACCCACGTAAATACAGTTCTCCAACCCCAGGTCAGGCCATCTACAGTTTTCAGCGGGTTTCTGGATCTGCAAACGTTGGGCTTCAACTTCCAACGTTAACTCATTGGTTAGTGCAGAGCTCCCGTAATGCCACTATACTCTGAATAACATGATCAGCTTGTAAGTCAGCCTTAAGGTCAAAAAATATTCTAATTCAATGAATTGTGAAATACAGTCGTCATCATCATCATTATTTGCCATGTCGATGACGTAGGCGATCATGGTCTTTGACCATGATTGTTCTTGGCAAATTTGTTTTACAGAAGTGGTTTGCCATTGCCGCTTTCTGGCAGTATCTTTACGAGACAGGTGACCCGAGCCATTATCAATACTCTTCAGAGCTTGTCTGCCTGGTGTCAGTGGTCGCATAAGCAGGACTTGTGATATGCACCAGCTGCTCGTACAACCATCCACTACCTGCTCCCATGGCATCAAGTGACCCTGATCGGTGAGCGGGGGTTAGTAGATGCTGCACTTTGCCCAGGGGTGACATGCAGGTTAGTGGAGGGAAGGAGTGCCTTACACCTCCTTTGGTAGAGATGTATCTCCACCTTGCCACCCATATGAAATATAGTAGATGAATAAATTACTATTCCTCTCTCTTTTCAGTCTAGTGAGGGGACTGTCAGCTTTATAGTCCAGAGGTGCCTTGATCAACAAAGCCCAGAAATTATTGATGAAGTTGGCTCGAGCAATAACAGTCCCTCCCGGCAGCGTAGTAAGCCATTGCAACAGCATTGTCGTCGACGGTCCCACTACCAAAAGGTAAGTCATAGAAACATAGAAGCATAGAAAATAGGTGCAGGAGTAGGCCATTCGGCCCTTCGAGCCTGCACCGCCATTTATTATGATCATGGCTGATCATCCAACTCAGAACCCTGCACCAGCCTTCCCTCCATACCCTCTGATCCCCCTAGCCCAAGGGCCATATCTAACTCCCTCGTAAATATAGCCAATGAACTGGCCTCAACTGTTTCCTGTGGCAGAGAATTCCACAGATTCACCACTCTCTGTGTGAAGAAGTTTTTCCTAATCTCAGTCCTAAAAGGCTTCATCCATGCAACCTTTAAATGCTTGCCATTGCATATCCACCGTCAATCCTTTAAGTGTCACTTGCCAGTCTATCTTAGCTAATTCACGTCTCATACCTTCAAAGTCACCCCTCTTTAAGTTCAGAACCTTTGTTTCTGAATTAACTATGTCACTTTCATGTGGCAATGTCATTATGGCAAATGACTAACACTTGCGTGGGCTTCCCACCTGCATCACAGAGACCATTGAAAGAACAAACAAACAATGGTTCTGAATGCACCCAATTATGTACATGCAGGATCTTACTATGATGGATGTCTCTCATGACAGTTCAAATGAGCTGGAAAGTACAAAAATACTGTGTGTTCCTGTTGGACGGATCAATCTGATTTTCCAGGCGGATGGAAATATTGGAAGCTATACTAATTGAATCCTGTTCTTTCACTCAGCAAGGCCTGTTAAAATAAAACCAAAATCATCAGCATCATAAACAAATTACAAAGTAAAATGAGTTTAACCTTGGGGTGTGAGGTGCATTTGCAATAAGAATAATAAGAGGAGGTGTTGATAATAGAATGAATTCATAATTTTAAGAGGACATTGTTTCTCAAACATACTGTAGAGGATAATTTCAGGTGATGATTAATGGTTACGGATGATACATTGCAAAAATATTAGTTATTGTTGAGTTATTGTTTAGATGCTCCCAGTGTAACATGTGTAAACTAAGATTTTGTACCTGCTGGTACAATTGAAACCAATGCAGAAAAAATTGTATTTACATATTGAATCTGAATTCTGTGCAGGTTTATTGAGGGGGAAGAAAATTAAGAGCTTTGAAAAAGCTGGGAGCTTACAGTCGTTGATGGAGTCTCTCTTTTGTTTAGTGAAACCTTAAGGAACCACTGATTTCTTTTTGGCAGCTTGAGAATGTAACATAGAAACATAGAAACATAGAAAATAGGTGCAGGAGTAGGCCATTTGGCCCTTCGAGCCTGCACCGCCATTTATTATGATCATGGCTGATCATCCAACTCAGAACCCCGCCCCAGCCTTCCCTCCATACCCCCTGATCCCCGTAGCCACCAGGGCCATATCTAACGCCCTCTTAAATATAGCCAATGAACTGGCCTCAACTGTTTCCTGTGGCAGTGAATTCCACAGATTCACCACTCTCTGTGTGAAGAAATTTTTCCTAATCTCGGTCCTAAAAGGCATCCCCTTTATCCTCAAACTGTGACCCCTTGTTCTGGACTTCCCAACATCGGGAACAATCTTCCTGCATCTAGCCTGTCCAATCCCTTTAGGATTTTATACGTTTCAATCAGATCCCCCCTCAATCTTCTAAATTCCAATGAGTACAAGCCCAGTTCATCCAGTCTTTCTTCATATGAAAGTCCTGCCATCCCAGGAATCAATCTGGTGAACCTTCTTTGTACTCCCTCTATGGCAAGGATGTCTTTCCTCAGATTAGGGGACCAAAACTACACACAATACTCCAGGTGTGGTCTCACCAAGCCCTTGCACAATTGCAGTAGTACCTCCCTGCTCCTGTACTCGAATCCTCTTGCTATAAATGCCAGCATACCATTCGCCTTTTTCACCGCCTGCTGTACCTGCATGCCCACTTTCAATGACTGGTGTATAATGACACCCAGGTCTCGTTGCACCTCCCCTTTTCCTAATCGGCCACCATTCAGATAATAATCTGTTTTCCTATTTTTGCCACCAAAGTGGATAACTTCACATTTATCCACATTAAATTGCATCTGCCATGAATTTGCCCACTCACCCAACCTATCCAAGTCACTCTGCATCCTCTTAGCATCCTCCTCACAGCTAACAATGCCACCCAGCTTCGTGTCATCCGCAAACTTGGAGATGCTGCATTTAATTCCCTCATCCAAGTCATTAATATATATTGTAAACAACTGGGGTCCCAGCACTGAGCCTTGCGGTACCCCACCAGTCACTGCCTGCCATTCTGAAAAGGTCCCGTTTATTCCCACTCTTTGCTTCCTGTCTGCTAACCAATTCTCCATCCACATCAATACCTTACCCCCAATACCGTGTGCTTTAAGTTTGCACACTAATCTCCTGTGTGGGACCTTGTCAAAAGCCTTTTGAAAATCCAAATATACCACATCCACTGGTTCTCCCCTATCCACTCTACTAGTTACATCCTCAAAAAATTCTATGAGATTCGTCAGACATGATTTTCCTTTCACAAATCCATGCTGACTTTGTCCGATGATTTCACCGCTTTCCAAATGTGCTGTTATCACATCTTTGATAACTGACTCCAGCAGTTTCCCCACCACCGACGTTAGGCTAACCGGTCTATAATTCCCCGGTTTCTCTCTCCCTCCTTTTTTAAAAAGTGGGGTTACATTAGCCACCCTCCAATCCTCAGGATCTAGTCCAGAATCTAACGAGTTTTGAAAAATTATCACTAATGCATCCACTATTTCTTGGGCTACTTCCTTAAGCACTCTAGGATGCAGACCATCTGGCCCTGGGGATTTATCTGCCTTCAATCCCTTCAATTTACCTAACACCACTTCCCTACTAACATGTATTTCGCTCAGTTCCTCCATCTCACTGGACCCTCTGTCCCCTACTATTTGTGGAAGATTATTTATGTCCTCCTTAGTGAAGACAGAACCAAAGTAATTATTCAATTGGTCTGCCATGTCCTTGCTCCCCATAATCAATTCACCTGTTTCTGTCTGTAGGGGACCTACATTTGTCTTTACCAGTCTTTTCCTTTTTACATATCTATAAAAGCTTTTACAGTCAGTTTTTATGTTCCCTGCCAGTTTTCTCTCATAATCTTTTTTCCCCTTCCTAATTAAGCCCTTTGTCCTCCTCTGCTGAACTCTGAATTTCTCCCAGTCCTCAGGTGAGCCACTTTCTCTGGCTAATTTGTATGCTTCTTCTTTGGAATTGATACTATCCCTAATTTCTCTTGTCAGCCACGGGTGCACTACCTTCCTTGATTTATTCTTTTGCCAAACTGGGATGAACAATTGTTGTAGTTCATCCATGCAACCTTTAAATGCTTGCCATTGCATATCCACCGTCAATCCTTTAAGTGTCATTTGCCAGTCTATCTTAGCTAATTCATGTCTCATACCTTCAAAGTTACCCCTCTTTAAGTTCAGAACCTTTGTTTCTGAATTAACTATGTCACTCTCCTTCTTAATGAAGAATTCCACCATATTATGGTCACTCTACCCAAGGGGCCTCTCACGACAAGATTGCAAATTAACCCTTCCTCATTGCTCAAAACCCAGTCCAGAATAGCCTGCTCTCTAGTTGGTTCCTCGACATGTTGGTTCAAAAAACTATCCCGCATACATTCCAAGAAATCCTCTTCCTCAGCACCTTTACCAATTTGGTTCACCCAATCTACATGTAGATTGAAGTCACCCATTATAACTGCTGTTCCTTTATTGCACACATTTCTAATATCCTGTTTAATACCATCTCCGACCTCACTACTACTGTTAGGTGGCCTGTACACAACTCCCACCAGCGTCTTCTGCCCCTTAGTGTTACGCAGCTCTACCCATATTGATTCCACATTTTTCCGGCTTATGTCCTTCCTTTCTATTGCGTTAATCTCTTCTTTAACCAGCAACGCCACCCCACCTCCCCTTCCTTCATGTCTATCCCTCCTGAATATTGAATATCCCTGAACGTTGAGCTCCCATCCTTGGTCACCCTGGAGCCATGTCTCTGTGATCCCAACTATATCATAATCATTAATAACAATCTGCACTTTCAATTCATCCACCTTATTACGAATGCTCCTTGCATTGACACACAAAGCCATCAGGCACTCTTTTACAACTCTCTTAGCCCTTATACAATTATGTTGAAAAGTGGCCCTTTTTTAATGCTTGCCCTGGATTTGTCGGCCTGCCACTTTTACTTTTCTCCTTAGTACTTTTTGCTTCTACCTTCACTTTACACCCCTCTGTCTCTCTGCACCGGTTCC
Source organism: Mobula hypostoma (assembly GCF_963921235.1). Classification (NCBI taxonomy): domain Eukaryota; kingdom Metazoa; phylum Chordata; class Chondrichthyes; order Myliobatiformes; family Myliobatidae; genus Mobula; species Mobula hypostoma. The sequence continues at coordinate 104,694,609 of NC_086106.1, read as the reverse complement.
CATCCCCCTGTTGTGAACTAACCTCCTCACGCCTAGCCTCTTTAATTTGATTCCCAACCCCCAACCATTCTAGTTTAAAGTCACCTCAGTAGCCCTCGCTAATCTCCCTGCCAGGATATTGGTCCCCCTAGGATTCAAGTGTAACCCGTCCTTTTTGTACAGGTCACGCCTGCGCCAAAAAAGGTCCCAATGATCCAAAAACTTGAATCCCTGCCCCCTGCTCCAATCCCTCAGCCACGCATTTATCCTCCACCTCACCGCATTCCTACTCTCACTGTCGCGTGGCACAGGCAGTAATCCCGAGATTACTACCTTTGCGGTCCTTTTTCTCAACTCCCTCCCTAGCTCCCTATATTCTCCTTTCAGGACCTCATCCCTTTTCCTACCTATGTCATTGGTACCTATAGGTACCACGACCTCTGGCTCCTCACCCTCCCACTTCAGGATATCTTGGACACGATCAGAAATATCCCGGACCCTGGCACCAGGGAGGCAAACTACCATCCGGGTCTCTGGACTGCGTCCACAGAATCACCTATCTGACCCCCTTACTATCGAGTCCCCCATCACAACTGCCCTCCTCTTCCTTGCCCTACCCTTCTGAGCTACAGGGCTAGACTCTGTGCCGGAGGCACGGCCACTGTCGCTTCCCCCGGGTAAGCCGTTCCCCCCCCAACAGTACTCAAACAGGAGTACCTATTGTTAAGGGGCACAGCCACCGGGGTACTCTCTATTACCTGCCCCTTCCCCCTCCTAACCTAGACACATAAAAAATAAATACATCTGTATTAACATAATTTTTCCCAGGTTTCGCTTTTAGTTATGTAAGTTAATCCGGTATTCGGAATATAAAGACTCCAATTCTGTTCTGTTCATCAGTTTGTAATTCATACCATTCATAAGCATAGACGTATGATGCCTTTTTGATCCATTGGAAGAAGTTTTTATTGTCGAAAGTTGATTGCTCACTCCTGCAGCTTCTCCAGTGATGATTTCTGTACCTGCAGGAACAAGGAAATGAGTATGGCATCTGTCAATCAGTCCTGGGTATGGTAGCCAATAATAAAGGAGCAAGTTACAGTATTTTATATCACTGTCATGCTGATTAAAAATAGAATATAGTTAACTAAAGGGAAGCTGGGAAAAGGAATTGAAAGACTTACTTTCACCATTTAATGAGATCTGCAGCTAACTCCATCTACCTGTGCTTGCTCCAGGTTGCTTGTTACTATTTGTTTGGTAAATGCCATGTGTCATGCATTTAAAACTACTGATTGACTTTATCATTAGCTGCTGTTCAAATCTCTAATCGTCCTGCACGTTTTCCTGCTTTACTGCTGGGAGGTCCGGTTCTGACTCCAAACCAGGAGAAACCATCAGCTCCCCTTTATATCTTATTGGCCCCAATCACCCAGGGCATGCTCTCTTCTTATTACTACCATCAAGAGGGGTACAGGAGCCTGAAGACACAGACTCAACATTTTAGGAACAGCTTCATCCACTCCACCATCAGATTTGTGAACAGACAGTGCACTACCACATCAACACTACTTCACTACTTTTGTCATAGTTATAGTCATACTTTATTGATCCCGGGGGAAATTGGTTTTCATTACAGTTGCACCATAAATAATAAATAGTAATAAAACCATAAATAGTTAAATAGTAATATGTAAATTATGCCAGGAAATGTCCGGGACCAGCCTATTGGCTCAGGGTGTCTGACCCTCCAAGGAAGGAGTTGTAAAGTTTGATGGCCACAGGCAGGAATGACTTCCTATGACGCTCCGTGCTGCATCTCGGTGGAATGAGTCTCTGGCTGAATGTACTCCTGTGCCCACCCAGTACATTATGTAGTGGATGGGAGACATTGACCAAGATGGCATGCAACTTGGACAGCATCCTCTTTTCAGACACCACCGTCAGAGAGTCCAGTTCCATCCCCACAACATCACTGGCCTTACGAATGAGTTACGAATGTGCTATTTATTTAATTTTTACATGTATTTCTTATTGTAATTTATACTTTCTTATGTATTGCATTGCAGTGCTGCTGCAAAACAATAAATTTAATGACATATATCAGGGATATTAAAACAAATTCTGATATCTTAAAAGCTTCATTCAAATCATACTCTTACCTTCCCTGCTTCGTTGACTCAATCTCTTTTCATAATTCAGCCCTAGACTTCAAATAGTAGTCTGATTCAAAGCTAAAATATCCTACAGAATGAATCTATCCAGGATTGGTCTTGCTACTCCAGTTAATGACCTAACCAGTGCTTTGTATAATAATGGTAAAACTTCTACCTTTCCCCCGTTCCCCACACCCCCACCGAGTACACCAGCCTCTTAGATATTTGATTTTCTGCCTCTGCCAAAGATATTTTCTTGATCAGTGTAGTATATCCCAAGCCTGCTTGTGCCTCCAATATTTCTAGTTTTACACTGTGAATTACCTCATATTTGGCAATATCTAATTCTGTTTACCTCAACTATTCCCAGTTATATAAACTCTTAAAGTTATTCTGCAACTGTTTACCAACTAATGATGCAGCCTATTTTTGTGCCTCGGCTATGAGTCTTTTCACTTCATTGTCTAAGGAGTTAGCAAATTGGTGCGGAGTATCTTGTTGGATTCCACAGGTCACGTTCTGTCAATTAGAAATCCTGAGCATTTCTGTGTCTCCCACCCTCACTTTGATTCTAAATCACTTCCCTGATTATATACAAATGAGCATCTATTTCAACAAAATCTATATTACACAAAGATATTGCTGAGACTAGAAAGAATATACCAGGGTTCTTTGTTGAGAGACAGAACAGAATGAAGGGTGATTAAGTTACAGGGCCTGATTAAGAGTTAAAAAGGATATTCTTCTTTCAGCCAGGGGGTCTAAACCAATAGCTATGTATTTAATGTAATTTGTAGAAGGATTAGATGGGACAAAGGTTTCTTTTCACTTGGTTGATAAAGGTCTAGAATTCACTGCCTCAGAGTGCGGTTCAGACAGAAGAGCCCATCCCATTTAGAGAGATTGAAAGGATACTTTAAGAGTTATGACCTGTAGGAGGAAGGACAAATGCTGAAAGAGGGATTAGGCTGGCAAATGAGGAGTTAACTAGCTTGACACACTTCTTTAATAATGAAATCTCTTCTTATGTTTGCCTCTTATTTGGTGGCCATATTGGACAAAAATAGATTTTGTGGGGTGGCGGTTTGTCAGCCCATCTTACGGGCAGGATATTTTTTAAACCACAAAGATAACAACAAACAATTAACTTCAATAGCTATAATCACCTACTTTACAACACCTTATATTCCGTCTGGGTAGCCTCCAATCTGATGGCATGAACATTGATTTCTCTAACTTCCGTTAATGCCCCTCCTCCCCTTCTTACCCCATCCCTTATTTATTTTTATTTCCCCTTTTTTTTTCCTTCTCTCTCGGTCCCTCTCACAATCCCTCCTTGCCTGCTCTCCATCTTCCTCTGGGCTCCCCTCCCCTTTTCTTTCTCCCTAGGCCTCCTGTCCCATGATCCTCTCATATCCCTTTTGCCAATCAACTTTCCAGCTCTTAGCTTCTTTCCCCCAGCTCCTGTCTTCTCCTATCATTTCGGATCTCCCCCTCCCCCTCCCACTTTCAAATCTCTTACTATCTCTTCTTTCAGTTAGTCCTGACGAAGGGTCTCGGCCCGAAACGTTGACTGTACCTCTTCCTATGGATGCTGCCTGACCTGCTATGTTCCACCAGCATTTTGTGTGTGTTACTTTAGCAGGTAACTTTGCAGAACTGAATTACATATTTACAATGGTTGTACATCCCAATTAGCTGACACCTTTGAATATTTAATATTCATGTCTGTTTTGAAAGTTTCTGAGCACAAACTCCAGACACCCAAAATAGTGCATAATCCTTTTGTCACCATGTTGAGGGATGACTCCATGAATATACAGTACACGAGCCAGAATATTAAGTGACAGGACCTGTCCTGAATTGCAAATTAAGAGGCAGGGATACAAAATTAACAATGTATTAATATAGAAAATGGTCACTTAATGCCTTCCCTGATCTCATCTGGAAGTTTGAATGATCACTAATTAATATGAACATGTCTCTTTTGTCTTATCCTGAGTAGTTGAATAGGACAGAATTAAAATGTTCAACACTCGATGATTGGTTGAAATAGCCTTAATGTATCAGTTGAAATTAAATTGTGAACAGGTTTTATTTCCTGACTATTAGTTTGCATTTTAATTAATACATAATTATGTTATGCATAATTCCATAACACCCGATTAATCCTTTGACCTCCGTTACCTTTAGGGGCAATTATTGCCTTCAAAAGGGAATAGGAAAAGCTCCTTGGAGAATAATTTGCAGAAGAATTGGGCAAAAGAATTGGGAACCGCATTGTGGTAATAAGAGCTTGCATAGATTCAGTGGTCCATAAAGATTCTACAATATCCTTTTAAGTTAGTTTGATTGAGACTTTGTGCTGGCAGTAAATAGGTGGCAAAGCTATTGAGATTTCTGTTGCATGCAAAATTTGTTAGACATCCCTCGGATTATGAACTTCATTAGGACAAGCACATAATACTTTTAAAATCCACTCCCCCGGCCTTTCCTGAACAGCCACAGACAGGGAGAAGGAAATATTCATTTAATTTTAGGGGTAAACTATATAGTTTATTTCCGCAACCTAATTGCAAATCTCTTCATAATAATTATTTTGGCTATTGATTTGCAAATCTATAATTTATCATTAAATTTGAGATTATTTTTAAATTCTCAACAACAAAATTCCAGGAACACCAAAACTTGGCAACAAAAGGTCTAAAACCATTTGAATGTGCAAACTGGGCCAAAATACTTTGTTTTAAAACAATTAGCCAACTATCTATGAATTGAAAATCTGGATCTTTATTCCTTTAATCCCCTTACTTGATGTAATCCTGTTACTCAGTGTCAGCAAGACCAAGGAGCTGATTATTGACTTCAGGAAGTGGAAACCTGAGGTTCATGAGCCAGCCCTCATTGGAGGATCAGAGGCAGAGTGAGTCAGCAACTTAAAATTCCTCAGTTATTATTTCAGAGGACCAGTCCTGCACCCAGCACCTAAGTACAATTAGCAAGAAAGCATGGCAGTGACTCTATTTCCTTTGGAGTATGTGAAGATTCGGCATGACATCTAAAACTTTGACAGACTTCTATGGATGTGTAGTAGAGAGTATGTTGACTGGTTGCATCACAGCCTCATTTGGAAACAGAAATATCCTTGTCTGGAGCTAGCTAGTTACTGCCTGTTATGCCACTGGCATTTAGGGCAGCAATGAAGGTCCTCCATCTCTGACGGTATTCAGGGCTTCCTTCATAAGGCCAGAAGCTCCCTCTCGGTTTTCACTATCAGTCATACAAGTCTGAGGGTGGAGACTCAGGAATACCATCACACACAAAGGTAGAAGGATTCTTCATTGCTGTTTTGATAAGCTTTGTTTGACCAGTCAAGGTTGTTAGCCTTGAGCTGAACCCCCAAACCTAGAGGACCAGTGGACCACTGATGTCTACTCTCTGACCTGTTTGGCATGGGTGACCCTACCAAGAGCCAAAGCAAAAAGCCCTGATTCCAGCCGACATAGCTCTCTGAGTCATTGAGGCATGCAAGCCTGCAAACCCTACGACAAGGTCGTGGTCCCTTCAAGGGCCCTTTAACAAAAAAAACCCCAAAAAAGTAGTGAATACGGCCCAGTCCATCACAGGTAAAGCCCTCCTCACCACTGCTCATATCTCCACGAAATCTCGCAGGAGCAGCATCTATCATAAGAGACCACCACCACCCACGACATGCTCTCTTCTCACTGCTGCCATCAGGAAGAAGGTACAGGAGCCTCAGGACTCAAACCACAGGGTTCAGGAACAGTTATTACACCTCAGCCATCGGCATCTTGAACCAAAGGGGATAACTTCACTACATTATTGAAATGCTTCCACAACCTATGGACTCACTTTCTGGGACTCTTCATCTCATGTTCTCAAATTGTATTGCTTATTTATTTACTTATATTTACTCACTGGTTGAACACCCAAGTTGGTGTAGTCTTTCATTGATTCTGTAATGGTTATTATTCTATTATGGATTTATTGAGTATGCCCACAAGAAAATTAATTTGAGGGCTGTATACAGTGATATATGTACTTTGATAATAAATTTATTTTGAACTTTTGACTGTAATGTTATTTCTCTTTAGGATTTATCACAGACTTCAATGTGCATAGAAAAGGCAGTTCTGTTAAAAAAGGAACCTCGTGAGTCACTTGGAATAACAATTTCAGGTGGACGTGAAAACAAGTACAAGGTTCCGATATATGTGACCAGCATCCAGCCTGTTGGCTGCCTCTACAGGGATCGCAGAGTCAAGAGAGGTAATATTTTGAGAGTGGTTTTTGTAATTGCTACATCACTATGTATCACATTGATGGTCTAAATGTATGCTGTGCACCATTGTGATATGCTTTCAGATTTTAAGCCTCAACAGTTTGTATTGCTTTACATTGGAATCTGCTCATTCATCATCATCTTAAAAACGCAAACACAAGGAAATCTGCAGATGCTGGAAGTTCAAGCAACACACATAAAAGTTGCTGGTGAACACAGCAGGCCAGGCAGCATCTCTAGGAAGAGGTACAGTCGATGTTTCGGGCTGAGACCCTTCGTCAGGGCTAACTGAAAGAAGAGCTAGTAAGAGATTTGGGAGGGGGAGGGGGAGATCCGAAATGATAGGAGAAGACAGGAGGGGGAGGGATGGAGCCAAGAGCTGGAACGTTGATTGGCAAAAGGGAATTGAGAGGATCATGGGACAGGAGGCCTAGGGAGAAAGAAAAGGGGGAGGGGGGGAAACCCAGAGGATGGGCAAGGGGTATAGTGAGAGGGACAGGGAGAGAAAAAGGAGAGAGAGAAAAAGAAAAAAATGTGTATATAAATAAGTAACGGATGGGATACGAGGGAGAGGTGGGGCATTAGCAGAAGTTTGAGAAGTCAATGTTCATGCCATCAGGTTGGAGGCTACCCAGACGGAATATAAGGTGTCATTCCTCCATTCTGAGTGTGACTTCATCTTTACAGTAGAGGAGGCCATGGATAGACATATCAGAATGGGATTGGGGCGTGGGATTAAAATGTGTGGCCACTGGGAGATCCTGCTTTCTCTGGCGGACAGAGCGTAGGTGTTCAGCGAAACGATCTCCCAGTCTTTTTCATGCCATCAGATTGGATAATTGGAGACTGGGAGATTGTTTCACTGAACACCTACGCTCTGTCCGCCAGAGAAAGCAGGATCTCCCAGTGGCCACACATTTTAATTCCACGTCCCATTCCAATATGTCTATCCACAGCCTCCTCTACTGTTGAGATGAAGCCACACTCAGGTTGGAGGAACAACTCCTTATATTCTGTCTGGGTAGCCTCCAACCTGATGGCATGAACATTGACTTCTCTAACTTCCACTAATGCCCCACCTCCCCCTCGTACCCCATCCGTTACTTATTTATATACACACATTCTTTTTCTTCTTCTCTCTCTCCTTTTTCTCCCTCTGTCCCTCTCACTATACCCCTTGCCCATCCTCTGGGTTTTCCCCCCTCCCCCTTTTCTTTCTCCCTAGGCCTCCTGTCCCATGATCCTCTCATATCACTTTTGCCAATCACCTGTCCAGCTCTTGGCTCCATCCCTCCCCCTCCTGTCTTCTCCTATCATTTTGGATCTCCCCTCCCCTCCCACTTTCAAATCTCTTACTAGCTCTTCCTTCAGTTAGTCCTGACGAAGAGTCTGGGCCCGAAACGTCGACTGTACCTCTTCCTAGAGATGCTGCCTGGCCTGCTGCATTCACGATCATCATCATCTATTCTATTTCTGGTTCAAACAGACTGCAAGGGACTGAAACCATGTTAAAAGTAATCATTCATCATTCAGTGTGGGTCCCCTATTTTTGTTCTCCAGCCATTAACTGTGTAAGGGGACTATTTCCACTGATGGAGTTTGAAACTTTTATCTTCTCAAGTGGAGATGTATTGCAAACAATAATCATCAGTACAGCTAACACCCTCGTGTTTGCGACATTAAAACTATTGCCCAGCCACTGTATTGAAAAATTGCATTACAGAATTGGTGATTAGGAATGAGAATACTATCCGAGTTTCACTTCCCTAATATGAGGTACAAACCATTTTGGATTTCTAATCTCCTGCTGTTCTGAGATTAGCTGATCACATAAAGACTAAGGATCAAACTTTGCATTTTCTGATCAATGCAGTTCAGTTCCTTTCTGATCAATTCCTTTTTCTCTGCAGTAGAGTACCATAGGACTCTTGTGCAGTGGTTTCAAGTGTGTTCACGTTGCTCGAATGGGACTTGAACCTAAAAACTTCAATTCTGAAGTGAGAGTATACCCAACTGAACTACAGCTGGCACTGCACAATAAAAAAAAAAATTCTGACCAAGTTCCTTCCCTATCTCTGGATAACCCTTGCTAGAAATACAGAATAGGCTGAAGCATAGGTCAACAATCAGCTGCATTAGTGGCGGACCAATCGATTTGAAGGGGGAAGAGAGAGCTTCGCACCTGTTGAGGAGAAGAGTTTAAAAAAGGAATGTTTCGCGAGGATCAGTGTACCAATCGATTCATTAGCAGGAGCAAATAAAAGTAGGGTCAAAGCAGAGTGGCCATTGTGTGAGGGAATCAGTGTAGAAGTGGGAATTTGAAGCTTTGGTGAGGAGGCACAGGTAAGTAGCAAGTAAGGTTTTTGTAGTGGTTAAATAAAAAGTCACTAAATTACAGTTAATTAAATAAAGGGATGATGCAGGATCAGGTGCTGTGCTGTAGCTGCATGATGTGGGAGTTGGTGGACCACATCTGCAACAAATGTTGGCTGCTCGAGGAATTCGGGCTCAAAGTTGATGACCTGGAATCTGAGCTTCAAACACTGTGGCACATCAGGGAGGGGGAGAGTTACCTGGCACCATTCAAGAGGGGGGAAAGAAGAGAAATGAAGTGGTAATTGGGAATAGTATAGTCAGGGGAATAGACAGTTCTCTGTTGTGAGGCTGGAGTGTCTCGAAGACTGTGTTGCCAGGTTTGGGACATCTTATCTGACCTGCAGAGGAATTTGCAGTGGGAGGGGAAAGATCCAGTTGTCGTGGTCCGTATGGGTACCTAACGGCAAGGGTAGAATGAGGAAAGTGGTTCTGCTGAGTGAATTTGAACAGCTAGGGACTAAATTAAAAAGCAGAACCTAAAAAGGTACCCATTTTAGGTTACTCTGGTTTACTACTTGAGCCACATGCAAGTTGTCATAGGGTCAAGGAGATTAGAGAGTTAAATGTATGGCTCAAGGATTGGTATGGGAGAAGTCAGTTTGAATTCGTGGGAAATTGGCACCGGTATTAGGCAACAAGGGAGCTGTACCAATGGGACAAGCTCCACTTGAACCATGATGGGACTTGGATCCTAGTGAATCACATAACTGTGGATAGGGCTTTAAACTAAATAGTCGGGGCGGGGGGGGGGGGGTAGGTTCAACAGACTCAAAAGTATGGATAAAGAAAAAATAAGAGAAAAAAAGAGAAAAGTAAGAGTAGAGTGAAGAAAAGTCAAGTGCAAAATTTCTTTGAGGATATAATGAGCACAATGGATAGAGGGGAACATATGGATGTTATTTACTTGGATTTCCAGAAAGCATTTGATAAGGTGCCACATAAAAGACTTATCCATAAGAATGCATAGAGTTGGGGGTGATAAATTAGCATGGACAGAGGATTGGTTAACTAAAAGTAGTGTTGGGATACATGGGCGTGCCTCTGGTTGGCAATCAGTGATGAGCAGTGTGCCACAGAGGTCGGTGCTGTGCCCACAACAGTTCACAATATACATTAATGATCTGGAAGAGGGGGCTGAGTGTACTGTGCTGATGATACTAAATTGAATGGAAAAGCAAAATGTGGAGAAGATACAGAGAGACTGCAGAGAGGTATAGATAGGTTAAGTGAGTGCAACCGTTTGGCAGATTGAGTACAATGTTGGTAAATGTGAGGTCATCCACTTTGGAAGGAAAAATGAAAAAGATTATTATTTAAATAGTAAAAAAATTGCTAGGTGCTGCTGTGCAGAGGGACTTGGGGGTGCTTGTGCATGGATCACAAAAGGTTGGTTTGCAGGTGTAACAGGCTATCAAGAAGGCAAATGGAATGTTGGCCTTCATTGCTAGAGGGATTGAATTTAAGAGCAGGGGAGGTTTATGCTGCAGGATACCCCACAATGATATGCCAACCTTTTAACCAACACTAAGATCAATCTAACTCTTCCCTCACACTTAGTACTCCATTTTTTTTCTGTCATCCAAATGCCTATCTAAGAGCCTCTAATGTACCTGCCTCTATCACCACAAAATAATCATGTTTATGATTTGCACATGAAGAATAGGTAATTGAATAACCATTGTTTTACTGTTTATATGCCACACGAAGCTCTGATAGGAGAAAATTTTAAACTGTTGGTAGTCAGCAAACCTAGGAGGGGTTCTGTTTGCTACTATTGATATGACTATCATTTTGATGCTTAATATTTTCTGCTACAGGAAATGTACTTCTGAATATAAATGGAGTGGACCTCACACAGCTGAGTTACAATGAAGCAGTGTCAGTTCTCAAATTGAATGCGGCCTCCTCTAGTGTGGTATTGAAAGTCCTAGAATTTCCTACTACAGAGATGTTACCAACATCAGAGGAGCCTTCAGAAGCAAGCAAGGAGAACAGTTATGACTGGTCACCATTATGGGTCATGTGGCTAAGTTTACCAAGGTGATGACTGGTTACAAAGTGATATGAAATTAAGGAATACTTATCTGCCTTAAGTTCTATAGTGGAAAAGGGAGGGGTGGGGTGGAGAGAAGAGAAAATGGTGATTTTCTGTTACGAAACAGGCTAGCAGTAATCAAGAAGAATGTGGTCATCCATCAGGCAAGCAAATTAATCACAACTTGTAAGATTTAATAAAAGCAAGTTGTGATTTAAAATTTAAATTGAATTTGAGAAAATTAAAGATACATTGGTTTGTTGGGAGCTTGTTATTCAAATTTAAACCATTTAATATACATAAAGCAATTGAAATCTAAACAAATAAAACTAAATATGCTCAAGCTAAAACTTTATTATTGTACAGTACTGATGGCCTAATTTGTATTGAAATCTGATGGGGCATAACTGATTTAGTAGTCATAAAGAAAAGTCTCACTTAAGGTTGTCTACCCGGTGTTAAAAATCATATTTAATGTAAATGATCTTAATGGATAGAAAAATATTAACTGCCCTTGCTGTCTACTTGCAGTTACCTTCACTGTTGCAATGACATTACTCTGTACAAGAGTAACTCTGAAAGCTGGGGATTTAGCATTGTTGGGGGCTTTGAGGATGGGCAAGAAAACCAACCTTTTTTCATCAAAACCATCGTACCTGGAACACCAGCATACTTTGATGGAAGACTAAAGTAAGTGAAATTCATAAAAACAAAATGATGTTTGGCTGCACCAAACAAGTAAATTGGATACAAAGTTTTATCACTTAATTAGAAAAGCTTGGAGATAATGTTGCATGTAAGGCATTGGTTAGACTCTAGCTGGAATGATGTGCAGAAATGGTCACCAAATCACAAGACTTGACAACAAAGGGATTTGTTATCTCTATTCTCAACTTTTTGGAAGTATCAGGGTGACGTAAAAGATTGGAATTTTATCAATGAGCACTACAAATGAACCAATGTATTTCCTGGAGAAACCAGACTACAGATACTGGAACTTGGAGTAAAAAGTTAACTGCTAAAGAACTCAGCAGGTCAAACAGCATCCGTGAATGCAAAGGTTGACATTTCAGGTTAAGACCCTGCAAAAGGACAGTGTGGGGAAGGAAGATGAGCAGGCCATTGAAGTAAGGGGTCTGCCAATGCACATGGAGCTTAAAGGTGCAACTTGCAGCCTTCATTTGTCACTCAAATGGTAGCAATGATGTCCTACGTGCCTTGCACACAAGATCATTCTTTCCCCTTCATAGCACCTTTTGATTGTAGCTAGTCATGGATCTAGATTCAAAGTCTGACATCTTCCTATAATTGGGTTCTTTTTTGGATATACATTTTTCTTGTGTAGATGAGTTTCTGAGCCATGCATTTTAATTAGGCAACTAATTAATTGCTAAACCAAGCTAAGTAAGTGAAGACAAGATATAGGTTAGTCAAGACCTGAATACTTGCTTTTTCTTAAGAATACAAGTCTCAATACAAAATGTATTTAGAGCTTTCATGTTCAGCAAAATGGTTTTTAATTTTCTCTATCCTCTACAGGTGTGGGGATGAAATTGTTGCCGTAAATGGTGTTTCCACAGCAGGAATGAGCAATTCGGCTGTAATCCCAATGCTGAAAGAACAGAGGAACAGAGTCACTCTCACTGTCGTCTCATGGCCAGGAAGTTGTGTATGAAAATGGCAAGACAAAAATTATCGAGATTTTAATCGTGAAGGAACAGTGCAAATTACCAATTCACCAAAGTGCATTTTTGCTAAGCAATTTTGAGCAGAATACTTTATAAATTTTATTAAAAACTTTTAAAATAGCAAAGGTGCCAGCGTTTGTGAAGAAAGCCCTGCCATAAATTTCCAAATGTATGGCCAAAGTTTGAATTTTGGTAGATACATCTGCCATGTAATTGGACTTCATGGAGCATGGATGTGCAATTCCCTGAAATGGGATTATTCATTGAATTGGCAGAAGCAGGATCAGAATATTTTGTCACAGACTTGGTGAGCATATTTTTAAAAGATTCATAATTACCTGCATATGTAGTCAAATTCTGCATTCAAATGCAGTTCACTTTTTTCTGATCTACTTCAATGTAGCAGTGAAAATAAATTCTGGAGGATGAACTCAAACTCTGTCTCTGCTTCCTTTCTTAGTAATGATATGATTTAAATGCTGTTATTACACAAATTACTTGGTGCTAACAAGGTAAATACCCATAACTGTGATGCTGTAAAAGAATTATTAGGTAAGGTAGCGAGGAGGAGGAAGGAAATTATGTTTACAATTGACGATTGCTGGAGTCAATTTTTACTCCAGTGGCATTAGGCTTGTATTCCTTATTCAAACATACAAGGTGACTTGACAGGGTAGATGTTGGTATCTCGTGGGAAATCTCAAACAAGGAAGATAACTGCAAGGGGCAGGCTGTAGTTTCAAATGACAAGTAGAATTTCAACATGGAGGTGGTGTAGCTCTGGGTGATGGGAGCTGAATTGTTATATTGATGCAGAGGACAGAGAAAAGCAGCTCCTAGATCATATTAAAGTGTGTCCCAGACTTGAAGTGCCTGAGAGTTTACTACTCCTATTAGGTTCATATTCAAAACCTCAATGTTAAGGGGCAGTCCTTTCGGTTGTAAAAGGGTTGTCTTTAAATATGTAAAATTAAACAATCTTCAGTACTTATTATCTAGTTAGGTCTAACAAGCTTCTTAAAGTTGCAATTCAACCATACGAATCAAGATAGTGGTTCACTTACCCTTTTAGATTTGTTTCTGAAATTAGTACTTGCAATAAATTTGAATGATGGAGATGTAATTTTCTAGAAAACTAGATCTGTCTGCTTGAATTTGACATCCTAAATTACATGATAATCAAACTATTTAGAAAAAAACTTTTAATGTTTGTTTTACAAGCACACTTTACAAAAAAAAAATCAAAGTCTAAGTACATAGAAAGGTGGGATCAGGCTTCACATTGAACTATTAGGCATTAGAGTTCATGGAGTTGATTCTTCCCCACGGTGGTATTCACAGAACCAGCGTAATGAATATGACCTGATGCAGGGACCAGTTCAGCAAACGAGTTATTCCTTTGACTCTGCCTCAGGTGCTGTAGAACCTTCATCCGCAGCCTCTTTGTCTTCCTTGCTTCGTTTATTCTTCTTGTGTTTGTGACGTCTGTGACTTTCTCCCTCCTCGTTCTCATGCTGCTTGCTGTGAAATTAAATAATCACCAGTAAGTATCACTTTGTAGTCCTGAGATCAAGTGCAGAATCAGCTGCTGTATGCAGATGAATTGTTGTACCAGTGGATCTAATTACTTGTTCAGGATTTGTGGTTCTTCTATCAATGTTTATACTTTTCCCAAGGCTACTGGAATCTTACTACAGTTATGAACATCTTAAAATATGTTAAAGGCTTACTTTGTCCCCAGTGACTTCTACTGAGAAAGTTATGCTGAAATCAGTAAAGCTGAGGACAAATATTATCTGGGTTAAATATTGTGGTCGCCTATGCAGACACCTAGAGATGAGAAAATAAATTGGTGACTGGCCTCTACTCAATGCAAGCTACCATTGTTCATGTTCACATCTTTAATGGATCCAGCATAATTTTCTCAATAGAAGTCACTGAAGAAAAAAGTAAGTGTTTTTCTCTGAAAATCAGTGCCAGTAATTCTGGGAATTTGAAGCAAGGTCATTGCAGCATATTCTTCAACTAACCTTAGTATTTTCTTGTGGTTTAATGCTTGCTAGTCTAGTTGCTGCCTTTACACACTGAGCAAGAAGAGTTACTTTTGAGAAAATAATTTGATAAGTCCAGTCTTGGCAAAAAAAAATTGGAATGACTCACGCTGAGGCTAGGTATATTAAAGCAGCCAGCAGGTAACTATTTAACTTTTCTTTCTTCAAAAGTCTAGAAGTGTTTCTGCATTCTATTAGACATTTCATTCTTTAGAGCTTCATAGTCAAAAGGAACATTTATGGTGCAATGCCTGTTTTAACGTGGGTGAAAACCTCCATGTCGTTGCCTTCAACAGATTCTATTTGCTTTTGATTTTAATGTTAGTAACTGAATTTTCCTTTATTACTTTAATTACATCTCTCCCTTTTATCAAAAGATCCACTGCTTTGTTTTCCTGGTCTATCCTTAAACAAAATCTACATATGAAAGAGTCAGAAGACCATGGGGTCCATGTTCGTATTCTGTGCTCACTTGCTCTTTTCCCTGAACCACCTTCCTGCATTAACCTTATCTGTTTATTCATCTGGTGCTAGCCGGACAAAACATGGACGAAGTTTGGGGTTGGTGCTGTTGGTCAGAAAATGAGGCTTTAGATCACATCATCTGTTGAAAACCACATGGTCGGGACAAGTTTGTCAAACTTACAGGGAGCAAAGCCTCTCAAGCAGGATGGCTCAATTTTAAAGAGCAAAGGTGTTTTTTTGTACAGTTTTAATTATTCTCTGTGTGAAGAAATTTCTCATCAATCCTGAATAATTGATCTCATTTGAGACTTGAACTATAGTTCAAGACACTTCAGGCAGTAGAAATATTATCTGTCTACCTTGTCCAGCAGCATTGGAAGTTCGTATGCTTCAATGAGATCACCACTTACTCTTCTAAAACCCAAGTGAATCCTCAGACAACATTCCACCCCAGGAATCAAAATGGGTAATTTCTTAATTGTAATTTTCGAATCATGATTATGCAATCCCTTGAAGTAATCATTAAGTGTCCAACTGGACCTCTGCTTGACCATATCACTAAAACTGACCTATATACTTTGGCTAAGATTAAGTATCAATGTACAAAATTTACGTAAGCAGAACTTCTGAAGAAGTACACACCGCCTTGATGACTTGTGCTTGGAATCATCTTTGTCTTTGTGCCTCCGTTCCCTGTGGCGTTCTTCTCTGTCTCTACTGCGATCTCTGCTCCGATGATACTCTCTGTCATAGTTCCTTTCTCTGCTGCAAAAACAGAAAAATAATTGAGGATAGACAATATTACACATTTCTGATTAACTGGTACAAATTCCTAGTAGCTGTGTACAGCTAATGCTCCTACACCAGCTGGAAAAATGGCATACAGAATTTAATGCAGACAAGTGTGAGGTGTTGCACTTTGCAAGGACAAACCTGGGTAGGACGCACAGTGAACGACGGGATACTGAGTAGTGCGGTAGAACAAAAGCAACTGGAAATATTGAGCCATCACTTCTTGATGTCACAGATAGACAGGGTTGTAAAGAGAGCTTTAGGCACGGCGGCCTTCATAAATCATAGTACTGAGTACAGGTGATGTTATGAAGTTGAATTTGCAGTTGGTGAGGCCAAATTTGGAGTACTGTGTGCTGGGTCAGCTATCTACTGAGAAGATAGCTACATATAAGAATGAAAGCGTACAGAGAAAACTTACAGGGATGTTGCTGGGACTTGGGGACCTGAGGAGGAACATCTTCACTCAGAAGCTGGTGAGAGAGTGGTACCAGCTGCCAGCAGAAGTGGTGAAATGTTTCACTTTAAACATTTAAGATAAATTTGGAGAAGTACACAGATGGCAGAGGTACGAAGGGCTATGGTCCAGGTGTGGGTCAATGGGACTAGATGTGTTGAATAGCCTGTTTCTGTGCTGTAGTGCTCTGTGACTCTGAATATCCAACCAACTGAGGAAGATTTTTTTAACTAAGAATGCAACTGGAATTTGGAATACAATGAATGGTTGGTGGAGCAGGTACTCTTACAACATTAAGTATCTAGCTAAGCAATGAATCAACATGGTAATGAAGGCTGTGGCATGAGTGATGGTAAATGGATTTAGCAGGCAGGTACTTTACATCTTACATGAAATATTAATCTGGAGGATCCTTTTCTATACTGTATGAGTCCTTTGATGATTCTAAAACATCAGAACAAATGAAAGCAAAATAATGGCTGAATATAATTTTCAGATTATTAATTAAGAATAATAATCTAAAGCTATTTCTAAGATATTATCAGCATCACTTGTAATATTACTTGTTTCAGAGGCACAGCACATTAACTATTGGCTTGCAAGGAGAGTTGAAAGTTTCTCACCAGCAGTCATAGCAAAGAGGGAAGAAATTCATCCACATGACATGATCCCATCACCTATCCTCATGCCAAAAGTAAACTTAAAGGGAAAATTTCTTTTGAGAAATATAAGAGTGAAAAGACAACTCTAATAATTGTCTCATTATACTTCATTTCTTACCCCAAGTTAAAAGCTGAAAGAACAAGACAACAGCCCAAAGAATTTTTAAATAATATTTTGAATAATTTGTAAACACATGAGATTCTGCAGATGCTGGAAATCCAGAGTAACCCACACAAAATGCTGGAGGAACTCAGCAAGTCAGGCAGCATCTATGGAAAGGAATAAACAGTTGACAGTTCAGGCCAGGACCCTTCATCAGGACTCGGCTGTTTATTCCTTTCCATCGATGCTGCCTGACTTGCTGAGTTCCGCCAACATTTTGTATGTTATTTTGAATAATCACACCCACTGTGTCTTGGAATAGCATTGTCACCACATGCAGCCGTAACTTAAATCCTGATCAAATCACTTTAATCTCATCCTGATTTACTATTCATTGTTGTAGCCTCTGCTTTATCCGCTTACTCCCAAATGGACTGCTCTCACCCTTTCTAAACAGCTTATGTAGTCAACTAACATTTTTGTTCTCAATTCTGGCACTTACCCATCTCTCCTTTCAGCAGCTGAGAGTTTTAATTTCAAGGAATCAAACTGGGAATTTACAGAAAGCGTGTTTCAATGACAGTAACCATGAAATTGCTGATTAATTACTAAACCCTATCAAATTTATTACTGCGCTTCAAGGAAGTAAATGTACCATTCTAACTGGTCTGGCCCCTATCCAATGCCTGAACTATCAACGTGGTTCTCCCAAAACTGCTTCTTCCCCTCAGGAGCAATGAGGCATGGACAACAAAATAATGACAATGTCACTGATGTCAACATCTTACAAGCAAAGAAAGAATAATATTTACTTATATTCAGTTGTTGTTGGGGTCGGGCCTCGGTCTCGTTCACGATTTCTGTCTCGATCAGTTTCTCGTTCGCGGTCTCGTTCTCGTCGTGGGCCTTTGTACTCCCAGGGGCTATTGGTTGTTTTATCAAGTGTATTAATCCAGGGTGTTTGGGCTGTGGATACTGTTGGGTAACCAATTAGTCCAGATTCTGGAAAATAAATTTTAGGAAAACAGAGTGGACAATTAATAGCAAAAATCAAATCAATTGAGAAAGAAAGTCACCAACAATCATCTTTTCAGTAAGTGAATTAGTGAATAATAGACATAATAAATGGTTAAGAAAAATAAATTTTAAAAAATTAAGTATGAACAATAAATTGAAAAACATTTAAGTAAGAAATCTCAATTGTACAGGCAAGCAAAAGGTTACAATGGCTACTTACACAAGATACCCAAGGAGTACAGAACTTCAATATGACAGTAGTTGGGTGGGGGGTATGTAATAAGAGAGAGAGGAACTGAATGACCAAAACCAAAATTAGCGTTTTTAATAAAGATTCTGCACTTCAGGAAAATGTTATTGGAAGTACTAACTAAAATATACAACTTTAACATATACTGAATACACATCTTGAATATTAGATAAGGATATATCCAGTGAAATTGAATAACAATCACCTGTAGGATTATAGGGAAATAGAGGGGGTGGCCTGGTGTCATAGCCTGGAGGTGGAGCACTGGAAGAGCAGGAAGTTAAACACATTAGGGATCAGAAATAATATTCACACAATGTCAATTTATTACCATTATATCTTGCAAATTACAACATCAATGGAAACACAAGTGAAGTTAACCTACCAACAGCGCATCATGCAATACAAAGATATGTCTGAAAGGAGGTAATTCTATTCAACAAATTTAGTAAACTTCTATAGGGAACTTGAGTTTTACAGAACCCTTAAATTCAAATTAACAGTTTAATTTTCTCTTGTGCAACACCAACTGGTTTCAATTTCATTTTGAAATTAAAAGTTTATTTTTCTTAAATTTCACACAATCTGAATTAGTTTTTAAACCCTAGATTTACAGTTGACAATATGGCGGACAGTGATTCCAGTCAAAAAGTACTGTCACCAGTTGGTGAAAAGATTGTTTAAGTGTGAATTACGAGTGTTGATGATCACATTTCCAATTTCTTGTCCCGATCACATCTACAAACCAATTTGAACCCTCTTCATTCAGTTAAGTAGAAACGAAATTCATCTGAGTCCTAACTTTAAGCCTGAGACATCATCTCTAGAAAACAAATGTTTTTTTGCAGATCTCCTAGTAAATCTTTCTGTAGAACAAAGAGACCCAAAGAAGAGTTCCTCGAAAGGAAGACAGGGTAGTGAAGAAGTTGTTTGACATTCTCGCTTCACTGGTCAGGATATTAAGTAACAAAGTTGGGAAATTGAGTTAAGTGGTACAAGATGTTTGTAAGACAATATTTGGATCACCCTCCTAAACTGGAGATGGTGAAAAAATGAAGTATGAGGATACTAAGACCGGAGAGTCTGAGTTACAAGAAGAGGCTGGAATAAGCTAGGACTTGTCCTTGGTGTGCAGGAGGCTGCGGGGTGACCTTACAAACATTTATATAATTGAAGATAAGGTGACTAGCCAGTTTTTCTTCCTCAAAGTAGGGGAGTCCAAAACTAGTAACCATAGATTTAATGACAAACAAGAGAAAATCTACAGATGCTGGAAATCCAAGCAACACACACAAAATGCTGGAGGAACTCAGCAGGCCAGGCAGCATCTATGGAAAAGAGTACAGTCGATGTTTCAGGCCGAGACCCTTCGGCTGGACTGGAGGGATAAAAAGCTGAGGAATAGATTTAAAAGGTGGGGGAGGGGAGAGAGAATCACAAGGTGATTGGTGAAACCTGAAGTGGGAGGGATGAAGTAAAGAACTGGGAAGTTGATTGGTGAAAGAGATACAGGGCTGGAGAAGGGGGAATCTGATAGAAGAGGACAGAAGGCCATGGAAGAAAGAAAAGGGAGGAGGAGCACCAGAGGGAGGTGATGGGTGAGCAAGGAGATAAAGTGAGAGAGGGAAAAGGGGATGGGCAATGGTTGGAGGGGCAGGGGGGGCGCATTACTGGAAGATTGAGAAATCGATATTCATGCCATCAGGTTGGAGGCTATCCAGATGGAATACAAGATGTTGTTCCTCCAACCTTAACGTGGCCTCATCACAAAAGTAGAGGAGGCCATAGATAGACACATCAGAACTGGAGTGGGTGGCCACTGGGAGATCCCGCTTTTTCTGGGTGAACAGAGTGTACTCGGCAAAGTGGGCACAATCTACGTCAAGTCTCACTGATATACAGGAGCACCAGACACAGTAAATGACCCCAACAGACTCACAGGTGAAGTGGTGCCTCATCTGGAAGGACTGTTTAAGGCCCTGAATAGTAGTGAGGCAGGTGTAGCACTTGTTCCGCTTGCAAGGATAAGTGGCAGCAGGGAGATCAGTAGGAAGGGACAAGGGAGTTGCATAAGGAGCCATCCCTGCAGACAGTAGAAAGTGGAGGGGTTGGGGGGAGAAGGTGTGCTTGGTGGTGGGATCCCATCGAAGATGGCAGGAGTTCCAAAGAATTATGTGATGTACGTGGAGACTGGTGGGGTGGTAGATGAGGACAAGAGGAACCCTATCCCTGGTAGGGTGGCAGGAGGAAGGGAAGCCCCTTTCTTTGAAGGAGGAAGACATTTCCTTTGTTCATCCTGACAGTAGATGTGGTGGAGACAATGGAATTGAGAAGAGGATGGAATTTTTACAAATAACAGGGTGGGAGGAGGTATATTCCAGGTAGCCATGAGAATCCATGCATTTGTAATAGACATCAGTAAATAAGCTGTCTCCAGAGATAGAGACACATAGATTGAGAAAGGGGAGGGAGGTATTGGAAATGGACCAAGTAAATCTGAGGCAGGGTAGGAGTTGGAGGCAAAGGTGAGAGGAGAAAAACTTAATATTGACAGAAGGTGGTGAAAATATGGAACAGTTAATATGCAAGCCCACTGATTTTCCACCAGAATCCTAGTCTCAAAATTGGATCAGTAATGTTAAGTATACCTCTCTCACTGATCACTCTCACCCCAGCATGGTTGGAACTCAGAATGAGAGAAAAAATCTTGAAAACATCTGCTTAATTTCTCCAATCAAAGGATTCGACTGATTAGCCTTTCTCGGTAATTGCATCCTTTAACTTACATTTTAGATGTGAATTTTCTTTGTGCCTATTGACTATCTTTTATGATTAGTGTGTCTACATCCCTAGATCTTGTGAGCCTAATTTACAAACTAAGGGGGACTCTTCCTTGGATGAAGAGAGTCTATTAGGAGAAAGCAGCAATTAATATTTTATAATTAGCAAGTAAAATGGAGTAACTCTAAAAAGAATACATTTCTTTGAAGTGGGGCTCACCAATGCATGGACCAATCAGACTATTATCCAAACTTTTTACAGAATTGTTCTGTTTTAACAAAATAGCGCCCTTAAACACATATTTAAATTTATTTATTACATGCCTATTCTGAAAGCTAATATGATATTGACTGTATAGTGGTTGAGAAATTACCTTAAATGTGACAAGAATGCAAAATCTTTCTTTCAGTACACTGTGCATTTTATCTCTGACAGATAATCAGAGACTTGCGATAACATATTTTAGCTTACCCTTCTACAGTTGGCAACAGTAAAGCTGGAGGGGGCACAATTGGTGGTGGAAATAACCCTGCACAAAAAAAGCAAGTTTATTTTACACAGCCAAACAAACTATGGTTCATTAAAACTACAAAGTTTGTTGTCTGGGAGAGTTTACACGTTAGATTTTAACTCTTTAGCAAGAGCTGTTTGGTATATTACATTTTTTCCTCTGATCCAACTAGTCACTGTCAAGTGCAGAAATGACATGAATAATTGTACGCTTTTCCCCAATTGTTTCAACATCTATCTTGCAACTGGCAAAGCAGTGCAGATTGGAAAGTGACAAACCCTAATCCCAGATCAGTGCTGAGTTAGTAAGTGTCAGCTTGGGCATCAATGAGGGCTTTGAAGTGCCTTCAACATATCACATTAAAGAGACAAACATAGACATTATTTTTCAACATTTTGCAAAAATGTGTCAGGAGTCCAATGTTTCGGCCCTGGCAGCAGGTCTTAAAACTAGCTACTCAGTTTCTTTACAAACAAGACCCACACACTGTCCTTGTGTATTGCAATAAACAGTTAACTTATCAGGAGTATTTGAGGAAATGTTGCAAGAGGCAAGTGCATCTGTACTATCCATGCACAACATGTTCAAGTCAAGAAATTTGAATTTTACACATGTGGGTTCAGATGGGCTCATATAGAATTGTGTTCGTTTTAAGTTATAAAAAATCTTCAGTTAGAAGAGTTCTCCTTGGTCAGAAAGTTAAAGGTGACCCTGTATGAAAGTACTAATTATCCTTTTAACCCTCTGCACCAACTGTGAGATCATCTCACTAATATTGTTCCTAACATTTGTAAAATCAACTCCAGAATGGAACTCAGTGGGAAAAGGAAGTTACATTGCTAATTGCAGCAGAATTATCAGCCTCTGATTGCAATGTTTTGAGATAACCAATTGCATTTCTCACAGTTGTATATGTAAATTGAATGCAGGATTACCTGGTAGAGACCCAGGTGGCGGCATTCCTGTAAACACAAGAAGTTTCACTGTCTTAAAACAAACCAAGTGCGTAAAAGAATATGCTGACTCGTAACATTCATTTTAATTGATAAAATGTTCTCCAATTACCTGGAAGAGAGGTTCCTTCTGAACCATCCCAAGACAGGAAATAAAAATATTTTTAAACTTAATAATAATGTTGCTAAGTTACAGTAAAAGGCATCTAGTTACAATAAATAACACCAGACTATTGACACATTAATTCGACTAATAACCATTTGGTTGAGTGCGCTCCCTAAAACCAAAAGCACATTTTAACAAGATGAATATAAATTCTACTGCATCCAAGAGATGTTTCAGTAGCAGTGCAAGAAGTGTTACACACTGAAACTGTGCAAGCTAATGATACACCCAAACAAAAGATAATGCAGATTTTATCTTAAACTCTTTTGCTAGTCAGATGGCAACACTGATAACTTTATACAGTGTATAAAGTTAAATGCCAAAATAAATGCCAAAAATATAATTTTCCTTTACTAAGGGGCCTCTTACTCAGGATTCAAAGGAGATACCCATTAATTGAGTTCAAAACCTCACAAAATAAACAAATAGAGAAAGTTTCCAGGTGTTTATCATTTACAAAAGCATCCTACAAACAACAATTTAGTTAATTTGATCTATAGTTCAAGGACAAGGAACTTGTGGAAGAGGACTGAAAATTGGCCATTTTGCTTGCTCGATGCAAATAAGAGGCCAACTGACTGGCATTTGTAATCTGTTGGATACATGAAATGATATGTAGGTCTACAGGTTTTCTTCTCCTCTTACAAACAATGTTGTTGCAATTAGGACGCTAATTACCTACCCAATTAAATTCAAGTGCATCTTCCCCTGTTGGGATAATTCATGGCTGCGGAACTCCTAGTAAGCTCAGGTCAGTGTTAGCAAATTATTCAACATGAAGACAATATACCTACAACACACACAAGAAATGCTGGTGGAACGCAACAGGCCAGGCAGCATCTATAGGAGGAGGTACAGTTGACGTTTCGGGCCGGAACCCTTCGTCGGGAACCCCGTCCTGGTGAAGGGTCCCAGCTGGAAACGTTGACTGTACCTCTTCCTATAGATGCTGCCTGGCCTGCTGCATTCCACCAGCATTTTTTGTGTGTGTTGCTTGAATTTCCAGCATCTGCAGATATCCTCGTGTCTGCGACAATATACCTACACTCAGTTCCTCCCCCCACCCATTTTACATAGGTATATACATTTCAAAATCACCTCCTGATTTAGGGAATTCAAAAATAAATTATTATACTGCTAACTCTCTTTACAGACCAGGGACCAAATTAGCATCCTTTCTGATTTACGATGCCTACTAAAACAGCAAATAACATCTTTATCTACAGATCCAGGTGGGCAAAGTAACTTTCATCCTAATCACTCTTCTCTATTCATCTGTTCAGTAAGGTTATAAATAAATTCTGCTCCAATGCATTAAGAAAAGGCAGGAGAATGGGACGAGAGGGATAATAAATCAGCCATGATAGAATGGCAGAATAGTCTCGATGGGCCAAATGGCTTAATTCTGATTCTATGCCTTAACAGATCAAGACTCCTCAACCTAATTATTTTAAATTGTGCAGTGTAGCAAGTAAATTTAGAAAAAACTAAATTCAGTCTCTCCCTGGAAATAACAATAACTGAAGTATTTAAGGGAAAATCATGAGATTAGAAGCAAGTTAAAATGTTTGACTAAATTCCCCTTAGATATGGAGGTGGTAAATCAAGGTGCTCAAAACTCAAATAAAAAGTTACATTAGAGCAGATGATAAATAACATGCCAAACTGCAAATAGTGAATTTACAGGTTAGCTCTGGCAGAGTTAATTTTCTGGGAGCTGTGCTTTAAAATCTGTTTCCGTCAACAGAAATTCCAGTATTTATCCTTAACTGATATTCTTTTCTTATTGAACCCTTATTTGGTAATATGAAATTAGAAATATCTATACCTAACAGCTCTTACCTGGTGGGTGCATGGGTGGCGGTCCACTTGTGACAGGAGGAGGTGGGTGTAAGAAATGAGGGGGTGGTCCAGGCATTGGAGGAGGAGGGCCTGTAGGCGCTGGAAATGGTGGTCTTTTGTTTCCATGGTCTCCAAGAACCTGTTCTCGCAAATGAAAATATATTGTTTTATACAACAGCAAGCTAATCTTTAATTTTCCCTTGAACTGAATACTCTCCTGGGTTATTTAACAAGGTACTTGGTAAATAAGCACAAGTACGGGTCTGAAGTCAAAAGGCTAGACTAAGCCGAACGACTGCAGGTATTAGAAATCTGAATGAAAATCACAGCAAGTCAATCAGCATTATGGGGAAGAGAAGCAGAGTTTATGTTTCAATTTAAAGACCCTGAAATGTTTATTTTCCCTTTCACAGTTGTTGCCTGACTTGCTGTGTGTTTCCACCATTTAATGTTTGCATGCAGATTTCCTACCCTAATTCTACTGGTTTCACAAACATCATTACAGATACGATTGCTTCCCGATTTAAATAAATGCCTGAACTTCTAGCAGGCAATATGTAAAGGTGCTAAATTTCTAATTACCGTTCCATCTCAGAATTTGATCAGAATTTACTGCATTGTATATACATGTACTTAAAACACTTAACATTTTTTGTAACCACTGGAAGGGCCATTTTTGCTTTTCAAATGCCAAATTTTCTTTATCAACTTATATTCAGTACCCTGTCTAAGATAAAATCAGAATCAAGTGTTTTAATTCGGCAGTGACAAGTGCGCTATAAAAAATATCCTGTGTCTTTGCCCACCCCTTGCCCCCAGATTGTCAGGAGTTTTGTTGTTTTATATATACTGAAATTGTGCTAGCTTTCACTGGCTCTGATTTATTCTGGAATAAGTTCACTGAGCTCTTTACCAATCTGGAGGATTCTCTTCCATTAGGCCCTTTTGCAGTTTAAAACAATCTCACTGCTGATTTCCATAGCCCAGGTGCATGAGTTTATTGTACTGCATTTGCCATTTCTTTGCCCAATTCCTTAACCTACCTTGATCAGTGGATGCCAATTCTATTTGCTAAATATATTGCTACTCAGTTACGGTAGGAAGATCTTTCTCAAAGGACATCATTACTAATTATACAAGTTATAATGGCACAAAGTACCATTTTAATTTGATTTCAGCAAAGATTATGAAAGCAATACAAATGATTTCAATGACTTTCTGAATCAGGGAAAAAGTTTTCTGATTATCCAGTAGTATATATTATGCATTTTAAACCATTTTTAAAACTTTCTGCTAAAGAATGGCACTCCAGAAACCACCTCAATTAATTCTTCGCTAAACTGATAATAGGGTCTAAAAGCATCCTACTGATAGAATCTACGAACAAGAAATGGATATGTCTATGCATTATTTGCCATTGTTCACATCTGCTTCTGTGCCATTACAATAGTCAAGTCGGAAGATTCCAGAAACAACAAGTCAAATGACTAGCTAATATTTATGATCCAACTGTAGGATAAACATTGGCTATGACGCTGGGGAAACTTTCTTCTTTAAATAGCATCACGGAATCTTTTCCATCTACCTGAACAAGCTGAAGGAACCTTGATTTAATTTTTGATTAGGAAAATGACAAGTCTGACAAAACCATTCACACATTTTGTATATAGTGTTACATTCTCATATAACACTTCCATTTAATACTGACCCAAACCAAGATTAACACCCACTCTAAACACCTTCTCATCTCTTCTGTTGAAATTATGATCTTGCTGCAATATTGTACCAAGGCACCGAACAGCTTACAAGCATATCAAAATTACACTATTCACAATGAAGCACCTCCATACAAAGCACTGAAGCTGAAATATGTTGTGTCCATAACATTTAACAGCAATGTATCCTTATAATGAGAC
The DNA here is from genome assembly GCF_963921235.1 of Mobula hypostoma. Taxonomy (NCBI): domain Eukaryota; kingdom Metazoa; phylum Chordata; class Chondrichthyes; order Myliobatiformes; family Myliobatidae; genus Mobula; species Mobula hypostoma. Next base: position 104,668,106 of record NC_086106.1, on the reverse strand, counting down.
ACACTTGCTTTTAACAAAAAAAAATCTAGTTTTATTTGTCATTAATATCATGAAGAAATTACTTTACCTGAATTGTACTCTCATCTCCTCCATGCTTGTCCCGCCGCCTTCCTTCTACTCTCCTGATGGAACCCGTGTATCCACCAATAACATCAATCGTGCCCGCAAGTTTTCTGGAGGAAACACTTAATTTTTACATTAAATCTGATAGTTCCAAAAAGTTGGGTCAAATAAAAATTCTGAGAATTAGTATCATTTAAAAATATCTGGTTAAATCAGATTTTCCAACAATGTCATATATACTGTAAATACAAATGGTCCCTGCGTAATGGGGATTGTGTTCCTAAAAAAAACCCATATCACAACTTTCCATAACATGAAACACAAGCTGAAAGAGTAAGTTATTTATTTAAATGTTTTCATATTTGTAAATTCTGTAAGGACAGATTTCTGTTACCATAACATAGGGGTTGCCTATATATAAACAATTCCACAAGCCACATCTCATGCATGCAAATGTTAAATGGTCCTGTGCTGTTGCAAAAATTAATTAATGGGAAGGGTGGGGAGAATGAAAACATTTGTGATATTTCAAGATAATTAGGAAATAAAAGGGAAAACTTTAGTTTTCATATATTACTAATTTAGAGCATAGAAAAGCACAACACTGTACCAGCCCTTCAGCCCACAATGTTGTGTTGACCTTTTAACTTACTCCACAATCAACGTAACTCTTCGCTCCTACATAGCCCATAATCCTTCATCCACATAAAAGTGTCCTAACGTCCCTAGTGCGTCCAACTCTACCACCACCCACAGAAATGCATTCCAGGCACTTATCACTCTCCGTATAAAAAAAAATCTACCTCTCATATCCCCCCTAAACTTCCCTTCGCTCACCTCAAAAGAATGTCCTCTGATATTAGCCACTGCTGCCCGGGGGAAAAAAGGTGCTGACTGTCCACTCTATCTATGCTTCTTATAATCTTATACACCCTTATCAAGTTGCCTCTCATCTTCCTTTGCTCCAAAGAGAAAAGCCCTAGCTCGCTCAATCTTTTATGCTGAGGGTTCAGCATTACTTCACTGCAATGGATAGGATATGCACACAGATGCATAAAGAGTTTAGTCCTGAAAAATTACATTACATTTTCGAGTTCTTAGAAGTGAAGGTGAGTAAGGAGATTTACATGCAGATAATGTTGGCTTTGTCCAGTCACTAAAGGTTAACTCCAAATAACAGTTCAGATAAGATTATATTAAGCCCAGTAAAAACAGTGTAATACCTATGGCTACTTAAAGGTCCTCAGTAAACCCACTACCCATGATTATGCATCAGGTTAATACAATGCCATTGATTTCACTGGCTGTAAAAATATTCTATTTATTCATGCTAGATATCACTAAATTTTAGAGATTAAATGACTAAAGATTAAATTTCTGAAGGGTGATGAATATGCATTTCAGTATATTGTATAAAAATTAAAGATTTGGTGTACACCCATTTCCATTTTAGGTCATTATAAAGAAACAAGTAGTGAAAGAAGAATTTCTCACGCATCGTTTTCAGGTTGTTACATCACTGCACTGTAAACCTGAATGCTAATTATGTTACATGACTGTTACAGCTGGTTGAGACTGGTCAGATTAATGCAGATCATGGACTGATTTTGGAGTTGGGATTTTCCTAATCTGAATAGCTCAGGGTTGAATTTTACATTTTAGATTTTCTTCATTCACAATTTGTAATCTCTGACTGAAGCATTATCAATGTTAAATATATTCTGAATTTACATTCCTCTATTAATCACCTAACAGCACATATCCATTAAGCATATGACAATAATTTCTCTTCACCTCCACCTGCTGTACAGAACTTTAAGACTTATTTAACATTCCAACTGAAACACTGGGTGACTTTAGTAGCTGTGCATCTTACCTATTGGGTGGTGGGCCTGCTTTCATCCTTCCTCCAGGTGGAGATGTGAAATCAGTCTTCAATTCCATTTTTGGCAAGTTGTTTTCTACATCCTTCTCCACATTGCCCACTCTCCCTTGCTGAAACTAGGTAAAAAGAAAGTGTCTTAAATAATACCTTAAAGCAGATATGCAAAGTTTTAACAAAGCCCTATCAGTGAAATCCATGGATGAAAGGATTATATGATAGTATGCACTCAAGGCAATATTTTTCATACCTATGCCTACCAAAAGCTTATTTATTAAAACATTAACCATTTCCCTAAACATACATCCACACTTACCCATGCGATAACACCATATAAACCATTAAACCATGAAGTGCTTCGACATTTTGAGTACCAAATCAAGTGTAAAAAAAATGAGTTCTTTCTTTGCTCACATGCTACTGTAAATGCCAGGAAGAAAATCTGGGGCCCATGGAGTGTGCTCTATACATTATCCTCAAATACCAAATGCGGACCATTGAACTGACACATTTTATTCAATACATCAATTTCTGACAAGGAGACTTCCTCAAGGTTCCTGGTTTCTTGTAATTAACCAATCCAAAACAAAAAACCTGGACTCATTACCTTTCAATGCAAAAGGAATACTCAAGCAATTTTTATTTTAGTTTGAATTTACTCCATCCAAAGTATTTTTAAGATTTCTATATTCTATGACAGTTACAACTTAATCATTATCTGTTTTAGTTGTTAAACAACAAAACTTTTCTGTACCAATATTTTGTTCTCTGAACCAGATGCAACGACAGGATCAAGTCCTAACTGAAGTCTTCGTTGTTTCTCACAATAGGCTTTCCATGTTTCTTCATTGAAGCCATAATTAAAATAATCTGAAAGGTCAGCTCCTAAGGAAAAAAAACATGGAAAGAAAATAGGTACACATTGCTTAAGGGCCAATTAATCCAACAGTAAATTTTCCCTCCAACTTTCCAAGTGGAATACTTATTTTTATTAACCTTGCCCTTCTATTCTGACATCCATCCATATAAATTATAGACAACACAGGATGCCATCATTTGCCCCACATTGTCTGCACTCGTTCTTGCCCAGGACACTCAAACCTGAACCAGTGCCTGTCTTTGTTATTCTAGCTTCTTTGACAGAGATATGCAGTAACGTTTCCTCAGAGAAAGGAATAATCCCCTGGCGATGCTGCCCATGAATGAGAAGTTCAAAGTTCTAAGCAAATTTACCCCGAGGTTCATTTTCTTGTGGGCATACACAGTAAATACAAGAAATGCAACTGAATCCACGAAGGACCGTACCCAACAGGGTGAACAAAGTGAAGGAAAATAAAAACTGCACAAAAATAGAGAAAAATAATAATAAACAAGCAATAAATAAATATTTACAGTTCAAGTGAAGTTGAGTGAACTTATCCCCTCTGGTTCAACAGCCTGATGATTGAGAGGTAATAACTGCTGCAGAACTGTTCATAATACATGTACTATGAAATACATACATAACGTATTTACATTTAATTATGTAAATCATATATTATGTTTTAATGTTATATTTGTGGGGAAAATTTCACTGTAACTAATTTCTCACTGTGTAATTTTGCCTGTATCAAAATTCGTACTTCTTTACATTCACAACGACTCAATATTCAAATACATTCATAAACTACAGGAAAATTGCAGTCCAATGATCCTAGACTCAACTCTTCCAAGCTCCAGAAAACTTCCTCTTTGGAAATTCCACTGGAACAGGGAAGTTGCTGAAATTGATGTCAGTTTTACAGAACTAGTTGTTTTAACGGTTGCAATCAAGAATTCTTGTGCTAAAACACACGAAAAAACCCCAGCCCAATCATTCTTGCCAGCTATGCCTCTGAGGAACTAGATAAGTAAGCCTGTTTATTGTGCATTTGCAAGGTAAACTGTGCTGAACACTGAAAGGCAAAACAAACTTACCTGGTTTCCTCCAGGGTTTAACTTCAAATGAATCCAAATCCACTTCAATCACAGGAATTCCATTGATGCTTCCAGGGGCATCAAGGTCAATGCCTTTAGAGTGCAGCTTTGCTGAGGCAAGAAAGAGAAGGCATTTACCACTATTTGAATTCTATATGTCTTAACCTGCATGATTCTTACATGCCTTTTCATGGATTTCCAGTAGTGACTACAGTTATCTCTACTAGCATATTCACCCAGCACTATCCTATGGACTACCTGAATTTGATCAGATCCATGACAATATTACACTCATATTATATTTCCTTATTACATAGGTGGCTACTGGCACAGCACATCCAAGCCAGTTGTCAGAGCAATTCAGTCACATTCTGACAATTATTTCTCTGCAACCTTTTCTCTTGCACAAGCCAATTAACACTACTCTAGCCACTTACATCACTTACTAGCCACATACGTTATGGGAAATTTACAATAGCTAATTAACCTAAAAACCAGCACATCTTTGGGACGAGGAAGGAATTCTGAGCACCCAAGGAAAATGCACACAATCATTCCACTTTGAAAGCTGTATAATGAAACTTTAGGTCATTGGTGCTGTTTGGATAACTGCAATATTTTCAGGGCCACTGCGTTTCCCTTTCATAAAAAATTAAGAGTGAACAAAATCTTTCAAGAGGTGGCATTTTTTTTTAATGCTTAATCTGTGTGGACATGTAAACAGACAGAGAACAGACCTGGTAAATATCCGAGAATCTCAATTTTGAGGATCTGTTGAAATCTCTTCACTGTCCATCGTCTACATAATTTCACTTTTACATACAGAAATTGATAAGTAATTTTTAAAATCACATGAAAAGCAAAACGTTAAATGAATATTTAATCAATAATACACTAATGGGTTCAGCAATAAAATGTGCCATCTTTTCTTTAATGTGTAAATTATTAAAACAACAGCTTTAGTTAGCTGAGCTTTTATGGTGATTTTTTTTTACAAACTTTCAGCTTTAAGAACAATATTAGCTTTTAATTATTCACTGATGTGGCTATTATCATAGGCAGGCATGGAAAATCCATCAAGCTGTTCCAACTGGAAACATGTTCTACTACTACAGTATGTTTGCTATACCAGCCATTGGAGTAATCAGTGGTCAAAAATAAAAGAATTTTTGTTCCTCCTCTTCTGGAACTATTGGAGCCAATTGTCAATTGAGATTAGCAATCCAACACAGAAACTAAATGGAAAACGCAAACACGAGGAAATCTGCAGATGCTGGAATAACAAGCAAAACACATAAAAGTTGCTGGTTGCCTGGCCTGCTGCGTTCACCAGCAACTTTTATGTGTTTAACTAAATGGATAAAATGATTTGAATTTGTACCAAGTCCAGCTACTAAAAATAGATATTAACCTAGGTCAATTCCAATCATCATACATAAACCTGTTCAATCAACACTGATTAAATTTCTTTTTCTAATAACAAAATTACTGTATGATATTAGATAAACTGCTATTTAAAAACATTTACAAAGATATTCAGAACTGAATAGAACACAGAAACATTACTGAATACAATTTATCAACTTTTACATTCAAGCTCAATGTAATTCCACAATCAGAAAACACAGTAATTTCAAATTATAGTGTAACATTTTAAACTGTCTTGCATATTAAAGCAGAGCTGAAGTTATCCCTTTCCATCCATATGGCAACTCAATATACAGTACCGTGAAAAAGTACAACATTTGGTTTTAGATGTTTTATTTGTGCCTTCTGCATTAGTGCGTAGGAGAAAAGCACAAATTTTAGATTTCCAAATACTTTCCAAAAAAAGTTAGTGATTTTTTTTGTATTTTGCTAAAGAAAGTTACATATTAAGTTGCAGACCATTTGATTACTCTGTAGGTATATAGCCTGGTGCTTGATCAAACAAAGATAACAAACAGGTGTTAATCAGCGACAGATAAATACTTTATTGATCCCAAAGGAAATTACAGTGTCACAGTTGTATTACAAGTTCTCAGATATACAAATATTAGAAGAGAAGTATGAAAGAATTTAAAAAAAAGACTACCTCAAACGGTCTAACAGGAGGGGGCTCATCACTTCCTCAGCTGTAGGTAGACTCATTAATGGCCAAGGGTAAAAACGACCTCATATAGTGCTCTTTGGAGCAACAACGTTGTCTTAGTCTATTACTAAAAGAGTTCCTCTGTTCACCCGTGGTGGCATGCAGAGGGTGCAAAATATTGTCCAGAATTGGCAGGATCCTTTGTTCTACCACAGCCTCCACTGTGTCCAGTTTGACTCAAAAACAGAGCCATCCTTTCTAATCAGTTTATTGAGCCTATTAACATACCGGGCTGCAAAGCATGTGCTACCGGGCCACGAGGAAACAATACGAGTCAACTGCACCTTTCCTCATTCCCTGCCACGCACTGTTGAACTTGAACCCCACCCCCCGTCAGCCGGTCCGCAAGAATATTGTCAATATTAAACTGGTCTGTGGTGCAAAAAAGGTTGGAGACCCCTGGCATAGAAGACTGTACTGGCAACAATAGATGGTAGAACATGTGAAGGAGTGACCTGTATACTCCAAAGGACCTCAGTCTCCTTAGAAAGTAGAGGTGACTCTGGTTCTTCTTGTACACAACTCTGTGTAGGTGCTCCACTCGTCTGTCATCCAGGTACCCGTGGGTCCTCACCATCAATAGTAATAGGGAGCAGTGCAGGCTTAGTCTTCCTAAAGTCCATCACCATCTCTTTTGTCTTACTGATGTTGAACTGGAGATGATTCACCTTGCATCATTTGACAAAGTCCTCCACCAAGGCCCCATATTCATCCTCCCATCCTGCCTTTATACATACTATTGTTCAGTCATTATTTCTGCAGATGACATGACTCAGTGTTGTATTTAAAGTCTGAGGTATAAAGGGTAAACAAGAAGGGAACCAATACAGTCCCCTTTGGGGCCCCAGGTGCTGCTTATAGCCATGTTTGACACATAGCTCTGAAGCTGCACAAACTGTGGTCTGCCAGTCAGGTAACCCATTATCCAAGATAAAATGGAAATGCCAACCTGCATTGAACAGAGCTTTCTCCCCAGCATGAGGATTCGAAGAAGGAGTCTGAGAGTCTGAGTGGGAGTGCCGAGAAAGAGATTTTTGAAATTTTCGTTATTTTTTTTCTCCAACGGCTTTCTGAGAGGCGGGACTGCGCAGGCGTGTGACGTCGGGCAGTGCAGCGCGGCAGATTTAAAAGGGCAGACATCCTGCTTCGGATTTGATTCGAAGAAGGAGTCTGAGAGTCTGAGTGGGAGTGCCGAGAAAGAGATTTTTGAAATTTTCGTTATTTTTTTTCTCCAACGGCTTTCTGAGAGGCGGGACTGCGCAGGCGTGTGACGTCGGGCAGTGCAGCGCGGCAGATTTAAAAGGGCAGACATCCTGCTTCGGATTTGATTCGAAGAAGGAGTCTGAGAGTCTGAGTGGGAGTGCCGAGAAAGAGATTTTTGAAATTTTCGTTATTTTTTTTTCTCCAACGGCTTTCTGAGAGGCGGGACTGCGCAGGCGTGTGACGTCGGGCAGTGCAGCGCGGCAGATTTAAAAGGAACAGAGCCTCATAGAGCGGGCAGCGTAGTTTGCGGGCTGCGGAGTGAGCCGGGAGCAGAGTGAAGACTTAAGGGCTTTGGCTCAACGGGCTTAGGCGGAAGCGGGCAAGGCGAGGAAGGTTTGACATTCATTTTCTGTTGCTATTTGAGGAGAGGGGCATTATGACTGTGAGGGCAGTTTGCTGTTCTCGGTGTCGGATGTGGGAGGCCCAGGAGTCTCCAAGCCTCCCGGACGTCTACATCTGCGCCAAGTGCATCGAGATGCAGCTCCTAAGGGACCGCGTTACGGAACTGGAGCTGCAGCTCGATGACCTTCGTCTGGTCAGGGAGAGCGAGGAGGTGATAGAGAGGAGTGGAAGGCAGGTGGTCACGCTGGGGCCACGGGAGGCAGACAAGTGGGTCACGGTTAGGAGGGGGAAGGGGAAAAGGCAGGTGATGGGGAGTACCCTGGTGGCTGTGCCCCTTAACAACAGTTACTCCTGTTTGAGTACTGTTGGAGGGGACAGCTTACCCGGGGGAAGCGACAGTGGCCCTGCCTCCGGCACAGAGTCTGGCCCTGTAGCTCAGAAGGGTAGGGCAAGGAAGAGGAGGGCAGTTGTGATAGGGGACTCGATAGTAAGGGGGTCAGATAGGCGATTCTGTGGACGCAGTCCAGAGACTCGGATGGTAGTTTGCCTCCCTGGTGCCAGGGTCCGGGATATTTCTGATCGTGTCCAAGATATCCTGAAGTGGGAGGGTGAAGAGCCAGAGGTCCTGGTACATATAGGTACCAATGACATAGGTAGGAAAAGGGATGAGGTCCTGAAAGAAGAATATAGGGAGCTAGGAAGGGAGTTGAGAAAAAGGACCGCAAAGGTAGTAATCTCGGGATTACTGCCTGTGCCACGCGACAGTGAGAGTAGGAATGCGATGAGGTGGAGGATAAATGCGTGGCTGAGGGATTGGAGCAGGGGGCAGGGATTCAAGTTTTTGGATCATTGGGACCTCTATTGGTGCAGGCGTGACCTGTACAAAAAGGACGGGTTACACTTAAATCCTAGGGGGACCAATATCCTGGCAGGGAGATTAGCAGGGGCTACTGAGGTGACTTTAAACTAGAATGGTTGGGGGGTGGGAATCAAATTAAAGAGGCTAGGTGTGAGGAGGTTAGTTCACAACAGAGGGATGGGAACCAGTGCAGAGAGACAGAGGGGTGTAAAGTGAGCGCAGAAGCAAAAAGTACAAAGGGGAAAAGTAAAAGTGACAGGCCGACAAATCCAGGGCAAGCATTAAAAAGGGCTAAGAGAGTTGTAAAAGAGCGCCTGAAGGCTTTATGTGTCAATGCAAGGAGCATTCGTAATAAGGTGGATGAATTGAAAGTGCAGATTGTTATTAATGATTATGATATAGTTGGGATCACAGAGACATGGCTCCAGGGTGACCAGGGATGGGAGCTCAACGTTCAGGGATATTCAATATTCAGGAGGGATAGACATGAAGGAAGGGGAGGTGGGGTGGCGTTGCTGGTTAAAAAAGAGATTAACGCAATAGAAAGGAAGGACATAAGCCGGGAAGATGTGGAATCGATATGGGTAGAGCTGCGTAACACTAAGGGGCAGAAGACGCTGGTGGGAGTTGTGTACAGGCCACCTAACAGTAGTAGTGAGGTCGGAGATGGTATTAAACAGGAAATTAGAAATGTGTGCAATAAAGGAACAGCAGTTATAATGGGTGACTTCAATCTACATGTAGATTGGGTGAACCAAATTGGTAAAGGTGCTGAGGAAGAGGATTTCTTGGAATGTATGCGGGATGGTTTTTTGAACCAACATGTGGAGGAACCGACTAGAGAGCAGGCTATTCTGGACTGGGTTTTGAGCAATGAGGAAGGGTTAATTTGCAATCTTGTCGTGAGAGGCCCCTTGGGTAAGAGTGACCATAATATGGTGGAATTCTTCATTAACATGGAGAGTGACATAGTTAATTCAGAAACAAAGGTTCTGAACTTAAAGAGGGGTAACTTTGAAGGTATGAGTCGTGAATTAGCTAAGATAGACTGGCAAATGACACTTAAAGGATTGACGGTGGATATGCAATGGCAGGCATTTAAAGGTTGCATGGATGAACTACAACAATTGTTCATCCCAGTTTGGCAAAAGAATAAATCAAGGAAGGTAGTGCACCCGTGGCTGACAAGAGAAATTAGGGATAGTATCAATTCCAAAGAAGTAGCATACAAATTAGCCAGAGAAAGTGGCTCACCTGAGGACTGGGAGAAATTCAGAGTTCAGCAGAGGAGGACAAAGGGCTTAATTAGGAAGGGGAAAAAAGATTATGAGAGAAAACTGGCAGAGAACATAAAAACCGACTGTAAAAGCTTTTATAGATATGTAAAAAGGAAAAGACTGATAAAGACAAATGTAGGTCCCCTGCAGACAGAAACAGGTGAATTGATTATGGGGAGCAAGGACATGGCAGACCAATTGAATAATTATTTTGGTTCTGTCTTCACTAAGGAGGACATAAATAATCTTCCAGAAATAGTAAGGGACAGAGGGTCCAGTGAGATGGAGGAACTGAGTGAAATACATGTTAGTAGGGAAGTGGTGTTAGGTAAATTGAAGGGATTGAAGGCAGATAAATCCCCAGGGCCAGATGGTCTGCATCTCAGAGTGCTTAAGGAAGTAGCCCAAGAAATAGTGGATGCATTAGTGATAATTTTTCAAAACTCATTAGATTCTGGACTAGTTCCTGAGGATTGGAGGGTGGCTAATGTAACCCCACTTTTTAAAAAAGGAGGGAGAGAGAAACCGGGGAATTATAGGCCCGTTAGCCTAACGTCGGTGGTGGGGAAACTGCTGGAGTCAGTTATCAAGGATGTGATAACAGCACATTTGGAAAGCGGTGAAATGATCGGACAAAGTCAGCATGGATTTGTGAAAGGAAAATCATGTCTGACGAATCTCATAGAATTTTTTGAGGATGTAACTAGTAGAGTGGATAGGGGAGAACCAGTGGATGTGGTATATTTAGATTTTCAAAAGGCTTTTGACAAGGTCCCACACAGGAGATTAGTGTGCAAACTTAAAGCACACGGTATTGGGGGTAAGGTATTGGTGTGGGTGGAGAATTGGTTAGCAGACAGGAAGCAAAGAGTGGGAATAAACGGGACCTTTTCAGAATGGCAGGCAGTGACTAGTGGGGTACCGCAAGGCTCAGTGCTGGGACCCCAGTTGTTTACAATATATATTAATGACTTGGATGAGGGAATTAAATGCAGCATCTCCAAGTTTGCGGATGACACGAAGCTGGGTGGCAGTGTTAGCAGTGAGGAGGATGCTAAGAGGATGCAGGGTGACTTGGATAGGTTGGGTGAGTGGGCAAACTCATGGCAGATGCAATTTAATGTGGATAAATGTGAAGTTATCCACTTTGGTGGCAAAAATAGGAAAACAGATTATTATCTGAATGGTGGCCGATTAGGAAAAGGGGAGGTGCAACGAGACCTGGGTGTCATTATACACCAGTCATTGAAAGTGGGCATGCAGGTACAGCAGGCGGTGAAAAAGGCGAACGGTATGCTGGCATTTATAGCGAGAGGATTCGAGTACAGGAGCAGGGAGGTACTACTGCAGTTGTACAAGGCCTTGGTGAGACCACACCTGGAGTATTGTGTGCAGTTTTGGTCCCCTAATCTGAGGAAAGACATCTTTGCCATAGAGGGAGTACAAAGAAGGTTCACCAGATTGATTCCTGGGATGGCAGGTCTTTCATATGAAGAAAGACTGGATGAACTGGGCTTGTACTCGTTGGAATTTAGAAGATTGAGGGGGGATCTGATTGAAACGTATAAGATCCTAAAGGGATTGGACAGGCTAGATGCGGGAAGATTGTTCCCGATGTTGGGGAGGTCCAGAACGAGGGGTCACAGTTTGAGGATAGAGGGGAAGCCTTTTAGGACCGAGATTAGGAAAAACTTCTTCACACAGAGAGTGGTGAATCTGTGGAATTCTCTGCCACAGCAAACTGTTGAGGCCAGTTCATTAGCTATGTTTAAAAGGAAGTTAGATATGGCCCTTGTGGCTACAGGGGTCAGGGGGTATGGAGGGAAGGCTGGGTTCTGAGTTGGATGATCAGCCATGATCATAATAAATGGCGGTGCAGGCTCGAAGGGCCGAATGGCCTACTCCTGCACCTATTTTCTATGTTTCTATGTTTCTATGAGGGCTATATGATACTGAAGGCACTTGAGAAATCAAAAAACATGATCCTCACAGTGCTGCCCTGCTTATCCAAATGGGAGTAGGCCCTGTTCAGCAGGTAGATGACAGCATCGTTGACTCCAATATGGTCCTGTAAGCAAACTGCAGGGGATTGAGTGCTGATCTGACCAGGGGTCAGAAGTGAGCCAAGATCATTCTCTCTTGGGTCTTCATGAAGTATGAGGTCAAGGCCACTGGATAATAATCATTCAAGATTTTCAGTTGGCCCTTCTCAAGTACTGGAACCACACGATGTTCAGACTCAGATTAAAAATGCGCTGGGTAACTCCACACAACTGCTCAACAAACTCCTTCAGGATCTTGGGGTTCTTACCATCAGGTCCCAATGTTTTGCCGTGTCTGAGTTTTCCCAGAGCCCTTCTCACCTGCTCAGTAGTGAAGGCAAGTCCATGATGACTGAGGAGTTGGTGGAAGGTGGGGTCTGGGGGAGGTGAAGATTGGGACGACAGCAGTTGGTGTGTGGAGGTGTGAATGGTAGGTGGAAGGGATGCAGATGATGGTAGTCTGTGTTGCTCATCCATGTGTTGGTGAGTTGAATGAACTAAACTAATTAATTGAAACAGCAATCAGTGTAGAAGGAACCAAACTGGGCAAAGGACAACCCAACTAAAAGGTGAGGGTATGACAGATGTGACAGTTTAACCTTCAAATCATCAATTCTTACACCATAGCAAGGGTGAGCATAGCAACAAGACACAAGGTGGTTACCCTACAACTGCAAGACCTCTCCCAAGCTAAAATTTCGCAGCAGACGGGAGTTTCAAGATGTGCTACCCAAGTTCTTCTGAAGCAAAGCACAAAGAAACGGGCAAGGTTGAGGATCACAACCGCATTGGTTGGCCACAGAAACTGAGTGCAGCAGAGAAGATATACATCAAACTAACATCCCTCCTAAATCAGAAGTCCAGCACCGCTATCTGCTCAAAGCTCACAGAAACCTTTGGAACCCACGTACCCCTCTACAGTCTGCAGAAGTCTTATCAGAAGTGGTCTTCATGGAACAGTTGCTGCCAAACACAAGGACTGGGGTGTTGAATAATGGCAGCAAGCGCTCTAGACTGACCAGTCAAAATTTGGAATTTTTGGCTCAACAGAGAGCAGTTTGTCTATAGAAGAGCTGTAGAGCGTTACGTGAATGAGCCAACATTGAATCACATTGGAGGTTCCCAGCAGGTTTGAGGCTGCATTTCTGCAAAGGGAGTTGGTGATCTGGTCAGAACTAATGGGATCCTCAATGCTAAGAAGTATAAGTATTTGCTCATCCTTCACGCAATACCATCAGGGAGGCGTCTGATCAGCCCTAAATTCATTCTGCAGCAGGACAACGTCCTTAAACACAGGGCCAAGGTCATAAAGAACTATCTTTAGCGAAAAGAACAAAAAGTTCTACAGCTGATGGAATGGCCTCCATGGAGTCCTGAACTCAACATTATCGAGGCTGTCTGGGATTACCTGGAGAGACAGAAGCAAGTGAGATAGCCAAGTCTGCAAAAGAACTGTGCCAAGTTCTTCAGGATGCTTTTAACAACTTACCAGCCGATTTTCTTATAAAACTGCATGACAGTCTACCTACTGTAAGAGAACTGTGTTTCAAAGGCAAAGGGTGGTCATACCAAACATTGATTTGTTTTAGTCTTTTTTTACTGTTTACTGCTCTTTATAGTAAACCATAGTTCAAAGTACATATACTATATACAGCCCTGAGATTTGTCAAAACAAAGAAATCCATTAGAACCCATTAAAAAAGACAATTAAACACCCAATGTGCAAACAATAAAGCAAGCAAATAACAGTCAAAACAGAAGTTCATAAAAATGAGTCCACAGCCACAAAACCAGACATCCTTTACAATCTGGCCTGGCATTGAAAGTGGGCATGCAGGTACAGCAGGCGGTGAAAAAGTCGAATGGTATGCTGGCATTCATAGCAAGAGGATTCGAGTACAGGAGCAGGGAGGTACTACCGCAGTTGTACAAGGCCTTGGTGAGACCACACCTGGAGTATTGTGTGCAGTTTTGGTCCCCTAATCTGAGGAAAGACATCTTTGCCATAGAGGGAGTACAAAGAAGGTTCACCAGATTGATTCCTGGGACGGCAGGACTTTCATATGATGAAAGACTGGACCAACTAGGCTTATACTCTCTGGAATTTAGAAGATTGAGGGGGGATCTTATTGAAACATATAAAATCCTAAAGGGATTGGACAGGCTGGATGCAGGAAGATTGTCCCCGATGTTGGGGAAGTCCAGAACGAGGGGTCACAGTTTGAGGATAAAGGGGAAGCCTTTTAGGACCAAGATTAGGAAAAACTTCTTCACACAGAGAGTGGTGAATCTGTGAAATTCTCTGCCACAGGAAACAGTTGAGGCCAGTTCATTGGCTATATTTAAGAGGGAGTTAAAGGGATCGGGGGTATGGAGGGAAGGCTGGTACAGGTTTCTGAGTTGGATGATCAGCCATGATCATACTGAATGGTGGTGCAGGCTCAAGGGGCCAAATGGCCTATTCCTGCACTTATTTTCTATGTTTCTATGTTTTTCTATGGCACTTAAATCTGCAGTCCTTGGGTTGTTCCTCGCTCTTGGACCCAGGTCTGGGCCAGGCCAACTCAGCTGGCCTCAGTTCTGCCACATCGAATCACCTCCAAGTCCACTCCAGCAAAGGCCAAACATTGGGTCATTCCCTGCTTTTGAACTTGGGCTCTGCCACATCAATTCGGCCTGTACCCATTACGCTGCAACCGTCCTGCACCTTCGAGACTTCAGTTCGTGTTGCAAAACTGCCAGGTTATACAGGCAGTACACAAGCTCAGTTCTGAAAGGGAGGTGACAGGCTATTGATTGCAGTGATCATATCCAACAAAAAGTGATTAATACAGTAATTTATAGTGTGTTTTGATCATTGGAAACTTTTCATTTATTTTTGAATGCATCTTTACAGAATTTTTTTGCATGTGCCCAAGACTTTTACACAGTACTGTATGTATATTGACTCACACTTCAAGTCATATAGTTTCAGATAAAATGTAAATTAATATCTTTCCAAGCAAGTCATGGTTTAAGAATAGAAATAACTGCTCAAAAAAAAAGTTGGCTTGCAGGAACAACAGGTTATTAAGAAGGCAAATGGAATGTTGGCCTTCATTGCTAGAGGGATTGAATTCGAGAGCAGGGAGGTCATGCTACAACTATACAGGGTACTGGTGAGGCCACACCAGGAGTACTGTGTGCAGTTCTGGTCTCCATACTTGAGGATATACTGGCTTTGGAGGCAGTGCAGAGGAGGTTCACCAGGTTGATTCCACGGATGAAGGGGTTAACCTATGAGGAGAGATTGAGTCGGCTGGGACTATACTCTCTGGAGTTCAGAAGAATGAGAGGGTATCTTATAGAAATGTACAAAATTTTGAAAGGGATAGATAAGATAGAAGTAGGAAAGTTGTTTCCATTGGTAGGTGAGACTAGAACTAGGGGACATTGCCTCAAGATTCAGGGGAGAAGATTTAGGAAGGAGATGAGGAGAAACTGTTTTTCCCAGAGAGTGGTGAATCTGTGGAATTCTCTGCCCAGGGTAGAAGTTGAGGCTTCTTCACTAAGTCTACTTCAGAAACAGTCAGATAGGTTTTTACATCGTAAGGGAATTAAGTGTTATGGAGAAAAGGCAGGTAGATGGAGCTGAGTTTATGGATAGATCAGCCATGATCTTATTGAATGGTGGGGCAGGCTCGATGGGCCAGATGGCCTACTCCTGCTCCTATTTCTTATGTTCTACGTTGCACTATTCCACTTTTGATTAATATTTTTGTCAAACCGTCATCACCTTTTCCAAGGTTCTCAACAGTCTTCTTTCTTTTGTGTTTAATTAACTTGAAATCTTATATTATTTTGAGTTACTGAGCTCCCTAATTCTACAATGATCTGAATATCTTTTACACTTCTCTATGGGTTTGACAACCTTCTACCTTCCTCAAACAATCTTAGCACTTCTGTTCCTGCTCATTTTCTCTTCAAACAACCTAAGGATCCATGAACCAATTCCTAAACTAAGTTATAAATACAAAAGCTGTAATCTTAGAATTGCGCAAAGGACAAGGGATTAATGCTACTGGTGATAATGTTCTCTCTCCAATCATTTACAATTAAACAGAAGTTACTGGTGTATATATTATTTTTGAGCTAATTTATTTGAACAGCAAAAAAATGACTGTCCACCTCATCTCTGTAGATCTCTGCATTAAAGGATTATATATAAAAAAAACTAAACCTATAAAAGATAATCCTGGAGGTTTAAGTAAGGTTCTCCCCTACCCCCCGGAGAATTATACAAGACTTTAGGAACTCAAATTAGTGGAATGAACTGACTGGTAGCAGATGCAATAATTATGCAAAGAAATTTGATGAAGCATGCTCTATTAAAAAAAAGGGAGTAAATATTAGAAGTAAACACACTGAATAATGTAGCTAAACATATACCTATGAAAACATATTTAAATCTTTCAAAGTGGGAATACAGAAGAATAAAAGTGACGTATTAGCCCAATTAGTTCACTGTAAATGGTTCAGGACATCTCATGTCCAATTAGAGGACACGAAAACAATGGAGAGCATACAACATTAATTATCCCAGCTTTGGGTCTAAATACAGGTTAAACAAAAATGTTGACAAAATAATTGGAGATACTGAA
Source organism: Mobula hypostoma (assembly GCF_963921235.1). Classification (NCBI taxonomy): domain Eukaryota; kingdom Metazoa; phylum Chordata; class Chondrichthyes; order Myliobatiformes; family Myliobatidae; genus Mobula; species Mobula hypostoma. Next base: position 104,651,651 of record NC_086106.1, on the reverse strand, counting down.
GACGAAAATCAAATGTATTTCTAATGAGTCTACAGTATTTCAATAGAGCTAGCAGAAAAAACACCATTTTCTCTGGCCAGAACTCAAAAAATGTAAAACTTGTTACAAGAAGAGGAGCAAGATAAGAAAAGTTTCTTTGTACTGGGTTATTAAGAGCTTTTGTGCCAGCAGTAAGTCAGAATGAAACATGGTATTGTTTTAAGAATAAATGGATGCATTCAAAAAAAAGATCCAGAGGTATGGGATCTATTTTGGGGAAGGTATGACTTATACAAAAAAGATGGATTACACCTGAACTCAAAAGGTACTAATATCCTGGCGGGATTGTTTAATATAGCTGTTAGGGAGGGTTTAAACTAAGTTGGCAAGGAGAAGAAAACCAAGGTGTTAGGGTCGAGGAAGAGGAAAATAGAAATAAGTCAAAAATACTGTGCAGCAAAGATGGCAAGGAGGACAGGCCAGAGAACATACAGGATAATTTGCTGCAAAATAGAAATATAGCAAAATTGGCAACAGATACTGATCTAAATATACTGCACTTAAATGCACGCAGCATTAGAAATAAAGTGGATGACCTTGCTGCACAGCTGCAGGTTAAAAGATATGACATTGTGGCCATCACCGAGTCATGGCTAAATGATGGATGTGATTGGGAGCTGAATATCCAAGGATACACAGTGTATAGGAAAGATAGGAAGGTAGGTAAAGGGGGTGGCGTGGCCCTGATGGTAAGTAACGATATCAAATCAATAGAAAGAAGGGACATAGGATCAGAAGAGGTAGAATCCTAATGGGTAGAATTAAGAAATGGCAAGGGTAAAAAGACACTAATAGCAGTTATATACAGGCCTCCAAACAGCAGCTGGGATGTGGACTACAAGTTGCAGCTGGAAATAGAAAAAGCGTGTCAGAAGGAAAATGTCAAGATAATTATGGGGGATTTTAATATGAAAGTGGATTGGGAAAGTCAGGAAGGTAATGGGTCTCAGGAGAGGGAGTTTGTAGAATGTCTACAGGCTGGCTTTTTGGAGCAGCTTGTCCAGAAGCCCACCAGGGGACCGGCTGTTTTGGATTGGGTGCTGTGTAATGAACCTCAGGCGATTAGGGAGCTGGAGGTAAAGGAACCCCTTGGAAGTAGTGATCGTAATATGATTGAGTTCAGTTTCAAATTTGAAAAGGAGAAGCTGGTATCAGGTGTATCGATATTTCAGTGGAACAGGGGAAATTACAGTGGTATGAGAGAGGAACTGGCCCAAGTCGATTGGAAGAGTAAGCTAAATGGAGGGACGGCAGAGCAGAATTGGATGAAATTCCTACAATAAGGATAATGCAGGAAAAATATATTCCAAGAAAAAAGAAAATCATGAATGGAAAAATGGCACAAATGTGGCTAACGAGAGAGGCTAAGGCAAAAATAAAAGCAAAAGGAACGGCGTACAAGGAAGCAAAAATTAGTGGGAAAAATGAGGACTGGAAGACTTCTAAAAACTTGCAGAAGGAAACTAAGAAAGTCATTAGGAAAGGAAAGATGAATTATGAAAGGAAGTTGGCAATTAACATAAAAAAAAGATACTAAGAGTTTTTTTTAAATATATGAAGAGTAAAAGAGTGACAAGGGTAGCTACGGGACCAATTGAAAATAATGCTGGAGAAATTATAATGGATATCAAAGAGATGGCAGAGGAACTGAATGAGTATTTTGCATCAGTCTTCACAGTGGGAGACATGAGCAATATTCCTGATAGCCAGAGATATCAGGGAATAGAATTAGGTACAGTCAAGATTACTAGAGCCAAAGTGCTTGGGAAGCTAAGTGGACTAAGAATAGATAACTCTCCTGGTCCGGATGAGGTGCACCCAAGGGTTTTGAAGGAGGTGGCTTTGGAGATTGTGGAAGCATTGGAAATGATCTTCCAGGGATCAATAGACTCTGGCATGGTTCCGGAGGACTGAAAGGTCGCAAATGTAGTTCCGTTATTTTAGAAAGGAAGGAGGCAGCAAAAAGAAAATTACAGACCTATTTGTCTGACATCGGTAGTTGGAAAGATATTGAATCAATCCTCAAGGACGAGGTTATGAAATACCTTGAGGTGCATGACAAGATAGGCTGAAGCCAGCATGGTTTCATGAAGGGAAGATCCTGCCTCTCGAATAAGATTGACAAGGGAGAGGCTGTGGATGTTGTGTATTTGGATTTTCAAAAGACCTTCGATAAGGTGCCGCATATGAGGCTGCTTAATAAGATGAGAGCCCATGGAATTACAGGAAAGATATTGAAATGGGTGGAGCATTGGCTGATAGGCAGAAAGCAAAGGGTGGGAATAAAGGGATCCTATTCTGATTGGTTGCTGGCTACTAGTGGTGTTCCGCAGGGGTCAGTGTTGGGGCCGCTTCTTTTTACGATGTATATCGATGATTTGGATTATGGATTAAATGGTTTTGTGGCTAAGTTTGCGGATGACACCAAGATAGGTGGAGGAGCAGGAAATGTTGAAGAAACAGAAAGGATGCAGAGAGACTTAGTTAGTTTAGGAGAGTGGGCAAAGAAATGGCAGATGAGATACAACGTTGACAAATGTACGGTTGTACATTTCGGAAGAAGAAATAATCGGGCAGATTATTATTTAAATGAGGAGAAAATTCAAAAATCGGAAGTGCAAAGGAACTTGGGGGTCCTCGTGCAGGATACCCTAAAGGTTAACCACCAAGTTGGATTGGCGGTAAGGAAAGTGAATGCTATGTTGGCATTCATTTTAAGAGGAATAGTGTATAAGAGTAAGGTATATAAGAGTAGTGTATAAGATGAGGCTCTATGGGGCATTAGTGAGACCTCATTTGGAATACTGTGTGCAGTTTTGGGCCCCCTATCTTAAAAAGGATGTACTGATGTTGGAGAGAGTTCAGAGAAGATTTACGAGGATGATTCCTGGAATGCAGGGGCTAACATGAGGAGCATTTGTCGGCTCTTGGATTGTATTCATTAGAGTACAGAAGAATGAGAGGGGATCTGATAGAAACATTTCGAATGTTGAAACGGTTGGACAGAATAGATGTGGAAATGTTGTTTCCCTTGGTGGGTGAGTCCAGGACAAGAGGCCATAGTCTTAGAATTAGAAGGTACCCAGTTAAAACAGAGATGAGGAGAAATTTTTTTAGCCAGAGGGTCGTGGATTTGTGGAATTCGTTGCCACATACAGCTGTGGAGGCCCGATCATTGGGGGTGTTTAAGGAGGAGATTGACAAGTATCTAATTAGTCAGGGTATCAAGGGATATGGGGAAAAAGCCGGAAATTGGAACTAGATGGGTGAATAGTTTAGCTCATGGGGGAGCTGCGGAGCAGACTTGATGGGCTGAATGGCCTACTTCTGCTCCTTTGTCTTGTCTTGTCTTGTCTTGTATGAAAAGGGGCAGAACAGTGAAATTGGATTGGGATTCCTTTTGCAAAGGTTAGCCCATACTGGAAGAATCTACCTTGTCCCTTCAATATTGGAAATTTCTGTGATCCAATTTCAACTATATTGGTTATTAATGTGAGGTCTATAAATAAATGTGCATTCTGAGTCAACTACCACCATTTATTCACTAACTGCTGAATAAACACCTTCACTAACCTGCAGAAGAACCATATGTGCGTCCACTCTTCAGATTCAAATTCATTGGAGTGCCCCTTTGTAAATTTAAAGCATTAAATTAAAACATTTCCTAAAACATAACTTAAAAGAAATTAGTTAATCTCATACACATTTAAATTATTTAATCAAATATTCCACATCAGTGTATGCTTGTAAAAAAACCAACAAATTTTGGTATACATTTTATTAAAAAAAATTTCTTACTTCAAAAAGGATGATTATGATAGTCAGAAGGCAGTATAGCATAAATATGTATTTTTACCTCTTATTTATTCGCATTATAATGCAGGTCATTTCACCCATCCGATTTATGCTAGTACCTTGAGAAGCAATCCTATTAGCCCCATTCACACTCTCATTTTGTGAATCCCTGCAACCTCGTCCTTCAAGCACATGCCTACCATTTCCACTTTGATTCTCTCATTGACATATTCTTTTTTCCCCATTAACTTACACTTGGAGCTAATTTACACCAGCTAATAAACCTACCAGCATGCTTTAGCGATCAGAGGCAAATCTTAAAACTTCCTACAGACAATACCTTGGTGACTTCAGCTGAGAGGCAGCAGTGCGACCTGCTGCACCATTGAGCTATCTTCTCATGACTACAAGTCATCCCTAGAATACTTTGCAATCAATTAATTAGTATCTGGAAGAACTTCTCTGGTTAATTTAGACACAGCAAAATGATAATTACCAGAAAATCAACTAAGTGGCTAACTTTACTAGGTACAGGAGTGGAACTTAGTGTGACTTTCTGCTGCTGAGCCTATCCACTTCAAAGTTTGATGTGTTGTGGGTTCAGAGATGCGCTTTTGCACACCATTGTTATAACACATGGTTAGATGAGTTACTGCTGCCTTCCTGTAAGCTTGAACCAGTCTGGCCATTCTCCTTTGACCTATCTAATTAACAAGGAATCTTTGCTCATAGAAATGCCACTCACTGGATGTTTTTTGCTTTTCCCACCAGTCTCTGTAAACTCTAGCGACAGTTGTATGTGAAAATTTCAGGAGATCAACAGTTTCTGAGATACTCAAACCATCCCATCTGACACCAACAGTCATTCCACGGTCAAAAGTCACTTGGATCACATTTCTTCTCATTCTGATGTCTGGTCTGAACAGCAGCTGAACTGCTTCACGATGTCTGAATGCTTTTATGCATTGAGTTGCTGCCCCTGATTGACTGATTAGATAAGTACATTAATCAGGTGTACAGGTGTACCTAATAAAGTGGCCACAGAGTGTATACCTTAACAAAAATTGAGTAACAAGAATCTACAGATGCTGAAAATCATCCTTTTTCTGTCTTCAGAGAAGCAATTGGATTCCCCTTGTCTTCACCTTCCACTGCTTCCCAGCCACTTCATTCAACAGATAATGCTGCATAATTCCTATATTTTCCCATCCCACTCCAGTAAAGAATGCTCACCTCATAACCTCATCATTTTTTCTTCCATCTCTGCCAACACACATTCCCCTTCTTACAACAGTTTTCCTTACAGTCACAGCAGATACAAAAACCTACTCTTCTCCCTTCCTACTATTCAAGGACCAAAGGACACAACAGCACAGGAACAGGCCCTTTAGCCCATGATGTTGTGCTGAACTAAGTAAATGAATCCCTTCTGTCTACACAATGTCCATATCCTTTCATTCTATGTACATTCATTTGTCTATGAGCCTCTATCATATTGACTCCACCTCACCCCTGCCAGTTCATCCCAGACATGCAACACTAGGTAAATACCTCCTTTGAATTTACCTCTTCTACCTGAAGTGCATGCCCTCTAATGTCAACTCTGGGGAAAAAAAAGATAATGCACACTTGTAACATACATCAAAGTTGCTGGTGAACGCAGCAGGCCAAGCAGCATCTATAGGAAGAGGCGCAGTCGACGTTTCAGGCCGAGACCCTTCGTCAGGACTGGGTCCTGACGAAGGGTCTCGGCCTGAAACGTCGACTGCGCCTCTTCCTATAGATGCTGCTTGGCCTGCTGCGTTCACCAGCAACTTTGATGTATGTTGCTTGAATTTCCAGCATCTGCAGAATTCCTGTTGTTTAGGGCACACTTGTCCTTGGTCTTGTCAGAAATGGCACAAAAACAGCTGTTTCCAATTAACTCTCCCTACTTCCTGCAAGATACTTCTGTAATATGCCTAGCTTCAATTATTACTCTCTGACAAGGTCCACACTTATCTATAGCTACCTTAAAACTTAAGGAATTGTGATCATTGTTCCCCCCCCTAAACTGTTCTCCCATTCAGTCATCCGATCAGGCTTATTACCCAACAGGAACTCCAGTATGGCCTTTCCCCTTGTTAGACTACCTACATATTAATTTAAGAAACCGTAACAAATTCTGTTCTGTCTAAAACTCCTGCAGTGAGGTCCCAGTCTATAAGCACTCCTTCTCAGTGAAGCAACAAGTCTCCTATACATCATCCCAGTTACTCATCAAAAAAAAACTTTAAAAATGTCAGATAGTCATTATGCTAAATTTGAAGTCAGAAAGATAAATTTAAAAAGTTATGTATGAAGAGAACATTAGGGAGTCAAATGGAGATACAATTAGATTAATTAATTAGCCTAAATCTGCCAAATGGAGTATAAAATACAAGTAATATTATCTCAGTGGTGGAAGTCTGCAGAGCTCTGAGCTACGGAGAAAACTGACTCTCAAAATGCAGATGCAGTAGATAGGAAACTTAACAGAAATGTTAAAATATCTTCATAGGGGAATTGAATTCAAAAGTTCACAGAATGTACCTCAGTGATATAAGCCGTTACCATGTCTGGAGTACCAAATACAATATTAGACCCTTTCTTTAAGGTATGTTATTAATACAGTGGACATGGGCTCAAAGAACAGTTATTGCACAAGTACCTGGAATTAACTGGTCACTTCTAATGAGCTTGGCTTATATTCCCTTAAGTTTGGAAGAGTGAAAGGCAACAGGATTGATATGGCAAATGTGAAAAGGCTGTGGGAGGATCTAGCACTAGAAACAAAAGTGGTCAGCCACTTGGTGGAGAATTAAGATAGCTCCTGCCCTCTCAAGAGCATCACAAGTCTTCCTCAAAGTGTAGTGGAAGTAGAACAGCAGAAATAGGAGACAGGTAGCTAGATAAGTAACAGGGTGAACGGTTAACACACAGAATGGAACACAAAATTAATGTTACATCAGATCAGGCACAATCATTTAAAATTGTGCAGCCGACCAACAGGTCTGAGCAGCTTACTCCTACTCTTAAATTTGAATATGCATGCCAATATATTTTTGCATGATACAGGACGATGTACATCATTTGATAGTCACAATGTGGTTTCCCTTATATTGGAGTTACAGCTTCTGTTTAGCTTGCAGGGTGATCCTGAGATTTTTGTTGCCCACCATTTTAATTCTCCATCATACTCTGGCCTCTGACTCTAAGGAATTTTGATGAACAGAATCTCACATTTCAACCAGTCCTCAGCATTCATTTTGCATTATTTATTAGTTTTGTAATTTCCAGTCATTTTATATCTTTGTGCCATACTGCCGCCACAAACACTAAATTTCATGACTTATGAGCCAGAGATAATAAAAATGATGCAGCTCCTGATTCAGATACCCAACTCTGCTAAATCGAATGCAATGTTAACTCTGTTTTCCGCTCTTCACAAATGCTAGGTGACATGCTGAACATTCCCATCATTCTCTTTATTTCAGATTTCCTACATCACCATGTAGTGTTATTTTGCAAAAGTCATAGCTGTCTAGGAATGTGCGATTTTGGGAATGAAGTGATTGCTGTGGGTATAAAGTCAAGCAATTGAGGTGATCTTGGGTTATTAAGAACTTCTAAATCTTATTTCTAGCTGTTTGTTTTGAAGTAGTTATCAAGAGTGAAAGATGATGAGAGTTTTTTTCTTGATGTGATAGACTTGAGGATTATTTAACAAGAAAACCAGTTAATGGTGGAAACGTAAATTTAGACAGGAGAAATACACATTTGAAGACATTTAGGAATGTGAAGGATGTTGATTTGTTTTTTTGATGAGGTGACTAGAGTGATTGATGAAGGTCGGTCTGTGGATATTGTCTAAATGGATGTAAGGTGTCTGACGAAGTCCCTCATGGAAGGCTCCTCCAGAAGATTAAGATGCATGGTATCAACAGTGAAATGGCCGCTTGGATTCAGACCGACTTGCCCACAGAAGACGGCAATGGTTATGGTTAAAGGGACTTAATACTAGCTGGAAGTCTGTTATTTAGTGATCTTCTGCAGGAATTTGTACTTGGACCTCTGTTGTTTGTAATGTACAGTACGGAAATGACCCAGATGAAAATGTAGATGGATGGGTTAGCAAGTCTGCAGATGATACAAAGATTGGTGGGGTTGTGAACAGCATAGAAAATAGCGGAATATAGATCAGTTGAATATATGGGCGGAAAAATGTCAGACGGAGCATAGCCCAGCCAAACGTGAAGTCCTGTACCTTGGTAGGCCAAATGTAAAGAGACAGTACACTGTTCAGGGCCTTAAAAGGTGTTGATGAGCAAAGGCATCTTGGGGTCCAAGTTCATAGCTCCCTGAAAGTGGCTACACAGGTTGATAGGGTGGTTAAGAATGCATATGGCATGCTTGTCTATATTAGTTGAGGCATTAAGTTCAAAAGACAGGAAATTATACTGTAGCTGTATAAAACTCTAGGCAGCATCTAGAGTATCTAGGTAGAGTACAGGGTAGAGGACTCTGGATAGAGGTAGTACCTTTGATGTCTGGCAGCTGCACTCTATCTAGTAGGGTGGACAGGCTGGTCCTCATCCGTCTCCTAAATTTCTCATGTCTGCCCCCAAGTGACACACCCTGGTACACCACATCAGCTGGCGGGCTAAACGACAGGAGGGGCTGGTGTTAACACACAGCCACTGGGCAAAGGTCTTGCTGATGAAGCCACCGGCCAGAGTGAATGAGTCCTTCGCAGAACTACATCGGCCCTGTGATCAAGGCCAAGGAGAGCCACCGAGCTGTAGGACATTGGCTGTGGTCTGGCCTGAAGAGGGATGGGTGCTGCCAGGTCTCACTAGCCCAAGACACGCGCAAGTGCCCCTACAACCCATAGGTGGGTAACGGGATCAGACGCGAACTGAGAACATTGCATACAGTTCTAGCCACCCCATTATAGGATGTCAAGGTTTTGGAGAGGGAGCAGAAGAGGCTTACAAGGATGCGGCCTGGATTAGAGGATATGCACGATGACAAGAGGCTGGACAAACTTCTGTTTTTTTCTCAAGAGCAGAGGCTGAGGGAAGATCTGACAGAGGTTTATAAGATCAGAGGGGCATAGATAGATTAGATGAAGAGCATCTTTTCCCAGGTTTAAAATTCCTAATACCAGAGGGCATAGGGGACAATTTCAAAGGAGACAGGGCGATGGGGCTTTTTAAAAAATTATTATTTACACACACACTGAGTGGTGGGTGCCTTAAATGCACTGCCTGGGGTAGTGGCAGAGGTAGATACATTAGGGACTTTTAAGAGATACTTGAATAGGAACATGAATGTGAGGAAAATGGAAGGATATGACATTGTGTAGGCAGAAAAGATTCGTTTAATTGGCCATTTGATTACTGATTTAATGGGTTTGGTACAACATTGTGGGCCGAAGGGACTGTTTCTGTGCTGTACTGTTCTATGTAGCAGTAAAGTTATTTCCAAAACCACTATTTGTTACTTTACTAACTTCAATGAAACATAAAGTATTTACTTGAGTGAAATCATGCCAACTCACATATACTGTGGTGCACCCGTTTTAATGTTGCCAATGGTGACCTTCACATCATCATCATCGCTATCACTATCACTGTCGTCCTCATCACCACCATTCTGTGACACCTAAAAACATTTAAAAAATCCTTTACAACCATAAGTGTATTAGTATCCTCTTGATGCAAGTAAGGACATAAATATGTTAATTTTCTTCTCAAAGTGAGATACAATGCCTGGTAAAAGTATTCAGCCCCTAACCCTTTGTTCAAATAAATGAGTATTACAAACAGGGATTCTGATTAATTTAATTGAGAGTTTTTATTTGTGAATTGTGTGCTCCTTTTTCCACAGTAGAGCCCAAAAAATGGAAAATTGTAAAGAATGAAAAACTAAGATGTCAAAATCTGAAATACCAGCAGTTTAAAAGTATTCATCTCCTTTTGCTCAGTACTCAGATCAACCACATCTCGCAGCTATTACAGCCAGTAGTCTTTTTTGAATAAATCTCTATTAGCTTTGCACAATGTGATGGAGCAAGATTTGCACAGTCCTCCTTGCAAACTTGCTCAAGGTATGATAGGTTAGTTGGAGAGGGGCGGTGGACAGCAATCTTGAGGTCAGAACTCTGACTGGTCCGCTCAAGGAGATCAATTTTCTTGTCGCTCTGGCAGTGTGCTTTGGGTTACTGTCCTGCTGATAGATGAACTTCTTAGTTTTAAAATACTGCTAGGAAGTGTTTTTAGGATCTTTCATCTTCCCATCAATCCTGACCAGATTTCCAGTCCCTGCTGCATAAAGCTACTTCCACCATACTTTACAATAGGGATGGTGTTAGTGTTGAGGCCAAAAAGTTCTGCTTTAGTTTCATCTGACCACAAGACTTTCTTCCATATCTTTACAGTATCTTCTAAGTGATGCTTTGCAAAGTCTTTACAGGCAAGTGTTTTTTTAAGCCAGTGCTTCTTCCTTGCCACTCTTCCATAAATACCCATTTGTACAAGGCCTTAGAGATTGTGGGGTGATGAACTTCATCTCCAATTGCAGCCAGTGATTTCTGCAGCTCACTCTGAGTGACTGCTGGCATCACAGAAGCCTCTTACAAATGCCCTTTTTCACCAGTGAATAGCTTTAAGAGAGGTGGCGTGACATAGACAACGTGGCTGTGGTTTCACAATGGATTTCAGTGAGCTCTGAGGTACGTTCAGTGCCTTTGAGATGATCTTGTAGTCTTTCCCAGATTTGTGCTTCTTTATTATCACTTTTCTGACCTGCCTTGAATGCTCTTTTGTCTTCATTTTGGTTTGGTCTGTTGAAAATCTACCATACTGTTGGATCGCAGAGAGAAGGGGTGTTTATTCTGATGAATTCACTGAAAACAAATCCTCCAATTTTCTGCATCATTGAATTGGGTGAGTTGGTAAGGTAAAACTTGTATTGCACTTGACGAAAGTTGCATAGTAATTACAGAGGGGATGAATACTTCTTCAGCCTCACAATTTTGGTTTTTAAATTGTTGACAAGTTTTGGAAAGATGCACAATACTTCATAGATTAGCTCAAAAAATCTTACTTCAATATATTTTAAATTAGAGAATGAGACAGTAAGATGTGTAAATAGTTGTGGGGGCTGAATACTTTCTCAATTAAGCACTGTACATGTACTCAATTTAATCAATTTATTTGGTTTATTCACTTGGGGAAGGACCCTGCAGCACATTGGCACACTGGCATTTTAAGAAATTGCTGAAATGCAACAGCTGGCAGATGAGAAAAACCTTTTCTGCGCTGACTGATAGAATTTGCCACGAATAAAGCCAGCAAGTCAACTTCTAAGTGGTTGCAGCACATAATTCAGCTAGCTATCATTTGCCTGGCAATGGAATCGCAAAAAAAATGGCCAACGCAGGAAATGGAAACATTATAGTGACAGCACAGATGGCTCTTTTGACATGGGTTTCACAACATTGTTGAGACACAATGAAAAACTATTTTCAGCAAATAATCTTCCATTTCTGATTAAACAAATAACAACAGTATTCATATTTAGCAGGAATTCTTCACAGAAAACAAAACAATACTGATCTCAGCCAACAGTTCCAGACATAGGCTTTCTGTGGTGACCACTGAATTAAGGTTGCATGCAAGAAACAAAAGTGAAATTCCTCTTCTTTCCATCATTTGCTTTTGCTGCCCCTGTAGACCTGTTGTTCTCCTTAGTGAGATCAATCATTAGACTTATGCTGATCTATTCATGAAATCCAATGAGCAGAACAGAGATGTTTTTAATATACTGCTTTTATTGCCACTCAGCTGCTTATCAAGGAATTGAAATACTTAAAAGTTAAATTTCCATCAAGAAAATAGTGAATAGTGTTAAATTTAGTGCTGTCCAATGCATTGCTTATTTGTATGGTGGAAGGTGGTGCTCACACAACATTTTAGTAGTATTTAGATGAGCACTTCAGATAGTCTATAGGCTCCCAAATAGCCATCCAGACACCAAGGAGCAGATAAGCAGGCAGATTTTAGAATGGTGCAGGAAATACAGGGTTGTAGTTATGGGTGTTTTCAACTTCCCTCATATTGACTGGCAGCTCCTGACTGCAAGGTGGACAGATGGGGCTGAATTTGTCAGGTGTGTTCAAGGATTCCTGACACAATATGTGGACCGGCTGACGAGAGGAGAGCCCATACTGGATCTAGTTCTGGGTAATGAACCTGGTCAAGCGGCAGACCTCTTAGTGGGGGAGCATTTTGGTAAGAGTGACCACAACTCCCTTAGCTTCAGCACAGCTATGGAAAAGGATAAAAACAGCCAAAATGGGAAAGTGCTTAACTGGGGAAGGGCTAACTATGAAGGGATGAGGCAGGAACTAGCGAGAGTAAATTGGAAACAGATGTTCAAGGGTGAAAGCACAGAAGTAATGTGGAGGAAGTTTAGGGACCACCTGTGCAGGGTTCAGGATAGGTTTGTCCCACTGAGACAAGGAAAAAATGGTAGGAAAAGGGAACCATGGCTGATGAAACACGTGAGGCAACTTGTCAAGAAGAAGGAGGAAGCATATGTTAGATATAAGAAGCAGGAAGCAGAAGGGGCTCATGAGAAAGATAGGGTAGCCAGGAAGGAGCTTAAGAAAGGACTTAGGAGAGCTCGATGGGGGCATGAGAAGGCCTTGGCATATAGGAATAAGGAGAGCCCCAAGGCATTTTATGCATATGTGAAGAACAGAAGGATGACAAGAATGAAGGCAGGGCCGCTAAAGGATAAAGAAGGCAACATGTGCCTGGAGGCAGAGGAAGTTGGGGAGGTCCTAAATGAATACTTTGCTTCAGTATACACAAGTGAAAAGGACCTTGATCAGGGTGAGATCAAAATAGAACAGGGCTGTGTGCTGGACAATGTGGAGATTAAGGAAGAAGTAGTGTTGGATCTTCTTAAAAACATCAAGATTGATAAGTCCCCAGGGCCAGACGTGATATACCCCAGGTTGCTGTGGGAAGTGAGAGAAGAGATTGCTGGAGCAGTAGCTATGATCTTTGAATCCTCTTTGGCTGCAGGGGAGGTGCCGGAGGAGTGGAGAATGGCAAATGTAGTTCCCTTGTTTAAAAAAGGTAATAGGGAGAATGAGTCTTACATCGGTGGTCTGCAAACTATTGGAAAGGATTCTTAAGGATAGGATCTACGAGCATTTGGAGAAGTACAGTCTACTCAAGGATAGTCAACATGGCTTTGTGAAGGGAAGATCGTGTCTCACGAGCCTAAATGAGTTTTTTTGAAGAGCTAACAAAAGAAGTTGATGCGGGTAGTGTGGTAGATGTGGTCTACGTGGATTTTAGCAAGGCATTTGAAAGGTCCCCCATGAGGGACTCATCCAGAAAGTCATGAGGCATGGGTTCAGTGGAACCTTGGCTGTTTGGATAAAAAAATTGGCTTACAGGAAGAAAGCAGAGGGCAGTAGTGGAAGGAAAGTATTCTGCCTGGAGGTCGGTGACTAGTGGTGTGCCGCAAGGATCTGTCCCGGGACCCCTGCTCTTTGTGATTTTATATAAATGACCTGGATAAAGAGGCGGAAGGATAGGTGAGTAAGTTTGTGGATGACACGAAGATTGGAGGAGCTGTGGATGGAGCTGTAGGTTGTTGACGGTTACAAGAGGATATAGACAGGATGCAGGGTTGGGCAGAAAAGTGGCAGACGGAGTTCAATCCGGTTAAGTGTGAGGTGATGCATTTTGGAAGGACAAACCAGAAGGCTGAGTACAGGGTTAATGGTCGGTTACTTAAGAGTGTGGGTGAACAGAGGGTCCTTGGGGTTCAAATCCATACATCCCTCAAGGTCGCTGCACAGGTTGATAGGATAGTTAAGAAGACCTATGGGATGCTAGGCTTCATTAATAGGGAGATTGAGTTCAAGAGTAGAGAGGTCATGTTGCAACTCTACAAATCTCTGGTGAGACCACATTTAGAGTATTGTGTTCAGTTCTGGTCACCTCATTATAGGAAGGATGTGGAAGCTATGGAAAGGGTGCAAAGGAGATTTATCAGGATGTTGCCTGCATTGGAGGCAAGGTTAGCAGAGCTGGGACTTTTCTCTTTGGAGCGTAGAAGGATGAGAGGGGACTTGATAGAGGTCTACAAGATTATGAGAGGCATAGATAGGGTGGATAGTCCAAAAATTGCAGTAATAGGATGAGTTTGTAAATCAATACACAGAACTACTGAAATAATATCAAAAATATCTTCCCAATATTTTTCTAGAAGAGGACAAGACCAGAACATATGTTTCAAGGAAGCTACCTCAGAATTACATCTATCACAAACAGGATTTATATGGCAGTAAAAATGAGCTAACTTATCCTTGGACATGTGAGCCCTATGAACCTCCTCAAGTTGTATCAAAGCATGTCTGGCACACATTGAAGAAGTATTAACTAGTTGAAGAATTTTCTCCCATTTCTTTGTAGGTAAAGATATCTGAAGTTCTCTTTCCCACTCATTCTTAATTTTATCAGAAGTACCCAAGCGTATTTTCATAATTAAATCATAAATAAATGCTATTAAACTCTTCTGATAGGGATTTAAACTTAAAAATTTTTTCTGTAACAGTGATAGACTCCAGTCATTTATCTTCATCAGCTTGTCGTCTAATTACATTTGTTACATTAATAACCAGAAGATCCAATTTACTTAAATGGAAAGATTCCAATCCCCCTACTACATTTCAATGGTTTTCCCAAATGACGGCATGTTTAAACTTGGAAAAAATTAGAAGCTGTACTATGGATCCTTCGGTTAAATTTGAAGAAACTTGGAAGCCATTTATTCAATATTTTCATATGATGTAAGCTGACCCTTCATAGTATCCTTTATAGTAATCTTCTGTTCATGTATAGAGGAGTGGAGTTAACGACAAATAATAATTTTAGCCGATGAAATATGGCAGCCCAATCTTCCTTTGTTTTGTTTTAGTTTAGTTTTTTTTTAAGTTTAGGGTTTTTCTTTATAAAATATGTTTTTCATGGCTAGTTACTAAGAGATTGTGAGGCTAAACTACATTTGTTACTCGGAATCTGTGCTTGTACATGTTAACTGTTATTAATGTAATCCCGATCTCTTTGTATCATTATTATTATCGTTATTATGTTTATTAATTTGAAACTTAATAAAAAGATTGAAAAAGAAAGATAGGGTGGATAGCCAGTACCTGTTTCCCAGGGCATGAATAGCAAACACCAGAGGGCATATGTACAAAGTTAAGGGAGGAAAGTTTAGGGGAGACATCAGGGGCAAGTTTTTTTTAACACAGAGGGTTGTGGGTGCCTGGATTGACTTGTCAGGGATGGTGGTGGAGGTTAAAACTTTAGGGGTATTTAAGAGCCTCTTGGATAGGCACACAGATGAAAGAAAAATAGAAGGTTACGGGGTAGTGTGGGTTTAGTACTTTTTTTTAAAAAGAATACATGGGTCGGCATAACATCGAGGGCCGAAGGGCCTGTACTGTGCTGTAGTATTCTAGTGTCTAGTATCACTTGAATTGCAAAAATCACAGAACATTTTGGATGAAGTGCTGGTTAAGGAGATCAATGCAGGTGGATAATATATAGTCAGCATGGACACGGTGAACCAAAGTACCTGACATCATGTCATATAACTGACAAATATTGCTACTGCAGATCCTCTGTCTCCAACCTTGATTTCCTCCACTTTTTGTTTTCTCAACAAATGTCCTCATCTTTTAGTTTTGGACCTGGCGTCAGCTATCCCCATCATCCATAAACAATCAGAACAGCTGTCTTTTGGGGAAATTTTTTCAAATGCCAGTTCATGAAACTGCAACCTAATAGCCATGATTTTATTCCCCTCACTTATGGAGTCCTCAATCATTCTGATGGAAGATTGACTTAATATTCAGAAACATATTGCTTGGTTGCTTTCTTTCACAGTAACCTACTAACGCCGGCAACATTAAATATCAGTAAAATGTATCTGAATTGAATAATATTGACACACAATACTTCTGTTATCCTCATCAGACCACCTTTCATGAGGCCTTTTGTTTGCTCACTCACAGCACTTCAATTTATGAACCTCTGCCGGACTATCCATAGTGGCTTATATTTCACTATTTACAGCCAGTAAAAGCAGAAATTGTCTTTTCAGGCTGATAACCAGCTTGCCAAATAAAGAACATGAATATCAACTACCTCATTCGTCAAGTTCTACACTCACTTATCAGCAAAATGGAGAAAATAATATCTTATCAGTGCAGCTGTGTCAAAGGCAGTACTTAAGTATAAAATGCCAAAAGCATTCGTTGCAATCTTTTCAATTACTCCTACAACTCACTGGGATAATAAAATAATATTTTTAAAACTCTTACATGGAATGCAAAATTACACACTGTAATATTTCAATCTTTTAATTGGAATGTATTTAATTTAGCCAATTAAATAAGGAATGCAATCTAATGATGCAAATGCCATTCTAAAACTTACACCTTCAGCCATTTCTAAGTTGCTGACTTTGAATTCAGGTGACGTTTCCTGCAGTGGTTTTACAGAGTCTTCACCCCTGCATAAACAAATATATCAAAATGAGTAGCCAAATTTAATCAAAATATAACATTTAGGATGAAGTCATT
Source organism: Mobula hypostoma (assembly GCF_963921235.1). Classification (NCBI taxonomy): domain Eukaryota; kingdom Metazoa; phylum Chordata; class Chondrichthyes; order Myliobatiformes; family Myliobatidae; genus Mobula; species Mobula hypostoma. Next base: position 104,635,120 of record NC_086106.1, on the reverse strand, counting down.
TGACACACTTGAAAGGTCATTTCAAGCAAAACACCACAGTTCCATCCAGGTTTGACAAGAAGCTCAGAGACCTCAACCTTGGCCCTGCCTTGTATAGCTGGATCCTGGACTTTCTGTCAGATCGCCAGCAGGTTGTAAGAGTGGGTTCCCTCACCTCCAACCCTCTGACTCTCAATACAGGAGCCCCTCAGGGCTCCGTACTGAGTTCCCTCCTTTACTCCCTGTATACATGACTGTAATCGCCACCCACAGCTCCAATCTGCTAATTAAATTTGCTGACGACACTACATTGATTGGCCTTATCTGAAACAATAACGAGGTGGCCTACAGGGAAGAAGTCATCTCTCTGACTTTTCCTTCGTCAGGAAAACAACCTCTCCCTCAATGTTGCAAAAACAAAGGAGCTGGTTGTGAATTACAGAAGGAATGGAGCCGGGCTAACCCCTATTGACATCAATGGATCTGGGGTTGAGAGGGTAAACAGCTTCAATTTCCTCAGCATCCACATCACCAAACACCTTAAGTGGTCTGTATACACCAGTTGTGTGGTGAAGAAGGCATAACAGCGCTTCTGTCACCTCAGGTGTTTGAGGAAGTTTGGTATGGACCCCTAAATCCTAAAAACTTTCTGCAGGGGCACAATTGAGAGCATCCTGAGTGGCTGCATCACTGCCTGGTATGGGAACTGTACCTTCCTTAACCGCAGGACTCTGCAGAGAGTGGTGCAGACAGCCCAGTGCATCTGTAGTTGTGAACTTCCCATGATTCAGGACACTTACAAGGACAGGTGTGTAAAAAGGGCCCATAGGATCATTGGAGACCCAAGCCATCCCAACCACAATCTATTCCAGCTGCTACCATCCGGGGAGTGGTACCACAGCATAAAAGCCAGGACCGGCAGGCTCTGGGACAGCTTCTTCCACCTGGCCATCAGACTGATTGACTCACACTGATTTGAGCGTACTCTATATTACATTGATTGTTCCATTTATTATAAATTATTATACATTACTGTGATTGCACACTTAGATGGAGACAGAACAAAGATTTTTATTCCTCATGTATGTGAAGGATGTTAAGAAATAAAGTCAATTCAATTACGTAACTACATTCTTTTCTTTATATTTAGCATTAATCCTTTATAATCGTTGCTTGGAAACCAGCAGTTATAGTAATATTTGATGCAAGAATCTGTGCCTTACTTGTTAGTCCAGATAATGTGGGTCCATAATCATTTGCCTATCACGTTTCCTCTAATGTAGTGGATTGCGCTTAATTGGGCTATTGGTTCATTGGGGCAGCTGCTTATTTAGGACAACTCTTAAAGAACAAAAAATAATCGAGAAAATTGCCATGACTCCCTTTATTTGGGATACTGTGCCACTTAATTGGAGCAAGAGACTGGTGTCAAAAAAATACTAGAATGTTACAATGAAAATGAAGATTTAGAGGATCCAGCTGTTGATAGCATTGTACGAAGGCAGTCCATTATCCGCACTAGGTGCCTGTGCTGATTTTGTTCATTGCGTACAGTAAATGAATTCCCTATGGATAAGTATTAGGGAACTAATACAGTTTTACAGTATGGTAATGTTCTCATTTGTTCATTTTTTTTCATTTAAATACACAATTTGTTAGATTGCCATTTTTAAAATATACTTTTTAACTATTTCCATTAAGCTTAGGCTAATTGAGGGAGCTTCTTAATTGGGACAAAATATACTGGTCCCAATGTGTCCCAATTAACTGGAATCCACTGTAGCTGATTTGAAAATTATCAGTATAAACAGAAGTATTGTTTGTAACATGCTCCTTTGTCAAGATAAACGGCTTGCAAACTCTAACGATAAAGCACAAAACGTTCTTGCCAGTTACGTTGCTTGGTAGAATTTTTACATGCAATGCTATTGAATTAGAATAATTTTTTCCCCCAGATGAAAAAGAATCAAACTGCTTCTGTTTAACCTGCAAAATTTTCATGTCAGATTATACTATGAGCAAGAAATTCATCATGTTTGCACCTCACAGAATGGGAGTAAAAGGAAAAAAAAGGAAAGATATTTTTATGGTGCAAGTAGGCAGTTAATTAAATATCTTTCCCAAAACAAATATTAAGATTCACAAATAACAATACTATACATATTTGAAAACCCACTTTCTTTCATTTCATGCCAAAAAAAATGCTTTGCTGAGCTCAGCAACAATAGCAGTTGTGGCAATGACAGCTGGACAAGAAGTATGTCATATCAAGCAATGTTTTTTAAAAAAGAAAAAAAATGAACGTGCATTGTCCAGATTGGTATTTAAAACTACAACTTAAGCAGTATGTAAATATTTCAAAAACATTAAAAAATATAACCTTATCAAGATTCAGAAAAGTTACATAGAGGACATCCAACTTATAGGCTACTTAGTTAAGTGTCAAAGCATCACGGGTATCAAAGATTAGAGTTAGAAAGCCCTGGCAGAATAATTTCCATAACAAAAAAAAACACCTTGCACATAGAGCCACAGAGAAAAGACTTAGGCAGATTGAAATAGTGTTTCATGCTAAGACATTGATCATATCTGAAAAGGTAAATTATTAAATAAGACATGTCCAAAAATACAGTGATGATAAAAAAAACACAAGGAATCAATTAAAAGGTTTCAAGTGAATGGTTCAAGTTTTGGAATGATAGCTCCATTGTAATGAGAAACAACATTCAGGTTCCGAACAAAAGTAATACAAACCACCCAATGGAATATTGTATATTAAAATTGAGATACTTACCCATCAACCAAAGCAACCTCTTCTTGTTTACCCGGATTTTCATCTGTAAGTAAAAAAGTGGCATAACTCAGCAAACAAATTAATTTAAAATGTAATAATTTTGGAAAAATAACCAACACTGTGACAAAGTGCAATCTTCAGATTGTAACTGAGGTGTATAATTGACCAGCTTTGAAATTGCAACAATGCAAAACTTAAATTGCAATTGAAATCCAAATGTCATTTGTTTCTCAATTACACTGAACTGATGAAGTGAAGGGTATTGCAATATTCAGTATAAAGTTGGTTCAAGAAACTCTCAGGTGACCTCTGCCTCTTTCTGTAGAGTAGCCTAATTACAGTCACGTAAAGAATCAGAGAACTGCTACAGACTTTGAGGTAGTTAAAAGAAAACTTTAGTCTTCTAGGGGCTAATGCAGAAATGGGTGACAAATGCAAGTCTCTGTTCATCTACCATTCACAGAGTCTGAAGACTCCAAAGAACTCCTCAGAGGCTGATCCTCCAATTATGTGGCCACTTAAGAAAAATACTTTCGACCTGGTGCTGCTCTTCAAGTTTATTGTCATTCAACCATTCGGATGTATACAGCTAAACAAAACATTGTTCCTTGGTGGCTAAGGTACAAAATACAGTACATAATAATCACACACAGCACATATAATCCAACACATACAGTAGTCACAAAATAATAGCACAAGTATCTGAGTGGCAGTCTGAAGATTAACAGGTTGACAGAATATTTATGCAAACCAATATAATGCTTACTGACACTATAATAATAAAACAGGCAGTCGTATAAATAAGTGAAAAACAGCAGCAATAAAAGATACTAAGTGACCAGTACAGGATGAGCGTCTGATTGGAGAGTGGGAGATCAGCGACAGAGCACTCCACTATATTTGCCAACCAACGATACCTGAGAAATCACCTGTAATCTGAACTAAAAATAAATAGAAAACTCAACTTTGTGTAAATAGTACAGCTATTTGTGATGAAAAGATTAATTATGAATTGAGACCCAGCAGAAGAATTTTTTGCCAGTGCACCAACTTTGTAAAAATATCCGTTGACTCTGAACTTTCCCCTAGATTTGATGAAGTTGCTGCAATTATTCATTGATTGTCAACTATGCTTGCTGTGGAAAATGCAAGCTTAAAATTCATCAGGTTAATAACTTTTTAAATTAGCTTTAGGTTCCTAGAATAACAAACGCCCCTTTCAACCTTGAAACCTACCATTTTACATGTGCCAATTCTTCACAAGATAAGCCATTAAGATGTAAAATAAAAATTTTAATTTTCTTATTTTTATTCCCTGCTTTTTCTTTATCTATTTTGACCTTCTTTCCTTCTCTATTTTTCTTTTTTGCTTCAGTTTCTTATTACAGAAACGGGCTGCTGGTCTTGTTCTGTCATAACTACACTCTGTACTTGCCAGATGGACTGCCTCAAAGATCTGGCTGTTTATTTACATGTAACCTTGCACCTTACAGCTCAAAATGGATTTGCCCAAATTACTGAAAGTATAAGATGAAAAAAAAAATACAATCTGGGAACTGCTGAACTACTGTTTACTTGTGCTTTGTTCATTCAAGTGCAGGTTTATTTCTTAAATGTAGTGAATGTATCTCATTCCACCAGCAGCTCTGCAGCAACTTCCAGATATTAACCATTCTGTTTTTTTTATATATAAAAAAAATTCCCACAAAACCCTTTTAAAACTTTTTCCTTTTATTTTAAACCAATGCCCTCTTGTTTTTGATACCATGGTAAATTCAATTCTTTTACAATTTTATACACTTCTGGCAGGTCACCTCATGGCTTCCTTCAGATCAGGAAAAACAAGTGAGTCTATCCAATCTCTCCCTATATCTCAAATCCTCCAATCCCAGTCAATTTTACCAGCACTCTAATCCAACACAATCACATCCTTCCTGTAATGAAGCATACCATTACACAATGCTCAATTCCATTTATAACTCCTTGGACAATAAGGCTGCAATGAAATTGTTTCATATGTACCAGGCAATGATTATCTTCAAGAGTGACCGACATTCAATTACATTATCATGATTGCTCTTGTCAGCAAAATCCCAGCATCTATCATTGACCAAACACTCAATCAGACCTGCCACTTAGGTACAGTGGATACAAGATTTCCACCCAGTGCTACTTTTGTAAGACATTCCACCAACGGTGAAGCCCAAGTTGGGTACGAAAATGTGCATGTTCCATATGCCTACCCCCAGTTTGCACTCTATTAGGTACACATATTTACCTGCTCGTTACTACAAATATCAAATCAGTTAATCATGTGGCAGCAATTCAATGCATAAAGGCATACAGACATGGTCAAGAGATTCAGTTGATCAAACCAACATCGGAAAGGGGAAAGAAATGTGATCTTATGTGACATAAGGCTCTTGAACCAGAGTGGATAGCTTCGCTCACGGTAACACTGAACTGATTCCAGTCTATTGACTCTACAACTCGTTTTCTCAATGTTTATTGCTTATTTATTTATTATTATTCTTTTTCGTATTTGCATAGCTTATTGCCTTTTGCACATTGTTTTATTTGTCTGTCCATCATATGTAGTTTTGCATTGATTCTGTTGTGCTTCTTTGTATCTACTATGAACGCCTACAAGAAAATGAATCTCAGGGTAGAATATGGTGACATAGGTACTTTGATAATAAATTTACTTTGAATTTTGAACTAAGTGACTTGGCTGTGAAATGCTGTTGATGCCAGATGGGGTTGTATGAGTATCTCAGAATCTTCTGAATTTGTCTTTTATGCACAAGTCTCTAGAGTTTACAAAGAATGGTGCAAGAAACAAAACCATCCAGTGAGAGGCAATTCTGTGGGCAAATCACTTTGTTAATGAGGGAGGTCAGGGGAGGATGGCCAAACTTGGTCAAGCTTACAGGAAAGTAACTGTAACTCAAGTAACGATGTGTTACAACAGAAGTGTACAGAAGAGCATCTTGGAACACACATCAAATCCACTCCAATTTGCCTACTGCAGATGTCATTTCATTGGCTCATCACGCAACCCTGGAACATCTGGACAGCAAAAATGCATACACCAGGATGTTCTTCATTGATTATAGCTCAGCTTTTAATACCATCATTCCCTCAAAACTAATCAGTAAACTCCAAGACCAGAGCCTCAATATCCTTTGTCCGATTGGATTCTGGATTTCCTCACATGCAGACCCGTTAGAATTGGCAAAAACCTCAGGGACGTGTGCTTAGCCCCCTGCTCTACTCACTTTACATCAATGACTGTGTAACCAAGCACAGCTCCAACATCATATTCAAGTTCGCTGAGGACACCACTGTTGCGGGGCGCATCAAAAGGGGTGATGAATCAGCATATGGGAGGGAGATTGAAAATTTGGCTAAGTGTTGTCACAACAACAACCTCTCACTCAATGTCAGTACAGCCAAGGAACTGATCGTAGACTTCAGGAGAGGGAAACCAGAAGTTCATGAGCCAGTACCCAGAGGAGCAGAGGTGGAGAGGGTCAGTAACGTTATATTCCTGGGTGTCATCATCTCAAAGGACCCACCATATAAATATAGTTGCAAAGAAAGCACAACAGCACTGCATGTCATCAGAAATGTTGACTAACTTCTATAGATCTGTGGTGGAAAGTGTATTGGCTGGCTGCATTATGGGCTGGTATGGGAACAACAATGCCTATGAGTGGAAATCATACAAAAGGTCGTGGATTTGGCCCAGTATATCACAGGTAAGGTCCTCTTAAACATCGAGCACACCTACGTGAAACATTTAGTCATAGAAAAGCAGCATGCTGTCTGGCCTGATGAATTCCTACAGCATTTTGTGTGTGTTGCTCAGATTTCCAGCATCTGCAGATTTCACTTGTTTGTAATCCTTCATCAAAGATCCTCATCACCCACATCATGCTCTTTTCTCGCTGCTACCATCAGGTAGAAGGTACAGGTGCCTCAGGACTCATATCACCAGGTTCAAGAACAGTTACTACCCCACAACCATCAGGATCTTGAAGAAAAGGGGATTGCTACACTCACCCTATTTCTGGTGTCCCACAACCAATTATCTCACTTTAAGGACTCTTATATTGTTATTTCATGGTCTTGTTATTTATTGCTATTAACTTATATTTGCTGAGTATGCCCGCAGGAAAAAGAATCTCAGGTTTGTTTGTGGTGACATATATATACTCTGATAATAAGTTTTACTTTGAACCTTGAAGTGGAGGGGCTATAGCAGCAGAAGACCATGAACATAGGCTCAGTGGCCACTTATGGGTACAGGAGGTACCACGGAGTGTATACATGACGAAAAACGCAATTGGTCAGCAATCTGTGCACAAAATGCTGCACTTTGGAGAATATTTAGGGCAAAATATCTTGCTAATATTTCATTGACATCACAGTATTTCATTGTAAATAATAAAAATTAAATTCTTAACAGATTGTGAGAGTTTTTCAAAACCCCAAAAATTCAAATTCCGTTTCCATATTACTGAGTGCTATTTTTTCCCACTAATGCAAACATCTAAACAGTCCCAATATTTAGCAACCTGAACCAGGAAGGATAGATTACTACTTTAACTCCAGGTGATTACCTTACATTTTTAATTTAGTATACAGCTTAAATTGCACAATGAAATTGCCTCTGCACTGGAAATATCAAAAACTAACTGGATGACCACTCTTTGCTGCCACTGACTCTACAACAAACACACGGGACTTCCATTTTTCTGTCACTTTACTTCTGATCACTGTCCCTAACCCTAATGTTGGAAATCTTGTGCAATACACACAAAATGTTGGAGGAAAAGAGTCCTTAAAGTGAGATAATTGGTTGTGGGACTCAAGTCAGGCAGCATCTATGGAAGTGAATAAACAAGCCCTTGTTTCAATCTGAAACCCTTCACCAGGACTGAAGAGGAAGAGGTCAGAAACCAGAATAAGGTTGGGGGTGTGGGCAGGAGTACATGCTAACAGGTGAAAGGTAAGACCAGATGAGGGGAAGATGTGTGGGGGAGGGGGGGAATGATGGAAGAAGGTGGGAGGGCATAGGGGAAAGAGGTGAAGGGCTGAAGGAATCTAATAGGAGAGAATAGTGGACCATGGAAGAAAGGGAAGGAGGCAAACCAGGGAAGTAGAGTCAGGCCAGGAGAAGGTGAGGAGTCTATCCATGGCCTCCTCTACTGCCATGATAATGCCAAACTCAGGATGGAAGACCAACACCTCATATTCCATCTGGGTAGCTTCCAAGTTGATGGCATGAGCATCAATTTCTTTAATATCCAGTAATTTTTCCTCCCTCCTTCTCTTTTTCCATTCCCCATTTTGGTTACCCTCCTACCCCTTCTCTTTTCCTAATCTGCCCATCACTTCTCTCTGGTTTCCCCCCTTCTTCCCTTTCTTCCATAGTCCACTGTATTCATCTTCTTTAGCTTTTTACCTCTACCACCGATCCCCTCCCAGCATTTTTACTTCATCACTCTACCCACCATCTTCCTCATCTGCTGTCACTCACACCTGCCAGCTTAGACCACAAGACCCTAAGACCCAGAGTTCACTCTGCCATTTCATCATGGCTGATCCCAGCTTCCATTCAACCCCATACACCTGCCCTCTCACCTTATCCCCGACGCCCTGACCAACCAGAAATCTATCAACTTCCACTTTAAATACTCTCATGAACTTGGCCTCCACCGCAGTCTGTGGAAGAGCATTCCACAGATTCACCACTCTTTGGCTAAAAAAAAATCCTCCTTACGTCTGTTCTAAAAGGTTACCTGTCCATTTTGAGGCTATGCCTTCTAGTTCTGGATACCCCCACCAGAGGAAACATCCTCTCCACATCCACTTAATCTAGTCCTTTTAACATTCGGTAGGTTTCAATGAGATGCCCATGCACACTTCTAAATTCCAGTGTGTACAGGCCCAAAGCGCCTCATTTTAACCCCTTCATTCCCAGAATCATTCTCGTGAACCTCCTCTGGATTCTCTCCAATGAAAATGCATCCTCTCTGAGATAAAGGACCCAAAACGGTTGACAACACTCCAAGTGCGGCCTGACTAGTGTCTTATAAAGCTTCAGCATTATTATTATATTCTATTCCCTTTGAAATAAATGCCAACATTGCATTTACCTTCTTCACCACAGACTCAACCTGTGAATTAACCTTCTGGAAGTCTTACACACGGACTCCCAAGTCCCTTTGCACCTCTGATGTTTAAATTTTCTCCCCCATTTAGATAATAGTCTGCACTATTGTTCCTTTTACCAAAATGCATTATCATACATTTCCTAACACTGTATACCATCTGCCACTTTTTTTGCCCATTCTTCCAATTGTCCAAGTCCTGCGGCAATCCTATTGCTTCCTCAGCACTACCTACTTCTCCACCTATCTTCATATCATCTGCAAACTTTGCCAGTATTCCTTCCTCCCCCCTCCCCGCCCCGCCACTTTTTCATTGTGGTTTCTGACCGCCCACCCCCCATTTTCCAATCATGATGAAGGGACTCGAGATGTCGACTGTTTATTCCCTGCATTGATGCTGCTTTACTTACTGAGTTTCTCCAGCACTTTGTGTGTGTTGCTTAACAACAAATTCAATCACTTCAGATAATACGATCTTACAATCCTGTATTGCGTATTTCCTGCATTTTTCTTTTCCCTCCTTGTCTGGTATTTTAGATTTAATTTGTCTCCTACTAAATTTCCTCAATATGTACCTTCAATCAGAACCACCATATGTAATCTCCCTGATCTCCATTCTTTCAGAGCATCCTTTCATTTTCTACACCCATTCCCCTTTCCTTACCCCAAACACATTTCTGACATTTGATAAATGGCCATCAATCTGAAATCATAAAATTATTTCTTTCTCCACAAATGTTATTTGACTTGCAGTGTTTCTGTTTCCACGTCATCTGCAGTATTGTGCCTTTAGTTTAATTTTGAAGTTCAAGTTTATTGTCATTCAACCATACTCATGTATACTGAGAATATTTCTCTGGACCAATGTACACAGCACAGATAACTCACACGGATTACACACAAAGTAATATTACCACAAATAAATTAACAAATAATATTATGCATATATGCTACAAGTTAAAAAAATAAACTGGATAACACTAGTGGTGCTTCACACTTCCTAGCTGGTAGACCACAATCTGTGTGGATCGGAAATACCATCTTCACCTTGCTGACAATCAACAACAGCACACCTCAGGATGTGTGCTTAGCCCACTGCTCTACTTTCTGCATACTCATGGCTGTGCAGCTAGGCACAGCTCAAATGCCTTCTATAAATTTGCTGACAATGCAACTATTGTTGGCAGAGTTTCAGATGGTGATGACAGGGTGTACAGGAGCGAGATAGATCAGCTAGTTTTGTGGAGTCACAGCAACAACCTTGCACTTAATGTCAGTAAGACCAAAGAACTGATTGAGGACTTCAAAAAGGTCAAGTCAAGGGAACACACACCAGTCCTCATAGAGGGATCAGAAGTGGAAAGGGTGAGCAGTTTCAAGTTCCTGGGTGTCAATATCTCTGAGAATCTATCCTGGACCCAACATATCGATGTAGTTACAAAGAAGGCACGACAATGGCTATATTTCATGACGAGTTTGAGGAGATTTGGTATGTCACCAAGGACACTCGCAAATTTCTACAGATGTACTGTGGAGAGCTTTCTAACTGGCTGCATCTGGTATGGGGGGGGGGATGGTGCTACTGCACAGAGTTGTAAACTGAATCATTTCCATCATAGGTACTAGCTTCCATAGTATCCAGGACACCTTCAAGGAACGAAGGTTCAAGAAGGCAGCATCCATCAATAAGAATTCCCATTACCCAGGTCATGCTTTGTTCTCATTGCTACCATCATGGAGGAGGCTTGGAAGCCTAAAAGCACACACTCACGGACTCAGGAAATCTTCTGAAAGCCTTTTGCAGTCAGAAGTTTTGATTTGCCTTTCTAGCAATCCTATGAGCAGTTCTCTCGGAAAGTTTTCTTGGTCTTCCAGACCTCAACTTGACCTCCCCCATTCCTGTTAACTGCCATTTCTTAATTACATTACGAACTGAGGAAACTGCTACCTGAAAACGCTTTGGTATCTTCTTATAACCTTCTCCTGCTTTGTGGGCATCATTTATTTTAATTTTCAGAGTGCTAGGCAGCTGCTTGGAGGAGCCCGTGGCTGCTGATTGTTGGGACAAGGTTTGAGGAGTCAGGGTATTTATAAAGCTTTGAAATTTGCATCACCTGGCCTTTCTTGACAATGACTGTGAATAGGCCATAGCCCTAACAAGCTAATTAAGGTCTGAGACCTTGGTAAAAGTTATCTGAGAGCTCACATCTCTTGGGGTGCCCAAACCTTTGCATGGTGCTCCTTTCCTTTTTTCACTCTAAAATTGTACAAAACAAACATAATACACTAATCTTGCTTAAAATGTTGAGAAGAATGTTTCATCTTTAACTTTATGACTTTTAGAGATCAGTTCATCTTCTACTCAGTGAACTATTCACAGTAACAGAAATTTTGACCAGGGGTGCCCAAAATTTTGCATGGAACTGTACATTATATGGTTATATAGCTCATTGTCATATAACTATATACCTGTATATAAACTGGACTTGATACCCCTGAGAGCAATTGTGAAACCCAGTGCCAACACTACTTACAATGAAAGGGCATTAGATAGGTGAACTACAAAGACCACAGTTAAAATATTTGAGATACAAGGTGGCTAGAGGAATACGCACATATCATAAAAATCTGAGAAATATGAAGATTTAATGTATTTTGAAGCACAACTCTGAAAGGAACACAAGCAGAGAACATACAAGACCGTAAAACAAAGGAGCAGAATTAGGCCATTCAGCCCCTCTAGTCTCTTCTCCATTTGATCATGGCTGAATTTAAAGTACATTATTAAAGTATGTATGCAGTATACAACCCTGAGATTCACCTTCTCCACAGACATCCACGAAACAAAGCAAACCATGGAACCTGTTCAAAGCAAAACATCATCGCCCCGCCCCCCCCACTATGCACAAATGGCAACAAGAACGAATGAGCAAAAACACAGAGTATAAAATACAAAATCCAAAAAGTCAGCGCAGTATTTACTAAGAGTTAATTTCCCTCTTAACATCATTCTCCTCCCTTCTTCCTGTGACCTTTGACACCTTTACTGATCAAGAACCTATGAACCTCTGCTTTAAATATACCCAGTGACTTAGCCTCTACAAAAGTTCAAGGTAAATTATCAAAGTACATATATGTCACAATATACAACTCCAAGTTTCATTTTCTTGTGAGCATACCCAATAAATCTATAAATAGCAATAACCAAGTCAATGAAAGACCGCCCAACTAGAACATTCAACCAGAGTGTAGAAGACAACAAATTGTGCAAATGCAAAATGAAGAAATAATAATAATAATGAATAAATAAACAATAAATATTGAGAACATGAGATGAAGAGTCATTGAAAGTGAACATTTCAGATGTGGAAAGTGAAGTTGAGTGAAGTTAAGCCCTTTGGTTCAAGAGCCTGATGGTTGAGATGTAGTAACTGTTCTAGAACGTGCTGGTGAGTCCTAAGACTCATGTACCCTCTTCATGAGGAAGCAATGAGAAGCAAGTATCCTGAGTGATGGGTCTCCGTGATGATGGATGCTGCTTTCTTGCGACAGCGTTTCATATAGATGTGCTCAGTGATGGGGTGGGCTTTACCTGTGATGGACTGGGCTGCATCCACTACTTTTGTAGGATTTTCCATTCAAGGGCATTGGTGTTTCCACACCAGCCTGGATTGCGGCCAGTCAATATCTCCACTACATAGCTACAGAGGTTTACCAAAGTTTTAGATGCCACGCCAAATCTCTGCAACTCCTACAAAGTAGAGGTGCTGTCTCGTAATTGCAATGAATTCCGCAGATTCACCAGCCCCTGTGGTTAGTTTGTTTTAAATTGTAGGTGAGGTTGAGCAAAGAGATTAAAAAATGCAGATGGGAACCTCAGCTTTCTAAACAGGTACAGAGCAAAACAGCACAGAAGTCATTATGGAATACTGATTGGACTGCAAATTAAGTTATGAGTTTCTTCAGAAAGATGTGAAGACTATGGATAGGATGCCAAAGAAACTTACTAAAACTATACTGAAATTCTGCAGAAGTAGGTGCTATACTTCCTGTAACAGAGAAGGTTACAAGGAAATCTAATAGAGGAACTTGCAGGATTATGAAGAGTAGGGGGAGGTAGCAATCAAGAAAGCAAAAGAACCAGAAATAGAATGAAGCTGATTAGTAAAATAACCAAGATAAAATAGGATCTTTTTTTGTTTTTACACAGCAAATTATGGTCTGTGATGCATCAGCACGATTATTAACTGAAGCAATTCAATTAGAGTGCACAAAATCTTGGATAAGTAGCTAAAAAAAATGTTGCAAGTCTGGAGAGAGGGACTACTTGGGTTGTTCTTACATACAGCCAGTACACACTCAAGTCGTCTTAGGGCCTCCTTTCCTACTGCAACCATTGTGATTCTGGGATACCATCTTTCAGATGAGACGTTAAACTAAGGCCCTCGGGTTGACGGTGAAATTCCCAAGGCACAATTACCAAGAATAGATGAGTTATCCCTAGTATTTTGGCTGATGTTTATACATTTGTTTATTCGACCTTGCAGTGCAGAAACTCATTCTTGCGTTTCACATTACCCACCAGAGACAACTTCCAAAAAGTACTCCTCTGGTTGCAATGACCCCCATGACAAAGTTAAATCGTAAAAACCGGAATAATATACGGGACCAACCCGTCCTTTCTAGTTAGCTGGCGACCCTATAAGCCAAATACAAGATACTACACTTGTTTATTGCAACAGATTTATAAATAAAAACTTAATGCATTCCTCCACAAGCTGCCAACTGGTGAGAGAACTCAGTGGTTGTCCCTCCCTTTGCAATAAACTTAGAAGCTTGGAGTGCGTCGAGTGAATTGCTTGCAAGCGTTCTGCAGTGTATGAGCAAAGAGTAGACAGCGTTAATGTTCAAGCAACCTTGGAGAAGGGACAGTGCGCGCATTTTGTTAGGCCGACACAAAGGATTTCGACCCTTTAAGGGAAGTGTTTAGTCGAGTACATGCACCGTTCGCAGCCCCAAGAGGTTTCCTGCCAGCTCGCACTAACTCCGTCCAGAGCATTTACTGTGGGCAAAGAAAGGACAGGCTCACCTCCGTACAACCAGCTCTCCTCCTCATCGTCCAGGCCGCTACCACTGCCCGGTGCTGCCGTAGACTCCGCGGCCGAGCCCAGCGCCTCCATGTCGGTGGCCATTGCCGAGTGTTCGGGGGAGGGGGGTGGTGGTGGGAGGTGAGGTAGAGGCCGAGTTCGACCGACGGCACCAAAAGCCAGCACACGAAATTGAGATCTTAAAGACTGAGAAAATGTCGCTGGGCCGCTCAGTCAGTGGCGGCCAGTATCGAGGAGCTCACCCATTCCTGCTGGCGTCTGCCGTACGCTCCACTCTACCGAGACCGTACCGCCATCCCACCGGCGCGCACCTCCGCTAGGTCATAGCGCCCACCCGCTTTCGACCTCAATGGTACAATCACAGACCCACACCACTCCATAAGCGTTCATCTTTAAAATAAGTACTGTTTAAAAAGAGTCGTTATCCCCAGCATGTTTATAAGACAATTTTCTGTCTGTCAGGGTTAGGTTCTATTAATTTCCAGCAAAACAATTTCCCTTTTAAAAATTATGCTTTCACTTGCTTTGCAATTCTATCAAAATTAATTAACTTTACATGTAAATCCATTGGTATTTGCTACAATGGTTTTAAAGTAATCTTAATAATACATTTAAATAAATTAGCATCATTTTGAGTCATAGTCATACATTATTGATCCCGGGGGAAATTGGTTTTCGTTACAGTTGCACCATAAATAATAAATAGAACCATAAATAGTTAAATGGTAATATGAAAATTATGCTAGTAAATTATGAAATAAGTCCAGGACCAGCCTATTGGCTCAGGGTGTCTGACCCTCCAAGGAAGGAGTTGTAAAGTTTGATGGCCACAGACAGGAATGACTTCCTATGAAGCTCTGTGCTGCATCTCGGAGGAATGAGTCTCTGGCTGAATGTACTCCTGTGCCCACCCAGTACATTATGTAGTGGATGGGAGACATTGACCAAGGTGGCATGCAACTTAGACAGAGGGCTAGAATATCGCAGCATTCATCATCAGGGACCCTCACCAGCCAGACCATGCCCTTTTCTTGCTACTGCCTCAGGACTAACACCACAGGATTCGGGAACAGTTATTACCCCTCAACCATCAAGCTCTTAAACCAGTGGGGATAACTTCACTCAACTCCACTCCCATTCAGATATGTCCATACATGGCCTCCTCTACTGCCATGATGAGGCTAAGCTCAGGTTGGAGGAGCAACACCTCATATACCGTCCAGGCAGTCTCCAGCCCCTTGGTATGAACATAGAATTCTCCAGCTTCCGGTAATTCCCTTCCCCTATCCCTATGTCACTCTGTCCCCTCCCCTAGCTGCCTACCACCTCCCTCTTGGTTCCTCTTACTACCCATTGTGCATTCCCCTATTCCTTCTTCACCTTTCCTGCCTATCACCTCCCTGCTTCCCCTCCCCCACCCCTTTATCTTTCCCCTTACTGGGTTTTCACCTGGAACCTACCAGCCTTCTCCTTCCCACCCTCCCCCCCACCTTCTTTATAGGGCCTCTGCCCCTTCCCCCTACAGTCCTGACGAAGGGTTCCGGCCCGAAACATCGACCGATCTTTTCCACGGATGCTGCCCAACCTGCTGAGTTCCTCCAGCGTGTTGTGAGTGTTGCTTTCACTCAACTCCAGTTGCTCCATAACTGAATTGTTCCCACAACCTGTGGACTCACTTGTAGGAACTCTTCATCTCATATTTATTGCTTGTTTTTTATTATTTTTTTTAAATTTGTATTTGCACATTTTATTGCCTTTTGAATATTTGTTGTTTGTCAGCCCTGTTGGGTGCCATCTTTGGTTCTTGGATTTACTGAGTATGCTCTCAAGAAAACAAATCTCAGGGTTGTATAGGTGTTCTAAGTTCTTTGATGATAAATTTACTGTGAACTTTGAAAAGTGAGGATGTGATGCTGAGGCTTTAAAAAGAGTTGATCAGACCGCTTCTGGAGTATTGTGAACAGTTTGGGGCCCCATATCTAAATAAGGATATGCTGGTGTTGGACAGCATACAGAGGAGGTTTACAAGAATTATCCTGGGAGTGAAAGGGTTAATGTATGAGGAGTGTTTGATGGCTCTGGGCCTATGCTGGCTACCATTTCGAAGAATGAGCAGAGTATGGGGGTGGGGTTTCTCATTGAAACCTATAAATTATTGAAAGGCCTGGATAGAGTGGACATGGAGAGGATGTTTCCAGCAGTGGGAGAGACTAGGACCTGAGAGCCTAGCTTCAGAATAAAAGGACGTCCCTTTAAGATAGAGATGAGGAGGAATATCTTTAGCCTGACAGTGGTGAATCTGTGGAAGCCACATCATTGTGTATACCTGTATACTGTATATAGAGGTTGATAGGTTCGTGGTTAGGAAGCATATCAAGGGTTACAGGGAGAAGGCAGGAGGATAGGATTGAGAGGGAATAATAAATCAGTGATGTCTGAATGGCAGAGCAGACTCAATGGTTCGAATGGCTTAATTCTGCTCCCATGTCTTAAGGTCTTAAGACAAGAGAGACTGCAGATGCTAGAATCTGGATCAACAAGATGCTGGAGGAACTCAGCATGTCAAAGTCAAGTTTATTGTCATATGCACAAGTACATATATGTACAGTGCATTGAAAAATCGACTTGAGCAGCATCAAGGCACGTGGAATCAAATTTCAGCATTCACAAAAACATACGTTAAACATCAAATATACACAATTTTTACAAGAAAAAACAAAATTAGAACAAAAAAATCGATTGTAGTGCAGTGATCAAAGTTGTCACGGTGTTGCTGTACTGAGATAGTGATTAGGGTTATGCAGGTTGGATCAAGGAGGGTTAGGCAGCATCTATGGAAGGAAATAGACAGTCAACGCTTCATCTGAATGCAGAATTATTGATTTAGAAAAGGGATATTGATTTTACGATTTCCCAATTTCACATTTTCTTGTTTTCACCCCTTCTTCTTTATGTTCATGCTCCTAACTGTATAACTTGACAGTGATTGTTAGGGCTAATTCCCTATGGATAATTAGGTCACATGGTATGCAACACACTGCAGCCGATCTTTATATTCACTTGCCGAGTGCTGTATGGCTCTTCCAAAGCACTTTAGGAACTGGAAGTAGCTCTTAAAAGGTCTCTGTTGGACACCACAATAGTCTTGCTGTGTATACATGCCTGAGTTCTAGATTAAATTCCAGAGGAATGATGTGAGGGCTGAACATCAAAATGTTAAACCTTGACTTGTTAAGGAGCAGAGGAATGTTGCAAAGTGCACAAAGCCGATCATGAAATCTCAAAGATTAGGAAGAGCTGTAATCTGAATAAATTCTGTACATATTATCTGAATCATATTTATTAACATTGAAACATGTTGTGAAATATGTTATTTTGCAGTAGATAGATCTTCTGTTGTTGCCCAGGAACTTGAAGCTGCTCATACTTTCCACTGCCGTCCCCTCTATGAGGACTTGCATACGTTCTCCCAAGTTCCCCTTCTTGAAGTCTACAATCTATTATTTGGACATGCTAACAGCTCTCGCCCTTTCTTCTTACTCTTCTCTGCCAAGACGGAATTAATGCCATGACTCCCCAGTAGTGATCTTTGTATTCTCCACCTACCTGCATCATGACCCCATTTTATACTCCTCATGGAATACTGAAATTTTAGGCAAATGTAGGAATATTCTATAAAACAGTTTTGCAACAACAGTTGGAAAAAATAATCCTGCAACTAATTCACGAGTAGTTTATGATCTCTTTAAGCATCGTTGGTTAGGAAGGCTTGGGAGAAGCTTGGCATCCTTCTTGCAGTTTAACATTGTCTTCAATTGTACAAGGTTAAGACACTCTAACCAATGTCTTGGCAGCTTTTGGTACAAATCTACATTGCAGGCTGAATATTCATAATCTGCTTGCTTTATATTCTGTGAATGATGTTTGTGCATATGTGCAAACCTGTTCAGATAAATGGAATCTGACACATTTCCCACTGGATGCATGCCTATGCATCTGAGGTGAGGCTGTTTGGTCTCTGATGGCATGAATGCCAAAGCCCAGTTTCACACCTACTATATCAAAGTCACAACAACTAGAAGTTTCAGAATTTGATTCACAGCCGTCACAAAGTTAGCTAACCTCAGTGAGACCAATGCAAAAATTAGTATTGTCACGTCTAGCCTAAATAGCAAAATAAATTCAGAATTTTTCTAATCATGATGGAAGGAGGCCTATGCCTATATGGCCAAGAGTTGTTATTATATTAGCCATTACTAATAAGCAATATGATGGCATCCTTTACCTGGCTCATGTATTCTTTTCTGGCCTGAGAATTGAATGAGTGCAATGGTGCAAAGTGAAACTGAGACAAAATTGCACGGTGATGCACATCAATCAGATTTGACATTTGCAGGTGATGTTTAGATTCATAGATTTACACAGCATTTAGGAGGCAATATAATTGTTCCAAGACGTTATGCAACAGTGAGATAATTTTGCCATTTAATAAAGGAGCTGGTAGTCATAGTGGTGTTACAAACTGTAACGTTTTAAAAATAGACCAGCAGCAAGAGACTTTACACTGAGTCAGGTTTTAATGTTAAAACCACTATCTTTATTAGTATCTACTCATAATATCGTAACTTAACCAAGATAAACAAATGTTAACAGTGTTTGGGGAAATAAAGTTTAAAGTCTTAAGATGGTAAAGTAGGGAAAGTTCAGTCATCCATAGAATAAGTGACAGGAGAGAGATATTTGTAATCCAGGGTGAAACGTAGAGAAAAAGTGGTTATGTCGAATTAAACAAGAGTATCATCCTTGAAGATCTTGTCTGTCGTTTTGTTCCAAATCCTCATACAAGTTATCACTGAAAGTGATCTGTCACAGGGATATCGTCTTCAAGGGATTAACACACAACATACCCAGGCAAGGGTTAACACACGAGTGGTCTCCACAGGATATCCCAAAAAAAACACTCCTTTGGGATTATACAAAGTGACCGACACACATTCTGTTATGCACTCCATGCCGATGGTTAATCCACATAACAGAGTTCCAAGCCTCAGCTGCGACAAACTGAAGCTACCAGCTTCCCAGTTTCTCTGTCTCTCCCTCTTGAATGACTTCTGACCGTGACTGTCTGTGTCCTTGTTTTAGTTAACAAGCTGCAAGTCAGTCAGTGAATAACATCATAGTCCCACCTCATTTAGGCGCTCTTGAAGTGACAGTCCACAGTAAACGAAACCTGTGGGTTCGTAACAGTGGTAGGTGTAAAACTGTAACTCTCAATGCAGCTGAGCAATCTGGAAGACTTGTCAGCCAAATGGATTCCATATCCAGATTCTGAATGAAATGTTGAAAGGTGCTACACTGTTTGATACCTTTAGCAATCCTGCAGGTAGAGCACTACAGCAATATAACTGGTCAAGACTAGATGGGTCAATTTGGCCTAGGATATGCTTCCTGTTTCTGTCCCAAACATTTTCTGAACCTTCAATGTCATGCCAATGACAGTTTGACCACCTTCTGCTCCCCATTTATTGTTTGCTACAGGAAGCCTTGAAGACAATCAGAAGGAATAGCCAAGTCTTTATGTATATTTAAAAGAGGTTGATAGACTCTTGATTGGGCAGAGCATAAGGGATATGGGGGAGGGGGGGGGAAGGCAGGAAATTGGGGCTGAGAGAAAAATGGATCAGCTACGATGAAATGGTGGAACAGACTCAATAGGCAAAATGGCCTAATTCTGCTCCTATATCTTATGGTCTTCTGGAATATGGGCATTAAGTATGAAACTAATGATTCAGGAAACACAGAGAAACCTTAAAGGAACTTAACAAATTGGAAAACTATGTAATCCTCTGATGTCAAACATATCTTTGATTCTGATTGGCTGGTGGATCAGAGCAAATATCAAGAGATTCTCTATTCTTAATAGTGTTTAGAAAATGAGAGAGTATAATGGAAAATGTTGAAATGCCAGGAAAACATTCGAAGTCTGGTTGTGCTATGGTTGGGATGGGGATAGTTTTCAAGGATGAGTTTCAAGAGAAAAAGAGCCATCAGATCACCCTCTTTTCCTTGGAGTCCACAGGTTCATTTTCCAAATGAGTTTGCCCTGGGAAGAAGATCTAATGTTTTGGCAGTTCTTCCAAAAGGCTTACAGAAGAAGCTCTGTAATTACCAGCCTTACGGAAAATGGAGACAGCCTAATCTTGCAGCTTGTCTATTCTTCACTATTAACACCACACATAAGCCAGCCTGCCACAAATTCCTGGCATCTGTATTGAAGGTTTTACATGACAGTAAGTAGGAGGGCTTAGACCAACTATTTACTCTGGACAAGATAATGAGGTCTGTCCATTCCTTTAAAGCAATAAAACTCCTTGAAGGGATTGTTTGCCAAAGGATTTGTACTTGGCTCAGTGAGATTGGATTGGCACAGAGCTAATCTTTGTCAACACATGAAAAGGGAAAAAAGTTAAGAAATTAGCAACCAATTTCACAATTCAATGTAGATTACATATTGTCTAAGATAATTTGTTCTGGGGTTGGTAATTCATTCAGATAAGATCTATTCTGTACACGGCAAGATGACATCTGAGAGACATGTTACTCAGTGGTAGTACCACAAATAAAAGGTGTATGGTATCGAACAAACTTATTATGATCTTTTATTAACGAATAGCTTTTAAATTGTAAATAAAAGGTATGATTGGATACTTAAATAGCTAATGGACAAACCATACAACTGAGTCTCTGTTTCTGTTAATTGCAGTCACCATCATTCTGAGTATGATATATCCTAGACCATGATTGTTCTTGGCAAATTCTACAGAAGTGGTTTGCCATTGCCTTCGCCTTCTTCTGGGCAGTGTCTTTACGAGATGGATAACCCCAGCCACTATCAATACCCTTAAGGGATTCTCTGGCATCAGTGGTCGCATAACCGGGACTTGTGATATGCACCATGTGCTCCCTTGACTTCATGTTACTGATTCCAGTAGGGTCTTTATAGTTAACCAAGACAGACTGGGCAACAGCATCTTCCCTCAGGCTATGAGACTAAATAATACCTGCCACTGCTGTGGTCTCCTTACTAGGACAGTGAGCTATTTACTGCTTACCTGTGCTGCACATTACATGCATTTGAATTATATTTAATAAATTATTTATGGTAATATCTTGTGTTATGTGTTATGTATTGTGATCTGGAGGAACATTGTTTCATTTGGTTGTATATATGTACAGTCAGATGACAACAAACTTGAACTTGAACCTGAAGTTTCAGTACTTAGTTTAATGCTCTTCGTATATTAGTCACCTCAGAATCAAGTGAGAGAGCAGAGCTGTGAAGCTTCTTCTGAAATTAGTAGTATGAAAATTGACCAACAAATGGTGCCAAAGATGGATTTGGTGCAGACAGTTTTACCCTTCAATTAAAAGGGTGAGAATAAGGGAAAGCTTAGGTAAACCTCAAAGATTTAAGAGAATTTCAATACTTTAATAAGTTAATTTTGAGTGTTTTATTGCCTGTAAATGTCACAACTGGTGTTTCTGATATTTGACTGAGTGATGGGCATAGCTGAACCAATTATGAGATTTCTATAATATTTACAGTGTAAAGTTATCTTTTTTCCCCCCCAGGATAAAGTAAAGTAACCAAATCTGTGCAAAACACTTCTTTTAAAATGATGGGAACTAGTGCTCTGAAGAAAAATAACTTAAGAAAATATGATTTTACCTATTCAATTTGATTTAGTTAGCAAGCAGTGAATATCCTACCATCTCCATCTTCTTTAGAGGCTGAAAAGGGTATAGCATATAGAAATTAATTGGTTTTAATGACTAATAAGCAATCCCTTAACATCACTACCTACACAGAAATCCATTACACAAAATTAAAACGTTGGGTTGATTGTATTTTTGTAATAATTACATTAAGATTTAATAAGGGCACAATGAAGATTGGAAGAAAATCAAAACATCATACTATATTTAAACTTACTTTATTTATACATATTGATAAATGACTTGGTAAATTGAAAAACATCAGCTGAAAATAATACATTCCAGAAATAGACAAATAGCTAACAGTTTAACTATAACAACATGGACTTTGGGAAAGGAGTGGAGAAGAGAAGAAAAGGAATTCAGTCATAGAGATTCAAAAAACTGTGTTAATGATTGTTTGAGCTAATAGCCTGTTAAAATTTTCTAATGCCATGTACAATTCACAAGTACAGCATTTTACTGTTTTGGCCAATACTTTTTTTCACAAAACACTGGATTTTTAATCACGTACTTATCCATTGCACTACAGTACATTCAACATTTTAGCACGTAGTTTGAATGGAAAACTTGAAATACAGTACAAAAAATAATGATCAGGTACTTATTTCTTCTCTTCTCCTGCTTGTTTAATAATAAATACGTAAAGCCAACATTACACAAATAATGTGAATCTTTGCAAATTTAACTCCTTATTCAAATGAAATGTATTTATATCCATCTGCTGACATCACTTAAAAAACTAACATGCACCATTTGGTAATTAATGTATTAAGTAATGTTACTAAACAACTAAAATGAATTAAGAATGTGTGTTCTGCATTTTTCACTTATAAGGTTGACAGCAAATAATAGTTTTCATTTTGATGTAATTTACAAGTGTCGAATCTATCATGCATTATGATCTTGATTGTTGGAACAATTATTTTGTTTTTGAAACTGCTTTTATCCACAAGCAGGTTTGAAGAATTTGCATCCTCAATAGTATAAAACTGCAATTCCATTTTTGTCATTCTGCAGTTTAGATCCATATGTGGCACATTCAAATAAACAAAATTCAAAAATAAACATTCCCTTCCTTCCAAAAAGATCAATCCATTTTTTAAATACAGGCTTTTAAAAGACATTGTGTAGGAATATCAGGCTTCACAGGTATTGCCTGAAGATTTCAAATTATTATTACATTACAATATTTTATCCATTTATGACAAAAAGTTCTGGCAAAAAGCACAATTATGGTAAATTAGGCAACAAAAAGCAAGTATGCAAAAATCTTCCAGATTGTGATCCAACATGCCAAACACACAAGCTTTTAAAATCTGATGTGTATTAAATTTTACCTCATAATTAGATGGTGGTTATGTCCTTTCTTTCCTATTGCAAGGTTTAGCGACTGGTGCATGTACTTATTTTAAAACTAATCCACCCAAAACTGAAATGAGAAAATATAATACAGGATCTGGTTCACTTTCCTTATACAGGTCGACCTTCACTAATCCGACTACCTGCAATCCGGTTCCTTCGATAATCCAGCACTGATTATGCTTAATGTGATCCTTCTGTAATTTGGCATTTTCACTAATCCGGCACTCCTCAGGTCCCAATGCTGCCGGATTAGTGAAGGTCAACCTGTACTAGTTTGTTGATTATAAACTAAATGGTAATCAACATGCTTTGTGTACCTGGGAACCTATTTGATTCATTAGGAATTACCATGAAATTATCTTGGTCAATTGTGACTTGATGTATTTGTAATCCATAAACCTTTATAATAGTTTAATCCTATACTTGTACTGAATTCTGTTATTTTAGATTAACAGGCAAAACTCTCATTGATTTCAGTAGATTGGGCAACTACTCCCACAGGTATAACCACAGTTATTTTGGCACTTCCAGCAGAACTCAACCAATTTTACTCAGTTTAATAACTAGTTAAAATTTGCAACTGACAATTTTTTAAAAATTCTAGAAATTAAAATATGGCTTACTGTAAGGGAGATAAGGGATGGAAGTTGAGTGGAAGGGAGCAAGTAGCAAAAATGGATCCTTAAAGTACTACGTAAAAAGTGAATTGACTTGACTATAGTAATTTAGGCATCTAGGAAAAGCCAAGTTTATGGGCCCATCTTTACTTATATTATCAGATTCTTGAAATAATTTACCAGGATGTAGAGCCAAACACATTAACCACATTAAAAATGTGGTTGGATACGGTGACAGAAGATTTAGGGTATTACAATATTGGTTTCATTGCATCAAAAAGGTCAACTTCCTAATCTCTAACACAAAAATAGATTACCCTCTACAATCAGAAAAATGTTGTTCTGAATGCAATACATATCTGGATTGGGTTCACATGTTCTGTGATAATACAAAGAAAACCTCTGTTACTCCTAATTAATTTCTTCAATCAAAAAGTTACCAAAAAACCAAAAAAAAAAGGAAATTTAAATTCAATTCTTAAAAGTTCAGATGATCAACTTTTCATTAAGAGGTATAATGATATTTTAAATATAAAATCTGCAATGCAAATTAACATTGCAGGATGTTCAGTAACATATATATCCTTACTAACATTTTCTCCTCTATCTTTGGAGATGTAGATATTCCCATTTCATAACAGCATGCTTTGGAACAAGAAGAATTAATATATATATATATATATATATATATATATATATATTTTATTGAAGTATGGATTGATAACAAATCATTCCCTACAATAATAACTTCCAACGTTCAATCAGCCTGAAAGTAATACTTAACAGGAATCAAACTTGAGGGTTACCAACAAAGACAAGAACACTTTCTCAAATCAATATTTTAGTAAATTTAAGGGAGTACTAGCAGGATAAAGACGAAGTAAACAGATTTTTGGCCCATGAGTGTTGGGTGGGAGTGGTTAACGACTACTTATCACTGGAACCATAAGAAAATGACCTCCTTTAATTGCTACGTGCTTGTTCCTTCATCCATTTACTGAATCACCAAAATGAGATACAACATTCAATTTTATTTTCAATGATTAGCAGAGTAAATGACCAGAATACTTGAGAAATTCAGTTGCTGTCAGAAGTATTAGGGGAGAAATTAGTTTTGGTCGTGAGCATATTAATCATTACATGCACTTGCCTCCAAAATCTTAGTTCCATTTAATCCAACTTTCAGGAGTCAGGCACACTGTAGTTGATGCTTCCCATCAATTTCACACTGGTGACCTAATTATTACTCCCCTGATATGCTTTATCCATTACACTTCCTTGGTCACTTTCAAATGTAGTATATATTAGATTTGTGTTTCTTTAAATATATATACTTCAATGGGAGTAATTGTTCCTACAATAATACCAAGGCACTTTCTCTTCCGGTTGCATTGCTAATCTCATTATGAATACAGAATACAGATTGAGATCTACGCATTATCACATTTAATCAAAAATGTCCTTCTACATTTCAGTATTTGGGGATGTAGTAAAAGAGCAACATCTGTAAACATTAACATACCACACTGTACAATATGAACTGAAGCATTATGTACAAGACTGAAATTCTTTCAAAGTGAAACAACTCGGTCTTTATCGAGTGAGTGAGTGCAACACTTCAAAGAAAGAAAATAATACATGTGCAAAATATGCTTGTGAAGGAAAAAGTACATTAGGAAGGTATCTACACTCACTACAGTAGATTACTCTTAAAACAGGTGTATTGGCAGTCATCTGTTCAGGTATCTACAAGGCACTCAGGGCAGGAATGATATGCTTTTTCTTGACGGTTGGCTTTTTTTCTTAGTCCGGTCGGAATATAGGAAATTTTGGTAAGAATTCTATTAGTATTACCTATAAAGAACGAGAAGAAGTTACTTTGTCCTTAAACAACATTTAGCATTAAATATTCTCGAGACAGTAAAACAACCTAAAATGTGTATTTATAAACACATACATAACACATTTAAAAAAAAGATATACTCTATTCTAAACAAAACAGGAGAGTTACTACTTTAATAATTCTACCTAATAAAGTGACAGTTTTGTTTGGTATAATTCCTCAACATATTCACAGTATTTCTATATGGGACCAATACGTAATTGCATTTGTCACATTATTAGCTAGAAGGCCTATTTTATTAAAATGGAAAGATGCCTCTGCTCCCACTTTGATACAATGGTTCTCTCAGGTGACATTATGTCTTAGTTTGGAAAAAATTAGAAGTCGAACTTTTGATCCTAAATTTGACTTCGAGAAAAGGTGGGGTTCTTTTGCCCATTATTATCATTTGACTTGAGTTAATAAAGATGGTCCTTTTCTGATGCTTGGTTATATGGATTTGGTTGGCGGTTTGATGTCTTTTTTTTTATGGACGCTTGTATGGCGCATAGCTCAGAGTTTGTGCTCCAAATGGGTTTCCCCCCTTTTTTTTTAGTTATTAGGGGTTTTCTCTGTTTTAGTTAGTAGAGGTTCTTTTTTTTTTCTCTCTTTCCTTTTTTCCATTAAAAAAAGCTTTAATACTTTGTTTTTTGATTATTATTGATATACTGTTCAGCTTGGTTGATAGTTTAACTCTTATTCTACATATGGATATGTTATCTTGATTATTTTGATGTATTTTTCTCTGTTGTTGATTTTCAATAATAATTAATAAAAAGATTTAAAAAGAAAGTGAAAAAAATATTTCGACCAAAGCTATTCTTGAGGCAACCATTAAAAATCAGAAACAACAAACAATCTGCTGGTGAAACTAAATAGGCCGAGTGGCATCTCTAGAGGCAAAGAAATTGTCTACATTTTGGGTTGAAACCCTGCATCAGGACTGAGAATACAAATTGATTAGAATCAGAATTAGGTTTATTATTACTGGCATATGTCATGAAATTTGTTAACTTAGCAGCATCAGTTCAGCCAGGATAATGAAAATAGGACTGCTCAGACAGGAGCCCAAATTGATTGGAGAACTGAGGGTAAAAGGATAATGGCCAGGTCAATGATATATTGAGGCACCAATAAACGGAAGGCAGATGGAATGAAGTGGAGGTGAAGGAAGGGTGGAAGTGGAGACAGCTATTGGAAGGTAACAAGCAGGAAAACTGTTCCTGTTCCACCACACCCCTTCTCCACTTTATACATAGTCATAGTCATACTTTATTGATCCCGGGGGAAACTGGTTTTCGTTACAGTTGCACCATAAATAATAAATAGTAATAGAACCATAAATAGTTAAATAGTAATATGTAAATTATGCCAGTAAATTATGAAATAAGTCCAGGACCAGCCTATTGGCTCAGGGTGTCTGACCCTCCAAGGGAGGAGTTGTAAAGTTTGATGGCCACAGGCAGGAACGACTTCCTTATCACGCTCTGTGCTGCATCTCGGTGGAATGAGTCTCTGGCTGAATGTACTTCTGTGCCCACCCAGTACATTATGTAGTGGATGGGAGACATTGACCAAGATGGCATGCAACTTGGACAGCATCCTCTTTTCAGACACCACCGTCAGAGAGTCCAGTTCCATCCCCACAACATCACTGGCCTTACGGATGAGTTTGTTGATTCTGTTGGTGTCCGTTACCCTCAGCCTGCTGCCCCAGCACACAACAGCAAACATGATAGCACTGGCCATCACAGACTCATAGAACATCCTCAGCATCGTCTGGCAGATGTTAAAGGACCTCAGTCTCCTTAGGAAATAGAGACGGCTCTGACCCTTCTTGTAGGCAGCCTCAGTGTTCTTTGACCAGTCCAGTTTATTGTTAATACGTATCCCCAGGTATTTGTAATCCTCCACCATGTCCACACTGACCCCCTGGATGGAAACAGGGGTCACCGGTACCTTAGCTCTCCTCAGGTCTACCACCAGCTCCTTAGTCTTTTTCACATTAAGCTGCAGATAATTCTGCTCACACCATGTGACAAAGTTTCCTACCATAGCCCTGTACTCAGCCTCATCTCCCTTGCTGATGCATCCAACTATGGCAGAGTCATCTGCAAACTTCTGAAGATGACAAGACTCTGTGCAGTAGTTGAAGTCTGAGGTGTAAGTGGTGAAGAGAAAGGGAGACAAGACAGTCCCCTGTGGAGCCCCAGTGCTGCTGATCACTCTGTCGGACGCACAGTGTTGCAAGCACACGTACTGTGGTCTGCCAGTCAGGTAATCAAGAATCCATGATACCAGGGAGGCATCCATCTGCATCACTGTCAGCTTCTCCCCCAGCAGAGCAGGGCGGATGGTGTTGAACGCACTGGAGAAGTCAAAAAACATGACCCTCACAGTGCTCGCTGGCTTGTCCGGGTGGGCGTAGACACGGTTCAGCAGGTAGACGATGGCATCCTCAACTCTTAGTCGGGGCTGGTAGGCGAACTGGAGGGGATCTAAGTGTGGCCTGACTATAGGCCGGAGCAGCTCCAGAACAAGTCTCTCCAGGGTCTTCATGATGTGGGAAGTCAATGCCACCGGTCTGTAGTCATTGAGGCCGCTGGGGCGCGGCGACTTCGGCACAGGGACGAGGCAGGACGTCTTCCACAGTACAGGAATCCTCCGGAGCCTCAGGCTCAGGTTGAATACATGGTGAAGTACTCCACATAGCTGAGGGGCACAGGCTTTGAGCACCCTGGTACTGACACCATCCGGTCCTGCAGCCTTGCTTGGGTTCAGACGTTTCAGCTGTCTTCTCACCTGTTCAGCTGTGAAGCCCACCGTGGTGGTTTCGTGTGGGGAAGCGGTACAGTCATGAGAGCAGGCTGGGGGACTGTGAGGAGGGGTAGGAGGGGAGAGTGGAATATGTGTTGGTTGGAGGCCGACAACAGATGGCTCATGTGGGGAATGGGCAGGGGCCACAATGTCAGATCTGTTAAAGAACAGGTTAAGTTCATTGGCCCTATCTACACTGCCTTCAGCTCCTCTGTTGCTAGTTTGCCGGAACCCAGTGATGGTCCTCATCCCCCTCCAGACCTCGCTCATGTTGTTCTGCTGGAGTTTCCACTCAAGCTTCCTCCTGTACCTGTCTTTAGCCTCCCTGATCCTGGCTTTCAGGTCCCTCTGTATTGCCCTCAGCTCCTCCCTATCTCCATCTCTAAATGCCCTCTTTTTAGCATTCAGGATGTCCTTAATGTCCTTTGTCACCCATGGCTTGTTATTTGAATAACAAAGGACAGTTCTTGTCAGAACATTGCAGTCCACACAGAAGTTGATGTAATCAGTGATGCACTCAGTGAGCCCATCAATATCCTCTCCACGTGGCTCACAGAGTGCCTGCCAGTCTGTCATCTCAAAACAACCCTGGAGCGCCTCATAAGCCTCCTCCGACCACTTTCTCACTGTCCTCGAGGTTGCAGGTTTACTCTTCACCAGAGGCACGTAGCAGGGTTTTAGATGCACCAAGTTGTGATCTGACCTTCCCAGTGGGGGAAGGGGAGAGGAGCTGTATGCATCCTTAATGTTAGCGTACATCAAATCCAGAGTCCTCTCCC
Source organism: Mobula hypostoma (assembly GCF_963921235.1). Classification (NCBI taxonomy): domain Eukaryota; kingdom Metazoa; phylum Chordata; class Chondrichthyes; order Myliobatiformes; family Myliobatidae; genus Mobula; species Mobula hypostoma. Next base: position 104,605,824 of record NC_086106.1, on the reverse strand, counting down.
CTCTGGTTGTACAGTTCACATACTGCGTGAAGTTGGGCAGTGTTCTAGCCATGGTAACCTGGTTGAAGTCACCCGAGATGGTAATGAGGGCACTCGGGTGCTGGGTTTGTAATCTGGCTATGACGGTGTAAATGCTGTTACACGCCAACGTCGGGTAAGTGACTAGTTCCACTCTCTGTTCTTAATCTTAATGCAGGGCTTCTTCCCTCTCCCCACCCCTCTATAGATGATGTTTGACCCATTGAGATCCTCCATCAAATTGTTCATTGCTTCAGAATTCAGCACTTATGCCTCCATTAAGAATCAAATGTATGGAGCTGATGACTTTACTAACCTTTGCATCCTCCCTTCACTTTAACTCTAGGTCTGTGACAGATTAGCCAATTGCAAATAGAGCAGCTGCCAAAACACATTGTTGCCCACCCAGGGACATTGGGGATGTATTGCTGAATGAACAGCTCCAGTTCTTGCAGTGAAAATAGACTTACAGGTGTTTCAGGATTTTGACACAGCAAATCCAAATAAGGCTAGCATGCAACACATGATTTTCTGGGGTGGGGATGATAATGTTTGTAGGTTGTGTTGTTGCCATGCGCCTGGTGTCCTTGTCTATAGCAGCAAGAGCTTGCGCAGTTGGAAGTGAATGTTGTGCATGGTGGATGAGTTGCCAATGAAGCAGGCTACTTTAATCTGTACAGTTGCAAACTTTCAGAGCCATAATTGCATCCATCTAGGAAAATAAATTGCATTTCACTCTGCTCATAACTCACATCTTTAGATGGGGAGGGTGATATGGGCTCTGAGTCAGAAGAGTCCCTCAAAACAGAATACCCAACTTTTGAATGGCTTTAACCACAGTGAAAACATGGCTGATCCGGCCAAGTTTCTAGTCAAAGGTGACGCCAATGATTTTGACAGTGGGATAACTTGATAATAGTAACTGATTGTCAAAGAGAGGTGGTCAAATATTCTTCCTGGTTATAGTCAATGCTTTGGATTTGCATAATAAGTGCCAATCAAAAATCTAACTTCAGCTTGAATACGGAATTGCATTTGGAGTTGTATGCAATCAGTAAACATCTTCTGAAGTCATGATGCAAGAAAATCATTGGATAGAGAAACATCCCACCTTAGCATGAGAAACTTCTCCGAAAAGGTTCTGAAGCTGAGATAATTGGGCAACAGCCCAAGTTTCCTTTCCGCACATTATAACTTAAATGCAGAGTTTTCTATGCAATTCCTGTTAACTTTGTTTTTCCAAGGAATCGATTAAGTCACTTCGGAACAAATGTTGTTTTAAAGGAATTTTCTGTAACCCAACATCAGGAATTAAATTTTTTGTCAATATTTGGGCATAACTCTAATGAAGTGTGCAGAAGAGCATTCACAGCAAAACCCAATGTAACTTTGGTGAGCAGATGCTGTTTGAAAGTACTATTGACCAGGGTAATGGTGATTAGAGAGTAGGTTAATGGAACAACTGCTGCAATAATGGGGCACTCGCTAATTTGTTTGCTCTCTTTCTGTGATCAGGACGTACCCGATTTCCCTCTGTGTTCAAGTAGATGACAGTGTTGTAGCAGTATTGAAAGAGTTTGAGTAGAGTTGCAGCTAATCGTGAGTTAGATAGCAGGGAAGGTTCAGACATAAAATGGAGACACTGCCTAGTAGAGCAGTCAACAAAGGAGTGGTCATTGACGGAGTGATCTGAGGCAGAGTGGTAGGGCCAGGGGTCTGGGATATTCCTGATCGAGTCCATGATATCCTGAAGTGGAAAGAAGAACAGCCAGAGGTCGTGGTACATATTGGTACCAACAACATAGGAAAAGGGAGGAGGTCCTGAAAACAGACTACAGGGAATTAGGAAGGAAGCTGAGAAGCAGGACCTCAAAGGTAATAATCTTGGGATTACTGCCTGTGCCAAGTGACAGTGAGTATAGGAATACAGCGAGGTGGAGGATAAATGTGTGGCTGAGGGACTGGAGCAGGGGGCAGGGATTCAGATTTCTGGATCATTGGGACCGCTTTTGGGGCAGGCACGACCTGTACAAAAAGGACGGGTTGCACTTGAATCCGAGGGGGACCAATATCCTGGCAGGGAGATTTGCCAAGGCTACTGGGGAGAGTTTAAATTAGAATTGCTAGAGGGTGGGAACCAAACTGAAGAGACGGAGGAAGGGGCAGTTAGCTCACAAATAGAGAAAGCATGGAGACAGTGCGAGAGGGAGGATAGGCAGGTGATAGAGAAGGGATGTGCTCAGACCAGTGGTTTGTGATGTGTCTATTTTAATGCAAGAAGCATCATGAACAAAGCAGATCAGCTTAGAGCATGGATCAGTACTTGGAGCTATGATGTTGTGGCCATTACAGAGACTTGGACGGCTCAGGGGCAGGAATAGTGCCAGAATTTAGACGTTTCAGAAAGGACAAGGAGGGAGGCAAAAGGGATGGCGGGGGGTGGGGGTTGCTGTGGCACTGCTGATCAGAGATAGTGTCATGGCTGCAGAAAAGGAGGAAGTCACGGAGGGATTGTCTACTGAGTCTCTGTGGGCGGAAGTTAGAAACAGGAAGGGGTCAATGACACTACTGGGTGTTTTTTTTTATATAGACCACCCAATAGTAACAGAGACATCAAAGAGCAGACAGGAAGAGAGATTCTGGAAAGGTGTAATAATAACAGCGTTGTCGTGGTGGGAGGTTTTAATTTCCCAAACATTGATTGGCATCTCCCAAGAGTGAGGAGTTTAGATGGGGTGGAGTTTGTTAGGTGTGTTCAGGAAGGTTTCCTGACACAATATGTAGATAAGCCTACAAGAGGAGAGGCTGTACTTGATCTAGTATTGGAAAATGAACCTGGTCAGGTGTCAGGTCTCACAGTGGGAGAGCATTTTGGAGATAGTGATCATAATTCTGTCTCCTTTACCATTGCATTGGAGAGGGATAGGAACAGACAAGTTAGGAAAGCGTTTAATTGGAGTAAAGGGAAATAGGAAGCTATCAGGCAGGAACTTGGAAGCATAAATTGGGAACAGATGTTCTCAGGGAAATGTATGGCAGAAATGTGGCAAATGTTCAGGGGATATTTGAGTGGCATTCTGCATAAGTACATTACAATGAGATGGAAATGATGGTAGGGTACAGGAGCCGTGGTGTACAAAGGCTGTTGAAAATCTAGTCAAGAAGAAAAGAAAAGCTTACGAAAGATTCTAAAAAAGTAGGTAATGATAGAGATCTAGAAGATTATAAAGCTAGCAGGGAGAATGAGATTAGGAGAGCCAGAAGGGGCCATGAGAAGGCCTTGGTGAGCAGGATTAAAGACAACCCCAAGGCATTCTATAAGTACGTGAAGAGCAAGAGGATAAGACATGAGAGAATAGGACCAATCAAGTGTGACAGTGGGAAAGTGTGTATGGAACTGGAGGAGATAGCAGAGGTACTTAATGAATACTTTGCTTCAGTATTCAGTACTCAGTAAAGCTTGAGTACATAGACATTAAGAAAGAGGATGTGCTGGAGCTTTTGGAAAGCATCGTGTTGGATAATTCTCCAGGACCAGACAAGCTGTACCCCAGGCTACTGTGGGAGTGGAGGGAGGGGATTGCTGAGCCTCTGGGAATGCTCTTTGCATCGTCAATGGGGACGGGAGAGGTTCCGGAGGATTAGAGGGTTGTAGATGTTGTTCCCTTATTCAAGAAAGGGAGTAGAAATAGCCCAGGGAATTATAGACCACTGAGTCTTACTTCAGTGGTTGGTAAGTTGATGGAGAAGATCCTGAGAGGCAGGATTTATGAACATTTGAAGAAGCATAATATGATTAAGAATAGTTAGCATGGCTTTGTGAAAGGCAGGTCGTGCCTTAAGAGCCTGACTGAATTTTTCGAGGATGTGACTAAACACACTGATGAAGATAAAGCAGTAGATGTAGTATGGATTTCAGCAAAGCATTTGATAAGGTACCCCATGCAAGGCTTATTGAGAAAGTAAGGAGACATAAGATCCATGGGGACCTTGCTTTGTTGATCCAGAATTGGCTTGCCCACAGAAGGCGAAGAATGGTTGTAGACAGGTCATATTCTGCATGGAGGTCGGTGACCAGTGGTATGCCTCAGGGATCTGTTCTGGGAACCCTACTCTTCGTGATTTTTATAAATGACCTGGATGAGGAAGTGGAGAAATGGGTTAGTAAATATGCTGATGATACAGAGGTTGGGGGTGTTGTGGCTAGTGTTGAGGGCTGTCAGAGGTTATAGCAGGACATCAATAGGATGCAAAATTGGGCTGAGAAGTGGCAGATGGAGTTCAACCCAGATAAGTGTGAGGTGGTTCATTTTGGTAGGTCAAACATGATGGCAGAATATAGTATTAATGGTAAGACTCTTGGCAGTGTGGAGGATCAGAGGGATCTTGAGGTCCGAGTCCATAGAACACTCAAAGCTGCTGCGCAGGTTGACTCTGTGGTTAAGAAGGGATATGGCGCATTGGCCTTTAACAACCGTGGGACTGAGTTTAAGAGCTGAGAGGTAATGCTTCAAGCTATACAGGACCCTGGTCAGACCCCACTTGGGAGTACTGTGCTTAATTCTGGTCACCTCACAACAGGAAGGATGTGGAAACCATCGAAAAGGTGCAGAGGAGATTTACAAGGATGTTGCCTGGATTGGGGAGCATGCCTTATGAGAATAGGTTGAGTGAACTCTGCCTTTTCTCCTTGGAGCCGGCGGAGGATGAGAGGTGACCTGATAGAGGTGTACAAGATGATGAGAGGCATTGATCGTGTGGATAGTCAGAGGCTTTTTCCCACGGCTGAAATGGCTAATACAAGAGGGCACAGTTTTAAGGTGCTTGGAAGTAGGTACAGAGGAGATGTCAGGGGTAAGTATTTTATGCAAAGAGTGGTGAGTGTGTGGAATGGGCAGCCAGAGACGGTGGTAGGGGTGGATACAATATGGTCTTTTAAGAGACTCCTGGATAAGTACATGGAGCTTAGAAAAATAAAGGGCTTTGGGTAACCCTAAGTAATTTCTAAAGTAAACACATGTTCGTCACAGCATTGTGGGCAGAAGGGCCTGTATTGTGCTGTAGGTTTTCTATGTTTCTAATCCAGGCACACCAATTTTTACCTCTATAGCCAAATTGTCATTAGGACTGACAGCCTTTGTTTCAGCAAGTAGGCTCAGCTATTTCTTAATACATTACACTGTTTATTGTGATGATGGCGTCATCAGGAGGAAAATAGATGAATCATCCATTTTCAGATTCAGATTAATTTATTTATCACATGTACATCCAAACATACAGTGAAAAGCATCATTTGTGTTAACAACCAACACAACCCAAGAATGTGCTAGAGGCAGCCTGCAAGTGGTGCCACACATTCCAGTGCCAACTTTGCAGTTTTGACTAGGAATGATATCAAAAGCCTTAACTTATCTTTTGTTCGCATATGATATCGATACTCTATGCTATCCAGTGGACCCCGCTACAAGTTGTTCATGCATGTAGTAGGCTTGAATGAGATTAAATTCAGATGTGAAACTCTCCAGCATCTTCTTCACATATGACATTGCCTAAGCTCATGAGAACAGGTGAATGTCAATGACCTTAAAATCATTACCAGTTACTTGCATCTCCTCAGAAGACACTAACAAGCTATATATACACACATGTCAAAAATTGTATGACTAGAAAGCAGTTGTACTTACATATTCCATCATGTTACTGGACTCACATTTCCTTTTACTTAACTTCCAGTGCAACCCAAGCTAATTCCAAAACAAGAAAAGTAAATTTAATTGAGGAGAAATTATTATGAGACAAAATTCATAACAGTGAATAATGCAAGACTGAAGGTGCTGTATTTAAATGCACATAGCATTTGTAAAAAGGTGGACAAACTCGTGGCGCAATTAGAGATTGGTCTGTATGATGCTGTAGGCTTCACTGAGTCGTGGCTGAAAGAAAGTCATAGTTGGGAGTTTAACATCAAGGGATATACTCTGTATCAGAAGAACAGGCAGGAAGGCTTAAGCAGTAATGTGGCTCTGTTGGTAAGAGATGGAATACATCTTCAGAAAGAGGTGACATAGGGTCAGAGAATGCCAAGTCTTTGTGGGTGGAGTTCAGAAAATGCAAGGGTGAAGAAAAACATTATGCAAATCATATATAGGCCTTCAAATAGTAGCTAAAATGTGGGATTGAGATTGCAAAGGGTACTGGAAAAGGTATGTAATAAGGGTAATGACAAAATTGTAATGGGAGACTTCAACATGCAGCAGGATTCGGAAAATCAGGTAGGTGTCAGATCACAAGAGAGAGAATTTGTTCATAGTCATAGTCATACTTTATTGATCCCAGGGGAAATTGGTTTTTGTTACAGTTGCACCATAAATAATAAATAGTAAGAGAACCATAAATAATTAAATAGTAATATGTAAATTATGCCAGTAAATTATGAAATAAATCCAGGACCAGCCTATCGGCTCAGGGTGTCTGACCCCCCCCCCCCCAAGGGAGGAGTTGTAAAGTTTGATGGCCACAGGCAGGAGTGACTTCCTATGACGCTCTATGCTGCATCTCGGAGGAATGAGTCTCTGGCTGAATGTACTTCTGTGCCCACCCAGTACATTATGTAGTGGATGGGAGACATTGTCCAAGATGGCATGCAACTTATCGACAGCATCCTGTTTTCAGACACCACTGTGAGAGAGTCCAGTTCCACCCCCACAACATCACTGGCCTTACCAATGAGTTTGTTGATTTTGTTGGTGTCTGCTACCCTCAGCCTGCTGCCCCAGCACACAACAGCAAACATGATAGCACTGGCCACCACAGACTCGTAGAACATCCTCAGCATCGTCCGGCAGATGTTAAAGGACCTCAGTCTCCTCAGGAAATAGAGACGGCTCTGACCCTTCTTGTAGACAGCCTCAGTGTTCTTTGACCAGTCCAGTTTATTGTCAATTCATATCCCCAGGTATTTGTAACCCTCCACCATGTCCACACTGACCCCCTGGATGGAAACAGGGGTCACCGGTACCTTAGCTCTCCTCAGGTCTACCACCAGCTCCTTAGTCTTTTTCACATTAAGCTGCAGATAATTCTGCTCACACCATGTGACAAAGTTTCCTACCGTAGCCCTGTACTCAACCTCATCCCCCTTGCTGATGCATCCAACTATGGCAGAGTCATCCGAAAACTTCTGAAGATGACAAAACTCTGTGCAGCAATTGAAGTCCGAGGTATAAATGGTGAAGAGAAAGGGAGACAAGACAGTCCCCTGTGGAGCCCCAGTGCTGCTGATCACTCTGTCGGACGCACAGTGTTGCAAGCACACGTACTGTGGTCTGCCAGTCAGGTAATCAAGAATCCATGATATCAGGGACGCATCCACCTGCATCGCTGTCAGCTTCTCCCCCCAGCAGAGCAGGGCGGATGGTGTTGAACGCACTGGAGAAGTCAAAAAACATGACCCTCACAGTACTCGCTGGCTTGTCCAGGTGGGCGTAGACACGGTTCAGCAGGTAGATGATGGCATCCTCAACTCCTAGTCAGGGCTGGTAAGTGAACTGGAGGGGATCTAAGTATGGCCTGACCATAGGCCGGAGCAGCTCCAGAACAAGTCTCTCCAGGGTCTTCATGATGTGGGAGGTCAATGCCACCGGTCTGTAGTCATTGAGGCCGCTGTGGCGCGGCGTCTTCGGCACAGGGACGAGGCAGGGCGTCTTCCACAGTACAGGAATCCTCCATGCCAACAAGATGGCTTTTTAAAGCAGCTTGTGCTCAAGCCTACTCGGGGAAAGGCTATCTTCGATTGGGTGTTGTGAAATAACCCAGATTTTATTAGTCAGCTTAACATAAAGGAACCCCTAGGAGGCAGAGATCATAATATGATTGAATTCATACTGCAATTTGAGAGGGAGAAGCCCAAGTCTCATGTATTGCAATGGAATAAAGGGAATTACAGAGGCATGAGAGAGGAGCTTGCCCAGGTGGATTGGAGGATACTGGAGGGGGATAACGGCAGAATAGAGGTTGCTGAAGTTTCTGGGTATCATTCACAAGGTGCAGGATAGATGTGCCCACAGGAAGCAGTAGTTCTCAAATGGCAGGGGTAAGCAACTGTGGCTGACAAGGGAAGTTAAGGGCTGCATAAAAGCCAATGAAAGGGCATACAAGGTAGCAGAAGGGAGTGGGAAGTTGGATAATTAGGATGCACTTAAAATCCAACAAAAGGCAACTAAAAAAGCTACAAGAGGAGAAAAGATGAAATATGAGTGCAAACTAGCTGATAATATAAAGCAGGATACTAGAAGTTTTTTCTGTTATATAAAGAATAAAAGAGTGGTGAGTGTTGATATTGGACCACTGGAAAATTATGCTGGTGAGGTAGTAATGGGGGACAATGAAATGGCAGATGACTGCTTCAGCCTTTAATGTGGAAGACAGTAGCTGTCTGCCAGAGGTTTGTGAGTGCCAAGGAGCAGGTGTGAGTGCCATTGCTATTACAAAGGAAAAAGTGCTAGGCAAACTGAAAGGTCTTAAAAGGTGGATGTCACCTGGACCATACGTCCTAAAAGAGGTTGCTGAAGAGATGACAGATGCATTGGTCATGATCTTTTAAGAATCACTTGATTCTTGAATGGTCCCAGAGGACTGCAAGATTGCTAATGTCACTCCATTCTTTAAGAAGGGAGGAGGGCAAAATTATAGGCCAGTTAGCCCAACCTCAGTATTTGGAAAAGTGTTGGAGTCCATTATCAAGGTTTCAGGGTAATTGGAGACTAAAGGTTAAAATAAGTCAAAGTCAGCATGGTTTCTGTAAAGGGAAATCTTGTCTGACAAATCTGTTTGAATTCTTTGAGGAAGTAACAAACAGGGTGGACGTCATTTAACTTAGATTTTCAGAAGGCATTTAATAAGGTGCCTCACATGAGGCTGCTTAGCAAAATAAAGTACTATGGTGTTGCAGGAAATATACTGGTATGGATAGAGGTGAGGCTGACAGGCAGGAGGCAGCAAATGGGAATGAAGGGGGCCTTTTCTGGTTGGCTCCAAGTGACTAGTGTCCCTCAGAGGTCAGTATTAGGACCGCTACTTTTCACATTGTTTATCAATGATTTATAGTGGAATTAATGGTTTTGTGGCAAAGTTTGTGGATGATACAAAGATAGGTGGAGGGATAGGTAGCACTGAGGAAGCAATATGATTGCAGCAGGACTTAGACAAATTGTAAGAATGGGCAAAAAAGTGGCAGATGGAATTCAGTATTGGGAAGTGTATAATAATGCATTCTGGTAAAAGGAACAGTAGTGCAGACTATTATCTAAATGGGGAAATAATTCAAACGTCAAAAGTGCAAAGGGACTCAAGACTCCTCGTGCATGACTCCCAGAAGGTTAATTCACAAGCTGAGTCTGTGGTAAAGGCGCCAAATGCAATGTTGGCATTTATTTCAAGGGGAATAGAATATATAAACAAGGACACCATGCTGAAGCTTTGTAAGACACTAATCAGGCCACACTTGGAGTATTGTCAACAGTTTTGGGTCCCTTACCTCAGAAAGGATGTACTGTCATTGGAGAGGGTCCAGAGGAGATTCATGAGGATAGCTCCGGGAATGAAGGGTTTATAATATGAGGAGTGTTTGGCAGCTTTGGGCCTGCACTCACTCGAATTTAGAAAAATAAGTGGGGATCTCACTGAAACCTACCAAATGTTGAAAGGACAGGTGGATGTGGAGAGGACGTTTCCTCCGGTAGGGGTATCTAGAATTAGAGGGCACAGCCTCAAAATCGAGGGGTGACCTTTTAAAACAAAAAATAAGGAGGAATTTTTTTTAGCTACAGAGTGCAGTGGGGGCCAAGTCTGTGGGTATATTCAAAGTGGAATTGATAGATTCCTGAATGGTTGGGACATCAAGGAGTATGGTAAAAAGACAGGTGTAGGGGGTTGAATGGGATTTAGGATCAGCCATTTTGAAATGGCAGAGCGTACCTTACATGGCATAATTCTGTTCTTATGTCATTTTGTCAAATTTCAAGTGCAAAAGTAATCCAACCTCAACTATCTACAATAATAAAAAAATCAGTGAATTATTAAACCATCTGCTTGCAGAATATTGGAGGATTTTGGTGACTCAATTATCCTTTTCCAATTCAATGCTCATTCTGCACTCTCTCCAAAGACTCAACATCCTTCTTATAATGGAGCGACCACAATTGTATGTAATCCTCCAGATGCGGTCTAACTAGAGTTTTATAAAGCTGCAGCATAACTTCCCGACCTTTGAACTCAATGCCCTGACTAATAAAGGCAAGTATGCAATATGCCTTTTTACCCACTCTATCAACCTGTGTAGCCACTTTGAAGGAGCTATGAACTTGGATCCCAAAATCCCTCTGCTCATCAACATTGTTAAGGGACTTGGCCGTAACGTACTACCTCTTTACATTTGAGCTATCAAGGTGGAATGCTTCACATTTGGCTGGGTTAATCTCCATCTACCATTTCCCTGCCCATTTCTGCAACAGATCTATATGCTGCTGTATTCTTTGCTATCCACAACACCACCAATCTTTGTCTTTTGGAACATGAGAGGAAACCAGAGCACCTGGAGAAAACCCAAGCAATCACAGGGAGAAAATATGAACTCCTTACAGATTGCGGTGGGAAATGAACCCTGTCCTTACAGCTGACACTGTAAAGTGGGGTGCTAATCACAAGCTACTGTGCTGTCCGAACTTCATTCAGCCCTCCCTAAAATAAACCTTCACAGTCAATCAAATGATAATTCTAATTCCTAATACAATAGTTTGACTGTGAAGAAGATAATTTATTTAATTGTTTACTGATACAGGGCGCAGTAGGCCCTTCAGGCCACGGTACTCCAGCAATCCCCGATAATGGTGATTAACTCTAACCTAACACAGGACAATTTACAATGATCAATTAACCTACCTAGTAGGTCTTTGGACTGTGGGAGGAAACCGGAGTATCCAGGAAAACCCATGCATTCCAAGGAGAGGATGCACAGAGACACCTTACAGATGGTGCTGGAGTTGAATTCCAAAGCCCCGAGGTGTACTAGCATCATATTAACAGCCGTGCTACCATGGCGGCCACATTAATATAGTATTAATATTTTCCCTCAGGTCCAGATGTTAGTGTACAAACAAAATAGAGCGCCACCATGTGGAAATTACATTGAAAATCCACGCTGATAACTTTTAATCAATAGCCTGCAAGAAAGCTTCATTTTCAAGTGATAAAATAACAGAATTATAATGTGTGAATACACAATGCATAATTACTGAGTTTTTACCTTGTGATACAATCTGTTGTTTTCCCACTCTAACAGCTTTTGTATTGATCTTCTAGTCTGGAAAAGACAGAAAAGAAGATATTCTTTTAGCATTATACTTAACACAAAGCATTTATACAATAAAGCAGACAGTAAGGTAAATAAAGATTAATTCTGCAAAAAGTTATAATTTGCTATAACATTAGAAAAGCTGCTGATCACAAATTTGATAGTTCCACATTTACCCATTTAATCAAATTCTGAGATATAATAACCAATCTACTTAAAAATCATAAAGACCAAAACACTTTTGACACTATTTACATAGTAACAACACTATTAAATAGCAGGAGTATTAAGTTCAAAATATTAATGGTATTAAGTTCAAAAGTTCAAAGTAAATTATCAAAGTACATAAACATCACCATATACAACCCTGAGCATTCATAGTAAATCTAGGAAACACAATAGAATAAATGAAAGACCGCATCCAACAGGATGGACAAAAACTAATGTGCAAAAGAGAACAAACTGTACAAATACAAAAAAGAAAAAGAAGTAATAATAATAACCAGTCTGGAAATTTTACAAAGAAAAGTAAGAATGGAAATGACAAATTTTTAGAAAACACTATATACACTCAAATGCATTTAGATTAACATTACCTTGGACAGGAGAAGGAAGAGGAATGACAGACATTAAAAAGCTACACAACAATCAGATAAAACTTCTAAGGATATATTTTCTTCAACAGAAACAGGAATCAGCGCGCCATGTGAGCACATGCAATTCTGATAAGTAATACACACTTCAAAACTTAAATGAAAGCACAACCAAGTAAAATGAAGAAATTATCACTACAGAAGAAAAAGTTAACCAATGTAAGAGTATGCCCCTCCATGGAAGACATCCCTGTAACCTGAACAAAATAGATACAGGATCTATGAGGAAACATCGAACATCTGGCTTAGAGACCTCTTCCCAGAAACAGAGAGGTCCCCTGTGGCAATACAGGACCAGGCGGTTAACACAAAATTTATCAAAAATATATAATAAAAGACCAACAACTTCAAGATGATAAATATAGAAAATGTTAAGAGCAACCAGGAACAATTCAACTCACTGCAGGATCCTATAGCTCAATCAAGTGGCAAACATCATTCACCAAAATCTTGCTTTTAAAATACGAACTCATAAAAGACACTATACCTTATGATAAATACAAGCCTGATCCAGTTTAGAGTCAGAGTCCTACAAATTATATTACAACCAATCATTTATTACAGATAGTACGATCCATAATAACTGTCCGGAAATAATATTACATGATAAACAAGAACAACTTAATTAATAGATAAAGCCATTCCAAACAACATAACCTACAGAAATCAATAATGAAAACCACCAGAAATATCCTGAATTAAGAGAGGAAATTGAAAAACTATGAAACATGAATAGGGTACATCACTATTGGGACAATATCTACAACTGGTATCATCCCAAAGTTATTACACAAAAGCATTAAACAGTTAGCCCTACAAAGCAATACTTAGGAAAATCTCCAGAAAGCTAAAGCCCTGAACTCCGCTAGAATAGTCTGAAAGTTCCTAACAATTGGGAAATGAATGTGCTTGGCTATTTCCATAGCTCAAGTTTTATCAGCTTGAGCTGAAGAAATAATAATAATAATAATAAATTAAGAAGAAAAAGAAATTCAAAACATGAGATGAAGAGTCCTTGGAAGTGAGTTCATAGGTTGTGGAAACAATTCAGTGAGGGAAATCGGGTGAAGTTATCCACTCTGGTTCAAGAGCTTGATGGTTGACAGGTAATAACAGTTTCTGAACCTAGTGTTGTGGGTCCTGAGGCTCCCGTACCTCCTTCCTGCTGGCAGCAGCAAGAAGAAAGCATTAATAGGCATTAGCCTTAAAAAGGAATTTCAGGAAATTAGGAAGTCAGATAGGTGCATGAATGAAAGAAAAATGGAGAGCTATGTGGGAGGGAATCATCAAGTTGAAAGGTTGGCACAACATCATGGGCCGTGGGGACAGTACTGTTTTATGTTCTGAAGCAAGCACAGAAGAAAATCTTTTTACAAAAAGAGAAAATAGTGGAAATGCTCAACAAGTCGGGGAGCACGAGTAGAAAGAGATGGAAATAATGTTTTAACATTAAGAAAATAGATAATTTGTTTGTAAATTCACCATTCTTAGGAATTATAAAATGTATTGCAAACATTTTATACAACTTTTTGCAGAAGAAGAAATATAGTAATACAATGAAAATAACACTTCCTCCTTACATGTACCTCCTATATGACAAAATGGCTGAACAGGTTTAATGGGCTAAATGGCCTAATTCTGCTCCTATATCTTATCATCTATGTCTGGTGCAATATTACAATGGCAGTGATTTATATCTGCAGTTGAGAAACTGCAAAGTCTACAAGCCTACAAATAATCACTTCATGAGTAATATTGAAACAATTACTTTTTGTGAGGTGCTGCAAGTTAATAGGGAATGTTCCAAAGACAAGTGTAGTACAACAAAAGAATGCTCTGAAACAGAAACAAAAACAATATTCCTGGTCAAACAGCATCAATGGAAAAAGGAAAAACAGCATTGACATTTCAGGTTGATGATCTTTACTCTGAACAAAGGTGTAAATCAAACAGTTTTCAAGTTGTAGCGATGTAGAGTGAATAAAAATGTTCTATGACAGAGTGCAAATGTTTTTTTTTAATTTACTAATAACAGTAATTTGGAAAAATTAAGCACTGTGCAATGACTGAGAGCTGAAAATTTAATAGCAACATCAATAATCAGCACAGATAATTGTTATTCAAAGTCCATCAATTTTCAAACAAGTGTGATAGGTAATTATGATCAATTGAATTGCAGTGAGGAATAGTGGGGATGTAGTGGGTGGATGAAACAGCACCTTTTTCCATATGTTAAATTACAGTGAAGCTGAATGCTCAAGTAGGCCAATATCCTTGTGCAAATACATAAAACAACTTGGACTACCAATATCATCCACTTTAACCCTTTATCCAGGTACGACTGTACTCCTGTAATATCAACTCCCTCTTTATTTAATCTGGACATCTGCATCCTTTAATCCCAATAATTTACACCTGCTGCTTCTTTTCTTCGCTTTTGGAGTTCTGTGCAACCTCTGAAACTACTTTTTACTTCTGGGTTTTATGTTAATCATAGAATAAACAGCAAATACTTGTAAAAGCCATGAGAAATGAATTTTTGGAGAGATCAGAATCAGGTTTATTATCACCGGCATGTGGCGTGAAATTTGTTAACTTAACAGCAGCAGTTCAATGCAATACATAATCTAGCAGAGAGAAAAAAATAATAAATTAAATAATAATAATGATAATAATAAACAAGTAAATCAATTACACATATTGAATAGATTTTTAAAACTGTGCAAAAACAGAAATACATTTTTAAAAAAAAGTGAGGTAGTGTCCGAAGATTCAATGTCCATTTAGGAATTGGATGGCAGAGGGAAAGAAGCCGTTCCTGAACCACTGAGTGTGTGCCTTCAAGGCTTCTGTACCTCCTACCTGATGGCAACAGTGAGAAAAGGGCATGCCCTGGGTGCTGGAGGTCCTTAATAATGGATGCTGCCTTTCTGAGACACCAATCCCTGAAGATGCCCTGTGTATTTCGTAGGCTAGTATCCAAGATGGAGCTGAGTCGATTTACAACCTTCTGCAGCTTCTTTCGGTCCTGTGCAGTAGCCCCTCCATACCAGACAGTGACACAGCCTGTCAGAATGCTCTCCACGGTACAACTATAGAAGTTTTTGAGTGTATTTGTTGACGTACCAAATCTCTTCAAACTCTTACAGCTGCTGTCTTGCCTTCTTTATAACTACATCGATATGTTGGGACCAGGTTAGATCCTCAGATCTTGACACCCGGGAACCTGAAGCTGCTCACTCTCCACTTCTGATCCCTCTATGAGGATTGGTATGTGTTCCTTCGTCTTACCCTTCCTGAAGTCCACAACCAGCTCTTTTGTCTTACTGACGTTGAGTGCCAGGTTGTTGCTGCAGCACCACTCCACTAGTTGGCATATCTCACTCCTGTACGCCTTCTAGTCACCATCTGAGATTCTACCAACAATGTATCGTCAACAAATTTATAGATGGTATTTGAGTTATGCCTAGCCACACAGTCATATGTATACAGAGAGTAGAGCAGTGGGCTAAGCACACATTCCTGAGGTGTACCAGTGTTGATTGTCAGCAAGGAGGATATGTTATCACCAATCCGCACAGATTGTGGTCTTCCGGTTAGGAAGTCGAGGATCCAATTGCAGAGGGAGGTTCAGAGGCCCAAGTTCTGCAACTTCTCAATCAGGATTGTGGTAATGGTATTAAATGCTGAGCTATAGTCAATGAACAGCATCCTGACGTAGGTGTTTGTGTTGTCCAGGTGGTCTAAAGCCGTGTGGAGAGACATTGAGATTGCATCTGCTGTTGACCTATTGTGGCAATAGGCAAATTGCAATGGGTCCAGGTCCTTGCTGATGCAGGAGTTCAGTCTACATGACCAACCTCTCAAAGCATTTCATTACTGTTGATGTGAGTGCTACCCGGCGATAGCCATTAAGGCAGACCACATTATTCTTCTTCTTAGGCACTGGTATAACTGTTGCCTTTTTGAAGCAGGTAGGAACTTCTGCTCGTGGCAGTGAGGGGTTGAAAATGTCCTTGAGTACTCCCTTTAGCTGGTTGGCACAGGTTTTCAGAGCCTACCGGGTACTCCGTTGGGGCCTTCCGCCTTGTGAGGGTTCACTCTCTTTAAAGACAGCCTAACATCAGCCTCTGAGACAGAGATCACAGGGTCATCAGGTGCAGCAGGGATCTTCACAGCTGTAGTTGTGTTCGCCCTTTCAAAGCATGACTGGAGATATTGGAAGCCAAAAAGAAAAATACTTAGGCAAACGCTCTACAGTTCATATCACTCAGTTGCAAACAAATAAGTCATGGAAAAAAGGAGAGACTGCTGTTTTGCAGCACACTGCCTTAGGAGATGTGAACATTTACAGAGAGAGAGAGAGTGAGAGTGAGAGTGAGAGTGAGAGAGAGAAATATATATATATTTATTTCAGAGAATATAAATATATACACACACACACACACACACTAGACAACTGGGTGACTGACCCGTTGGGGCACCCTTTGAGAGAAGGGTAGTGCAGTCTGATGTGAAAAGAACGAACATTAATTTTTCCTGAATGCTACTGGTATCGCTTTGCTTTGGAAACTGAAGTAGAAAACTTCAATTTATTAAAGAAGAACGACGCATAGCAAATATAGCTCCTCCTCGTTAAACGAAGGACACTTTTGATGGCATCATTTCCGGTTTATCTGCCACCCTTGTGCCTCTTGTTGTCATTCTGGAGATGCGCAGTCCTTTCATCCCCTGTCTCTTCATCTCTTCTGCTATTTGTTCTGTCTCTGATCCTGGAGACGTGCATTTCTCAGCCTTTTTGTCTCTTCCTCTCTCCTCCTTCTGTGCCTGTTTCTATCATTCTGGAGACGTGCAGCCCTTTCATCCCACATCTCGTCAGCTCTTCTGCTGTTTGTCTCTGATCCTGGAGATGTGCATGCCTCTCCTCCTCACTCTCTTCTTCTCTCATCTTTTTTTGTCCTGACTCTTTGATCCTAGAGTCTTGCGGCCCTGGCCTCATCCGATTCTTGTTCTCTCCCTCTCCTTGCCGCTTCCCGACGACGTTTGGCGTCATCTCTTGACCATAATGTCCCCCTTCCCTTTCCATGTGGCATAATTAGGCTGACCATTTTTTTTTTTACCCTTATGCTGGATAGAAAATACGAAGCACTAACACCAAAGAATGCTGATTATTCTTGATGATGTGGTTGGCATTCTCCTAAATGGATGTGATATAGTCACCGCTGTCCTTTGACTGCAGCAAAGGGTTTTATAGGTGTCTCGAAGTATGTCATTACAATAAGATTTAATTATCTCTTATTGATGGGTGCAGTTAGATCTGTCCCAATCCTGTACATGCTGATGGTGATGAGCAGAATGTGACCCCTCGAAATAGAGCTGCCCTGCCCTTTTGCTTCGGTAGGTGTCACTGCTGAGACTGGTCGTGCGCATGCATCGGGCTGTCGCGTCCCAATTTCCATGATGGCCGATCGGGTCTTGGGTGAAAGCCAGCCTGTTGATTTTTGGCGAATGAGCAATTTTTTACGAATATATAACCCTGAACTTGGCTTGCATTCTGTAAGTTAGCGCATTTTAATTCGATTTAGCCAAAAAAAGTGCCGCTGTAATGCACCGTTTGTGCTAATTGGAGGTCACAAACAGACAGACAGAGCATGAGAGTTTTAGTAGTATATAGATGGGATAGATATAGATATACACATACACACAGACATATATAAACATGCACACACACAGTGGTGCTAGAAAGTTTGTGAACTCTTTAGAATTTTCTCTATTCTGCAGAACGTGACCTAAAATGTGATCAGATCTTCACGCATGTCTTAAAACTAAATTAAGATTACACTAAAGCTGTTAATTTATTTATTGAGAAAAATGATCCAGTATTACATGTATTTGTTGGAAAAAAAATGTGAACCTTTGCTTTCAGTAACTGGAGTGACACCCTTGTACAGCAATAACTTCAATCAAATGATTCTGCTAAGTGTTGATCAGCCCTGAACATAGGCTTGGAGGAATTTTAGGCCTTTCCACCTACAAAACTGCATCAACCCTGGAATGCTGGTGGACTTACTTGCATGAACTGCTTGCTTCAGGTCCTCCCACAACATTTCTATAGGACTAAAGTCAGGACTTTGACTCGTCCATTCCAAAACATGAAATTTATACTTTATACTTTTTTTGTCGTCAAACAATTGATACCAGAACGTACATCATCATAGCGATATTTGATTCTGTGCTTCCCACTCCCTGGATTACAAATCGATAGTAAATATTAAAAATTTAAATTATAAATCATAAATAGAAAACAGAAAAATGGAAAGTAAGGTAGTGCAAAAAAACCGAGATGCGGGTCTGGATATTTGGAGAGTACGGCCCAGATCCGGGTCAGGATCCGTTCAGCAGTCTTATCACAGTTGGAAAGAAGCTGTTCCCAAATCTGGCCGTACGAGTCTTCAAGCTCCTGAGCCTTCTCCCGGAGGGAAGAGGGACGAAAAGCGCTTTGGCTGGGTGGGTCGTGTCCTTGATTATCCTAGCAGCACTGCTCCGACAGCGTGCGGTGTAAAGTGAGTCCAAGGACGGAAGATCATACCAGGTTGTGATGCACCCTAGAAGAATGCTTTCTACGGTACATCTATAAAAATTAGTGAGGGTTTTAGGGGACAGGCCAAATTTTCTTTAGTTTTCTCAGGAAGTAAAGGCGCTGATGGGCCTTCTTGGCAGTGGACTCTGCTTGGTTGGACCAAGTCAGGTCATTTGTGATATTGACCCCGAGGAACTTAAAGCTTTTGACCTGTTGCATTTGCGCACCACCGATGTAAATTGGGTCGTGCGGTCCGCTACTCCTTCTGAAGTCAACAACCAATTTCTTCATCTTGCTGACGTTGAGGGATACGTTGTTGTCTTCGCACCATGCCACCAGGTTCTTAATTTCCTCTCTGTACTCAAACTCATCATTACTCAACATATGGCCTACTTTCTTCTGCTTTAACCATTCTTTGGTAGACTGACCTGTCGTTGTCTTGTTGCATGACCCACTTTCTCTTGAGCTTCAGTTCACAGATGAATACCCTGACATTTTCCTGTAGAATTTGCTGGTACATTTTAAAATTCATAGTTCCAACAACGATGGCAAGCCATCCTGGTCCTGAGGTAGCAAAACAGGCCCATGTTTCACAGATGGGATGAGGTTCTTATGCTGGAATGCAGTGCTTGCTTTTCGCCAAACATAACTCTTTTCACTTAAGCCAAACTAGTTCTTTTTGGACTCATCCAGCCACAGAACATTCTTCCAATAACCTTCTGGCTTATCCACATGGTCTTTAGCAAACTTCAGACAAGCAATAATGTTCTTGGAGAGTAGTGGCTTTCTCCTTGCAATCCTGCCATGCACACCATTGTTGTTCAGTGTTTGCCTGATGGTAAACTCATGAACACTGATATTAGCCAATGCAAGAGAGGTCTGTAACTCCTTAGACGTTACCCAGGGGTTCTTTGTGACCTCCTGGAATATTACATGCCTTGCTCTTGGAGTGATTTTTATTGGTCGACCAGCCCTGGGGAGAGTAACAAAGTTGTTGAATTCCCTCCATTTGTACACCATCTGCCTGACTGTGGATTGGTTGAGCCCAAACTCTTTAGAAATGTTTCTGCATCCCTTTTCCAGACTGAAGAGCATCAACAACTTTTTTCTCTGAAGTCCTTAGAAATCTCCTTTGATCAAGGTTTGTCACACTTCCAAAAACCTGGGTGGTGAAGATCCAGGTTTATGTTCTTTAAGCAGGACAGGACGTCCCACACTCAACACCTGATTGTCATCCCATTGATTGAAACACCTGACTAATTTCCCCCTTAAATGACCTGACAATCCTAGAGGTTCACATACTTCTTCCATTTTTCTCAATAAATAAATGAAAAGGTACAATTTTTTGTATAATTTATCTAGTTTTACTTGAAGATCTGATCACATTTTAGGTCCTATTTATATAGAAAATTCTAAAGGGTTCACAAACTTTCTAGCACCACTGTGTGTGTGCGCATCTCAAGTGCACAAGGCTTTTGAACAGTACTGTAGTAATTTTATGTATCACACTGTACTACTGCTGCAAAAATAAAACAAATTTCATGATATACGTGCGTGATGGTAAACCTGATAAGGGTCTCTATTGTGGACTGAGAGTGGGAAGAGGGCAGGGAGAGGCTAATCATGGTTAGGAAAAGGGGGAGGGAGAGGGAAGGGAGTGGGAAGCACGAGGGAGACTTTCTGTAATGATTAATAAACTAATTGTTTGGAATCAAATGACCTTGCCTGGTGGCTCAGGCTGGGTGTGTCTGTACCCATGCCACTGCCTAGCCGTTATACTCCTCCTCTGCCACCTGTCCCATTATCCTCCTGCAGTGCTCCACCCTCACCATTCCCAACAGATCTCCTGCCTCTGGGAACATATTCTAGGCACCTACCATTCTGAACAACCCCCTCATCTTAAATCCACACCCTCTAGTATTAGACATTTCAACCCTTGGGAAAAGATACTGATCATCTTCTCTATCAGTATCCCTCAATTTTATAAACTTCTATCAAGTCACCACTCAACCTGTGCTGCTCCAGAGAAAATAACCTTGTTTTGTTTAACGTTTGCTACAGCACAAGCCCTCTAATCCAAGCAGCATTATGATAAAGCAAACTTAGACATCTTTTCTACAATGGAGTGACCAAAATTGAATGCAATCCACTAAATAAGGCCGCACCACAATTTTAATATGATCTTGAGGTAGTAGAAGAGAATACTTTGTCCTCAAGCAGCATAATTATGTCAAGACATGATGATTGACAGATACAAAGGATTTAGAATGTGTGTCTTATCAACTGACAATTCTCAGCTAACTAGTTCTTCAAATTGCGGTCTGTGCTTATGATCTACTTTGACATTAAAAACTCTTAACTTAGAAATTTGATTGTCCAAAGCTTTTTATTTCAGCACCACACAGCTGAAAATGTGGTTTGGATGCTCTTTAGCTCAACTTATATAATTCCTGAAATTCCACAGGGGACTTCCAAGTGTGCAAGATGGTGCAAAATGGCGCTGGTGAACCACAGCAACGTATTGTAGGTAGCTTCCAAAGCTTCCAAATGTGCTACTTCTGACCTGCTCTTACTGCAATCCCGAGCCTGTAATTCCCCTTGAATAAAAGTACTTCTGAACCATCTTAACAAACTAGTGATTCCACAATCTTCTGAAGGACTTGACAGACTTAACTGTCAAGCATGCAAGTATGGCACCTTTAAGCAGATGAAGGTACATCGCCGCATCCAAAAGAAAGGGAGGAGAGGAGGACTCCAAGCTTGGCTAAAATGCTGAAGTATGAAACTTCCTCTACCCAGTACCTTGTTAGCAAATGTACAGTCAATGGACCCACGGGATGCATCCAGTCCAGATGGGGTACCTGGCCGAGTACTAAAGACCTGTGCTGATCAAATTGCTGGAGTGTTCACCGATATCTTTAACCTATTGCTTCGGCAGTTTGAGGTACCCAACTGCTTCAAGCAGGCTTCAATTACACCGTGCCTGGGAAGAACAAGGTAACCTGCCTCAATAACTAGTCCACTGCGATGAAGTGCTTTGAGAGGTTGGTGTTGAAGCACATCAACTTCTGCCTGAAAATGAATTTGCATCCATTCCAATTTGCCTACCGTCACAACAGGTCAACAGCAGATAGCATTTCATTGGTTCTTCACTCAACCATGGAACATCAGGAGAGCAAAGACACATATATCAGGATACTCTTCATTAACTATACAGCTTAGCATTCAATACTACCACCTCCTCAAAACTAATCAATAAGCTTTAAGACCTTGCCTCAATACCTCTGTGCAACTAGATCCTTGATCACTTGCAGACCAGTCAGTTCGGGTTGGTAAAAACATCTTCACAATCTCCATCAACACAGGTGCACCACAAGGCTCTGTGTTTAGTCCTCTGCTTTATACTTATGACTGTGAGACTAAGCACAGCTCCAATGCCATATTTAAGCTTGCTGGTGTTTGCTGTTGATGGCTAAATCAAAGATGGTGACAAATCAGCATATAGGAGGGAGACTGAAAATATCACTGAATGGTGCAACAACAAAAGCCTCTTAATGTCACAAAAGCAAGAGCTGATTATTGACTTCAGGAGAAGGAAACTGGAGGTTCATGAGCCAGTCCTCATCAGGGGATCAGTCAGCAACTTTAAATTCCTCTGTGTTGTCATGTCAGAGGATCTGCCCTGGGTCGAGCACCCAAGTGCCATTATGAAGAAATCATGGCAGTGTCTCTACTTTGTTAAAAGTTTGCAGATTCAGCATGTTATCTAATACTTTGACAAACTTCTATAGATGTGTAGAGAGTATATTGACTGGTTGCATCACGGCCTGATATGGAAACACTAATGCCCTTGAACAGAAAAGCCTAGAAACAATAGTGGAAATGGCCCAGTCCATCAGTTAAAGCCCTCCACACCACTGAGCACATCTACATGGAGTGCTGTCATATGCAGCATCCACCACCAAAGACCCCCACCATCAAGGCTGTGCTCTGTTCCCACTGCTGCTATCATGAAGGTGGTACAAGAATCTCATGACTCGCACCACCAAGTTCAGGAACAATTATTGCCCCTTACCCATGAGGGCCTTGAACCAGTGTGGATAACTTGATTCAACTTCACTCGCTCCATTACTGAACTGTTCTCATAACCTACTGACTCACTTTTAAGGACATTTCATCTCATGTTCTCAATATTTATTGCTGATATATATTTTTTTAAATTTTGTATTTGCACACTTTGTTGTGTTTTTTTTACATGGGTTGTTTGTCTGTCCTATTGGTTGCGTCTTTCATTGACTCTATTGTGTTTTTTGTACTTGCTGTGAATGCCCAAAAGAAAATGAATTCCAGAGTTAGACAGTACATATTAACATACATGTACTTTGATAATAAATTTACTTTGAACTTAAACTTTGAAGTGTCTGTTGCATTTCACATGTCATCATTCTCCAGTAGCAAGTAACTTAATGCTGGTGTCAGAAGCCCATCAAAGCCAACTCCTATACACTGGCCTTTGTACTTTCCAAAGTCTGTTAGCCAAAATTAGCCCAGGCCTAGATCCTTCAATGGCCCAATCTTTACTACACCCTACCATCAAAGGGATATCCATCAAGTGACCCCTCTTCTCTCCCTACCAAGTCTTCTGCTTCTACCCACTCCCTGGTCACCTTGATATACAGTGTACAAATCTGCTCAACTATGATACTTGTTCTGTAGCAAACAAAGTTTTCGACCTTGGGCATCACTATTGTTTGCAAAGCTGGTCCATAGCCAAAATAGTCCTGAATATTCACAGAATGGCCCAAGAGCATGATTATAAGATAGCTCTTGTACATTTCTTGATAATTGTATTATTAGCAGGACTTATCTAATTTACATCAATAAAGTTAACTACATCCCCGTTATAATTGTCAAGTCTTGAATAATATTTTGCTGATATTCACAAACTTCCTTCATAAAAACAATAAATTTAGAAATGTTTGAATGTTACATTGTGTTTAATTCTTTAAATCCTCAAAGTTGTAAAATTTTATGGCATTTCTATTGGAGCTTCAGCAAATTTGTCATTACACCAAGATACAATATACTAAATATTATGGTTTACTTCCTGTAGTAATGTAATAATTCTCTTAGAAAAATACAAGACTCAAACATTCATCTACCTGCTAATTTCAACATTAGTTAAGAAAGCCCTTGAGGTGTTAGAATCAGCTTCAATGCATCAGCCACTACCCAGATGATAGCACAGGCCGGAGGACTGTTAGTCCAATTCCACTTCATAAACTTGAACACAAACTTCATTATAACATTTCACTGATGGAAAGTGTCATAATTTTGTGTAAGGCATTACAATGAAATGTTATTTGCTGTTATTTACTGTTGCAAAAGAACAGTTCAGATTACCTTGAACAAGAGCAGAGAGTATTCCAGATACTCTGGCTGATAGGGATCACTTACACAAATCAAAGTGAAGCCTGTCTGAGCAAACTAACTGCTAAGTTTCCTATGTTACAGCACCTACAAATCTGAGATGTCGTGAAAAAGGATGCATTATAATGAAAATGTTTCTGACTATGGCCAACTTAATATATAGTCTAAATATGTAAGACTGCTGCATTGTCAGTTCTTTTACACATCAAGCTGAAATCTTATCTGCCTATTCAGCACAACAAACTAAATAGCAATAGTCCTCCCTCAATCAATACTACCCCAATTACTACTATCTGCTAAATGCTACAAATATCAATGTGTGACTGTCACTTTTTGCCAACATAATAATCACTTCTGTTCAAAAATTTCCAAAGAGGAATGCACGTTGAATAAATACACCAACATTCACTTCTAGGCAGGTGCACCAGTCGCTACATCCAAGTTCACCTTTCTGGCAGAAAATGTTACTAACATGTTTTAGTACAGACTTTAAGAGCAGAATATACAAGTGTTATCTCCTCATCCTCTCATTAGAGAGATGCATTGTAAAAACAGGGTATGTAACTTCCTTTGTTTATCCTGGCATCAGTGGTGTCTAAACAAAACAATCATCCATCCAATGATAGAAATCTAAGGTTCACTAGAGTAACACTGTTCCATCTGAATGCCTTTTGTAATACAACCTCCTGGATGAAGAGTACAGGAATGAAGAAATCTAAGGTTCACTAGAGCAACACTGTTCCATCTGAATGCCTTTTGTAATACAACCTCCTGGATGAAGAGTACAGGAATGAAGAAATCTAAGGTTCACTAGAGCAACACTGTTCCATCTGAATGCCTTTTGTAATACAACCTCCTGGATGAAGAGTACAGGAATGAAATCGAACAGCTGGTTCAGCAGTGTCACAACAACTTCTCACTCAATGTCAGCAAGAATAATAGAACTGACTTTCATAATCTAACCTAATCTATGGATTTCAGGAGGGGGAAGATAAGAGAATGCACATCATTCCTCATTGAGGGGATCTACTATAGGTCCAATGCAATAATGCAATCACTAAGGCGGCACACCAGTGGCTCTATGTTGTTCGGAGCTTCAGGATGCCACTGAAGGCTCCTGCATTTTCTATAGATGTAAAGTGTAGAAGTACTCTGGTTGTATCACAGGCTGGTATGGAGGCTCTAATGCACAGGATTGCAAGAGGGTTGGTGACTCAGTCAGCTCCATCATAGGCACAACACTTCCCAACATTGAGGAGATCTTGAAGAGCTGGTGCCTCAAGAAGACAGCATCTATCACTAAGGATTCCCGTCATCCAGGACGTACCTTCTTCTCAATACTATCATTGGAGAGGAGGGACAGAAACCTGGAGATCCAGAAATAACAATTCAAAAACAGCTTTCCCCTTCCACCACCAGATTTCTGAACTGTGAACACTGTCTCATTTTATTTTGCACAATTTGTTTAATTTTGTAATCTATAGCAAAGTCTTTGCAATGTACTGCTGCCGCAAAACAACAAATTTCACATCATCTTGTGAGCAACAGTCAGCAATAACAAATCTCATTCTGATTATTTCCTCAGTTGTCCCTTAGGGTCAAAGATGACTTCAATCAACTCCAGTTCTGTTGGACTGACAAGTCCCAAGTGAAAGCCACGGACTCTGCCCCACATGGCACAAGTAAATATTCCACATATAGGTTGATTGGATTACTTCATATTTTACTTGCTGGTTGTAATTATTCCCAGAGACTAAGTGTGTGGTCCCATCTTCCATGATGGTTGAGTTGTCTTGGTCTGGGGATTCCAATAAGTCAGGGAGAATGTTACAGCTTCTCAGAGAGATTTAAGCATGTTCCCAAAAGTGTTTGCTGTCCTCCTGGAAATCGTTAGCCTCAATAGAGATCACAGTGAAATGTTTGTTTCATGAATCTAGTGTCCAGCCTGAGTGTATGTGCATCAGACAAATATTGGGAATGGTCAGGGACCATTGCTACCTGAGGTCCTGGTTCCTAATCATTAATTTTCAACAGGCAGCTTAAAGTTATGCTGGTACATTGGAGGTATGGTAGATTTTCATATTGATACTTTCCCTTTCTACTTTCAAAATATGATAAGTGATTCAGGTTAATCGGGATCTCATCACAGATCTTGATTATTAGGGGGACATTGTGTGGCAGGGAAGATTATTGAAGTTATTTTGTCTTAGAACGGTTATCTCTAGGTTCATGTACTTCTATGCTTCAAGAAAGGATTCAATGATTTTGGAGCTCCATCTCCAGCTTTGCATACACATAGGCAGCAAGTGTGTAATACAGCAGAGTCTGGTTAATTGGGATATATCAGGACTGGGACATTTTGGCCCAATTAAGCGGCTGCCCCAATTCATTGAGGTTTCAAGGAAATAGTAAAAAAAATAAAAAGCTACCATAGAGAATTTATGCATTTAAGTAAAATACAAAACTAATTAGAACATTACTAATACTGCTAACAGTATCATAAAACTGTCTATTAGTTCCTTATAGTTATTAATAGAGAAATTCATCCAGATTATGCTGGTACATTCTTTTGATTCACTATAAATGAACAAAATCAACACAGACACTTAGTGTAGATAATGGACTGCCTTCATTCAATGCTATCAATTGCATCTTTCAAATTTTCATTTTCCTTGTAACATTCAAGATGATTGTCGATACCTTCGTAGTTCATAACTTGTAAGTAGTGAAATCATTTCACTTTAACTCCCAGTTGTATCTGGGATCTCCAAGCATGAATGCATGAAAGCGCAGTGAACAAAACGGTTCTGAATTGTCTGACTGCTTATTCTTGCCAACTATTAGTGACAAAAAAAATCAGTGCCTTTGAAGACACACACACACACACACACCTGATGCTATTTAAAAACAGTTTGCTCTAAGCATGGAGTAGTATCTAACAGCTACACAAGCACACGCGCCTGACACTAGTTACAAATTGTTCAGCAACAGTGTTCTGCCCCAATTAAGTGGTATAGCTCCAAGTAAACAAAGGGAATCCAGTTATTTTCAATTAGTTTTTGTTCTTTAAGAGTTATCCTAAATAAGCAGCTGACGCAATTATCTGATGGCCCAACTAACTAGAATCCACTGTATTGTTCAGTAAGTGAAATAGATCGGGTATGGAGTGAAGATAGCAAAGGTTGAACGGTTGATTAATTCCATCCTATCAGGGAGATTTCTGGGAGGTGAGATCTATTTTCAAAGAGGAATTAGAAAATCGTTAGTGTAATGGCATGGCATTACATTCCAAAAAGAGAGTATAACCACCTATGCATGACATTCAGTTGCATTACCATCACCAAATCTTTTAACATTAAAAAAACTCTGAGTGGAGTTGATCATCATTGACTGCATATTGAACTGGACTAGTCACAAATGCTATGGCAACAAGAGCACATCACAAGCTGGATATCCTCTGACAAGTCACTTACATCCTGATCACAAAATATTCTGCAGATGCTGGGGTCAAAGTAACACTCACAAAATGCTGGAGGTGGAACATCAGGACTGAAGGGTCTCGGCCCGAAACGTTGACTGTTCGTTTCCACAGATGCTGCCTGACCTGCTGAATTCCTCCAGTGTTTTGTGCATGTTACTTACATCCTGATACCTGAAAGCCTTTCCACCACATATAAAGGCACAGGTCATACTATCTGCTTGACTGGCTGAGTGCAACTCTTACAAATTTTAAACAGATGAACATACAGGAAAGACAAAGCAGCCCATTTAATTATTACTCCATTATAATCCAAAACATTTGTTCTCTCCATTGACACACCATGGCTGCAATATGTAATTACTCCCATAAATTTTTTTTTATATTTTCCAAACAAATAAGCTCTACCAACAAGGAAGACCAGAGCAACAAATACATGGGAAATGGCTTGGAAATATATTGCTATTCCTTCATTTTTATTGGGTACAAACCTTCAGCTATCTTACCAGCCACGTTGTGAGTGTATCTTCTAGAGAAGAATTGCAGTGGCTCAAGGACAAGGGCAACGGGGAGTAGTAAATGTGCAGAAGCCATTGGTGAGAATCATGGGTTGCATTGTATCCTAGAGAAGAGGATGGTGACAATTTTGAGGAAAGCCTTATTCAAGAAGGATCCTATATAATCCTCCAGTGGTCTTTTGTGAAGTCAAAGATGACTCTATATTATGGATGATGGATCTTCTGATATTTTTCTTAGATTTGTTGCATGATGATCATGTCAATGGTGCCTCTTAATAGTCAGGACCTGTCTTGTGATTCTATGAGGAGCAAACAACCACTGGGAGGAAGCAACTGAGGAATAATGACCTTAACCCATTGCATCACAATGTAAAACACAACCATAAACAATTAGAAAAGAAAATCATTAACCCTCTACAATCATTAAAACTAATTAACTGCTACAAATGCAATAAATAATTTACTCAAAAGATGACCTATTAAAAACCCACACAAAGTGCATCGATGTGAATCCCCACACACCATGTCAACATTGATGGAGGCAAAAAAAAGACAAAATGCAAAAACCTAAGTTATTAAGAGACATTTATATATTTACAGTGAGGAGTCAAAACAACAAAAGACTTAAAATTTGTTGGAAAAATCCTGAATGGAAAGAAAATTCTGAAAAGTGAGTAAAAGACACTGAGGATTTTGAATTTCAGCAAATGGTAGAGATGCAGATATTTGAAGTTTAAGGCAAACAAGACCAGGTAAAAAAGAACAAAGATTGCATTGATAAGAAGTTGAATTAGGGAAAGAGAAAATGAAAAATATTGTATCATGTAAAAGAAAATGCAAACAAATTAGCATATTTCTTATCCTGGGATACAAAGAGTTTTCCTAAATGTAAAACCATGGTTCTAGATAATTTAATATGTTGTTGAAAAGAAATATTTCACATTAAATAAAACAGCCAAATGCCGAAATCTTTGAAAATTATTTTGTAAACACAGCAGAAAACAGGCTAGTCTGTATGTGTAAAGGCAGGTAATGTTATTGAGTGTGTATTCTTCAACTAGCACCTCAAATAATCATGGATAGTAGCAGCAACACATATCAAAGTTGCTGGTGAACGCAGCAGGCCAGGCAGCATCTCTAGGAAGAGGTACAGTCGACGTTTCGGGCCGAGACCCTTCGTCAGTAGAAGGGTCTCAGCCCGAAACATCAACTGTACCTCTTCCTAGAGATGTTGCCTGGTCTGCTGCGTTCACCAGCAACTTTGATGTGTGTTGCTTGAATTTCCAGCATCTGCAGAATTCCTCATGTTTGCATGGATAGTAGTAGAGTCAGTTGCAAACCCTAATGATCAAATTGTCTGCCAATACTTGGAAAAGATTAAACATGGACACCAGCTGCTCAGGCAAGATGATTGTTGTGTATTTAATATATCAGTAATATGTGAGTAATATTGTAAATATATTGTTTGATTATATAATACATTATTATAAATATATAAATTTTGCTTATATAATTCATTATGGTTATATGTACAAACTACATAAATGATATACATCACCTCGTCATACAATGTGTGCCTTGCTTAAAGTGAAAAACAAACATACATGAGTTATCTCCTGGTTCCCTTGTTTTCCTTTCAATTGGTCTTATTTTTCGGAGTTACCACATATAACAGTAGTGACCAGTGGAGTAAAGGAAATTACAGTGGAATGAAAGAGAAGATGGCCAAAGTAAATTGAAAGGAGATGCTGACAGGGATAACAGCAGAGCAGCAATGCTGCGAGTTTCTGGGAAAAACAAGGAAGGTACAGGATAGATGTGTTCCAAAAACAAAGAATTACTCAAATAACAAAATAGTACAACCATAGCTGACAAGGGAAGTCAAAGCTACTGCAAAAGCAAAAGAGTGGGTATATAACAAAGCAAGAGGTAGCGGTAGAGACAGTGGAGGCATTAGAAATGATCTTTCAAAAATCATTGGACTGCAAAATTGCAAATGTCACTCCACTCTTCATGAAAAAGGAAGGCAGTGGAAAGAAAAGCATAGACCATTTAGCGTGAGCTCAGTGGTTGGGAAGATGTTGGGAGTCAATTGTTAAGGATGAGGTTATAGAGTACTTGATGACACAGGACAAGATAGGACAAGGTCAGCATGGTTTCCTTAAGGGAAAATCTTGCCTGATGAACTTGTTGGAAGTAAATTACAAGTAGGATAGATAAAGGGGGTGCAATGGTTGTTGTACAGTATATTTGGACTTTCAGAAGGCCTTTGACAAAGTGTCACATACGAGGCTGCTTACCAAATTAAGAGTCCATGATAATACAGGAGAGTTACTGGCATGGTTAGAGCATTGGCTGATTGGTAGGAGATAGCGAGTGGGAATAAAAGGATACTTTTCTAGTTGGCTGCCAGTGATTAGTGGTGTTCCACAGGGGTTGGTGTTGGGACTGATTCTTTTTATGCTATATATCAATGATTTAGATACTGGAATAGATGGCTTTGTTGTCAAGATTGCAGATGACATGAAGTTTGGTGGAGAGGCAGGCAATGTTGAGGAAACAGGTAGGCTGCAGAAGGACTTAGACAGATTAGGAGAATAGTCATGCACTATGGTAGTAGAAATAAATGTGCAGACTATTTTCGAAATGGGGAGAAAATCGAAAACTCTGAGATACAAAGGGACTTGGGAGTCCTTGTGCAGAATCAGAATTGGTTTTTATCACCGGCATGTGACGTGAAATTTGTTAACTTAGCAGCAGCAGTTCAATGCAATACATAATCTAGCAGAGAAAGAAAAAAGCAATAAATAAAAATAATAAGAATAAACAAGTAAATCAATTATGTATATTAGATAGATTAAAAAATGCAAAAACAGAAATACTGTATATTTAAAAACAGAAGTGAGATAGTGTCCAAAGATTCAATGTCCATTTAGGAATTGGATGGCAGAGGGGAAGAAGCTGTTCCTGAATTGCTGAGCGTACCTTCAGGCTTCCGTACCTCCTACCTGACGGTAACAGAGAGAAAAGGGCATGCCCTGGATGCTGGAGGTCCTTAATAATGGACACTGCCTTTCTGAGATACCGCTCCCTAAAGATGTCCTGGGTACTTTGTAGGCTAGTATCCAAGATGGATCTGACTAAATTTACAACTTTCTGCAGCTTCTTTTGGTCCTGTGCAGTAGCCCCTCCATCCCAGTGATGCAGCCTATCAGAATGCTCTCCATGGTACAACTATAGAAGTTACCCTAAAGGTTAACTTGCAGGGAGAGTCAATGGTGAGGAAGGCAAATGCAATGTTAGCATTCATTTCAAGAGGTCTAGAATACAAGAGAAGAGATGTGATGCTGAGCCTTTATGAGCACTGGTGAGGCCTCACCTTGAGTACTGTAAACAGTTTTGGGCTCCTCATACAAGAAAAGATGTGCTGGCATTGGAGAGAGCTCAGAGGAGGTTTACAAGGATGATTCCTGGAATGAAAGGGTTATCATATAAGAAACATTTGATGGCTCTGGGTCTGTACTTGCTGGAATTTAGAAGGTTGAGGGAGGATCTCATTGAAAAATTTCGAATGTTGAAAGGCCTAGACAGAGTAAATGTGGAAAGGATGTTTCCCTTGGTAGGGGAGTCTAGGACAACAGGGCACAGCCCCAGGATAGAGGGGTATCCGGTTAAAATAGAGATACAGAGAAATTTCTTTAGCCAGAGGGTGGTGAATTTGTGGAATTTGATATCACTGGAAGCTGTGGATGTCAGTTCATTGGGTGTATTTAAGGTAGAGCTTGATAGGTTCTTGATTGGACACTGCATCAAAGGTTATGGGGAGAAGGCTGGGGAGTGGGGCTGAGGAGGGGAGAAAAAGGATCAGCCAAGATTGAATGGCAGAGCAAACTCGATGGGCCAAATATCCTATTTTTTGTCCTATGTTTTATGGTCTTTTGGATTACTGCTTTTTGCACATGTACAAGAACAAGAAAATCAGTATTTCTTTGAGAAAGGCTGAAAACAAGGCTTCATAAGTACACCAACTTATTAGCATTAGTTTGTCCACAATTTATGAAGAATTGCACACTACTTACTCTTTTATTAAGACAGATGACAGGCCACAGACTGCAGCCCAAGGTGCAACAGCAACATAAACAACCACAAAGAAGCCACTTCACATTGATGGGAAGATTTTTCTTTAAGCATCCATTTACCCGACCAATGCTAGTTTTATACTCTTCTGGGGCCACCTGTACCAGAAAGAATGAAACAAAATGATGATGTCTGTAGCAAAACAGGTACATTTTAAATTGTTAGCAAACAAGTAAGAAACAGCTCTTTGACAGATATCAATGAAACAAACCCCATTTACAGTTTTCAGTTCATTTGTTCTTGTGTATACTACTTAAATACAATGACAATACTGTATTGTAACCTCTACCTGAAACTAGCAATCTGCTCTGTTCACTTTGCAAACATTCAATTTAATTGAAGCATTTAGTGAATTCAATACAGAAGTGATGAACAAGCTATCTATATTCTTACAATTTTCTTAAATCATTCATTATCCATTTTTCTATTTGGCTTCAAAATGCAGGAAAGAAATTAATATAATGAGATTTTAATTTATTTGTCCCCTCTATTCTCATACCCTCCCTTCATGTATTCTTAGACTATTTTCTGGTAAGATTCACAGCAAAACTATTTTCTATTTTCTGCTAGTCAAAATTATGAATGCTATATGAATATTATTTAAAATCAGATATATTAAACTCCCAAGATGCAATAATCATTCCATACTTATGGACATCATATACTGGACTTCTTATTTTGAAAGATGTCTAATGAGACAATGAAGTAGCATACCAGTTTTTCTCCAGACATATGAGGTAATGTGAATATTTTTTTAAATGGAACAATAGAGTTTACAAAATGTTTTTTACATATTACTGCTCCTTACAATTTTAAGCACCAAAGCAAGTGATCACCTAAATAACAACTGAAGATGAGCAAAAATATTCTAAACAGCATGCTACGTCTTGCATTACCCTTTAAAAAGGGTGGGGGTAAGTAAAGAAACAGGTGCAAAGGGAAAAACAAGTGCTCATTAATTTACTTTAAACTAACCAAGGCAGAAGTGCTCTGTTTTCCCATTACAGATATCCTCTAGCTTTTTGAACGCCACCAGTTTTTCTCCAGACATATGAGGTAATGTGAGTATTTTTTAAATGGACACTAACAACAGAGTTTACAAAATGTTTTTTTTCCATATTACTGCTCCTTACAATTTTAAGCACCAAAGCAAGTGATCACCTAAATAACAACTGAAGATGAGCAAAAATATTCTAAACAGCATGCTAAGTCTTGCATTACCCTTTAAAAGGGGGTGGGGGTAAGTAAAGAAACAGGTGCAGGGGGAAAAACAAGTGCTCATTAATTTACTTTAAACTAACCAAGGCAGAAGTGCTGTTTTCTCATTACAGATATCCTCTAGCTTTTTGAACAATGAAAACTGATTCCATATTGAGAGCCATTAACTGTGATGCATTAAAATTGGACTCACTGTTTCAGCAGTGGGGCCTCAAATGCAATGGGCATACATAGTTTTGAAACTTACTTAATATCGATCCAGCAGTTATAAAAGGCAGGTTATGATTCTCTTTGATAGAAATGAACTAAATAACTTCTTATAACTTGTACAAGACACCTTAATAGAAATGTTCAAATATTACGCATTTGCAAATATAATCAAAAGTCAAAAAGCGCCTTTGAATTATTAGCAAATAGCAATATATTTATTAGAAACAATGAGCTGTGTACTTTGCTGCAAAAAAAAATGCAAATAACTATTCAGCTACTGCTCAGGAAGCATGATTCCCACACTTCAAATGAGCCATACTTCCTCCTACCTCTATATTAGACCTGCTAATAAAACATGGTTGTAACATTTTACGACAGGATGCAAAAATCACTTCACAAATAGTGAAAAGACTGGCAAAGCCCAGCAGGCTAACCATACCTCTTCAATCATAATAAACCCTGTAATCTATCAACTGTCAGGTGCAGTCACAATGCAACTTGGTTTATTGCTTGCACTTCTCTGCAATGCACAACCACCTCTCAAAAGCCCCTGCTTTGTTGCACATTTAGAGTAGGCAGGCACTCCCCCCTCCCCCCCAGTAAGTATTAGTGTCTAGTCATCTAGTGAATTCCTAGGTAGTTGTACATTACAACATACATGGCATTAATCTATACTTCAGTTCTAATGTTGTAATGGGAGAAAGCAAAGAGAAAGTACTGGTCAAGAACAAAATTATGATCATAAGTTCTAAGCAAACCACTGAAATGAAAGCTCATGATTATACTGTACTCATGATAGCTTTAGTTACAATCCATAGTTAAAAAACATTTGTTTAAATACAGATAATTACTCAAAAACCTACAGTGTTAATTATTATGCTGAATTTCTGCACCGATCCTCTTCCCCAATCCACCTAACCCACCCCCCTCCCCGGCTGCCCCTCACAGTCATCTAACCACATTTTTCTACCAGGGCATATTAATACTGTGAGCATTTAAACCACAAAAAGCTACTCACTTTGATTCCCATTTTTATGTGGCATTTGTTCAATCTCAATTTCTTTCAAAGATTGAACTGATCACTGCTGGAAATATTCAAAGACAGACAAACTCTTTGGGAGATCTGAGGCAGTTTGCAGAACTGTAATTGAACCAGCATTCAATACTTTCGGAAAGGAAAAGATGGGGTTGGTATTTTGGGAAAACACACAACATTCCTCAACCAAATTTAACTCATTAATTATCAAATTAACATTTGAATTATGTTTAATCATTAAATATAATTTGAATGAATGGAATAAAGGTCAGCAATTTTTGGAGAATTAAGGGGGGGTTACTTTGAAGAATGAAAACAAAGACCTTTAAATGCTTTGATGTGGATTAGTCACCAAAAACGATGCAATCCTACAAAACTACTAGCAGCAAATACTGAAGGCTTTGGAAAGTTTCAATTATTTTTGTGGCCATTTTGATCCTCTATGAAAAAATGCTGCACTAACCCCTAATTAATCCTGAAATTAAATTAATAGATATTCACCATGTGGCAAATCAGTAGATACCCCACTTTACAGATGGCACCTCTGTCAATGCAGCTGAGTAGTGTAGTTTTGATTTGGGATTTATGCATTCAAATCTCTGGATCTGAATCACAACCTTCTGACGCAGAAGAAAATATTTTACCAATGGATCACAGTGAACAGAATTACAGTACTTTGGCATTTTCATTTGTTATGCAAGTTAGCTGTGTGAATCATAGATTGATGTAATTGTATCACACCCATAATGATGATTTTGCAACAGAAAGATGCAGAATACAAATGTAAGCAAAAGAATGAATTATTTTTGTCAAGGTAGTTACTGAATAAAGACTGACATCTTCCTAAATTCACCAAACATTAAACTATGTCTTAAATAATAAATTCAGGAGTTGGTAATCTGAAACCTTCTATACAATGAAAACCCACCATAAATGTTCTTTCCTAACCCTGTTTTCTTAACATTATGTGACTTTGAACCTATGATAATCAAAACAAATTCAGATTAATTCTTGCTATCAAAGAGAGAAACAAGAAATTAAAATGCATCTAACTCCTAATAACTGGTATGTATAAATAACTGGTATGTCAGTGGATTCTCATATATTACTGAGTCTTCGAGCCAAATGCTCAAATTGTTTGCCAATTTTAAAAAGGACAATAATTAAAGCATTAGTATTCATTTTAGCCACAAAGACTACACAGAAAGCAGGTTCGATATTATCCTTCATGATCCATAGCTACAAAAGCGAAATTTATAAGCTCATCTGAAATAATTGATCTGCATGAATCAAGGACCACACATGGAATCTGGTCTATATGACCCAGTTATTGCGACCAAGAGGTATGCAAAACATCTCCTTTTGTTAGTTCAGTGGAAGGAACTAAGTACATCAGGAAAAGTTCTGCTTAATCAGTGTGGATCAGTTTAGTTTCAGGTTCTCTGAATAGATTTTGGACAGCAGTGCATGTTGTGTAGGAAAGGACAGAAAGAAATTAAGATACTAAAAGAGGAAAATTGCCAGTTTTTTTAATACAACTCACCTTCCCTGTGAGAACTGAAGGAAATTCGGGATCAAATTTGTTGCTGAGGCCAAACCTAAAAAAGATAAATAAAACTGTTTAAGATCCACTTAAGGAGGATTGTATTTCACAGTAAGTAGATATCAAAAACAGGAGAGACAGAGTGTGTTAACTTCAACTTGCAAAATAACTTCATGTAATGTCTCTCTAATCTCAAATAAGAACAGACTTATTTGAATCAATGAGGAAAATATCATCAAGGATGAGTTAATGACATGGTACTAATTGGGAATGAAATAAAATATAAAATCAGTTTCAAAGTTTTAATTTTTTTTTCCCTCCTCAGAGTTGATACATGTACATTACAGACTTTCTGGGGGGGGAAAAGGCTCTTCTGTCTTTCTAAACAAACATCAACTTTCAATCCTAAATATGAGATGAAAAGACTTTCCAAAACTCTCAAATTTTAAATTGTAGTCTATTTATGTACAGGTGTCCCCCGCTTTTCGAACGTTCGCTTTACGAAACCTCACTGTTACGAAAGACCTACATTAGTTCTCTGTTTTCGATATCAGAAGGTGTTTTTGCTGTTACGAAAAAAGGCCGCTCCTCCCCTGGATTCGGAACTGCATTCTAGCCGGCATTGCTTAAACACGTGCCTGTGTGCATCCATTTGCAAGATGAGTTCTAAGGTATCAGAAAAGCCTAAAAGAGCTCGTAAGGGTGTTACACTTAGCATAAAACTAGACATAATTAAGCGTTTCGATTGTGGTGAACCAAGTAAGGACGAAGTGAGTTTGGCTTGTGGAAGTTGACAAAGATGATGTTGAAGAAGTTTTGGCATCCCATGACCAAGAAGTTATAGATGAAGAGCTGATGCAATTGGAAGAAGAAAGGATAACAATCGACACCGAACGCATTAGTGAATAGACCGAAAGTGAAGTTGTCCAGGAACTGAACGTGATGCAACTGCATGAGATTTTGGCTGCAATGATAAAGTACGACCTTAATTTTGAAAGGGTACGTGGGTTAGGGCATATTTGCAAGATGGTTTGAGTGCTTACAAAGAACTGTATGATAGAAAAATGCACTAGGCTAGCAGTCAAGCAAGTCTTCAGCAGATGACGAACCTCGACCTTCGACATCGAGGCAGGCAGACATAGAAGAAGATGACCTGCCTGCCTTGATCGACGATGCAATGACACCCCAGTGTCCCACCACTCTAACCTCCGAGCCGCGGACAGATACCGATTCGCAGAGAATGCAGCGGTAGCTGGGACGCACCCAGCACGTCTTTAAGAAAAAAAGCCCAAATAAACAAGCTAATTAATTAGGTGCCGCCCAGCATGTAAATGTCGGGCGGCACCTAATTAATTAGCTTGTTTATTTGGACTTTTTTTTCTTAAAGACGTGTTGGGTGCGTCCCGGCTACCGCTGCATTCTTGGCGAATCGGTATCAGTCGGCAGCCCAGAGGGTGGGGGCCACTGCACCACCCCAACCTCCGACGACTCAGCCTAACACACCATCATCAGTGTGTTCGGCGCTGTCTTCCCAATTCCCGTAAGTGATACTACACTGTACATACATTATTTCTACTTTATAGGCTGTGTATTTTTAGGTGTTATCTGGTATGATTTGTCAGCTTCATAGCATAAAGGTTACTGGAGAGAGTGTTTCTGCCGAGAGCACTTGTGCCACGTTTCTGCAAAACAGCGCTTGTGCCGTGTTTTTGCTGAGAGCACTTGCGTGAGATTTTCGCTACGGAGAACAGTGCAGCAATGATTGTACAGAAGTATTTCTACTTTATATAGGCTGTGTATTTATTACATAATTCCTGCTTTTACTACATGTTACTGTTATTTTAGGTTTTATGTGTTATTTGGCATGATTTGGTAGGTTATTTTTGGGTCTGCGAACGCTCACAAATTTTTCCCATATAAATAAATGGTAATTGCTTCTTCGCTTTACGACATCTTGGCTTACGAACCGTTTCATAGGAACACTCTACCTTCGGATGGCGGGGGATACCTGTATACGTTTCAAAACACCAGCTCAATTCTACCTCTGATCAGAGCAGTATATCTAAATTGTAAAGCAAGATGATATAACACAAAAGAACCAACTGGTATGTAAAAAAGGAGAAAAGCTATTATAAAAACCACAAACACAAGAAAATCTGTATATACTAGAAACCCAAAGCAACACACACAAAATGTTGCAGTCCCGATGAAGAGTCTTGGCCCGAAATGTCAACTGTTCACTATTTTCCATAGAAGCTGCTTGGCCTGCTGAGTTCCACCAGCATTTTGTGTGTGTTGCAATATAATAAAAAGACATGTTTCAAACCAACATATCTACTTAGGACATTTTCCAAAATGAGCAGAAACCATTCCCATTGGGATTCCTGATTTACTACTAATTCAACAGATATGCAGAAGTAATTTTGATTAGTTGTATGAAAAATATCATGATTTTAAACGTAGGCAAATAAAGCTTATGAAATAGTTTGATATAGCAGGAAGATTGCACACTATATACAAAAATCGAGGAGAGAAGGAAACAATTCCTGTCACCTTAAAATTCTATTTTATCTTAGAATTGAGTGCACATGAATATCTGTAAAGGTCACAAAAGTCTGTTTATGGTAAAGAACAATTTAAACATTATATTCAATTGCAGGAAGTATTGAATGGTTTAAATATTGTGGGTGGAACAGGAGCATAGCAGCTAGTGCAAAGCTTTAAGTGTCAGGGATCACCAATTAGGGTTTGATTCCTGCTGTTGTCTGTAAGGAGTTTATACATTTTCCCCTCAACCATGTGGGTTTCCTCCAGATGCTCTGGTGTTTTACCACATTCCAAAGATGTACGGGTTAGGTTGGGGGGCAAGCTATGTTGCCACTGGAAGTAAGGCAACATTTGTGGGCTGCCTACAGTACTTTTTCGAACTGTGTTGGTTTTTGATGCAAATGACGCATTTGACGGTATATTTCAATGTTCTGATGTACATGACAAATAAAGCTAATCTTTAATCTTTGTCTACAATCATACAATCCAAACTATGGATTAGATCAGAAATACAGTGAAGAGTGGGATGGGGGGAGTAAATAAGTACATAATTTTTCAACATAAAACTATTTCACTGAAAATATCACCAATCCTAAAAGTTATTTGATTTCTACATTTTTAAGCCTTGTCAGTAAGTAAAAAATCTTGCAATAGATTTTTATTGAAGTAGAATTAATTCTCAGAATAATTTCTTCGGCAGTTTGAACGTGGCATGACTGCGCAAGTGCATGAAGGTCAGCCCGTGAGAACAGCTGGAGAGTTTAAAAAGCAAGCAGATTGAAAAGGGAAAGGTCATTTCTTCGGCAGTTTGAATGGGGCACGA
Organism: Mobula hypostoma; assembly: GCF_963921235.1. Lineage (NCBI taxonomy): Eukaryota > Metazoa > Chordata > Chondrichthyes > Myliobatiformes > Myliobatidae > Mobula > Mobula hypostoma. The sequence goes on along the minus strand of NC_086106.1, from coordinate 104,566,283 downwards.
TTGCGCAAGCGCGTGAAGGTAGGCCTGTGAGAACAGCAGGAGAGTTTAAAAAGCTAGCAGATTAAGAGACTGCACGACGGAGTAGTGGGAGATAGAGTAGGAAGGTTTTGGCTCGAGAGGATTTGGCGAGCAGAGGCTGAGGATGAGCTCGCTCCCAGTGAGGTAAGGCCGGGTAAGCTCCTTTAATTAATCTAATTAATTTAGAAGTAGGTAATGAAGGCAGCAGTTAGGGCAGTCGAGTGCTTTGTTTGCAGTATGTGGGAAGTCAGGGCGAGCACAATTGTCCCTGATGACTACACCTGTAAAAGGTGCATCTTGCTGCAGCTCCTGACAAACCGAGTTAGGGAACTGGAGCTGGAGCTGGATGAACTTCAGATCATTCGTGAGGCAGAGGCAGAAATAGACAGGAGTTTCAGGGAGATAGTCACTCCTAAAAGTCAGGAGACAGGTAGCTGGGTGACTATCAGGAGAGGGAAGGGGAATAGACAGAATGAGCAGAGGCTGTTCCCATCAATTATAAGGATACCGTTTTGGATTCCGTTGGTGGGAACGACCTACCAGGGATAAGTTGCAGTGGTCGCGTCTCTGGCACCGAGACTGAACCCTCAGCTCAGAAGGGAAGGAGGGAAAAAGAGGAGAGCAGTAGTGATAGGGAATTCAATAGTTAGGGGGACAGATAAGAGGTTCTGTGGGAGAGATCGAGAATCCTGGATGGTCTGTTGCCTCCCTGGTGCCAGGGTCCGTGATATCTCAGATCGAGTTCTCAGTATTCTCAAGAGGGAGGGTGAGCAGCCAGATGTCATGGTCCATGGAGGGACCAATGACGTGGATAGGAAGGAGGAGGAGGTCTTGCAAAGAGCGTTTAGGGAGTTAGGTGCGAAGTTGAAGGACAGGACTTCCAGGGTTGTGATCTCAGGATTGCCACGTGCTAGTGAGCTAGAAATAGGAAGATAATGCAGCTAAATACATGTCTAAGGAGCTGGTGCAGGAGGGAGGGCTTCACGTTTCTGGACAATTGGGCCTTGTTCCAGGAAAGGTGGGACCTGAACTGGAGGGAGACTAACATCCTTGCGGGAAGGTTTGCTAGTGCTGCTCTGGGGGGTTTAAACTAGATTTGCAGGGGGAGGGGAACCAGAGTGTTAGAGCAGATAGTGAGGTGGAGGAGGATAAAGGTCATGCGAGAACTGCATGTACAGTGCATGGAGTAAAGCCAGATCTAACATATAAAGAGGCTTTGAGGAAAGAGAAGTAGAATAACGGGTGTAAAGGTAGTAAGGTAGAAGGGCTAAAGTGCATGTACTTCAATGCAAGAAGCATCAGGAACAAAGGTGATGAACTGAGAGCTTGGATACATACATGGAATTATGATGTAGTGGCCATTACAGAGACTTAGCTGGCACCAGGGTAGGAATGGATTCTCAATATTCCTAGATTTCAGTGCTTTAAAATGGATGGGGGGGTGGGAAAGGGAGGAGGGTGGCATTACTGGTCAGGGATACTATTACAGCTACAGAAAGGGTGGGTAATGTAGCAGGATCCTCTTTTGAGTCAGTATGGGTGGAAGTCAGGAACAGGAAGGGAGCAGTTACTCTACTGCGAGTATTTTATAGGCCCCCTGGTAGCAGCAGATATACCGAGGAGCAGTTTGGGAGGCAGATTTTGGAAAAGTGCAAAAATAACAGGGTTGTTATCATGGGTAACTTTAATTTCCCTAATATTGATTGGCACCTGATTAGTTCCAATGCTTTAGACGGAGCAGAGTTGTTAAGTGTGTCCAGGACGGATTCCTGTCACAGTACGTTGATAAGCTGACTAGGGGAATGCCATACTAGATCTAGTATTAGGTAACAAACTGGGTCAGGTCACAGATCTCTCAGTGGGTGAGCATCTGGGGGACAGTGACCACCGCTCCCTGGCCTTTAGCATTATCATGGAAAAGGATAAAATCAGAGAGGACAGGAAAATTTTTAATTGGGGAAGGGCAAATTATGAGGCTATAAGGCTAGAACTTGCGGGTGTGAATTGGGATGATGTTTTTGCAGGGAACTGTACTATGGACACGTGGTCGACGTTTAGGCATCTCTTGCAGGATGTTAGGGACAAATTTGTCCCAGTGAGGAAGATAAAGAATGATAGGGTGAAGGAACCATGGTGACAAGTGAGGTAGAAGATCTAGTCAGGTGGAAGAAGGCAGCATACATGAGGTTTAAGAAGCAAGGATCAGATGGGTCTATTGAGGAATATAGGGTAGCAAGAAAGGAGAAGGCCTTGGCAAGTAGGGTAAAGGAAAACCCCAAGGCATTCTTCAATTATGTGAAGAATAAAAGGATGACAGGAGTGAAGGTAGGAGCGATTAGAGATAAAGATGGGAAGATGTGCCTGGAGGCTGTGGAAGTGAGCGAGGTCCTCAATGAATACTTCTCTTTGGTATTCACCGATGAGAGGGAACTTGATGACAGTGAAGACAATATGAGTGAGGTTGATGTTCTGGAGCATGTTGATATTAAGGGAGAGGAGACGTTGGAGTTGTTAAAAATACACTAGGACGGATAAGTCCCCGGGGCCGGACAGAATATTCCCCAGGCTGCTCCACAAGGCGAGAGAAGAGATTGCTGAGCCTCTGGCTAGGATCTTTATGTCCTCGTTGTCCACGGGAATGGTACCGGAGGATTGGAGGGAGGCAAATGTTGTCCCCTTGTTAAAAAAAGGTAGTAGGGATAGTCCGGGTAATTATAGACCAGTGAGCCTTACGTCTGTGGTGGGAAAGTTGTTGGAAAAGATTTTTAGAGATAGGATCTCTGGGCATTTAGAGAATCATGGTCTGATCAGGGACAGTTGGCATGGCTTTGTGAAGGGCAGATCGTGTATAACAAGCCTGATAGAGTTCTTTGAGGAGGTGATCAGGCATACAGATGAGGGTAGATTAGATTATGAGGACATGCAGTCCTCTTTTATTGGCATTTAGTAATGCATGCATTAAGAAATGATACAATTTGTTCCTCCAGAATGATATCACAGAAACACAAGACAAACCAAGACTGAAAAAACTGACAAAAACAACATAATTGTAACATATAGTTACAACAGTGCAGGCAATACCATAATTTGACAGAAGAACAGACCATGGGCATGGTAAAAAGTCTCAAAGTCTCTCGAAAGTCCCATCATCTCATGCAGATGGTTGAAGGAAGAAACTCTCCCTGCCATAAGCTTCCAGCGCCGCAAACTTGCCGATGCAGCATCCTGGAAGCACCCGACCACAGTCTGACTCCGAGTCCGTCCGAAAACTTGGAGCCTACGACCAGCTCTCTGACACCGAGCACCATCTCTGCCGAGCGCTTTGACCCCGGCCCCAGCAATAGGCAATGCCAATGATTTGGGGCCTTCCCCTCCGGAGATTCTCGATTGCACAGCAGCAGCGGCAGCGAAGCAGGCATGTCAGAAGTTTCTCCAGATGGTCCTTCATGCTTCTCACGGCTGTCTCCATCAAATCAGGATTGTGCACAGCATCCTAGTTCACAAATACGATATCATTCGGAGCGGCCGCGCATGCTGTGTCATGCCGCCATCTTCTCCTCCGCCCCCCCCAGTGGATGTGATCTACATGGATTTTTGTAAGGCATTTGACAAAGTTCCACACGGTAGGCTTATTCAGAAAGTCAGAAGGCATGGGATCCAGGGAAGTTAGGCAAGGTGGATTCAGAATTGGCTTGCCTGCAGAAAGCAGAGGGTCCTGGTGGAGGGAGTACATTCAGATTAGAGGGCTGTGACTAGTGGTGTCCCACAGAGATCCTTTCTGGGACTTCTACTTTTCGTGATTCTTATTAACAACCTGGATGTGGGGGTAGATGGGTGGGTTGGCAAGTTTGCAGACGACGTAAAGGTTGGTGGTGTTGTGGATAGTGTAGAGGATTGTCGAAGATTGCAGAGAGACATTGATAGGATGCAGAAGTGGGCTGAGAAGTGGCAGATGGAGTTCAACCCAGAGAAGTGTGAGGTGGTACACTTTGGAAGGACAAACTCCAAGGCAGAGTACAAAGTAAATGACAGGATACTTGGTAGTGTGGAGGAGCAGAGGGATCTGGGGGTACATGTCCACAGATCCCTGAAAGTTGCCTCACAGGTAGACAGGGTGTTAGCTTTCATAAGTCGAGGGATAGAGTTTAAGAGTCGCGAGGTAATGACGCAGCTCTGTAAAACTGTGGTGATGCCACACTTGGAGTACTGTGTCCAGTCCTGGACGCATTGGAAAGGGTACAGATTTACCAGGATGCTGCCTGGTTTAGAGAGCATGCATTAGATTAGATTATGAGGACTCTCAGTCCTCATTTATTGTCATTTAGAAATGCATGCATTAAAAGATGGTACAATGTTCCTCCAGAGTGATATCACAGAAACAGAAAACAAACCAAGACTAAAACTGACAAAACCACATAATTATAACGTATAGTTAAACAGTGCAAAGCAATACTGTAATTTGATAAAGAGCAGATCATGGGCACAGTAAAAAAAAAGTCTCAAAGTTCCGATAGCCTCATCACCTCATGCAGACGGTAGAAGGGAGAAACTCTCCCTGCGATGAACCTCCAAGCGCCGCAAACTTGCCGATGCCGCACCATTGGAAGCATCCGACTGCAGCGGATTCTGAGTCCGTCCAAAAACTTTGAGTCTCCGACCAGCTCTGCAACACCGAGCACCCAGCGCCATCCTCTGCCGAGCGCTTCGACCCTGCCCGCCAAGCAACAAGCAAAGCCGAGGACTCGGGGCCCTTTCCTTCGGAGATTCTGGATCACATAGTAGCAGCATAGCAAGCATTTCAGAAGTTTCACCAGATGTTCCTCCATGCTCTCACGTCTGTCTCCATCAAATCAGGATTGTGCACGGCACCTTACTTGACAGATAACAGATATCACCACTGGAGTGGCCACTGCGAGCTGTGTTGCGCCACCATCTTCTCCTCCCGCCATTATGATCAGAGATTAAGGGAGCTAGGGCTTTACTCTTTGGAGAGAAGGAGGATGAGAGGAGACATGATAGAGGTGTACAAGATATTAAGAGGAATAGATAGAGTGGACAGCCAGCACCTCTTCCCCAGGGCACCACTGCTCAATACAAGAGGACATGGCTTTAAGGTAAGGGGTGGGAAGTTCGAGGGGGAGATTAGAGGAAGGTTTTTTACTCAGAGAGTGGTTGGTGCATGGAATACACTGCCTGAGTCAGTGGTGGAGGCAGATGCACTAGTGAAATTTAAGAGACTGCTAGACAGGTATATGGAGGAATTTAAGGTGGGGGGTTGTATAGGAGGTAGGGTTTAAGGATCGGCACAACATTGTGGGCCAAAGGGCCTGTACTGTGCTGTACTATTCTATGTTCTAAAATTTGTGCATGTTTGTTGTCAATGAGCAGCTAATAAAATAGCTATCCTGCTGGATGTAAGGTAACCAGGATACTCCACCCTAAATGATATCACCTAAAACATGCCACTTTTCACATGTAGCTTCAATACACTTGTCTCTAATCTCATCTACATTTCAGTGTCCTGAACTAGTAGAGAAACATAACTGGACAGACCATCATTTTCAGTGATGATACAAATTCTTCCATCATAGCAAATGCCTACAATAGATTTACTCGTGCTCAAGACCACCTCTTCCAATCCTTCTAAAACGATTCAGGTTGTGGGGCAAAGTTCATTCTGCTACTACTGTGCATGGATGCCCACCAAAGTGTCAAGCTGAGCTGAGATTCTTACGCTGCTTTTCCCCATCTACACACAATCATGTGATGTGTATATCACCAGATGTAAACACAACATTCTCTTTTCGGAAACGAGGCCCAATTAGGAACATCCAAGCTGGAATATAGTTGGTAATAATTCTGTGAAATGCATTTCCAGTGAATGTCCTTCTCCAAGGCATTGCTCTCATTCTACATAATGCATAAATGTCCTGTCAGGGTGAAACACTTAAATTAGACTAAGATTATGTTTATCAATACCTGATTATATCAATACATGATTATGTTTCCATTTACTGCTTACTACAATTGTTATATGCAATGTGGTGAGACAAGTCTGGCGATCATAATGCATTATTTTCAAGGTAATTATAGAAAAGGATAGGTCTTATCCTAGAGGTGAAATTCTAAATTGCAGAATGGTTAATTTTGATGGTATCAGAAAGGATATGGCAAGTGCGGATTCGAACAGGTTGTTTTCTGGCAAAGGTGTACTTAGTAAATGGGAGCCTTCAGAAGTGAAATTTTGAGAGAACAGAATTTACATTTTCCTGTCAGAATAAAGAGCAAGGATAACAGGTTTAGGGGCCCTTAGTTTTTGAGGGATATCGAGGCCTTGGTTCCGAAAATAAAGGTGATGCATAGCAGGTAAAGGCAGGTAGAAACAAATGAAATACTTGAGTACAAGATGTGCAAGAGAACACTTAAGAAGGAAATCAGGAGAGCTAAAAGGCATGGGGTTGCTCTAGCAGACAAGGTGAAAGAGAATCCTAAGGGCTTCTACAGATAATATTAAAAGCAAAATAATACCAAGGGACAAAATTGATCCTCTGGTAATCTATCCGTGGAGTCAAAAGTGATGGGGAGATTCTAAATGGATATTTTGCATTTGTATGTATTCGGGAGATGGACATAAAGTCTATAGAAGTAAGGAAAAGCAGCAGCGAGGTTAAGGGCCCTATACAGATTAGAGAGGAGGAGGTGTTTGTTGTTTTGAGGCAAATTAAGGTGAATAAATCCCCAGCACCTGATCAGGTATTCCCTTGGACCCTGTGGGAGCCTAGTACAGAAGTTGCATAGGCCTTAGAAGAGATATTTACAGCATCCTTATCCACGGGTGAGGTCCTGAAGGAATGGAGGATAGCTGGTGTTGTTCTGTTATTTAAGAAAGGCTCTAAGAATAAGCCAGGAAACTGTAGGCTGGTGAGTCTGACATCAATAGTGGGAAAATTATTGGAATGTATTCTAAGGGACCTTATATATAAGTATTTGGATAGACAAGGACTCATTATGGATAGTCAACATAGCATTTTGCGTGGTAGGTTGCATCTAATAAATCTAATGGAGTTTGGTGAGTAGTAGGAAACCGAGAAGTATGATAAAACAGAGGGATCTGGGAATACAGATCCATAATTCATTGAAAGTGGCATCACACGTAGATGGGGTCCTAAAGAAAGCTTTTAGCACATTGGCCTTCATACATCGATGTACGAGTACAGATTGAAAGAGTGCAGAGAAAATTTACAAGGATGTTGCCAGCATTATAGGGAAAGGTTAAATAGGTTAGGACTTCAGTCCCTAGAACATAGAAGACTGAGGGAAGATTTGATAGAGGTACACAAAATTATCAGGGGTATAGATGGGGTAAATGCAAGCAGAATTCTTTCACCGAGATTGGGTGAGACTACAACTAGAGATCATGGGTTAAAGGCATGGGTGAAAAGTGAATTATTTAAGGGGAAGCAGGGAGTAAATAAGGTGCTTGAGGAGTATAAGAAGTGCAAGAAAATACTTAAGAAAGAAATCAGGAGGGCTAAAAGAAGACATGAGGTTGCCTTGGCAGTCAAAGTGAAGGATAATCCAAAGAGCTTTTACAGGTATATTAACAGCAAAAGGATTGTAAGGGATAAAATTGGTCCTCTTGAAGATCAGAGTGGTCGGCTATGTGCGGAACCAAAGGAAATGGGGGAGATCTTAAATAGGTTTTTTGCGTCTGTATTTACTAAGGAAACTGGCATGAAGTCTATGGAATTAAGGGAAACAAGTAGTGAGATCATGGAAACTGTACAGGTCGAAAAGGAGGAGGTCCTTGCTGTCTTGAGGAAAATTAAAGTGGATAAATCCCCGGGACCTGACAGAGTGTTCCCTCGGACCTTGAAGGAGACTAGTGTTGAAATTGCGGGGGCCCAGGCAGAAATATTTAAAATGTCGCTGTCTACAGGTGAGGTGCCGGAGGATTGGAGAGTGGCTCATGTTGTTCCGTTGTTTAAAAAAGGATCAAAAAAGTAATCCGGGAAATTATAGACCAGTAAGTTTAACGTTGGTAGTAGGTAAGTTATTGGAGGGAGTACTAACAGACAGAATCTACAAGCATTTGGATAGACAGGGACTTATTAGGGAGAGTCAACATGGCTTTGTGCGTGGTAGGTCATGTTTGACCAATCTATTGGAGTTTTTCGAGTAGGTTACCAGGAAAATGGATGAAGGGAAGGCAGTGGATATTGTCTACATGGACTTCAGTAAGGCCTTTGACAAGGTCCCGCATGGGAGGTTAGTTAGGAAAATTCAGTCGCTAGGTATACATGGAGAGGTGGTAAATTGGATTAGACATTGGCTCAATGGAAGAAGCCAAAGAGTGGTAGTAGAGAATTGCTTCTCCGAGTGGAGGCCTGTGACTAGTGGTGTGCCACAGGGATCGGTGCTGGGTCCATTGTTATTTGTCATCTATATCAATGATCTGGATGATAATGTGGTAAATTGGATCAGCAAATTTGCTGATGATACAAAGATTGGAGGTGTAGTAGACAGTGAGGAAGATTTTCAGAGTCTGCAGAGGGACCCGCTGGAAAAATGGGCTGAAAAATGGCAGATGGAGTTTAACACAGACAAGTGTGAGGTATTGCATGTTGGAAGGACAAACCAAGGTAGAACATACAGGGTTAATGGTAAGGCACTGAGTGCAGTGGAACAGAGGGATCTGGGAATACAGATACAAAATTCCCTAAAAGTGGCGTCACAGGTAGATAGGGTCGTAAAGAGAGCTTTTGGTACATTGGCCTTTATTAACCAAAGTATTGAGTATAAGAGCTGGAATGTTATGATGAGGTTGTATAAGGCTTTGGTGAGGCCAAATCAATCTGGAGTATTGTGTTCAGCTTTGGTCACCAAATTACAGGAAGGATATGAATAAGGTTGAAAGAGTGCAGAGAAAGTTTACAAGGATGTTGCCGGACTTGAGAAACTGAGTTACAGAGGAAGGTTGAATAGGTTAGGACTTTATTCCCTGGAGCGTAGAAGAATGAGGGGAGATTTGATAGAGGTATATAAAATTATGATGGGTATGCATAGAGTGAATGCAAGCAGGCTTTTTCCACTGAGGCAAGGGGAGAAAAAAACCAGAGGACATGGGTTAAGGGTGAGGGGGGAAAAGTTTAAAGGGAACATTGCGGGGGGGGGGCTTCCTCACACAGAGAGTGGTGGGAGTATGGAATGAGCTGCCAGATGAGGTGGTAAATACGGGTTCTTTTTTAACATTTAAGAATAAATTGGACAGATACATGGATGGGAGGTGTATGGAGGGATATGGTCGGTGTGCAGGTCAGTGGAACTAGGCAGAAAATGGTTCGGCACAGCCAAGAAGGGTCAAAAGGCCTGTTTCTGTGCTGTAGTTTCTATGGTTTTTCTATGGAATATCAGGGGTAACTTCATCACTTAATGAGTGGTGAGAATGTGCAAGTGGTGGCTATGGGTTCGATTTCAACATTTAAGAGAAATTTGGATAAGTAAATGTGTAGGAGGGGTACGGGGGGGTGCTATGGTCTGGGTGCAGATCAATGGGATTAGGCAGATTAATAGTTTGGTTTGGACTAGATGGGCTGAAGTATTTTTGTGCTGTAGTGTACTATGACTCTTTTAGGTAGAATTCTGACACCAAATAGCTGTGAGGCTCTCAGAAGTTGTGCATTATATCGTTCAGTTATTTCCACTTTTAGCAGCTGTTAAGAGATGGGTATGCAGCTGCCTCTGGTTCACTGCATCGTCCCAGGGCTATCTTGTCTTCCTGTTGTCATATGCCTGAATATAAAACTAAAGAATATTTGCTGATGGTAACAGCCAGATGAGTTTCAGTCATAGTAGTTGCTTGACAGATGAGCTTGAAGAAGTACATAGATTTTAGTGAATGGGTGTAACTGGAAGATAATATTGAATGTAAAGTGAGATATGCTGGAGCAGATGGGAAGGACTGGAGTAAAGGACACACTAGGATATAGGTAGACCTGTTATACTCACTTTTCCTGATTTGATGAGGTTGTTAAAAATCACATCAGCAGCAAATCTGAGAACCAGGAACCATATTCCAAACTTCTATTGCATACACCTGTCACAGGTAGACTCTTTTTCCTTTTACTGATAGGTAAGAAAGGTGACTGTGCAAACTCCTTACATGTGCCAGCACGAATTTCAGCAACATGCTATAAAACCAATATAAAAACAAAATCTGGCCTTGTTCATTTGCTCTTAAGATTATATTTCCAGAGTTCTTTCAAATGGCAACAGCAAAGTCAAAGGTGCACCAAAGTGTTAAAACTTAGCCCTGAAATTGAAAGATTATCTTTCAATTTGATTTTTGTTGTTTCTTTAGGTAGTGTTACTTTCAAAAGTACCACCTACGATCAGAAAATTTTCAAATCAGGTAAATCTTTTTACCTTTAACACAAACATTAAAAACATGAATTGAGTGGTGGTGGGGGGGAGGAATTTAACATTTGAAAGTATGCAATGTTCCCATAAAATAAACTCAAAAGTAAATTTTTCTTCTCAATTTAAAAGGTCTCACTGTTCTATGAAAAAAAAGTGTCACAAACTTCATCCAGCAAACTTAAAAGAGTAAAACAGTAAAAGGCCAATATATTTGATGCCCCGATAGTGGATTAATGATTACAAAATTGCCACAATTAGGGATTTGATGCAACAGTCAATACTTTCAGAATTAAATCTCCCTCTACATCTATAGTCACATCACTGAAATCTATCTTTCGAATGATTATTAAAGAATTGAATACTGCTGTGAAGAGCTCAAAGTTGCCATCCTTAAAGTCCTGAGGGAATAAAAGGAAGGAGACAACAAAGCTTTGCAGTCTGGTTGAACGCCCAGGTTGGTGCGGTCTTTCATTGATTCTATTAGGATTATTTTTTATTATGGATTTATTGAGTATACCCGCAAGAAAATGAATCTCAGGGTTGTATATGGTGACATATATGTACTCTGATAATATATTCACTTTGAACTTTGAAATGAGTTACAATGGGATGCTGTCTATCACTGAAGAGCAAAACTGATACAATTGTGGAAGCAGCATGACTCAAAAACCTGCTTACAGGGAGATGGATTAGCACAATACAAATTCTACCATCTGTTTCTAGAATGATTACAATAGCACTTGGTCAAAGTCTGAAGTTTGAACATGGATTATTATTCTGAGATACATGTTGGATGTTTCAATACACCAGAATTCAATATAAATACATTGATATATAGTCTATTGTATAGCAATGCATCTGCTATACCACTGGTACAATAAACTTTCCTGAATCACTACAGCAAGGCAATTTTCATCTTTCCAAATAGCAACTTGACACAAACTTTAGTTGAAAGGAACAGAAGGCAGTCATGTCTAAAAACAGTCAATACCAGTCCTGGAATTTACCAACTGATTATGTTTCAGAAATAAACAACAGCAATGCATAATTACTAATGATTTGCCCTTCTGTTTGACAGGCTTTCATAAATTCTATGTTTTGTTTAGATATTCAGTATACTATTAGCTCTGCCAAATGGTGCTTGACAAGAATTGAGAATAATTAACATAATACATTTGCGAAATTTAGATGTCTTTATTTCAATACTAATGTAGTCATGCCAATATATTTTTCCCTCCTATCAAACTTGATGTAACATTATTCTACCCACTTTCACAATTTGTATTTTTCTTTATTAGGAATGTTAATGTCCCTTTGTGTTTGTGTCAAATTTCTGAATCCATGTTAATAAATATTAAAACCAGGGGCCTCCCCTAACACTATCCACAGAAAACTTAGCCCAACAATTCCCAACATTATGCTGATTTTCACTAAATATCCACTACTTTCAGGTAAAGAAAACATTACTAAATGCATTTGACAGCCAAGGGACATGCAAACACAAAATGTTCCATCGCTACGAGGAGTGCAATACATCAAGGAGTCAAGCAGGCTCCTCATTGCCCAGGTTAAATGTAGGTGCTGATTCTATAGAGATCTTCAAGTTTCAACTAATTAACTTAAAGGATTCTCATTCTCATTTCCATTTCTAATATCTCAATTTCCATTGATTAATAAATACACTTATTAGAAACAACAAATTTAATACCCCATCTCCCATTTTACATGAGAATAATTATCATTTGCCTACAGAAATTCATTTGATTAATCTATTTCTATCTGTTGGCAATTTGTAATGAATTAATTTCAAAATTACTTAATTCTATTTGGATTATTACATTTAGGATTTTCTTCTGTAAATGTGGTGAAAGTAAAGAGGAATTTAATAATCATGTCCACAACTTTGTTTTGTTGTAACAGAAAAATCAACACAGCATTTTATTTTGTATTCATTTCTCCGTTCCTCCTTAAACAATTCAACGCTTGATTTTTCCACTCCAATATATTCCTGTATGTTTTATATTAATCTGAAGACGATTTAGTTCTCTCTAACTTCCTTGCTCTCTTTTTAAAGTCCTGTATCACAGTCTGATATTTTACCTTCCCTTTGCTGTTTCATCTGCTGTTTGTGAGAAAGGATTCACTGCTCCAACATTTCACAAAAAGAACTAAATCTCTTCTTTTACTTTCAACGAACATATTAAAGTCATGTTCCATTGTTCATGAAACAACTCTCCCTATAAAAACCCTTCACACAAACACTTCTGTAATTCCTGGTATTCTCAAAAACCTGCTGTAGTTATTTCAGTATCTTGATATAATTGCTCATAAAAACAAATTTATTCCCAATGGAAGTAATTACTCATAAGGAGGGAAGTGGTGATTCAACATTGTGGTGATTCAACATGGGCCTAGTACAAAGCCCATTTTTGTGATTTAACTTTTTGTACATATTCACAAGCATAGTTAAAACATTGTTTTGATGTTTGTGTGCATTTACTTATCATGCTGGAAGTAGGATGAAGGTAGTCAGGTTTACAGAACAACAATCACAGCACAGGAGGCCATACACCTTACATAGGTAGGAACTCACTTCTTTCCATTTCTCCAAATCTACATTTTTATATGAAGAATATATTCAATTTTTTTTAGAAAATTAATATTGAATTTGCTTCCATTTGTCATTCTTGCAACATGGTCTAAAATATAAAATATAACAGCTCACTGCATAATCAAATCCCATGGATGTCATCATTTCTATTTCCCAGATGTCAATTACCATTATCAAGTCACAACATGCCTGTGGAAGTTTCCCCAACACACTGAATCATGAATCGCTCATAAATCCTGAATAACTTGGAATCCTGAAATCAATTTTATTGATTGACTAGAGTCACAAATAGACTATTTTAATTTTTTTTCCTTTCCAAAGAAAACAGTCTTGCATTGAATTCTGACTTCACAAATTAACTCTGCTTTTACATATTAAAGATATCCTCCTTTAAGCTGCACCTGTTGGTACTTACTCAGACCACATCAACAGTACCTTCCAAACCTGTAGCTTCCACCACCAAAAAGAACAAAGGCAATAGGTGCATGCAAATACTTCCACCTGCAGTTTCCCTGCCAGGCCACACACCATCATGACTTGGAAATAAATCACCATCCTACTTTGCTGGTCTAAACCCTGCCCAACTGCCCCATAAGAGCTGCAGCAATTAAAAAAATGGCTCACCATCATCTTTACAAGAGCACTGGAGACAGGCAATGAATGCTGGCCTTGCCACCAATTCCCAGCTATCTGAAAAAAAATTCTCATCTCCCATGAAATCATTCCCTTCAATTTACAATACTGCATAATCAGATTCACATTCACTCCACTCGTCCATTTAAAAAGTCCACACCCGAGCACTATGTGAATAAATCTCAAAAGATGTTCAAAGCATGAGGTAGCAATTTACCGAAGCTCCTTGCTGAACCATTTCCCCCCTCTGTACAAGGATGCCAAAGTCTAATGCAGAACCTTCACCGACAACAATGTCACTCATCCGTAGCCAAGATCAGCAATCAGATTTGAAGAACAGTAGACCTTTATGGCTCAAACAACAGTATATGTTTTCAATATTGCATCACATTGTGTACACACATATATTAACTCCAATCTAATGACAGGTGTTCATTTACAGCAGTCTGATTTACCCACACTCAGGAAAAGCTTTAACAATTTTTCACTTTGAAAAATCTCCAAGTAGTTGGAGAAAATACTAATGGTAAAAAAAGATGTGCTGTCAAAAAATGTGATATTCTCTTAAAATATCATAATCACTGAATTGCATATAACACACACACAAACCATAGTTTAAACACATGATGCAAAATAACTGAAATAAATCAGGTGACCAGTATTATACGACTACGCTATATTTAGATTCCTTATTTTTTAAAAAAGGTATTTGAAGTTGACAAGTTCTCATGAGACAATAAAGACATTCCCAACACACCCCCACTGGACACAAAAAATAAAATGACATTATTTTGGAGAATTGAGGCAAGTTACTCCTAGTGTCCTAACTAATACTTATTTCTGCTATATCAAATAAAGCAGATTACCAAGTCACTTTTTAGCATTTCTATTTGGGTGAGTTTGCTCTTCTCAAATTGGCTGTTGTGGCACTTACACTACAACAACTACTCCTACACTTAAAACATTTAATTGGCTGTGAAATGTTTTGTGACATCCCAAGGTCATGAAGTAACTGTGTGCAAGCATATTTTTTTCTTCAGCAATTCCATATTAGCAGCCTATTCCATTCATTAAAAAGTTAATTTCTTGGAGTTCTCATATTCCTCAAATTACTTGATTTGTATCAGAAGTGTCAAATCTCAATATAATACCCTGCTTTTTACAACACAAAGGTGCTGAAACAGCAACGTGCATTTCCCTCCCCGCAGTATCGCCCTCCTGCATTAATATACAAGTCAAATTTACTGTTGACCATCTTCTTAAACAAACAACAGTTTTACCATGTTAAGCCACATCACCAAAATTCATATTTGTTAAGTGAGATGGATTAGTTGAACATCAAGAAACAGAAACATCTGAAAAGGTATTGGTTCAAACATTTCCTGCAGGATTCTTCCTACATAGGTATAACCTGTATAGTTCTACTTCAAACAAAGAGGGAGGTGCATTTATTCAAAGGCGATGATCAAAGCATTGTAACACAGGGCAACACTGCATCGCTGACTAAATCAATGGAATCACGAATAAATATCAAAGAATCAACACAAACGCAGGGCTTTAAACCTTCGGACGAACAAATCACAATAATTTGGGTTTAAAATGGGACGCCCATTGAAACGTCATCGCGTGATCAAAATTAAATGCTATTTGCTTGAGTAGACTAGCAGCCAAAACGTTCAGGTTACATAAATTTCACGAACCAGTTTCCTACTGGTGACAGAATGCGAAATGATGTGACAACTGCTCGGGGGGGGGGGGGGAATCAGATGGTTTTACAATAAATTGTAATGTCATTATAAACGTGCTAATAGCTGAGAGTGGTAACAGGCGCGAGGAATTTAAAAATACTGTAAATTCGAGATTAAACAGGAAGCGATCTGCAAATTACAAGAGCAGCCCGAAGCCACTGCAGTGCTGTCGCTCTCCGTGGAAGCGTCTGCGCGTCCCTTGCCTGGTTACAGCGGGGCCGGCTCACTGTCAGCAAAGGCCGGGTCCCAGCCCGACTTCTACCGGATGGTGGTGGTGGTCTCCACCATACCCCTGCATCACGAGAACTTACACTGTGATGTGGCCTGCCCCTCGCACCACCACGGGATCCGGCGTATATCGGATCAGATGCTCGTCCATCACCACCCGCTCGTCCTCCTCGTCCAGCTCGTAAATGGTATCGAAGTCGGCCATGTCGGACTGAGGGGCACGAGCCGTCCCCGCGTCTACGCTGGGCGCGTGCGAGGGTTGGAGGGGAGGGCCTTGTGCGTGAGCGCGCGTCGGTTACGTCATAGACGGCGCAGTGTGACGATCACGTTGCGCATTTAGCAGCTGCAAGGCGGGGGGGAAGGGGCGGTAGCGCCGAATGGAAGGCGGACGCGGGACTCCGGTTGTTGACGTTGTACTTAAATGGCAATCTTGCAGACCGTAGAGGGAAGTTGAGGTGCTCAATTAGTTCTCCTGGGTTAATACATTGGTGCGAAAGATCAGCCTTGTGGCCTTTTTCAAGGAGGAGTCCATGTACTGTATTCAGGTAATCCCACGCACGGCAGATGCCTGTGAACACGCGAACCATCGGGCAGCCAAAGGTGATCTGAATCCGAAAGGAAGAAACTTCTGCGGCACTCGGCTGCTATATGGTCTGAAAGCATAATGTATGTTTGCAGAAGGGGTCAAATTTAACTTGACCTACTGAGTTCCTTCAGTATTTTATAACTCCAGACTATGCCATTGAGTCAATAACAACAGAACAATGGTTAAGCAACAAATAACCAAAAATGGCTCGCATGAATATATTGATGGGAATTTCCAGTTTTTGAGTATATTGCAAACTGGATTAGGAGACATGTGTTGATTTATTATTCCCACATGTACCAAGATACACAGTGTTTTGCATGGCATTCTGACAGATCATGACATGCATATTTACATCGAGAGAGTGAAAAGAAAACAAAAATATATTGTGGGGAAAGTACAATGCAGTAAATTATGGGATTAAGAATCAATCTTTTAGCATATGAGAAAGGATGTTCAATAGTCTGATAAAAAAATGTTATAACCGCGATCCTTGAGCCTGGTGATATGTGCTCTCAAGCTTTGTATCTTCTGTGTGACAGGAGAGGAGAGGAGAGAAAACCTCTGGGGCAGAGGGGATCCTTGATTATGTTATCTGCTTTTCCAAGGTTGCTGGGAGTATAGATGGAAGACGCTCTGTCCGCCAGAGAAAGCAGAATCTCCCAGTGGCCACACATTTTAATTCCACATCCCATTCCCATTCTGATATGTCTATCCACGGCCTCCTCTACTGTAAAGATGAAGCCACACTCAGGTTGGAGGAACAACACCTCATATTCCGTCTGGGTAGCCTCTAACCTGATGGTATGAATATTGACTTCTCTAACTTCCGTTAATGCCCCACCTCCCCCTCGTACCCCATCTGTTATTTATTTATTTATATACACACATTCTTTTTCTCTCTCTCCTTTTTGTCCCTCTGTCCCTGTCACTATACCCCTTGCCCATCCTCTGGGCTTCCCCCCCTCCCCTTTTCCTTCTCCCTAGGCCTCCTGACCCATGAGCCTCTCATATCCCTTTTGCCAATCCACTGTCCAGCTCTTGGCTCCATCCCTCCCCCTCCTGTCTTCTCCTATCATTTTGGATCTCCCCCTCCCCCTCCCACTTTCAAATCTCTTACTAGCTCTTCCTTCAGTTAGTCCTGACGAAGGGTCTCGGCCTGAAACGTTGACTGTACCTCTTCTTAGAGATGCTGCCTGACCTGCTGCGTTCACCAGCAACTTTTATGTGTGTTGTATAGATGGAAGGTTGGTTTGCATGCTGGACTGCGCTGTGTTCACAACTTTGTTGTCTTGGACAGAGCAGTTGTCTTTCCATGCTCTCTGTGGTGCCTCTATAAAAATTGGTAAGAGTAATTGGGTATATGACAAATTACCTTAGCATTCTGAGGAAGTAGAGGAATCAGTGTGCACTCTTAGCCAAAGAAGTCTCATGGTTGGTCTGGGACAAATTGTTGCTGATATTTGCACCTAGGAACTTGAAACTCTCTACCACCTCCATCTTAGTGAGAGTGAGAACAGAATGGAATCTGGAATTATGCATGGAGTCCTTTGACTTTTGAAGTTTGTGAAAAGAAGGAATAAAAATATGAGCAACTTCTATTGACAATTTGTATATATGATGGAATTTATGGATATTTAACGTAAGATTGTATCCGTATGAGATGTCAGGTGGTTTTGTGTTGTGCTAGCTTACTAAATTCCTTAAATTGATAGCTTAATCACTTTCTGGAGTGGATTTTGCCATTTACAAAGTGAAGGGAATAAAGGGCTAGAAATATTTCCTGAACTAGTGCTGACTACCTGGGTAAATTGGTAAAGAATCTCCATGTCGTGTTGTCCTGAGTCTTTTTCAGGAGATCACGTGGGCTTATGATGGGATGGAGGCGCATGCATTTTAAAAGTACACACTCTGCAATTGTTCACGATAGGCTGATGAATTAGAGGACTTTTACCTAAGTGGTTAAGATTATATGTACATAATTACACTGCAAGATGGCAAATTTCATTGAATGAAGAAGAACTGAGCAAGGAAAGTGTGCACTGAATAAGTGTCACTGACTCCTAGAAAACGAAACTAAGAGATTTATTGTTCAAAATTTAATTCAGTATTTTTCATTCCATTTCCTGTGATAGAATATAGAAATCTACAGCACATTACAGGCCCTTTGCCACAATGTTGTGCCGACCATGTAGCCTACTCTAGAAACTGCCTAAAGTTGCCAAACTGCGTAGCCCCCTATTTTTCTAAGCTCCGTGTACCTATCTAAGAGTCTCTTAAAAGACCCTGTTGTATCCGCCTTCACCACCGTCACCAGCAGTGCATTTCATGCACCCACCACTCTCTGTTTTAAAAAAAACTTACCCGTGACATCCCCTCGGTACTTATTTCCAAGCACAGTAAAACTGTGCCCCCCTCTTGTTAATCACTTCAATTCTGGGGGAGAAAACCTCTGGCTATTCACATGATCAATGCCTCTCATCATCTTATACATCTCTATCAGATTGCCTCTCATCCTCCGTCCCTCCAAGGAGAAAAGATCAAGTTCACTCAACCTATTCTCATAAGGCATGCTCTCCAATCCAGACAGCATCCTTGTAAATCTCCTCTGCTCTCTATAGTATTCAGGTCCTTCCTGTAGTGCGGTGACCAGAACTGAACATAGTACTCCAAGTGGGGTCTGACCAAGGATTTGTATAACTGTAATATTACCTCACGGCTCTTGAACTCAATCCCACGTTTGATGAACGCCAACACACCATATGCCTTCTTAACAACACTGCCAACCTGCGCAGCAGCTTTGAGTGTTCTATAGACATGGACCCCAAGATCTCGCTGATCCTCCACACTGCCAAGAGTCATACCACTAATACTATATTCTGTCCTCAAATTTGACCAACCAAAATGAACCAGTTCTGCATCCTATTGATGTCCTGCTGTAACCTCTGACAACCCTCCAGAGTATCCACAATACCTCTAACCTTTGTGTTATCAGCAAACTTACTAACACACCCTTCTACTTTTTCATCCAGATCATTTGTGAAATTCACAGAGGAGCGGTCCCAGAACAGATCCCCGTGGAACACTTCTGGTCACTGACCTCCATGCAGAATACGAACCATCTACAACCATCCTTTGCCCTCTGTGGGCAAGCCAATTCTGGATCCACAAAGCAAGGTTTTCTTGGATCCCACGGCTCCTTACTTTCTGAATGAGCCTCGCATGGGGATCCTTATCAAATATCTTACGGAAATCCGTATATACCAATGCTTGCTCCACCTTCTTCAATGTATTTTTTTTAATATCCTCAATTCAATCAGGCTCGTAAGGCACGAACTGCCCTTGACAAAAGCCATGCTGACTCTTCCTAATCAGATTATCTCTCTCCAAATGCTCATAAATCCTACCCCTCAGGATCTTCTCCAACAACTTGCCCACCGCTGAAGTAAGACTCACAACCTTGATGAAATAAAACTTTTCAATGTCGTGTGGCAGTTTTTTTCTTTCGGTAACCCTGAAGAAAATGTCTCAGTCTCAATGGAGTTGAGCACGTGATGTTTATTAACTTGCCTTCTGAATTCTGGCTTGTACGTTCTGCAGTTAAAAAGAACTACAAAATTAAAATAATGTCGGCTGGTCATCTGAGATTTGGGAGGGATAATAGGCAAAATGGGTTAAAGGGAGATGTTAGGGTGGAAAGAGTGTGTAAACTAGAGGACAAAACTAAAATGATGAGGGAAGAAAAGAGTTAGACAATGGTGGGGAGGAGAAAGTGAGATGAGTTACAGGGAAAGAAGAAAGGAGAGAGGTGCAATAAGGGGGCTAAACAATAAAGATGTGTGAGGGAAGGAATGCAGAGAGCTTGAGGAGAAAAGTGGACATATACAGGAGAGGATTAAAATGTCAAGAAGGGTGGAAAGTTATCTCAGGGGTGTGGGTGAAAAGGTTGATGGTCTGGAAAATGGATGTTTAAGGTGCGGTCGTTGCATCATGTAAAGTTACAATAGCAAGTGCACTTCAAAAGTACTTCTTTGACTATTAAGTGCTTTAAAAATGTAAGAAACAGAAGGGTAAGGCTATTCTACTCCTTTAGACTATAGACACAACCTGTTCAGCGTCTCTACATGCATCTACTTTATCATGGATCAATCAAGTGAACTTTCATTGCACAGCTTCCAACAGAATATATCCTTAAATATGAAGACCAGAAGTATGCAGTGCTCCAGGCGCAAGCAGTCTCAGAAGTGCACTACACTACTAGATAATAGCCTAGCTTCCTTTTTCTTTTTAAGCTCAAAGCACACAAGGAAGTTTTTCGTTGAAGCCAAGTTAGGGAAGTTGGTGTTGTGGGATGGAACGTATTGAGTTTGCAGATTTAGTTGGGGGAGAGAAAAAGAGTAAATTAAATAGGGTAATGCAAAATTGACAAAAGACCGTGTGGGATGATTAGTAAGTGGACGTGAGTGAACTGCATTTTCTCTTTTCAATAAAGTTAGGCCAGTAAAAAAAAGCTGAAGCAGCAGAATGGCAAGTCAGAATAAAAAAAACTGAAGGTTAATTGACAATGTAATCTTTCAAGATTCAAGATGGTTTAATGTCATTTCCAGTAAACAAGTTTAAAGGAGAATGAAATAAATGATACTCTGGATCCAATGCAGTACACAAAAAACTATACGATAAAAAACACAGTAATATAAACATATATAAATACATAAGAAAGTTTATGTACATGGATTGATTGTCTGTACATAAAGTGTCTCTGACAGGAAATAATGAAGTAATAGTGGTGTGGAGGGGTGGGTTAGTGGGTGGAGGTGTTGATCAGCCTTACTGCTTGGGGAAAGTAACTGATTTTGGGTCTGGTGGTCCTGGCGTGGATGTCACCCCTCAATGAGAATGGGACAAACAGTCCATGAGTGGGGTGTGTGGCTCCTTCATGATGTTACTGGCCTTTTTCCGGCACCCTTCTGTAGGTATGTCCTTGATTGCAGGTAGAGTTTTTTGGTGGGGTTATTTTTTTGAATTTATGAGCTAATTAGGGAACTAATGCAAATGAAAAGTGAGAACTGTATTTAAAGACTCGGTTTATTCTCAAGAACTCAGAAAATGAAATGCAAGATACAGCAGCGACCAGGAAGAAAGATATCAGATATCCAATTTAAGATCTGAGTCAAGAAGGAAATGTATGGAAGGTCTGTTTTCTGAAATTGATTGGGTTAATGTAAGAACAGTGGTTGCTCAGCAATTATCATAGAGATATCTCAGAGTATGTGACAGCAAGAAAAATAACAGAAAAATGAGAGTTCATATACAATTCATTAAGCTTAGATGGATCACAGTTTCTGTCCTCTAACCATTTCCTAGCAATGTACCAGTCCAAATTTCTTTCAAACACTGTAGTTGCTCTTACCTCTACCATCTCCGCTGGAAGCTTATGCACCTCCCTCCGTGTGGAAAAAACTTGTCCCTCATATCCCCTTTATATCTTTCTTCTCTCACCTTAAAGCAATTCACTTCAGTTTTAGACTCCCCTATCCTGGGGAAAAGACTGATCATCTACACGATCTATATCCCTCAGAATTTTACAAGGGCACTCCTGAGCCTCTTCACTCTAGGGAAAACAGTTCCATCTTATCTAGTCACACCTTGTAATTCAAGCCCTCCAGTTTTGGTAACATACCTGTGAATCCTTACTTTGCCCTTGTGTCCTTCCTATTTCAATGTCTAGAGCTACACACAATGCTCTTAAGTTCAGTCTAACCAACATCTGTAATATGATTTCTAAACTCCTATATACATTTATACATGTTCTTATCCATTCTGTCTTACTTGTATCAACACTTTAGAGAATAAAAACCTTAATATTGCAGCACATCATGCTATTGAGATGATTCAGGATACCACGATTTATTTCCCTGAACTCACTGGCCTCTATGTTCTTCTCCATGATAAATACAGATGAGAAATATTAATTTAATCCCTTACACATGAATTGTCACACATAAGAGCACCGTGTATAAATTATTTGGCTGATCCTTAAGGTGTGTGCATCTCTCTGTCTCCCTCCCTCTTTCCCTCCCTTGAACCCCCCATCCTCTCCTCTTTCGCTAATAACAGATATACATCGTTCTCAGCTTTGAGGAAGGTAACAGAACTAACTGTGGTAATTGCAGAGAGATTTTCCTGCTGTATTGCACAAGGAAACTCATTGCCAGGATCCTCCTCTACAACCCCATCTCGCAGTGTGGATTTTGTCCAATTAGAAGTATAGTGAGCGTCATCTTCATCTTGTGAGAACCCAGGAAGAAATATCAAAAACTATGACTTTCATCAACCAGGAGGGAAAGTGGAGTACTCTCCTCAAATTTGACTGCCACAGAAATTCATCTGCATTGCATATGTTCCTTATTAATGCAAGCCAAAATCCTAACCACCAGGTGTGTAGCACCAGTCTCAGTAAAGACAAGTGTTAAATAAACTTGTGTTATTGCTCTAATACTGCATCTCACCTGCAATGAAGTTCCCACAGAAGTGCAGCTAATTTTTGTAATTTATGAGAAATTGATAAGCCTATGATGAATACTCAAAAACCAGTCACCCAACTCTCAGTGACCATGCTGTAGTTTTTTAGATAATGATTGCATTTATTCTTGCTTGACGGCTGAGCTACAATGCGTCGTCAACTGTGTCACTCCTTGCAGGATACCCAGCCTCTAACCTGCTCTTGCAGCCAGCCCAATAGATGACTGATCCAGTTAAGTTTCTGGTTTCTGGTGATCCAAGGTGGTGACAAAGATAACAATGATTGTTATTTGTCGCATCAACATGTAGATCAAAATATGCAGTGAAATCTTTCATTTGCGTCAAATCAAATCAGCATGGTTTGTGCTGGGGCAGCCCACAACTGTCTCCACGTTTCTGATGTCAACATAGCATGCCCACAACTTATTAACCCTAACCATACATTTTTGGAATATGTGAGGAAACTGGAGCACTTGGACAAAACCCACGTGGTCATGGGTTGAATGTACAAACTTCTTGCAGATGGCAGCAGGATTGAGATCCCCATAGGTGATCCCTAGCACTGTAAAACAATCACACTAAGCACCAATAGTAGGCATTTCAGCAATGGTGATGTTATTCAATATTAAAATTTAATTAATCACCATTTTTCCTCACCTTGTTGATGTAATTTATAGTAATTTTATGTCTTTATACTGTACAGCTGCTGCAAAACAATTGGTTGTTGTTCAGTCGGTGAGTCGAGTCCAACTCTT
Source organism: Mobula hypostoma (assembly GCF_963921235.1). Classification (NCBI taxonomy): domain Eukaryota; kingdom Metazoa; phylum Chordata; class Chondrichthyes; order Myliobatiformes; family Myliobatidae; genus Mobula; species Mobula hypostoma. The sequence continues at coordinate 104,542,763 of NC_086106.1, read as the reverse complement.
CGTGACCTCATGGACCATAGGGTCCATAGGGTTTTCATGGCAAGATATGAAAGTAGATTGCCAGGCCTTTCTTCCGCGCAGATGCTGCTGCTGCCCAGGTTGGGACCCGGCTGGGTTTGAATGCAGGACCATCTGCTTTGAAGTTCAGTGCTGATACCACTACACCACCAGCCAGCCCGAATCAATACTGTAAAACAATACATTTTATAATATAAGACAATAATAATACTGATTCCTGGTTCCTCCTAAGCTTTTCTTGCATTTTCTCAAAGTCATGGGATGATAGAGTACAGTACTACAGCACAGAAACAGGCCTTTCAGCAAATCTAGTCTCTGCCAAACTACTAATCTACCCATTGACATGCTCTTGGACTATAGTCCCATCCATGTACTGATCCTAATTTTTCTTAAAGATTATAATTGTACTTGCATACAACACTTCCACTGGCAGCCCTTTCCACTCTTTCACCACCCTTTGAGTGAAGAAATACCCTTTCGTGTTTCCCTTAAACATTTCCTCTTTCACCCTAAACCCATGTCTTCTAGTTCTAGTCTCAGTGCGAAAAGCCTACTTGCATTTACCCCATCTATGCCCCTATTCTCTTTCTACCTTTGCTGCACACTCTCTTTTCTAAAAAGGTAATAATCTGGCGCATGTGGAACTCCAGAATATGCCCTAACATATGCCTGTCAGAATAAAATGCAAGGTTTAGGGAATCTTGGTCTTAGAGAGTCATTGAAGCCCTGGTTAAGAAAAAGAGAGGTGCATTGCAGATCGGTAGGAACAAATGAGGTACTTGAGAAATGAGAAATGGAACAGAGCACTTAAAGGAATCAGGAGGGCTAAAAGAAGCATGAGGTTGCTTGAGCCGGCAAGGTGAAGGAGAATCTTAAGGACTTCTACAGATATAGCAAGAGCATGAGGATTGCAAGGGACAAAATTGATCTTCTGAAAGACCAGGATGGTAATCTATGCATGGAGCCAAAATAGATGAGGAATATCTTAAATGTATTTTTTTGCATCTCTATTTCCTTAGGAGATGGCCACATAGTGCATAGAAGTGAGGAAAAGCCTATACAGATTACAGAATTCGAGGTGTTTGCTGTCTTGAGGCAAATTAGGATGGAGAATTTCTCAGGGCATGACAAGATGTTCTCTCTGACCATATGGGAGGCAAGTGCAGAAATTGCCAGGGCCCTAGCAGAGATATTTAAATTATCTTTAACAAATGAGATACCAGAGGATTGAAGCACAGCTAATATTGTTCTGCTGTTTTTAAAAAGGCTCTAAGAATAAACCAGGAAATTATAGCCAGTGAGCCTCTCATCTGTAGTGGGAAAGGTATTGAGAGGTATTCTAAGGGACAGGATATATGAAAATTTGGATAGATATGGACTAGGGATATTCAAAATGGCTTTGTGCATGTTAGGCCATGTCTAATCAATCTTATAGAGTTTTGTCTGAGGAAGTTATTAGTAGAGTTGATGAAAACAAGGCAGTGGATGTTGTCGACAGTCAAGATGAGGTAGTAAATTGGATTAGACATTGGCTTTGTGGGAGAAGCCAGAGAGTGGTAGTAGATGATTGCCTCTCTGGAAGCCTGTGATGACTGGCGTGCTGCAGGGATCAGCTGGATCTGTTGTTGTTTGTCTTCTACATCAATGATCTGGATGATACTGTGGTTAACTGGTTCAGAAAATTTGTGGACGACACCAAGATTAGGGATGTAGTGGACAGTAAGGAAGGCTATCAAAGCTTGCAGCTTTGACCAGCTGGAAAAAGGCCTGAAAATGGCAGATGGAGTTTAATGCAGACAAGTGTGAGATGTTGCATGTTGGGAGGACCAACCAGGGTAGGTCATCCAGTGAGTGCTAGGGCACTGAGGAGAGCAGTAGAACAAAGGGATCTGGGAATACAGGCCCATAATTCATTGGAAGTGGCATCAAAGGTATCTACAGGGTAGTAAAGAGCCCTCAATCTAAGAACTCACTTACTCAGGACTTGAGCACAAAGGACAGTAGCTCACAAAGAACTCAAATCCAAGTCTCAGTGATTAGTGCTGGTCCAGAATACCCTTAAATAAAACAGAAAACACAGGAAATCTGTGGGGGTCTAAATAAAAAAAGAACAATCACTTAAGAACGAGATGTATAAGGAAACCGTTTTCACATAACAAACTGGAAAACTACAAATGTTCTCCACTCTTTAAGAAAGGAGGAAGGCAGCAGAAAGGAAGTTGTAGACCAGTTAGCCTGACCTCAGTGGTTGGGAAGATGTTGGAGTCAATTGTTAAGGATGTGGTGATGGAGTACTTGGTGACACCGGACAAGATAGGTCAAAGTCAGCATGGTTTCCTTGAGGGCAAATCTTGTCTGGCGAACCTGTTGGAATACTTTGAGGAGATTACAAGTAGGATAATAAAGGGGATGCAGTGGATGTTGTATATTTGGACTTTCAGAAGGCTTTTGACAAGGTGCCACTCATGAGGCTGCTTACTAAGTTAAGAGCCTATGATATTACAGGAAAGTTACTGGCATGGTTAGAGCACTGATAATTGGTAGGAGGCAGTGAGTGAGAATAAAAGGATCTGCTTCTGGTCGGCTGCCAGTGACTAGTGGTGTTCTGCAAGTGTTGATGTTGAGACCGGTTCTCTTTATGCTGTATACCAATGATTTATGATGGAATAGATAACTTCTTTACCAAATTTGCAGATGATAGGAAAGTTGGTGGAGGGGCAGGTGGTGTTGAGGAAACAAGTAGGCTGCAGAAGGAGTTAGATTAGGAAAAGGGGCAAGAAAGTGGCAAATAAAATAAAATGCATGGTCATGTACTTTGGTAGTAGAAATAAATGTGCAGACTATTTTCTAAGTGGAAAGAAAATCCAAAAATCTGAGAAGCAAAAGGACTTGGGAGCCCTTGTACAGAACACCCTAAAGGTTAACTTGCAGGTAGAGTCAGTGGTGAGGAAAGCAAATGCAATGTTAGCATTCATTTTAAGAGGTCTAGAGTACAAAAGCAGAGATGTGATGCTGAGGCTTTATAAGGCACTTGAATATTGTGAACAGTTTTGGGCTCCTCATCTATGAAAAGATGTGCTTGCATTGGAGAGGGTGCAGAGGAGATCCACAAGGATGATATCCAAGAATGAAAGTGTATCATACGAGGAACGTTTGATGGCTCTGGGTCTGTACTCGCTAGAAACTAGAAGGTTGAGGGAGGATCTCATTGAAGCCTTTTGAATATTGAAAGGACTAGACAGAGTAGATGTGGAAAGGATGTTCCCTATGATAGGGGAGTCTAGGACAAGAGGGCACAGCCTCAGGATAGAGGGGCATCCATTTAAATGCGGAGAAATTTCTTTAGCCAGAAGGTGGTGAATTTATGGAATTTATTACCACCAACAGCTGTGGAGGCCAGTTCGTTGGGTGCATTTAAGGCAGAGTTTGATAGGTTCTTGATTGGACATGCTCTGAAAGGTAACAGGGAGAAGGCCAGGGAGTGGGGTTGAGGAGGGGAGAAAACGATCAGCCATGATTGAATGGCAGAGCAGACTCGATGGTCCAAATGGCCTAATTCTGTTACTCTGTCTTATGGTCTTGTGTTGCCTGTGTATAGCTGCATGTGACTTAGATGGCTTCCTTTTCTGAGAAGCTAGAATGGAATTGAAAAGAATACAATCATGAGTAAATTTTTCTACTTCTGGCCTACGTGATGAAGAGAAAATGATTAAGCAGTTTAAAATGTTTGGTCCAAGGCAATGTCCAGTGGAACACATGCAGTGGTGACCTGAGGCAGGAAAGGTTGACATCTATAATATGTTCCTTTGTGTGACTTCTGTAATGTCTGTTGGGATATTATCTCCGCAGCATCCTTTGACTTAATTTTTACCAGAGCTCCTTGATGTCACATTTGATTAAACGTTTCCTTAATGTTAAATTGGTTAATGTCACCTCACCTCTGGAATTCGTCTCTTTATTCCATGTTTGGACAATAGCTTCTGTCATTTTGTTAATCATTAAGACCAGAGTAGGTGGTAATAAGGAAGATTGAATAGTTCCTGCTTTTGTGGATGGGATATACCTGAGCAATTTTCAATACTGTTGTGTAGATTTCATCAGGAGTTTGAGGAGATTTGTTTTGTCACCTAAAACACTCAAAATTCTACAGATTTACCATGGAGAGCTTTCTGACTGGCTGCATCACCATCTAGTATGTGGAGGGGGTGCTACTGCACAGGATCATAGCAAGCTGCAGAGAGTTGTAAAATTAGTCAGCTTCATCATGGGCACTAGCCTCCATAGTATTCAAGACATATTCTAGGAGTGATGCCTCAGAAAAACAGCTTCCATTGTCAAAGACCCTCGCCACCCAGGGCATGCCCTCTTCTCATTGCCTCCATCAGGTAGGAGGTACGGAAGCCTGAAGGCACACACGCAGTGATTCAGCAACAGCTTCTTCCCCTCTGCCATCTGATTTCTAAATGGACATCAAACCCATGAACACTAACTAATTACATTCTTTTTCAATTTCTGTTTTTTTTGCACTACTTATCTTAATTTAACTATTTAATACAGTAGACATATTTTAAAAATGTATGTATTTATTATACATATTACATATACACAGGCGATGGCACACAGAGGAGCTGAGAGACATCAAGAGGGTTCAAGAGACAGGAGAACAGATCAGCAGAGGTCTGATGTCTGTCGACAAGTGTGGCTTGCCTGGCAAGTTGAAGTTGTGGTGTTTGCAGTACGGACTGACGCCACGGATAATGTGGGTACTAACTGACTATGAAGTGGCAATGTCCCATGTTGAGGCAATGGAATGGAAGATGAACAAGTGTGTGAAGAAGTGGCTTGGAGTACCGAGCAGCCTCACCAGTGTTGCAATCCACAGCAGCTAGGCAAAGCTTACCAGCCCAGTGCAATCCCTTGTTGAAGAGGTCAAAGTAGCCAAGGTAAGATCATTCTTGATGCTTCGAGACTCAAAAGACCCTGTCATCAAGAACACCCAGCTGGATGTGAGATCAGGCAGGAAGTGGTCAGCCCATGTAGCAGTTGATGAGGCAGAGTCTAGATTGAAGCACAAGGAGACGGTTGGGGCTACCCAGCTAGGTCGCCAGGGACTTGGATAGACAACCCACAAGTAGTGGTCACCTTCTACAGGTAAGGAGCGCTGTGAGCTTGTAACACAAGAAATATGAGAGGTAGAGGAGGAGAAGAGGTTAACTAAGACAGCTGGCCTGGCCGAACAAGGGGCTTGGACCTGGTGGGAAAGTGTTGAACAATGACATCTATCTTGGAATGTTCTGTGGCAGATGGAACCGCTCCACATTTCTTTTCTATGCAGAGCAGTGTATGACCTGCTCCCAACACCTGCCAACCTGAACACCTGGTATGAAGATAAGACAGACAGGTGTGCTGCTTGTGACGAGAAGGGAACACTTCAACATATTTTGAGTGCATGCAGAGTCAATCTTTCCAATGGCATGTACACTTGGAGACATAACAATGTTCTCAAAGTTGTAACAGAAGTGGTTGAGCAGAGAGTACTGCAGCACAACTTATCTCGTGCCCCATGCTGCACAGAACATCGCATATCATTTGTAAAAGAAGGCTCCAAGTCAAGAGTGTACAGCGCAGGCCCACAATCAAACATACTTTCTCCAGCCAATGATTGGTGTGTCAAGGCCGACCTGGATGGGAAAGGCAGTTTCCCGGAGCAAATAGCTTTCAGCACATTGCGTACAGATATAATCGTATGGTCTGACACCAACAGAGAAGTGGTTATTGGTGAACTCACAGTCCCCTGGGAAGACAACATCGATGAAGCCCATGAGCGCAAGTTAACCAAGTATGCAGAATTAAGATCAGAGTGCAGAGACAGAGGGTGGAAGGTCTCATGCTATCCATTCGAAGTAAGTTGCCATGGCTTTATTGCATTCACTTTCCAGAAGTGGCTGCATGACCTTGGCTTCACTAGAAGAGAGATCAAGTCAACCAGCAGGGCTGTAGCTGAGGCAGCAGAGACAGGATCAGCATGGGTGTGGACCAAGTATGTCCAGAGGGGCAGAGAGTCGGATAGTGTATCTATCTTTTGCAAACCCTTCAGTAGTTGCATAGACACCTGAAGAGCAGACTATCTGTTGGATGGAAGTGAACAACAACTCTGATAGAGGCAGATGCCAAGTTTTTAAGCTCACCAGTGGGAGGTGGTGCTTTAGCACTGCTGGCCCACCACCTCGAGGGAGTCTTGATCATAAGCGGGCCGATATATACTTACTGCAGTGTACAAAGTTGACAAATTTCATGACATATTCTGGTGATATTAAACCTGATTCTGAGTCTAGATGCCTGAATTTCAACTGTAATGGCTTGTCTAAAGGCAGGACTAATTCTGGAGCACAAGGTTCAGTATTGTGCCAGGATATTTCCTGGTCCCAAAACCTTTACTATTTATTGCTAACATGATGAGTTGATCAAATTGGCTAAAGATTACTCTCTGCGATGGTGAGGATTTTCAGACAAAGCCAAGATGGATCGTCTCACTGTTTGTGTTTGTAAATGCCTCAGTCTCGTCCTTAATCCTCATTTGGGTGTTCCCATCATGTAATCTAGTCACAGTTTCTCCTCCAAGTCGCAAGCCACCCTGATTTGAAATTATAATGCCATTCCCTCATCATCAATGTTTCGACTCCAGGAACTGCCTATCCAAGAGCATTGTGAGGGTACCCCATGTAAAAGACTGCAGCAATTCCTGAAGGCAGCTCATCACCAGCTTCTTAAGGGCAATTAGAAATGTACAGTAATCGCCAGCCTTGTCAGTGACAGCCTGAAGAATGAATTAAAATTATGGCAGTAACAAGCCAGTTAGGTTTGAGACGAAGATTTCTAAATACAATGGCCAATGGTTACCACTTTACAACTGGCCTCACCAGAACATTTATAATATTCAACATATTGAAAATAATTTCATAATATTTTAATATTCTTATTGAATATTGTACATTGGATTACTTGGTAAGTGATTACTGATGTAATTTTGGGCATTTGATCTACACTTTGACCATTACTGCAGTATAGTAAAACAAAGCTACAGTGTTATCGGTTAAGCATTATACGGAAGCCTTTTTTGTCTGTTTACATGGATTTTCTTGAAAATAAGCAGCTGTTTTCATAACTAATATTCTTCCTGAAACCAAAATTAATTAGTTATTCATTTGTATAAATACTTGTGTCCCTTGTCTACAATGATGCCTACATTTCAAAAGTAATTTGGTTCTGATGAAAGGTCATTGGACTTAAAAATGAATTCCCTTTCTCCTCCAAAACCTCATGACCAGCTGAGCATTCCTTGCATTTTTTACTCAGATTTCCAGCAACAACAATATTTTGTTTTTGCTTCAGATGTAATTAATTAACTGAAGTATTTGGAAAGATAGTTAAGATGTGAAATACTCTATGAAAAGAGATGAATTTTTGTGCCCAGTACTTTGCTACAAACATACAGAAACACATATTTCACATGGTTTACAAGATCGTGGCAACCCCTGCATGAGGAATAGGAAATGTTTTTCACGCAAAGAACAGCTTGGTTAATACAGTTATCTTGCGAAATTAACCTCATTTTTAGTTCACACCTGATAAAAAGGCCTGTGTGACACCAGCTGGTTGTGAAGCAACTCCTCTTCCTTTTCATTTCACACTTGAAGTTTGGTACAATGAGATCATTCCCAAAAGTTTCTTGAACATGAAATACTGCATTTCTGTTTGGAGCTGCTTCAAACTGGAAGTTGTCCTTCCGTAAGCTGGAGGGTCCTTTTGGAGCTGAGAGCAATAGCAGTCCATTGTGGATTTTATAGCATCACTGCACTCAGGGAACAGCAAAAACACAACGATAAAATGAAAAATACTGTAGATGCTGGGAACATAAAAGAATTTGTTGAAGGATCAGAGACAGATATATTCTTGTTACTGCTGTTTTTCTCTGGTATATACCACGTTAGTTGTAACTTCAATTTTTGGAAAATTGCAATTTGATAGTCCCTGCTGGGTTTCTTGATTCTGACTTGTTCCACTTTTTGGTGTGATTACTTCAAGAAAATAGCCGCATAGTCCAAACTTGTTATAGTCTGCCCTATCGGAAATATGATAGCTCATATGATATGCTTTAGCCCACTGATCTTCATGAGGAAAATTGACATTTATTGTAAAACACCAGTTATTTTCTACTTAAGGATATCACTTGGATGATCAAACATTTTGCTTGATAGAAATATAACAAATCATTCATTAGAAAGCTAAAAGATTGACATTACATGTTATTTTTATGTGGGTTTTGTAAGAGATTACTTTTATTCATTAAATTTGAATTTTAATGATAACTTTTCAAAACATATCAAAGACACATAGGTTAGGGTTAGTAAGTTTTGGATGTACTATGTTGGCATGGAAGTATGGTGACACTAGGGATGGGTGATAAATGCTGGCTTAGCTGGTGATGCTCACATCCCATAAAAAATAAATTTTAAAAACTTGTGGCTGTCCCAAGTACAATCCTCAGACAGTGCTAGTTGCTGATATAAACAACACATTTCAATGTACACGTGACAAAATAAAACTAATTGTTAACCAGACTCTTCTCTAAACCATGAGCCTGAAAGTCCACTGAACCCTTTTGCAGGCAAAAGAGCAAAATCGACCATTAGCTTTTTTCTGATGTTAGAACTTCCTTGAGTCATAACAAAGACAAGACATCAGAATCAGGTTTATTATCACCTGCATGTGATGTGAAATTTGGTAACTTAGCAGCAGCAGTTCAATGCAATACATAATATAAAAGAAAAAAAGACAAAATAAAATAATAATAAATAAGTAAATCAATTACAGTATATGTATATTGAATAGATTAAAAATTGTGCAAAAAACATACATACTATAAATTTAAAAAGTGAGGTAGTGTCCAAGGGTTCAATGTCCATTTAGGAATTGGATGGCAGAGGGGAAGAAACTGTTCCTGAATCGCTGAGTGTGTGCCTTCAGGCTTCTGTACCTCCTACCTGACGGGAACAGTGAGAATAGGGCATGCCTGGGTGCTGGAGGCCCTTAATAATGATTTTGCCTTTCTGAGACACTGCTCCTTGAAGATGTCCTGGGAACTTTGTAGGCCAGTACCTAAGATGGAGCCAACTAAATTTTCAACCCTCTGCAGCTTCTTTCGGTCCTGTGCCATAGCAAACCTTCCCCCCCCCCCAATACCAGACAGTAATACAGCCTGTCAGAATGCTCTTCACAGTACATCTATAGAAGTTTTAGAACTAGTATGAAGATTAAATACACACACAATGTCTAGTTCAATTTAGACTAGGCAGAAAATTATGAAAATATTATAATTGCTGATTACCTCACACCAAGAAAGACTTTCAATCATATGGTACGTCTTACTCCCTTTGGATATCCCAAACTACTTTATACCCAATAAAGTTTTGAATAGAATCAATTATATTTTAGATAAGGCAGCAGCCAGTCTAACCACAAACTTGTTCCAAACGTCAATGCTAAAATGACCGCACAAACTATTTCTGTTATATTGATTGAACACCCCTCAGGGGCTCAAGTGTGTTGTAGATAATTGTATTTTAATTTGAAACTGAAAATGGTGTGTTTTATGAAGTCCTGTATATTGTATAATATTGTATTGCTGTGATATTGTTGTCTTTGAATAATTTTTATATATATAATAAAATGCTGATTTAGAGATAAGCTTTGGCCATGCTTTTCTTTAATATAATGCAATGAGACCTTTTAATTACAAAAGGGTGTTGGGGCTTCCAGTTTAATATCTTCCAACTGTAGTTGTATTAGAGAATCATTTTAAACGAGTCATGTCTCCTGAATAGGATTTGAACCTATAAAATTTTGTCTTTGAGGATGCTATCATGAGAGCCACAGCAATCAGCCTTTTGCAGTTGTTACTTGTAAAATAAATGTAAGGTGAACTCTGATCAAGAATCATTGCCCTATAATATTAACTCAGTTTTTTTCTCTCCACAGGTGCTCATCACTACCATTATGTGCGATGTTGTACGAAATAGGCGACAATGGTCTCATTACCATAATTGTTCTTGGCAAATTTTCTACAGATGCGGTTTGCCATTGTCTTCTTCTGGGCAGCATCTTTACAAGAGGAGTGATCACAGCCACTATCAATACTCTTCATTGATTGCCTGCCAGGACTTGTGATATGACCATCCACCACGTGCTCCCATAGCTTCATTTGACCCTGATCCGGTGGGAGGGGGGCAAGCAGGAACCACACCTTGCCCAAGAGTAACCTGCAGGCTAGTGAAGGGGAGGAGCACCGTACACCTCCTTTGGTAAAGATGTATCTCCACGCCGCCACCCCAGGTGCTAACTTTGTATATTGAATAACACCAATATTTAACACAGGACATTTTGCAGATGTAAGTCATGTAGCATCTATGGAGGGGAGTCTTAATGAACGATCTTGGCTTGAAACATTGTTTATTCCCTTCCGCTGATGCTGCCTGACCTGCTGAGTTCCTCTGGCATTTTGTGTGTGTTACTCAACTACTTCCAGCATCTGCAGAATCTCTTGTGTTTATCATTGTATCAGCTAGCATTCCGTCTTTCTGATCGCATCAGTATGTTGGGCCCAGGATATATGCTCCATACGTTGATGCACAGGAACTTGAAGCTATTCATCCTATTCACTTCTGACCCCTCAATGAGGACTGGTGTGCCTTCGCCTGATCTCCCCTTCCTGAAGTCCACAATCAATTCAACACCGACAAAACGATGGAGGAACTCAGCAGGCCAGGCAGCATCTATGGAAAAGAGTAAACAGTCGACATTTTGGGCTAAGGCTTCTAGTGACCTTACATATTCCGCTGATCTCCACTTTGATTAATTTTTAGAACCATAGAACCACAGAACATTGCAGCACAAAAACAGGCCTTTTGGCCCTTCTTGGCTGTGCCAAACCATTTTTCTGCCTAGTCCCACTGACCTGCACCTGGACCATATCCCTACATACACCTCTCATCCATGTACCTGTCCAAGTTTTGCTTAAATGTTAAAAGTGAGCCCGCATTTAAGAAGGCCTTGGCAAGCAGGATTAAGGAAAACCTCAAGGCATCCTACAAGTATGTGAAGAGCAAGAGGATAAGACATGAGCGAATAAGACCAATCAAGTGTGACAGTGAAAAAGTGTGTATGGAACCGAAGGAGATAGTGGAGGTACTTAATGAATACTTTGCTTCAGTATTCACTACGGAAAAGGATCTTGGTGATTGTAGGGATAACTTATAGCAGACTGAAAAGCTTGAGAATGTAGATATTAAGAAAGAGGATGTGCTGGAGCTTTTGGAAAGCATCATGTTGGATAAGTCACTGGGACCAGATCAGATATACCCCAGGCTACTGTGGGAGGCAAGGGAGGAGATTGCTGATCGTCTGGCAATGATCTTCGCATCATCAAGGGGGACATGCTCTTTCTTTATCTAAGCCTTCAAACAGCAAAAGAATATTTTTATTTTCATGATACTAACTCAGATTTTAGACTTCAAACTGAGAAAGCATTCCACAAGAATATTCCACTGATTCCATTTTCTTTGAAGAAGCATAAAACTGACAAACGCCAAAGAATCTTTGAAAATTTATGGCAGATGAAGTGTACTTACTCACGTCTATCAGCAAGTGATAAACACTATAGTAATAGTGTTTCACTCTGTTGTTATTTTGTTTATTTTGCATACATGAATATATGAGAAAAGCACAAAATGATATAAAATGGTACATTCTACAGTGCTTCGTTCATTTACTTAAGTGGCAAATGTGGAAAACTTAAACCAAAAGAAATTAGTTTAGAGACCACCTATTATGATCTCCAAATTGCAAAGAAATGGCTGAGAAAAGGACCAAGATTAAGTATTGATTTAATTAATCTATGAAATCTCAATAATCACAGTTTATATACCAGTATGCTTGCATCCTGCAAGAAAATTTGTTTTGAATTAAGTATTCATTTACCTCTCACTATTTACAAAATCAGAAATTCAGGCATGGCTTCCAAGTACATAATGTTAAGATACAACATGGATTTGCAAAGACTTGTCTAAGCACCTTCCTTAATATCGTCCCTTTTATTACTTCAGGAAATCCCAAGACCTTCATGCACTCAAATGGCAAACAGCATAAATGATGCCAATCAGTAAGGATCCATCTATGTTCTAAATTTTCGTAACTGCATTTTTCCAAAGGTCCTTCTCTCACCGTTACTTAATATAAGGAGTACATGATCTTTCAACTCCCATGGGTTGAGTTAGATGACCTTAGGGATTCCCAACCTAGGGTCCACAGACCCCTTGCTTGATGATTTTCGGATGAAAAGTTTCTTAATTTTCAGCTTTTGATGGTTATCTGGGAGTCCTTGTGGAAAATATTAGCCTTGGGTTAATACTGAAATATTGAGACTTGGATTATTCTTCCAAAGTTAACAATGTCTGCTGTAAATGTTGATAAAGAGTGCTATTATCTGTGAAACCATGTGTAAACAAGAAAGTACCTTCAGCAAAACAGGAATTACAAGTGTTAATGAACAGTACTTCGGGCCAAAGCATGCTGGTTGTTTCCAGAGCTTCCTGATAGAACCATCAGAAATCATCTGCTCCCAGGTAATCTCATCCATCCCAGACTTTCGCTGTCATGTCCTGGGATGGAGTTCAAAGTGTTGGAAGATGCATTGTCACTCCAGTCTGATGCTACACTTTGTACTGCACTTTCTGATGTTGCGGAATCCAGTATAAAGTTGGGGAATCATCTTGGCATAAGAGTTGCAATCTGATTAATTTAAAAGGACGTTCCCAAGTCTATAGATTAGATGGGGAAAGGTAAGTTTAGTTGTTTTTTTTGTTAGTTATTTTATTTTTATTTGTTTTATATCAGACTTTTACAGGACTTGAGGTCTACTCCCTGCATTACCTTCTGCCAATGCCTGGCAAGGTACTCCTGTGGTGAGACCTCAGTCGTATGTTGTCTGGAGAATACTTGCTGCTGATGACCTTATTACATTTTGCTGGTCAACTCTGTGTGTGGATTCTAGCCTTGATAAATATGGCTGGCAAAGACTGTGGACAAAGGGTCTGGGCTGTGGGCCAAACCCAGCTGAATCTTCCAAATGAAACAGTCATCCTCATCATGGACAGAACCCATCAAGGATGTCTTCAAAAAGTGATGTCTCAAGAGGAAAGCGTCCATTGTTAAAGACCCTCACTATCTGAGATTTGCCCTGTTCTCATTACTACTATCAGGAGCGAGGTACAGGAGCCTAAAGACCCACAGTCAATGTTTTAGGAACAGCGTCCTCCGCTCTGCCATGAGATTTCTGAAAATTTCATGAACACTTCCTTGCTATTCCTCTCTTGCAGTTTTTAAAAAATATATTGTAACTTGGAGTAATTTTATGTCTTGCACTGCACTGCTGCCACAAAACATATTTCATGACATATATCAGTAATAATAAGATTCTGATTCAGATCTGATCCTTTGTCACTTTCATCTCTTTCATAGCAGTGAGGAATAGTCACAGGCATAATATTACACACAAAATAACAGAAAAACACTATGCATTTTTTGGTGACACAAGAGAAACTGCAGATGTTGGAAATATGGAACATACAAAATACTGGAGGTGTTCAGTGGGTCAGGCAGCGTCTATGGATGGAAATGGACAGTAGATGTTTCAAGCATTTTGTGTCTTGCTATATGTATTTTTGGTGTGAAGCTATACAACCTGCAATGAATAGATTACACAGTAAAGGGTTACAGTAAATACCTTGCCTTTCATTGTACCTTTAAGATTTTGAATAAATATGACTAGTTCACAAGACAGGCAATCACAATATAAACATTTTCAAAATGGGCGATTTAGCTTATATAGTTATATAATTAACATTGTCAAGATTTGCAGTAAAAAACATCATTCGTTGACAGTGATCTCAGACTATAATGCTTTGATTGTATGTGAAATAAATAGTTTAAAAAATGAACCTGACAAATCAGTTAGCATTTACATTGCAGCTTTAATGTCAATGTAAAGTCAATTATTATTGAGTTTGAAGAACATACATATAAAAATGCTTCTCAGGTCATTGGCTCTTTGTAACATTTTTAAAATTTACTGAAGTTACTGCAAATTTTTTGGACAATGAATGTAATGTCTTCTACTTTCTTTAAACATGTTGAAGTTACCAGTCTGAATGTAAAACTACATACATTTTTTTTCTGATTTGCTTAGCATGAAAGGAATGGAAACGATAATTTCTCCAAATATATTATCCCTTATCTTTATGTTACATTTGACAGTTTTGGAGCCCAAAGTACTGTTGTGACAACCTATATCATTCCAAGCCAATAGCTCAACAAGTTTGATTGATATCTGCATTATTGAAAATTATGTTTTATTTTGATTGAATTTAACAAATTTCCCACTGTCTGATTGCTGAAAAGCTAGTGAATGAATGTAATTCTCCATACTGATAATCAAATCGAAAGACAGACAGGAGTGTACCCAAATACCCTTTTATTACTAAGTCAGATAAAGAATTGCTTCTTGTGATGTGACCTCTTTGTATTTTTTTACATTTTACATTAACAGTGAGGTATTTGGAAATTTGGTGTCTGTCTTGCTGAACATGCAGCATGTATTTTGGTAAAGTAGCTGTTTATATATATAGGTACTGTGACATACGAGTGGTGATTGATAAGTTTGTGGCCTAATGTAGAAGGAGATGAGTTATTAACTTCAAACTTTCTGCATAATCACTCAAAGAGTTGAACTGCATGTACATGTAACGAGAGCTGTATAACCCATCTTATCTATCACTCCTGCTGTGGACCACTTTCTGGAGGCCCAAGACGCCGACTTCTGCAAAGAAGGGATCCGTATGCTCCACGACCGCTGGACTAAGTGTGTAAGTGTAGGAGGGGACTGTGTTGTAAAATAAATGTGCTAGTTTTTCTAAAATTGGGTCCTTCTACCTTAGGCCACGAACTTACCAATCACCCCTCGTAGTTTACAGAGTATAACCCTCCATTTAATAATATTACAGGCAAAATGATGCATTCTGCTGTTTGTTCATATTTGGTGGGAACTTTTTACCTCCTTATTCAAGTAGGTGGAAAGTTTATGGAAAGTGTTTTCAAAATGTGAATTGGTTTTAATTTTACATGTCCATGTCGACATTTAAGAAAGGGGAATTAACATGGAGTATGGTGAGGAATGTCATGAAGACATTATAACCATCTTCTAAGTAATTTTAAGGTTCAAGCCAAAGGTTGATTTGCATACAAAACGTCTGCGTACGATCTCATAATATCATAAATTATGAATCGCTCCCTGATATCCGTAAAAATTCACATCTTCTGAAAACGTCAAGCGCCTTTTCTCTTAAATGGAGTGCTCTCTGTACATAATCTTAGGCATATGGCTGGGTCATCCTCAGAAGGTTTGAAGTCCTTATTGCTGTACACTAATTAGAGTGTGACCGTTACTTGAGCCATATTCCCAACGGATGGGCCCCCAGAGATATGGCCCCCAAGCAACATCTGGCCTGCCATTTCCACAGGACTTCCGGGACCTGGACCATGGTGAGTCAAACAGCCATCAGACTGAGCCAATTGTTTCTTCGTCATCTTCCGTTCCTTTGCCCTTCGATTCTGGAACCAGATTTTTACCTAAATGAAAGTAGAATCAAAGCAACAAAATATAACCTCAACAGTAATCAGTAAGGATTGTAGGAATTTCTATAAAGGAAAGCAATCTTTGCAATTATTCAGACATTAATTGTAATGGGACATTGCACAGAAAGTAAAGAGTTAGAATAAATTGGCCGCTTGTTGGTAATCTGTAACTCATAGTGTATAATAAATTAAGGAATTGCTGTATTTGTCAGATGTACATTGAAACATACAGTGAAATGCAGAGCAGACAGCAAATGCCAACACGCTTTCAACACTGGCATATCATGCCCACAACTTACTAATTCTAAGTCATATGTCTTTGGAACGTGGGAGCAAACTGGAACATCTGGAGGAAAGGCATGCAGCCATAGAGAGAACATACAAACTCCTTACTGCCAGTGGAGGGAATTGAACCCTAATTGCTGGTTCTGTCAATGATTTAGTCGAAGACATCAAAGGTCTTATTTCTAAGCTTACTATTGTTGCTAAAGTACATGGGATTGTTAGTGTTGAAAAGGATATTAAGAAGTTTCAAAGAGATATGAACAAATTGGAAGGAATGAACAAAAAGCGGCAAATGGAACCTAATGCGGAAAATTGTGAGGTCATCCATTTCCATTTTGGTGTACAGAACCAAAAAGCTATATTGGATTTTGAATTTGTACCGGGATTTTTAGAGGGCAAGGTGCCACATGAGGCTATGTAACAAGCTACAAGCCCCATGGTATTATAAGAAAGATCTAGCATGGATAAAGCAGTGGCTGATTGGAAGGATGCTAAGAGTGGGAATAAAGGGAGCCTTTTCTGACTGGCTGCCGATGACTAGTGGTGTTCCAAAGGGGTCTGTGTTGGGACTGGTACTTTTTATGTTACAACTCTTTTTATGATTCCAGAATTGAATGGCTTGTCATTTGAAGAGTGTTTGATGGCTCTGGGCCTGTATTCACTGAGGAGTGATCTCATTGAAATCGATTGAATGGTGAAAGGCCTTGATAGAATGGATATGGAGAGGATGGTGGAGAGTCAAAGACCAGAGAACACAGCCTCAGAATAGATGGTTGTCCTTTTAGAACAGAGATGAGGAGGAATTTCTTTAGCCAGAGAGTGGTGTATCTGCAGAATTTTTTATCACAGGCGACTGTGGAGGCCAAGTCTTTATGTATTTTTAAAGCAGAGGTTGATAGATTCTTGATTGGTCAGGGCATGAGGGGAGACGGGGAGAAGACTGGAGATTGGGGCTGAGAGGAAAATTGGATCAGCTATGATGAAATGGCGGAGAAGATTCGATGGCGAATTCTGCTCCCATATCTTGTGCTCTTACGGTTTTATATTTCTTAAATTGTGTGAAAATGCATGAATCTGATGATCACAAATCGCTGAAGGCAAACTTTCAGGGGAAGCAAGTGATCAGGAGGGCAAATGGTATGTTAGCCTATATTATGAGAATATTTGAATCCAGGGTTAAGAAAATCTTATTGTAGTTGCAGTGGGACTGCAGTCGGAGCTCTGAGTCCTGTTATGGTTTACTTACATAATAGGAAAGGTGAACTTGCTAAACTGAGAAATCACTAGACTGGTTTTAATGAACAAGCAGAGACTGAGTTGAGTGAGATTGTATTCTCTTGAGTTTAGAAGAATGAGAGGCAATCTTGTTGAAACTTACAAATTTCTTAAAGGGCTTGATAAGCTAGATACATGGAGGATGTTTTCCTTTTATGGTAAATGCTGGACTGGTAAAGGACAGGCTGTGTAAAACTGAGAAACATTTCACTCAGAGCATGGCCAACTCTGGAACTTATTGCACGAGAGACCTGTGGAGTTTCGGTGGATGCGTTTATTCAAACAGAGATGGATAGATTTTTTGGTACCAAAATATATAAAGAGAATGCTGGAAAATCATGCTAAAGTAGATCAGTCATGATTGTGGTGTAAGATGGAGCAGGCTGAAAGGTGCAGTGGCCTAACATTGCTCCCATTTATTTTCATTTTGGTTTTCTCCTCATTCTAAATGTGTCCACAACATCCAACTGTTATCCCAGTACTTCACTAAATCACTGCTCCAAGTCAGGGCAACTGTGGATTTGTTTTAAGCATTCTGGTTTTAAAGAATTAAACACCCTCAAAGTTATAAATTTGGCACATGGTGAAATCTGTTTGCATTCAGGGTATCATTTACTTATATACACAGACTCCTAGGAGTTAATAAAATTGTTTACTCCTGGATGTTAAGTAATGCAGAATTGGTTGCAATAGGAAACCAAATGAGGATTTGGACAGAAAATATTTTTCAATTTGTTAAGAATAATGAAAAACAAGTGAGCATTAACTTCTTGTTATAAGTTTTGGAAAGAAAATCATGCAATGCTCATTTTCTTTAATAAAATTATGCAGGTTCAGAGCAAGGTAAATGGGTAGACTGGGACTTTATGAACACGTTCAATCGTTGAACAGTTCAACTAATGTTCATCAATTCTGGCAGTGGGGGGGTGTTTGGTGGAGGGCGAGAAGCAGCAAGAGAAGGAAAATAATTTCAATGAAAACAGTTGAAATGTGTGGCCAACAACGGGGCAGAAATCTGTCCCCAATATTTGGTGCTAACCAACCTGTCTTTCTGAGAGTCCCAGGATAGTTGCCAGCTCAGCTTTTCTCTTGATAGTGATGTACCTGTTGTAGTGAAACTCCTTCTCCAGTTCAAGCCTCTGATGGTCTGTATAAACTACCCTGTATTTGTCTTTTGTCCGTGTTTTACCTAAAAAGTAACAATGGGAAAGTAAAACACACGTTAAACAGCTAACTCCAAAGAGCCGAATCTGCCATTTGGTTATTTGACCACACTATTTCCGTACTAGTTTTTAGGAACATTCGCCTGTTAAGACACTTGTTAATTCAGTAGTATTTCAATTCAACGTGTGCTAGTTTTTTTTCGCAGTTAGAGAAATAATTAGACGGATGGAGTCTATGAAAATAATTGGATTTATCGTCTTTGATAGTGACTTAACTATCGTCGTTGACTGTCCTTTAAAATGCTCAGTTCAAAAGAATGTTAAATGAGATTGCGATTCTTCGAGTTCAGGAATTATATTTAGTCAATTAAAGATTATCAAGTCAATATTGCATCAAGGCGTTCTGAAGCACATGCATGTAGAATATTCAAAATAATTAACATTCGGGCATCGGTACTGATAAATAAATGGAATCCTAATTCCGCCTCCCCCACCCCACACACAAGCAAGCACACAAAACACACAATGTCCCAACTTTTCTGACGTTTATGAGGTAATGCTAAATATAGAACAACTTGAAGTACATTAAGTTCTCCAAATTTTTATTTATCTAGCAATCTAAATAATTGCTGTTTTTAACCTAAATTTTGCCTGTATTTCTATAAGCATTAACTTCCCACCAGAACAGTATCCCAGTTAAGTAAATTCTCAAAACAACATGTAGTTAAGTGTATAAAATGACACTTCCGACGAAGTGTCAGTTTCGGCAGCCCAGCTTTCTACAGCCTCTCCCAGAGAGAATATAACATCCTCAGTGAAACACTTGCCCACGTTTCCCGGCGCTGAAGCTGTGAATTTAAAAGCAGAAACTCCAGTTTACCCCCCAAAAAGGCGCAAATATTGTAATAGTGAAAAGGGAAAACGTTCCGATGTCACAAAAATCCAAAAGAAAGGTAAATGACCACCATATGTAACTGTCAAATGCATACCTGAAATCCTAATTTTATTCTAAGTGCTTTCAGGATTTAAAAGAAAGGTGCAATTACCCCTCAAAATCTTTACTCTTTATAACATTTGCAGCTCGTTAATCTAATCCCAGTAATTGAAAGATGGGAGCAGACTATCCGATGAAGCACACAGTTGAACAAGTTAACAACACTACATTCATATGATAAAACGAACACACTCCACACAAAGAGCTACAAGTCGATTTTACAAAAGGCTGGCTTTCTAGTAGCTGGATCATAGGCCAATCTGTTTGATTTGCTTCGCATAAACAAGCGGCGGCATCCACTTTCATCTTTAAAGCATTTATTTCCCTAAAAATAACATTGAAATTTTAAGTATTTAGCCGAACATACTCAGGCTTCTTGGCCTACGAATACAGAAGGTGGGCGCCACTTTGTGTAACTAAGTGTTTGCGCTTATAGTGCAGCTACAATTATTTAATTAATCGTGTGGCCTACACTAACTGATCATAACATCAGTAACCCCTTAAAAGCAACATTTCTTTCATGAACTATGTTGTGAATTACTTACGTCTATGAAATGAACTACGTTCGATAAACCCTACCTAAGTGATACATTTCGGCGAATCTTCCTGAAATGTGACTATATAGTGATCCAAGCATTTCCTCCTGCTATTAATGCAGGAAGCATTAATAGGTACTTATCACTGAAATATTTTGGAGTGATTTAGGATACAGAAAACATTGGATCTTGATATTATTAACTGCTTGAACTTTTATTTGTCTTCAGACTTGCATATTGAAGGATTACTCTTTACATCAAGACGAAATACATTTTTGCTTATTTTGTATTCCTTTTTTAATATTTTATAGTATATCGTTTGAACATTGCCAACGCGTTAACGGAAATTTTGTTTTATATCGCAAATGAAATACTCAGTTTAATTTAAGTGTATCGTTATAAACTATTCACAATTAATTAAGCAGGTTTTCAAATCCAGCCTCAATGATTCAAATTAGAAAAAAAGACATCGAATTTATACTTGCACACTGGTCACAGATAAAGCATATTTGCATGTGAACAAAAATTGACCTGTCTTGCTAGTGTTTCAAGGGTTAAAATTCAACAGGTTACACGAAGCCTATGTAAATATGACCTCGTTTATAACGCGGCCATCCGCAGTAGCATTATTCACCTTTGCAATAAAATTCAGGGATACTGCGAGCCAGACAATGCTGCAAGGACAAGATTCATTATTTATTGTGAAAATCGTCACTCTTTCCGGTAATATAAAGACTCCATGTTCCCAGATAATAAGGAGTTAGGAAGCGTAACACCGCGCATATCAAAGCGAAGAAAGTGTTGAAAGGGCATGCCGCCTGAATATGACAAATAACAATGTAGTGGCTGAAGAAACGGGACCTCACAGCTAGTTTACAGGATGGCAAATTAGCATTACAACCGCGACCGGCGCCTGGCTCCTGTAATTTGCATGGGATTCTAACACTGGAATCTAGAGAAAAAAACATCTCCGTTAGATAAAATTGAAACCAGAAGTGCGTTTGATTTTGTATCAATCACTGAATATTGCGAAGGTGATTCATTGATTTATGGACATCAAGCGAAATGCTGGAGTCCAGGAGTCGTCACGTGACACCGACCATAGGAATAAGGTGGAAACCAACACGCTCCGTGCGGCTAACGTGGGAGCTTGCGAAAAGTGGCTCAGGTTTGTTCACACACACACCATGTAATAACCTCTGTGTGACCTTCAAACAGGAGCCAAAAGAAGCATTCCCCGCATTCACCAGCTGCCTTCAAATACCAAGATGCCCGGAGCTAACACCTTACACTTCGGTTCCCGGTTTTAAACCTCCTTGATTGGCAAGCTGGCCATTAATATTTGACACTAATTTTCAACACTCCTCTGGAAATGAAGTCTGAAGCTTTCTCATTTTACTCGTTGTTGACAAATTTTAAATAATGTAGAAATAAATGTCCAACTTTTATAGATGATAGAACGGCAACGGCTTTGATAATTTTCTTTGAAGTTGCTGGCACTATGGCGAATGCAAACGATTACAAAGCGTGTGATCAGATCCTAGTGTTTTCCCCTGCTTTGATTGAGGAAGTCGATTAACTCTAAAGATTGTGAATTTTATCTAGAATAATACAGATTTCATCAGATGGATATTCGTGGCTAATAAACTGTCTTCAAATATTAATGATTAATTTAAAGTATTTTTTAATTAATATCCGGAAGTATTGGACCTTCACTGAGAAAAAAAAACGTCAGCTAATATGAAGGACGATTCAGCATTCTATCCTCAATAGATAATACAGTATCCGGGGCTGTCAGGTATATCCACCTGCAAATCATCAAACTTTCGCTAATTCTGTATGAAGTAACGGGATAAAAATACAAAAGCAAGTTCTCGCATAGGTTTGAATAAGATTTCTTGGATGTTCTTGGAGCAAGATTTACATGTTGGTAGTTCCTCAACTTTCCAGACATTTAAATTAGAGCAAGCAAACGTGTAGTCCTCTCCTGAACTGTCGATCTTTGCACCAAGTAAAACACGCAGGTCGGAGTGGCCGGCGTCTAAAAGGTGTTTCGAGCAATCGGATTCTGCAGGATATTCATCCAGCTTTTCATGGTTCATCTTCAGATGTAGATAGGGCTGGCCTGAACGTTTCGATTCAATCCAACGGATCCCAAGAACGGGTCTGTCCCGACTTAGTCCCCATGTAAGGCACACTTTGGATCAACAAGAACAGGCCTTTTATTAACCGACAATGACTTTGTTTATTGCTAAATCTACGATGACAGTCCTGAATTGGCAAAAATGCAACTTCGTTAGCCAAACAAGAGATGAAAACCAATCATTTCCTCCTGAAAAATACTTCAAGTGCTTGATGTTGATGCCGGGGGTTCAGCGTGCAACCAATAAACACAATTTTATTGCGGGAAAACAGAAAACCAACAGTAAAACTGTTAAGAGAGCACACAATCATCAATTGTAGCATTTTAAACTCCATCCAGCAAGTTCCCTAATCTGCCTAAGAGATGCCAAGAAATGCCTATAAGAGTTTTCAGAAAATAAATATTCTATTGTGCAAATAACTCTGAACTCTAACCAGCATCGCCTTTTAACCAGATTCCATACCAATGAAAGCTAAGGGACAATATTCCACTATCTTTCTTTAAAAGTGGTGCTATATTGACACATCTAAACAAACATAATGGCTGAAATATATTAATGTTTGCTTTAGTCCTTGGATAATGTATTTGAATTGCACTGTTCTCCATGTTGTTTCTATCATTTAATAGGTAATTATCTTATTTGTGCAAGTAACCTGTGGCTTTTTGGAGAGCGCTTACCTGCGGCAGAGACTTGTGTTGTTTTCTTCATCCATTCATAGGGGTTGCGCCTTTGACTGTTGGGAGACGTTTGCCCCACTGAGATAGTGTCTAAAGGAGGTAGGATTCCTGCAGTCGAGGGATTCATGGCATTGTAGTCAGGCGAACTGTAAGAAACCTGCCCTGGAGAAGAGTTACTTATCTGGACTGGTACTGTGTTCGACGGGCCGGGCCCATATGAACTCCAGTCCTCTCTTGGTGGACCATAGGGAGAGGTCCAAGACACCGAGGACTGGGGATGATGTTCCATATTAGGCACATGATATCCCGCGTACTCCGAGTACTGTGACGGAGAAACGAAGTTCTGTGTGGATAAGTTAATGCTTGATCGTCTAAGGGGCCCTGGGTACATGCTTACTTCTTTATCCAATATATAGCCCACATACATGGCTAGGGTCAGGGGTTGCACGCATGCTGCAGCCAGATACGGCTGTCTGCTCCGACTGGCATCGGTCTGGTGAGACTCATGCTGAACTGGCCCTATCGCACATGATTAACCATTGTTTACAGGACCCTGCTACGAAGGGTCTAACCAAAGGAACCGCGACGTCACTGCACCGCCTGGCCACCGATTTGCATACAAATAAGAACCGGCGCTGATCTGGTAAAACCCCACCTTTCTGCTCTGTGATACAGCCTCTTGCCAGATAAAGCCATCTCATCTCGCCAGCCAGAATCAGTTCAAAGTTTTATTTAGAAGTATATCACGCACGATTATAATATCACATTCTGGAATATTTTATTTGGCAGATGTTGGGGTGGGGATAATAAAATCATGCAATTCTTACAGCACAGAAGGAGGTCAAATGGCCTTTTGCATTCTAGTCCTATCCAACTATCATCACTGCCTAACCTCTCCCCATACCTTTGCAAAGTGTTTGCTTTCATAGACATAATCAGCTCCCCTTTGAACACTTTACTGTAAATGAATTTGCCACCACTATCACACATGACAGACCTTAACCACCCAGTTTAAAAAAAATCATTTCAGAAGAGAGACTGCAGTTGCTGGAATTCAAGAAACCAATCTCAGCCTGAAATGCTGACTGATCATTTCCCCCATAGACGCTGCCTGACCTGTTGAGTTCGCACAGCATTTTGTGTGTGTTCCTCATTTTACATGTGGCTCTTTTGTCAAGCATCTTAATTCCAAGTCTTCCAGTTCTTGATCTTTCTGTCGTGGGAACAATTTATTTTCATCCACTCTATCTATATCAGTCATGATTTCAATATCTCTATCAGATCTCCATGCAGAACATTAAACCTGGTTCTGATCCATTGTTTGTCCAAGGTGAATCAGCCCAAACGGCCAAAGCCCCTCATATCTCGCATTATTTTGGCAAATCTCTTCAGCACCCGTTGGAAAGGCTTTGCACCAATCTTGAAGTCTGGCATCTAAAACTGGACATGTGGGCCAATAGCAATGGTTTAAAAAGAACTTTTTATGTGATCAACATTAACTCTTTCTCAGCCCACAGATGCTGACTGACCTGCTGAGTATTTCCAGTGTTTTCTGTTTTTGTATTAGATTTCTCGCATTTACAATTCTTTGTTTTGCATCACGACTTTCTTCTTCTTGTACTCTCACTCCTCCACCGATAAGGCCAGGACATTTTTAAGCCACATACTCATCGTCCAAAAAATTCCTTTAAATCAGTCAGACCTAACTTGCTGCTGAGAAATCCACGCAGACTTTCTCCAGTTATGCTCTTACACGTGAGTGCAAATTATGTTCCTGATTATTGCTTCTGGAATTTCCCCCGCCATTAACTGACTGGTCTCTATTTACGGACTTTATCCCTATAACCTTCTCGATGAGAACAATTTTATGTTTTAATGAAATTTGTCCAGCAAAAATAAATATAACTTCAAAGGACAAAGCGCTACAGCTTTGTCAACCCGTTTTTACATTTGTAGAGGACCCAAAAGGCGATCCGGCGAGGCTAATTTAATTCTCGAAAAATGGTCAAGAAACTTACATCCAATCAACATTCTTTTTAAACAATAAGATTGAAGCTTCTGCTCTTTTAAAAATTCTTTTACAATTTTATTACTTAAAACGGAAACAATCTTCCCCCGCCTGTTTTGGTCAATAGCAATCATGGACTAATGTGATGTCTGGATGCGGCCAAAACCCCTGGTTTCAGTAGACAGCCGCAGTACAGCGCTTACCTGGTTCATCGAGGAATTTAACAGTTTCACTCTGACCTAAAGCTAACTTGAAAAATACAAATTTAAATTGGTATTAAATGGCACCATGAACATTTAAAAAGAATTATATCATGTTGCGTTTGTTCCTGCCTTTAATTTTTTTAAAAAGTGATGTCCGGTTATAATTTTAGACTTCAGCACGCGTCAACCACAGGAAAGGCACGTTATTAATTATGTTTTTCTTCAGGCTGATCTGCCGATTAGTTGATAAATGCATCAAGCACATTCATAGTGCGAAGAGGTGCAAAGTAGCATGAAATGCTTTCTCCACTCAAGGCGAACGCTACGTTAGAAAGTGACACTTGTTAAATCTGTCCCAGGTCGAATGAATGTGTATCTGAATATGGTTTCACTTTCAATCTAAATAAATGTCCTTTCTCTATCCCCGTAACGGGCTAGTCTTCAGTGTGAGACCTTTACCTAGATTTAATACTGCCTACTCGTTGAATTAAGGCTATAAATCCAACGATAGCCCCAAATAGAATCAGCTATCCCATATTCAGCGCTCGCAGAACGAATTGTAGTGGATGCAAGAGACAGCGCTTTGTACGCATGTTAGCAATCGCACACAATTGCTGTCGTTGCTTTGCAAATCTTGAGTTTAGTGAAAACAAACCAAACCAACGCTGTTTTTTTTAAAAAAAAATATAAATTACCTGCTTACACCTGTGAATTGCGTCGTTTATGAATTATGCAGAAGCATCTCACTTATTGCATTGGGGTCATGAGGTCCACAGATTCTGCAATTACAATGGAAACAGAAAACGCTGGAAAATCTCCGCGAGTCAGTATGCAATTATAAAACGTAGCCAGATAAGTTTTAAATCAGTTCAGGGAATAAAACAGAGTTGTGTTATAAAGCAAGAAATAAAACAAATGCTATGTTGTGTGCTTCCATCATCACTAAGTATTTCTGTAAGGACTTCCAGTGTTTTCTGCTTTTATTTCAATTTCCAGCACCAGGAGAATTTCTTTTGTTCTTCAATTTCCATGTTGATTGGCCCTGCTTGAGCAGTGCCTCAATTTTTAAAATTCTCACCTTTGTTTTCTTCCTCTTTCTGAAATTTCATTTGGCCCTACATTTTCAAGTGGATAACATCCCTGCAATTCTCTCCTCTTGTACACCCCTGACAAATCCATACTACACCATTGGACAATGCTCAGCTGGCAATGTCCCAAGTTATGGAGTGCCCTCTCTTACTTTTTCTAACAGCCTCTTTCATATTTCTTTAGCCTGCCTAGTACAATATTATACAGGTGGGTATGACATTTGAACCCTGGATAGACTACCATGTTAAAGACTTACTGTTAATATAATTGTTGTTGTTTTTAAAGGTTTGATCTAATTATTTAATAACTTCTTAAGAATAAGAAAAAAGTTAAACGTATATAGTGTCCAGAAAGGTACACACTCATGTTTTGCCTAGTAAAGATAAATGTCCAGAAGGAGACGTTTTTTGCCTAAATATACAATTATAAATATGATTATTGAAAACCAGGAACACCACTGTAAATCTTAAAGTTTTGGCTTTAAGTAGAGTTTTCAGCAGAGTATGATCGTTTGAAGCTGGAACAATGTTACTCAAGAGATTATAGAACATAGAACAGTATAGCATAGTATAGATCCTTCGGCTCATGATGCTGTGCCAACTCTTTAAGCTACTCTAAGATCAACCTAACCCTTCCTTCCCACATAGCCCACCATTTTTCTTTAATTCATGTATTTGTCTAAGGATCTCTTAAATGCCCCTAATATATCTGCCTCTACATCTCCTGTTAGAGTGGTCCAGTGTTTACCACTCTCTATATAAAAAAAAACTACATCTAACATTCCGCCTAGACTTCCCTCCAATCATCCACCTCATACTAGCCATGTCAGCCCTGGGAAAAAGTCTTTGGCTTACCATTCTATCTATACCTCTTATCCTGTTGTACACCTCTATCAAGTCACCTCTCACCCTCTTTCGCTACTAATAGAAAAGCCCTAGCTCACTCAACCTTTCCTCACAAGACATGCTCTCTAATTTAGGCAGCATCCTGGTAAATCTCCTTTGCACCCTCTCTAAAGCTTCCTCATCCTTCTTATAATGGTTAATGATATTGGCCAATGATAGTATTGTAAACTGCTTGTCCTGGATCCTTTAATGTCTAATTGCTAACAAGACATCAACCAGCTCAACGTCAGCACCCCTCACTCCTCCTTGAACCTTATGCCCTCTTAACAACTGCACTTGTACTACTTCATGCACCCACGCTGAGCTCATCACTTTCATCAACTTTGCCTCCAACTTCCACCCTGCCCTTAAATTCACTTGGTCTATTTCTGACACCTCCCTCCGCTTTCTTGATATCTCTGTTCCATCTCTGGAGACAAACTGTTGACTGACATCTTTCATAAACCTACTGCGATTCCCATGGCTATCTTGACTATACCTTTTCCTGTAAAAATGCTATTCCCTTTTCTCAGCTTCTTCATCTCTGCCACATCTGTTCCCAGGATGAGGCTTTCCTTTTCAGGACATCAGAGGTGTCCTCCTTTTTCAAAGAATGGAGTTTCTCTTCCTCCATTGTTGACCTCACCCGCATCTCATCCATTTCCGGAACATTTATACTCACCACTTCTTCCCACCACCTTAATGCGATAATTTCTCTTGTTCTTACCTACCATCCCATGAACCTCCGCATCCAATACATCATTGTCCGCAACTTCTGCCATCTCCAAAGGGATCCTACCACCAAGCACATCTTCACCTGTAGCTATCTCCACTTTCCACAGGGTATCACTCCCTCTGTGATTCCCTTGTTTATTCTCCCCCTCCCCACTAAGCTCCTTCCCTGCACTTCCTCCTGCAAGTGGCCAAGGTGCTACCCCTGCCCATTCATTTCCTCCATCACCTCCTTTCCAGGCCTGAAACAGACCTTCCAGGTGAGGCAGCACATCAGTTTCAAATCTGTTGGGGTCATCTATTGTGTCCATTGTTCCCGATGCGGCCTCCTCTACATTGGTGAGACCCGTCATAAATGGAGTACTGCTTCATCGAGCACCTCCGCTCCATCTGCTGAAAGTGGACCTTTCCAGTGGCCAAACATTTTAATTCTGATTCCCATTCCTGTTCCGACATGTCGGACCATGCCTTCCACTTTTGCCACGATGAGGCCACCCTGAGGGTGGAGGAGCAACACCTTAAACTCCATCTAGGTAGCTTCCAACCTGATGGCATGAATATCAATTTCTCCTTCTAGTTAAAAAAAACCCTTGCCTTTCCCTCTTTTTCTATTCTCTACTCTGGTCTTTTACCTCTTCTCAACTGCCTTTCATCTCACCTGTTGCCCTCCTCCACCCCTTTCTCCTATGGTCCACTCTCCACTCCTATCAGATTCCTTTTTATCTTACCTACCAACCTGGCTTCACCCATCACCTTCTAGCAATCCTCCCTCTCCTCCCCTCAACCTTATATTCTGGAATCGTCTCCCTTACTTTACAGTCCTGAAGAAGTCTCTTGGCCTGAAATGTGGACTTTTTGTTCATTTCCATGGATGCTGCCTGATCTGCCGAGTTCCTTCAGCATTTTGTGTGTTTTGCATTGTAAACTGTTTTATGCCCTTGTAAAAATATTTGTCAAAGTAATTTCAAATGAATGTTTATCTGTAGACCAGTAGATATATTTGACTTTAAATGAGGAAGGAGGAGAGCAGAAATTTGGGAAAATGGGCTGTGAATTGAAAAAGCACAAATTAAACAACTACTCACACATATAGAAATGAAGATCCATGAAGAATGAATATATTTGGAAGCTTACATGCAAAATACAAAAAAAGAGATAAAAATGTGAATAGGACATTGGCTTTTAGTGAGCCATAGTCAATTTTTTCATTATTTTTATTTTTTATTTAGAGATACAGCATGGAACAGGATGAATAAGCCACACCATCCAGCAGCCTACCTATTTAACATTAGCCTAATCATAGGACAATTGATAATGACCAAGTAATCTACTAACCAGTATGTTTTTGACTGTTGGAGGAAACGGGAGCACCTGGAGGAAACCTACATAGTTCAATGGGAAGAACATACAAACTTCTTACAGATGGCACCAGAATTGAACTTTGAACTCCAGAGCATCCCGATCTGTAATAGCATTGTGCTAATTGCCATGTTACTGTGGTATAATATTAGCATAAATAGCTGCACAACAGGTTCTTTGGCCCACCATGTTCATGCCTCCTACTTTGTACCTATTTAAATTAATCCCATTTCCAGCTCTCAGCCTGTAACGTTCCATGGAACGGTATACTCATCTAAGAATTTATAAAGGTTGTGAGAACGCCTTCCTCTACCACCCACACAGACAGTGCTTTCCACATTTTAGCCACCTTCTGGGTGAAAAAAAATCTTCAAATCATTTCCCAGTCTTCTGCTGCTTACCTTAAACATATGCCCTCTGGTTGTACAAAGTCGAGAAAATCTGCAGATGCTGGGAATCCAATCAACGCACTCAAAATGCTGGAGGAACTCAGCAGGCCAGGCAGCATCTGTGGAAAAGAGTAAACAGTCGACGGTTCAGGCCATGGTTGTGGGTGCCTTTGCAATAGGGAAAAACTTTCTTAATATTTACTTTATCTATGATCTGCCAAGTATCTGAATCAGGTCCATTCTCAGCCCTTTCTTACTCCAAGGAAAACAAATCCAGGCTACCCAGTTTCTTCTTGTTACTGCTTTAGTCTACCTCAAGCAGCAGCCTGCTGAATCTCATTAGCACCTTTTCCAGTGAAATCATAACTTTCCCATTGTGTTGCTGGCCAAAACTTCACAAATTCTCCCACAGCTGCCTAACTATTGTTTTCACCATTGTGTAATAACCTGCCTGCTTTTATATTCAAATACGCATCCTGCCACATTCAGGCAATAATGTTACTCGGGTCCTGCATTGACTGCATTTACATTTTCAGCCTTATTAGTAACTTTTAGGATTAATTTTATTGTTTTTCTCTTTTTACCAACTCATCACTTTCATTCTGTAGCCCCACTATTAACATCACCACTCATTTTCATGTTATACCTCCCAATTTCATGTCCAGATTGTGAGATTTAACTAGTATGTTCACAGATGACCTCAAAACTGATGGGCTAGCAAGGGTCCTAGAAACAATTCCTGTTATACATCACTGGTCTGAGGCTTCCAATCACAAAAACAATTCTCAATCCTCTCTCATCTATCACAAAGTCAATTTTTGGATTCATTTTGACCACTGCCCTGGATCCCATTGGCCTTTTGGACCAATCTTCCATGCAGGATATTATCAAATGTCTAAATGTCTCACAGAGGATGAAGACATTCTCAACAGATGGACTGAGTACTGTTCAGATCTTTACAACCATAAGACCCAAAGAAACCCTAGCATATTCTCAAGCTAGGACTCGTCAAACTACGGTGACTTTCCAATTCTGCGGGAAGAAGTAGAAGGAGCCATAAGATTGCTGAAGAATGGAAAAGCTGCAGGAATAGACAACATCCTGGATGAGCTGATAAAACATGGAGGAGAGACAGTGATAGGCAGCCTCACCAATATCTGCAACAAAATCTGGCAGACCAGGGAATGGCCAACACCCTGGACAAAATCACTCATCATCACTCTCCCCAAGAAAGGCAACTTACAGCAGTACCAGAATTATAGAACCATAAGTCTTGTCAGCCATGCAAGCAAAGTGATGCTGAAAGTCATCTTTTAGACAGACTGAAACCACAGGCAGAAGAAATAATCGCCAACGAGCTGGCCTAATTCAGAAGTGGAAGAAGTACAACAGAAAAGATATTCAACCTCTGAGTACTGTGAGAAAAATACAACCAACATCAACAGGACAACATCCACATGATCATAGGCTTCAAGCAGGCATTCGATAAGGTGTGGCATAAAGCACTCTGGGCCACAACTTGGGCCAGAAGCTGACCCAAACCATCAGGCAGCTCTACACCAAAGCTAGCAGTGCAGTACTTGTTCAGGGTACAGTTGGAGAGTGGTTCCACACATCAGTTGGAGCCCAACAAAGCTGCCTCCTTTCATCCATGCTGTTCAATATTTTCCAGAAGGAAATAATTGCAGATGCCCTGGAAGACCATCTCGGCACAGTCAGTATTGGAAGACAGATCATAACCAACCTTAGGTTCGCCAATGACATTGACGGGCTGGCAGGAAGTCAGGATGAATTGGCCTGCCTTGTGAACTGTCTGGACAATACATCTACCAGGTATGGCACGTGGATCAGCACAGAGAAAACCAATCTGATGAGAAACAGTGAGGAGCCAATCATGACAAAAATCACAGTCAGTGGACAAGAACTAGAGACTGTCAAATTGTTCAAGGATCTTGGCATCATCATCAACCAAGAAGGATTCAAGCCTGAAGTCCTTGCAAGGACAGCTCAAACAACAGCAATGGTGGGTAAACTAAAACCAATCTGAGAGACAAAAAACACACACAATAAATGCTGGTGAACACAGCAGGTCAGGCAGCATCTATAGGAAAAGGTACAGTCGACGTTTTGGGCTGGGACCCTTTGTCAGTACTAACTGAAAGAAGAGATAATAAGAGATTTGAAAGTCGGAGGGGGAGGGGGAGATCTGAAATGATAGGAGAAGATAGGAGGAGAGGGGTGGATCTAAGAGCTGGAAATTTGGTTGGCAAAAGGGATACCAGGCTGGAGAAGGGAGAGGATCATGGGATGGGAAGCCTGGGGAGAGACACGTTCCAAGGAAGGATATATGGCTGTAATAGTGAGTCTGAGTCAAAATGTGGTTGAAAAGTTGAAGGGCCAAAGAAATTATAGATGGGGAGCAGTGAGAGAGGGTTTCACTAAACTCCCATTGAAGAGAAGATCTAAACTTCTTCAGTGTAGGCATCACTGGAAGATACAAAAACATTACTCTTAGATGTAAGTTGAAACTCCTGCATGCACTTGTGCTCTCCATCTTCCTGTATGCATGCGAATCATGGACTTTGACAGCAGAACTGCGAAAGAAGATACAGGGAGTAGAAATTAGATGCCTCTGAAGGCTCCTTAGCAAATCCTATACAAACCATGTCTCAAGCGACGAAGTACAAAGAACCATCACCCAGCACATGACACACTACAAAGATCTACTGTCCATGGGATAAAAGAGGAAACTGAGATGGTATGGCCACATAACAAGATCAATTGGTCTTTCAAAGACCATTCTTCAGCAAACGGTGCAGGCGGAGGAAGAAATGGGCAGATAATATTGCACAGTGGACCAGAGAGAGCTTTGCTACAAACCAGGCACTCACCCACAACCGTGAGAGAAGGAAGCAACTGGCGCAGCGCTCACCTGTACAGTGCTCCTACGACCCAGGTGGGTTAAGCGGTCCGTAACTGTAACCATAAATGAAATTCATGTAGACTAAATCAAGTGCACCACTTATTAGTGTACACAATTACCACCAATATATTCATTCAAATTAATCAGACAGGATCACCTTTAAAAAAGCCATGCTGATTACCCTTGGTTAACCCCTGCATCTTCAAGTCCAGATTAGTCATATACCTCAGGTTTTTTTTTACCAGTAATTTCCCTCCCACTGATGATAGATTTATTTTCTGTATGCTTGAATATAAAGGCATGGTCAAGCCTTGGTCAAATCTCATTAAAGAATTATGTGGTATTCTGGGCCATGAAACTCAAGAGAGACATATTTAGCTTTAAAGCTGCTACTTTCTACTCTCAAATATAACACATCAGCCAATAAGGTTTTTTAAAAGATATAGTGACAGCAAGGGCTGAGGTCTGCATTTTGGTATTTGCAGACAATAGCAATTAGCAGCCTTTTGTGTCAATACTGCCCCTAATACTATTGGCTGCTGCCTGCTGTAAACAGGAGTGTCTATTTGCAGCAAGTAACCCATGGCATCATTCTTTTTGCAGTAGCGCTTGGCTAAAAACTGCATTTCAGGAGATGGTCAACAGGAAATGGAAAGGAGAAGAGCTGAAACTACAACTGTGTATGGTGATTTAAGAATGTAGCGAATTGCATTGAACATATTGAAATGGGTGAATGAAGAGGAGTGCTATCATTTATTGATGAGAAGGAGCAAATCATGACAGGATGAAAAGATGCAGAGGAAAGGAAAATCAGCAGCCACAATTAAATAGATAGATGAAATAATGACAACAAAGTGAAGACTGGCACAGAGGTACAGCTACTACAGCTGCCACCTACCAGTTTCAGCGCTGACTTTGAGTGTTGTCTCTATGGAGTTGTGAAGTTCTCCCTGTGACTACATGGGATTTTCACCAGATGATGCAGTTTCCTCCTAAATCTGAAGGAGGTTCAGGTTGGTAGTGAACTGGTCATGGTACCTTTCTTGTGTAGGTGAGTATGTAAGTTCATTGTTGACTCTGGAGGGAACTGGGAAGAATGTAAAAGATGTTTAATGATTGGCATGGGTACTGGGCTAAAGTACTTACCCCATGACTCTATGACCCTATGAAAGCACCAGGAAGAGGAATATCAAGCTGAATTGGAAAGGAGGGGGAGACAAATACCAATATATTTCAGGAAGGATTGAACCTGTTATCTTAAAGTGATGGAGAGTGACAGACCTTGGTTGAATCAGGAAATAATTAATTCCCTGAAAGACACAGTGGAAGCAGACGAAGCCATCAAAAAGGCAATATTATAAAAAGACAACTTACATTCCATAAATAAGGACAAAGAAAGAAAAGAAGGATTGTACAATATAATATTTAGGCCACTGATAATGCACTTTTGAAAACGCTTTACAGATAGAACTTTAAAACTACTTTCAATTTATCAGTGTTGGTGACAGTTTAGAGAAAGGAGGTGGGATTGTTTCATGTGGAATAACAGCTAAACCCAGTCCTGACTGTTTTCAGCATCCATGCAGCTGGACTTCGAGTGATTGCAGCATCTGCAGTGAAATCTAATCAAGATAACTAATTCAGGCGAGCCTGCTTATTCACCTGGGAGAGGTCTTACAGATGGATTTGCTCTTCCAATATGGGGAGGGTGCAGATATGACTCCAATCTGTTGTTCTGATCCTAGCAATGTTGAGTAGCTTTTTGAAAGGGCCACAGGCATTAGGAGAAACCAATTACCACAAAGTAGGGAACTGCAGTGGACAGTTGAATGAGCTATAAACGAGGGGGTGTCATTAGACAGGGATTGAGCCATTGCCTAAAAATATATAAGCTTGCAATCTCAGGGAGAGGGCTCTTAGTAAGAAGGCCTTTTCTCTTGGAAAGGTGCTTTGCTTGTCTTGCCAAGCATAGTGGGTGGGGGTTTGGCTCCATTTGTGCATGACAGACATGAAGAAATGACCAGTGACTCACTCTTCTGAAAAATAGGAGGGAAACAGAGGTCAGAGGGGGAATGCACAGGCCGGATTCCGCACGCGCTTATTTTTGATTTTCCACTATTAAAACTCCTGAAATCAAATCACTTAGCTGAGAGAAATCTAACCTGATCTGTAAGAATTCAATTGTCACTCAGCAATGGATTCTTCATGAAACAAAATTCATGATATATGCCAGTGATATTAAATCTGATTCTGATTGATATGAGCCATTAGCATAAGGACATCATTAAAGAACTCTGCCCCACTTATCGATATATAATATACTTTAAGAACCTAACTTATTTAACAGGAGGTAAAGCCCTGGCAAAACAATTAAGGACATTCCGAGCAATCATATAAAAGCGAACATTATAAGCAATTTATCTCGAACCAGGCTGTAAATGCCAAGTCAAATAAAAGTTAAAGAAAGTCATCTATTAAAACCGAGTAATAAATCCAAAGGGAGCTTGTTAAAACATGACACATGGTAAAAAATTGCTAGCCTTTGAATGACTGTGATTTTGCAATTCTGTGAATGACTCTCATTACCCTAATTAATTCTTGAGGTAGGTGTGACACCTTTTCAAATTAACTTTGTAGACTTGACTTGGTTAATCATATTTGTCCATGCAAATAGTCCCTTATTTGATTAGATAAGTTCTATACCTGGAGTAAACAAGTTCTTTACATAACTTGTTAGCTATGATTAAATTGATGGTTCTATGAAGAAGTTGTAGATGGGTTCAAGTGCCAGCCTCGAGACTTCTAAACAGAGTCTGTGCTGGGGCTTCTGTGCCACGTGGAGGGGATGTTATATTGAAAAAATTATGTTTGGATCAGATGTTAAACTGAAGCCTTGAATAGACCCTAACATGAGTGTAAAAATATCCTATGACACTATACAAAGAAGAGCAGTGGAATTATCTAGGATATTGTGACTAATATTTAACCTGTCATTCAAGACAATTGAAATAATTTATCTGCTCATTATCCTGTGTTAATTGTGGGAACTTGCTATAACAAATGGGGGGATACAAAACTTGCTATGTACAAAATGTGTTTCCTACATAATTAGAGTGATTACATTTCAGAATCAGGTTTAACATCACTAGCTTATGTCGTAAAGTTTGCTACATCCTTAAATATGCTTTGGAGTAATTTCAAAGTTCTGCGTATAAATGAGTTTTTCTTTCATCTTCAGCACAATAATGATTTAAGCCATTGATGATTTATTGCACATTCTTGGATTTTGTATTACCTTGCAATTATTTTCCATAGATTGCATTTATTTTGGTTGACTTTGTTTCACCACCATTTTTCTGAAACATGGCCAACAAATGCCATTAACAGCTCTCAATATATTTTTCAATCATATTTTCTTTTCTGGTGAACTGATCATTAGCATTTTTGATGTGACATTATAGATCTGATTCTCAGCTTTCTTCAACCTGTACTGTATTAAAGCTTCTGGTGTACATTATGAAGGTTCCTTTACATCAATGTTGTAGAAAAGTATTGAATAAAAGCCCTTCCAATATGGAAAAGGGGCTAAGTGTCCATTGGCTGCATTTTGAAAACAACAAACAGAAGAATCTCTATGTAACATGAAATCAAAAGGCATGATAGAAAACTGTCAGAAATCAACCTCTGCCAAATACTACAGCAATCATCACAAGAGAATTGAGCTAGAACCAGATATCCAATCTAGAACCAGGAGCAATTTATCAGTCTGGAAGATTATGCTCTGGAAAATCTACACTGATTATAGAATGATTTTGTATACATTATGGATATAGGAAAATACTGATTCTTGTCCTTATACATATAATGTAGGCATAATTAGCAAAGCCAGAATTTATAGCCCTTCCTTAATTGTCCTTGAGAGGTGGTGATGAGACATCTTACTGAATTGTTGTGGAGATTGGGTGTAATTGCTGGAGAATTTCAAAGACAATTGTCTGACTCACATATAGACCAGAGTGTGTAAAGATTTCAAATTACTGTCTAAAAGGGCATTAATGAAAGAAATCTCTTTAAGACAAATCTATCAGTATTGTGGGAATACATATGCATATTAACATTTTATTCAACGTTTTTAATTAACTGTTACTGTGTTCCTCAGATGACAAGTATTACATGTAATTTTAAATGTAATACATATTTACTCCAACATAAAGGCAAATGAAGACAAGAAAATAATGGTAAGTATAAATTTATGTTAGATTTGAAACAACAAAAATACATTCATTTTTATAATAAAATCAGGCAGAATTTAATAATCATCAGCTGTAAGGTATATTTTTATAAACATAATAGGGTGACATTGGAATAAGTCTAAACCACCTCAGATTTTGCAATGGATAACACCTCGCTGTTGATTGAAATACAATTGTCAGATGGTGACGAAGAGGCATAGAGGAGTGAGATAGATAAGAGTGAGAAAGCTTGAGTGGTGTTGCAACAGTAACCTTGCACACAACATCAGTAATCTCCGGTGAATTGATTGTGGACCAGGAAGGGGAGTTCAGGAGAACGTACTCTGGTCCTCATTGAGTGGTCAGCAATAGAAATTGTGAGCAGCTTCAAGTTCCTGGGTGTTAAATTCTCACAGGATCTATCCTGGGCCCAACATATTGATGCAAGGCATTAGGAGCGGGAGGAGATTTGGTACGTCACCAAAGACTATCAAATTTCTGTAGATGTACAGTGGAGAGCACCTTAGCTGGTTGTATCACCATCTGGCATGGAAGATGCACTGGATCATATAAAGTTGCAGGCAGTAGTAGACTCAGACAGCTCCATCATGGGCACTAGTCTCCCTGCAATTGAAGATAATTTACATCGACAATGCCGCAAGAAGGTGCCACCCATCATTACGATTAGTTTGCCATTGAGGAATGTTTGTGGGTGAGAGTGTATTGCAAGCTTCTTGGATAGTTCATGTATCTTGTTGGAAGAGTAAAAGGATATATGTGCCATGAGAGGGATGGGATCTGGAAGCTATCTGGAACTAAACTTGGAAAGTCGCATTAGGAAATGAAAGAAGATTTTGACATGGGAGTATAGTCCCATGGATGCACTTCAATAAGAAGTTTAATTATCTCTGGTGAATAGACAAGATCAGAGAATGCACTTTCAAATGTTGTATCTTACAAATTGCACCAATATCCATTACACCTCCATCAGTATTCTACCACCCGCGTCCGTCAGTCAATACCCATATCTATAATTAAGTCACAAACTTAATATTGGATCAAAGACCAGTTTTGCAACTTCAGCAAAAGCCCTCAGCTCTTTGGTCAGCATAATACTGAGGTTAGTGCTGCACAGTTCATCGATTTCTTGAAAGGTTTCAAACCAAGGTCCTCTTAGATGTGTCAAATAGATGTAAAAGATATAAAGGAAATATTTAAGAAACAGCAAATACAGCATATCCCCAATGTCCTGGTTAGCATAAGTCTTATTAAGAAACAGCAGATTTTATTTGCTCAGAAGCTCTTTGTGGGATATGAACACATGTAATAGGGCTGCTCTGTTTCGAACATTACAATAGTGACTACACCGCAAAGTACCTCATTGGCTGTGAAGTGTTTAGAAATCTCCTGAGGTTGTAAAAGGTACTATGCCAATGTCAGTGTTTCTGCTTTCTTTTTTAACCTTGAGTCTTCACTTCATGCTCATTTATACAAGCAGCCATTCAAACAAGGCAGGCCCATCATTCAGCCATATTATACAATGCAGACTGACACATTTCCTCCCTCCTTAACAGGAGGAGGTGGTACACAGTGGGAGGCATTATGAATTTAGGGCAAAACAGTGGCACAGCTGGAAGAGTCACTGCCGCACAATACCAGGGACCCAAAATCAATCCCAACCTTGTATCCTGAGCAGGGGCATCACTGTCTGGTATGGGAATTAACCATATAACCATATAACAATTACAGCACGGAAACAGGCCATCTCGGCCCTTCTAGTCCGTGCCGAACTCTTACCCTATCCTATTCCCACCGACCTGCACTCAGCCCATAACTCTCCATTCCTTCCCTGTCCATATATCTATCCAATTTAACTTTAAATGACAACATAGAACCTGCCTCAACCACTTCTGCTGGAAGCTCATTCCACACAGCTACCACTCTCTGAGTAGAGAAATTCCCCCTCATGTTACCCCTAAACTTTTGTCCTCTAATTCTCAACCCATGCCCTCTTGTTTGAATCTTCCCCACTCTCAATGGAAAAAGTCTAACCACATCAACTCTATCAATCCCCCTCATAATTTTAAACACCCCTATCAAGTCTCCCCTCAACCTTCTATGCTCCAAAGAATAAAGACCTAACTTGAACCTGCAAGGCATCTGACCACAGGTCCCTAGAAGGATTGCAGGGTCTGCTGAGAAGATCATCGGGGTCTTTCTTCCACCCTTTAGAGATACTTATCAGGAGCACTACATATGTATTGTCAGTTATCCCTTCAATTTGTCTAACAATTTCTTTGAACCCCTCCCATCAGGCAGGAGGTACTGTAGCATTAGGACAACAACTGTTAGGATGGGAAACAGTTTCTTCCCCCAGGCTGTAGGACTAATGATCTCCCTGTCATTATCCAGGTCTCATCACGTATGAAGCACCAGTAGCGTTATACCGTTTACCTTTTAACTTGTATCGTATATGCACGTTATTATTTGTCCATTTATTTGTGGTAATAATACTTTACGTGTTATGTGTGTGAGTTATATGTACTGTGTTGTGCACCGTGGTCTGGAGGAATGTTGTCTTGTTTTGATGTTGTTAATTTGTGTGGTTGAATAACCAATAAACATGAACTTGAACCTGTGTGGCGTTTGCATGTTTTCCCCATTACTGTGTAGGTGTTCTCCCCATCCCAGAGAGATCTGCGGGTTGGTAGGTTAACTGGCCACTGCAAATTGGCCTTAGGGTGAACGTTAGAATCTGGGAGGAGTTGATGAGAACACGGAGAGAATTAAAAATGGGATTTAACAGTAAAGGCATCTGTTATTCTTGGGAGATCATGGATCTGTGCCCGGAAAGTCTTCACTCTCCAGGGCGCAGGCCTGGGCAAGGTTGTATGGAAGACCAGCAGTTGCCCATGCTGCAAGTCTCCCATCTCCACGACAGCAATGTAGTCCAAGGGAAGGGCATTAGGACCCATACAGCTTGGCACCAGTGTCGTCACAGAGCAATGTGTGATTAAGTGCCTTGCTCCAGGACACAACGGCTGGGGCTCGAACTCACGACCTTCAGGTCGGTAATCCAATGCCTTAACCACTTGGCCACGTGCCCACACAATGGGATTAATGTAGTAAATTAGCATAAATAGATGGTTGATGGTCATGCATTATTTGTGGGTGGAAGATCCTTTTTTTTGATGTCTATGACTTAATGAGAGAAGTGGAGATCCACTAGCCTGTTTTAACTACATGGAGTAGGCCTGCAGGCCCTTCCACAAAGAGGTTTCATCAAAATCTTGGTCACTGGCAGGGCTGATGCAATTTAAAGTGAAGATATCTGTATGCATAATCCTCTTACACTCATATCCCCTCTTCACTCCAATTTAAAACTGCAGATAGCTCAAGCAAATATTTCCTACTTTTTATTCTCTCATAGAGTAGAAACAGCCCACCTTGGCCTATTTCCAGTGTACAGGCCCAAGCACTTAGGCAGTTCCTTGGGAATGAGGAGGATTTGCTTCCACTCTATTTCTGTGGGTTCTGAATGGACAGTTGAGGCCAAAGTGAGACCTGCGGACTCTTTCACAAGTGGGTCAAGAGGGGCTTGTTTGGCAGGCAGGCAGGCAGAAGGTTTATGAGGTGGTGCTGTGCTTCAACCATTTAAACTGAGCTTCAGTTCACTCCTGACGTACGGACCCAACATTTTGAATACCACCCTATAATCCTGAGCTGACACAGCTCAGAGATTCCTGTGAGTCAGTGGGGATATTATAAATAATTTCACAGTCACACCCCTCATCCCAGACACTGTTACTGTGCTATGTTTGGAAGAGAGGATAGGTTCAGAATCTACGCTTAATGAGACACTGTGCTCAGCTGAAAATACAGAGGAGAAGTTGAGATTGGACAGGATTTATGTTACAGGGACTCAAATGAGAATGCTGCGGCTGCACTGAGAAATCTGCTGGAAAGGCAGTTTCTAGTTTTAAGTATCATGGGCAGGTCCAGTGCCAATTTGCCGTTCTGCTTTGCACAGAAGTCAGAGCTTATTATATTTTCTTTGACAAATAGGAGACCATATGGCCTATCGAGTCTACAGCATATCAGCTCTGAAAGAAATCACGATACGCTAGCGAAGCCGTTAGTGTAACACGATTACGGTATCGGTGATCACTAATCGGGGTTCAATTCCCACCGCTGTCTGTAAGGAGTTTGTATATTCCCTTGTCACCACTTTGGAAGAAGTCCTCCAGGTGCTCCAGTTTCCTCCTACAGTCTGAAGACTTACAGTTAGAGTTAGTGGGTTGTGGGCATGCTATGTTGCTGCCAGGAGCGTGGGCAACACTTGCCTGGCACTAGCCTCGCTGATTAATTTGATGTGAACGATGCATTTCAATGTGTTTTGATGCTTCAACATACATGTGACAAAGAAAGCTAATCTTTATAAATCATTATCAATCCCATTCCTCCACTTATTTCACTTTAACCTACCTACTCTCACGTGCCCATCAACACAACCCTAATTCTCCTATCACCTAACACCACAGGGTTAACTTACAATGGCCAACGATCAGATGAT
This sequence comes from Mobula hypostoma, assembly GCF_963921235.1. Classification (NCBI taxonomy): domain Eukaryota; kingdom Metazoa; phylum Chordata; class Chondrichthyes; order Myliobatiformes; family Myliobatidae; genus Mobula; species Mobula hypostoma. The sequence goes on along the minus strand of NC_086106.1, from coordinate 104,501,532 downwards.
AAATCAGCTTTACTTGTCACACGTACATCGAAACATCAAAACGCACCGCGAAATGTATTGTTTGTGTCAGTGACTAACACAATCCAAGGATGTGCTGGTGGCAGGCTGCAAGTCTTGCTGTGCCCACATAGCATACCCACAACTTACTACCCCAAACCCCTACGTCCTTCAAATGTGTTGAATTGACTTTATTTCTTACACCCTTCACATACCTGAGGAGTAAAAATCTTTATGTTACATCTCTGAATGTGCAATTTATAGTAATTTGTAATAATTAGTATGTACAACAGGACATTCAATATAGCATAGAAATACAATTGTGTCAGTGTGAATTAATCATTCCGATGGCTTGGTGGAAGAAGCTATCCTGGAGCCTGTTGGTCCTGGCTTTAAAGCTACGGTATCATTTCCCAGATGGTAGCAGCTGGAACAGTTTGTGGTTGGGGTGACTCGAGTCCCCAATGATCCTTCCTTATGCACCTTTCTCTGAAGGAAACCGGAGGACCTGGAGGAACCCAACGTGGTCATGGGAGAAGATACAATCTCCTTACAGACAGAGGTGGGGATTGAACCCGAACTGCTGGCACTGTGAAGTGTTGCACTGCTGCTATGCTGCTGTGCTGTGCCAATTAATGTGCACCTCTGTGTGATGAGGGAGGAAACCGAGGGACCTCAGGGGAAATGCACATGGTGAGAGGGAGAATGGGCAAAAGCCACCCAGACTGCTGTGGAAGTCAGGATTGAACCTGGGTTGCTGGAGTTGTAAGGCAGCAGCACTACCTGCTGTGCCAATGTGCCATTCAAGATGAAACAGGAGAACATTTTCACCAAGTGACCATGAGGCAGTATGAGATGACTGCCATTTCAGCTTCCATTTCAGATGTAGTTAAATGGCACAGTTGTGCCTCAGATTTCTTACATTGGATCACAATGTGCTGTCATGAGGCTGAAATAAGGCATCAATGTGCAAAGGGATATCTTACTGTCCCACTGACCTGCTCCCTAAATACTCTCTATGGATATGGCTTCCTGAAGATGAGAGGCCTTCCACCTCTCCCACCAAGATGTCCTATATTGTGTAGCCTCTGCTTATCATCGTTCATTGTCAGTGCCAAAAGAAAGTCCAACCAGGTTACTCATGTCTGGAAGCAGCTGGTTTTTGTGCAAACCTTTAAGTCACCAAAAAAAATTGTCATTACTAAATTCAAAGTTCAACTTTAAGGTAACTTTATTAGCAAAGTACATATATGTCGCTATATACTATCCCGAGATTCATTTCCTCAGTATCCAATTATCATAATAAAATCAATGAGAGACTGATTCGACTGGGCATAGAACCAGTGTGCAATAGAAAAAATATCGTGCAAATACATAAAAGAAAGAAGATGGATGACTATGAAACATATCGGTATCTGGGATATCACAAGGATTAAAATAGACCATAGTGCAATAAAGGAAAAACTTTTGACAGATTTACTTCTTTCTTTTTAAATCCTTTTATTGAATTAGTACACAAAAGGTAAACCATATAGGCACTAATACACTGTTGCAATATAACTTTACAAGAGATATTAATACACAAAAAGAAGTTAGTACAGACAGTGCAGTTTAGATATAAAATAACAAGGTAATATAATAGTATACTAACTTTCATACATGTCAATAAGGAAAAGAAAAAAAACCCCAAAAAAACCCCCCAAAAAAACCCACTGTGAAACTAATCTAAAAAGCAAAGCAAAGCAATGGGCTAACTAGGTATCAAGTAGAGTTAAACAACTTAAAACAATCACGTCCTCAAACCCGACCTCCATTAAAAACAGTTAAAAAGCAAGAAGGGAATGTAAATATGGACAGAGAGAGAAAAAAAGTTACATTAAATGAAAATGTTGAATAAAAGATCTCCAGGTCTGTTCAAATTTAACTGAAGAATCATAAAGATTACTTCTAATTTTCTCCAAATTTAAACATAGAATCGTCTGGGAAAACCAAAAGAACATAGTTGGAGCATTAATCTCCTTCCAATGTTGTAAAATACATCTTTTCACCATTAAAGTAAGAAATGCAATCAATCTACGAGCTGAAGAGGAAAGATTACTGGAAATTTTAGGTAATCCAAAGATAGCAGTAGTAGGATGGGGAGAACTATCTATGTTCAATACCTTTGAAATAATATTAAAAATGTCTGTCCAAAAAGTTTCCAAAGTAGGACAGGACCAAAACATATGAGTTAAGGAAGCCATCTCCCCATGACATCTGTCACAAAGAGGGTTAATATGAGAATAAAAAAAAGCTAATTTATCTTTAGACATATGTGCTCGATGGACAACTTTAAATTGAATTAGGGAGTGTTTAGAACAGATAGAGGAAGTATTGACTAGTTGTAAAATATGTGCCCAGTCATCCGCCGAAATAATAAAGCCCAATTCCTTTTCCCAATCTGACCTAATCTTATCGAATGGAGCTTTCCTAAGTTTCATAATAGTATTATAAATAATAGCCGTTACACCTTTCTGACATGGATTAAGGTTAATTATGGTATCTAAAATATATGTAGGAGGTAGCGTCGGAAAGGAAGAGAGTATAGTACTTAGGAAATTTCTAACTTGGAGATATCTAAAAAAGTGTATTCTTGGTAAGTTATATTTGTTAGATAATTGTTCAAAAGACATAAGGGAACCATCTAAAAATAAATCCAAAAACTGTGAAATAACAGATTTACTTCAAGGCTTAAATTCTGCCAAACAAATTCAAACAGTAAAAGTATAACAAAGGCAATAAACACTTCTGCGATACCTATATTAACATATCTACAACTGGTTTCATTCCAAAGGCACTGCACAATAGCATTAAACAATTAGGGCTACACAGTAATACCTATGTAAATCTTCAGAAAGCCACAGTGCTAAACACTACTAGAATGGTCAGAAAGTTCCTAGCAACTGAGAAATGAGCGTGCTTGGCTATGCCAGAACCTCAGGTTTTACCAACTTGAGCTGAGAAAAAACGTTCTAAAATTTTTATATTAATGATAATACTAATCACTGTACACATATTAATGTATTCTTTTGGCAAAATATCTTGCTCTGAAACCAATCTGGCAAATTTACAAAGAAAAATAAGAACTGAAATGACGAATTGAAGAAAACATTATGTACACTAGAACATGCTGAGATCAATGCTACCTAGGACAGAAAAAGGAAGAGGAATTACAGACATTAAAAATCTACACAACAGTCAGATCAAACTTCTAAGGATACACTTTCATCGACAGAAACAGGATTCAGCACTCCACATAAGCATATACAATTCTGATAAGTATTCATCCCACTAAACATAAATGAGAGTACAACCCAGAAAAATGAAAAAAAAATTGTCACTATTGAAGAAAGAGTTAATCAATGGAAGAGATGGCCCTCCGTGGAAGACACCCCCACAAGCTGAGCAGACTAGTTGTCGACAAGGAAGGGTTAAACGCCTAGCTCAGAGTTGGAGACCTCTTCCCAGAAACAATACAAGGCCCGGTGGTTAACACAAAAAAAAAATCAAGAACACATATTAAAAGACCAACAAATTCGAGACGATAAATGCAGAAAATGCCAACAGAAACCAGAAGCAGTCCAATACATTACAGGATTCTGCAGCAGTTTAACTCAATCTGATTACTTACACAGACACAATCAAATGGCAACATCATTCATCAAAATCTTGCTTTACTATACAAACTCATAAAAGAAGCCATACCTCACTATAAGTACAAGCCTGTTCCAGCTTCAGAGTCAGAATCCCACAAATTATATTACCACTGATCCATTATTACAGATAGCACAATCCAGAATAACTGTCTGGATTTAATAATACAAGATAAACAAGCAAGAACAACTTACTTAATAAATTTAGGCATTCCAAATGCACACAACTTACAGAAATCAGTAAGTGAACACACCAGAAATATGCTGAATTAAAAGAAGAAATTGAAAGACTATGGAACATGAACAGGGTATACATTGTCCCAATAGTAACATCTACAACTGGTATCATCCCAAAGTCACTACGCAATAGCATTAAACAATTAAGACTACACAGCGATACCTATGTAAATCTTCAAAAAGCCACAATACTAAACACCACAAGAATAATTTGAAAGTTCCTAGAGATTGAGAAATGAGTGTGTTTGGCTATGCCTGTACCTCAGGTTTTACCAGCTTGAGCTGAGAAAAAAATAAATAAAAATAACAAGAATATTTGAAAGATTCTGGAACATGAACAGGGTATATATATATTGTCTTGATAGTAATGTCTACAACTTGTATCATCCTAAAGACACTACACAACAGCATTAAGCAATTATGGCTACACAGTAATAGCTATGTAAATCTTCAGAAAGCCACAATAATAAACACCACTAGAATAGTCCAAATGTTCCTAGCAATTGAGAAATGAGCAGGCTTGGCTATTCCCATACCTCAGGTTTTACGTGCCTGAGGTGAGAAAAATTAATAATAATAATAATCCCCATAACTTGAACAAACTAGATGTCGACAAGGAAGCATTGAACATCCAGCTCAGAGTTGGAGACCTCTTCCCAGAAACAGAAAGATTCCTTGTGGCAATACAGGACCAGGTGGTTAACACACAAAAAATATCAAAAGTACATAATAAAAGTCCAACAAATTCAAGATGATAAATTTAGAAAATGACAAGAAAAAAACAGAAACAATCCAACACATAACAGGATTAAACTTATTTTCTGCTACTTATCTATTTAATACTGTTTTTCTATTACTGTCTTGTTTTTATCTACCGCTTTATTTAATTGCCTGAGAGGAAGCCAAACAGAGTTTCATTGTACCTATGTATAATGACAATAAAGATCATTCAATTCAATAACAATCAGGATATAATATTACAGGATAAATAAGCAAGAACAACTTACTTAATAGATACTGTACAGCTATTCCAAACACACATAACACACAGAAATCAGTTTGTGAAAAACACCAGAAATATGCTGAATTAAAAGAAGAAATTGAAAGACTATGGAACATGAACAGGGTATACATTGTCCCAATAGTAACATCTACAACTGGTATCATGCCAAAGTCACTACAAAATAGCATTAAACAATTAGGACTACACAGCAATATCTATGTAAATCTTCAGAAAGCCACAATACTAAACACCACAAAAATAGTTCCTAGCAGTTGAGAAATGATTGTGCTTGGCTATGTCCGTACCTCAGGTTTTACCAGCTTGAGCTGAGAAAAAAAAAGCAACAAATATTGAGAACTTGAGATGAAGAGTCTTTGAAAACGAATATTTCACTGATGGGGCAAGTGAAGCTGAGTGAAGTTGCGCCCATTGGTTCAAGAGCCTGATGGTTGAGGGGTAATAACTGCTCCTGAACCTGGTGGTGTGAGCCCTAAGGCTCCTGTACCTTCTTCCTGAAGGAAGCAGTGAGAAGAGAGTTCAATGAGAATTCATCTTGGCTAGTGGATTCCCTGATGAGGATGCTGCTTTCCTGTGACAGCGTTTCATGTAGATGAGCTCAATGATGGGGTGAGCATACCTGTAATGGACTGGGCTGTATCCATATCTTTTGTTGGAATTCTATTCAAGGGCATTGGTGATTCTGTGATCTGGCCAGTCAACATACCCACCACCACACATCTATAGAAGTTTGTCAAAGTTGTAGATGTCATGCTAAACCTTCACAAACTCCTAAGAAGTAGAGGCACTGTCGTGCTTTCTTTGTAATTGAATTTACAAGCTGTGCCCAGGACAAGGTCTTCTGAAAAGATAACACTGAGGAACTTAAAGTTGCTGACCTTTGCCACCTCTCATCTCCTAATGGAAGTGACTAATGGACCTCTAGTTTCCTCCTCCTGAAATCAAAATCAACTCCTTGGTCTTGCTGACATTAATTATGAGATTGTTGTTGTGGCTACCGAATATGCTGATATTTCACTACCTTTGATTAGACTTATGACAGCGGTGTTGTCAGCAAACTTGAAAATGGCATTGGAGTTGTGCTTCGGCACACAGTCGTAAGTGTAAAGTGAGTAGAGCAGGGGGCTAAGCACACAGCCTTGTGGTGCAACTGTGCTGATGGAGATTGTGGAGGAGATGTTGTTGCCAATCTGAACCGATTGTGGTCTACAAGTGAGGAAATCGAGGATCTGATTGCACAAGAAGGTACTGAGGCCAAGGTCTTGAAGCTTATTGATTAGTTTTGAGGGGATGATAGTATCGAATGCCAAGTTATGGTTGTCAAAGGACATCCTGCTGTATGCATCTTTGCTATCCAGATGTTCCAGGGTTGAGTGAAGAGCCAATGAGATTATGATTATTATGATTATGAGACACGCTGTCCTCTTTTATTGTCATTTAGTAATGCATGCATTAAGAAATGATACAATGTTTTTTCCCCACTTCTGTGAACAAGTTACTAAATATTATTATTTTTGATTTTATCTGAAAGCACATAAATACTAAATAAATGCAGTTTATTAAATGGATCAATTATGCTCCATATGAATCTCCTCTTATTCCACTCCAACTCACACCATTAGCATTAACTTCATTTCTTTTTCCCTCACAAATCCATTAAGTTTCCTCTTAACTGCAGCTAGGCTGTTTGATTCACAGCTGATTCAGGTAGTATATTCACGTTTTCACCATTCTCTGACTGTCCTCAACTTCCTTATTAAAACAATCTTATCGCATTTTATGTCCAATAAAACCTACAATTATCCCTCTATTGATTTTTCTATTTCCACAAAGGCAAGACATTTAATAGTAAAAATACTCTAAAAGATGAAGCAGATAATTAAAAAAAACCTACAAGAATTAAAAAGTAAATGAAATAATTTAATGATATAATGGTAAATATTAGTAATTTTACTAAGTAATTATGCTTATCCTTTGCCTCCTAATCCTTACTTTGCAATCCCATTCAAATCAAGATCTTAAATTGTGTGGGATTGAAGAGGCAATTCCTCATTGTGTGGCTGGGGAAACTCAACAAGACTGGTCTTCACTCCTGGGCTCCTTGAGGCGTCTAGGAAAGGAAAGGAAACAGACGGATTGGATCTTTCCACCCTGTCAATAAGATCAAAACTTTGATTTTTAACTGTACATGCCTGAAACCATTAGTGTCTTTAATGCTAAAGTCAAAGTCAAAAGTAAATTTATTATCAAAGTACATATATGTCCCCATATACTATCCTAAGATTCATTGTAGTATAATCAATAAAACTATAGAATAATAACCAAATCAGAATCAGCGAAAGATCACCCAACTTGGGTGCTCAACCAGAGTGTAGAAGACAGAAAAATTGTGCAAGTACAAAAGAAATAATAATACTAATAATAATAATAAATAAATAAACAATAAATATTGGGAACATGAGATGAGATGAAGAGTCCTTGAAAGTGAGTCCATTGGATGTTGACAACAGGAATTCTGCAGATGCTGGAAATTCAAGCAACACACATCAAAGTTGCTGGTGAACGCAGCAGGCCAGGCAGCATCTGTAGGAAGAGGTGCAGTCGACGTTTCAGGCCGAGACCCTTCGTCAGGACTAACTGAAGGAAGAGTGAGTAAGGGATTTGAAAGTGGGAGGGGGAGGGGGAGATCCAAAATGATAGGAGAAGACAGGAGGGGGAGGGATGGAGCCAAGAGCTGGACAGGTGATTGGCAAAGGGGATATGAGAGGATCATGGGACAGGAGGTCCGGGGACCATTGGTTCCAACATCCAACATCCAACATCTATTGGATATTGGAACATTTCAATAATCAGGCAGGTGAAATTGAGTGAAGTTATCCACTTTGGTTCAAGAGTCTGATGTTTGAGGGGTAGTAACTCTTCCTGAACCTGGTGGTGTGGGTCCTGAGGCCCCTGTACCTTCTTCCTTATGGCAGCAGCGAGAAGAGAGCTTGATCTGGATGGTGTGGTCCCTGCTGATGGATGATAGATGTGCTTTCCTGTGACAGTGTTTCATCTGGATGTGCTCAATGGTAGGGAGGGCTTTACCCATAATGGACTCACTGTATCCACTACTTTTTGTAGGATTTTCTGTACAAGGATATTAGTGTTTCCATTCCATGCTGTGATGTAGCCAGTCAATACATCTCCACTGCACATCTATAGAAGTCTAAAGTCTAAAGTAAAGACTGGAAGAAGCTTGCAGAAGATTGTGAACACAGCCCAGCACATCACACAAACCAATCTTCCATCCTTGGACTCACTTTACACCGCACGTTGTCGGAGCAGTGCTGCCAGGATAATCAAGGACACGACCCACCCAACCAACACACTTCTCGTCCCTCTTTCCTCCGGGAGAAGGCCTAGGAGCTTGAAGAATCGTACGGCCAGATTTGGGAACAGCTTCTCTCCAACTGTGATAAGACTGCTGAATAGATCCTGACCCGGATCTGGGCCGTACCCTCCAAATATCCGGACCTGCCTCTCGGTTTTTTTGCACTACCTTACTTTCCCTTTTCTATTTTCTATTTATGATTTATAATTTAAATTTTTAATATTTACTATCGACTTGTACTCCAGGGAGCACGAAGAGCAGAATCAAATATCGCTGTGATGATTGTACGCTCTAGTACCAATTGTTTGGCGACTATAAAATTTATTGGCAAAAGTATGAGCAGGTGCAACGAAAACCTACTTCCAGCAGCACCACATGCATATGGCATGATATGATCAGCATTCACAAGAATGTATTAATAAAACCAAAGTATACATTGATATTACAAATGTACATGACTAAACACACTTTAACAAAACAAAGTCCATTTTACTGAAAAGTAGTCATAGTGTTGCTAAACCACAGTAATTAGGGATTTGCTGGTTGTTTCAAGAACCGAGTGGATGAAGGGAAGTAGCTGCTCTTGATCCTGGTGGTGTGGACCATCTGTACCTACTGCCTAGTAGTAGCTGTGGGCATGGCCCGGATGATGGGGATTTTTCATGATTGAAATTGCCTTCTTGAAGTAGGGCCTCCTGTAGATAACATCACTGGTAGGGAGGGATGTGCTTGTAATGTAATGGGCAGACTTTCTATGTGCCATTTTTCTAATGTTATGTGTCTGTGATGCTGCTGCAAGTAAGCTTTTCATTGTTCCTGTAAATACATGTACTTGTGTACGATAGGGTCTTTTAAGAGGCTCCTGGATAGGTACATGGAGCTTAGAAAAACAGAGTGCTATGGGTAACCCTCGGTTATTTCTAAAGTAAGTACGTGGGCTGAAGGGCCTGTATTGTGCTGTAAGTTTTCTATGTTTGTGCATATAACAATAAGCTTGATTTTAACTTTGGACTTTTTCCTGCAGTTTGCATAGCTGAATGCCAGTGCTTTCAAGCAGAAATATTGGAAAGTTTATAACCAATCTCACTGATCCAAGGAAGAGCAGTCAAGCCACGGCCTCTTGCACCATCTGCTGGATGGTTTGCTGTTAGGTCTTAAAATTTCCAAGGCAAGCCTTCCTTGCCTGGAGTGGATGAAACTAAAAGCAATAACCAAATGGAAATAACAGAAACATTTGACGAAAATTAATGTTGCATGTGAAAATCTGAAAATAAATATAGCAATAATTTTCACAATGAAAACACAACAATAACTTTCTTGAAAATTGTAGCTGGAAGAAACTACCACAGCAGGTGTAAATACGGAGAATGCTGGATCAGGCAGTATCTGCAGATAGAGAAGGAATGCAGTATTCTGGTCAATGATCTTTCATTAGATCTCACAGATGAAGCCTTATCACAAGATCTGCTGAGTGTTTTCTGCAACTTCAGTTCTTATTTGAGGTTTTCAGTATCTGTAATTCTTTGCCTTGATAGATTAGACAGTTTAAACTTATAATCTTTGACTCCACAACAGCTTGTTAGTTTTGTTGCCACTTGGTAGTGCTCCCATATCTGCTACAGAAGATTAGGGATTTACGTTTCACCTGAAATCCTGAGAGCATTGCTTTAGTTCTGCGTCAGTGATGTGCAGCAGTGTTGGAAATGCTGCTCCTGAGACGAATTATGAAATTGCCTGTCTGGAAAGCTGAACAGAAAATCCCATGGCACTTGTTTGGACAAAATGCACGGAAATGCCCTACTGAACATTTTCTTCTCAAACAATGCAAACCAAAAAAAGACCAATAAATTTGATATCAGTTTAATTTGACATTTAGGGATGTTGTTGGGACAGAGTGATTTCCTTTTGTGTAGACATAATGACTGGCACTGCAAATTGCAGCTATTTTTGTGGATTAATATTACATTAATTCATAACTTTAAAAACATTTCCTTTCTTTTAGATCAAATCTATACTATTAATGTTATTTATATCTTCACATATGAATATGTTAAACCCATTAACTTTATCAGTAATGTTATTTTGTTAGTAATCATGTTTTATAGAGATATCATTACAAGTTTTACTTAAAATATTCAAAAATCTGCAGCGCAAAGGGACGTGGGAGTCCTTGTGCAGGATTCGCTAAAGGTTGATTTGCAGGTTGAGTTTGTGGTGAGGAGTGCGAAGTTAGTGTTCATTTCAAGAGGACTACAAAAGAAAAGCAAGCATGTAATGTTGAGGCTTTATAAAGCATTGGTGAGGCCTCACTTGGAGTATTGTGAGCTGTTTTGGGCCCCTTATCTTAGAAAGGATAGAAAGGATGCGCTGACACTGGAGAGGGTTCAAATGATGTTCACGAAAATTATTCCAGGACTGAATGGCTCGTCATATGAAGAGTATTTAATGGCTTTGGGCCAGTATTCATGAGAATTCAGAAGAATGAAGGGTGACTTATTTGAAGCCTATCAAATGGTGAAACGTCTCGATAGAGTGGATGTGGACAGGATGTTTTCCATGGTGGGAGTGTCTAGGACCAGAGGACGTAGCCTCAGAATAGAGAGATATCCTTTTAGAAAGGAGATGAGGAGGAATTTCTTAAGCCAGAGAGTGGTGAATCTGTGGAATTCGTTGCCACAGGCATAGTGGAGGCAAAGTCTTTACAATGTTTAAGGCAGAAGTTGATAGATTCTTGATTGGTCAAGGCATGAACAGAAACAGGGAGGAGGCAAAAGATTGTGGCTGAGAGGAAAAATGGATCAGTCATGATGAAATGGTGGAGCAGACTCGATGGACCAAATGGCCTAATTTTTGCTTCTGTATCTTAAAATATAAAATGAAAGTCGTACTTAAAAAAGTCTTGGTGACAAAATCTTGGTGTACTTCAACAATAACCCCATGCCATTGGTTCATACATAAAGCCAAGGTAATTGATTTTATGAGATTGACAATGGTACTGCCCTGCAGCTCAAAGTAAAATTATTTCATTACAGCATATACAAAGTGAACTTTCCAACAGAAATATCAAAGAAAATCAAAATATTATACATAATTTTTCCTTAAAATCACAGACTAATTTGCTCTACTTCTGACATTTTCTGTATTTATTTCCAACATTGATTTAGAGTTTCTTTTCCTGTTCTGTGGTAAGGCTTTTGTCTGGGCCTTTGATACTGTACATTTATATAGACTCTGTTGCCATCTTGTGGTGAAATGTGGTAATTGTAAAAAAAAGGTTTTCAAGCGAGTTTGGAAGCTGATAAAAATCTAAAAGTTTTCCTTTCAATTGTTCATGGTTGTTGGGCAGAAAAATTGCAAATCTGTCTGAAGTCACCAACGGTATTTACAATTGAGTCTAGTGACCTGGGATCATTTCAATAACAGCAACATGTTAGTATTACGATCTAGTAGTACCATAATGCACCAGTGCAGAATTAGGCCATTTGACCCGTTGAAGATCAGATAACTTCTCTAGGAAGTTTTATCAGTTTTCATAAATATCCAATGATCAATAATTGCACTGGTCTTCTTCAAGAGGCAGTGCTTGAAGAAGGTGGCATCCAGCATTAAAGAGTCTCACCATCCGGGACTTGCTGTCCTCGCATTACTACCATCGGGGAGGAGGTACAGGAGCCTGAAGACCTACACTCAACGTTTTAAGAACAGCTCCTTCCTCCCCACCATCAGATCTCCGAACAGTCCATCAACCCACAAACTTGACCTCATTGTTTGTTTTTTAGCACTGTTTATTTATTTTTGTAGCTGATAGTCATTTTTATGTCTCACACTGTACTTTTGCTGCAAAACAACTCATTTCATCACATATCGCAGTGATAATAAACCTGATTCTGATTCTTCAGCGGCAGATTGCAAATTAAAAATTGATTTGGTCCAAATGACACATTATAGTGACACATTATAGTCACCAACATCCCGGTGGGAGTGTTGGCTTTCCAAAGTGAAGCCCGGTGATAAATGATCTTGGAGAGGAGATGTTCATGTTGTTACTAGGCTCTTGAATGTGTATAGAAAATCTCTGTCCTCTTTTACAATGCCATCAGTACAAGGGGAAGCAAAGCTTTCCTATGTTGTCCTCAGAAATTTATGTGCACAGAACCTCACTGCCAAGGTACAGGTGTGGGGAAAAAAGAGTGGGATGAGGATTCAAGGCTCAGAGATTTTTTCCAGCTGTTGCCATTTATCTCTGATTATCACAGGTTATCAACCTCTCCCTCAATGTTGCAAAAACAATGAAGCTTGTTGTGGACAACAGGGAGACAGGCTCACCCCTACTGACATCAATGGATCTGTGTTTGAGAGGGTGAGCAGCTTTAATTTCCTTGGTATATACATCACTGAGGACCTCACTTAGTCTGTACATACTGGCTGTGTGGTGAAAAAAGCACAACAGTGCCTCTTTCACTTCAGACAGTTGAAGAAGTTTGGCATGAGTCCCCAAATCCTAAGGACTTTCTACAGGGGCACAACTGAGGGCTGTTTTTCTGCCTGGTGTGGGAACTGTACTTCCCTCAATGGCAGAACTCTGCAGAGAGTGGTGTGGACAGCCCAGCACATCTGTGGATGTGAACTTCCCACTATTCAGGACATTTACAGTGACAGGCACATAAAAAGGGCCCGAAGGATCACCGGGGACCTGAGTCACCCAACCACAAATTGTTCCAGCTGCTACCATCCAGGAAACAGTACAGCAGCATAAAAGTCAGGACCAATAGGCTCCGGGACAGCTTCTTCCACCAGGCCATCAGACTGATTAATTCACACTGACACAATTGTATTTCTAATCTTTAATTACCATTCTGTTGTATATCTTACTGTACATATTATTTATTGCGAATTACTATACGGAGACATAACGTAAAGATGTTTACTCCTGATGTATATGAAGGACGTAAGAAATAAAGTCAATTCAATTCAAGGTCTATGGCAGTGGTGGGTTCTGAGAAAGCCACTGGAGTAGCTGAATCAAAGGGCCTTGAATCCCATCACCTGTGGCCTAGTCACTTTTCTTGGCCCTCTGCATCTCACTAATGTGTATTGGAAACCATGTGGCTACACAATTTAATACAGTCATGGACTAACACTGGCAGTAACTGGTGGGCATGAATTAGAATCAGTATATTCTTGTCCATGCAACACATATCAAAGTTGCTGGTGTACGCAGCAGGCCAGGCAGCATCTCTAGGAAGAGGGACAGTTGATGTTTCAGGCCGAGACCCTTCATCAGGACTAACTCTTCCTTCAGTTAGTCCTGACGAAGGGTCTCGGCCTGAAACGTCAACTGTACCTCTTCCTACAGATGCTGCCTGGCCTGCTGCGTTCACCAGCAACTTTGATGTGTGTTGCTTGAATTTCCAGCATTTGCAGAATTCCTGTTGCTTGTATTCTTGTCCATTATTGGAATATTCTTTAGCCAGATGTTGGTGAATCTGTGGAATTCGTTGCCACAGGTGGCTGTGGAGGCCAGGTCTTTGGTTGTACTTTAGGCAAAGGTTGATAGATTCTTGATAAGTCAATGCCCCTCCCTCCTGTGTATAAGTGGCAGCAAGCAACAATCCCCCCTCCTTCCACCGACAAAAAAAAGCATCGGCACTCACCAGCGAGCACACAAGCACGAGCAAAGCAACAGTAAAGACACAGACTTGCAGTACTGCAAAGACTACATTGTTCACCCGGCATTTGACATACCACAGACTCTCTCTCTCCCTAATAAGGGAGAAAGAGGTGTCTCCATTTCACAACGAAAGGGGAGACGTAACAAACAACTCGCTGGTTTATGATGTTATAAGTCCGTTGTGTTGCTTTTCCTGAGCTCTGAGCCCAAAGATCTCAGGTCTCTGGGCACACAGCCTTAAAATCTTCCATCTCCCACGACACACTGATTTCTTGCCTGGACACTGACGTCCAATCCCCCATCTCCAGAGCCACGAAATCTCGAACCTCCAAAGGCGAGCAAAGCTCTTAGGCTGCGCCCTTGGCCAAATGGCCTAATTCCACTCCTATTTTTAATGGTTGTATGGTTTTATGGAACTGAAGTTGGAATTAGTGCCACAGGAACCGAGATAAAATGGAAAGTTTCTCTTGCATACATAGCAGATCATTACACAGTGCATTGATGTAGAATAAGGTAAGACAATAACAGCACAGAATAAAGTGTAACAACTTCAGAGAGAGTGCAAGCAAAAAGGTGCAAGCTCTTATTGAGATAGATTGTGAGGTTAAGACTCCATCTTATTCAATATTCCTGTTCAATAGTCATAAAACAGTAGGATAGAAGCTGTCCTTGAGCCTGGTGGTATGTGCTTTCAGGGCTTTGCATCTTCTGGAATAGGGGAGTAGAGAAAAAGTCCAGTGTAGGTAGGTTATTTTACAGAGGCAGCGAGAAGTATAGACAGAGGGGAGGCTGGTATTTGTAATGTGCCAAGTGTGTCCACAGCCCACTGCAGTTTATTGCAGTTAGGTGCAGAGCAGTAGTCATACCAAGCCATTGTGCATTTGGATAGGATGTTTTCAATCGTGCATCAGAAAGATTGGTGAGGGTTAATGGAACATATTAAATTTCATTAATCTCCTCAGGAAGTAGATGTGCTTTCTTGGCCGTGACATCATAGTGGTTGGAACAGGACAAGTTATTGGTGATGTTCACTCCTAGGAAGTTGAAACTGTCAGTCCTCTTAACCTCAACACTGGATCCTCTGCACCATGCCTTTCCTGAAGTTCGTAACCAGCTTTTCTGTTTTGTATAAACTATACCATACAATTTTAATGAGGGTGTAAAGAAAATGTGTTTAGTGCATGAATCATTGAAAGTGACAGGGTTAACAATGCAATCAATACAATAAATGAGAAATGGAATTGGTGTCAGTTTATCATTGTCAACATATAGTGAAAAGTTATTTGTTGAAGTGTCACTGAGGGAGATGTAAGAACAGCTTGCACAGTAGGATGCCATCTGATCCATTAAGTCAATGCTGACTCTTAAAAGAGTATTTTATTCACACTTACTTTCTCCATATCCCTGCCATTTTTCTCCTTCCAATATTTATCCAATTGGCTTTTGAATTAAATTGTATTTAGTACATTTGGCACAGTTTTTCCCTCCTTTCCTAATTCTTCAAAAAAAGCTTTCATAAAGGAGCTGAAAAAAGCAGTTTGTTCTCTGACAGCTTGTTCCATTTAGTTAACTCACTTCATGTGTCAAATGATCTCTATCTCATCCACACCATTCTGTCACTGTGTGATGCTGATGTGATTCACTATTGTGGTCCTGCTTATGATACTGTCCCTTCACTGGAGGATCACTGTTGCCTGCTAACTGAAAAAGATTCAACAAATCAAAAGAACAGGCCCTCTAAACAATCAGGGTGGGTGTCAATGTAGGAATCGATGAGGGAAAGCTTTGTCATTTCTTCCCATTCAACAAGCCAAGTGTTGGCTTCATTCTCTTTTCCTTGGTATTTAATGCTCAAGCAGTGACAAACATGCAGCCAGGTTTGTTCCTCTTATTTCAGGCATTCCAGAAGATCATATGACTATAAGACATAGAAATAGAATTAGGCCATTCGTCCCGTTGAGTTTTTCACCATTCGATCATGACTGATTTATTTTCCCTCCGAACTCCATTTTCCTGCCTTCTCCCAGAGAACTTTTTACACCTTTTACTAATCAAGAACTATCAACCTCCACTTTAAATATGCCCAATGACTTGACTGCCACAGCTGTCTGTGGCAATGAATTTAATGGATTTCTCACCTTTTAGCTAAAGGCATTCCTCCTCATCTCTATTCTAAAGGGATGACCTTCTATTCTGAGGCTGTGCTCTCTGGTCATGGACTGTCCCACTTGATACCCACTCTACCTAGAGATAGTTGATGCTAGAAGTCTGGAGCAACACACAAAGATATTATGGGAATTCAGTTGGTTAGACTGCAGCTATGGACAAATATATTTATTATTTTTATTTTACATTTACATGTTGAGGAACAATTCTGTTAAGAAGTGAGGTATGCTCAACAAGTACGATATAGGTCATGGTATATGTATATTCTGTTTCAGGAATTTGATTTAATTGATGTTAATGCTGACCATCCAACTTTATATGAATAGGGTGACACTCTGTACGTAAAAAATAGACCCCCATTCACCAAAGCATTCACACCAAAAGGTTTGCAAATTGTTGAACTTTGTTTTGAGGGATCTCAAAGTTCAAACTTCAAAATTCAAGGTAAGTTTATTATCCAAGTACATAAATGTCACCATATACAACCCTGAGATTCATTTTCTTGTGGGCATTCTCATTAAATCTACAGAGTAACAAACACAACAGAATCAATGCATGACTGCACCAACTTGGGCATTCAAGCGGTGTGCAAAAGACAACAAATTGTACAAATACAAAAAGGAAGAAATAATAATAATAACAATAAATATATAAACAATAAATATCGAGAATATGAGATGAAGAATCATTGAAAGTGAGTCCACTGGTTGTGGGAACATTTCAAAGATGGGGCAAGTGAAGTTGAGTGAAGTTATCCCCTTTAGTTCAAGAGCCCGATGATTGAGGGATAGGAACCTGTTTGTGTGAGCCCTGAGGCTCCTGTACCTTCTTCCTGATGGCAGCAGCAAGACGAAAGCATGTCCTGGGTCTTGAGGGTCCCTGTTGATGGATGCTTCTTGCTTGCAACTATGTTGCATGTGGATGTGCTCAGTGATGGGGAGGACACCAAGGAATTTAAAGTTGCTGATCCTCTCCAGTTATGATTCTCCAATGATGACTGGCTCATGGACCTCCAGGTTCTTTCTCCTGAAGTCAATAATCAGCTCCTTTGTTTTGATAATATTAAGTAAGAGTTTGTTGTTATTGCACCACTCAGCCAGATTTTCAATTTCCCTCCTTTATGCTGATTGATCACCACTTTTGATTTGGCCAATGACGGTGTCATCAGCAAACTTGAATATGGCATCGGAGCTGTGCTTAACCACACAGTCATAAGTGTAAAGCAAGTAGAGTAGGGGCTATACACACAGCCTTGTGCCGACGGAGATCATGGAGATCATGTTGTTGCCACTCTGAATTGACTGCGGTCTGCAAATGAGAAAATTGAGGATCCAATTGCACAAGTAAGTATTGAGCCCAAGATCTAGGAGCTTACTGGTTAGTTTTGAAGGAGCTTATTGGTTAGTTTTGAGGGGATGGTAGTATTGAATACTGAGCTCTAGTTGATAAAGAGATCCCTGAAGAATGCATCTTTGTTGCCCAAACATTCCAGGGTTGAGTGAAGAGCCAATGAAATGGCACCGGTTGTGGTCCTGTGGATCTGTCTGATAAAACATTAATGAGTTCACCTAGCAACTTTGACTTGGCAAGATGTTAGCTTCAACATTCTCAGTTAAATGGGTTTGTAATCTGGAGAATCTTTATTGCGTTTCCTCTATTGTAAATATATCCTTTCTCTGTACATGATTTTCCAGATACAGTCCGACCAGAGCACTAGGTAAATGTCATAAGACATCTCATTTCTTGCGCCAAAAACCTCATAGTAAATGTTGAGGTTCTGTTGTGGACCTGTCTGTGAACTGTCTCTGATTCATATGTGGTAAAATTCAGATGAAACAGCACACTCAGGACAGCAGATTTTCTGGAAAATAGATTGTTATCTGAATCTATTTACTATTTTTTAGATGTTACACAGTATTATAATAAATTGCCAGGTGTACCAGGCAAACGTAAAGAGCTTGGGAAGGAAACAGGACCCTGGCCAGTTTAAAGGAGTACAGGAACTGGGCACCAGAGCCCCAGTGTGTTGGAAGGGAGCAAGTGTTGAGGTGGTAAATCATAAGGAAGCATTGGGAATCAGGAGGTGGTGAGTCAGAAGGGATACAGGGACAGGGTGCAGCGGGTGGAAGGGATGCCTGAGAATTGGAGCTCTGATGAGTTGGAACCAAAGTCCCAGCAAGCTGAGAAGAGACCCCAGTAAGTCAGACAGAAATATCAGAACTGGCGCATCGGCAAACCAAAAAGGAACACAGAGTCAGATGCCAAATCATTGGGGTTTCTGAATGGTCAGATACCAGAACATCACTGTATATCTTCCTGAAGCATCTTTTCATCCTCCTTGCAGCCAAAAGTGCCACGTGCTTTGTATCATCAGCAAACTTGGATACACCTGATCATTTCATCTAAATCATTGATACCAATTGTGTCGATCAGTGTCTCCCCCTCTCTGACAATCAACACAGGTGTACTCTCTCTACACTCATGACCGTGTGGCTAAGCACAGCTGAATCACATTCTATAAATTCAGCGATGTTACCACTGTTGTAGAATCTCATATGGTGATGAGGAGGCAAACAGGAGTGAGATAGGTCGGCTGATTGAATAGTGTTGCAACAACCACCTTACATTCAGCAAGACTAAAGAATTATGGACTTCAGGAAAGGAAATTTGGGAGGGGTGAATACTTATGAGTCCTCCTGAGGGATCGACAGTAGGAAAGTTGAGCAGCTTCAAGTTCCTAGATGTTAACACCTCAGAGGATGTATCCTGGCTTTGCTTTGTTAAGAGTATGAGGAGATCTGATATGTCACCAAAAATTCTTACAAAGTTCTATAAATGCATGGTAGAGTGTATTCTGACTGCAAAACACCTAAAATGCTGGATGAACTGTACGGGTCAGAAGGCATCTATGAAGAGGAATATACAGCAGATGTTTTAGGCCAAGAACCTCAAATGCAAGAGGCTGCAGAGGATTGTCAACTCAGCCAGGTATATCATGGGAACAACCATCCTCACCATTGAGGATACCTTCAAATGGCAGTATCTCAACAAGGTAGCATTCGCTGTGAAGGGGATCCTCACCACCCCGGACATGCCCTCTTTTAAAACCTTATCAAAAGTGCTGGATCTGGATTTACAACCAAACTTATTTACAACTATTTTTGGGATTATTCCATTGGAAGCAGGATATACTTCTGCTTTCGCTCAGCTGATGATAGCCTTTTCAACCTTATTGGCTAGGAAAGTTATTTTACTTAAATGGAAGGACCCTTACCCTCCTACTGCCTTTTATTGGCTTTCCTCTATCATGTCCTATTTAAGTCTAGAGAAAATAAGAAGTCGGACGCTGGATACATCCTTTAAATTTGAAGAAATCTGGCAATCTTTTATTCAATATTTTCATATGATCTGAATTTTGTACTGATTCCCTTCCAGCTATTTTTTCAGAACCTTGGATTTGATCAGAGAGTCTCTCTGTTTTCTTGATTTTTCTCTCAGGATGGAATGCCCAGTCCTTTTTTTTCTTCTGTTTAGAATAGTGTTTTTTTTCTTTTTTTATATAAAAATTTCTAATAGTCCTTCCTTTCTTCATAAATTGATAAGAGGAGAATGAATTACATCCCTTTTTTCTGTATTATACATTCTATATCAAATTTATATTTTGTAGATCAACACTATGTGTGATTCTGATATTGTTTATTTTACCTTCTATATGTACTGTTATTGACATGTATACCAGAGATATTCTCCTCCTGTTTGTATACACATTTTTAAAAAAATCAATAAAAAGATTGGAAAAAGAAAGTTT
Organism: Mobula hypostoma; assembly: GCF_963921235.1. Taxonomy (NCBI): domain Eukaryota; kingdom Metazoa; phylum Chordata; class Chondrichthyes; order Myliobatiformes; family Myliobatidae; genus Mobula; species Mobula hypostoma. The sequence continues at coordinate 104,481,567 of NC_086106.1, read as the reverse complement.
TTTGTATTTCATTTCTCTTACCAAAGTGCATGACCATACACTTCCCGACATTATGTTCCACTTGCCATTTCTTTGCCCATTCTGCTAAACTGTCTCAGTCCTTCTATAGCCTCTCTACTTCCTCAAATCCTCCTGCCACTTCACCTATCTTCACATCCTCTGCAAATTTTCAACAAAGCTATCAATTCCATCATCCAAATCATTGACATCTAATGTAAAAAGAATCGGTCCCAACACAGACCCCAGTGGAGCACCACTAGTCATCGGCAACAAACCAGAAAAGGCTCCCTTTATTCCCACACTTTGCCTCCTGCCAATCAGCCATTGCTTTATCCATGTTAGAATTTTTCCTGTAATATCATGGGCTTGTAGCTTGTTAAGGAGCCGCATGTATGGAACCTTGAAAAAGGCCTTCTGAAAATCCAAGTGCACAACATCAACTGATTCTCCTTTGTCTATCCTGCTTGCTATTTCTTCAAAGAATTCCAACAGATTTGTCAGGCAAGATTTTCCCTTGAGGAAACCATGCTGACTATGACCTATTTTACCACGTGCCTCCAAGTACCCTGAGATCTCATCCTTAATAATCGGCTCCAACAGCTTCCCAACCACTGAAGTGAGATTAACTGGCCTATAGTTTCCTTTCTTCTGTTTCTTTCCCTGCTTGAAGAGTGGAGTGACATTAGCAGTTTTCCAGTCTTCCAGAACCATTCCAGAATCTAGTGATTCTTGAAAGATCATTATTAATGCCTCCACAATCTCCTCAGCCACCTCCTTCAGAACCCTGGTGTGTCCACCATCTGGTCCAGGTGACTTATCTACCTTCAGACCTTTCAGTTATCTAGAACCTTCTCTCTAGTTATGGTAACTTCACACACTTAGTGACCCCTGACACCTGGAACATCCACCATACGGCTAGTGTCTTCCACAGTGAAGACTGATGCAAAATACTTACCCAGTTCCTCCACAATTTTGTTGTCCCCCATTACTACCGCTCCAGCATCGTTTTCCAGTGGTCCAATATCCACTCTTGCCTCTCTTTTACCCTTTATGTATCTGAAGAAACTTTTGGTATCCTCTTTAATATTGTTAGCTAGTTTACTTTCATTTTCCATCTTTACCTTCTTAATTACTTTTTCAGTTGCCTTCTGTTGGTTTTTAAAAACTTCCCAATCCTCTAACTTCCCATTAATTTTTGCTCTATTATATGTCCTCTCTTTGGCTTTTATGTTGGTTTTGACTTCTCTTCTTAGTTACGGTTGTGCCATATTTCCTTTAGAATACTTTTTTCTCTTTGGGATGTGTATATCCTGTGCCTTCTGAATTGTTTCCAGAAATTCCAGCCATTGCTGCTCTCCTGTTGTTGCTGCCAATATTCTCTTCCGATCAATTCAAGCCAACTCCTTTCTCATGCCTCTGTAATTCCCTTTACTCCACTGTCATACAGATCCATCTAACTTTAGCTTCTCCTTCTCAAATTTCAGGGTGAATTTGATCAGATAATGATCACTTTCCCCTAAGGGTCCTTTTACCTTAAGCTCTCCAATCAATACTGGTTCATTGCACAACACCCAATCCAGAATAGATGATCCCATATTGGGCTCGACAATGAGCTGCTCTAGAAATTCCCCTTCCTGGAATCCAACACCAACCTAATTTTCCCAATCTACTTGCATCACTCTGGTGAATGATGTCTGTAATCTGTCAAGTAGGGTGCTGTGCACAATCCTGATTTGATGGAGACAGACGTGAGAGTACGGAGGAACATCTGGAGAAACTTCTGAAATGCCTTCTTCGCTGCCGCTGGTACTGTGTGATCCAGAATCTCCGGAGAAGAAGGCCCCGAGTCCTTGGCTTTGCTTGATGCTCGGCGGCCAGGGCGGGGTCAAAGTGGTCGGCAGAGATGGTGCTTGGTGCTCGGTGTCAGAGGGCTGGTCGGAGGCTCGAGGTTTTTGAATGGAATCAGAGTCGGCTGTGGTCGGGTGCTTCCAATGCATTGGCAGTTGTTGGCGCCTGGAGGTTTATGGCAGGGAGAGTTTCTCCCTTCTGCTGCCTGCAATCGGGAGTATCGGGAGTCGATCGGAACTTTGAGACTTTTTTTTACCGTGCCCATGGTCTGCTCTTTATCAAATTATGGTATTGCTTTGCACTGCTGAAACTATATGTTATAATTATGTGATCTTGTCAGTGTTAGTCTTTGGTTTGTCCTGTTTTTTTTGGGATATCACTCTGGAGGAACATTGTATCATTTCTTAATGCATGCATTTCTAAATGACAATATACAAGGACTGAGTGTCCTCATAATCTAATCTAATCTAATATTGAAGTCCCCAATGACTATTGTAACATTGCTTTTTTGGCATGCATTTTCTATCTCCTATTGTAATTTGTAGAGCACATCCTTACTGCTGCTTGGGAGTCTGTATACAACTCCCATCAGGGTCTTCTTACCCTTGCAGTTCCTTAGCTTGACCCACAATGATTCAGAGCCTTCCAACCCTATGTTGCCTCTTTCTAATAATGCCAGTGGCAATGTGGTCAGCTCTGAGGCTCAGCAGGGAAGGGTAAAGTCAAATAGAGCAATAGTGTTAGGAGGCTTGATAGTTTGCGTTACAGACAGGATATCCTGTGGATGTAAAAGAGACACCAGGATAGAATGTTGCCTCCTGGGTGCTACGGTTGAGGATGTCTCAGAGCAGATGTAGAATATTCTAAAGGTGGAGGGCGAGCATCTAGAGGTTGTGGTTCACATTGGTACCAATGACATTGGTAGAGTGAGGGAAGAGGTTCTGTGCAGTGAATGTAGGAAGTTAGCGTGCCCCATGCTAGTCATGGCAAGAAGAGAAAGATAGAAGTGATGAATGAATGGTTGAGTAGCTGATACGTGAGGCAGGGTTTCAGGCTCTTAGATCACCGGAATCACTCCTGGGGCAGGGTTGAGCTATAATAAAGGAATATGTTGCCCTGAGACTGGAGGAGAAACAATGTCCTGTTCAGGAGGTTTACTAGTACTACTCAGGGGGGTTTAAACTAGTTTGTGGTGGGGGGGCGTGGTCGGAAAGAAATCGCACTCCTGAAAGTGTAGGGATTAAGAGGAAGGTAGATGTCATGACCCGTGAAACAGGTTGGTGCAATGTAATAGAGACATTAGGATGGACAGGTTGAAAGGTGCATATTTTAAAGCTAAGAGTATCATGGGCAAAGGTGATAAACACAGGGCACGGATCACCACATGGAACTACGATGTTATAGTCATAACAGAAACTCGATTGAGAGAGTGACAACAATTGATGCTTAATGTTTCAGGAACTTGATGGTTGTGAAAAAGAATAGAGAAGAAGGTAAAAAGGTGTGCAGGGGTGGGGGAGACGAAGGGTGGGTGGGGGTGGAGGCAGATATGTTATTAACTGTTGTTAATATGTGATATATTAACAAGTACAGCTGCACTCAGAGGGGGGTCATAATGAAGGGTTTGCCCATCGACTCTGTATGGGTAGAACTAAAATATAAAGAAGGTGTAATTGTTCTGATAGGATGAAACTACAAAGCACCCCAATAACCACAGGGGTATTGAGAAAGAGAAGAAATATGTAAAAACAACAGGGTTGTTGAAGTGGTGTCTTCAATTTCCCTAATATAGACTGGGAACTGCCTTAGAGCAAAAGGTTCACATTTGGGCAGAATTTGGTAGGTGCATCCAGAAGGGTTTCTTAAATCAATATGTAGATAGTACAGTAAGAGGAAAGGCCGAACTGGATCTGGTGTTGGGTAATGAGCCTGGACAGGGTTCTGAGCTCAGTCAGTCAGCAGTTAGGGAATAGTGATCACAACTCCTCAAGTTTTAAAGCAGTTTTAAAACAGCAAATAAGGATAAGTTTTGACCTTGCAAGAGTGTGTTAAATTGGAGTAGGGAAAATTATGAGGTTATTAAGCAGGAACTAGGGAGCATCAAGTGGAAACGGCTGTTTTTTGCGCAAATCAACATCTGATATGTGGTGGGTGTATATGTTGTACCGACCAGCTGCATAGGGTACAGGAAAATTATGTTCTAGTAAGAAGGAAAGAAGGACTGGGATGCAAGGTAAGGAAACCTTGGATGTCGAGAGAGGTGGTGAGTTTAATCAAGAAGAAAGAGGACATATAGCTAAGGTTTAGGAAGCTAAAGTTAAACAGAGATTTTGAAGATTATATAAAAAAAAGTCAGAAAAGAACTCAGGAAAGGAATTAGAAAAGTCATGAGGGGCCAGGAAAAGTCCTTGGCAAGTAGGATTAAAGAGAATCCCAAGGAGTCTGATACACAAACAAAGGAAAATCTGCAGACGCCGGAAATCCAAGCAACACACACAAAATGCTGGAGGAACTCAGCAGGCCAGGCAGCATCTATGAAAAAGTGTACAGGCGATGTTTCAGGGTGAGGTCCTTCATCGGGACTGGAGAAAAGAAGATGAGGAGTTAGAGTTGGAAGTTGGTGGGAGGGGGATGGAGAAGAAACACAAGATGATAGGTGAAACTGGGAGGGGGAGGGGTGAAGTACAGAGCATGGAAGTTGATGGGTGAAAGAGATACAGGGCTGGAGAAGGGGAAATCTGGTTGGAGAAGGCCATGGAGGAAAGAAAAGAGGGTGGAGCACCAGAGGGAGGGGATGGGCAGGTATCAAGAGCAAGAGGATAACTAGGGAGCTGATAGAACCGCTCAAGGATAAAGACAGCGATATGTGCTTGGAGGGAGATGATATAGGTGAGGTGCTAAATGAGTATTTTGTATTAGCATTTATTAAAGAGAAGGGTATGGAGGACAAGATATCAGTGTGGAGAGTGCTAATTGCTAGTGCATTTCGAGGTAGAAAAAAAAGAAGGTAGTGTTGGATAGCTCAGGTTACCAAAGAAATTGCTGGGACCTTGACCAATATCTTTGTATCCTGTCTAGCCGCAGGTGAAGTGCCAGAAGACTTTTGAGTAGCTTTATGTGTTGCAACGAACGACGCAAACCCAAATGCAGGACACAGGCACGGAGATTGAGTTAGGATGCAGACGCGGGCGTGAGCGTTGAATGGCAAACAGGAGGGAGTGCAGGAAAGCAGGAGGCAGGCAGAACTTACCTTAACATGGAGCGTAGAAAGGAAAGCGGCAGACAAAACTTTTCTTAGCACGGAGTGACGGAGTTACACAGGTAAACCTCAGTGCTGAAGTAAAACTTAGAATACTTATCTTGCCACGGAGAGCCTGAGTTTCACAGGTAAATCTCGGTACTGAAGCAAATCTTAGAACCCACAATCCTAAGTGGCTGGGAAATGTTAATTACCACACTGGCAAAACCAACGCTCTGACAACTAGTGGGTACCAAGCCGGGGCTCTTATGCTGCAGGTCTTGATGAAAACCAGGTGTGCTGCCATCAAAGGAAAATAGGAGAAAATGGGGAATTAACGGTTGGAACCGTGGCACAATCAAAGGGAATTAGGAGAAAATGGGGAATAATCCTGGAAACTATAAACTGGTGAGTCTCACATCAATGGTACAGAAGTTACTGGGGAGCATTCTTAGTGATAGGAATTTTTATTATTATTAATTATTTATTGCAACACCAACAAATTACATTCAATACAACCAGTTACCAATTACATTTGACTGTTTAACCCAGTGAAACCCCAACCTTCATCACCATCCCCTCCACCCCTCTCTCCCCCCATCCCTCTCCCCTCCACCAATCAACTGAAGAGTAGTACATACACAGACACAGCATTCCTATTTTAACAAAAGATCTTATAAGTTAGATATCAAATTTGTCCACATTGAGATTGTGTTCGATCATGCATCATTTACTGTTGCTGATGAAAGTTCCAGGTAAGAAATGTCCAAAAAGCTCTGAAGCCAGTGAGTATTTGAAATATCATGGAGAGGTTTCCAACGCTGGACTACAATCTTCTTAGCTGCAGTCAGGCCTGCCAGCCAGACTTTGCGTGTTGTTTTCCATAAGGGAAAGGTGGGAGTCATCATTTAGATGATGTACAGTGGAGACCATTGGTAATTGTACCTCTGTTAGTTCTGTAAGAGTGCTGATAACCTTCCCCCAAAAATGAAAAACCCCTGGACATTCCCATACAACATGCATAAAAGAGCCAATGGCTCCATGGGGGCAAAATGAGTAATAAGTGTCAGGAACCAGTCCCATTTGATGTCTAATTCTCAGTGTTAAATATTCTCTATGACAAAATTTCAAGTGTATACACTGATGATTTTGGGTTTTTCGAAGCACCGGCAGCATTATCCCAAATCGCATCCCAGTCTAAGTCTTTTCCCAATTCAGATATGTTCCTATCCCAGGCTTTCATTCTCGATGTGGGCATATAATTCTGGGAATTTAATTTATCATAGATATATGACACTATCTGTCCTGGAGCACTCTGTATCCAACTTAAAATGGGATAGTCCTTTAAATCTGACCCCCAGGGAACGCCGTAGGCTTTACAAGCTGATCTTACTCGAAAGTAGAAGAAAAGAGAATGTTTATCAATATTATATTGAGATATCAGTTCTTGAAAGCTAGGGATAGTACTTGACCCATTAATATCTTGAAGAGTAGTAATACCTTTATCCTCCCAAGTTCTGTTAATGAATGGTTTCCCCCCAGATAGAAGACGATTATTGTTCCGTAATGGAGATGATTTACACCATACGTTTTTAAATTTTAGGAATTTTTCTGCTGCTCTAAACACTTGTAGTGTATGGGTTAAAATTGGATCGTAATACAAATCACATTTTTTGGTAGACCTTATGTTACGTACCCTGTAACTGGGTTGCCAAACCAGCAGAAATGGATCACTCAGTTGGAGTCTGGATTACTAGAACTAAGAAAGTTTTATTAAAGAAACAAGCAACACAGTAATCGAAAGGATAACAAATGCAACAGTTCAGCAATGATAATCACACATGTGCACAGAATTAAGATAACAGGATCAATCAAGCTCTATCGTTGTCTAGGGGCAAATGACCAGTTTCAAAGTGACGCAAAATTCAGTTCAGTTCAGTTCGCAGTAATCGTTGCCATGGCGATGGACAACGTGGAGGGAGGGAGAGAGAGAACGAGAACGACTGATCATTCAGAACGGCTTCCACACACAGACCTGCGATATTGCTCATAAGCAGCTTTCGGGCGAGTCCTTTGTGATGTCACCTGAGGTCACCGACTGTGACCCCTCCTCCAGATGCGGTCGATCCTCTGCAGTGAACCCGGCACCCAAGCAAGGGCGGACACACACCGGGTTCCCGCTGATCATACCTTTCCACCCTGTGCGTTTAAGGCTGATCCCCCGATCAGCCGTCCAAGAGCTTCCCACCAACTTGTGAGAGGCGCACCGCTTCCAGGGTCTCGTTACCTCGGGGTGTCGTGTGTGTCCTGCCTTAGCGAACCTGTCCCTTTTATCCCCCTGCTGGGGTATCGCCTGTCCATCACTTCAAACAGTTCAGGGTTCAAAGGGGGAGGTGCTCTTGACAATACCCAGACTGATGGCTCTTTCATTAACACCTCCAAATGCTGCTTCATTGTGTTCCTTATCTCTTCCTCCCCTGAGGGCAGGTGGCAGACCAACTGCTGATGCCACTGATGCTAGCCCAGGCCAGCAAACATCTTAATTTATGTGTATTCTCGTCACAATACCTATAAGGAGAAAGTCCTTCAACTCTATTGGTGCTATTAGCTCCTGTTCTATATTTTTCCAGGACGAAACTTTATCCTCCTCCATCCAACAGCTAAGACTTTTTAATACAAATGCCCCGTGATACAATTTAAAATTTGGACATGCCAATCCCCCATTCGACCTTTTGAATTGTAGAGCTGACCATTTTATATTGGGTTTTTTACCATCGTAGTAAGGAGTCCGGTTTTTGCCGATATCCTGCTGGAGGTGCAAGTGGGATCATTGAGCTGATGAAATTAATGCAGGGTAAGATGTTCATTTTAAAGACTGATATACGGGCCGGGACTGATACTGGCAGGTGTCTCCATCTGTTAGTATCTTCTTCTATTTTTTTTTCAGAATTAAAGAGTAATTTGTTTTAGGCACAGATGATAGGGAAGTATTAACTTTAATACCCAAGTAGAGGACTTCATTTGTAACTTTAATCTGGGGAAGGGAGAGACACCTTACTTTTATCCGTATTAATCAGCATCAGTGCTGATTTTAACAAATTAACTTTGTATCCTGAAAGAAATCCAAATTGTTCCAGCGTTTTTAAAACATAAGGGAGAGTTTGTCGAACATTCGCCATATAAACTAGCGTGTCATCCGCGAAAAGTGATATTGAATGCGAAGTTGCACCTATTGTAATAGGGGAGATCTGAGGAGAGTTTCCAATTAAATGTGCAAGTGGTTCAATAGATATATTAAAACTTAAAGGAGACAAAGGATCCCCTTGACATGTGCCCGTCTTATGTTAAATAACTCCGAGAAACCTCCTCCCACACATACCCGGGCTGAAGGATTAGCATACACTGTTTGAATCATATTGATAAGTTTATCGCCAAACTTAAATTCTTTTAGAACTCTCCAAAGATATGGCCATTCAAGGTGATCGAACGCTTTTTCAGCATCTAGAAATAGCAGACCACAGGCAGGTGGGATTTTATGAATTGCACTCAGAAGGTCTAAGAGCCGGCAAATATTATCAGATGCGAGACGCCCCTTGATAAAGCCCCTTTGATCTGGGCTAATTATTTTCCCAACTACTGTTTCAAGTCTACTGGCTAAGACTTTAGAAAATATCTTGAGGTCGGCATTTATCAAGGAGATTGGACAGTAATTGGCACACTCCAAGGGGTCCTTACCAGGCTTAGGTATAACTGTGATCAGGGCTGCGTTTAGATCTCTATGGAAAGCGCCATTTCCAAAAGCATAATTTAATGTTTCTAACCATACTGGTCCAAGAATATCCCAAAGTGCTAGGTAAAGTTCCACAGGTATGCCATCTATGCCTGGCGTACGGCCCTTATTTGTAGTTTTAACTGCTTTGAGTAGCTCATCCAGTGTAATAGGAGAGTCTAGAGTTTTGATGTCCTCTAATGATAACGTAGGAAGGTCTAATCCACTAAAAAAATCCGTGAAGCCATTCTCAGAAGGAACTGAGCCACTTGTATACAATTCTTTAAAGTAATTCCTGAATGTCTCATTTATTTCCTCTGTTGAAGATACTACTCCACGTTTAGCACATCTAATCGCTGGTATAGAACTTTTAGTTTCCTGTTTGAGCATTAGAGCTAAAAGATGGCTCGGTCTGCTGCCTTCTGTGTAATACTTATGTTTGGTTATATGGATCATATATTCTGCTTTGCTTCTTAATAAATCATTTAATTCTGCTTGTTTTGTTTTGAGCTCATTTTCTTTTGTTATGGTTTATATCCCTTTGAGATCATTTTCCAAAACCTTACATTTGTCTTCTAAGGTGGAAATCTTTTGAAGCTGGCTTTTATGTAGGTGAGAACTGAACCATATAGCGATATTTCATAAGAAACCCTTGATGGAGGCCCAAATCACTGTCACATCTGAGACACTATTTTTATTTAAATTTATAAATTCTGTCAGTTTTGTTCTCAGTTGTGATAGAAATTCGTCATTTTTTAGAAGGGTGGAGTTAAACCTCCACCTAGTAGCCTTATTTTTAATTTTGCCATAATTAAAAGTAGATATGACTGGGTTGTGATCAGATAGATGTCTGGGCAAAAATTCTATTGAGTGTACCAAAGGCAGCAGACTGGAGGATATAAGAATGTAATCTATCCAAGAGAAAATTTTATGTCTTGTGGAGAAGAAGGTATAGTCTTTAGCAGATGGATTATGCACCCTCCACACATCAGTTAAATTTAAATCCATTAGAAAAAGGTTAAGTGCTTTGGAAGCAGATTCTTGAGAGCTTGATATAGTTGAGGAAGATTCATGGAGGTTAATGTTTACCAAAGCATTCATGTCCGAACCAACATATAGTTGGTAGTCACTTAACTTCAGTAATTGTGAGGTAATTGAGGGAAAAAATTCAACCTCGAATATAGTTGGGGCATATAGGCTAATGAATGCAACTTTTTTACCCTGAATGGATGTGCAGCAAAAAGCTAGATGTCCTTTATTGTCGGCGCCCGTCCTTTCAATTGATATATTAATATTATGTCTCATTACTATCATAACTCCTTTTGTACGAGTACAATCAGATGATGCCACAACGGGTTTATAAAAACAGTTTTGAACCCTTGGAATGTCATTAGGTTTAAATGTGTTTCCTGTAACAGCGCAATATCTATTTTCTTTCTACATAAGAAATCTAAAACCTTTGAACGCTTGTAGGGAGAGTTTAATCCTCTAACATTAAATGATACAATAGTAATATTTTCTAATTTATCTGTGTTGCTCATCTTCCCCTGGATCTGTTGTTGTAAGTTAGTGGTGGAGCCCTGAGTTACACCCTTCCCACCCCCCCTCCCACTCCCCCTCCCATTCAACCCTTTACTTGTAACATCTGTGAGTGTCACTTAGCAATGTCAGACACTGAACACTGACATCAACCACCCCCTTCCAGCACCAACAAATTAGAAAGGCAAAGCAGTTCTCATAGACAATCACATCAAAGAGACAAGATAAAGAAACCTGGGCAAACCCGTTAACCTATATAAGTAAAACCATTTCCGTCTCACATATATTATAGCACATGATCAAGATCCCAACAGCTATCTTGCAAGAAACTGTCGCTTCAATAGACCGTCGCTTAGCGATGGCACTAATGACCTTATCTGGTGCCCAGAAATATAAACGAGTCTACTGGAGACATAACATTCTAAAGTTAGTCAGAACAAACAGCTGTTTCTCAGCTTCATTCCTGATAAGTATTACATTTGGATATATTGAATATTACCTTAAAACTCTGACCTGCAATACTCAGAAACAAATTACCCCCTCAATTAACTAAATACAAGGGTGCAATGAATGACTTTCCAATAAAAGAATAACCACATAACTTCACACTTAGAATGTTAACTTGCCCGTGCCTGATAGATTGAGCATACAGGCAAGTCTGAGCTCTTCATGCAGTTCCATCTCCTCTCGAGGGGCGTGTGGACTTTGCCCAGGGTCTTCTTTCATATCTCCCAGCACCGCTGATTTTAGAACTTCTTCTGCTTCCTCTGCCGAGTTAAACAACATTTTCATGCCCCTGATATTCACCTTCAAGATGGCTGGGTATATGAGGAACGAGTCGATCCCCTTCTGTCGAAATTAGTGATAGGAATTTTGAGTATTTTGGAAAACAACGGCTTAATTAGGGACAGTCAGCATAGCTTTGTGCTGGTCAAATTGTGTTCTACTATATTGATTGATGTTTTTAAGGCAATGACAAAGCTGATTGATGAAGGTAGAGCTGTGAATGTCATCTATGTGGATTTTAGTCATCGTCATGGCTATCCCTTGGGGTTGAGGCTGATGGTCTTCGTTCTGAAAAAGTGGCCCACAGAGTGAAGACACCTGTGCGTGTATTTGTTTAACGTGTACTTGATGTTGCACTGCAAGAAGCACACAATACTTCACAAGTCAACCAACTGATTCCAATGGCATGGAAACCACGACGATCGGAGCTGATGGATTTGTTGCAGCCTTCATCCGCCTTCACAGCTGTTGATTTCAAAGTAACTTCATCTGCCTGTTCCACCGTTGAGGTCTTGGTTGGATTGTTTTTTGTCAGGGACCTCACCCTAGGCCTTACTGCCATGGGTGACCTTACCAGGAGCATAGCTCCAGACGGCATCGCTCTCAGGATCGCAGGACCACACAAGCTTCTCCACCACGACAAGGTGACAATCCACGGAGAAGGGATTTTAGTAAGGCTCATCCAGAAGATTAAGATGCATGGGTTCCATGGTGAATTGGCCATTTGGATTCAGAATTGGCTTGCTCATAGAAGATCAAGGGTAGTGGTCGAAGGGAGTTCATCTGGCTGGAGGGCTGTGACTAGTGGTGTTCCACAGGGACCCATAACGTGACCTTTGGTGTTTGTGATATATTTATATCTATAAGCCACCTAGGTGACAATGTAGGTGGATGGGTTAGTAAGCATGCAGGTGATGTAGAGATTGATAGTGTCGTGAATAGCATAGAAAACAGACAATGAGTACAAAGGGATATAGATCAGTTCCTGATATGGGTGGAGAAATGGCAGGTAAATGTGAAGAGCTGCAGTTTTGGAGATCAACTGTAAAGGGTTTGTACACTGTTAATGGCAAAACCTTCAACAGAGCTGATGTGCGAAGGCATCTAGGTAGTCCAAGTCCATATCTCCTTGAAAGTGGCTACACAGATTGATAGGGTGGTGATGAAGGCATTTGGCTTTATTGTCTTCAAGAACTGAAGTCAGGAGTTGGGTGTTATGTTGCAACTTTATAAAAGTCTAGTTAGACAGCATTTGGAGTATCGTATTTAGTTCTGGTTACCCCATTGTAGGAAGGATGTGATCACTTTGGATAGGGTGCAGAAGAGGTTTACCAAGGATGCTGCCTGGATTAGAGGGCATGCCTATAAGGTATGGTTGGACAAACTTGCATTGTTTTCTCCAAAGCAGCGGAGGCTGACTGGGAGATTTATTGAAACTCTCGAAGACTATGAAAGTTATAGATGGTATCTTTGTCCTAGGATTGAGATGTCTAATATCAGAAGGCATGCATTTAAATTGAGAAGGGGCAAGTTCAAGGATATGTGTGGTCCAAGTTATTTTACACACAGGGACTGGTGGGTGCTTGGAATGTGCTGCCTGAGGTGGTGGAGGCAAATATGATAGAGGTGTTCAGGAGGCTCTTAGTAGGCACACAAATGTGCTGGAAATTGAAGGACATGGACATTATGTGGGCAGAAGGGAATAGTTTCATTGGGCACTGTATTGCTAATTTAATTCAGTATAACATTGTGGGCTGAAGGACCTTTTCCTAAGCTGTTCTGTTGTGTGTCCTACATTCTATGACAGAGAGACTTGTGATGGACCTCCAGAAACATTCTCACAGATCCCTTGGGATTCCAGGCCTCACATTGAGCAAGTTTCCCTGGGTGTCCTGAGAGAAATGTGAATAAAGTAAACCCAATCATTTTGGTTTTTATAATTAAAACACAATATATCATTCATGTCTATGTTGAGACTACATATCAGAAATTAACAATATATCAAACTTTCACATGTCTGTCTTCAAATCAGCTGCCTTGCTCATTATATTCTCGTATTACAAAATTCTATTACATTTGAAGTACTTTTTTGGTTATCTTCCAATCTTCGCTCTGACCTCCATATTTCCACTTTCTTTCTGGTGTTTGGATCCAGGTTCTGCTTTCCATTCCCTGCCAAGTTAGTTTAACCTTTGGTCATCTACTCTCGCATTTCAGTTTTTACTGCAGCTATTCTCAGGATCAGAATCAGAATCAGGTTTATTTCACTGACATTTGTTGTTTTGCAGCAGCAGTGAAGTGCATTACATAAAAAAATTACATTTTACAAAAGAAATATAAAACAACACGTTCAAAATGCTGGAGGAACTCCGCAAGTCAGGCAGCGTCCATGGAAATGAATAAACTAGAAATATAGACCCGTAGAACACTAAAGCACAGAAACAGGTCCTTCGGGCCTTCTAGTCTGGGCCAAAACATTATTCCGCTAGTCCCACTGACCTGCATCCAGTCCATAACCCTCCAGACCTCTCCCATCCATCTCTCTCCTATCCAATTTATTCTTAAAACTTAAGAGTGAGCCTGCATTTACCATGTCAGATAGCAGCTCGTTCCACACTCCCACCACTCAGTGAAGAAGTTCCCCCTACTGTTCCTCTTAATCCTTTCCCCTTTCACCCTAAAGCATGTCCTCTTGTATTTATCTCTCCTAATCTAAATGGAAAGAGCCTATTCACATTTACTCTGTCTATACCCCTCATAATTTTGTAAACCTCTGTCGAATCCCCCCTCATTCTTCTATGCTCCAAGGAATAAAGTCCTAACCTGTTCAATCTTTCCTTGTAACTCAACTCCTAAAGACCCGGCAACATCCTAGTAAATCTTCTTTGCACTCTTTCAATCTTACTGATATCCTTCCTATAGTTAGAACTGTACACAATACTCCAAATTTGGCCTCACCAATGTCTTATACAACCTCCCCATAACATCCCAACTCCTATACTCAATACTTTGATTTATGAGTGCCAGGATGCCAAAAGTCTTCTTTACAACCCTGTCCACCTGTGACGACACTTTCAGGGAATTATGTATCTGAACTCCCAGATCCCTTTGTTCCTCCGCACTCCTCAGTGCCCTACTATTTACTGTGTATGTCCTACCTTGATTTGTCCTTCCAAAATGCAACACCTTACACTTGACTGCGTTAAATTCCATTTGCCATTTTCTGGCCCATTTTTCCAGTTGGTCCAGATCCCTCTGCAAGCTTTGAAAGCCTTCCTCGCTGTCCACAACGCCTCCAATGTTAGTGTCATCAGCAAACTTGCTGATCCAATTTACCACATTATTATCTAGATCATTGATATAGACAACAAACAATGGTCCCAGCACAGATCCTTGAGGCACACCACTAGTCACAGGCCTCCAGACTGATAAGCAACATTCAATACCACTCTGCCTTCTCCCACACAGCCAACTTCAAATCCAGTTTACAACCTCTCCATGAATACCTAGTGTCTGAACCTTCTGAACTAACCTCCCACGTGGGACCTTGTCAAAGGCCTTACTAAAGTCCATGTAGACAACATCCACAGCCTTTCCTTAGTCTACTTTCTTGGTAACCTCCTTGAAAAACTCTACAAGATTCGTTAAACACGATCTACCATGCACAAAGCCATGCTGAATATCCTTAATCAGCCCTTGGCTGTCCAAATACTTGTATATCCGATCTCTCAGAACAACTTCCAATAATTTACCTACTACTGATGTCAGGCTCACTGGCCTGTAATTACCTGGTTTACTTTTGGAGCCTTTTTTAAACAATGGAACAACATGAGCTACCCGCCAATCCTCCAGCACCATACCTGTGGCTAAGGACATTTTAAATATTTCTGCCAAGGCCCCTGCAATTTCTACACTAGTCTCTCTCAAGGTCCGCGGAAATATCATGTCAGGCCCGGGGGATTTATCTACCTTTATTCGCTGTAAGGCAGCAAGCGCCTCCTCTTCTTTAATCTCTATATATTCCATGACACTACTGCTTGTTTCCCTTCCTTCCATATACACCATGTCAGTTTCCTGAGTAAATACCGATGCAAAAAAATTGTTTAAGATCTCCCCCATCTCGTGAGGCTCCACACATAGACGACCACTTTGATCTTCTAGGGGACCAATTTTGTCCTTTACTATCCTTTTACTCTTAATATACTTGTAGAAACCCTTCGGGTTTACCTTCACATTATCTGCCAAAGCAACCTCATGTCTTCTTTTTGCCTTCCTGATTTCCTTCTTTAGTATTTCCTTACATTGTCTATATTCTTCAAGTAACTCATTTGTTCCTTGTTGCCTGTACCTGCTATACACCTTTCTCTTTTTCTTAACCAGATCGCTAATATCCCTTGAAAACCAAGGTTCCCTATGCCTGTTAACTTTGCCTTTAATCCTAGCAGGAACATGCAAACTCTGCACTCTCAAAATTTCGCCTTTGAATGCCTTCCACATACTGAACACATCCTTGCCAGAAGACATTTCAGGCTGAGATCCTTCTTCAGGATGAGAAAGGGAAGGGTAAGACACCAGAATAAAAAGGTGGGGGGGGGGAGGGGAAGGAGGATAGCTGGAAGATGAAAGGTGAAGCCAGACGGGTAAGAAAGATAAAGGGCTGGAGAGGAAATAATCTGACAGGGGAAGAGAGTGGACCATAGAAGAAATGGAAGGAGGAGGGGAGACAGGGGGAGGTGATAAGCATGTGACAGAAATTGTTCAGGACATAATATGGAAATATATTTTAATGATATATTTTTATTTTTATTTAGATTTGTGTTTTTCTTGATTGAAAATCTCTACTTTTGTCAAAGAGTTTTGCAGAAGCACTGTACATTTTAATGCTGTAACAGGTTCTGCTTGTATTATCATTAAAGGGACAATTCTGTAAAAAATTATTTGAATCTCAATATAGATAGTTTTATATTTTTGCTCCCATAACAAAGTAATGGTGATGTAATCAAGAAAATGTCACCATGAAGTTCAGTTATACCTGTTTATCTGCAGCAGGAAATGCCTTCAGAGTTACAACAATATTCACTGTGTGATTGAATTTCCTGACGTTGATTTAATGGGAGAAATTGGACCAATGATTTCTTGAAGACCTTACATGAGTCTCTCCTCTGGCAACAGTTCATAACACAGCACCTCGTTCAACATGAGAGGCATCTACTTCTCCCTAGGTAAAGCATCAACATGATAAAATTGACGATCCTATCAAAGAGCTACCCATTGTTCCAAAATTAATGAATTCCCTTGCTCTGTTAAAGGTGTAACCTTGCAAGGGAAATACTACAAAGGTTCCTTGTGGATGATTGTTCCAGATTCAAAAATGACCGTCAACATCTCTTCTGTGTTGCTAACCAGTCTAGCTAATGATGGCAATCTCTTTCAATGATATATGAAGTTTGACAGAAGTCTCAGAGGACTGGAGAGTAGGAAATGTGCCTTTGTTCAAAAATGGAAATTGGGATAATCTAGGTGATTATGGACCAATGAGCCTCATGTCAGTGGTAGGGAAACTACTGGAGATGATAAAGAGGGATAGGATTGATGTGCTTTTGGAGAGGTATGGTCAGCATGGCTTTGTGCAGGACAAGTCATGCCTTATAAACTTCATTGAGTTTTTTGAGGAGAAGACAAAGAAGTTTGATGAGGATGAGGCAGTGGATGTTATCCACATGGACTTTAGTAAGGCAGTTGATAAAGTCCCTCATGGTAGGTTGGCTCAGAAGAAAAAGATGCATGCGATCCAGAGTGATTTGCAAGTTTGGATTCTGAGCTGGCTTGCCAATAGAAGACAGAAAGTATGGGTCTAAGGCTGTAGTTCAGGATGGAGATCTGTTACTAGTGGTATTCTACAAGGATTGGTGTTGGGACCGCTGTTGTTTATGACATATCAATATACATCAATGGTTTGGATGAAAATATAGACAATGGATTAGCAGGTCTATGGATGACACTGGTTTGTGGCATTGTGGAGCGTGTAAAGAACTACCAATGACTGCAGTGGATATGGATCAGTTATAGATAAGGGCAGAGTAGTGGCATACTCACCTTCCTTGGTAGAGATATTGAGTACAAAAATAAAGAAGTCATACTGCAGACATATAAAACTTTAATTAGATTACACCTGGAGTATTGCACGCAGTTCCGGTCGCCCCCTTATAGGAAGTGTGTGAAGACTGTGGAGAGAATGCAGAAGAGTTTTACCAGGATGTTGCCTAGATTAGAGGATAGGAGCTATAAGGAAAGGTTAGAGTAAATAAGTAGAAAAATAGAGGGTTATGGGTAACCCCAAGGTTATTTCTAAAGTAAGGACATGTTCAGCACAGCTTTGTGGGCCAAAGGGCCTGTACTGTGCTGTAGGTTTTCTATGTTTTTTAACCTGGGTTGTTCTCCCTAGAGCATCAGAAACTAAGGGGAGACCTGATAGAGGCAGATTATCATAAACTTTTTTCCTAGGGTGAACACCAGAGGACATGCTTTTAATGTTAAAAGTTTAATGGAAACGTGAGGGGCATGTTTCTATGTAAAGAATGGTAGGTGTCTAGAATAGCTTACTGAGCTAATAGTGAATTAAGCTGTTTAGTGGAGTCTAAGAGGCTATTAGATAGACATATGACTATGAAGACATAGAGGGATATGGATAATGCCCAGCTGGGGGATATTTAGTATAACTTATGAACGTCAGCTGGATGGTCTACTGTTCAAAGTGCTGTACTGTTCAAAGTTCTAGAGCAGCACACTATAGCGATTAGTGCAACAGTTTTCAGTGTCAGCAATCACTCATCAGGGTTCAATTCCTGCTGCTATTTGTAAAAGAGTTCATACATTCTTGTGGGCTTCCTCCTTGTGCTCCGCTTTCCTCTCACATTCCAGAGACATACTGTGTAGTTAGAGTTAGGGTTGCTGAGCTGTGGGCATGCTATTTTGGCACTGGAGGAGTGGCAACACTTGTTGGCTGTTCTCACGCAATCTTCGGATTGTGTTGGTTGTTGATGCAAATGACATATTTCAGTGCTTGTTTTGATTTTATGATGTACATGTGACAATAACACTAATCTTTAACCTTTAATTCTGCTTTTATAATAAAGGAATTGTCCGAGCATTGTCTGTTCAGTGGTGGGCTTGGTAATGCAATTGAGAGATCATTTGGTTTGTGGAATCTTACAAGAAAGCAATCAAAAATGGCTCACAACTTAAGCATAACTTAAAAAGAGTAGTTGAAATCGCTGTATCAATGGAAACAGCAGCCAGAAAAAGAATTGAGTTGCAGTCAGGAATGAAAGAAAACATGAAC